>NC_061799.1:13083855-14518855 GCF_021462225.1 Girardinichthys multiradiatus
CATGGGAGGGACTTCCTCCCAGTATAAAAGCCGACGTCGCGTAGATGATCTTCAGTCTAACACCTCTTCTTGGTCCCAGAAGCACCTCTCAGACGGTCATTACAGTAACTTGAGCTAGCTTAACTGTTCACAGAGCAAGCTAACAAATCGGTCGCCGAACGCTTCTCAATAACTGTGCTCGACTGTTCTGAGTCTTTTTCAATGCTGGTCTGTCGCCAAACAGCAGTGCTGCAACTGGTCACCAAACTAGCTGCAACCTTAACGGAGCTTAAGAAGTTGTGTAACTTGCACTCGTTCTCATCATGAACAGAGTCAAACCACCATCTATAACCTGCACATGTGGCAATCTCATAGCTGGGGCAGATACCCACTCTGTCTGCGCTCCGTGTCTGGGGCTGCAACATGCCCAGGACGCGTTGGCGTCACTGACGAGCTGCGAGCACTGTGCATGGCTCTCCCTTAAGTCTCGTCGGCGCAGGCTAGCACGCCCAACTAGCCTGTCAGAGGTTGATCCTATGATGGGGCTAGCCAATCCCCCGCCACCAGAGCTTCCTGGTACCGATGAGAGAGAGCCCACTTTGGCTGGAGCCAGTTGGGGTGATCAGCTCGACGCTGTCGCGCCACTGACTGACCCAGAGGAAGACGAGGCCGCACTTCCAGGTTTCAGCACTCTTGCTAACGCTGAATCCGAATCTGAAGTGGAGTCCATCAGTCTCGGGTCTGACGACGACGAGCTGAACTGCGGGCCTTATGCCATCCAGTCGGTTGCAAAGCCCTCGGTGACGGATGACACCAGTCGCTGTGGTTCCCCCAACCCGACTGCAACGGACCTGCATGATGTCTGCAGAAGGGCAGCAAAGAAGCTGGGCATCGAGTGGCCGGAAACCCTCACCGAAACTACCACATCTCGATATGAGGGGAAGCGGCTTCCGAGAGCCAAATCTTCCAGCAGACAGCTGTTGCCGGTCTTTCCCGAGTGCCTTGAGGAAGCAACCCGGTCCTGGAGCAATCCTCTCACCGCCAAGAACCCCGCCCTGGGAGGGTCGGCGCTGGACTGGACGGGCATGGAGGCCGGCGGTTTTTCACATCTGCCTCCCGTAGAGCTTCTGCTGGCATCTCACCTGCACCCATCGCAGAAGTCAGCCATGACAGCGGCAGGACCCACCCTTCCCTTCAAAGATGATTCTTTTCAGTCCGCTCTGAATAAGAAAAGCTACAAGGCAGTGGCTGCATCTGTTAAAGCCTTAAACGCTTCATCTCTTCTCCTCGCTTACCAAGCGGAATTACAGGAGCAGATGACTGGCACACCGATGGCCGATTTGTGGGACGAGTTGTGCGTATTGACAGACCTATGCCTGCATCTCCACAGAAGCGCTGTCCAAGCATCCGGGAGAGCCATGGCCCTGATGGTCACTCAGGAGTGAGCTAGATGGCTGAACCTGTCTAGCCTGTCTCAAAGAGAGAAGAACCAGCTCCTCGACACCCCCGTGGACCCGAAGAGCTTATTCGGCCCAACTGTGGCAGCCATGCAAAAACGCTGTGAGGAAAAAAAGAGGGAAGGTAAAGCGCTAAAGCTGTGTCTGCCCAGGAAAGCGCAGCCTCCTCCCCCTCCAGCACAGGCTTTTTCCACTGTGAAGGTGTACCTGGCTGCTATTTCAGCCTGTCAGGTTAGCTTTGGTGACAAAACAGTGGGGCAGCACCCCCTGGTGTGTCAATTCATGAAAGGTGCACGACGGCTCCGCCCAGTGTCGAGGAGCCTCACTCCTTCATGGGATTTACCTATGGTACTCGATGCATTGTCACGTGCACCTTTCGAACCGTTGCAGCAGGTTGAGCTCAAAGTGCTTTCCTTTAAAACGGCCTTATTGATTGCTCTGGTTTCTGCTAAGCGTGTGAGTGACATTCAAGCGCTCTCAGTTAACCCGTCCTGCATGCAGTTTCTGGGTGAGTCAAGGGTTTTACTGAAACCTAATCCTGCCTTTATACCTAAGGTTGCTACGGCTCCGCCATGCCGTGCCCTTAAATTAATGGCTTTCTACCCACCACCATTCTCCTCTCAGGAGCATGAACGACTGCATACGCTCTGCCCAGTACGAGCTCTGCGGTTATATGTGAAATAAACAGCAGATTTTCGTAAATCAGAGCAGCTGTTTGTGTCATGGGCTTCACCACATAAAGGAAAGCCTCTCACAAAGCAACGTCTTTCGCATTGGGTAGTGGGGGCTATTATTATGGCTTATGAGAGCAGAGGCCTTGCACCCCCTGCAGGTCTGCGGGCTCATTCCACTCGTGGTGTGGCCTCATCATGGGCATTGTTCCAGGGTATACCTGTGGAGGAAATATGTGAGGCTGCCAACTGGGCGACCCTTCACACCTTCACTAGGTTTTATAAACTGGATGTCACCAGGACCACACTGGCTCACACGGTTCTGGGTGTGGGTTCCACATTGCCATGAATGCAAGATGCATCTGTTGGTCTTCGAGTGAGCTTATCTGGCAATACGGGAGCAGAAAGTGATAGTGAGATACCAAAACGAATGTTGAAAGAGAACTTTAGGTTAAGGATTTAACCCCGGTTCTCTGAAACATGAGTGAGGTATCTCACCAGATCACCCTCCTTGCAGGGAGCGAGGAAGAGGTGTGCTTATTAAACTGAAGATAACCTACGTGACGTCGGCTTTTATACTGGGAGGAAGTCCCTCCCATGGGAGCGGACGTCACTTCCGCCTGCCAGTCAAGACTGGCGTAATGTAATAGAGCTTCTGAGGGACAGGCGCTGGAGGCGTGTCCCATAGTGAGATACCTCACTCATGTTTCAGAGAACTGGGGTTAAATCCTTAACCTAACGTTTTTGGTCATGCACACCATTGTGCATGTATGCAAAAATGTCCAATGTCTTTCAGAGCACCTTCTACAACATGTGTCCCTTACATGGTTCATGGCAAACTGCATATAGGACATCTGAAGTCTTTCTAACAACAATGGCTTTTATCTTGCCACTCTTTCATAAAGAACAGATTTGTGGAGTACACGGGTAATAGCCTTCTCAACAGATTCTGCCACCAAAGCTTTCTATCTCTGCAGCTCCTGAAGAGTTACTCTGGCCCTTTTGGCTGCTTCTCTGATTAATGCTTTCCTTGTCCGGGTTCTGCCTTTGTCTTCGTAGATTTGCAGTTGTGCCATACTTCTACCATTGCCAGATGATGGCCTGAACAGAGCTCTTTGAGGTGTTTAGAGACAGGCATATTGTTTCCTAACCCTGCTTTAAACTTCTCCACAACGTTATTACTGAGTTGTCTGCTGTGTTCCTTGGTTTTCATGGTGCTGCTTGTTCACAAATGTTTTCTGACAAGCCTCTGAGGCCAACACAGAAAAGCTGTGTTTAAATTGAGATAAAAGGTTGCACCAGTGCAATCTGTTCACCAATTAGGTGACTTCTAAAGGCTGTTGGTTAAATTGGAGTTTATCTAGTGTGACCAGAGTAAAACTGGGAAAGTACAGTTGCACACCTTACTTGAAATCCAAATTCACTCCAAGTCTATTGCATTCACATTTCAATGTCCTTGATGTACCATACCATACAGACTTTATTTTCAAAAGCACTTTAAATTAACCACATTTCAAACAAGGTGCTGCACATAACTGCATACTAAAAACATACATTAAAAGAAAAAGTAAGGAAACAAATCAGGAAAAGGCGATATCATTGTAATCGTTATTGCTATCGCATATTCAGCAAAATTATCTGAACTACATGTTTCCTGATATTGTGCAGCCCTAGTAATAATACATTTGCATAGGAGTGTGCTTTGTACAATTAAACCACATCAGAATCATTGTTTTTTTGGCAATAAGTTCTCCTTTTTAAAATTGATTCTGCGTTTAAATAGAATATGTAACCATACAGTGAGAACATGGATCACAACCATGCAAACTGATCTTGGCAGAATAAGTACTTATATTTGTATTTTTTATGTTCTGAATAGTGTACTCATGTTGCCTCTGTCAGTATTATTGCTGTCTACATACTGTACTTTGGTGCTGTCTAGGCTTGTAAGCTGCAGTCTGTTTACATTACATGTCATGCTCTGCTTCCCTGACAGCTTATGCAAGTATCAGAAAAATCATATATCAGCAGTATATCTGTGCACCAGTGCACTTTAAAGAGATTCCTTGGGCTCTTATAACATTGGGGCACATCTGCTGTAACATTATTCTCTGGGTAATTTCTAATAAAATTGTACCACTACTTAAATTAGTGTTTTGTTTTTCCCTACCTTGTTTGGACATTATATTTTCTAGTTTGCAAAAATGATGATGCAGGGATGTTTTCCATCTGCTGAGCCAGGGAAGCAAATTAGTCTTTGGATTTCTTGGGATCTAAATCATGTTTCCTCATTACCATGCAAATGGACTTGTCTTCTGTCTAACGCATGCTGTGCTTTGCAAACACCCATCATCTGCTCCTATATTGTTTTTTGTGTGTTGGTGTGTGAAACAGATCCAGCGTGCACTGCTCAGGAACAACCAGACTCAGCAGTTCTCTCAGAAGCAGGCACTTAGGCTGCACCAGGGTCTCGTCACCAGCACCGCTGAACAGGTCTGTGTCTGCATATGCACTCAAGTGGAGAATAAATGTTACGGATGTGAATTAATAGTGATAATAGTTATATATACTTATGTATTTTAGGTGATGGAGCGTCTGTGTGTGAGGGTGCAGCAGCAGCTTTGTGTCCTGAAGGGCTGCGAGGATGGAGACGAGGTCCAGACGGCGAGACAAATCCTCAAAGAGGCCAGAAACTCCAGAGCTGTGAGTGAGCTCTGTCTGTGTGTGAGAGAAAGGCTTGGATATTGGCAAACTGTGCATACTGTCACAAAATGTGGATATTATTTCCACCAAATTTTGTTTTTGTCACACTTGCTTGACTGAAAAGCGGAAAGATTTTATCAACTTAAATATTGTATAACAATGCAATTTTTACATAAAAATTGGAACACTTTACATATTTGCAAAAAAGTTGGAGAACTGCAGTGATGAGTTAATGAGTGGATTTTACAATTTCCTAGAGTATAAAGAAAGCAGCAGTAGTTTTCAATCACTGAACCTTGTTTCAGCAGTTTTGAAAAACACTGTTTAGCATCTTTATTTACACTCCATAATAAACTCACACAAATAAACTCAGCACAAAAACCAACAAAATAAATAAACCAGCAAAGCTGCTGATAATTTGTGAATTTTGCACGTTTTATTGTAGAACTGCAATAAAATAGGTAAACAGTTGGATGGATGGATGTAGTGTTCAGTAGATGAGAAAGTGAAAAAGGCATGTGAAAAAAAGCCAAACAAGTACTAAATTTATTACAAAAAGTGTTGCTTAGGTTCTACCACAGATTTTTATGATAGGTTTATTTTATTTTTTTCTAATTGTGATACAGAAGAAAATACATACATGATTTTCAAATTTTCTTTACAAATAAACATTGTGATGTGCATTTGCATTCAACCCCTATCTCTAATACCCCTAAAACAGTATTATAAAGACTAGTAATTTATAGCACCAGATAAAAATCAAAATGTGTCAGAAGTCGCGTACTGTGTAGTGACACAGAGGCGTTTTCCGTTGAAACGTGTCAGGTATGTCCTTAGAGACAAAAAATAAAATTGTGTCTAATAACAAAAGAACCTAAAATTTATATTGCATACAGACACAATTAATTTTATTGGAATATGTGAAAATTGAGTTACAATAGTCTAAACAAGAGAAAATAAAAGCATGAATGACTATCTGAAGTTCCTGTTTTCACACCAGATTTCTAAGTTTGAAAATATTTCTCAGATGATGAAACAGACCAGAGGGGTCAGGGATAAAGATGTAGAGAAGTTTAAAGCAGGGTTAGGTTTTAAAATATTTTCAAGCTTTGGACATCTCACAGAGAAGTGTTTAATACAGTATCTGAAAACGGAAAGAGTATAATGGAACGGCAAATCCTATTTGGACATGGCAGGTAGAATCTGTTGAGAGGACATAGGGAGTCCTGTTAGCGGTTTAGCGTGGATGTGTAGGGACAGGGAAGCTGTTCAGAGATGATGTATCCTTTTCCATACGCAGTGACATCCAAGTAAATACATTGACGTTTGTGTTTTTAATGGGGCAAAATGGCAAAACGAATACTTTTGCATGGCACTGCTGTATTTTTAAATGTAAACAGATGAAAGGGAAGAATCAGTGAGTACTCCTGTAGCTTAATTATAAACGCAAATTTTTCCTGAACTACTTTATATACTGTTGGATGGACAGACATGCCCCAGGAAAAAGAAAGAATTCAACAAAATGAATTAACCAGCCACAAGAAATAACAGAGAAAGTTCTGTTTCCAGTCTTTGATGTTTTTTGGCAAAATATTGGTAAATTTAAATAAGTCATTAGGAGAAAATCTACCACAGGTTTCTGAATTAATAAAGTATATTTGAATTGAATTGAATTGAATTGAATTGAATTGAATTGAACATGCATATGACCGGCCTACATACTGCTTCTAAAAACTGACTGGAAATCACAAGTTTAAGACTCTTTAGATATAAAATATTTCCTCATGCAAAGTTTGAATTGCATCAAACTCAAAGGCTGCACATTAAAAATTCTAACTTTAAAGGTTTTCTCAAGAGCAGTGTTGAATAAATGCTCTCATTGTTGCATGCTGAAAGTATCAACCACTAGTTCAGTACATTCATACAGCATGCAGCATTTGGAATGGATCGGTCCCATAAAAAGTGAGTTATAATCAATGGCATTGATCGTGCTTCATTAGTCATGCACTATAACTTTGACATATTTAATGAAAAGTCTATAAGGGGTAATTGTGAAGAATTTATCTCGGCAAGCTGTAAAAAACCTCACCATAATGAGTCTTGAATAGTTAAATATTCAGTTAATTAGTTAGTTAAGTCATCAGGTCAGCAGTTACTGTGTAAGGACATCATTTTTAAAAGCTAAAACAGAAGGATGGTAATGCTGGTCTTTTTTTTATTAGATGTAAATGAAATCAGCAGCAGCTACAAACAAAAATGACATTTATTAAAGGTCCCATGTATTCTTAAACTATGCTTGAAGTAGATGAAAGCAAATGAGTCAGCTCTAGGTTTGGTTAAATATTTATAACCCAAATATCAATGCACCGATCCATAGCGCCATTGTAGGGTAGAATAAAGAACGTGGAGTGGGTTCTGAGTGCATCAAGTACTGAACATTACTGAGTAGCATGTACTGATGACAAATGGTGTACATTATTAGAAAACCAGACCAGCTCCTAAGACTCACAGTTTGGTTTGTTTTGAATCCACCAACAACAAAAAGATAAAGATTTCATAAATGTTTCCTAATTAGGTTCATAGCTATGTGGGTGTTCACAAAATGACATTTAAAACTGGATACAAATACTTGATAGTATTATTAATACTGCAGAAATAGCCCTAAAGCTTAAAGGTTTCAAAAACCAAAAATACCAGAGATATATAATCAATAACAACATGACTTAAGTAGTTCAAAACAAGTAATATGAAACTCAGCAGCTACTAATTTAAAGGAAAAAAAAAAGCAATTTTCCTGTATAGCAAAACAGGAGCTTAAATGAGCAGCCCTGATGCATTTCTCTGTCTTTCGTAATTTTGTATCTTATATGCTTTGATCAGATAGAGCTGATAGGGTAAGCCCTGGCTAGTTTCTGGTTGGCTGTTTCAGCACCAGTCTGGTTCTTAAAAAATTTTTACTTTTTTAACATCTTTAACTGAAATGTCCAGGGTGGAATGATTATTGGAAACATCTACAATTTTTTTGGTTCAATAGATCAAATTGTGTGCAAAAGTTTGTCATAAATTTTTACTCCTCCACATTAACACAAATTAATACACACTGGCACAAATGTAAGTAACTGGGAATTCTAGAAGTTTAATGTTGGCCTTCTGTAATCTATTCCAACACCGGTTTTAATGTTTTTGAAATTATTGTCCCTTTAGGACACATAGCTGTGCCCAGGTATCAGTCATTTATCTCAAACTGCTACCCACAGATAAAGAAAGGTGTTAGAATTAGATTAGATCATCAACTATTTGTGTTTGAAGATGTCATGGTAAGACTTTCAGACTAAGAAAACTGTACAAATGGACAAGCATGGCGGTGGAAGTATCATGCTGGCATGAAGTTGGTTGTATCATTCCACCCTGAAAAAAAGAACTGTTTGTCTTTAAAGCCCAAAATGAATAAAACATGACCAGCAAGTGTAAACTTCTCCCCAGCACAATAAATCATTCACCAAAGAAACCCAAGTTTTATCTCTAAACAGAATCTTTGTCAATACTTTCTTCTTTGTATAATGCTATTTGACAAAACATTAGTATCATATTTTAAAAAAAACAAACAAAGTGCTTTGCAAATTTTAGCAAAAATGTTGACTTGTTCTGTTTTCATGGGTAGGATATCTGAAAAATGAAACTTATAGTGTAAAGAAAAATTCTGATAAATTACGTGTAATTCTAAATGGGCCTCTGCTTTAATAAAAAATCATCCCTTCTTTTTGAATAGTTAGACTTAATTTAATGAACTGTTTGTGTCTGAATCAGCTGTACCCGTCCCTGTGTGAGCTGGCCCATGTCCTGTCAGTGGACGGCCCCGTCAAGCAGCGTCTGGACACACTGGCTGGAGAGCTGGCCAAAGCCGCAGACAAAGAGCTGCAGGTAAATCTGGGGTTGCCATGACAGCTTGTTTTGCAGGACCATTATTTTCCTTTATGCATTTGTGATATAAATAGAAGTAAACTGGTTGCATTTAAATTGGCTATTAATGCTGCGTGCAGTGAAGGTGTGCTGACTTCAAAAGAATTGTGGCATTCAAATTCACAGGAAAGAAACAGTCCGAAATGAAAGTCATTGTAAAAGGAAAGAAACTGCTGATGCCTTGAGGACAATTTGAAATATTCTGGGCCATATTAGCCCAGTTTAATAATTTTCCATACTGATAGATTTCAAAGCTGGAATTTGTTCAGGTTTTTATGTCCAACAGATGAAGTAAACATGTGTATAAACAGACCATATGATTCATTAGCTTAATAACACAATGAACAGCTGCATGGCACAGACAGCCATGAATAATCTCAGATGAACTAACTTTTCATATACAGACTGAAATGCTTAATAAACAAACCTAATTAAATCTCTAATTCTTTACCGCCTCGTAACTTTGACATTTGTCCAGGTGGTGGTGGACTCCATGGTGTCTCTCTGTCGAGAGCTGTGCCCCATGTCCTGCTTGGCTGCAGAGAGACTCAGTCCGCCTCTCTCATCCATCTCTGAACAAGTTTCCATCCCTCGCTCAACCATCCGCAGTGCCCTGATGGAGAGAGCAGCTGAAGATATCAACCGAGCCCTGGAGTAAGAAACCCAGCAGGTTAAAAGCTTCCAATCAGGAGAACTTCAGAGAATATTCCGATTGAACTGTCATGTCTTCATTTTTCTCTTTTTGTGAAGGGAGGTAAAGCTCTCTGTGGTCTCCTATTTGACAAACTCGATTGTGGACCAGATCCTACAAGAGCTCTACACCACTCATAAAACCCTGGTACTGGTAATATCCCTTTAATGCATGACTTCTTTTAGATAGTAGAAAACTGTTGTAGTACGGAATTTTTGTTTAATTTTACAAAGAACTAAATCATGCTGCTCAAATGTTAACCACCACAATATTTTTACAGTTATGGAGAAAAAATGGTTTCCACATTTGTTAAAAACAGGCTTTCGTATTTAGCTGGTTTGAGGTAAAAAAAAAGTGTGTTAACACAATGCCAGAAAGGTAAGACATCAGCAATGAAATCAGAAAAGCAGTAATTTTAAATATTAAAATTGATGGCCATACAATGAGAAAAAAAGACCGAATAAGGATTGATTGTTCCGAAGAGTTTCCCGTGAAAAGCCTCTTCTCTCTAAACAGAAGATGGCAACACAACTTCGTTTTGCAAAGTTTTATCTGAAAAAACCACGGGAGTTTAAGAACAAATAGGACAAAGTCCTTTGAACAGATGGGACCAAAGTAGAGATGTTTGCTTCTAATGCACAGCTGCATGTATGGGGAAAACCAAAATACAGAGCATATCAGTTGAAGCTCCCTATATGACTGCCAAGCATGAGGGCGGAGGGCACACGATTTGGGCCTGTTTAGCAGCCACAGGGAACTTGAGCAGTTTGCAGTCATCAAATTGACAATTACCTCAACACATTACCAACGTATTCTGGAGCCAAATGTGAAGCTATGTGTTTTATAGATCTTCATATTAATGTGAGTCCTCAACATGAGTGATCCAAAGCACAGATGCAACTCTACAAGTTTTTTTTTTTTTTTATGACCTGGAAAAAAGAATCAAGATGTTTAAACAGACTAGTCTTGTTCTGACTTTTTCTGTTGTGCCTCTCTTTGAGGAATAACATTTCTATAGGACTTCCATCCCAATAAAACATCAACTAAATGGGTCAAAAATTGAACTTTTATTGAAGAAGGTAAAAATTATGACTATTCTTCAGGACTCATATATATATATGTAACATAAAATGTGCAATCATGTACAATGTTTTTGAACAGTAACAATGAAGTTGCTTGTGTGCAAAGAAAAAACTATATTATGTCCTCATAATTTTGCTGCAGCAACATAAATGAGTGAAATCAGCTCAGCTGTTGCCCCTAGCATTTTATGCTAACATATTTCATCTTGAAAATTGGGCAAAAATTGTTTCAGTTTTATTAAACCTTGAGATAGACTGTAAATAACTCCTTGTTATAATTTTGACAACAACCTGCATCCTAGATGCAATGCTGATACTGCATTGTGTCAAGTTGCTAGCTATTAGCTAATTGTCACCTAATTCTGGCTGTTATTTCACATGCTTTTATTTTTTTTTAACCAAAAAAGGTTTCCCTTCCAATTGTGACAAATCTCTCCTTTCAATAATAATTAACTCTGTAGCGCATTGCTTTTGAATGGTATTACATTTTCCACAGCCACCATGCATAATGATTCGCACGAACTGAATTCTACAAGACTTTGACGTTTAACCTCAAAGCTCAAATTCATCAACCTCTACAAAACATAGTGCAAACTATTTTCACCAAATGTTGAACTGTTACTGTACTGTTATATGAGTTAAGAACGTAATTCAAGAGATTTGGATTGCCATTATGTTCTGCCCTTATGACATCAGAGGGTCATCCTGATTTCAATTTAAACAAAGTCAAAACTAAGTTTCGCTAATGTTAAAATGGAAAGAATAAAAATTGGTTTTAAGATGAGATATATGACCTCAGATGTTTTTCCTGATATCCTACTGTGACATCTAATGTACATCCTCACAAATTCACACAGACCTCACTGTGAGAATAGATGTTCATCCTGATTTCACATTTTGACCCCAGAAGTTTATCCTGATTTCATATTATGACCTCAGATGGTCAGTCTCTTCTCAGTTTATAAGGTTGCCATCCTCTTCTCCCACATGACCTGAGATGGTCATTGTGAACACTTATTGTTACACCCGATGCCCATATTGTTTTGACTTTATGACATCAGATTGCCATCATTGTCTGCCCTTGTGTGGCATCAGATGATCATCATTTTTCTTATCTTATGACATCAGATGATCATCCTGATCTCTTATTGTTAAATCAGATATCCATCCTGTCCTTGCCTTATAACATTAGATGCCCTGATGTCACTTTATGACATCAGTTTCCCATCCTTCTCTCCCCATATGATCCCAGATGGTCATCCTGGTCTTACCTTATGACATCACATGTTCATGCTGACCTCATTGTGTGAGAACGGATTTCCACCTTTCGAGTTCAGATGTTTATCTCGATCTCCCATGAAGACACTTGATGGTTTTCCTGATTTCAAATAATGACCTTAAGACAATCTCACAATCATCCAGCAGATGTTCATCATTTTCTTTCCTAATGAACCCAGATTTTCACCCTGTTCTGACCTCATGACTGCTGTTATATCAGTTGTCACCAGGGGCGGACTGGTACAATAATCCAGGCCAGGAATTTAATACCATCCCAGCAGGCCACCACCAGCGAAATAAGGCAAACCACCAAGACTGAGTTAAATTGAGCACACTTTTTATGCACCATGTCTGCACACGTCATCAACTGAATACCTACAGAATAAATGTCATCTTGATTTCTTGTTACATGTTCATCCTGATTTCATTTTATGACCCCAGAAGTTCATCCAAATCTCATATTATGACCTCAGATGGTCTTCTTCTTCTCAGTTTATGACACTTATTGTTAAACCAGATGTCTATATTGTTTTTCACTTTATGACATTAGATTGCCATTATTGTCTGTCCCTGTCACCTTATAACACCTTATAACATTAGATGTCCATCCTGTTATCATTTGATGACATCAGATTGCCATCATATTCTGTCCTTGTGACATCAGATGATGACATTTATGACATTAGATGGTCGTCCTGTTACTGTTACATCAGATATTCATTCTGATTTCATCTTATGATCTCAAATTTTCATCTCAATCTTGCATTGTCAGACCAGATCTTCATTCTGTTTTCACTTTATGACCTGAGTCACTTTACAGAAGCTGTGTGAAAAAAAATTGTATACTCATATATTCTAAGTCGGACCAATTTATCATTTTCTCATGACTTTTGACGTTAGCTACAAGTTAAAAAATATCTAGAATAAAATATTGTCCATCCTGTTCTCACATTATAACAATAGATGTCCATCCTGTTTTCGCTTTGTGACTGCAGATTTCCATCATGTTTTGCCCTATGACATCAGATGATCATCCTAATTTCACCTTATCAGCCCAGATCTGACCTCAGATGATTGTGCTGTTCTTGCCTTATGACAATAGATTGGCTTCCTTTTTTCCCCTTATGACTACAGATGGTACCAATTTTATTTATAAAGCACTTTAAAACAACAACAGTTGAAACAAAGTGCTGCACAAAACTACAAACTATAAACATACATTAGTGATAAGGCATATAAAAATATAGCATACAAAATAAAAGATCAAGATCAAACACAAAAAAAAAAAAACTAATTAAAGCAAACAATTTCAACACTATCACTAATGTTGAAAGCCAAACAATAAAAGTGAGGGTAGAGATAGATTTTATGACCCCAGGTGTTGTTCCTGATATCCTACTGTTACATCAGTTGTCACCTTATGACATCACACGTTTATGCGGACTTCACCTTTAGAATAGACATTGATCTTGATTTCACTTTTTTGAACTTATATGTTCATCCTGATCTGACATGATGTTACCAGTTTGATTTCTAATGTTACATTTACTGAACAGATATCAATCCTGTTCTTACATTATAACATTAGATTATCTTCCTATTCTGTCCGTGTCCTCAGGTGGTCGTCCAGATCTCACACTGTCAGATCAGATGTGCTGATTTTTCCCTATGACCCCAGTTCATCCTAATTTCATATTATGACCTCAGATGGTCAACTTCTTCCCAGGCTATGGCATAAGATTGCCATCTTTTTCTCCCACATGACCTAAAATTGTCAGATATTAATACTGTTATCATCCTGTTATCTGACATCAGTTGTCCATTCTCTTTCACTGTATGACATCAGACTGACATCATGGTCTGCCCTTGTGACATCAGACGTTGATCATTTTCTTAGCTTATGACATCAGATGGTTATCCTGGTCTCTTTTTGTTACATCAAATGTTAAATCTGATTCCATCTTATGTCATTTTTTCATTCCAATCTCACATTGTCAAAACACATGTTCATCCTGATTTCACCTTTCAAGCCTATAACTTCATCCTAATTTCGTGTTATGGCCTCTAATGGTCATCCTTTTCTCAGTTTATGACATTAGATTGCCATCCTGTTTTCCCTCCGGTGGTCACCCGGATCTCTTACTGTATCAGATGGTTATCCTGTTCTCTTTTTGTTACATCAGATGTTCATTTTGATTTAATCTTACTACCTCACATTTTCATTTATATCTTACATTGTCAGAACAGATGTTCATCCTGATTCACCTTATTGCCCCAGAATTTAATCCTATTCTCACTTCATGAACTCAGATTATTATCCTGCTTTCACGTTTTGACCTCAGAGGTTCATTCTGTTCTCACCTTATAAAAGGGGTTTCCTTTGATAGTTGTAGTTATGTCAAAGTGGCTCTGAATTTTGTGTTTACCCGCATCCAAAGATTTCCTTCGTTATAAAGAAAAACTTATGTTTTAAAACAACGTAGAAACCTAGTTTGAGCTAGTTTACTCCTGATTTGACCCTGCATGACCTAATCTCTTTATAATGTAATCCTTGAAATAAGCACAGCTGAAAAGCAGACCATGGTAGACTTCTAGTAACAGCATTGCCTTCCCAGCTCTGCTTTACATTCCATTCACTGTCTCCACTGTTATGTCTCATTTTCCTCTCTGTGTTTTGCTGCAATGCCAGCCTGTCCTCTATCATCCCTTGCTCTGCTTTGATGATCAAGAAATTGAGTTTAATTCAAATTTGTCTCTGGCTTTCCAAATTCGTATACCAAACCACTCTTTACTCTGTGTGTGAACCTCATAGATGGAGGGACAGACTCACCTCTCCTAGGACACTGCATATAAGGATAATATTTTGACTGATGTGAATATTAATGCTGTGCTGAATGTGGTTAATGTGTGTGTGTTGCGTCAGCTGCGACAGGTCTCTCAGGTGAAGCGCTGGGATGATGTTGGGACGGGCAGACGATCTGTCAGACATTCAAGACTTGTTGAATCTCTGGAATTTCCTGATGAGGAATTTGGAGTGAACCTGGGAATAGTAAGTGTCGCTAAACGTGATGACATGTAAGGGATGAGATCCTTTGGAGTAATATTGATCAGGACTTTAACATAGATTCCACTACAATACAGCTTTTCCCACTGTAGTTAAAATCGATCATTTTCCGATACAAAGCGAATAAATAGTGCCTTGCAAATGTATTCATACCCCTCAACATTTTGTCACACTACAAATAAAAACAATATATTTTATTGGGATTTATATCCATAAAGTGTGGAGTGCATTTGTATTCACACATCTTCTTGCAAGCTGTGACCAACTTCGGTGTTACTGGGGAAGAAAAGCTTGCCGACATCATGATGCTGCCACCACCATGTTTTGCAGTGGGGATATTGTGTTTTTTCCACCGCAGCTAGTGGTTTGCAAGCAGGCCAAAAAGTTCTGTTTTGTTGTCATCTTACCATAGCACCTTCTGGCATGTTTGCTGTCTACCCTACACAGCTATTGGCAAACTGCAATTATTTCTTACTTTGTGTTGGCTTGTCCCATACAATCCCAATACAATATATCAAATAGTTTTTTTGTCACAAAATGGGAAAAACAAATATAAATCTTTTGGCATTACACTGTTTAAAAACATTATTTTCTGTCCATGATTTCTTTTTTTCCCCTGTTAAAAGGATACCATGGCAATCAAAAAGCGGAGCTCCAGAACTAGAAGAATTCGCCCTGTCTCCACCAGAATGAGTGAGTCTTCTGCCTCAATTTCAACTTGTTTTTGACATCAAATCTAACTGTGATCAAAGAAGACTGAAGCAGAAGCAGATTAACACGTGATTAATGTGCTGCAGGTCAAATGTGATATGTTTAAGTGATCTTTGTCCCAATTAACTCCTCAGGTTTAGGTGATGAGCCCAGTCCCTCTCCCACCCCGTCTGCTCCTTCCCACTCTGCTTCTCTCACTCACTCGGCGTCTTGGGAATGCCTCTCCACTCTACCAACCAACGGCTCACCTTTACGTCATGTGACCCATGTCAGGCCACGCCCTCCGCGACGACACAGAGCCGGACACATTCCTCCTGAATCTGTGAGTAGACCCTCTGACTTGATGTGCATACATACAGTCCGTTGCAAGAGTAATCATACCCCTTAAGCCTTTCCAAATGTTGTCGTTACCACCACGAACTGAAGGTGTTGTATTGGGATTTTATCTGACAGACTAACACAAAGTGGGGCATAATTGTTAACTTGAAGGAAAAAGTTCAATGGTTTCTAAAACGTTATTCAACAAAAAAATATAAAGTGCTGAGAAAGGGTGCAGAATTCAATTAACTAAATATAGTTTATGTATGAATAATGTAATCCTAGTGTAAGTAGAGCTGTTCTGTGAAGGCCTCAGACGTTTGTTTGAGAACATTAGTGAACCAGCATCATGAAGACTAAGGAACATATCAGACAGGTCAGGGATAAAGTTAGGGAGAATTATTAATTTGCCAAGCTTTGAACATCTCACAGAGCTCTGTTCAATCCATCATCTTAGATTTGCAGCTGAGGTGGGTGAATCAGTGCCATAAATTTTAGCATTATGTTGTTGGGATGCTTTTCTGCAGCAGGGACAGTGGAGCTGGTTCAGGGTCGAGGGGAAGATGACTGGAGCTAAATGCAGGGCAATCCTGGAAGAAAACCTTGTATAGGCTACAGAAGAATAGAAAAACTGGGGTTGAGGTTTACCTCCCAGGAGAATCCTAAGCATACAGCCGATGCTACAATGAGATGGTTTAGATCAAGGCATGTTTATGTTTTAAGCCACAAAGTTCAGACCTAAATCTAATTATAAATCTGTGGCACGACGTGAACGTTAAAGTTTATAAATGTTCTCCATCTAGTCTGGCTATGCTTGAGAAATTTTACAACAATGTGCTGAACAGTTGCCTCCTGCAGCTCAGTTTGCTCCTTTTAAACCCTGTTTTTTAGGAGTATTTTGGTTGAAAAAGTTATAGTTGAGTTTTCCTAAGCTTTGATGGACATTTCTCTCTGGTGCATATTAACTCATACCGCAGCATAAAGGGGACCGAGGTTCGATTATAAAACCAACATATGTAATCATAAGGGACTTGTTTTTCCTTCTCTCTATTTCTGTGTGAACTTTTGTTATTCATCTTGTGTTTGTTGCCAGAGGCACATTCCAAAAATAAGCTCCTTTTAAAGTAGAAAGCTGCCACATTTGTCTCTGTGACTCAAATGTTAGTGGTGAACTGTCTTCTCCCAAGGAACCGCAAGGCATCAACAAACTGAGCAGTTTGTTTGTTTAGTATTTTTCAAAGTTCATTTTTAAATCGGTGCAAATTTATCAAGGCAGTGTGTTAAAAGAGGTGTTTTCCAAACGGACTTCTGCTGGCGACATAGTTAGACTTGCCAGTCAGTCATTTGAAATGATCACACCTTTTGTCATGCTTTCAGCTTTTAGCAGACTTGGCAGACCGACCAATTGTTGTTCTGTTTCCTGTTTTTTTGTGTTTGTGTGTTCATGTATGTACAGCATTGTTCTGAGAATGGAGGAGTCAGTATGCTGGAGGATGGACTGCCAGATTTCTACAGCAAGAGAGTTCTACCTGACAGGTGGAGTCGCACATCAGTTTTGTTTTTTTTGTGCAGTTGTAACAAAGGTTCTGTCACCACAGACCTGTTAAAGAATTCATTCAATGGTCTGTGTTTCTTTTCTAGTACATCAGTTAGACCTGATATGTATATCATTATTTTGAACACTAAACAAAGTAAGAAATATAACTCATGAAGCAGCTAAGGGCAGAAGCTAACTCGATTTACTGTAGTCCTTTGCCTGTTTGACATCCTGATCTGCAGTACATACAGGTCCTTCTCAAAATATTAGCATATTGTGATAAAGTTCATTATTTTCCATAATGTCATGATGAAAATTTAACATTCATATATTTTAGATTCATTGCACACTAACTGAAATATTTCAGGTCTTTTATTGTCTTAATACGGATGATTTTGGCATACAGCTCATGAAAACCCAAAATTCCTATCTCACAAAATTAGCATATCATTAAAAGGGTCTCTAAACGAGCTATGAACCTAATCATCTGAATCAACGAGTTAACTCTAAACACCTGCAAAAGATTCCTGAGGCCTTTAAAACTCCCAGCCTGGTTCATCACTCAAAACCCCAATCA
The DNA here is from genome assembly GCF_021462225.1 of Girardinichthys multiradiatus. NCBI lineage: Eukaryota > Metazoa > Chordata > Actinopteri > Cyprinodontiformes > Goodeidae > Girardinichthys > Girardinichthys multiradiatus. The sequence goes on from NC_061799.1 coordinate 13,101,884, forward strand.
TGGGTAAGACTGCCGACCTGACTGCTGTCCAGAAGGCCACTATTGACATCCTCAAGCAAGAGGGTAAGACACAGAAAGACATTTCTGAACGAATAGGCTGTTCCCAGAGTGCTGTATCAAGGCACCTCAGTGGGAAGTCTGTGGGAAGGAAAAAGTGTGGCAGAAAACGCTGCACAATGAGAAGAGGTGACCGGACCCTGAGGAAGATTTTGGAGAAGGGCCAATTCCAGACCTTGGGGGACCTGCGGAAGCAGTGGACTGAGTCTGGAGTAGAAACATCCAGAGCCACCGTGCACAGGCGTGTGCAGGAAATGGGCTACAGGTGCCGCATTCCCCAGGTCAAGCCACTTTTGAACCAGAAACAGCGGCAGAAGCGCCTGACCTGGGCTACAGAGAAGCAGCACTGGACTGTTGCTCAGTGGTCCAAAGTACTTTTTTCGGATGAAAGCAAATTCTGCATGTCATTCGGAAATCAAGGTGCCAGAGTCTGGAGGAAGACTGGGGAGAAGGAAATGACAAAATGCCAGAAGTCCAGTGTCAAGTACCCACAGTCAGTGATGGTCTGGGGTGCCGTGTCAGCTGCTGGTGTTGGTCCACTGTGTTTTATCAAGGGCAGGGTCAATGCAGCTAGCTATCAGGAGATTGTGGAGAACTTCATGCTTCCATCTGCTGAAAAGCTTTTTGGAGATGAAGATTTCATTTTTCAGCACGACCTGGCACCTGCTCACAGTGCCAAAACCACTGGTAAATGGTTTACTGACCATGGTATCACTGTGCTCAATTGGCCTGCCAACTCTCCTGACCTGAACCCCATAGAGAATCTGTGGGATATTGTGAAGAGAACGTTGAGAGACTCAAGACCCAACACTCTGGATGAGCTAAAGGCCGCTATCGAAGCATCCTGGGCCTCCATAAGACCTCAGCAGTGCCACAGGCTGATTGCCTCCATGCCACGCCGCATTGAAGCAGTCATTTCTGCAAAAGGATTCCCGACCAAGTATTGAGTGCATAACTGTACATGATTATTTGAAGGTTGACGTTTTTTGTATTAAAAACACTTTTCTTTTGGTCGGATAAAATATGCTAATTTTGTGAGATAGGAATTTTGGGTTTTCATGAGCTGTATGCCAAAATCATCTGTATTAAGACAATAAAAGACTTGAAATATTTCAGTTAGTGTGCAATGAATCTAAAATATATGAATGTTAAATTTTCATCATGACATTATGGAAAATAATGAACTTTATCACAATATGCTAATATTTTGAGAAGGACCTGTACAGCCGAAACTAAGTATTTACATACTGTGTAGAAAAAGAGAGATAACCATTTGTTCTAACTGTTTCGCAATGAATAAGTCTAAACTTTCCTATTTTAGGTCAGTTAAGATTAGCAACTGGTGAGTGATGATTGGGTATAAAAGGAGCATCCCCAAAAGGCTTAGTCGTTCACAAGCAAGGATGGGGCGAGGTTCATCACTTTGTCAACAACTATGTGAGAAAATAGTCTAACAGTTTAAGAACAATGTTTCTTAATCTACAATTGTAATGAATTTAGGGATTTCATCAACTACAGTACATGATATCATTAAAAGATTCAGAGAATCTGGAGAAATCTCTGCAAGTAAGCCGCAAGGCTGAAAACCAACACTGAATGCCGGTGACCTTCGATCTTTCAGGAGGCACTGCATTGATAACCAACATCATTCTGTAACAGATATTCCCATGTGGGCTCAGGAACACTTCAGAAAGCCGTTGTCAGCTAACACAGTTCGTCGCTACATCTTCAAGTACAACTCGAAACTCTACCATGCAAAGCAAAAGCCATGTATCAACAACACCCAGAAAGCTCAGCTGAGATGGACTGAAGCAAAGTGGAAAAGTATGCTGTGGTCTGAAGAGTCCACATTTCAGATTTTCTTGTAAATCATGGATGTCATGTCTTCAGGGTCAAAGAGGAAAAGGACTATCTGGAATGTTATCAGCACAAAGTTCAAAAGCCAGGATCTGTGATGGTATGGGGGTGTGTTAGTGCACATGGCATGGGCAATTTGCCCATCGGTGAAGGCACCATTAATGCTGAAATGTACAGACAGGTTTTCAGCAACATCTGCTGTCATCCAAGCAATGTCTTTTTTAGGGACATCCTGCTTATTTCAGCAAGACAACACCAAGCCCCATTCTGCATGTATTACAACTGCATGGCCTCTTAGTAAAAGTGTGCAGGTACTAGACTGGCCTGCCAGCAGTCCAGACCTGTCTCCCATTAAAATGTGTGGCACATTATGCTTCACCAAGTACGACAACAGAGACCCTGGACTGTTGAGCAACTGAAGTTCTACATAAAGCCAGAATGGGAAAGAATTCCTCCTACAAAGCTTCAACAATTGGTGTCCTCAGTTCCCAAACATTATTGAGTGTTGTTAAAAGTAAAGGTGTAACAAACATGTCTCTGTCCCAGCTTTTTCAGAATGTCTTGCAAGCTTAAAATTCTAAATGAGTGAATATTTGCAAAAAACAATTATGTTTCAGATTGAGCATTAAATATAATGTTTTTGTAGTGTATTAAATTGCATATAGGTTAAACAGGATTTGCAAATCACTGTATTCTGTTTATTTTTTATGTTTTAACGTCCCAACTTAATTGGAAATGGGGTTATAACACATGAAGGCAGCAAAACAAACTCAGAAGCCTAAAGAAAATTACAGGCTTGATGTAGTTATTGCCATGAAGATATTCCAATACTTTCCATAATATTAATAATTTTAATAATTTTCTCTAAGTAAAAATGTGACTTAATAATTGTGATAACATGCCAGAGACATGACAGCTTAAGCTAAAGATACTAAACTGAACGTTTGTCTAGAAATATTACATTAGATCAAAGAGATGAGCAGCCAGGGTTCAAATCATTAAATTTGTGATTCCAGCCTGGGCTGCAGAATTTGTTGTTAATATACTTCAAGCATGACTTTCCAGCTAATGAATCAGACTATAATAACTACATCTATGTGAAGGTTATTGCTTTAGAAAAGAATCAAGAGATTGCTACTCAGTTTTACACCCAAGCTCTGCAGCGCATGTTATCATCTTGTAACATGGTCTGTTACAAGATGGTCTGTTTCTTAAGGAAGATTTAGTTCCCAAGTCAAAAGAAAAACAAAGATTAGAGTTTTCAGTTTATTTAGCTGGACACACAAATCCAGCTATGCACATGTTAAATAAGGAAAACAGCAAATCCTTGCTAACACCTTAGCTTCATGAATAGCACATTTTCTGGCATGTCTGAAGATAAAATCCAACCTTTAAGTAAATTTTTTTCAGAGAAAGAAAAGAAACAATCTTTAAGAAATATTTTTTCACAAACCACTAGCTCCACAAATATTGGTACCCCTGCTGCTAATACTTTGTACGTAAAACTGATGCTTAAGGACAGAACATAGTTGGGCGATCTGTGAGCAGACATTTGAGGTTTCATAGTCAAGCCTACCAATAACCTACATTTCTGGTGACAAATTCCTACATTTCCCACACTTTCTGCCATGGCATCATCAGACTGGGTGGCAGAGCTAATTTTCTCTGTAGCTTTGCAAAAACAAAAAGTAAAGAGGTAAAGGTATTACTACACCAGTTAGTGCGGTGCAGTGTGGCAGTGACGCTGCGAGTACTCCTGACTAGGTTTTATTTATTTGGAGGAATAATTACAGGATTTTATTCTCCATCTAATACATTTACATTTAGTATTGCACAGCGTGTTTGTACTATTAAAAATTACAGTTTGTTCTGTGGTGTGGTCCCTACTAAACACACAGTAGCTCTACATCATGTCACAAAATCCCAGTCTTGATCACTCTGTTTGCTAAATATAGACCTACTACTGAATCAGCATGATTAAGAGTCATTATTGATATATTTTTGCCATGTGATTCTGGTGACCATGCTGTTTTGGTTCTGCTTGACCTCACTGCCTCAAGTTTCAAAAGTTAGAAGGTAGGGAATTGCATTCCCCTTCTATGTTGATGATTGTCAGGTCTATCTGCTCTTAAAGCAGAAAGATAGCTTTTCAATCAAAGCACTATTGGATTTCTTGGGTTATTTGTTTTGTTTTCGATTTGTTCACTCTTTCATTGTTCTTATGCCATATTTACATATTTATTCTTTTAATGTATATTTATAGTTTATAATTATGCGGAGCACTTTGTATTTGTTGTGGCTGTTTTTAAAGCACTTTACAAATAAAGTTAGAACCAAGCTAGATAAAACATTTAAAGACCAAAATTATATTTTTTTCTGTAATGTTCTAAATTTACCATGATAAATCAAATTAAAATAAAAAAATATTCAGTCCTTTAACAAACCAAAAAATATATGTAAGCCTGCAACTTTTATTTAAGGATTTAGAAGAAAAATATCAGCAAAGTACGTCTAGCCATGTGTTCCCCAATCCTGGTCTTCCAGACTCATTTTCCTGCATGTTTTTCTGCTTCATTACAGATTATTTAAATGATTAAATTACTCCCTCAGCAGGTCATCAAGATTACTGTAGGCTGTTTAATTGTCCATCATTTTAATCAGAGACAGATTAGTGACACATCTAAAACATACAAGGCTGAGAACCTCCAGCAAAATAATGGCAGTGGCTTATAGATAACCTGCTCAGTCTGGTTTGTCCTGCTGCAATGATAAGTATTTGGCAAATGCTGTGACGTGCAAGAATCGGGTCCTTATTTTTTCCACCAAAATAACCAACACAATATTCAGTATTTGTATTTCTTTTTATCCTAGTTAGCCTATCTAGGCTTTTAATGATCAATTACCCTTGTAAGAATTTAGATCATAGGCTCAGTCAGCTTCGTTAGTCCCTCACATTCATTTAAACAAAAACCTTCATGTCTGCTTCACCCACAAGACCTGGTCCAGTGATGGTACATTTGCATGCATCATAATCATTTTAAAAGCCTCTCGTTCAAAATCTGTTTTTGAGATATTACGGTGTCAGTCACTTCAAATGTGTTGTTGATGTTACAGTTAAATTCAGTTCAAAATCTTGAAAACCCTGATATACTTTTTTTTAAAACATGTTTTTCAGGTTCTGTTTGTTATCCTGCTTTTCTGTCTGCATAATAGATAAAAACCATTGACTGGAGTTTTGAGATCACCAGAAATCTCAGTGGCTGGTTATAAATAGCATTGAACACTATGTATAGTGCCTTGCAAAGACCATCCTATATTTTGCCAAAGTAGTGTTAAGTTGTAAGGTGGAAATGAAAATATCCATGGTTTTTAAATTTCAAAACCATGGAAAAAGTCTTGCTGTAGATTTTAAGTTTTATTTAGGCCTAAACTTTAACTGGGCCATCCCATTTGCTGCTGGATGGTGAACCTTCACCAATGTTTCAAGTCTTCGCAGCATCCAACTGGTGTTCTTCCAGGACTGCCCTGTATTTAGTTCCACAGCATGATCTTCCACCACCATGTTTCACCATGGTGGCAGTGTGCAACTTTGAGTTTCTCTTAACTTAAAATCTTAAAAAAAAATTTAATAAAAGTTTCTGTTTATAATGTAACAACAGGGAAAATGTGTGAATGCTCTTGCAAGGCTCTGTACCTTTTTGAAATAGTATACGTCCTCTCACTGCTTTACAGTACAATTCCAGAAATGCACCATGTAACTTTAATCATCCAATCTTCTCCTATTTTCACACCTCTGCACTTTTTCTCCCTCTTCCTCTCCTTCAGTCAGCTGTCATCCCTTCACCAGGCCCAATCACTCAGGGGGAAGAAGAGGCGCAGTGTACTGTCGATTTTTTCCGGCTTTCGCAAGAACCGTAACTCCACCTTCTCCAATCAGGATTTGGAGTAAGTAAGCAGGGCAGGATCATCGGGGACGGGGAACCTAAGATACATTTAACTGCAGAGACCTGCAGAATGTGATGGCTGTTAAAGGAATCCACTAGCAGGCATTTGCAACGATTAAGATTCATAAATATTTTAGCGGAGGAAAGTATTTTCCTAGTCTTCAGCTGTTTTTGCTTAGAATTTTTGGCACTATGTACATTTAGGCTGGTCTTATTTAGCCTTGGTGTAGCATCTATTTTTAAATATTACAGTATGTTGCCAAATGTAGAAAGAACCTGCTAGCAAACGTTTTTTATATATATAATTATTTTATCTACGAATAGACACTAGTGCAGCACTCAATAGAAGCTTCTCTGAAACTATCTCCCTGAACAAAAGAGGAAAAGGTGACACTTGATGAAGGCTCCAGTTTGTTTTTCAGCTCACAGATCTGCTTAGAATACCAGTTATTGGCTCTGCTGGTTAACACTTCTATTGAGCAGAAAAACACATTACATGAAGTTTCAAACTAATCAGAGGAAGAATAAAGGAAGAGATTGCTCACTTGAAGACCAGCCCTTATTACTTTGTCTTTTCAAAAACAATTTTTTTAGTAGACAGGATGTATATTCCTGCTTATACTGGATCTTCTTTTTTAACAACTTTTTTCTTGCAACATTTCAATTCAATTTCAATATATTTACATAGCTCTAGTGCACAATTTGTCATCTCAAGGCACTTCCAATCAGACAGATTACAATTCAAGTACGTACATTCAAAATCCTAGTAATTGATCCTAGTAATCAAACAATGCAGTCAAGTTCAGTTTATTATTCAAATTAAAACGTTTTCTATCTAAGAAAGCCCAGCATATTGCATCAAGCTGTTGACTTCTAGCATTCACTCCTCCTGAAAGAGTATGTAGCCAAAGTGGACAGTTGCTTGCATTGTGACAGTGATTTTGCAGCAATCCCTCATACTGAGCATGCATGTGTAAACCCACATTTAACAGAAAAGAAAACCTCCAGCTGAATGAGGCACAGTGTGAGCGGCCATCTCCCATGACCAACTGGGAGTTTGAGAAGATACACAAAAACAAACAAAGCACTGTTCCAGGATTATTTTCTTTGTTAAAGAAAAGTAAAAAGTGAATGGCAGTAGTAGATCCTTTAGTGGCTTAATCTAGAAGAGAAACCCAAGTAAGCAGGTCTATAGGTTCAAAGAGAGGTTCAAAGAAAGCATCATAGAAAAAGCTAAGTCAATAGCTATGTCTAGGAGAGAGACAGGGTTAAACACTCAAAGACAGGGTCACGTGTATCATCTGTAGAAGAACATTAAGCTGTTGGCAGTAGTAGCTCAGCTGATGCTCCCTCCAGTGTTACAACTAAACAGAACGCCAGGTCAGATGTAGCTTCTATGAAGAGAAAAAACAGGGAACATGAAGTTAAAAGCTGAAATAACAGCAAATAATGCAAAAAAAGAGAGAATAATAGGACAATATAGCAGAGTGAGGAAAATTTGTCATTATGTCTCCAGCAGTCTAAAATATATAGCAGCAATATATATAGCAGCAGAACTACAGAGATAGCTCAGGATAACCTAAGCCACTCTAACTATAAGCTTTATCAAAAAGGAAAGCCTGGTCTTAAAAGTAGACAGGGTGTCTGCCTCATGGACTAAACAGTTCAAGTCAGACGTTTATATACACTCATTATTAGTATCAATGTCATATTAATTTTAGGCTTTTTTGACTTAGTAGAACATTTCTTTTTGGGGTTGTGGACTGATAAGTTAACATCATCAATGATTTTGAAAATGTTTAAAAACACAGAAGATCGGCCATAACGTGCCGTCCACGCTTATGCTTTTTAACCCCTTTTATTAGTAGCATTTTAAAGGTATGTGTTTGATTCTGATAAGCTATAAGCTTCTTTTGTTAGCTCCAACCGCTAACAGCTAAGAATACATGCTTGCCTGCTAAAGGTCATTTACCCAAAAAGGTTGTTAGTTTTCAATCCAGTAAAATAATATTTCCCTAAATATTATTTTACCAAACTTGAAAACTAAGTAAACACCATTAAGCCCATTTCTCCAGAAAGATTTGGTTTTTATTCAAAATAATATTTCTTTAAATATTATTTTATTAAATAAAGGCAGCTAATTAAACACCGTTGAGAATTGGTCATCCAGAAGGTTGGTTTTATTCAGCAAATCATTCTTAAAATATTATTTTATCCGATCTTGCATTTTGAGTGATTGTTTAAAGGTATACCAATTATTGCCTAAGTTAGTTCCAAAATTAACTTAAGTTCATTTCCAGATTCTTCAAGATAATCCTTGAGTCTCAAACATAAATAACATTGTATGGTAATGTTGCATCACTCATGGTACAACCTCAACATTTTTCTCGGGACTCTCAGGTTAACACTGAAGCCTCGCATGACAGTTCTTGTGTGCTTCTGTTTTTTCCAGGAGTGCTTCAGAGAACGTCTACTCCATGATTCAGCATCCTAAAGATACAGGGAGGCCAGAGAGTGCTGTTCCTGGAGCAAATGGGACCATGTCTTCACCTCGGCCAGCTCAGGGCGTACCTGTTCATGGGGTGAGAGCTGCCAGCCCCCCCTGTCCCATCCAAAGACAGGTACATTGTAATAGAACTTTCCTGGAAGCAAGCAGCACATTGGTTGCTTTTGATTAGTTGAGACCGAGCTGAGGAACCTTGAAAATTAATGTGTGTGCAGAGTTGTAAAAACCAAATTATTAATTATGCTATTATTATTATTAACTGCAGGTAGCAGCACTAAAAAGAATGACAAGCCATTTTTCATCATTCTGGTTCTCTCCACAGCTACACTGGCTGAAGTTTAAAGTTGCAGACACTTTTGATTTGTCACAGCTTTGAAAACTATTGCATGATTAAAGGAAGAATGAAGAAGAAAAATAAAACCTAAGCTTTAAAGTCTGCTTTATAATCAAGATGTCAGTTTATGAGCATCCTGCTTCCAGCTCTGGTAGTCCTGTGTGATGACACAGAGCATAGCTGCATGCTGTGCCCACCACCTGCTATTCTCAGCCTTTTTATGTGTTGGATCTGTGTAGCTGTTTGTGTGAAAAATAGACTTTAAGGCTTATTTTAAATCTCTGCTGCAAACTCTTACAGAGCCAATGGGGCTGCTCCAACTTTCAGTGCTGATTCATATTTCATCAGATTGGTGATTGACAAATCCTTTAAAATTAGATATTTGGAATGAGAATAGGTATTTTTTGTATTATTAACAAATCTTTCCAGGGCATCCACAAAATTATAGTTGCATGTGTCAGTCCTCTACGAATAATGCTGAGAAACATTTATCTGACTCTGACTAATTAGGATTCTATGAACAGCTTTCTCTCCTGCTGCAGTCCACAGATCTGGTCAGCATGGTGTACAGCTGTATTGGGGCAGAAATCGAGGACTCTGACAGCAGCAGCACCTGTGACTTCAAAGAGTTACAGCACAGCGCTGATGGATCAAACATCATCTCAGACACTCCGACAGATACTCGGAGTAACGGCCATGTGGTGTCCTCCAAACACCAGACGGACAGACAGATGGAGATGGCCAGGCAGGAGAGAATTGTCCCACTGACTGAGTTGCGGACCGAGGTGGGAGAGGACGTCCAGAGCAGCGCCATTGGCAGCGTGGCCCCCTGTGGGCCGAGGCCAGAGCCTCCTCCGCAGAGCACAAAACCCAGTCTGGCTGTGATGAGGCAGAGACACCTGCAGGACAGTTTAGGTACTGCAACTTCTACAGCAAATGAAGTTGAAACTGCCATCAGACACATAATCAAAGATAAACAGTGTTTTACAAAAGAGTTTATACCCCCTAAACATTTCCACACTATGACATGTTATAACCACAAACATCACTGTATTGTATTATGTGAAGTGAAAGTGGAAGCAAGAGGATAAATGATTTTCAATACTTTTTAAAAATAAAATGATAAAAATGTATTCATATTCAGCTCAGCTGATTCAATACGTTGTGGAATCATTTTAAACAGTGATTACATCTGCATGATATTTTTTATATTTGAGGTATATCTTTAACTAGCTTTGCACATCTAAAGACTGAAATTGTTGCCCATTAATTGCAAAATAGCTATACTTCAATCAGATTGTATGGAGAACATCTATGAACAGCAATGTTTTTGCCTCATATATTCTCAATTGCATTTAGGTCTGTACTTTATCAGGGCAATTTTAACACATATATATGCTTTGATTTTAACCTTAAATTAGCTATGTTTTAAGTCGAGGGTAATTTTCCAGCTGGAGGGTCATCATTCACCCCAGGTTTTCAGGACTGCCTTGTATTTAGCTCCATCCATCTTTCCATCAGCTCTGACCAGCATCCTTGTCCCTGCTGAATAAAAGGATCCCACACAATGATGCTGCCACTAATGTGTCACCATGGAAATTGTGTGCAGTGTCCATTTTCTTCCACAGATGGGGATTTCAATGGTCATATTCGTCTTATTCAACCTTCTTCCACAACTTTCTGGTATTCTCTACATGACCTGTGGCAAATGTTGAACAGGACCTTTTATGGATTTCTTTCAACATTGGCTTTCTTCTTGACACCCTTCCATATAGCCCAAATTGTGACTGATGGTTGTCTTGTCATTAGATTCTCCTACCCAAGCCATCTTTACAGCTCCTCCAGACTAACCATGTTCCTTCTGGCTGCTTCTCTTAATGCTCTCCTTACCCGGTCTGTCAGTTTAGGTGGAAGGCCACAACTTGTTTGGTTTGGAATTGTCCCGTACTCTTTCCATACCCAGATGAAGAATTGGACAGTGCTCTTTGAAATGTTTTCTGACAAACCTCTGATACAATCACAAAACAGCTATACTCTTACTGTAAATAAATCACACACAGGTTGACTTTATTAATAAACTAAATGACTTCTGAAGGCAAAGGATTTCCTTTGACAGAATCACATTAAAAGGGTCTCAAAACATCAAAATTCCTCCCTTTTTGGATTTGTATTTGTAAAGAAATTCCACTTTGCAGTTATATTAGTTACTTTTTGCTAGTCTGTCGCATATCAGATCCCAGTAAAATGAAGTTTGTGGCTATATTATGACAAAATGTGAAAAGGGGGTTTCAGTGGGTATGAACACCTTCAAGGGTCTGTATATGTCAGACTCTGTCAAACTGTTTATGCAAACTTTAACATGCAAGACACCCTTCCTAAATATCTACCTCTCTATAATATTGTCATAATGTAGCCACAATGCAAAAAAACAGTCAGATCTAAACATAGAGGCTCAAGCTAAGATCTTTGACTCACAGTATAACAGTTTTAATTAATTAGGTAATAGCTGAATACAGTGAAAATGTGGTAGAATACAGTAAAGTGATGTAATTAGTCCCATACGTTGGGTGCTCCAGCTGTTAAGGCATTCACAGAGAGCCATAGTCAAGGACTGTTAGTAGCTTAATTTGCTATTTGGAATACCAAATATCAAAACGTGATGATATATTAAATATAAACTACAGAAATACAGAAACATTTGGCTGTTATGCCAGCAATTATGTCTTTTTCTTTAAAAAATTACAGCAAGATCTTAATGCAGAAAAGGAACAGCATTATTATCTATATAGATGGTTTGTTTTCACTTCTGTATTTTGTTTTTCTTTAGCCAGGGCTTGCTTCCTGGCTCCCATAATTTCTGCACCTCTGCTCTCTGTCTAAATCTTTTCTTCAGGGCTTTTGTTGTTGAATCAGAAACACAAAAACAAAGTTTTGATTGATTATTGAGTTAATAGTTTCCTGTGGTTTTGTTACTAGAAGAGGCGGGAAGGCTAGAGGGAGAAGAACAGAGCGAAAGGCTGCAGGAGGAGAAGCAGAGAGGGCGAGGGCCAGAGGGACAGCGTCCTCTCATTCCCAACAAGGTATGTGGTGAATAAATAAACGTATTTTTCTGCTGTGGGCTAAAAGATATGAAAAGTGACATAAACACATTCTGCACTTTGCTACCAGCCCAGCATAGAGTTCCAGAGAGACAAGACCTCTCCAGAAAAGACCAAGACTTCACCCCAAACTCTTGCCAGTCCTGAAAAAGAACAAAACATTGATCAGAAGAGTTTACCTCCTTCTCAGCCAGTCTCTGAAGAGAAAGTGACCAGTGAAGCAAGGAGCCCTACAAACTCTGTGAAGCCTGGAATGGAGCACACTGATCCCACCATCATCAGCCATGGTATTATAATGCCACCACATGTTCATGGTCAGAGATGAGGACTCAAGTCTTAGATTTAGACTTGAGTCACAGTTACTAAGATTTAATACTAGACAGACTTATTCTCTAAAGCAGGGTTCTCAAACTTCAGTCATTGAGGCCCAGTGTCCTGCAACTTTGAAATGTGTATCTTTAAAACACCTGAATCAACAAAGTATGTACAAGTATGTAATGTTGCAGGACTCTGGCCCTCGAAGACTCTAAACACCCGGTCTGGGACTCAAATTGAACACAAATAAATAACTTGATTTTGTTTCAGAAGAACAAAAAATTAACTTGCTTCTGACAACTCATTATTTCGCAGTTGAAGCAGTGTCATAAAGATTAGAAGTAATCAAAACTACCTGTTACGGTTTTTTAAGTAATTCAATTCTATGTCATTGAGTCACTAACTGCGCATCACTCTTTGCTTTATAAAAAATACATTACCTTAAAACATGCTTACTATTTAGATTTGAGAACTAACCTTTCTAAATAATTTTTAGGATATAGTTTCTTAATAATCCTGCAGATGCTCTGACTCAGTAAGCAGAAGAAAAGCAAAGCCCTACGCTGACCAGTAAAGAGTTAAGGAGTGAACTATATGAAAACAGTGAAAAACAAGTGTTGGCTATATCATTACAATAGCAATTCTGTTTTCTTTTAAGTTAAGAAATGTAAGTTAAAAATAATTTTGTGTGTGATTTATTTAGAAATTGGACATTAACAGTGGTTTACCCCTTTCTGTTAGTTTTGTTTGGACAAATATCCATAATTATATATCAAATGGAATAAATAACACATCCTATAATATATATATATATATATATATATATATATATATATATATATATATAGAAATTGGACATTAACAGCGGTTAATATATATATATATATATATATTATACAGGGGTTGGACAATGAAACTGAAACACCTGTCATTTTAGTGTGGGAGGTTTCATGGCTAAATTGGACCAGCCTGGTAGCCAGTCTTCATTGATTGCACATTGCACCAGTAAGAGCAGAGTGTGAAGGTTCAATTAGCAGGGTAAGAGCACAGTTTTGCTCAAAATATTGAAATGCACACAACATTATGGGTGACATACCAGAGTTCAAAAGAGGACAAATTGTTGGTGCACGTCTTGCTGGCGCATCTGTGACCAAGACAGCAAGTCTTTGTGATGTATCAAGAGCCACGGTATCCAGGGTAATGTCAGCATACCACCAAGAAGGATGAACCACATCCAACAGGATTAACTGTGGACGCACATTGCACATTGCAAAGAAGGGATGTTCAGGTGCTAACCCGGATTGTATCCAAAAAACATAAAACCATGGCTGCCCAAATCACGGCAGAATTAAATGTGCACCTCAACTCTCCTGTTTCCACCAGAACTGTCCGTCGGGAGCTGGGCTGCTATTGCCAAACCTTTGGTCACTCATGCCAATGCCAAACGTCGGTTTCAATGGTGCAAGGAGCACAAATCTTGGGCTGTGGACAATGTGAAACATGTATTGTTCTTTGATGAGTCCACCTTTACTGTTTTCCCCACATCCGGGAGAGTTACGGTGTGGAGAAGCCCCTAAGAAGCGTACCACCCAGACTGTTGCATGCCCAGAGTGAAGCATGGGGGTGGATCAGTGATGGTTTGGGCTGTCATATCATGGCATTCCCTTGGCCCAATACTTGTGCTAGATGGGCGCGTCACTGCCAAGGACTACCGAACCATTCTTGAGGACCATGTGCATCCAATTGTTCAAACATTGTATCCTGAAGGTGGTGCCGTGTATCAGGATGACAATGCACCAATACACACAGCAAGACTGGTGAAAGATTGGTTTGATGAACATGAAAGTGAAGTTGAACATCTCCCATGGCCTGCACAGTCACCAGATCTAAATATCATTGAGCCACTTTGGGGTGTTTTGGAGGAGCGAGTCAGGAAACGTTTTCCTCCACCAGTATCACATAGTGACCTGGCCACTATCCTGCAAGAAGAATGGCTTAAAATCCCTCGGACCACTGTGCAGGACTTGTATATGTCATTCCCAAGACGAATTGACGCTGTATTGGCCGCAAAAGGAGGCCCTACACCATACTAATAAATGATTGTGGTCTAAAACCAGGTGTTTCAGTTTCATTGTCCAACATATATATATATATATATATATATATATATATATATATAAAAAAATATATATAAAAATATATATATATTTAGGCTTGACCGTGGGAAACAGGTCTTTTGAACATCTTTGCTCATCTGTACTTCAGAATAATCTTATAGGATTTTTCTGAGTGACTTTGATGACTCTAAATATTCATCTTCTCTCTATTCAGATTATTAGAACTGACATTTTCAAGTTTAACTCTTACATTTTTATCTGTACAGACAAATTGTTGTTTGTGAGCCTTGTAAAACATTTAGGCAGAACGTGATGAGTAATAATTATGACCACTTCCTCCTACACCCACAAATGAGGAAGCAGATCATAATGGATTCCCAAAAACATCCCACCACACCAGGAAGTCCAACTCATTTGACATAGGTACTGCTCCACTGACATTGTCTGTTCCAGCCCCCATGTGGCTATTCTTATGTTGGCTGTGTTATAGAGTGCATGCGCAGGAGTATAAATGCATTTCTCACTGCATTTGTTCAGCACAACATCATATTGCCTTTTTCTTTTATATTTATATCTATTGAACTCAGCATGGGTCTGTTATTTGATGTGCTCCCAAGCCTTTAGAGTGTTCTGGATGTAGCCCCATGTTATTGTTTCTACCCCCATTTTTTTTTTTTTTTATTCCCACACCCCACTGTGTGTATGACTCCTGCCATTTCCCCTCTCAGGCATTGAAAGGGACATTCCATATGATCCAGAGAGGTCCTCAGATTTCAGATTCCCTGTGAAAAGGCCTGACTTTCCCCAGTACAGAAACAGATTCCTGGACTACTCTGCTGGGACTGGGTGTATGCATCTGTTTCATTCCTTCTCTAACATGTGGGATATGACATTTAATTACTACCCCCTCCATCCCCCCACCCCCATTTTTTGTTTTTTGTTCTGCGAAAATAGTTATTTTTTCAATGTTTGATATATTTGCTTAATCCCCTTATTATTACGCTCCTCGTGCACGAGCCATATCCTGCATATTAAAAGCAAGGATGAGCAGCCATTTTATAAATAGTTGATCAAAGTTAGACATCATAAAATATAATTTAAAGTAATAACCTGGCTAATATCCAGGTTTGTCTCATTGCTGCTGGCAGCTTTCAGTGCAAATTGATGACAACTTCTCCATTTCCACCTTTTCTCTCTCATTCTTAATTCTTTCCTTGGTTCCATTATTGTGATAATTGCCAGAGAGGTTTAGCTGATTCATCATCATTTTCCACTCTAAGCAGTGTGGTGCTGAAGAAGTCAACCTCAGGGTGCTGGAACTGAAAGAATGCTAATGATATGGCAAAAGCACTGCCAATTACCCTTGTAATCCAGCGCAGTATATCTTACAGATTGTGCTGCAAGAACCTTTAACGCAACAGAGACGAAAAAAAGGTTGTGCACATCCTAGACTTGGTAGTATTAGAGCTAATTATCTCAAGTAAAAAAGGTCTGAAGGCCCTGTGTTATCTGTCATATCAGTTTTGAAATTAGGTGCAGTCATATCATTTGCTTCATTTAGACACTGAAACCAAATTTTTTTTTTTGCTTGTAGATCAATACTTGTCACTGTGTCATCCTTTAAAAATTTCATGATTAGATTATTCTCTGGGGACAGCCAGCTGATGAGATGAGTGTCTAAATTCCTGCAGACCTTCTAGAAACAAAGAAAGTTTACCTACCTTTGCTCCAGATGTTCGGAGACCACAGCTACAAATCTACCTAAACATAAACAGGGTTCTCACCAGGAATATTTATGAGCGGGGGTGGGGAAGAGAAAAATATTTTGTCTAACGGGGAGGGGGTAAGAAAAGATTTTCTTCTGCAGCCCCGTCAAGATATTAGGCCGTTTATACCCACCCTTCGAAGCTGACATGATATTAGAAAGCTTTACCATTAACGGTCGCATAGGGTGAATGGAAGCTGGAGCAGCGCAGGTGCTACAGCCGACATAAGAACCACACGGAAGGAGCCCGGATGTTAGTCAAAGGGCCGCAAGGCTCATTTTTTATGAGCGTATCGGCCTAAATTTCAGCATAGCTGTGACAATTTTCAGCGTAGCAACCCGCTACCCGCTGAAATTAAGAGTGACATTTTTACGTTTGCAAGTTGATAAAGCTAGCTTGAATGTCAACTCTAATCCTTTTGTCCTTTTGTGAGTTAAGTATTAGTGAAATCATTTCACTGAGGAGCTTTGTAACACAGGCAGACCCCTTCTCTCCAACACACACAATGTGATGTTGCCCTTGATTCCAGCATAAATAATTCATGATTATTATTATCACGTGATCCACCCCACGACTACTCGGATGATTCTGCAGTCGTGGGGTGGATCATAGATGGACAAGAAGATGAGTACAGGAAGGTGGTGGACCGCTTTGTGGCATGGTGTGGAAACAATCATCTCATTTTGAACGTGACTAAAACAAAGGAGATGATTGTAGATTTTAAGAGAAACAGGAATAAGTCAAAAACTATTTCTATCATGGGAGAAGAAGTGGAGGTGGTGGAGGAGTATAAATACCTCGGTGTTCACCTGGACAACAGACTAGAGTGGAGATGCAACTGTGAAGCCATCTACAAGAAGGGACAGAGCAGACTGTACTTCTTGAGGAAGCTTAGGTCCTTTGGTGTTTGCAGCAAGATGCTGCATATTTTCTATAAGTCTGTTGTGGAGAGTGTGATCTCTTCTACCATCATCTGCTGGGGAAGCAGAATCAGAACCAGGGACTTAAAAAAGCTCAACAAGCTGATAAAAAAGGCTGGTTCTGTTCTGGGGACTCCTCTGGAACCTCTGGAGATCATTGTGGAAAGACGGATTCTTCATAAATTGAAGAACATTATGGAGAACCCTGAGCATCCTCTTCATGAGACTGTCCTACAACAACAGAGTGTCTTCAGTCAGAGGCTTCTTCAGATCTGCTGTAAGACGGAGCGCTACAGGAGATCCTTCCTGCCCACAGCCATCAGCATCTACAACGACTCTTTGAGGAAACCTACATAATATGAGCTACAACAACATTTAATTTCCCTTTGGGATTAATAAAGTATTTTTGAATTGAATTGAATTTATCACAAAAGAGCCTCTTAAGGCTACTGTAAATCAGAGTGATTTCTAATATTCAGTTGGACACAGCTGTTTTTTTTAGTTTTATTTATTTTGAATTGCTCTTGTAGTAAAATGTAATATCTGATAAAAAGGTGTAATACATTTTGATGTGTCCTAAAAAAAAAGAACAAAAGTGACCCTTCATTTCTCTTGTAAAACAGTAAACTAAATATGTTGCATTCCTTTTTATTGGAGTTATTATGTGCCATACCCTGAAGGATTTTAGTGCATGTGAATGTTAGTAGTTTTTCAGTCGTAAGAGAGACTCGGCTCTTTTGATTGACTAAAATCTGAACTAGCAGATTTAGCTTTACAAAATCTGTGACCAGAAATGAGCTTTTAGACACTAGTATCGTCTCTCTACGCATCTGCTTATCCATCTATGTCAGGCTTCCATTGATTTGTTTGGATGTGTTGTAAAATTCTGTGAAGTGATCTCGCAACGTAGAAAGGCCATATATATCATGTGACACAATAATAACCTTAGTCTGCATTGATGAAGTTTCACTCACCCCAGCATGGCAATCTCACGTGAGCAGTCTAACCCATGTTCTGAGTAATTTAAGTAATAAGTATTTGGTCACTTGGGGCAGTCATTGGCTGCGTATAGGGAATTGAACATTCATCTTAAAATGGTCAGAGAAGAAGTAACTACTTTGTCCTTATGCAGAAGCGCAATCTACATTTTACAATATTCCTCCCAGTATACATCAAGTATACAAAATGAGTGCACATCATAAGCAATACATTTACCTCATATACATGACAGGCCTTGATGTTTTACAAAATCGGCCTAATTCCTCTCATTTTGACTCCAGTGTGACATCAGAATTAGGGGGTTTAAAAGCATCTCACATTACACACACAAGCAGCTGTGCAAAGCATCATCAGCAAGGATTCTAAATGTCAGACTGTCATTGTGTGAGGAAAGACTTTCAACAAAGTAATAAAAATGAAAATTTTATTTATTGTAGTGGTCCTCTGCCCCATTAAATTTGATTGCTTCAAATACTTAAAGTACTTCATTCTAAAGAGTTAGTAACCTTTCATCCGAATTGAATATGAAATACTATGAAGTTAAAACGCAGATATCTGAGGTCACTGTAACCTTAAAATTATTAGTATTTTTTGCTTTTACATTTATGCTTTTGTAACAGAGAAGCCTTTGTGTTGCACATAATCTGGTCATTTAGCACTAAAGTTCAATAAGTCTAGCATTTATTTCATCGTATGTTACATTTTCTCTAGCAGGTTACGAAGGTGGTGACAGAGACGCATTATGACATTACCTGAGGACTGAGAAGACACTGCTGGGAAGAAGAGACTGGAACACAGAGAACTGGAGTGAGACGAGCTTTTAAAACCACATGGACTGAAAATAAAAGAGGGATTCATCAAGAGATTCTTTTTTATTACATCAGTTTCTTGCTGAAAGTGCATGTTATATATACATTCTTTTTAACTGCTTGCACTTGTTATAGTTTCTCACGCATAATGGAGAGTCTCTTTAAAACAAACACAGTAGTTCTGCTGTCCAGTATTTTCAAGGGAGATTTATGCGTTTGTGCAAATCATTTAATGTTGAAAGATGTCTCTTCATCCCTTCCCCACCTGTTAATGACAATCTGTGTTTACTAAAAGTGAGTTTGTATTGTATTTATTTTAATGAGATGTAGATTAAATGCACTAACCTTGTGGTAAAGCTATTAGTTAATCAGGATTTAATTTATGATAATAGAATATTTGATAACTGTGTTTGTGAGTATGCTTTTTTTGGTGTATGCTGATGTTGATTGAGAAACTTGTTACCATGAACTTAGCTCTCCCATCTCTTCAAGAGTATTTAAATCAGCCAGCAGGTGGTTTTAATCTGATTTTAATGGCGTGAAAATAATTATATTTTCTAAAAATGCTTCTATGAATCAGAATAAATAAAAGTGAATTAATAGAAGGAAGCAGAGTGTCAAATGTCAAATTTATTAAGCTATTGTTTGTGTATATATTACAGTCTTACTGAGGTGTAGTGATCCACATAACTACCTTTAAATAAAGCAGGGCTGAGTAAACAAGATTGGATTGGGGAAAATATGAAATCACAAAAGTGCCATTAAAACAATTCATTACCTTTTTTAAAAGTTAATGAATTAACAGTATGAAAAGGACAACTCAATGTAAAAATTAAAAAAACAAAATAAATATAGAACTGCTTAAATTTTTTTCATTATTTTTCTTTGAAAATATATTTCTTCAGTGCATTTTTCCAAAAATAATAAAGCTTGACTGGATCATGGAAGGGGAGTCGTTTTGGCTGTGCCCTTAGTCAGGGGTCAGCAAATCAGCACAACTAGCACAAAGACTAAATGTTTTTATGCTGGATGCCCTTCCTGAAGCAACAGGGAATCAAACCTGGGTCCCACGCCGCAGCAGAGATGTGGAAGTACCCTGCTACACCATGAAGGGACTAAGCTTGACATACAAGTACATCTAAAAAAACTGAATATCCTCAAAAGTTCAGTTTTTGTTTTGTCGCTAATTCAGAAGGTGACACCTATAAAATATATCCGTTAAACATATAATGAAATATTCATAGCCTTTATTACTTGTAATTATGATTAAGGCCTACAGATAATAAAAACCCAAAATGTAGTGTTCAGTATTACATAAGAGCAATAAGAAAAGGATATCTTAAACCGAAATGTCAGGCTTCTGAAAAGTATGTTAATTTTTATGCACTCAGTACTTGGTTGGGCCTCCTTTTGCATGAATTACTGCATCAATGCAGCGTGGCATGGAGGCAATCAGCCTGTGGTTCTGCTAAAGGTTTAATGGAAGCCCAGGTTGCTTTGATAGCGGCCTGCAGGTCATCTTCATTGTTGGGTCTGGTGTGTCTCATCTTTCGTTTGACAATACTCTATAGATTCTCTATGGGGTTCAAGTCAAGCAAGTTTGCTGGCACAGTAACTTGCTTGAGTGGCATGGGCAGGAGGGAAATAAATAAAGTATAACCTGTCTGTTGGGCCCGGAACAAGTTTTCTGTTGAATTCTATGGACACCAAAATTGGACAATAACAGACTGGAAAAACATTGCCTCGTCAGTAGAAACTCAACTTTAGCTTCAACCTTCAAATGGTTGTGCAGAATTTAGTGTGTACAGTATCAACAGTTCAGACTGGTGGCAGTGTAAGGGCTTAGAGCGTATTTTTGGCACACCTTGGGCTCCTTATCAACTGAGAATCCTTTAAAGTCATCCTGAGTATTGTTGCTGACCATGCCCATCCTTTGCTGCCCACAGTAAACCCATCTTCTGGTGGAAACCTTCAACTGTATACTGCAGCATGCTGGGTTTTTTTTTTTTTACCGTGTCCTGGCCAGCAGAGTAGCGCTCAGAAGTGTTGTCTGGGTGCCAAGAAAAAGCCCAACAGATTTCTTAAGTGGAGCATTACAGCTAACATTTAAAGTTCTACTTGATATTTATAAAAATAAACTTTATTAGATACTGCTTTGGGATACTGCTTACGGACACGGAGACCAAAATGAAAAGAAAACAAATATAAGCACGAAAGAGAGAAAGGTGGGGCAAAAAGGAAAAGGAGACAGAAGGAGAAAAGAATGGAGGAAAGAAAGAAGGATGATGAGAATACAAGATAACACCCTGCTTGCTTCTACACTTGCAGAAACGTTCATATTACCAGCTTTGTTACCAAAAAGTACACGGTACTTATCAATGCAAGATGTATTTAGTGGTAAATGCGGCTCAATATAAGACATTTGTGTATCTGTTAACACCTGAATCTAAACACCTGTGGATCTGAGTGTGAGCGCACTCTTGTATATAAGGTTACTCCATAGAAATATGCAATAGAGTGTGAGGAGCCACAGACCTGCCCCCTTGGACTCAGGACAAATACGGAGGAGATCTTAGCCACAGACATCCAAAGGCCCCCAGAGCACAGGAACCCCAGGAAAACCACCGCAGGGACTACCACTACCCCCTCAGAGAAGAGCAGGGGAGAGTCCCGGGGGGAACCACCCAGCAGGCACAGTGCAGAAGCCCCAGGGAGCTGCAGCGACGAGCCCACAGGCCCTGCCGGCAGCCGTCTACGCCTGAGCAGATCCAGCCATGGACCCAGAGACCCGAGACACCGGGACATATAACTCCCCAAGCAGAGGCCCGACAGAGCCTAGGGGTCCAGGTCCTGACAAGCAGCCACCGGGAGTGAGCCAGCACACACCAAAGCACCCGGCCCCGGATACCGAGAACCACAAGTACACCGGTGGGCAGACACCAACCACCGGCAGGTAGTGTGGTGGGGAGGAAATAGGCTCACAATCACAATCACACATTCCCACCCTCATGCGTACAAATAAAAACAGTCACACCCACGCACCCAACGTAAAGACAAACAACAATGGACGTCGTACACTCACTCACACTCCCCATACATACTCTATATTCCCAGGTCCAGGTGCTGATACTCCATAGGGACAACCAGACCCAGGAGGTGGTCCCCTTCCCTCCAGGGTTGGAGACAGGCAGACCGCCCCAGCACCTGAATCTGCCTCGTGCCTGAACCTGAGTGACCCCGGCACAGACCCCGACCCTCTTTCACCAGTCTTGCTGTGTGTATTGGTGCATTGTCATCCTGATACACGGCACCGCCTTCAGGATACAATGTTTGAACCATTAGATGCACATGGTCCTCAAGAATGGTTCGGTAGTCCTTGGCAGTGACGCGCCCATCTAGCACAAGTATTGGACCAAGGGAATGCCATGATATGGCAGCCCAAACCATCACTGATCCACCCCCATGCTTCACTCTGGGCATGCAACAGTCTGGGTGGTACGCTTCTTTGGGGCTTCTCCACACCGTAACTCTCCCGGATGTGGGGAAAACAGTAAAGGTGGACTCATCAGAGAACAATACATGTTTCACATTGTCCACAGCCCAAGATTTGCGCTCCTTGCACCATTGAAACCGACGTTTGGCATTGGCATGAGTGACCAAAGGTTTGGCTATAGCAGCCCGGCCGTGTATATTGACCCTGTGGAGCTCCCGACAGACAGTTCTGGTGGAAACAGGAGAGTTGAGGTGCACATTTAATTCTGCCATGATTTGGGCAGCCGTGGTTTTATGTTTTTTGGATACAATCCGGGTTAGCACCCGAACATCCCTTTCAGACAGCTTCCTCTTGCGTCCACAGTTAATCCTGTTGGATGTGGTTCATCCTTCTTGGTGGTATGCTGACATTACCCTGGATACTGTGGCTCTTGATACATCACAAAGACTTGCTGTCTTGGTCACAGATGCGCCAGCAATACGTGCACCAACAATTTGTCCTCTTTTGAACTCTGGTATGACCCATAATGTTGTGTGTATTTCAATATTTTGAGCAAAACTGTGCTCTTACCCTGCTAATTGAACCTTCACACTCTGCTCTTACTGGTGCAATGTCCAATCAATGAAGACTGGCTACCAGGCTGGTCCAATTTAGCCATGAAACCTCCCACACTAAAATGACTGGTGTTTCAGTTTCATTGTCCAACCCCTGTATGTTATGGATGCACAGCTGACAAATCTGCAGCAGCTATGTGATGCTCTCATGTCAATATGGAACAACATTTTGGAGGAATGTTTCCAATACATAGTTGGCTCTGTTCCACAAAGAATTAGAGCAGTTCTGAAGGCAAAAGTCAGGTCCAACTCCATACAAGCCTAATTAAAGAGAATGGCGAGTATATATCCAAGTGTAGGATTTTGAACTTAAAATGTAGTATTTATTTTGTCTTCCATTGCAATAAAGCACAAATGTATATTTTCCTAAGTTTATAGTAGCTGATGTTTAGAAAATGTAAAGTCCAGAATTGTTGAAGCTGAAAGTTTTAGAATGTTTAGAGTTGGAATAAAGCACGCTTAATGCAGAAGGTAATGTCTTCCTCAATAAACGTTTCCACTACTGTACAGCAGGTGGCAGCAGAGACCTTGATCTATGTCCTGAAACTCATGGATTCACAGTTCTGCTGTAATGTAACTGACCAGTAATGATGCTCTTTTATTACTGTTATCATGAATCCTAGCAGCAGTCTGTGTCTTATGATCTGATGAAGACTTGTCAAATGTAAACGACACCATGAACATCATGGATTAAATATTTTCATATCAGGAAGGTGAATTCCAGATGAGCAGGTGTTGCCTGCTCACTCCCTTTTGAGTGAACTCATGCTTTTGAGCTTCAGCTTTTTTCCAGACAATGACGCGTCTGTAAGCCTCCTGTCAATGAGAAGATTTCAATTCCCTCCATGCAGTCTCCTGATCTCCTGTACTGCCAAGACACACCACAGCCAGGGGTGTTGCATTCACATTCTATGTGTCCTCAGATAAGCCTGGTTAATTCCCTCTTTGTCTTTCCACACACCCATATGGTGTCATTTCTGCACACCATATGTTCAGGTGAATGCTTAATCACAGTGTAAGTAAACCTACACAATCCATGCATGCATTAACAAAGATGATCTGATAAAGCTGTGTGTCTGAGTCACTCAGTGTGAAGTTGGCTCATACTGCGTGTGTGGAAAGTTGTGGATTTCATGTGTTTGACCTAGGCAAATGGGTCAGCAGCAAGTCATTTGACTCCCTACAAAGACATTGGTTGTCTGGTAATAGGTTTATAAAACCTAGCTTGCTCCACTGTGCACCTACTGAGCAGCATCATACAAGGTAACAGCCTGTTATCTCAAAAAAAGAGGTTTGTATCTTGACAACCCCCTCTGTTCAGTGATAATGCACCTGACAAAAGACGGATTAGTGTCTGATCCAAAATCTTGCCTTTAGAGTGGGGTACTATCATCATAAATGCTACATAGTGCAATAATCCTCTTAGAAACACCTAAGAGCTGGTTCATCTGCATGTGGACAAGCAGCTTTTATGCTGCAGTTCTGAACAAATCAGTGACAGTAATGTAGAAATGCAGGAAGAGTGGACTAGAGGGCTGCTATGTTCTTATTTGTGTTGAGCTATGTGAAGACCTTCCTTTAGTCTGTGGGTTGTAAGATCCAAAAACTGTCAGAAATGAATAGAAAACAACTGTCAGAAATGAGTACAAGTAGCTCTCTAAGGGAATGACAATACAATATCCTGAAAACATATTCATATCCCTTTTTCCACAATTTGTCCTTTTATAATTTTAATGTATTTATGTGATAAACCATCAAAAAGTAGCATAATTTAAAATTTTCAAAATAAACTGAAACATTTGGTGTGGCTTTGTATTTAGCTCCCTTTAATCTGATACACCTATGAAGTGCAACCATTTATCCTGAAAAATAACCTAATTATTTAATAGAGCCCACCTGCTCCAGCACACCACCAGCAGTCAGTAATTCGGCTCTATAGAGGCCTGGTAACGATCCATTCATTTGATTCAGGTGTTTTGGAGAAGGGACACATCTAAAAGTTGCAGAATAGTAGGTCACAGGGTATGCTCCCCTGTATAGCCATATTGCTCTTTTTTAATCGTTTTAGAGAATCGAATTATGTCTTTCTTTAAACAATTTGGATCAGAAAATGATTTGCAGTCTTGTCTATGCAGGAAATACACACTTAGAAATGCTGAGTTAAACATGGTATTGATGCCAATCATACTAATCACTAATATAATATGCTGCAGACAGTTTAAAATGGGACTTGCTAAACATTTTGATTTTGTTTCAAGATAATTGTGAAATCCAGTTTAAGTAATCAGTTTCTCTCTCTCACATGTATAAATGGGATAAGCTGTAACTGTTCTCACTTGGGTCTCATTTGTACATATATATCTGTCCCTGTCATGACTGCCTGTCATAAAGAACCAAAATACAGAGAATAACTGAAATGAAACAGAGTTCTTTAATAAATAAGGAAAACTTACAGGACAATCTTTGGGAGAGCAGGTCATGAGGAACAGGCAGTCAGCAGAGCAACAGACATGATAAAGGAAGAATGCAGTAATGAGTAATGACAACCACGTAGCTTATATACTGAAGGAGGTGTGAAGAATGACATGGAATGCAGGTGTGTTTAATCGGGGGATAATGTGGAGCAGCTGAGGCAGAAGGAAAGCAGGGAGACTGGAGGAATGAGAATAATAAGCATGAATGGAGTGGAACTAACACACAAAGAAAATACCAAGGGGAAAATTCTAACAGAGATCTAAGACGATTAAAATCCAAATATGCTAACAATAGAACACAAGAGTAAACTAATGAACTAGGCACAAATAAATTAAGAATATCGCAACATCTTTCTAACAATAATGAGCACAGGGAAATTCACTGAAAAAGGCAAGACTTCAAGAACTCAATGAAGGAAATGGTCAAAACACAAAACAAAACTTAAACCGGTGTGGATCATGACTGTCCCATAACCTGGAATATTTTACTATATTGTAGATTGTCACTGATGCAGAAAGACAGAGCTCAATAACTTGGAGCTGCTCTGAGAAGTCCATTGTTGTCAGTGTTCAGAGTTGGTTTGGACCAAAATGCAAGTAAGCACTAGAGAGCCACATGGTGCAAATTAATCTTCTTTCTTTAATAATAAATAACGAAGGACTTACAGGATCTGTCAAGCATTGACAAGGAACCAGGAGACATCAGGAAGACAACAGGTGAAAAACATGAGGAACCAGCAAGGAGTGTAGCAAACAAACCAGTTAATAAACAGAGGAAGTTGGAGTATGAACCAATGAGGGAGGAAGGCAGGTAATCAGATGGAAGTGGTAACAGGTGCGGAGGCCAGGTGAAGGGGAACTGAGGAAATAGGTTGTTATACTAACTAATGTGAGACTGAGGCATGGGAGAAACTAAACTAGACATAACCTACAAATGAAAACAAATAGGTAATAAACCTAGAAGCTAGAAAGGAAAAATAGAAATAAACTCTAGGAAGAACTAAACCAGAGGACATGGGGAAAAGTTAGACTCAGGGAATAACCAACCGAGTAACAACAAAGGGGTCTAAGGCCAAAGGGGAAAAAGAACTAATAAACTACAAGAAGAATGTAGCAAGAATAAATAAACCTAACAGTAAACAAGCACAGAAACACTAACCGAGAAACTAAACTAGAAAAACCAAAGAAGAAAAATAAACAAAGAGAACTGTAATAATAATAATAATAATGATAATAATAATAACAATAGGAAGCAATAAATTGAGAAGCGACCACCAAGGGAACTATGAGCGAGGGGAGAAAGAACTACTAAAAACAGGAGAGAGAACAAAACTAACATCAGGGTAACTAAGGAATAAACAAACAAAACTACTAAACCCAAAGGAATAGAAACACCTAACTGAAAAGTAAACAAACACAAAACCAAAACAAAGTCCAAAATGGCAGATCCTGACAATTGTTCTGTTTTGCTATGAACATTTCATTGTTAACACCGTTATGTTTTCCATTTAACCTAAAAGCAGAAAGAAAGTGTTTTTGTTGTTTTTAAATCCGTGTGTATATCTTGGACCTGCTTCAGCAGAAAGTCAGTTCATAATTCAATTCAATTCAATTCAAAAATACTTTATTAATCCCAAAGGGAAATTAAATGTTGTTGTAGCTCATTATGAGGGTTTCCTCAAAGAGCCGTTGTAGATGCTGATGGCTGTGGGCAGGAAGGATCTCCTGTAGCGCTCCGTCTTACAGCAGATCTGAAGAAGCCTCTGACTGAAGACACTCTGTTGTTGTAGGACAGTCTCATGAAGAAGATGCTCAGGGTTCTCCATAATGTTCTTCATTTTATGAAGAATCCGTCTTTCCACAATGATCTCCAGAGGTTCCAGAGGAGCTAAAAACCTCAGACTCCTGCTTCTATGTTTGTTTTTACTGGAGTTCTGTGGCCTTTTATACAATTTTATATAATCATATGACTGTAAATTGTGGATGACAAAAGGCAAGCATGTCTTGGACTAAAACAAAGCTGCATGACACCAGTAAAATGCATAATTGCGATACTATTGTTGACAAGTTTGCCAACAGTCAGTTAGGATTATTATATACTAATTTTTCTGACCCCGTTCATTCTTTACCATTACACAATGCCCACTGTCCTCTGTAAACTTTAGCAACTTGGTCACTAAGATAAGGATCAGGTGTGGGCATTCACTGCAGTAATATATTTTTAATTATCGCAGTGTGAATGCATGACTCATGAAACATCTGAACATGGCATCCAAGCAGTCCTTTCACATTGCGGTACACACTGATACTGTGAGGATGTACAGATATTTATTTGTATTACAATCATATTAGTCTATTTGCAGGTTAGAACAGTTTGAAACAATTTTCTTTGAGATGTGTAGGTCTCATTCTAATAATTTCTGTGTCACTTGACACTTACATTGTGGTAGAAGTAGAGTTTGCACGTTACTATTAAAGAAAAGACAAACAATCAAAATAGACTGTTTAAACATTAGTGTACTGTAATTAGAACTGCTAAGTGAACCAGAAAGCCAAAGCCTCTGTCTCCCTGCAATATCTCTATTAACCACCCTTAGAGCTTCTTGAAAAGAGAACAGAACATGACACAGCCAAGCTCAATCCACTCACTGGATTCCTCCAGCTCCATCCTTGAGTCTGCACAACTCAGTCATCTCCCCCTGACACAGCTGTCACTGTGTTTTTCCTCTCAGGTTTATAAAACGCTCCCATTCAGGTTGACCCATCTTTCTGATCTGAGGAGGCAGGTTTGACGGTTTCCATGTAACCCTCTGTGGTATCAATCTTTCTTTCTTCTTCCATCTTTTTCCATTTCAGCATTTGCCTGAACACTCTTCTGTGACCTGCATTTGCACTGCTCTATCACGCTCCAACCAGCCTGTTTGTGTC
Organism: Girardinichthys multiradiatus; assembly: GCF_021462225.1. Taxonomy (NCBI): domain Eukaryota; kingdom Metazoa; phylum Chordata; class Actinopteri; order Cyprinodontiformes; family Goodeidae; genus Girardinichthys; species Girardinichthys multiradiatus. The sequence continues at coordinate 13,130,115 of NC_061799.1, forward strand.
TTTGAAAACAACTCAGTCTCACTGCCGGCAATTAGTGTAGATTAAGTGTGTGTGCATGAACAGGTGTGATTGTGTGGGTGTCTGCAGAATCTTCTGTTTAGGTTCGCATAAGCAAATTATAAAAAGGCCAGTACTGTAGGATGTTAGACAATGTTAAATTTAGTGGTAGTGGGATATTTGGTAGACAACAGATTGCTGGAGGTTAGAGGTTAGGCCTGGCTGGTGCGATAACCAGCAGCGCAGAGGTCAATGTTTTTACTAATAAAAATGAAGCATGTACCATTTATTGGTCGATCACTTTTGGAGAAGCTGTGGATTTATGTTGTATGCATCTACTATTACTCTCACACCATGTAAAGTATTAGCAGAGGAAGTTTGCATTTAGTGGTTTATTGCATTTTATAAAACCTTCCACTCAGATTTAACATTCATTTATTATTTGGCTTCTGTTTCACGTTTTCTTGTTCTGCAGAAAAACCCCTGTCACACTTTTCTCTTTCTTTTCTTCCCACGTAAAGTTACTGTATGTAATTATGCATGTTACATGCATCAAAATGTGAAGAACTTAAGCACATGTGAAGCACTAACTGTGCTGCAATCTATACCCATTACAGATTTTTCCTATTTTAGCTTTTTGGTCACACTTACATATATTGATCAAAGACATTTTTGTATCAGACAAAGGTAACCTGAGTAAATACAATACAAAATAATGATCTAATTTATCAGGGGGGAAAAAGCTATCCAAACCAACCTTACCTTATGTGAAAAAGGAATGTAATTGGGATGTTCTTCTGAACTATGCATCAATCATTTTAGTCTGACTCTGAAGCTGTGCACACTCATTCTTTTTACACAAAATCATTGACATCAGCCTGTAAAGGGTTACAAACCCAGTTCTAATGCTTTGTGACACAGACCAAGCCAAGCTACCTGGTCTAAAAGTGATCTAAGCTTGAACCTAAGATAATACATTTGTACAATTCACAAAAATGTCTGCAAACAGTGCAAAACTATCAGAAAGCTTAAACCTAAGCTAAAATAGAGCTACAACTGATTTAGTATGGTAAACTAATTTCATATTTTTTTCAGTTGTGATATTGCAGTAATAATATAAATGTGTTAAAAAACTGTATTTTTACTTATGGGTGAAAACTGGAGTCACACATGCATTTTAATCTAAAGTGTCATTAAACAATCGAGCTGTTGAGGGTGTGCACTGACAACAAGATGCTTTCCGAGCAGAATTACTGCACAGAGCACCAAGCTGATTTTAACATACAGGGGTCGCATCGCTGACAGAATTTTAACAAGCCGATAAGGACTGGATGTTAATTTATCTAAAAAAATAATGATCACAACAATAATCAAACCAGTATAACACATGCAGAAAGTGCTGGCATCTCAGTTTTTGAAGCGCTGGTCTACTAATCGAATTGTTTTGAGTTTGAAGTTGGCTGCTGTTGCTCTTTCTTTTTTTCCATGTGCTCCCTGGTCAAATCAATTAATATAGATCCAGGAATACTCATGTTTTCTTATATGTTATTGAGTATAGGATGAAGTAACAACAACATTGATTTAATTTAAGCAAAGATTTCAGTTTTAAATTTCCATACACTATATTAGCCATGAAGCCATGTCTCAGTAACAGAAAAAAACACTGTTAACCAATTAAAATAGTGCAGTTCATAAATTAAAAGATTGCTGGACACAGATGGATTTTATGAGGTATTAAAATGGGACAGCTAAATCCACACACTGCACCTTTAACTTAAACAGTGCATTCTAACTGAGCCCACAAGCAGTGTTCAGATCACAAACAAGAAATGAGCAAAACAAACAGTGGGTCATAGTGGGTAATATACTTCCAATGCTTTTTAAATGCCTAGGTTACTAATCAAATTTATTAAACAGGTCTGACATGGACATGTCACCTGTGACATCACGGCATATTGCAGCTTGAAGGTTTTATTTATTGACTCACAAACCAAATTGGGAAAGAGAGGTCATGTCAGCGGTCATATCGTGCCAAGGGGTGAGAGTGAACATTTTGAATGCTGAAAAAGCATTCAAAATGCTCTCTTACCTAAACTGCAAGAGTGTGTAGATTTCTATGTGTATGTACTAAGCCAAAGGACAGCATGTGGAGTCAAGAGGTGGAGTGAGCACTGGGAGTAGTACAGATGTGTGCCCTTTCTTTCTCCTCTTTATACAGCACATCAGTTGATGGTGAGTGGAGGGCTTTTACCCTGGAGCAGGTCACTGTTTGCAGTAAGCGAGGAGCATTCATTTAACATTCTCTTTGTATTTCGCTCTGGCTCTGCTGCACATTTCAGATGTCTTTACTTTGCTTTTAAATTCAGCTGGGTCAGATAATAGCTGGAGTGCAAACTTCATTCATGAGCCAGGGTGTGACTGTAATGTAATATGCTGCTGTAGCCTTTTGCAGCTGTTTATTTGAGTTGATTATTTCTGCAAACAACTTTCAAGGTTTCTACACATTGTTTATACTAAAATATTGTACCGTACTTCAATCTTTGAAGTTCTAAGTCCTTTATTGAGCAGAACTTTTAAAGTATGAATACTGACATTTATTACAAAAATGTATGACAGAACTTGCAAAAAACAAGTGGATGGATGGATGGATGGATGGATATGGAGAAATATTTTTTTCATTTTCCCGACTCCATAAGGACCCTGATCTTTGATATTGTTAAGTTTATGTCTTCTTTCCCATTGGACCTGTCAAACTGTTGGCACTATGTGACTAACACGGTCTTGAAATGGTACAAGACAAGCCCACAAATGTTTTTTCTTTTTATAGAGAACAGCTCAAACTCACTGGGTATTTTTCTTGAGAAACTTGCTGAGGAGGAGGTCATCACATATCACACATAGAGACAAGGCTGCCCAGAGCAGGAACCCAGCTCACAGGGGCGGCAACAAAAAGGTTTAGTGAAGCAAAAAGAAACTCCAGAAGCAAAACATACATTAAAAATACTTTTTGATTCTATTCAAAAATAACTTGCTTTTGATGCTACTAATTTTATGTTATCATTGATGTTGGTAAATTGTAATTTGACCCAGTGTAGAAGTGGAGAAAATACCCTGGACCCAGTCACAGCTTTTAATTCATTTCAGCTCAAGGTCATTACGTCTAAATTTAAACACAATTAGTTTAGCTCATTGTTGTGCATTTCATGTTTCTGTTCTTCATGTCACGTTTTGGTTCTCGGCTGTTTCTCTTCATCTGTGGTGTTGGAGGCTTCCTTATTATCTCACTTGCACAATTTCTGCTCTTCACTCCTTCTTCAGTTGCTGCAACAGAGAGCCCAAATGGTTGCAACAACAGTACAGTAATTCATTAAATTCAAACAAGCAAGTCTAGTTGACTTTGCATTTATTAATTTTTCAAATAAGTATTTTACAGTGCCTCACAAAAGTATTCTTATCTTTTGAATTTTATCATATTTTGCCATGCTCCACCCACAGACTTAAATGCATTTATTTGTCATTTGTTTTCAAAGACCAACACAAAGTATATCTTAACAGTGAAGTGAAAAGAAAATGTTACATGGTTTCAAACTTTTCTCTATTGGAGTTTTTCTTGTTGAGGTTTACACATCAAGACAGAAACAAAACTAAAATAGGTGGAGGATTTTAGGTACTTAGGGTCAACAATCCAGAGCAACGGTAAGTGTGGGAAAGAGGTGAAGAAACATGTCCAACCAGGTTGGAACAGGTGGAGAATAGTGTCAGGTGTGTTGTATGATATCAGTGTATCTGTGAGAATGAAAGAAAAGGTGAACAACACAGTGGTGAGACCAGGAATGTTCTATAGTTTAGAGACAGTGGCACTGAAAAAGAGTCAGGAGGAAGAGCTGGAGGTAACAGAGATGAAGATGTTGAGGTGCACTTGGGGAGTAATGAGGATGGATAGGATCAGGAGTGAGTACATCAGAGGGACAGCTCATGTTGGATGTGCTGGAGATAAAGCAATAGTGATCAGACTGATATGGTTTATAGATGTCAAGAGGAGGAATCTACATCGGGAGAAGGATGCTGAGGCTGGAACTGCCAGGGAGGAAGCCTAGAGGAAGACCAAAGAGGAGATCTGTAAAGTGAAGGAGGACATGAAGGTAGTGCGAGAGAAGACGATGCAGAACACTGAGACAGATGATTTGCTGTGGCGACCCCTGAAAGTGCTCACTTTTACTGAATGCTCTAAATGCTGGCTGGCATGCATCATAGCTGTTATTAGTTTGCCATGACTCCTGCAAAGCACCATGTAATCTCCCCCCATGACCTTTTTGCTTTGCAACCAAAGAGCACATACTCACCCACCTCCTAAGATGGAACCAGGACAGGCTTGTTAAGCCTCACTGAGACACAGCATCAGATGGACAGATGGGTGAAAGAATGAACAAACATTTATTCATTCCTTTGTCCATCTGTCATTCACACACACTATAATGGAAAACATGATTGAGAGTTGGCCAAAGTGGGAGCTATGATGCATCCCACAAGTTACTCAGATGATGTAAGAAATAAGGGTTAAGGAAGCCAGCAATGCTAAAGATAAATATTATATTGCACATGTGATAGTATTGTATTCGTTTTAAACAAAAGCCCCTAGAAAGATTCTTTAATAGGGGAGTTTTTGCTTTGTCTCACCTGCTCTTTCTTAGAGGCTGTTATTCTCCTGTCTCACAACTGCTTTGTGTGTTATAGCTTGGTCGTCCCCCTCCTCTGTCTGTTTGTTTGGTGTGCCTGCTTGAACCCACTGAGGTGAGTCGTCTTGTTTTTGTCGTGATGCAGGCGATGCCTTTGAATGTTTATTGCCCAGTTCTCCTGAGAGAAGCGCTGTCTCGTCTGAATCATTGGGCTTGTCAGTCACAGGGAGGGTTTGGTGAGCTCTGAGTGATGCAAGAATCCCATGGAGGCAGCTATTATAAATATGCATAATAGACTGAAGTTTGTTGATTAATAGAATGATAATTGCTCTGTTTATCTGCTTAAAGTTTTGATTTGGCCTCTTCAGATAACAGTTGTATGTAGTTAAGCTCACCTCCATCAGAAGTATGCATGTTGTTATCATGAATGTTACACATATGTTTGGCTCTTAATGATCAAGATAAAGAATACATAAGACTCGGGTGTAGCTTTATGTTCAGTATTGGTTTTCTCTTATTCACTTAGGGTGAAAATGATACCTTTAGGCTCCAATTTACTGCTGTGTAGCAAGCGATAATATAATAATAGCCAATAATATAACACCTGCTAACGATTTATAAATTTAAAAATCCCAATAAAGTAGCTAGCTAACAATGTAATAAAACGTTTTTTAAAGTTAGTACTTTATTTGCTGGCTATGGTGTTATGGTATTAAAGACTCCTTTGGAAAATATGGAGACTGTGTAGCACATATAGGTCACATGGCCATTATTAGTCAGTCATTTTCCATATCGCTTCTTCCATAGTGGGTCGCGGGGAAGCTGGTGCCTATCTCTAGCAAACTACGGCAATATACTTAATCTACATAAATACTTTATATAACAGTTAGTTCGCAAATACAATTTTAGGGCATTAATTGACAGGACAAGTACTGCAGTTTCTCTATCCTTCATAAATTAGGACTGTAAGTATTTCTGATTAGCAAAATTAAAAAACATGCAACACAATATTTTATTTCCAAGAAATGCAGTAATATTAGTGTAAGGTTCTTTTTTAAAGAGTTACAGGAATTATATAACAACCAGCCAATATGTCATTTTGTTTGTAGCCAAACTGACCCACATGCAGAAAACACTCAGAGAGATTATGAAGTTTAAAGTGTTTATTTTATCACAGGTCCGATGAAGGCGGGATCTGGGACTGGAACCTCTCGGCTGCATGGAAGGGTAACAGGTAAGTAGAGGATGGGGACAATTAGAATTTGCAGTGTTTGGTATCCTACAGTTTGTAAGTGAAGCTGGTTCACCGGAGGGATGTGATTCCGGGTCTGGTAAGCTTGGTTGCCCTGGTTACTTTGATTAACTGATCCTTTCCACGGATCAGAACTTTGATTCGGTGTTTCCTTGCAGACGGAGTCCAGAGGTGCTGGAGGGTGGACAGGTTTTGCTCGGGGAAGCTGAGAGTATGGAGTCCAATGGCTGCCAGCAAAGCCTGAATGGAAATCTTGGCAAAGAAGGCGAAGTCAGGTAGATACTTTCAAAGGAGCTTAAACTGGGTCCAAAGCTGAACCTGGAAATAAGCAAGGAGAAGATTGATAAGTTGAAGTGCTGTGAGCATGCACCTTTTAAAACTCCCAGCTTGATCACAGAGATGGGAAACACCTGTCCTAACCCAACAGAGCCCAAGTGACACCTAGGGGCGAAGCGTAGTTAATAGCAGGCACAAAAATACAAGCAGCAACTCCGAGAACCCGACACAATAACTAATACGTTTTGGCAAGTTATTTAGTTTTTTGCTTCATTTCAGTTACATTTGCCCAAGTTGTTATGTTATTTGATGGTATTCTACTATTGGTTGCTATAGTTGAGGCTTTAAAACCACTGAACACTGAAGCATTGTTGTGGCAGCATCATGCTGAGGGTCTAGTAAACTGCCAGCAGTACTGTTGCACAAAATGGGTGGAAAAACAAGGGTGACGACCTCCAAATTCTTCCACTTCACCTCCACTTGACCCGTGAAACTTGGACTCATTTGGATTTTCCAACAGGGCAAACATTTCAAACATGCATCAAAACTGGTTTTGGAATGTATAAAGCAGGCTGATATCACGTTTCTGGAAATGCACAGAGCTCAACCCTGTTTATGGACTATGCTTATTTAAATGAACTCTACTACTTCTGATAAAAGGAAAAGAGTGATCAAATATTCAACCAAGTTAATTCCAGAACTTCAAAAAGTGTTTGGTTTCCCTGCAACTTGCTAAGCAACATTTATTCAAATCTTTGTGGGGTCGATGTATGTAACTTACCATGTTTTCATAACTAGTGTAAATTAGAGAAAATCCGCAATAAGTCCAATCATATTCACCCAATTCGCATTTTAGCAACATCATTGAAGTTATATGTTTTGTATACTCAGTCCATCCCAGAAAAAAGCCTTATTGTGAGTTTATGTAAATGTCTGAATGGCACTGTAAGTAAAAATTCCTTATAGCCTATTTTCTCTTTTCCTTTTTCTGCTCTGCCAGATTTCCTGGAGCCATGCCTGCCATTGTCAACCACCTCTTTAACGTGGTGTTTACCAACACCACCATCTCCTTCACAGTGGTGCCACCAATGGTGAGCCCAATCTCGCTTTTCGCGGGTGTTGGAGGTCACCTCCTGCTGTGGCTGGTGCTGGTGAGGAACCCCCGGAGTCGCTTCAAGCCAAGCTCCATCCTGCTCCTTAATCTCAGCCTGGCAGACCTAGGAGCCCTGCTCACCCTGCCCTGTGTGCTTTTGAGTGCCAGCTTCCAGAACTGGCAGTTTGGAGGCGGGACCTGCATTCTGCTCGGGTTCACAACTTCGGTGACAGTAGGAGTGGAGATCTTCAGCCTGGCAGCGTTGGCAGTGCTGAGGTATCGAATTGTCACGCCACCGATGAGGCTGCCTGCTAGTCTGACGCAAGTGTGAGTAATAAATAACAAGAATTGTTGTTGTTGAAAGGCATTGTCACTAAATGTTGACCCTTTAAATGGCATAAAGTGTAATTCAATTTTTATTGTTTTATTTAACCTCTGCATCTCTTACAGACCAGGTTTTCTTCTTTTAATGGTTAGGTCATCCTTGAAATAAGTAACCATTGCCTGTTTGCCTTGTAACATTAATCCTAACAGTTGCAAATGTTTTTGGTGGTGTTTATGCCATTTTTCAAAAAATTGGTCTAGAATTTAAATATTCATAGAGTTTTTCTAGATTCAAAAACTGAGGATGAAATGGTGTCACACAAATTCACAAGATCCTACTACACTGTGAGGAATGCAACTCACGAATGTATAGTAAACCTGTATGTGCAATAGTTTTTTTAAACATGTTGAATGGAGCCCTAAGGTTAAGCTGCTGTCACACTGTTTCCCTATCTTTGCCATATATGTAAACATAACATTAGGTACCATTAAGTCTTAGGTTTTGCATCTTTGTCGCTTATGATGAGGCCTGTTTTGTAAAGTGCGTGTGTGGGGATCAAGGGTGACAAAATTGCAACTGTCTGCACAGTCAGGGCAGATTAAATTACTTTTATCACCATCACAGTCTCTTTTGTTTTTTTTACATTTAAGGAACAATTGACCTTGTCTAAGGATTGACGTTAAATGCTCAATAAGTGCCCCAAAGTAGTTATAACATCATTAGCTATTTTTTTAGAAAGTAGGTTGGCTGCCCTCAGTTGGGGTCACTCCAAGCATCTGGAGGTCAGTGGATCTTCATCAGTGCAGACAAAGCATCTGCATAGCATAGTAGGAGATTAATTAATGTTTTTTTCTGGTCATTACTACACCATTTGAGTGGCACTTAATACTTAGGTTATGCATATGCATATTGGATAAGCCTTAACATTGTTGAATTAAAGTACCTTAAAACAATGGCTGTTTTTTAAAGAACACAAACGTGGCCCCCCTCTTGAGCATCGCCACCCATTATAGCAATCCTATAGGAAGGTGCCATGTTGTCAAACTTTCTGACAGTGATAGTTTTGCAAATATGCAGTAATGACAAAAAGAAAATACAACCTCTATAAATTCTAGCATTTTGATAAAAAAGGGATAAAGATGGCATTTATCGTTATCTTACATTATCTAAATCTAACCCCAAGTGTACTAAACCAAAAACAACAGATTCTTCCATGTTCATTATCCAGTAACCAAAGATAAAGCTGAAGGAGAAAAGTTTGTGAGACAATAAGTACACCTTGAAAACCTTAAATTAGTGCAAGGTGCATTAATCCCTCAAATTTACGTTGGTTCTACTTATTATTTGTTTATTGTTATTTATTTAATTGAATGAATCATTGTCAATACAGAGTATTAGATATGTAAATCCCCCAGTTGAACATTTTCACACATGATGGAAAAAGATAGTAAATTAATACCTTTTACAAAACAGTGGCTAGTACATATATCAGACATAACTAAAGATACTCAGCAATGTGTAATATTTTCAACTGTTACATTGTACTGACAGCAGAATGTAGAGACAGACAGAGAAATCGGCTGCTTGTACTATTTTCAGCTTGACCTGTCCTGACCGCTGACTAGCAAACATCTAATCGTTTTTCATTCGGTGAACACATCATAAACCAAGCACCACCCGCCCAAGATGGAGTCCTGGTGGTGAGGGTCTCCACTTTCAAGCTGCTGGGGATTCATATCACCAACAATGTGACCTGGATGATCAATACCCAGGCTAAAATCCAAACATCCCAGTAGGGACTCCACTTAACAAGACTGCTGAAGAAATTGGAGTTCAAGAGGAAGCTGCTGTTTACTTTCTGATACTCCACTATTGACCGTGTTCTGTCATACTGCTTAACAGCTTGGTATGCCAGCTCCACAGCAGCTGACCAGAAAGCCCTTACAGCAGATGGTGGCCACGACATACAAGGTCATTGGTTGCTCCCTCACCTTTCCTGGTTGATCTCTCCCATTGTCAATGTATTAACAGAACCAATAAAATTCTTCAGGATTCATCCCACCCTGAACAATGTCTTTACTGCCCTCAAGGAAGTGCTTTAGAAGCCTGAAGAGCAGAACAAAAAGACTGACAAACAGCTGCGATCCCTGGGCCATAAGAACTGTACACTCCTCTTTCCATCACCAGTCACCAGTCACTGCATATTTGTCAATGTTACCTTCAGCCAAAGACGTTGTGTGATTGCCGCCTGGCTCAATGCATGTTTGATGCACAAGGAATTTTAATATATTCATTTATGGTGATTTTACACTGATGTATATCTTCTGAGTGAGTATAATATGGTTGTCTTTTAATTTCGTTATACTTGTGTATACAAAGACAATAAAGTCTTCAATTCATCCATCCGTCCATTTTTTATACCCTCTTCTTCCATACAAGGTCATGGGGGAGCTGGTGCCTATTTCCAGCAGTCTACGGGCAAGAGACAGGCTACACCCTGAATGGGTTGCCAGTCCATCGCAGGGCAACACACGACAAACAACCAAGCACACACCCATTCACACCAAAGGGCAATTTAGTTACACCAATTAACCTACCAGTCATGTTTTTGGACTGTGGGAGGAAGCCAGAGTACCCAGAGAGAACCCAAGGCATGCACGGGGAGAACATGCAAACTCAATGCAGAATGACCCCCTGCCAGGAGTTGAACAGCAACTGTGCCACCATGCAGCCCCTTCAATTTGTCTTCAATACAATTTAATTTATTTCAGGGCAGCAAACAATAAAACTCTTTGGTGTGGAAGATGTTATGTGTTTTCAGTATCGGTGAGGTGTTCAAAATAAATTCAGAGGAAGCACAAAAGCTTTAAAAAACTGAAAGTTGTTGGCTGTTCGTTCAAACTGCTACACTGGAGAGAGAGACCTCAATAGCTACTGTTCATTTAATTTCTTAACCATGCAAGTCATTTCTTTTTTGGGAACAAAATTAGCCATCTGTGACATGGGCCCCTTAAATATGTTGTAAAACGGTAGAGCAAATTTGTCATAAACGTATGCAAGCTACTCCCCCTTGTGTAAATGCCTCCCCCCCGCCCCGCCCCCAGTGAAAAGTAAATTTACAGCTAGATTTTGTTCATAAATAGATCCTCTAATGCTGTTTTGACAAGTTTTTAGGAGCAACAGACACCTACAGTTGTTTTCGTGTCCCTGCAGCATACACCTGTAACACTGTGAAAGGTAAACTACAGTTTATGATGAGTGAGAGAGATACAGTACTCTCATACCATTCTGTTTATTTTACCTGTCCTCTCCATGGCTATAAACTGTCTGACTGAAGAGATCAGTTGAGATAAAGCGACTGTTATCTCCAAATCACATGGTGGCGTACGCGGTGAATTGAAATGAACCCACTCAAAAGTTGAGATGAGCTTGAAAACATATTGCATTTATTTCTTATGTATTGTTAATTGGTAGTTTACATCTTTGAACTGCAGGGAATTATCAGATCTATTTGAGTCAAAAAATGGGTGACCAAAAAAAAAAGTTTGCTCCCCCACTTTTAATAACATAAGAATGGTTCATTTGCTCCATTTGCTCTATTGTTTAGGTGCCAGTGATCTCTGTTGTACTCACCTTCATGATGTTTTTTCAGATTGGTGGAGAAGGGAACTGTCACAAAGCTGCCTGCAGCAGATACTGGAGCTTTAAGCTCTGTAAGCTCTCACACATTGAAGCTGTCAGTTTAAGATGTTGAATTTGGAAATGTTGGCAGCCATTTGAAAATCTAAAGGTCCACACTGTGTAGGGAACACACATAGAGGCTGATGATAACAGTTGCTAACCACACAAACTGCAGAAATTGCTTAGCTTCTAAAGATGGTTCAAAATGTCAAGGTTGTGGAACTTTTGTAAAGTAAGAGTAAAACTGCAGTGATTCATTTCTCTCTCTCACACACATGGTTTGACATCACCCCTGCATCTAAAATAGGTATTGACAGCTTACAGTAGAAAGGTTTAAATGAAACATTTTTTAACACTGAGTTATGAATCCAACATAGTTGGACTTATGGCATAAATATATGAGCACTTTTGTTAAAGAGCAGCTAAAACCCAAATCAACTTTTATTTTGCTGATAAACTTGAAATTATGCCTTAAGGATGTTATCCCTTAAGGCATAACCTCAAAAGACTTATCTGTGGCAAAATTGCTGGTGTCGCTCTGGTCACTCTCCATGTTTCAATATGTCAAATTAAGCTAGCTGTTGTTATCTCTCATCCTTAACCCCCTCCACTCCTCTCCACACTTGTCCCTCTGTGTTACTGATAAACTAAAACCACGTGCAACCAGTCTTTCACCGCCTCCGAATCTATTAACGTTAATCTTTACTGCCTTCTTTGGGAGCTTCATTTTTGTTAATCTAATCTAATTTCAGCAGTGTGACACATTAGTCAACTATTCTATAAAACCTAAAACAATCCATTGAAATGCAATTTAATTTAGAGGCACTTACATTGACAATGGGAAACCGACATGTTTTTAATGGAAATTCCAACAGCTGCAAAATTTATTTACAATGTGACTTTAAATAAATCTATGCATTTAAGGTTATGGTAGAGATAGTGAAGCAATTACCAGCAACATAATCAGGTTTTCCCACTGGAAATGATGAAAAACATTTCTAAAGAGTCTGGCTGTGGAAGGTAGACTATCAGAAAAAGAATTTCAAAGTAAATGCTAATGTTCACAAAATGTGATGAAAGAAATTTAATTTTGTTATGTAGGTGCAGAAGCCCTGAGGGATTTTAGAGTAATTTCCGCCTAATATTACATAACTTAAATAGATCAAGTACAGCTCCACAGTTATAAGGTCTACATGCAAACTTTTGATACCTGAGTAAAGGTAAGACATAAAAGACTATTTTTTCAAGTGGAACCACTATTGTAACTGTCTGAATTATTTGGCGGTGCCTGACCGACTTTTATGAACAGCCATCCCTTCACCCAACCTGCTTAACTACAATGGTCAAATATTCTGGGTATAGTTAGAAGAACAATTAACAGAGATTTGCCTCTCTCATCCTTGTTCCGCTTTACTGCTGATTCAGCATTAACAAATTAGTGCTGGATACAGGTGGCAGCTACAGATCGAGGATCAATATACATTCTGTCCCATCAGATAAACATGCCTCCTGAAAACCTCTAATTTGCATTATTGCAAACAACAAATAAACCAATGCTCTGTCCCTCTTTCCTATAGGCTCTGCACTGTGGTGGCCATTTGGCTGATCTCGATAACCATGGCCTTGCCATCAACTTTGATGGTGGATGCACATGGTCAGTTGGTAGAGAAGAGTGGCTTTTCTTCCTGGTTCCTGCCTTCCTGGTGTACTACGTGGCCCTCTTGTGCATCGCCATCAACTGTGGCCTCATCATCTCTCACCTCCACCACTGCAGAGGCAGTCCAGTTGCCAACAGACGCAACAAGAAAGCTACGGCCCTGCTAATTGGTTCAACACTGGTTTTTGCAGTTAGCTGGTTGCCATATTATGCACTTGAGTTTGTCAATGTTTTGTCTCCTTACATCAGTTCAGCAGCTTCTCCCACAAGCAGATTAGATGTTGGGCCATCTTCGCCTTTGGCTACATTTAATTCACCAGCCACTCCATCCGAGCCTAGTAAACAAGGGTCACGCTGCTGTGGGAGGTGGCCTCTCTGACGGCCATTTTGTTGGTGTGCCTGGCTCCATGCTGGAACCCTCCACTGTTCTTCCTGTTATCCCGTCTGGCTGTATGTCAGCTGAGAGCTCTCCTGTCTTCTTTCTTCCAAGAGCAGTTGGGGAGAAAACCCGTGCAGCACTGGCGCATCACTCCGGCTTCTCCACCTTGTCTGCCAGTACCTCATGCGGCCCCACAAACTCACTCAATCATCAAAGCCTGACACACAAACTGATTCAGTGAAATATTACAACAGCTGTGCTCACTCACATTGCCCCACAAGATCCAGCTCACATGTGCCATCCATGAAACACTGTAAATTCAAACACATTATTCACAGGATGCACTGTGCATGTGTGCACTGAGTATGCTCATGGCTCTTGTCCACAATAAACTCTCACACTGCATCATAATCAGACCACATTCTTTGCCATAAACAGGCTTCATGTCCCTCATTACTATACCAGATAAACATATCAACTTGCTGTCTGGTCAATTCCAGCTGGAAGAGGAGAAGAGTTGGAAATTAAACTGAAACAAAGCAATTTCCTGTTATATAATAGCTAAAATCATAATTTATATTCAGGTCACTGAACTTAAATATATGGATTAAGCAAATACATGGGACTTGAAACTTAGCAGCCACCTTTTTTGGTGCTAAAGGGCATCAGCTAAACCTATCCTGACTGACTCAACCTATTCAAGTAAATATAAACCAAAACTCCCCATAGGGTTTTTACACACCAACCTTAATTGCGATGAATAGGCTTCCGATGAGTGAGATAAATGACATCTGCATTGAAGAAAATTGTCTTTGCTCTTTGCAATATATTAGAACCTTTTAAAGTGCATTACAGCATTGCATCACGACATGCAGTACAACCTTGAATCCCCATTACAGAGCTTTCTAACAGAGCAGAAACACAGCAGATGATGCCTCTTGAGAAATCTTACTGAAAAGCTCGGAGGCAGCAGATTCCGGATTCAATGTCATGGTAATAACCTCGATGAAAAGAGGGCGCTTTGACTTTGACACGTATTAAAAGATGCTGACTTGTTTAGTTCTGAATCTGAAGGCTAAGAAGTGCCTATTAAAAAGACATTTGACACAAAGTATTGCATCTGCTCTGCTAGATGAAAATTACATTCCAACAATTGGATCCCATCTGCATCTAGAGTGGTGTTATATCACAATGTAAAGGCCACGTTGTGTACTGACTGTACCTTGGTTACTTGTTAATGAAATATTCAAGATAGAGTGACTTGTTTTGTTGTTTTCTATTGCTCCGAATGATGATGCAATTTTATTTTCTTTAACAGGTATATATTACAAAGGTCTAAATGGATGTATTTGCTATGCCTTGCAAAAGTTTTCACACACATTCACAACTTGTTTATAACTGATGGTAAGACTATCAGAAAGAGGTGGATATTTGTGAAAAGGATACACGGTGTTCAATAAATATAAATGTAAATTGTGTAGTGCATTTAAATTCATCCCTGATGACTGTGAACCCTCGAATGAAATGCAGTTTACCGCTTTACCTTTATAAGTCATCTGATAGTAGATAGATTAGTAATTGAATAATTCATACATAAATTATTATGTCAGGATTTTAGGTCAGAAACCAAAACAAAGTCAATAATTGCGAGTGAAAAGAAACAAAATACATGTTTCACAAAATGTTTAACAAAAAATAAATAAACAAATGTGTGTATTTAAACAGGTTATCCACTAGCATTTCCTTGTATGTAGCTCCATCCATTTTTCATCAACTGCAACCAGCTTCCTTTGTACTGTTAAAAAAATCTACCCTAACAGCACAATATGGCCCCCACCATCTTTTACTACAGGGATGGAAGGTTTAGGCTTATGTGCAATGTTCTTTTTGCCAAATTTTGAATGCAGCGAAAAAAAATTCAATTTAGATCTCATCCAACCAGAGCACCCTCCTTCACCTGTTTGTTGTTTTCCCTTGTGGCAAAAGGCAAACAAGGCTTCTTATGGTTTTCTTTCAAAAATGGCTTGCTTTTTGCTACTCTTTCAAAGAGAGTAGATGTGGCAAAAGGCGAACAATTTATGAAAGCTTTTGCAGAGTACTGTATTAGAGATCAATTGAGGAGTTTTAAATTATTTTTTGATTATATTGCAGCCAAACTGTTTGCGACTTGGGTTTGTAATATAAAGGAATTGCAGTGAGTTAAAATATGTAAAACCATAGTTCTGCAGACATATTTGTTTTCTTGCAGAAAATCAGATGATAAATGTTATGCAAATCCCATTTAAGCCTAAATGGGTGAAACCACATAAGGATAGGCTAAGCTCTTTGCAAATGTAACATATTAATAAAATATTGACCAGAAAACCAAATCTTTAGAACAGAACCTCTATGTGGCAGACTTTGGAGCCTTCACTAATTAAAACAAATGTAATTTACATCACCTAAATGCAGGCCCACATTGATAAAAAAAAAAGAGTTCTCTACACCCTGAATGACTCTATCTTTGGTCAAGGCTGTTCCCAGGCCTTTTGTATGTGACTGAATTTACAAACCAACACTAATCAATGATACACTTGAATGTATATTTTCTTAGCCTGGAGGAGTCATTGAGGCTCTTTTTTTGCTGCATGACAAAATTGGGTGAAACAGTATCAACGAATATCCAGGTTGGATCAAGATTGCAAAATCTGGCTTGAGCAAAGTACCCCCTAACCATCAATAATTCCTTCTTGTGCCTTGCTATAGGAGATGTGCACCAGAGAATCATGCTTTATGTCTCAGTGTGCCCACATGACTCTGTCAGTCAGGTGTATGAGATCCTTAGCTTATTTCTTTCTTGTTTTCTCATTTTTTTCCTTGGTCTTAGAGCCTTAAAAGTAGATAATATTAAGGAAGTTTACCTTAATAAGGAGATGCTACTTTAGGGCTGCGCCAACTGATAGTTTTATTTTTTATTCATACTGTTTTTTTCTTGTCTCAAAATATTGTGTTGTTTCTTGGGTAAATTGTCTTTCTTTATTTCTTTGAAAGAGTGTTGTGGGATGTAGCTATACTTTTTTATTCCTACATTGGTGATGTAACACCCTTAAAATCTTTAAATCACTCCTAGTTGGGATGAAATAATCACTATTTCACAATAAAAACTTGGTAGCTATTGAAGATCTGTTTTAAGCTGCTGTCACACTGTTTCTTATCATGCTACGTACAGTATGTCGATGTATCTAAATATGCATTTTAGATTAGTCTAAACATGAAGAAGTTAAGTGCTTTTTTACAAGCTCTCTCTGGGTCCCCTTAAGTACTGACATATATATTATCTGGATTGTTCAAATTAATAGATTAGTGGAGCCAATTCAAGCACTTGTATGCTAAGGTGAGTGAATCTTCATCAGTGCAGACAGTGTCTCCACAGCCTAAAGCATGAGATTAAGTAATGTTATTATGGGGTCATTGTGGAAACATAGGAGTAGCACCTGTAGAAACTGCATAGCAGTGGGACCTATGTGGGGTACATGTCTCTGAGTTGCATGATGCTCCTGCCAATGGCCATCAGTGGGCTCTAGATGGACAAACTGTCTACTTTTAAGGCTAGGCTTAAAACTTTCCTTTTTGATTAAGCTTATAGTTAGAGTGGCTTAGGTTATCCTGAGCTACCTCTGTAGTTATGCTGCTATAGGCTTAGGCTGCTGGAGGACATAATGACCACTTTCACCCTCTTCGCTACATTCTCACACTACTCTCTAATTTTGCATTATTTGTTGTTATTTCAGCTTTTAACTTTGTTCTCTCTATTCTCTTCCGAGAAGCTACACCTGGCCTGACTCTGTGTCTACCTGTGACACCTTTCTGGAGAGGGGCATCGTCCGAGCTTCTGCTGGCAACAAGTTAATGCTCACCCTCTACCGATGATCCACTTGGCCCTGTCTTTCAGTGTTTAACCCTTTCTCTCTCCTAGACATGGAAATTGACTGAGCTTTTACTGTAACTAACTCTATGTGCTCTCTTTCAGACTCTAACCTTGAAAACTGGCTCAGAGTTTATTTGTTCTTTCTTTCTAGATGAAACGACTAAAGGAGCTACATCCATCAACATTTACTTTTCCTTCCCATAGAAAGTACTCCTGGATCAGTGCTTCTGTGTTCTTTTTGTGTCTCTGCTCTGTTCTCTCAAACTCCCAGTTGGTTGTGGCAGATGGCCGCTCACACTGAGCCTGGTTCTGCTGGAGGTTTCTTCCTGTTAAAAGGGAGTTTTTCCTCTCCACTGTCGCTACATGCATGCTCAGTATGAGGGATTGCTGCAAAGTCAACGCCAGTGACTGTCCACTGTCTCTACATGCTCATCCAGGAGGAGTGAATGCTGCAAGTCTCTGACTGGATGCAATCTGCTGGGTTTCCTTAGACAGAAAACCTTTTTATCCAATTTGAATAAATAACTAACTGACTGCACTGTTCAATGATTAGGATTAATTGGAATGTATGTACCTGACTTTTGTGAAGTGCCTTGAGACAACATGTGTTGTGAATTGGCGCTATATAAATAAACTGAATTGAATTGAAATCATTTTCTATCACATTCCCAAACAATCTGTGGCAGCATTTCTTAGTCTTAGCTCAAATCACATATTTTTCACTATCAGATGCATAGAAAAGCAATCCCAGAGAAGTGTTTGCTTAAAGCATTGTATCTTCATACACTTCTGCAAGGCAGATAGGCCTTGTGTGATTGGGTAATTGGAAGATTGATTTTTGTTACATATGTAGCTAAATCGATCTTCAGAACTCTGACTTTGCTTACACACAGCACACCCATCACTACCTGACAGAGTGAGCTAAAATGTTGTTTTATTCCACAAATGATGTTCCTGAGGTCTTCAAAGGATGCTATGTTCATGACGTGTTTTGATCAAAACGCTGTTTGTTTGAATGCCAAAGTATTTCTTAAAATAAATGATCCTATAAGAACTCAGTAAGCTTTTGAAATAATTCTGAACTAGTTCATGATCAGTCATAACCTTTAAACAGCGAGTCAAACTAAAAATGAGCATTTGTCTTTTTATTCTAAAGGTTCTTCTCCAACCATCTAGGACTGAGCAGCTGCAGCCAGTGATATGTTATCTGGTGTTAGGGAAGGTGTCTATTTTGATTCTAACTATATTTATTCTATAATAATCAAACTAATTTCTGTAAAATATGCAAGTACAACAGAATTTTTCATACAGATTAATTATTAATAGCTAGGAGGTCCAATATTTGTGTCTTTGCTTCGACTGGTCTCACACTCTCATGCAAGAGACCCAAGTTTAGTTGCCGTGCAAATAGAATTGGTTAGGCATAAAAATTGGGATTCTGTTTTGAGGGTCAGAAATTTTTACAATTTCGTTTTGAGATATTCCTGCTGATGTTTTGCATATGCCCTCACATCACCTAACCACCCTGATATTGAGGTAGTGCTTTTGATTTCATCCCAAAACCCTCGGGGCGGGGCTTTAAAGGGGAAGGGTGCTCAGCATAGGCTGAATTTTCTCAATATTAGACTTCAGTCATCCTATGTTAGATTCCCGTGCAGCTAATATTATCTGTTCACATTAAAAAAAATACATTGAAATACATAGAATGGTTTTACAAGTTACTACAGTAAATGTTTGCACAGAGTGTGGAGTGGCTTTGTGTAATTTGTAGACAGGTTTGCCAAAATCATCAGCTATAGTCTAATTGCTGAATATCCTGGCTTTTAATTTCATAAATTGAGACTATCTTCCTTTCTGAATCACTTGGAAACACTCCTCCAACAAACTTGTTGACTAAACAGCTGCGCCAGTTGAGAAGTACACAACAAACAGCTCAGAGGTGGTTGAGGGTTCGGGGTAATTCATTTCTGGGGACTAAATGGTAAATTGATTGAATTTATATAGCACATGTTACTGACATTTACCCACAACTCACAATCAGTACAGAAATCAATAGGCAATTTGGGGTTTAAATGTCTTGCCCAGGAGCACATCGACATGTGGCAGGAGGAAGCTGGAATCAGACCCACAACTTTCAAATTGCAAGGTAACTACTTTTTCCACTGAGCCATGGTTGCCCTAACAAAATAAAGGTAAAGATAAGAAAAAATGCTACTCTACACTAAGCAGCACACCAGGTACCGTCTTGGACTGTGATATGACCTTTTTTGGGGACTCTGAGTTGCATAACCTGTCACAATCTCTTTGACAGATATTTGATGATGACAGATACACAGAGTAACCTCAGACAGTGAGCATGTCAACTTTCCCACAGTCATAAATCCTGTCTTAGTTACCGCTTGACATCTCTTGAACTGTAGAACCGCACATCCAGATGATAGCTCTAAGTGTCTCCATTACCAGGGTGTAGACGTTTTTTGTCGATATCATCTTGGTGGCTAATGAGAGCTTTTATCTTGGTCATCTGTCACCATGATCCTCTCACGTACTGCAACCCAGTAAGATGCCATGTCCTGATGGGTCTGTCTTAATTAAGTCAGCAGATTAGCGAAAGCTTATAAGTCATGCTCAGCTGGCCCCATGGAGGGGATCCTTCCCATTTCTATTTAGTTTGCTGAAGCCCTTACATATATGCAGGCCAGCTTTACTGAATATACTGAGCAGAATAAGCTGAAGAGTGAAGCTGAAAGACGTTTTATCTCTAAAAATGTCCAAAGATGGCCCTTACAAACATGAATTTCTCTGATCTGATGGGCATTTAAGAGATATAATTTTTTGTGGCACTAGATGCCTTTATTTTGTAAGTTGACTGATAGAAAATGGGATGGAGAGTTAGGGGAAGACATGCAGCAAAGGTCAATGGGCCAGGACTCGAACCCGTGATGGCTTTGTCAAGGACTGTAGCCATCATACATTGGTCTCGCACATTACCTCTGCACCGCCTCCACACCCAAATGGTGATTTTGACTGTGACAGCACTACTTAATGGCCTTATAATAGATGTCTGCTCCTGTTATTAATTGCTATATGTCAGCAGTAACTCACAAAACGTACCTTTAGCAAAGCCAACATATTCCTACAGTAAGCTGCTCTCCACTATAGTGAGGATAGTAAAACTTTCCAGCTGAAAAAGGAGTCTTTTCTTGAGGCATGCTGATGATAAATCTCAAAACATATTTGTCAAAGTAATAAAACTCCAGGGATCATAAAAATCAAAATCTGTGGGAACTCCCTCCCTAAATACTTTTTTGTTCCACTTTTGATCTCGGTTGATCACTTGAATTTTTCCTTTTCTATCTATCCATGAAATAAAGTAATTAACAAAACATCACATTTACAAGTTTAGAAAGTTTAAATTGCTCATGTGTGCATTGTCATGTATTTGTATACCAAATGTCATAGAGTGTATATTTTAAGAAACATTTGTTTTTTTTTAAATGGCTCAAGAAGAAAAGCTTAGTAAAAAAAGTTTGAAATACTAAAAGTTATATGAAATGTCATATGTTACGTCTGCAAAGCTATAACTCAGTTTTGAACTAATATGAAGCCCTGTAAACCTATAATTCCTGTTTTGGCATCTCTTAGTGAAGGGCTGAGTAAGATGAATGTTAGAAAATTTACGCACTTGATCTTAGCAGTGAAAGTATTTTATCAAATGATCATGCATATATCACTATGGGTTATGGTCAGGTCAAATGTTTAAACAGTCAATATGTTCTTATAAATAAAATATTAAAACATAAAAAAACAGTTGTCAGTCACTTACAGATGTGGCATGTAGCTGTGGCCACCATTTGTGGTGCACATAGTATCTCAACTCTACCCAGGTGACTACCTCACACATTTCTCTAGATTACAGTGATCTTGCATGACACATTGTCATTATGAGATGTTTCTGTCATGTTTTGGTGTTGGTGAGGACCAAAATGCAGAGACAAGGACTGGAGATGCTTGGGGAAGACATGATCTAGTTACCAAAACTCTGGAACAGGGAACAAACTGGGGACAGCAACAAGGTGGTGGGAGCAAAGCATCTGATCATGAGCAAGAGAACCAAGAGCTTTTTTTTGCAAGGTGGGTTTATTACTGGAATGTAATGCATTTAAATGAGTGGATGGAAACCAAATGAAGGGGCTGAGACGTGGATGGAAGGTATGGAGTGAACATTGGAACAACAAATAGCAACATAGAAAAGGCTAAAGAAACAGACATGCAGGACCACAGGAATTAACAGGAACTGAAAAAAACAACACATTGTAGAAGTTTCTTGTGGGCCACCTTGGTAATGAAACGCATTTTATAGGGCATCAGCTGCTACTGAACCAACAGATAATAATTTGCACTACGTTTGGGAATGATTCCTGATAGATTCCAGCTGGTGTCATGACCTTTCATGCCTTTTTTGCACCTTCCTTTCCTCATGTGTTCAGTACTTTGCCTTGGTCTAGTTTATTACACCTCGGTTAATTTATGGACGTCTACGGTCAAATTATTTTGCATGTGTGGACTGGATCAGTTTTAACGAAATCTGGTGAGGATTTAATGTTAGTGGTACTTTTAAAAATATCCCACCTTAGAATATTTAGGAGACGTTTAATACTTATTTTACCTGCTGCATTTAATGTAAAACACCTTCTAATTTTTATTCCAGAAATATGTTATTTAAATAAAGTCTACTTACTTACATCTTCTGACATTTTTATTTGTAAAAGTAAAATAAAAACCATGCATCATTTTCCTTACAATTATGCCCTACTGATTCCAGTCTGTCTATCACATAACATCCATAAACAATACAATACAGTTGTTGGCTGTACTGTGACAAAATATGGAAAAGTTCAATGTGTATAAATACTTTTCATTGTAAAGTCAGGCTATATCCACTCTGGATGCTAAAGTTTATTTTCAGTTTGTCAGGATAAATTCTGCATTGTACCTAAAGACCTATTAAGAGAGTAAGACAGTAAACATGAGTTTCTACAGTGGAGGACCTGCCTGTTATTTGTAGAATTATGCTTTTTAGCATTCTAATAGCAGGAACCTATTGAGTCCGTTAACATGATGCTGCCGCCTGAACGCATCGTTGAGTTTTTATTAGCTGCCACTCTCATAGTGGAAATTATATGGTTCAATTTACAAACCCCTGTGTGGACAGATAGCTTGTAATTAAATGGGCAATCTGTGAAATTAAATCAGTCTTTGTCCTGGAAGTTGAAAACAACCCATAAAATATTGCTCTTCAGTTGTTATTGTGAGGAAATTTGAATAGAAAATCATTTTGAATCAGTCTGAACCCTTTTTCAACTTTTTGGCCTTCCTCCGAAATCTTCTTTGTGATTCTTTTGCCTCTTGCAATGCATGTTCTAAACTATCCATAATATTCATGCTAAATTCTAATGCCATCTGGAAGCTGACCTAACTCCTATAAACCATCTTCAAAATGAAATAAATCTTGTTTGCATATGTTCTGCGTCGTTACCCTTCGAGGAGAAAGACTGGAGCTCAATTTTAAAGGCCAGAGGGACATAAATGTTGGCAGTAATGCTCAGATGCCTTTCATTTGAATGTGGGCTATTTATTGTTTCTGACTTCAGTTACAATTTAAATATAGTTCCTGAAGTGTTTTTGACACCCAGGGCTCTGGATCATTTAATTAATCAATTATTTAGGCAATTTGGGTATACTTTATTTTTCAAATCACGCCTTGAGCAGAAAATTGTCAACTACCATCTGAATGTTCCAGAAAGAGAGGATTAAAGGCATAATGGTTTAATTTGCCTTGAAGCGTCAGCAAACTCTGAGCAGCTAACCTCATTTCCTCAAAAGTTGGGAAGTTTTCCGAAATGCCACTGCAATTTTAATTTACAACTAAGCTTTCATAAATACCTGATTACAAAGTATATAGGTGATAAATTTGTAATAACCAGCTTAAGTTCCATCAAATGTGAAAAATCTGATTCGTGTTTATCATTTCATCAAGAATAGGAATTAACATATATGGGAGTGTCATGTTCAGCTGGTGATCTTCGAAGGGCACAGTGCCTTGTAGTCGTACCACTTGCACTTTTTACCTTTGTCAAATTACAGCTGCAATATATTTTATTTGCATCTCAGGATATCTGAACAAACAGGGGTTAGCCCAAATGCATGCCACATTCTTCAGGTATCATTATCTTTTCACTTCACAGTTATGTGTAACTTGGTATTGGTCTCAAACAAATTTATAAAATTGAAGTTTGTGGTTGTAATGTCACAAAATATGGAAAAGCTTAAGGGCTAAGAATATAAATCCTGTACTTTAGAAAGGCTGTTTGAAAATGGGTCTTTGGGAGCAAATATTTATATCATATGTACACTCGTCAGAAAGAGAGTAACTAATTAGTGGAATTATAATGAGGGGAGGGGAAAAATACTTAATGAGAGAAACGTTTGATTTAGAGTAAACTGTTAAAGTGATGCTATGGAGCCGTCGCCTAGTGGCGGTCAGTTGTATTACACTTTATGATATACTGCAAATATAATATGCCCCCCCATCAATAATTACATTAGTCCTCCTAATGACACTTATTGTTCTCAGACATTAGAAAAAGACGAGTTTCTATATCTTTACGGAAGCATTTCATATGACATTTATGTTTTCAGCAGCTTTTCCCGGAGGTGTCTCTCTGCTGCCCTCTGGCGGTCAGTCCTCATGCGCATATCCAATTTGAAATCTTGATTAAAAAAAAGAAAAAACAACAAACTAGGGGAGGCGTACCTACTATAATAAAGGCACACACAAGATAAAGCGAATAGATATTAGATATGAAGGGCGGAAGTGGGGGGCACCCATTTACCCATTCACCTCCCTACCCAACAAAACCTAACCCAACCCGTTGGAAGATCACTCCACTCGCTGAGGGAAGCGCCTTTACACACAGAGAGAAAGAGAGAGAGAGGAGAGCTAGATGCATGTATTAGCAGGAGGTGGGGAAAAAGGCGCAGAAACGGCTGTCCAGTGGGACAAGGAGCACACTGGTGGGAATGTGTTGCGGTCCCGGCTGCTTTCTTTCGCCCAGCACATTTAAGGAGCGTCTTAATCGGAACGTAGACGCAGGTGTATCCTCCTCTTCCTCTTTCTCCTCCTCAGACCTACTACCACCTATCCTAGTTTCCCACGCGCGGACGCGGGAACAACAACAGCGCGGTAGATGAATGCACGCGGTGCGTCTCTGTTACGGTGCGCCGCTCTGAATGTGACGTCGGGGCCACAGCCAGCACAGATGACCTAAAGCACACTCCGTAAACAGAAGGCTTATTGATCACCATGGCTGACCAGGTAAGAGGCAACTAACAATTTCCACCCCCACCCCCAACACACCTTACACACACAGCGTGCGCTCTGCGCTGGAGCCAAAAATATACGCACAGGTAGACAACACACAGGATCTGACGCCTCATTTTTATTAAACATATTCTGCTTTATTCACATGCTTATTAAAACAACTCATTTTTTTAGTATGGGACAGTTAATGAATGGACTTTAAAGTATCTGCATTTAAATAGTCAAATTTTCCTTTCTAAATATTGGATTACCATCAGCGCTCATAATTTCTAACCTGTTTCTGTAAGCATATGATCTCCCCTCCTATAAGTTATTCCACAGACGCTTGGAACACTACCGCATGATCCCATACTACCCTAAAACAACTCTAGGCGTTGCTGCTAAGGAATCATAACTGTAAATGGGTCGTACGGAGTAGAGAGCACAAATATAGTATTAATTTTGCATTGTCTGCCGTTGCGTGCCCCAGTTTCTCGACAAGCCTGGTGAGGAGCAGATTAACCCCTGACACACTGACTCAGCCCGCCCGGTCACGGCTTCCTGTCTCTGCGGGTGCAGACCGCAGACACTCAGGGCATGCCTAATTGATTAGCTCGTTCAATTAACCTAATTGAGGAACCCTGTTGATCCCATGCAAGTGATTAGAGTGTGCCAGAGTGTGTGTGTGCGTGTTTTTGCTTAAGATACAGTGCAAATTAGGTACTGTAGCAGCCACACCTCATCTTTATAGGCTTCACAGCACTACAGTATACTTTGGTAGATATACTATTATGCAATATTGTACAATCAATCAAGACTATGCAGCCTTATGATACAAATCTAAACAATACTTCAGTGGAAATTAAAAATATTTGTTGTACCCTCGTAGTTAAATAATTGTAAGCAACCTATGACCCATCATACAAGTCTGCACAAAACTACAGTATTATACAGTAAACCTTATTGTACAGTTAATTTAGATTATGTTCTTTGACAGGAAAAAACATCCTTCCTCAGCTTGTTTGAGAGGATTGTTTGTATGCCCATTGGCTACATATGGATTAATATATAACACTATATAGAATAAAGTTTGTTATAGAATAACACAAAGTGGGAGATAATTGTGAAAGGAAATCATATGATTTACAAACCTTTCACAAATAAAAATCTAAAAAGTATGTGGGGTTTTTGTATTAAGTCCTTTTTACTCTGACAACCCTAAATGCATCCAAACACCTTTAATTGTAGTGTTGTAGTCCTGTTGAGGTATAAAGAGACTGAAGTTTGTTCCTGGTTCTCATTCCAAAATAGCTCAAGGTCAGTCAGTTGGATGCAAATAATTGCCTAAAAACAGCAATTTTCAATTCTTACCAACATTTTTCAGTTTGGTTTAAGCCTGGACTTTCACTGACTAATTTCAACACATGCTTTGTTCTAAACCTTCCATTGTAACTCTAGCTGGAGGGTGAACCCCTGCCAAACTTTCAAGTCCATTTAACACCTTTTCATCCTGGGTTGTCCTGTATTTAGCTTCACACAACTTCCCATTACGTCTGAACAGCTTTCCTCTGTCACTGGAGAAAAGCATCCCCACAGCACCACCACCACCGTTTTTTACATTGGTGATGATATGCAATAGTAGTCTTACTCCACACATAGCATTTTGAATGTATACCAGAGCATCATTTTCTACATGTTTGCATTGTCTCTGACATGGCTTGTGGGAAGCTGAATATGGGACTTCTTGTAGCTTCCTTTTAACAATGACATTCCTCTTACCTCTTTTCTGTCAAGGCTAGATTTGTGGAATGCTGAGCTATTCATTGTTCGGTGAACAGATCCCCCCACCTGATTTTTGTACCTTGTCCAGTGTTACCATTGGCCTCTAGGCTACATCTCTGATGAATGCTCTTTATCCCTGTCCTAGCAGCTTAAGTCAAGTCAAGTCCAGTTTATTTATATAGCGCTTTTCAGCAACAAGGCACTCAAAGCGCTGTACACAAGGAAAAACATTACAATGATACAGAAAATCAAACAACAGAGGTAATTAAAAAGAATTAAGAGAATAGAATGATGGATAAAAAAACGAAAGGAAAATTGGACTGAAAACTTAACTAATAATGTTTAGATAACACATCCAAAGGCCACTCTGAACAAATAAGTTTTTAACCTTGATTTAAAGCAATTTAGGGTTTCGGCGCCTTTACAGTTTTCTGGGAGTTTATTCCAGATTAGTGGAGCATAAGAACTAAAAGCTGCTTCTCCATGTTTGGTTCTGGTTCTGGGTGTGCAGAGTAGATTTGAGCTAGAAGACCTGAGAGGTCTGGGTGGTTGATACACTGACAACAAGTCTGTAATGTATTTTGGGCCTAAGCCATTCAGTGATTTATAGACTAACAGAAGTATTTTAAAGTCTATTCTCTGAGCTACAGGGAGCCAGTGCAGGAACTTTAGAACCGGGCTGATGTGCTCCACTTTCTTAGTTCTAGTGAGGACGCGGGCAGCAGCGTTCTGGATCAACTGCAGCTGTCTGGTCAAGTTTTTAGGCAGACCTGTGAAGACACCATTGCAGTAATTCCACATGTGTTAATTCATAGTTTTGATGCCTCCAGTGTGAAGCTACAATATTCATAGTCATGAAAATAAAGAAAACTCTTTGAATGAGAAGGTGTGTCCAAACTTTTGCTCTGTACTGTAGTTCACTGAAGTCACGAGTGAGCATGTCTCAAGATAGACTAGCTACACGCTCTGATGAGAAAATGTTTGATGTTTAATGTAGATAGATTTGGTTCCATAATCTCTTGTTCCACCCTTCTCGTGAGTAAACCTGATCTACTTCTAAAATTTCAAGTCAAAATATATCTAATGAATCAGGTGTATGGCAGGACCAAACTGTTTCTACTTTATCTTCCTGTGTTCACCTTTTTCTGTGTCATTGCCCTTTAATTAATTGCCAGTGGTGTTGTTAGCTTTGCCACAACCAGACTCTGAGCCACAGATGCCCAGTGGTGATGCTGGATTAATTGCTGTATTAAATATTGATGAGGGTCATCTATGGTTGACGTGCTGTAGTTGCATATGCATGAGAACAGGAGTAGACTCATCATGTGGACTCTCCAGCACAATATAGTGGTGTTGTTCCCTTGTTATGTTCCAGAAGACAGAAATCACATATTCATATGACTTTGTGCTTCAGTCACCATGAGAATTGTACAGTCAGGGCCCCCTGATCACACTTACACCTATATTACACAAAGTAGCAGCCTCTCTTTCTCTGTCTTCCCCTTGTGTTTCGTTCCTTTGCTCAAGTTTTCGCCTTATTCACTGTGAGTCTTTATCGGCCTGCTGTCTTTAACAATCCCTCAGTGCCTCATCATGCTCCTATGTCCAACTCATCTCACTGCCCAGCAAGCCAGCCTTATCACCTCTCCTTCTCTCACTCTTCAACCTCACCTTCGTTGTTGTCACCTCCATCATCTTTGCACACATAAGCACTGGGTGGAGGCATCCCTTCTATGAATTATCAACTGAGAACATTTACCTGAACAGACTGTGCTTAGCTGTCTGAAAGGTAGATCTGCAATATGTTTGGAACTTCAGAAGTATTTTAAAGCCAACGAAACCACATGTTGTACCTGCTCCCTACGTCCTAGTATTTGCACTGATGTCTTCTTCTGTCTCTGTTTAATTGTAGTACAGTATGTTTCTTACCACGGCGCCACCCCTCCGGCGAGGGAGCACACCCCTGCCTGTCAAGCATCAGCTGCGGCGAGAGGAGGCCGTATCCGATGACTGCGATTGGATTCCGGGCCTGGAGGAGCCTACCACGTTGCCTATCAGTGACACAGGGGTGCCTCGAGATGACTCCTTCAGCCAGTCGTTGTCAGCACAGCCGACGTACCAGAGCCATGGAGGGGCCCTGAGGATAGTGCTGCTGGGACAGAATGGCGTGGGCAAGTCGTCCCTTGCCTTATCCCTGGCTGGACAGTCAGACAGATCGCTCTCTATAGACTCTGAGACACAAGCTTGTGGTAATGCATTAAACATTGGAGGATCTTTATAAAATGCAGCACCTTCCATAACTGTCAAACAAACCCTCAGATAAATAATACATCATATTTATATGCTGCAGCTTAATCCAACCTTTAATTTATCTGAATTCATTATGTGGGGAAACAACAACAAGAACCCTGGTAAAGCAAGGCAAGGCAAGTTTATTTGTATAGCACAAAGAGCTGTGTTCTGCCTTGTACCAGCCATTGACACATTTCTTAACTACCTGTCTGTTTTCTGATCATGTGCTCCACTGCCAACACCAAGCAGTTCTCCATATTGGTGTATAAAAAGCTGGCCAGCCTAAGCGCTCATTATCCACCTAAATTTGATGTCTGGTATGGATTTAATTTGATTGCATTTGAGGTTTTATTTAAAGAGATGCCTTAAATTCCCTGAATAACTACTGTGCATAGACTCTTTCTTCAATATTCCTGAATCTGTCACTATGGTTACACTCGCTGTTCGTCTTTGAAGACGGCATTTAAGTATTTTCTAGGACTTTATTGAAAATACACTCTAGGATTTAGGTCTGGGGACTGATATGATAATGAAAGAAGGTTGATTTGTATTTGGTGATTCATTTCTGTGTTGATTTGGTTGTAAGTTTTGAATACATATCCTGGTGAAAGACCCAATGATAACCCATTTCAGTTTTTGGGGAGTCTACCAGATTTCTATTTAAAATGTCCTGATGCTTTAAAGATTTTATGGTGTTATGCACGCTAACAAGGTTCCCAGAGCCTTTGGAAGAGAAACTGACCCAAAGCTTCACAGCTGTACTTAATAATGGGCATGGCATGCTTTTCCACAAATTCATCCATTGTTTCCCTCTAGATCCATCTGCAAAAAGCTCATTCCCAGTCTTATCTGACCAAAACTCCCAGCATAGAGCAGACAACTTCACACATCCATGTTTTTAATGGTAGGACAGAAAAGGCATCACTCCCAAACAATATTGCCTTGTAGAGTAAGTAATTTTTATTTATGTTGAACCTTTCACAGAAAAAAAACACAATTATACAACTGCTAAAAATAAGTAAGTAAAAGGCTATCTAAATAAGTATGTCTTTACATGGTTTTTAAAAGAGTCAGTAGAGACTGGAGTGCAGATACAGTGGAAAGCAGTTCCAGAGCTTCCGAGCCACTGCCTGAAAAGCCAGATCCCCATGTAAATATTGTCCAATAGTTGTGATGAAAATGTAGGGATGCCACTCAGTGAACATTGGAGATGTTTTACCTCCTACAGCATCCTGCCCACAGTGCATAGTGGTGAGACAGATATGGGTCCCCAACCACCCTAGTGATTAATGGCTACCCTTCAAACAAAGTTCCTAGGCATTTTTTTATTGCTATTTAAGAATGGCCCAGATTTGTTTAGCCCACAGGTCACACTAAAATATGTATGGAGCTAAATTGGGGCCATAAAGTTTGTTATAATGAAAAAAATTTCTCGTACTCGTATGCTTTATCTGGGACCGGGTCACGAGGGCAGCAGACTCAGCAGACGTCCCTCTCCCCAGACACCTCCTCCAGCTCCTCCGGGGGGAGCCCAAGGCGTTCCCAGGCCAGCCGAGAGACATAGTCCCTCCAGCGTGTCCTGGGTCATCCCCTGGGCCTCCTTCCGGTGGAACGTGCCTGGAACACCTCCCGAGGAAGGCGTCCAGGAGGCATCCGGTATAGATGCCCGAGCCACCTCAACTGGCTCCTGTCGATGTGGAGGAGCAGCGGCAATCTTGATTTACCGGTCGGTCTACGTTCCTACCCTCACCTATGGCCATGAACTTTGGGTCATGACGAAAAAAATTTGAACATGAAAAATAAAAGTTTGTTCAAAAGAAAAGACTTTTAACCTGAAAAATAAAAGTTTGTTCAAAAGAAAAACATTTGAACCTGAAAAATTATTTTGAATCTCCCCCCAAAAAATGTGAAAACTGGAAAAAAAGTTTTCAACTGAAAAAAAAAAAAAAACTGCTGTGAAACTGGAAAAAAAAAAGTTCAAAACTACTTTTCAGATTCAAGTTTTTTTTTTTTCGAACTTGCAGATTTTTTTTCCGGCTTCAAACGTTTGGCCCTGTTTTGGCGTGGGGGGCGGGGCCTCACATCACGGAGGTGCGGAATCATGACTGACAGCTCAACACAGCGGCTGGACAACATATTCCCAGCTGTTGCGTTCAGGGACCGTGGGAACTGGAAATATATGTAATACATCATCGATATTCTATAAATATGTGATTGGTTTTGAAAGATAACATGCTTCACCGATAGAAGCAGATTACGTGACGCAGATCTCAGAGGAGAAAATATGATCTTGACAGATTTGCACAGCATTTTAAGTCCGTGTTTGAGATTTCCCATGCTCTCAACATAAAGCAAAATAACTGCCAGACTAAGCGGCAGGAATGAAACCAGATGCAAAATGAGCCGGTATTTTCCAAATATCCTTGCATAATTAAGCCTGGACTTGTTTTCACATAAGTGTGTGTACAGATATTTCCAGTTCCCACGGTCCCTGAACGCAACAGCTGGGAATATGTTGTCCAGCCGCTGTGTTGAGCTGTCAGTCATGATTCCGCACCTCCGTGATCTGAGGTCCCGCCCCCCACGCCAAAACAGGGCCAAAAGTTTGAAGCCGAAAAAAAAATCTGCAAGTTTGAAAGAAAAAAAAACTTGAATCTGAAAAGTAGTTTTGAACTTTTTTTTTTCCAGTTTCACATCTGTTTTTTTTTTCAGTTGCAAAACTTTTTTTCCAGTTTTCAAATTTTTTGGGGGAAGGTTAAAAATAATTTTTCAGTTTCAAATGTTTTACTTTGAACAAACTTTTATTTTTCAGGTTCAGTTTTTTTTCTTTTGAACAACCTTATTTTTTAGGTTCAAATTGTTTTCTTCTGGACAAACTTTTATTTTTAGGCAGGTTACATTTTTTTTTGTTTGAACAAGTTTTTATTTTACAGGTTCAAATTGTTTTTGTTTGAACTAACTTTATTTAGCTCCCTAAATATAGCCTAAACACTGAAATTGAATTTAATGCTTTTTTAGCCCATCTAATCAACTCGAAACATCTTTATCCTACATTTACAAATAAGGGGGGAAAAAGAAACCAACAAATCTCTTTATTTCGGACGTCTTTATTTTCGGTGATTTTGTAAAAAATATTTTTTGTTATTTGGATATTTTTTTCCAAAATGAAGAAATGTGCTAAAATTAAAGGATGGATTTTCCTAAATTTCTACATTAAACTGATTTATTTTAAGAGGTTTTACACATCTGCCAATAAGTGGTGAGGTTACTGTAAGCTTAAGAAGCTGGATTAGAGCAAACACTTTAGAAAAAATATTTTTGCAAGACCAATATATTTTTCCACGATCCCACAAAATCAGTTCATCCACACACCTCTGAGGCATTAATGTGAAACACCTTGGTTAATAAGTCACTACCTGCCTTAATGGCATTTAGATTAAAAGACTGTTTTTGCATTTTTAATGAGGTGCACACTTAAGAAGTAACTGGATAAGCAAATAAACAAGCAAATAAAAATCTAAATACTATATACTTTGTGTGGTACTCCATTCCTGTTTTTACGCTTGTGTTTTGAGCTGCTCACTATAATGTCTTGTCTTGCAGAGACATGTCAATGGTCTGGATCTTGTCATCAGCTTATTTTGCACAATTGGCTGTCTTGTCTTTGTTGGCCGTCTTTGGACTGCATGTCCAAGGCTGGCTGTTGGGCTTTTTTTTGGCCTTAAGTGTTCTGTTTAAAAGGTTAGGAAGCAGCTGTGTTTGTCACTGAGCAAAATTTGTGTGTTAATGGAAGCAGAGAAAAGGCATAAGGGCCTCTCCAGTCATAGACCCTGATTCCACGGTAAGCTATGTCAGAATACACACTGATATAGTCTTACTGTACCTTAAACTTTTTACATTTAGTCATGTTACAACCAACTACCAATGCAGAAGAATATTAATGTGTGCTTTTCAAAATGTTCTACAAATGTGAAATGCATGGTGTGCATTTGCATTCAGAGTGTATCCCTACCAGCTTTAAACACCTAGAGACACAATGTTTTTGTCTTATTTTCAGAATAGCTCAAACTTTGTCAGACTGAATGGAGAATGTTGGTGAATGTTCATGTGGCTAACAGCCACATGAATACTGTGTTTTTAGCTGACTTTTAGCACTTTACAACATCTCAAACTAAATGTTTGCACATTTTCAAGGCTTGCAACAGGTTTTCCATTGGCCCCACATTTTGATTGGACTATTCATTCATGTTAATGCTTTGATGTAAAACCATTCAACTATAGCTCTGGGTTTATGTTTAAAGTTATTGTCCTGCTGGAAGGTGAACCATCTCCCCAGTCTCAAGTCTTTTGCAGCCTCTAACTGATGTTCCTTCAGCAATGTCCTGTATTTAGGTCCATCCATCTTCCCATTGCCTCAACATAGTGATGTGCATCCTTAGTTTCTGCGAAACAGTGTTTTGTATATAGACCAAAAGGTTCCAGTTTGGTCTCATCGGCCTAGAGCACCTTCTTCCACATTTGCTGTGTCCTCTAAATTGGTTTGTGCCAGTCTTTAAACGGGTCTTTTTTTTTGTTTTCTTTTAACAATGGCTTTCTTCCTCCAAAAAGGCCTGGTTTCTGGAGTGCACAACTAATAGTTGGTCTGTCAATAGGTTTTCCCATCTGAGTTGTGGGTCTCTGTAGCTCCTCCAGATGTACAATGAGCTGCTTTTGTTATTAGTCCGGTCCTGGCTTGGCCTGCCTGTATAGGTGGAACAGCTGTATTTCGTACATAGGTGACTTCAAATGGTAATTTGGTTGCACTGGATTTTTTTTAGGGATATCAGAATAAATATATCAAATTTAGAAAACTTAGCATTATTCTTCTTCCACATCACAATTATGAACTACTTTGTATTGGTCTATCTTGGTTGGAGCGAGACAAAATATGAAAAAGCTCAAGTGGAATGAACACTTTAGCAAGGCACAGTAAGTCCATTATTCAGTCCGTTTAACGAACAACAACAAGCAGCCACATGAAGAAGTTCTTTTTAGCACAGAATAGTGTCATTTATGTGTGAAAAAACACCTCATTATCTCCTTTTTAGTGTTTGCCACATTAAAGCAGCTAAAGTCAGTCTTTTCTTTACACTTCTGTGTGGCATCTGTCAGTCAGCAGATCTGCGTGTAACACAGCTCAGTGTAACACCAGGGCTAATCAGCTGCAGCCCTCAACTTTTCAGCCAGCCAGTCGATCGGTCATTGTCACCCGGAGGTGACAGCCAACATGCCCCTGGGCCACACCGAAAAGCATTCATTTCATCAGCCCATGTTGTACTCTTGGATCTTTGCACCGTATTTGGAAAGAAGAAACCTCTTTACTTTGAATAGTTAGTATTTGTTTTTTGCTATGCTTGTTCACAATGCATTGTTATATTCTAATTTAGCCTGAAGAAGAAGTCAGCATATACCATTTATTTTCAGTCTTTGGAAACTTTTTCATCAGCAATGAGTGGGGAAAAAACTTAAATATGTAGGTTATAGTGATTATATTGTAGCTATTACTTGTTGTGATTGTATGTAGGGATGTCCTGTTGAAGATGTTCTGTTTCCGTAAACTATCCGAGGGATTTAAGATCAGACATTTTCAGATACCTGCAGAGTCCCAACCCAGTACTATAGTAAAGAAAACAAAACTAATGACATGTATATTAAGGTTGGGCGATATTTAACATTAAAATAGTAAGCTTGGCCTGTAATACAGTTTGGCAAGTCGTGCCAGTAAATATAGGCCGTGACTGTAGTGAAGGACTCAGATATTAATGATATAAAAATGCCTTGATTTGGACCCGACCCTGATCTGATACTTGGTTTAAAGGGCCACATCTGGGTTTAACAGAATACTAGGAAGCATTTTCTTATATCTGCAATCTTTTCAGCATATTTGGAATTGAGCGATCTATTTTTTCTTTTATGCACACAAAAATGTGAAAAGATAGGTTCTTAAAGAACAAACAATCCAACAAAAGTATATGGAAATATTTTACCATTTTTTAAATGATTCCATAAAAATACCATTCTTTAGCCCCTAAAACATAAATAAAATCCTTGACATTTTCTTACTCAGATCTTTATGGCATATGATGTTGTTTTTGCTTGATTTCAATCTAAAATCAGTTAAAGTCTGGGTAAAATAAAACATTTAATTAGTGAGTTAAAGTTTAAAAGTCTCTGTCTCCTTTAGTGTATAATGGTCAATAATGCTATGAGTGACTGTCCATTATCATCAGTGTACAGAGAGTTATTGTAGATCTTTGTGCAACTGTGGCTCAGTAGGTATGCAAGTTGTTTTGCAACCAAAAGGGTGTGGGTTCAATTCCAGCCCCCCTTTGGAAGTCTGTATTAATAGATAAATTGGGTGAATGTGGTCAGTGTGACTATAAATTTAGTCTCTTTACCACTTAGATTCTTTGACAGTAATACGGCCTATGTAGTATCAGTAGTTTTAAAGATATCGGTGTAGGAATGTCATCTAGCCTCAGTTATTTAAAAATCTCATTGACACTTGGATCAGGTTTCAGGTCTAAGTCGAGGAACATTTCACAAAAATGACATTAACATGCTAACAACTCTATCACAGCACCTGGAAAACTCCAGTCACTTCCAGTCACTTCCCTCTTTAGCAAATGCTGCTCATTGTTCTGCTACATAAAATATATATTATCCCACTTTAGTGACGTAAGGATGTTTTTGCCCTAGCATGTTAAACCCCAGTAGTCCTGTTGTTGTTTTAAGCGGCGCTGTGCTGATGGATGTGACGTTGATATCTGTTTGCAGGTGAGGGGTATGAGTGCACGGTGACAGTGGACGACGAGGACAGCAAAGTCATCATCTTTGACAACTGGAAACAGGTGAGTGACAGTCAATTCGGCTGGTTTATTTCCAGCTCTTTAGGCTGACTTTGAGCCTTTTGAGAATCTGGTGACCACCTCAATTTAAGGTCTAAAAGCAAACTACAAAAGGCATTGTCCATAGGTTTAGATGACTAAATGGAAGAAAATCTACACTATAGTTACCGTTATTACTATACTTTTTCTCTTTATTAATTATATTACCATCAATTAAATTTTCATTGTACAAAATAGTTTTAATTAGGTTTAAACCTTTTGATGACATAATGTTTGTATTGGTAAAGAAAGATACAAATTACATCTATTTCAGTAAAGAAACATAATATTAAAATACATTTTACTGCATCATTTTAAGCATCTATTTCCAGGTTTGCAGGTGTTTTTTAGATAAAACTACAATACTGCACTAACCTGGTTGGTAAGGTTTAGGAATAGATTATTGTTTCCCTTAAAAGGATAGTTCAGATCCATGGAATAGAGCACTAAATTAAATTTCAATACTTTGTCATTGCTCAGCTTTGTCATAGGGCTACACGGTGGCGCAGTTGGTAGCACTGTTGCCTTGTCTTGCAGCAAGAAGGTCCTGGGCTCAACTCACGGCAAGGGGTCTGTCTGCATGGAGTTTGCATGTTATCTCCGTGCATGCGTGGGTTCTTTCCGGGTAGTCCGGCTTCCTCCAACAGTCCAAAAACAGGACTTTTAGGTTGATTGGTCTCTCTACATTGCCCTTAGGTGTGAATGTGTGTGGTGTGGTTGTTTGTCCTGTGTGTGTCTGTGTTGCCCTGCGATGGACTGGCGACCCTGTCTCCCACCCATAGACTGCTGGAGATAGGCACCGGCTTCCCTGCGACCCGCTATGGAGGAAGCGGTAGAAAATGACGGACTAACTGACTTCTTATCCACCTGATCAGATGCTTCTCATGCTTCTCGTCATACGTCCTGGATAATTTCCAAACAAATGCAAGACCTGAAAAGAACAGTACCACACCATCTCTTAGGGGACTTGAAGGTGAAGCAGATTGAAAGAGCTGGCAGCCTTGATCAATGTACTTTTGTATAGTAAAACGGATGTTGTCTGGCTAACGAAAGAGTAAGAAACTTATGAAATGTGTAGATGTTTAATATCCACGAATATAGAGTTTTGCATCCTATGACTATAAACATTTTCAGTTTGAGTTGTTTTACATTAAAACTCA
Organism: Girardinichthys multiradiatus; assembly: GCF_021462225.1. NCBI lineage: Eukaryota > Metazoa > Chordata > Actinopteri > Cyprinodontiformes > Goodeidae > Girardinichthys > Girardinichthys multiradiatus. Next base: position 13,166,881 of record NC_061799.1, read on the forward strand.
AAGTTAAAATTAGCTAAAATAGGGGCTCTGTCTGTCTTGTTGACTTCTTACAGTCCTTTTCAAAAGGTCACATTCATTTGAGTGGAGATGAAAAACAGTCGATTCAGATTTTTAGGATAACTCAAGCTGAACATTTCTATTTCAAGGTATAGTTAGAAGAGAAAGCTTCAAGGCTAACTGAGTTTGGATGACTGGCAAATAACATCAATGTGAACACCGAAGGAAGGGGAATGGTACAGATCAGTCAAGACTCATTCTGAAGCACCCACAGTTCATCCAATGTCAGCCATTCTTTGCCTGTGCTCATGATAAGGAGAAGGCTTTTTGTTTGATTTCTCTGATGGGCATTTGTGTGTTTTCAAGTGGGAAATGTTTTTTTATTTTTTATTTAGTTTTTGCTTTTATGTGCGTTCACATGTGTGTGTGAAAGTCACAGAAGTAGCTTTTGTCACACTACTCAAACTCTTTCCACTTTCCTCATTTGAAAAACTAGAAAGCTCTTTGTCTTTTTTAGCCCAATTCTAGGACTAAAAAGATTTTTTTTTCTTTTGCTGAGCTTCGTCATTCTACTGCAAATTTGGAGCATTAGAAAATTGAGCCACACCAGGCAGCAGGAGAGCAGCAAGCACCTGTCAAAAAGCACCTTATGACACTGAGGACATTATACAGAATCAAATAGCATGCTGTTATTTATGGATATTAATGAGATGATGGGGCAGTAGAGCACTCTAATTACTCTGCAGGGCGGAACATCCTATTCCTGATGTCCACTGTGCCAGCAGGGGCCCTCTTCTTCAGGTTGAATTATTAACATGGAACTACATTTAACTCTGAAGAGCCCTGGAAAAAACATGCTCACTTCTCTCCAGTAATCTAGCTGTCCTTCCTTCCTACAGCTGTCATCACTCTTAAATGCCTCAAATGAATTCACGCTTGTTCTTGCACCATTTCTGGGGAAAAAAAGGACTACTTTTAATTACATCTGTTCATGTTAAAAATAAAGCAGGGCATAAGGGGTGAAGCAGTAGTATTTTTTGTGTTTTGGAGGTTGTGTGGAAAGATTAAGGACATGCACACATAAAACCCAAACATGCAACATTTCTAAAATCCAAAACAATCAAGCGTGAAGACAGTGCCTGAAACTAGCCTGGGATGGCACTGAAAACACTGCCAGCACTCGCAGTCCCCGAGAGGTATGGCTTCCGGCCTTGGAGCGAGCTGCAAGTTTTCTCCGCAGGGCAACCCAACCTACACCCAGGTTACCATAGCAACATGCACAGACACGAGCACACAGACGTGTCACAGGGCAGAATTAATCACTCATTCACGCATAACATCATGCTCGAACGGTCAGCATGCAGCACTGCTGGCGGTGGGGCTTTGTGCGTTCTCTCCCAGCAGCAAAATCAGCAGCGTACCCCGCAGCACAAACTGTGAAATGTTTTTTTTTAAACTGTTACACTCAGCAATTGTTCCTTTAAGTGCTTCTTTTGCTTTTCACCCCAGCTGACTGACTGGGAGGTCGAGCAGAAGGAGTAATTTTCACCTACTTCAGTGTAGGAGCAGGGCTCCACAAATCACTAGCGGAGCTGACTGAAAGCCCTAGTTTCTGTACAGAGTCGTGAAAAAGAAGATTTTTGTCACATTTACATGTTTTACATCACTAAGTGCATTTCAATATAGGGAAAAAAGAGAAACTGAGTACATACAAAGTGCAGTTTTAAATCATAAGTTTAATTAAAGGAAAAACATGATCCAACCCAACATGATGAAATGATTCATTTACATCACTGTGGAGATATTCTGCCCCATTCTTCTTTGGAGAATTGTTTTGATTCAGTCATGCCTCAGGAAGTCCCGACTTTGACTAGGCCTAAACAAAATCTTCATTTTGCTTTGTTTTGTTTTTTTCAGTTATTCAGAGGTGACTTGGTGGTGTGCTTTGGATCATTACCCTGGTGCATAACCCAACCGAGCTGAAACAGTCACAACCAGATGACCAGACACTGTCCTTTAGGATTTTCTGGTAGAGAGCAGAATCCCTACTCCATAAATCACAGCAAGTTGTCCAGGTCCCAAAGCAGCAAACCAGACTCAGACCATCACAGCACCACCTTATTTGTCTGCCGGTGTGATGCTCTTTTTCTTAAATGTCAGTTAGTTTTAGCTTTACACCAGGATGCACACCTTTTAAAAATGTATGCTTTTGTCTCATGAGTCCACTGAAAATGTTCAAATGTCTTGGGCAAAATCCAAATGTTTTGGAGGTGGTTACTTTTTCACATAGCTCAGGTTGCTTTGGGAAGCTTTTGTCTCTTATTAAATGAATTAATCATTTGAAAACTGGTGGTTTTTAATAATGAAATTTGATGGATGATCTGCCAAGCAGGTGTGCTTGTGTTCACCTGCAGCTTCGTCATGGTCAAACAACCCAGCACGGATCCACAGAAGCCAGAGAGTGTGCTCGGGCAGACGCTTGGGCATTGTGAGTGTTGTGGGTGTCATGAGATGTAGGGTGGTTTAAATAAGTCATCCATGTTCCAGAAATAGAAACACTGACATACTTGGTCTTGACCTAGCTAGTCTATGATGTCCTCTGCCTTAGATTGACAAGTATGTCTTACACAGCTAGCTGTTTACATAGGGGCCCTAGAGAGCATTGTCATTATTCTCTTTAATGCGTTTGTGTTCTTTAAGTACTCCAGCATATCTGAAATTGATATGAGCCTTTTCATTATTTTTTAATATCTTGAAATTAAAATATTTATCATAGACAGCAGATTGGTGCAGCCTTCGGACTGGGAAAATGTGAGACGCACATGGAGAGTTGTTTATCTTTGTGTGTCTGCATATAGTAAAGAGAATGGGCTGCTGACCTTTAAACAGTTTGATGGCTTATTATGTTTTGGAAAGTTAGAGAACCAAAATTAAGGATGTAATTTAGAGGGCAGTAATTGCTGCACAGCTACATTCTGTTGCTCAGTTAGAGGACGGAAGCAAAACAACCAAACAGGCTGGTGTTGAATCATGCCCAAGAAAGGAAGTTTCCAGACATTTAGTTTTCTTCCTGCTCTTCTGTAGTTTTTAGTCTTACTAGACATTTAGTTTGCTGTTTACATTTTGCCTAATCCTCTTCAAATTTGCTGAAACATTTAGAGCTAGGCAATTTAGTTTGTTTTCTTTTAGTACTGAGAACTAAACTGAAGTAGACAATCTAATTCAAAATTACAGCTTTTTCATCAAAGCTATCAACATTCTAGAATCTCACATACATTTTACAAGATCAGTTTCAAAACAAATGGCACAAATAAAAACTAAGAAATGTTTCAGTATTTTAGTTATTTTGAGTGTCTAGTCTTTTAAGTATTTTGAGGGATGACTAACTTTCTAAAGACTGAAGACTTTATTTACACTCTTGCTGTAAACACAAATGTATCTTTAACCAAGCTCTGTATTAAGTAACCTTGGGTTGTATAGGAACAAAATAAACTTAACTAGCTTCTTCTTTCACAATTTATCTTGTAGTTTCAGTCAAAAAACTTGAAAACTTATTAAAATAAAATAAAAACTCTTCCTGTGTTTTAATTTATGTCCCTATAACATATTTACTGTTTGGATTTGACAAGAAAGGATTGAGAAGAAAAACCTCTAAATCAATCAATTGATCGATCTTCTCTTGTCTTTGAGTGACGTATTTATGTTTTCTTTAAACATTAATGCATTTCTAATGGGGTAAATATTCTGCTTTGTCAGTTTTGTAAATAACTAAAAGCAGCTCCCAGCATTCTTTTTTTGCATGTTAAATTAAATGGTACATTTTTACATTTTTATATATTACATTAGGCCTAATCTACTGCAATACCGTGTCATGCATTTTATTTAATCTCAAGCATTTTTATAAACAAATTCCTTTTTTAGTCTTTAAAGGTATGAAACTTGACTTGGACCTGAAAAACATCTGTGCTTGAAATCAATTTACAGCTTGAAATGACCATCTATCATCCATTCTGTAGCCAGTTTCAAAAAGGAGGTTCTAAATTACAACTAGCTGAAGCATGTGCGCAAAGCAGTCGATCCCTATTTCACCCATCGTTTTTTTTGTAATTCTTGCAGGACCATGGAAAAAGACATACACATAAATGTCAGTTTCCCCTCTGTTTCCCTTCCTCTTATATGCTCTCCAGTATGAGAGATTCATGAAATTATTATTCACCGCAAGAGCAGATCACAAGATGCTAAACGAAATGTAATCATGTGACCTCCAGCACACTTTTGCAACTGTTGGTGTGAAACTGCATGCCTGTACAAATAGAAAGAGACTACAAAGGTTTATCTTCTGTTGGAGCTGTGAAAGGAGGTAACTGTTGCCCTTTAACAAAAACATAAAAGTCAGAGTAAAGTTTTCAAAAAAGTAGTCAAAGACCAGGACTTCTGGAAGAATGTTCTTTGGACAAATGATTTGGACACCACAACATAGGACATATTATACCAAAATACAAAATTCAGGCATTCTAGGAAAGGAACCTCATAACAGCTGTGAAAACGATGGTGTAAGTGACATGGTTTGAGGATCCTTTGCTGCAGTAGGACCTGACTAGCATTAAAACTGAGAAAGAACTTGACCCTGCAACATGACGATAACCCAAAGAGTGCCGGTAAATCCACTGACTGAGAATTAGAAATGGAAAGTACTGAGCCAAGTCAATGCCCAGATCTTGAACTCATTGAGATGCTGTGGGGTGACTTGAAACATGCAAGAAACCCCTGAAACATCACACAGCAAAGGTGAGGAGTGGAGAAAACCTTTGTCAGACCTATGTCAGATGCTGGTAGATGGTTACAAAATGCTTCTTACTGAAGTTATTTTGGGAGAGTTGAACAGTACAAGCCATTAGAGGGTAGGATGCACTAACCATTTGCTCAGTTCGAATGCAGTTAAATAAAACAAAAAAGTATAATTTGTTTACCTGTAAATACATCAGAGATAAAAAATTAGATTTTGAATATTTTACAGACTGTTCTAATTTTTCCACAACTTTGAGATAAGTACTTTCAAAAAAGTGAATTTCAAGAGAGATTTTGAAGTGACTGAGGTTATCGTTACTGAAGAACAATTGTGTAGAAAGAAGGAAAACATTCAAAAGACAGGACACCATATGGCTTAAAGCACTGAACCCCACTGTGTGTATTTTGGCACATGGAGTAGAGAGCTGGAAACACAAGAGGCTGGGAGAGTTTGGCATGGAGCATACGGTTGAAGAGATTCAGAGAGGTATGAAGGAGTTAGATTGCTGGAAAGTGAGGAGGAGATATTTAGCAGGGATGAGGTGTGGTTGTTTGTGGATTAGAGTATTGTGTTTAGTCAATGAGGGTCTGGTGATAATGTGAGCTACTGAGTTCTGAACCAGTGGAAGTTTAGGGATGGATTTGTGGGGTATACCATAGAAAGAAAGAGATAGCTGTTATGATCAATACAGGAAATGAAAAAGGCATAGATGAGAGTCGCTTGGTGAGAAAATAGTGAGAAATTGACAAAGGCTGTTGTGTAAATGAAAGTAAGTGGGGTAAGAAGGAGCATTGATGAGTTTTTTTTCAAAAGACTTTTAGCTGTCAAAAATGAGATTTTCAACATGAAGTGAAGGATGATAAACTACTATTCATGCTGACTGAGAAATGAAACATTTTCGAAAGGGTAGACCAGGAGCAAAGAATTTCTCTTTTTTTATCAGCTTTGACTTTAAGAAAATTATAATTAAATAGGATCTTAATCTACGGTAATCTAAACAGCCAGACAAAATTGGCAGGAACAATAGCACTGGGCTTGGCCATCAAGCTGTATGTCATCAGTATAGCAGTTAAACTGAATGATGTGATTTGCAGAAACTATAGCCACGGGAGAGAAGATTATAGAAGATAATTGAAAGATGTGGGCCGCAGGACTGAGCTCAGTGGAAGACCACTGGTAAGCAATTAGGGTTGGGACTGTTTAAGTTGTTCAAACTGAATACAGCTGTAGATAAATGATGTAAACCAACAAACAAGCCATTAACAAGACATTTTTACCTTCATAAGAGCTGTTTTTGTAGTATGGAGCAGATGAAAACCAGATTGAAATGGAGCTTTTCTTAGTCAATACAGTGTTCTCCAATGAAGTGCTTTTGTCAGTAATGCAGAGCAGAATAAGAGTCAATGGCTTGCCACTTCCTTATTTGATACTTAAAGGATATCTATTTTTCTTGAATCCACAAGCTGAAAAAAGAGAAGGTAACTGCAATAACACCAAGATTCTTTGCCTAAAATATTGCGGAATATTTAATCTTAAGTTCACATAGTGTTTTTAATATATATACTTCATTGTTGCCAAGAAACAAATCCTCTTTCATCGCCCCTAAATATGAAGGTCAGAGGTCGACCGTGAACAGCATGACTAGTGCGCAGGGATTCAGGGATTTACTAATGGACAAGCTGGAGGCTCCACTTGCCAACTTATAAAAGCTTTAATCTGGGTCATAGAAAAACTCTCACTACTACGCCATGCCGTTGTGTATGTGATTGTGTGAGGTGGATGATTGACACAGTGTGCAACAGGGTGTATTGTTGTACAGTACTGTGCTGTGATGTCAGCCGAAATTCACCAATTGTTGGGTCATTCATAGTCCTTGGTGGTTGGTGTATGTGTATTAGTGCATGGGCAGATGTGTGTTTTGCCCTTGTGTAATGTATGTTGCTATGACCTAAGTATTGCATGTCCTTCATTTCTTTGCAACGATACATGAAAAAAGAGGAAAAGTACTAGTTCAGCTTTCCATCTTCACAGAGCTTTGTCATGCTGTCATCAGGTTTTTGTCTTTGCCACATAGCAACGTTCTCTGCATCCTCCTTATATTTTTGCTCCTCTATGTCTCTCTCTCTCTCTCCATCTCCCTCTCTCTTTCTCTCTCTGACTCTTTCTCTCCTTGCTTCCTTTTTCTGTCATTTTTCAGTCCCTCATTCATTTTGTCTGTGTCTTTATTGATCTCCCTGCTCTTTCATTCCGCTCTGAAAGCCATTTGGACTTACAGATAGATCACAAGCCAAAGAAGCAGACATGTGCAAAGTGTATGTGTATGCTTTTAATAAAGCCAAATGGTAGTAGGACTGCCTATGTATTTATCCACCTGTTTGAACAGGCAGGTGGGGATGTGTTTGACGTTTTGTTTCCATGTAAAGGCCCTAAGCTGCCTTACTCATATATCTTGTTTTGCAAAGCAAACAGCCTACAAGCCAATAGATTGCAATCAGTTTGGCTCCGTTTCCCAGGCAGAGAGGAGTATGTTGTATAATGGCAGATGCATTCTACACATGCACGATAATGCACTTTTCCAAAAAGGGTCAAATTGTGCTCTGGTGTTTGTTGTTTTTTTTCCCCACAATCAGACAAAATAATAGTTTGAACACTATTACAGCCACAGTGTGTTATGCAAATTATGTGTCATAGGTGATTCATAGTTCTTAATGTTAATGGTTGCAAATGTTGAGTTGGACTCCCGCAGCTAAGTGTTTTTTCGGGGCACATGCTAATGTATGTGAGCAGTGTAGTCATTTAAAAACATGATGGAACATAGACTGACTTTTATGTCAGACAATCTGCTCAAGAGTATAAGCAGTTAATTGCAAAGAAAAAAATGTAATGAAAAAAGAGTACTTTCTTTGCACTAAATGCAGCTCCCATTGAAGAGAGAGTACTTAGAAGCAATAAAGGAGTGAAACCTTGGTTGGTTTGTTTACTCAAAGCGTGGAGTGTTGCAATGAAATAGCATGCCGATATGAACGGTTCATTGAGGTTTGAGTTGATTGTGACCTGCAGTGCTTCAAATAAAAACGCCTGAGTTGTGTTTACTCAGAGTTATTGAGTTGGTAGTGCCAACCCCAAACCCAGTATACACTGTCCAGCACAGAATATGTGTTGTTTTGCATCAAGTACCCCTTCAGTATTTGAAAGCAGGACATTTCTGCTGCCCTGAACATCATAATATGATGTAGCAAAAGTACAGGGGAACTATTTTGTGTTATTACAACCCAAACCTCAATACATTTTTATTTGGATATTATGTGATAGACTTACACAAAGCAGCTCATAACTGAGATGTGAAAGGAAAGTAAAACCTATTTTTTTAACTAATAAAAATCTCAAAAGCATATGTATTCAACCCCTTTAAATCTAAATCCTTCAAATAAACTCCAATCCAACCAAATGACTTTGGAAGTCATACCAATAGTCCACCTGTACTTAATTTAATCTCACTACAAATCCAGCTGTTCTGTGAAGACCTCAGAGATTTATTGGAGAACAGTAGTAAACAAAATAGTATTATAAACAACAAGGTACACAGCAGACAGGTCATGGGGAAGTTGTTTTTTGTTTTGTTTTTTTACTTTCAGTAAACTGTATTTTTCCTCTTAATGTTCTGCAAGGATGTTAAAGATTTTTTTTTTCCTTGCAGGACTCCCATGCATGTCAAATTTATGCAATCCGGTCATATTGTCACACCCAATGCTGGAGGATTGGCCTGAGGTTGCTTTTTGCTTCAAATATGCTGCATCTAAGCTGAAGTTGCCGGGGATAACCTATGCTTACCAAATTGGCAGTCTTTTGGTATCAGAAGAAATAGTGGAATATTTTGCTCACGAGGCTTAGAGAGTCCTTCTTTAAAAACAAAAAGTTGTTTATGTTTCTCGGATATTGAAAACAGTCATTTCTAGAAAGCCTTTCTTTTTTTTGTTGGTTTGTATTTTCAAACTTTTATTAAAGGGCATTCATGCATCCATGTAATTTAGCTGCAGATTGGCTGTTTTGTTGATTGTCTGAAAATCAACAGTGGAGAATATTCTGAAACCTGTGCCATCACTGAGATGGATAAGTGATGAGCAAAAACATGCAGCATATGGTGGAGTTATTTTGGGATGTGGCCCCAAGCAGCAATCATCTGCCAAATTTAAAGCCATCCTGATTATAATACAGAGCCATGATTGTGAGTGCCCACAGATGCAAAATGCTGATCTGACCTGTTCATTGTGAGTCCACACAAGGAGGTATTGCCAACAGTTTGCAACATTTTATTTTAATTGTGTCTAAATGAGAGCTGTAAAATTGTTTTGGGTTTTTCCTCATTGCAATATTACAGTCTCTACATCGCAAAGGAGTGGCTGGACTGCAATAAATGGTTAGGCTTTTTTATTTCCAAGTATCATACTGTATGCTCTTGCCAGCAATATATCTGGCTAAACAGATGGACCCTCAGTGGCCTTGATGCCCACGCCTGATTTAGATAGAACTTGTGGGAATTCAGTTATTCTGTTCTTGCAATGGATTCCTAATATGGTACAACCCTTGTTTGAATGGGAATATTAACAGCGTGTTCATGGTAAAACATCTGCTGTAAATAACAATCTGTCCAAACCTCAATAGTTTACAGGGTTTATTGTTTCTAACTTCAAGTTATCTATAAAAAAGCCAATTCAAAGAAGTTTCCTACAACATTTCAATGTAATTTTAGGCCCTTACCATTTCCTTATATTTCCTTTTCTTTTCTTGTCTGCATTTCAAAATGTAAAGATACACCAGAAATGAGAGAAAACATATTTTTTTCAGAAACCTTTATTTTAATATGACTGACAACATTATTAGGTACAGCTTTTCAACTGCTTGTCCACAGAAATAGCGATGAGTCAAAGATACTTAAATGAACTCCACAACTTCCAGATCTCAATCAAATAGAGCACCTTTAAAATGTGCTGGAATGGGAGATTTGCATCTTGAATTCTGCAGACAAATTACAGATACGTTGTTCAGTCAATGCTACAAAAATTAAGGCAGCTCTGAGGGGTGTCCATCTCCATACTGAAGTGACTGGTCAGCGTGTGATGAAACTATCTATCTATCTATCTATCTATCTATCTATCTATCTATCTATCTATCTATCTATCTATCTATCTATCTATCTATCTATCTATCTATCTATCTATCTATCTATCTATCTATCTATCTATCTATCTATCTATCTATCTATCTATCTATCTATCTATCTATCTATCTATCTATCTATCTATCTATCTATCTATCTATCTATCTATCTATCTATCTATCTATCTATCTATCTATCTATCTATCTATCTATCTATCTATCTATCTATCTATCTATCTATCTATCTATCTATCTGTCTGTCTGTCTGTCTGTCTGTCTGTCTGTCTGTCTGTCTGTCTATCTGTCTGTCTGTCTGTTCCATCCATCTATATATAAAGGCTAAATAATAATACTATTCACCACTTAAGTGATTGAAAAACTAACTTAACAAGCAAATTTACATAAATAACTACTTTTAAGTCAGTACTTTTAATCAATACTTTTATCAGCATGAATTACCCAGGCAAATTATTTCATGTTTGTAATGTTTGCCAATCACTGTAGGGTTGTAAGGACTGTTTGTGATGAATTGAATTTGAAATAACATTTCCCTAATCATCATTAAGTCCTTCCTTATGAAAGTATTTCACTGTCATTCTTCTGCTTGTTTAGTGAGGACTAAGTGTATCTTCAGATGATTTAAATTATGGTGTGTGTGGTCCCAGCTTTGTGTTTATGTGTCACTCATGTATGTACATTAGAGGAGTATGCATTGACAGATGTCCCTTTCTCAGTGAGTCGAGAAGAGCTGCTTAATCGAGAGAAAAAAGAAGTAGAGAGGGAGCAGGAGTCTGCTCTGTCCTGAGTTGCTCTGCCTGAGATAGATAGAGAGACATATTAACTTGGTCGCAGCGTTGCTCCTGAAGCACTCTATCATGATTCTAATTGATGTCTATGTTTTTACCCATTTGTTTGCAGTGATTTGTTTTTCCCTCAATCCCCCTCTGTGTTTTTTTTATTCCTATCCCTCCTCCTTATCCTGCTTCTCAAAGGGTGACAGGTGGCCAGTAGCTCGCTCTTCTCCTGTCTTTTCATCTCCCCGCCTATTTCCTGCACTCTATCAACCAGACAGAGCACCAAGGCTCTCTGTGAATTTTTCACTCTGAGGTTAGAGCCAATGCTTGTGAATTTTTCAGCTGCCTGAAACTCTCTGGAGAACAGAAATTTATAGTACCTTCAGGGCAGCGAATCAGGGACAAGGGCATCCACACATTTACACACACACTCTCAGAACCTCAGTTCTGTGAATTTGTGGAGACATTGTTCTCTCACACATATTTGAAAACATTTGAGATGTACAGTTCAGACCTACAGCAGAGAGGTTGGATTATTTATTGGAAATAACATGCCTTTGTTTTGATCCACTCAGAAGTGTTTATAGCTTCAGATCCTTATTTCATCTTGAAATACGACTTGACTTTGTTGATGATTTCAAAGGTGATGATTTGTGGCAGGTTTATAAAAAATACAATACGAAGCAGTAAATATAAACTCACTGTAATCCTTACTCTGTAATGCTGTCAGTATAAACATCTGTAAACCTAATTGTTTCCTTAAAAATATTTTCTGATATTGCCTTTACATAAATACACTGGCTAGTACATTATATAGATCTAATATATCCAGATGGCTTTTCTCTGGTACAGGAAATCCATCTGGATCTTAAACTGTTGCTCAAGTGTGTCTTTTAGTTTTTTAATGTTTCACAGTTAGCTTTTGGAAACTCTGACTGTTATAACATGATCTTGTGATCCTTGAGTGTTAGGTTTTGGATTTCATTTGTGTTTGTGTTTTCACCCATTCTTTGTTTATTTATATTCTATATTTTTGCCATATTCTATTAATTTCTCTATGTCCATTAGTGTCTTATTTATTTCTATGTGTTTAGTTTCTTAGCTTATTCCTATGTATTCTGTTTTTCCCCTTAGGTTATTATTTGTCTTTCTCCCTTGTTAAGTGTTTCCTTGTGTCTTAGTTAGGCTTCTCTGTGTTAGTCTTATGTTCTCAGTCTCCCTGCTTACCTTCTGTCTAAGCTTCTCCACATATCCCCTGATTGACACACCTGTATCCAATGTCATTCTCCACACCTCCCTCAATATATAAGCTATCTGATGCCTATTGTTGCCTACTCCACTGGGTCCTATCATGTCCAATATTCTCCGTATTTTACTGCTGTGACTCCGCATGTTCTTTATGTCCTGCTCTCGTGTTCCATGTCTTGTAAGTCTTCTATTAATCATTAAACAAATCCAGTATGCTCATTTAACGATCATATATGAGCCTGGGTTGTACTTAACTCCATGTCACAAAGTTTCTGTTTCAAAACAACTGAGTGCTAGATTGGGAATGGGCTGGTATGAGAATTTCAGGGTAGGATAACCTTGATTAATAAAACACCACAGTTTCGTTGTATCAATTAAAATAAATCTTTATAACATAATCAAATTTTTATCTAATATATAAAATTAACAATTGCATTAGCCTCTTGAGATATATTTGTCTTTAGGAATTGTGGTATAAAAAAATGCAAGTGTCTTCAAAATATTTTTTATAACCTTCTAGTCATGAGCTATCGATTTTTTATATGAAGCAGAGAAAGGTCACACCTTATGTGGGAGCAGTTTGTAAAACAGGGTTTGATGTGGATAACAAAGACAAAACTATTATAACTTGTTCTTAGCATCTTCAATTCAATTTTATTTATATAGCGCCAATTCACAACACATGTTGTCTCAAGGCAGTCTACAAAGTCAATTCAATTGAATCATACAGGTACATACGTTCCAATAATCCTAACTATCGAACAGTGCAATAGGATTCAGTTTATTATGTAGCGATAGTGGAAATGAAAACTCCCTTTTTACATTAGGAAACCTCCAACAGAACAAGGTTCAGTGTGAGTGACCTTCTGCCATGACCGACTGGGGGTTTGAGAGAACAGAGCAGACACACAAAAGGAACACATAAGCACTGATCCAGGAGTACTGTCTATGGGAAGGAAAAGTAACACATTGATGGTTATAGCTCCTTTAGTGGCTTCATCTAGGAGAGAAAGACAGGTAAGCAGATGAACTCTGAGCCAGTTTTTAAGTCTATATGTTAAAAGAGAGCACATACAGTTAGTCATAGAAAAAGCTCAGCCAATAGCTACATCTAGGAGAGAGACAGGGTTAAACAGTGAAAGATAGGACTAAGTGTATCATTTGTAGAAGGTAAGCATTAAGTTGTTGGCAGCAGCAGCTAGCCAATGTCCCTTTCCAGGAAGGTGCCACAGCTAAACATTGAGGCAGGCTAGGTGTAGCTTCTCGAAAGAGAAAAAAAAAACAGAGAGAGAACATAAAGTTAAAAGCTGAAATAACAGCAAATAACACAAAATTGAAGAGTAGTATGAGAATTTAGCAGAGAGTGAAAGTGGTTATTATGTCCTCCAGCAGCCATTATCAGTATTACTAAAGCAACAATACATGTGGGTGTTCCCTATACCCTATAGATCTTTTCTTTAACTCTTACATTTCCAGAGGGTTGCCAAAATTTCCAAATCTTGTGTTTCCCATAATAGATAGAAGTTGAAACCTCAAAAGGATAAAACAGAGCAAATCTGCTGAAATGTTCAGCCTTTTTTCTTATCAACTGAAAGTAATGCTCTCTCTCTTGCAGCCGGAATAGCCCACACACATGTCTTGACATATTGTTAAAAAACACTATCTTCTTTCAGTTTGTTTCTTAAATTTCTGAGCTTTCTTTGAGTTAGGTTTAAACACCTCTCTGATACCAAAAAGGAGGAAAACTGTGTGCTACTTTAAAGTCAGGTTACTCTGGCACTATTTCTGGGATCTCACTAGAAAGTTTTGACTTTTTTAAAAATATACCTTCATACTGGTAATTGACCCATGTGCAAACTGGATCAGTTTCTGGATGACCAAAGTCGCAGAGAAAAGTATGAGGCAAAGATTCAGACACTACCTTACCGTATTTGGTGTAAAACATTATCACCAGTAAGCTTTTCCAACTCACAAATGATTATGTGAAATCATGCAAATTCTAACTGAGAATGTTATCACTTTTGCATTTTTTATGGATTATCTGGGCGAATATGGACAACTTCATTATTATATTATTTTCATTTTCATCAAATTGACCTGTTTTGGGAACATTTTCCTTGTTGTTTAAATTTGCTTTAACATGAGACTGGTCTGCTTTAGCATGACACATTCCACCTTTAATGAATGTCCAACCGACATGAAAAGGAGGTCATAGTTTAATCCACAATTGCTTTGCATTTAATTACAAGGGGAGGGATCTCAGTTTGCTGAACCCTTAATCCTTTGGTATCTGCTACGTATTTTTTACTGAACCAGATTAAGAAAATAACATAATTTAGGGGCAAACCGGGTCAGCAAGTTATCAGCTGGTGTACAGATGATCTCTGGATATGATCCCTTTTTTTATTTCTCAGATTTGCTGCATAATCTTTGATAAAGACGAACATACACAGGAGCATACTCAGAAATGTACAAATCTCATCATGGCCTATTTCCCCCTGGTAATATTGCTTTAGTCCAATGTAAATTCAGCTGACCGAACCAGATAGCAACAGCTTGAGAGCACAGAGATACATGAAGGCAGTTACAAGCTGCTGTTTCTGACAGAGCCACTAACACTAATTGAGCCCCTGTGATAGGAATCTCCAACTGGCTCTTAGTGGTCACTGCTTAAGAGGGTCAGGAGAATCAAAGTAAAGCTTGACACTCAGGCAGTCAAGTTAACCAAAGCCTCCACGGCGTCCTCATGGGCCTGCTCTTCAGTTGCTTCAGTATCAGGGAGAGGATTTTTATCATTTATTAATGGCATGCAAGTCCTTGTATTGCATGTAATGTCTACCTGACATTCCACACCTGCCCTGCTATAAACAGATATCTGCTCAGTGTGTGCAAACTAACTTCATCCACTAAATTCTTGCAAACATTATACATGTATGTCTATGTTTGTGTGTGTTCGCAATCCCTAGGACCTGTCCACTTTGCAGAGTGACGTGTGTATCTTGGTCTTCTCAGTGACTGACAGGCGAAGTTTCCACCGCACCGCCCAGCTCCGCCTCCTTCTCAGGGAGTCACAGCCGCAAACGCCCATCATCCTGGTGGGCAACAAGAGCGACCTTGTCCGGTCCCGTGAAATCAGTTCAGACGGTAGGTAGAACTCGGGTCTTTAAAGTTGTACACACCCACATCTGTTTTCAAAATCCTTTGGTGAAGAAACTAAATTTAGAGGTTTAAGATGTCTCTATAGTATGGTGGATGCTTTTTAAGGGAGATGTGAGTTTTTAATCTTCACCCTGCCCCCCTTGAAGGTCAGATAAACGTTTTTTATATGGCGTCGGATCACAGCAGACATTGCAGGTAGCATATTAACTGCTACCTGCAATGTCATTTTCTGATCAGCAGAGGGGATACTTACAGATTGCTGATAAGATTTAACCACAGTGGCATCAAATGAGACCTGACTTCCACAGACACCCGTCGTGCATGTCCGTTATGGGGTGGTAGGCATGATTCCTGCCAGTTGCTGTTCAGGCCGCCCATTATTATCAAAGGACAAGTGGTTTGTTCAGGTTCTGCAAACATGGGAAGAAAAACAGTTGTTGAACTAAACCTTTTGTAGTTAACGTCAAGAGGAGTTTCTGATTGGCCGTGGAGGTGAGGATGCTTAAACTGGTAAAGAACAGCGGAAACTATTGCATTGAACATTTTTTTTCTTTTTTAATGAACATATCAACGTTATGGCTTTTGTTATGATTTAGTTAATTAAGGGTGAAAATGAAAAACAACATTTTTGTACCTTTTAATTACCGGTATATAGGAATATGAAAGTTCTCAGCATAATGTGCATTGTGCTTCTACAGTGTGTCCCTTATATGTTTTGAATAGAAAGGTACACATCCTTATTTATTGGTAACCATATACTGAAACATTACAAGCCATCTAAATAAAGTCACACTCTTTAAAACATTCATTAAATACATTTTGTCACTATTTGCATAATCCTTGCTAATGATGTGTGTTTTGCTCTTTCAAATGGTGTTTATCAATCCTGACCATGAATATTCATCAGGTAAACTGCACAAGTGGTAGGTAGAAACGGGCTTCTATGTCAACATCAAAAACATAAAAGGCTACCAAGCTAGTGCAACACATGAAATGATTTTATTTTATTGTTGTGTGAAGTATCTTTTATATTGTTTATAGCTACAGTAAGGGCCACTGAGTAGAGTAAAAAAACAGCAATGTTGCAAATGTTATATAGTGGATTTGCTGTATCATGGATCACTTTTACTTTCAGTTCTTTAATCAGTTTTCTCTAACAAAGAATCTGTGCACACATTCAATTTTAACTCTAATTATCATTATAACTTCCTACAATTTATAACCCACCTCGAATTTCATTGAAAATGCATGTTTTCTTTAACAGAATGCAAAACCTATGTAAATCAAATACCCAGTGTACACTACATTGGATTATCTTCAGCATGGATGGTAAAGCAGGCCTATGTTAATGTGTAAGTCCCATACAGTTTTTCTTAAAGTTAAAATGACTTAAGTTTGTAATGCATGAATGGATTTAAATGAGTGTGTTTATGCCGGGTTCTCAAACCGTCTTAAAAGGTCTGGATGAAATTTAGAATTTATGAAAAACAAAGTGCTTTTAACATTGGTTTAGATATTTATGTCCTCAATGTTTGCCCTGATCAATAATCACTTTAGTTTTTGAGTTACTAATAGATAAAACTCATTCATCCAAAAACATAATGCCACTGTTTTTTATTTCCTTGATCATTTTGGTTACTTGGTATGAAACTTGAACTGGGTTCAGTTGAGAAGTATTTCAAAGATTCATATTAATCCTGATGTATAAAAGTCTGTATAACCTCTTTATATTCATAGGTCAGTTTCAGCATTGTGTTGTTTCATGATTTGGGGGAAGATATTGATAATACAATTTTTTAGTTTTGTACTGTAAAGGCAATATTGTCATGAAAACTGAATCTAGAAAAACATGGAATTTGGAAATGGAAAATCTGTAGAACCCTTTTCTGGGTGCTTGAAATTAGCTCAGCTGTTTGTGTTGACATTTAACAGTGTTCTATTTACAGGTAAATGCCTGTTGTAAACTGGAAACCATTTTCAAGACTTTATTCCTTGTCAGCTGATGTTGTTTAATAACGGCAGGATTTGTTAAAGTAAGAGAGCATCATCCTGGACAACAGAAGGAGAAACATCTTTAAGAGCAGCTTTATTGTAAATTTGTTTAAATAAAGTTTAACACAGAAAATAAGTAATATGTGAATAAACTGAGAGCAAATTCTATACAGTAAAAATTATAAATGATGCATGACATTATCTACTAACATGCAACACTGTTGGTGTAAGACTAAATATAAACTAATTAATGTACAGTGAAAGTTAGACTGTTTGTGATGCTACAGCTCCTTGTCTGTTTGATCACCTGATTTGTCACCTGTGCTCAGGTATCTCCAGACAGCGTAATGAGCAGTTGAAACACAAGTCATTAAACTGAATCAGGAAGCAGGATAGCATATTTTTCTGTAAACGTTGTTTGCACAAGATTAACTAAAACCACATTGAATTATGAGTCATGAGTCATATTAAAACATGCTAAAGTTAGCCTAGCATTTAGGCTAACTGCTCTGGGATGAGTTTGGCATTATCACAATGCTAATGAATACCATGTAATGCTGATGGTATGCTATCAGTTATTTTACTTTAAGCCTAAAGTTTTCAACAATATACACACATGGCATTCATGGTGAAAGTGAGATAAATATAAATAATATAAACCTTAATGTTGCATCGAGCTGGGACTTATCATAGGCCAAAGATCTTATCTTACATCACTCAGACAAAAAATCTTGAATGAATCTACTCTAGCCAGAAGTCGTATAGTGTAAAAACACTCCAAAGAAATTTACATTGTATTGCTTTGAAATTTTAGAGGTGTGAATATTCATTCTGAGTAGCTAATAACCTAGCTTGTGTGTCAAAGACCCATCCTGCTGCTCCAAATTGCATGTGCTCTGAGACTTGTTGCAGGTAAGACACTGACACCTCAAAGATACGTAAGACAACCCCCCAGAAATAAAACAAATAATACTTTATGACACACCTATGGTTAAGGATTATGTTGACAATTGTTTTTAAAGCGAAGGGTACAATGTAGCAGTGTTTAACTGAATTTGTGTATTTTTGAGTATTATTATGGTGTAGTACCAGCTTGACAGGTGCCCCAGCAGTATCTAAGAGGGTGCAGGGCTCCACCAAAATTTCAGAGGTTACTGTGTGAGGAATGCAAGATTAAAGGAATACATTTTTTAAAGCAGTCTTTGTGCCTTTGTTTCTTTGTGTTTCCTTCAAACTGTTCTTCAAATGGAATATCTTGAATGGAACATCTCTTGTAATTATAGTTATCCATACTGACACTTCTGCTGCTGTTTTCAATAAGGGGTGCCTAAAAGCCCAGAATAGAAGTGTGCACATAATACATGCCCTCACTCCCACACATAACACACAGACATATGTTTTCCAAAAACAAACTATGGTAACATGCATTGTACCCTCATTTCAGGCTCGACTCTGTCTTAGATCAGCAAAATGACTGTGGTCAACAAGAAAAGATTAAAAATGACAATTCTGTAAAATATAGAAGTATTTCGCTTTTTTTTTTCCAACATAGTTGAAAAATGTAGAGTATGAAGGATAAAACTGCTGGTTTAAAACCACCAAGACAATGTAACTGCATCTGGTTCTGTATGGTTGGATGAACCACTGCATAAAATCTACAACAATCTAGTTTATACAAAATAATCATAATACATTTTATTTGTCTATTTACCAATTCTTTGACTCATTAACCAAAATTAATTTGAATTGAAAAGCATTGTTTATTATGTTATAGGTTTTCTTTATGTTTATGACTATTTACATTGTACGTAGATTCTCACTGAAGGCATCAAAACAGTGAATGAACACATTTGGAATTATGTAGCAAACACAAAATTGTTAAAAAAAATTAAAATATGTTATATTTTAGATTCCTTAAAGTAGCCACCCCCTTGCTGTGATGTCTCTCAATGAACCTCTGGGAAGTTCGTTCAAGACTCTTTGGAAAACCATTTCAGGTGACCACCTCATGAAGCTCATGGAGAGAATGCCAAGAGAGAAAAGCAGTAATCAACGCAAAGGGATGCTATTTTGAAGAATTGAAAATATAAAAATGTTTAGGGTAATTTCACACTTTGTGTTTACTATATAATCTTGTGTGTGTTCATTCATAGCTTTGTTGCCTTTGGTGAGAATCTACAATTTAAATAGTCATGAAAATAAAGAGACCGAAATGAGGAAGTGTATCTAAAACGTTTGACCAGTAGTGTATTACAGCGACACCAACAGACAACACATCTGATTGGTCAGATTTTGCAAACCTTGACTTGTGACCAATAATTAAATCCGACAACCATTGGTCGTTTGTGTTGATTGGTCATTGAGTTTATGGGAAATGTAATTGAGGGAGAACAAGAACATCTCTTTTGAGTCATGATTTATCCATACGATCGTAACCTAGGAATTTATTTGCTCTGAATCTTAAAAATATGGAACAAAGGGTGTTTTGTGGCAATTTAATGAAGAATACCTCTCCTATGTGTCAAGTCAGACAACATTTTGTATTTTAAGGGTTGGCTGCCAGTCCTTGTCTGAAACTCTTGCTCTCACCTGCTGCCTGAATGAACCAAAAAACGTGTCACATTTAACATGTCATAAAAAAGTTAGGTTTTCTGTAAATAACTTCTTACATTATTGTGCTTCCTCTCACTTCATTTTAAAAGGCTTCACTCATACTGAAAATTGTCAGCTTTGAGTCACCTTCACAGTGTAATAGCATCAACACCAACAAGTATCCTAAGACAGTACATAGTGCATTCACTGAAAAAAGTAGGATTAAAGTGAGCCATGTTTCAGTTTCTGACTAGCTGTTCACCCATCATTGTAGATCAAACTGAAACCCGGCCAAATCTTGTCTCCTGCTGATTTTTTTGTCCATCTCTAGGAGTAGTTTTTATCATCTATTCTTGTTGAAAATCAACAGTAAATAACGTAAAACCTTTTAGGCCCTTTTATTTTTTTTTCCTGCTTGATTCTTTTTCAACATTAAATACCAAATGTCATTTACAAAACAATAATGTATGATGTAAAGTATGATGTCTAAGGTTTGAGCTGAACTGATCGTTGACATATTTACATGTTTAACAGATCTTTAATGTATGAAAAAGGAACAATTTTATAATTTGTACAAAATACAATATCTCAAAAGCTTTTACTGTTACTATTAAATGGTTCCCGTGCTGTAGTGAACTATCCACAAACCAATTAACTTGATTGTAGAAGCATTAGCCCTGCCCACTGACTGATGGGTAAGGCTGAAAGATAAACTAAATTAACTATATGCTGTTTCATTTTAGCATAAAATAATCAAATATTTTTATATTTTATTAATGTCATATTTAATTATATTGTATATAATGATAATTTTTTTCTTTTATTTTTGATTAAGTACTGACACATTTAAATAATTGTTGCCCTGCGATGGACTGGCGATCTGTCCAGGGTGTACCCTGCCTCTCGCCCATAGACTGCTGGAGATAGGCACCAGCTCCCCCGTGACCCACTATGGAATAAGCGGTAGAAAATGACTGACTGACTGACATTTAAATAATATTTTAATGTTTCATTTATAAGTCCAACTGTCACACTTTTGGCCTTCCATAGGGGAAGTGGTCCTCCCTTTTGGGTCACTTCTGATATTCTGCTCTCTGGGGCTGTGACTATTATGACATTTTAGCTGACAATTAATTGTAAGCAGTGACAGGTATATTGCTGTCTTAAAGGCATTCCCATCTGTCTCAGCTGCACTCTCTGCTACATCGTCCATGTCATTGTGAGCTCACTGACAGCAGCATATTTCAAAGTTTATGTGTCATCGGGTTGCAGTGTTGTGTATCAATTTAAATAAATCTGATAGATTCATCTGACGAGATGTTTCTGAGTTAGTTTGTTGGACTTTTAGGTGAATATTTCATGGCGTGCTGCCAGGCCAACCATTCATTTTTAGAACAGAAACTTGTTCAAATCGGAATCCAGTGGAGGAAAATGTTTCACCTCTAAAAGAAGTGGAAATCAGGGTGTACAAACAAGGATGAAAAACCTGAAACATCCCTAATAATCTCAGCTATTTCAGTACATATCAAGGATGCAAATGAAACCACTGTCGCTTTGTCCCGTTGGCTGTTTCAGGCTTTTTTTTGTTTGTTTGTTTTTATGGTTTTGCCTTCCAGACTGCATGTCTCTATTTGCATTATCTCCCTCTAGCAGGACACCACTGCTCCTGTTATCTTTGTATGTTTGGACCCTTTATATGTGCCCCACCGGCTGCATGTGTATAGACACATCCGACGTGCTAACAAGCGTTCGCCCCATCTCTCTCCATCTACTTGCTGATGTCGGCGGGGCTGTTTTAAAGCGAGCACTGTGATAAGAAGGAAGAGTGACACAGGGAAAGGCGAGTGTACAAGAACGGTGTGTGTGCGTCTCCGAGTGGGAAGCTCATTTTTAAAGGAGATGTCTGTGATGTATTGTGCAAGTGTCTGTTGGGGGAGAATGAGGCTTATTCCACCGTCCTTGAAAGACTCACAATGAGTTCTTAAACCCTCCGACTGAGCACAGTTTAGCACAGGGAGGCTGGATAGGGTGATGCAGCCATGCTTTGTTGTTGCCAAATTTTACCAAGCTGATTTAAGTCTCTTGACTGTTGTGTCTAAAAGACGTCTTAATTATATTCAGCATATTTGAAAAAAACATTTGTAATTTTTAGAAATAGCCAGACAATAATCAAAAATACAGACACAAATAAGGATTTCTAAAATTAAAAAAGGTCCAGATAAAATTAGATCATGCAATTTTTGTCAGCTGCTTTGTCTTAATCAGACTTGCACCTTACCATTTCTCCAATAATAGCCCATTTATCTCAACAGATCCTCACTAAAATAAAACAGATGACATGCAAGTGTACACTTGACCCTCACCAGAGTGGGTGATGTTAAACTTTTCTATAGAAAATGTTCGTGTTGATCTGCCTTAGTGTTAATGTTAATCGTTTTAAAATCAGAAAACAAGTGTTTTCTGTGTGGCTCTATGAGCCAACAAAACAATGGCCAGTACAATCACATGGAATAAAAATACCAGTTTAACTGTTTTGTGTTATTTATACAAAAAAAGAAATATATAACATGATCAAATTTGTTTGATTTTAAAGAGGAATGTAATATTTTTCTTGCTGCTAAAATAAATGTAGTTTTATAATTTATTACAAGAATTGATAAGTATTTATTTATTATTTTTATATAGAGACAGAGACATAAGAAAATTTATAGAATCGACACACTGTAAATATATGTTAGAATATCAACTTTTACACTTTAAATAGGATAATATAATCATAGCTAGCCTTTTATCTAAGATTGGAACAATGATTTTAAGAATATGTAAAGTAAAATATTGATGTCTTGTCGATGTCAATGCAGACAGAGGACAATGATAAAGATACAATATCTCACAAAAGTGAGTACACGCCTCATATTTTTGTAAATATTTTATTATATGTTTTCCTGAGACAACACTGAAGCTGACACGTTAATACAGTGTATAGTAGTCAGTGTACAGCTTGAATAACAGTGTAAATTTGCTGTCCCCTCAAAGTAACTGAACATACAGCCAATACTGGCTAAACCACTGGTAACAAAAGTGAGTACATCCTTAAGAGAAAAAGTCCAAATTGTGCCCAATTAGCCATTTTCCCTCAGCGGTGTCATGTGACTTGTTAGTGTTACAAGTTGTCTGGTATGAATGGGGAGCAGGTGTGTTCAATTTGGTGTTATTGCTCTCACACAGTCATACTGGTCCCTGGAAGTTCAACATGGCTTCTCATAGCAAAGAACTCCCTGAGGATTTAAAAAAACAGAACCGTTGCTCAAAATAAAGATGACCTAGGCTATAAGAAGATTGGCAACACCCTGAAACTGAGTTACAACATAGCGGCCAAGACCATACAGCTTTTTAACAGGACAGGTTTCACTCAGAACAGGCCTTGAAATGGTCCACCAAAGAAGATGAGTGCACGTTCTTGCCGTCATATCTAGAGGTTGTCTTTTACAAATAGACGTATGTGTGCTGCCATCATTGCTGCAGAGTTTGAAGGGGTGGGGTCAGCCTGTCAGTGATGAGACCATATGCTGCACACTCCATCAAATGGGTCTGCATGGCTGTCGTCCCAGAAGGAAGCCTCTTCTTAATATGATGCACAAGAAAGCTTGTTAGCTGAAGACAAGTGAACTAAGGACCTATTGGAACCATGTTTTGTGTTCTAATGAGACCAAGATAAACCTATTTGGTTCAGATGGAAAAGGGGTAATGCTACTGAAGTGCTTTTGTTATTTAAAATGAATATTATCATTACTGTCATTCAAGGGACAATTTAGATTTTGTGAAATTGGGATGTGTGGAGATGCTATAAGTAATCAGTGCTTTATCTGCATGAGATGGAAGTCGTAATGAACAAAATTAGCAAAAGAAAAGAGACATTTTGATGGTGGAGGAAGGCTAATTGCTAATCAAACCTTACCATTCATATAAAGTAATTTCTATGCATATGAAGCAACTCACACTAAAAAGTCTTATGAAAAGTTATTATTATCTAATATTAGTTAATCATAAATCTGTACACATTTGCATGAGACATTTTTTAATTTGGCATCACCTTACTTAATGTGTCATAATGACCCAACTGATTAACATTCATGGTAACGGGCCTCAGACTGTGAGATTCATCATTACACAGGTGTTTGAAATCAACTACACACCAAAGAGGACATAGATTTTTTTGGGGGGAGGAGACGGCATGATATCTGTATCAGCTACAATATACAAAATAGTGGTTAGAGAAAAGAAGAGTTACAGAACAGGTTGTGTGGTAACTCCATATAGAACATGTTTACTTGGTGGTGCTGATGGGAATAACTGTTTTCCCAGCCATCACATCCAGAATGCTGCTGCTGCCATGAGAGGAACTTGACAAGGACACAACTTCATGATGTATTCAGCAGGGATGACAGAGCTTTCCTCACAGTTTGCATCACTCCACTTGTATTGTTTCTTTATGTCCTGAATTGTGGTGTTTTCATGGCTTTCTTCTATTTCCCAAAAGTAAAAAAAAAGATTTTTAAATCCAATGCTCAATTGACACGGTACAACAAATCAGCTTTTGACCCAATTAGAGTTATACTGGCAGAATAATCATTCCCAGCTGATTAGATGGACTGATACAAAAGGAGTTCTAACATACATAATTTAGCATGTAAAATAAATCTTGTTCAAATGAGAAAACAGCAACAAACAATTGTCTCAAGGGAAACTCACACTGGTATTGCTGTGTTGCATTGTGCTAACTGGCGCAGGCCAACTTGCTTGGGTTATCAGAATAATCTACATTTGCTAATCGATTACATAATCTATGAAAAAAAAAAGATTTGTGACCAAGACAGCAAGTCTTTGTGATGTATCAAGAGCCACGGTATCCAGGGTAATGTCAGCATACCACCAAGAAGGACGAACCACATCCAACAGGATTAACTGTGGTCGCAAGAGGAAGCTTTCTGAAAGGGATGTTCGGGTGCTAACCCGGATTGTATTCAAAAAACATAAAACCACGGCTGCCCAAATCACGGCAGAATTAAATGTGCACCTCAACTCTCCTGTTTTCTCCAGAACTGTCCGTCGGGAGCTCCACAGGGTAAACATACACGGCCGGGCTGCTATAGCCAAACCTTTGGTCACTCATGCCAAACGTCAGTTTCAATGGTTCAAGGAGCGCAAATCTTGGGCTGTGGACAATGTGAAACATGTATTGTTCTCTGATGAGTCCACCTTTACTGTTTTCCCCACATCCGGGAGAGTTACGGTGTGGAGAAGTCCCAAAGAAGCGTACCACCCAGACTGTTGCATGCCCAGAGTGAAGCATAGGGGTGGATCAGTGATGGTTTGGGCTGCCATATCATGGCATTCCCTTGGCCCAATACTTGTGGTAGATGGGCGCATCACTGCCAAGGACTACTGAACCATTCTTGAGGACCATGTGCATCCAATGGTTCAAACATTGTATCCTGAAGGCGGTGCCATGTATCAGGATGACAATGCACCAATAAACACAGCAAGACTGGTAAAAGATTGGTTTGATGAACATGAAAGTGAAGTTGAACATCTCCCATGGCCTGCACAGTCACCAGATCTAAATATTATTGAGCCACTTTGGGGTGTTTTGGAGGAGCGAGTCAGGAAACGTTTTCCTCCACCAGTATCACGTAGTGACCTGGCCACTATCCTGCAAGAAGAATGGCTTAAAATCCCTCTAACCACTGTGCAGGACTTGTATATGTCATTCCCAAGACGAATTGACACGGTATTGGCCGCAAAAGGAGGCCCTACACCATACTAATAAATTATTGTAGTCTAAAACTAGGTGTTTCAGTTTCATTGTCCAACCCCTGTATATATTAATTGAAATATGTTTAACTTGGAGTTTATTGTTTCTGTTAATAAATTCTTATATTTTTTCCATTTGTGTGCAGAGTTTACTTTTTTAAGAATGCCAGTGCTCAAATTATTTAATCTATTCTGCTAATACCACCGCCATATTGGGCTTATATTCACAGGTATTCAATACTTAACAGACCTAAAGTTACTTAATTAAATACTAAATAACTTAAGCATTTTATTGCACAATTGTCACTCCTGGACAAGATATTTCTAATTTTGGCAATATTCCAGAGGTGAAAGGAGGCCAATTTAATGCCATCCACATTAATTGTTTGACAAGTTCAGACACAAGTCCATTATCTGAGGCTATGTGAATATCATTAATGATGTTCACCAGTGTTCCAGTGCAATGATGGGCTCTGAAACCTGACTGAAACTCCTCAAATAGATCACATGTCAGCTGATAATGGCTTTAAAATTATCCAAATCAGATGTTGCTTGGCTGATCAAAATAAGGAAAGTTAAAAAAGTATTAAGAATGAAAAAAGAATAATAAATGAACTTTTTTTCTTTTACTGTGAATAGTTAAATCTGACTAGTTGTTTTTCTTACTCTGTTATAAGAATTTCCTTTAGTGTCTGCTCTTTCAGTTCTCTATGGCTTCTGTCCACTGGAGGTAAGGTAGGGACTACTGCTAACTAATTCGCAGAACCCCAACATTAAACTCATTCTTTTAAATAAATCCCTTTAATTTCCATGTTGAGTTCTAGGCCATAACCTGAGAGCATTTTTGTAAAAAATAAATATTAGGCATAACCTTATTATGACTAGGGCCTAAAACTAAGATCACCCTTGAGTGATCTCTGTCCTCCCTTAAGATCATATTTGGGTTATCTCTGTGCCAGCTGTAATCAGCTTATTGCTCATCTTGTTCCAGCCTTTGGATCTATTCGGCAAACCTCATACACCCTGCTCCTGTTTAGGCAGCTTTACGGTTCTTTCAATTACCTCTTCCTTTGCCAGCCTTTTTGGAGCCCACCTGCACCTCCAATTTCTCCTTTACATCTTGTTCGACTGAATTGATGTTGTCACTTATACTCTCATACAACCCCTCATGCTGCTCTGTTCTTTACCGTTGGAGAAGTGTTCTTTGCTGCTGTTCTCCAGGCTTGCCATCTTTCTCTTTGTTACCCCTTAATTAGCAGCAGTTGGTTTTCTTATTTAGCATTTTGGCCAAGAAAAGTGAATTCTGGTCTCATCTGACCAGAGCCCTTTTTCAACTTTTTGCCGTGTCCTCTACATGGCTTGGTGCAAACTGGTCTTCATGATGCTGTTTGTTCACTAATGGTCTCTAGCAATCCTCTGAGGCTTTGACAGAACAGCTGCACTTAAACTGAGTTTCATATTTAAAACAGATGGACTGATAACTAAAGAAGTCAGTTCACTGTAGTGGGTTGAATGCACCACACTTTACAGATATTCATTTGTTAATACATTTAAAGACTGTGTATCATTTTTCTTCATCCTAATTTGTTTTTCTGAGTGATAGCTGGCATGTACATCTGAACATTAGTGGATGACGTAAACTAGTAAGAAGTCTAGGAGTAAAGCCTATACTATTCTCTCTTGATAAAAAAGACAACCTAAGAACATCAACGGGGTCAGCTATATTAAAATGCTCTCCTCTTGTTCCTAGGGTGCTGGACAAGAACATTCTAATGTTCACTGTAAACTCACAACATGGATTCTTTCTGATATGCAAGTCTGACAGAGGAGGCTGATTGACCCTGCCTGACAGCCTAACAAACCACGGTCCTGGCTGAGAGTGCTGATCTCATAAAATCTATTTATGGCACATGCAGTGACACTTTAATCTGGCATCTCTCACCTTACTGCTGTGTGTTTCCATCTTTACCACAGACACAGATACACATACTTTCACAGTGGAACATATTTATCATCTGCTTCGTGTGGTGATTGTGTTGCCCTGTTCCTAAGGGCAAAGATTAATAAGCGATCGCGCTCCGTTTGCATAGTCAACATTCTTGTTGTGTGCTCGTTCCCTTTAGTCTGCCTTTCTCTATTCATTTCTGTCCTCTTTCTTCTGTATGTGTGTTTAATGTGTCACCTTGCATGTCATCTTCTTTCAAACTAGCCTTCTTCTCTTGTTACTATTAATATTTACCCCACCCACTTCATCCCTATCCTTCCACCATTCATTGCTTTTCCCTTAGTCAGCAAATAGACACGGTACACATTGCATATGTTGCCTCCTCTATTTTGCTGATCTAATCCCACCTCACTGTCCCATTTCTTGTCAGCTCCACAGCAATCAGGGGTTTTCAAAACGAATGTTGCAATCATACTTAAACAATGGTTGTTCATTCATTCATCCTCTATATCACTTGCATAGTGGGTCACCGGGGACCTGGTGCCTATCTCCAGCAGTCTACGGGCAAGAGGCAGGGTACACCCTGGACAGGTTTTACATTCATATTTTTCAAACATCTTTTTATACACAACTTAAACATCTGGGAGTTTTTTTTAAACAAATATCATCAAAACCCCACATTATGCCTCGTCTTACGGGGAGTGATGAGTTTGTTTCTTTGGTATGTACTAGTGCCTGATGTGGGGATGCATTGTTGAGAGAAATAAACACTGAAAAACCTCATTTATACTGGTATGTAACATGAATACCTGTAGCGCTCTTTTGGAGAGGTGGGGGAACTCGGTCTCCATAGACAGCCAGAAGTGCGCGAGTGACACTTCACTCATGTTTTTTTTCTAAGTCCATATTAGAGTTTAGTTTGACAAGGGCTCCTTCCTCTTGCACTGTTAGTGCATCACTGCATGTTGTTAGCCCTGTCCCAATACCCTACACCCCTCTATGAAGTGTGTACTTTGTAGAATTCCACATAGGGGTTCGAGTGCGCAGGTTGCAAGTGTGTATAATTGGAGAATTGGGACAGTAGGGTCTACGTCATCGACTTGCACCTCTGCGTTGTAACTGCGACATCAAAAATATCGCTGTCGCTGTTTTTGCAGTATTACTGCTAAAAATGATATTAAACCTGTGACAACCAATCGTTTTGAGGAGAAGAAAGTGCAGAAACGCTTTCTTCTCCTCTCCAGGAGGCTTATACACAAAACTCTCACAGCGCCAGTGTTTGTTCAAAAGGTAATTTCAGTGTTATGGGCCACCGACTGTAGGGATACCTAGAATCACCCTGAAGCCAGCTTGCATGTCTAAAGCCTAGGGAGTTCTTATTATTTGGATTTGATGGTTGATTACATTGATGGTCCCCTCCTTGAACCGTCACCTTAACATGGTGGAGGGGTTTGAGTGCTCAAATGATCCTAGAGGCTATGTTGTCTGGGGCCTAAATGCCCTGGTAGGGTCTCCCATGGCAAACAGGCTCTAGGTGATGGGTCAGACAAAGAGTGGTTCAAGAATCCCTCATGAAGAACAAAATATTGAGGCACGTGACGTCGCCCGGTACGGCGGAGCCGGGGTCCCACTCAGGAGCCAGGCCTGGGGTCGGGACTCGTTGGAGAGCGCCTGGTGGCCGGGTTGCTCCTCGCGGGACCCGGCCGGGCCAAGCCCGAACGAGAGACGCGAGGCCATCCCCCAGTGGGCCCACCACCTGCAGGGGGAACCGTGAGGGACCGGTGCAAAGAGGATTGGGTGGCGGACGAAGGTGGAGACCTCGGCGGCCCGATCCCCGGATGCTTAGGCTGGCTCTAGGGACGTGGAATGTCACCTCACTGGGGGGGAAGGAGCCTGAGCTTGTGCGGGAAGTCGAGAGATATCGACTAGAAATAGTCGGGCTCGCCTCCACGCACAGCTTGGGCTCTGGAACCCATCTCCTTGAGAGGGGTTGGACTCTCTTCTACTCTGGAGTGGCCCACGGGGAGAGGCGGCGGGCTGGTGTGGGTTTGCTTGTTGCCCCCCTGCTCAGCCGTCTCGTGTTGGGGTTTACCCCAGTGGATGAGAGGGTCATATCCCTGCGCCTTCGGGTTGGGGAGAGGTCTCTGACTATCATTTCAGCCTACGGGCCGAGTGGTAGTGCAGAGTACCCGACCTTCTTGGCGTCCCTGTCGGGGGTGCTAGATAGTGCCCCTCCCGGGGACTCCATTATTTTGCTGTGGGACTTCAACGCCCACATGGGGAATGACAGTGACACCTGGAGAGGCGTGATTGGGAGGAATGGCCTCCCCGATCTGAATCCGAGTGGTGTTTTGTTATTGGACTTCTGTGCTAGTCACGGATTGTCCATAACGAACACCATGTTCAAACATAAGGGTGTCCATCAGTGCACTTGGCACCAGGACACCTTAGGCAGGAGGGTGATGATCGACTTTGTTGTCGTATCATCAGACCTTCGGCCGCATGTTTTGGACACTCGGGTGAAGAGAGGGGCTGAGCTGTCCACTGATCATCACCTGGTGGTGAGTTGGATCCGCTGGAGGAGGAGAAAGCCAGACAGACTTGGCAGGCCCAAGCGCATAGTGAGGGTCTGCTGGGAACGCCTGGTGGAGCCCTTGGCCAGGGATGTATTAAACTCCCACCTCCGGGAGAGCTTCGACCAGATCCCGGGGGATGTTGGAGACATAGAGTCCGAGTGGACCATGTTCTCCGCATCTATTGTCGATGCTGCTGCCCATAGCGGCGACCGTAAGGTCTGCGGTGCCTGTCGTGGCAGCAATCCCAGAATCCGGTGGTGGACACCGGCAGTAAGGGATGCTGTTAAGCTGAAGAAGGAGTCCTATCGGCTGTGGTTGGCTTGTGGGACTCCTGAGGCGACTGACGGGTACCGTGAGGCCAAGCGTGCTGCAGCCCCGGCTGTGGCAGAGGCTCGAGGGTTCATGGGAGTTTGCCCAACCGGTTCACATGTATTTTGTGGACCTGGAGAAGGCATTCGACTGTGTCCCTCGTGATGCCCTGTGGGGGGTGCTCCAGGAGTATGGAATCGGGGGCCCTTTATTAGGGCCATCCGGTCCCTGTACGAGCGGAGCAGGAGTTTGGTCCGCATTGCCGGCACTAAGTTGGACCTGTTCCCACCGGTCCTGTTCATAACTTTTATGGACGGGATTTCTAGATGCAGCCAAGGGCCGGAGGGGGTCTGGTTTGGGGACCAGTGGATTTTGTCTCTTCTTTTTGCGGATGACGTGGTCCTGCTGGCCCCCTCTAGCCAAGACCTACAGCATGCGCTGTGGCGGTTCGCAGCCGAGTGTGAAGCGGCTGGGATGAGGATCAGCTCCTCCAAGTCCGAGGCCATGGTACTCGACCGGAAAAGGGTGGCTTGTCCTCTTCAGGTTGGAGGGGAGTTCCTGCCTCAAGTGGAGGAGTTTAAGTGTCTTGGGGTCTTGTTCACGAGTGAGGGAAGAATGGAGCGGGAGATCGACAGACGGATCGGGGGGGGGCTGTGCCGGTCCATTGTGGTGAAGAGAGAGCTGGGCCGAAAAGCAAAGCTCTCAATTTACTGGTCGGTCTACGTTCCTACCCTCACCTATGGCCATGAACTTTGGGTCATGACCGAAAGAACGAGATCCCGGATACAAGCGGCTGAAATGAGCTTCCTCCGTAGGGTGGCCGGGCACTCCCTTAGAGATAGGGTGAGGAGCTTGGCCATCCGGGAGGGGCTCTGAGTAGAGCTGGTGCTCCTCCACATCGAGAGGAGCCAGTTGAGGTGGCTCGGGCATCTATACCGGATGCCTCCTGGACACCTCCCTCGGGTGGTGTTCCAGGCACGTCCCACCGGGAGGAGGCCCAGGGGACGGCCCAGGACACGCTGGAGGGACTATGTCTCTCGGCTGGCCTGGGAACGCCTTGGGCTCTCCCTGGAGGAGCTGGAGGAAGTGTCTGGAGAGAGGGACGTCTGGGCGTCTCTGCTGAGTCTGCTGCCCCCGCGACCCGGTCCCAGATAAGCGGAAGACGACGTGTACGAGTACATTGATGGTTGTGATTGGTTTTTGCGCAAAACGTCACATGCAGCAGTGAATTGTGGGTAATATACTTAGTAAAAGCAAAGTCCACTTAGATGTGCACTTAGCCAAAGTGTGGATTATGGGCACAAAGAGGGCGGGGCGAAAGTCCACTCTGGACAATTGGGACACACTGCACACTTGAACCAATCAACGGGAATGAGCAATTGAGGGACACAGGTGGAAGTGCGAGTATTGGGACAGGGCCTGAGAATGGATTTCTCATGCACTGGTTGGCTATGATCTCAACAAAATACCCTGCATACTTCTCACATAGCCCCTCCAAATGCGCAATGATCAATTGTTGCTCTTGCACCATGAGTTCATATTCTACCACAACCGGCTCCAATCAACTCGATTCTCTTGCACGAAATCAATCAGAGCCTTGAATATATCACCTCCTCGACACTAAGCTCTTTGATAAAGCGCACATACATCATTACTGGGCGCAGTTAGTGGCGTTGGTAGATTCGTCCAGCTGAATGGAGAAGAGAAGGCTCTCATGAATAGGATCCAGCAACTGTTCCTTTACATACGATGCCATGTCTGAGATGCTGGATGGTATTATCAGACATGGATATGCCCTTCAGCTTGGCTATAGCAGCTTCTCCCATCATCACTGAACACATCATGTACAGTATATAACTATCAATTACTTTCTGCTGTGACCGCACTTCATTTAACCTCCTGTCAAAAAACTCCCAGGACTTGGTCACCCAACTTGGGTGTTTGGTCTCAATATGACGCCGGAGTCGACATGGTCTTGTAGTGTCGTTAGCTAGCATGTTTTGGCAGACAACACATATGACAGTGGAGCGTCTTCAAATCCAGTCCATGAAAATCCAAACATTAAAAAATCATGATTGAAGTTGCTTCTGTTTTAGCTTGACCCAGACTCTGTCTCCTCACTCACTGTAGCTTTAGGTAGTAAACATATGTCCTTTTAATCTCTAGCATAGGCTAGCTGAAGTTGACTAAATGTCCGCAGTTACTGTTTCTGGTTTGTTTCTTTATCCTCACGTACACACAACCACAACCCCCCACCACCCTTATGTCACATAGGGGAGTCGCGCCCCTAACTTTGTAAAGTCCTGTTATAGAGAATATAGATTCTTAGATCTTAGGTCCTTATCTGTACTCTGAAATATGCAAAAAAAATGCAAGCATTTTGATATTCAGCCTGTTCCATTCTGACAGAAGTTGAAAGTACAAAAGGATAAATCAGAGCATCCTTCTTCTCCTTTCGGCCTTCCTGTTACCTCACTCTCTCAAAGCCTAAATGATGTGCAGCAATGGCTCGAAATGTAGTAGAAAATGTTTCCTTGTTAATAGCTCCTTCCACCTCAGTTATTCTTCTGATTTAGTTTGAAACACCTCACTGAGATTGAAGATAACCAACTTTAAGCTGTTTCCTCTCACTAATAGTATCTACAGAATGCTGAAGATGGTCACCAGTCAGTCCTGTTCTCTGTGGATCTCCTTCATTTCATACATTAGTTCTCTCCTTTCACCATGTGCAATGTTTTTACCATCCCTGCCCCATCTTTCTTCTATTTCATCTCCCATGTGTTCTTTTTTCCTGATATTGCACAGCATTGACCTCATCTGCTTTTTTTCCCCCCTCTCTTGTTTTTTCCTTGTCTCTTCAATTCAGTTTCCCAAGCACCCTAGACAGATCATTCAATCAGCTGCTGCTGGTATTAGTGTAAATCCTATTGTTGATCCAGTTTGGGATTTGCTTTATTTCCTCCGACTCTTACCTCTGCTGTTATTATGTGGCACAGCAGTGGTTCGACAGCTGCTGTGATCGGATTAATACACCCAGATCAAATCTGCGTCTGTTTTTGTATCTGTGTCTTTCTGAGCCACATATTGGGTGCCCATGCTGTAAAAATGCAGGTAGATTTTACCATACTCAGGAATATGAGCATTAATTTAATATTAATCCCGAGTTAAAGTTAAGATTGTCCTGTTTGATCAATTTCACTGACTTGATTCAGGCTTCCTTTTAAAACTGCACTGACAATGAAAGAAGAAGTTTAAGTAATGTTTACAATATCTGTTAATCGTTTTCTCATAACAAGTAATGATAGGGTTATTAGGGTAGCAGTTTTCAAGAAAGAGAAAACTACTTGGATTCCCCTTTAAATGTTCACTGGATCACCCACTGGATGCATCAAAGTGGGTGATCTGTGATAGTTTTTCAACTCTGGCTAACCCTTAAAGTATCATCCTGCAGTTTCTGCAGTGTTGTTATAATGTTTTTACTTCGTGGTACAGATACAGCAAATTGTATTAAAGCTTAAAAACCTGATTGCATGATGTATAGTTTTACTCTTCGTAATAAATGAACATGGGTCCAGTGGGTTCAGGGGTTTATAAAGTTAGAAGGTGAGCATGAAGCACTTGGTTACAGTACATGTGAATGTGAATCGCCATAACTAACATCATATATCTATCAGAATTAAGAGTATGATTTTTTTTTATTTGATTTCTGCCGAGCCCTATAGCTTATGCTTCACTCTCACTTGCTAACATTCCCTGACATTGTTTGCATTTTACTTCAATTCGGATCATTTTTAAAAAGAGTTCCACATAGACCTGGACTTGGAAGCTTCCGTTTTTGTGTAAAAATTGGGATCTGAGTTTGAAACCTGTCTTGAAAGTAGACACAGTGTTGCTGTTTATCCCTTCCATCTGACTTATGGTAGTCCCTTTTGTCAGCATGCCATTTCCAGACTATCTGTGGATTGCTGCACCACCAGTGGTAGCAGCAATACATTACAACAAGGTGATGTTTAAAGCAAGCTTAATAAGTTTTGTTTTACAGTAAATATTCAGGTTTATAGTGTGATGGCTATTACAATTCATAAAATCATTGCCCATCCCTAAACCTTATTCTGTCAATATTTTTATTTAATGATAAGAGATAAGAATTAGTTTCTATTGAATCATCTAAATAAAAAATTAAAAGAATAACATGTTAGGTTATACAGCATTTGGAGCATTAAACTGAGGACAGTATGCCAGTTGTGCGAAACACTGCATTTTTCTGAAATAAAACAATTGTTTATCTCCCACTATGATATCAGCAATGTGATCATAGTAAGATTTAACAGTGACAGGGAGCTAATGGAAATTTCAGAACTACTCAGTATTTCTGCTGTGTTCTGAGTAAAATTACAACTGCACGTCTTTTTTCTGTTACTCAATATTGATGCTTTTAAATACTTATATTATTTAAACGGTTTTTATCCCATTTGAGTGTTTTATGGACAAACAAAAGTATTTTCATAACACCCACAGATAGTTATGACCTGTTCCATCTGCCGCCTAACTGTAGTCCTTTTACCATATAGTCATCATGAATAGGAAAACTGTACTTTAATGACATTACTTAGCAGCGATCAGATTGTATTACTGCTTAGAGCAGTGATGAACTTAAAAGCCAAAGCACACAGAAAAAACAAAAAACAAAGACAAAACAGTCATTTGTGGTGACAATAAAGCCCATTTGTTGCTGGATGATATCTGTCGGTTTTCCTTATCATCATGGTTTGTTTGACCAGGCTCAAACATCCCTTTTCAGCTCAGATACTGAGATACAGAGCCTTGTCAACAAAACACTCCATCACCTGTCCTTATCCACCAGTGTCAACATTTAGATGGAAACCATTTTCTCTATCTGAGGTGCAGCAAACAGATTTCACCTTATGCATCACAGCTACAGGCAACATTAACCCCGTGCAATACTGCCTATTTTTTCCTCAACGTTTATATACACGTGATTAATGCTTGGCATTGTAGATACATCCAGCTCACAAGATAGGAGGATATATATTAGAGTCACGAAAACAGAATCTAAACAGTGAAATGTGGAGGAATAGGTATGTGCTTGTCTAACATTTGGATATATAGATATTATCAATTTTTAAAATACCGAGGCATTCAAGAAAGACATAAACAACTTTTCAGTCTGTTCTATGTGTATATAGTTTAGTAGTTGTTCCATCTAATGGCTAGCCCAACATAAACAAACAAATACGTTATCCATAATGGTTTATAAGAGCTTGAACAACTTTTCATTTTATTGGCGGATGGAATTTGCTCAGATGACAAAAGATACCACACCATTACACGCCAATAAAGAATCATTATGTTTGTCATTTACAGGGAAGTGGAATACTCAGCTTTATTAGTTTAGTTGATTTCACTAATTTAGAAAAAAAAGCAGGAAGTCATACTTCCCAGAAAATGACTTTATTTATCATTCTTTCTTCTTCCAAGCTTTTACATAAAATTTTAGATGCACAGTAGCTACACAGAGAGAAAAACCCCACGCAGGGTGGAACAGGTAGCTACGTGCCACTCTCATGATCTTAACATTTGTGAATTTCCAACTGCCGCCATCTGCAGCTGCTGTGAGAAGCTTTGTTTTAATGAATAACTGAAAGAGATCTCTATTCCTCTTTTTCTTTTCTCCAGAGGCCCAATCCAGCGCCATGATGTTCGACTGCGTCTACCTGGAGCTCTCTGCCTCTTTAGAACACGGCATTAATGAGTTACTGGAGGCGGCGGTGCGGACTGCGAGAGGGGACTGCGTGGGTCCTGGGTGGACGGACGGTGACCCGGCCGCAGGACGCCGTGAGAGCCTCACGAGTCGCGCCAAGCGCTTCCTGGCCGGGCTGGTGCCTCGCTCGTACGGCCGAGACCGGGACCGTGGCCGCTACAGGGAAATGAGCCGCCACCGGGGCAGCAAAATCCTCCGACAGAAGTCCCGGTCCTGCCATGACCTCAGTGCACTGTGACACATGAAATCATATAGAAATAAAACACACTCAACATCAACACAAAAATATAACAAACTGAAAGATTTGGTGGGGGGAGGGGGGTGTATGGTGAGGTCATAGAAAGAGGTGAATGATTACAGCAGATAGCCTGGATTGCAGTGAAACCATCAGCTAAGGTGATTTTGGGACAAAGGATACGGAGGTGGGCTGCCTTTCAGCTCCTGCTTTGGGTGAATCAGCAAACGCTCTTTGCCTTAAGGGATTGGGAGAAAGAAAATTAGCAGAGGAGTCAAGGTGCTGATTTAAAGCCTAATTAGGCTGATGGACCAATGAATGGCATCACAAACACACACCCAGGTAGCACGCACTAATGTAGAGACTTATAGTATTTTATTATGTATCCCTGTTGTCAACCCTGTTTTATAGCATGCTGATTAGCAGAAACTCTCCTATAGGTTTTACAGTGACCCAAATCTTGACTTTACAGTACCTCAGTGACCAATAGCAAATGCACAATCCCAGTAATGTTTCATCCAATGCCACCTCAAAGGCAAAATTATTATGTGTCCACACTGCATCGACCATTTCTGTCCATACTGTTTTTAAGGCTTGTTTGTTACTAACCACAATAGTGGCAATCAGTGTGTTCATCTGTGACTTTTATACCAGGTTAAAACATCAGCACTCAAGCCATATTGCTGCTGAATGCACCGTGGGCAGTCAGCACAGCGAACCCTTTACTGCAGGACGTGAGGCGAACGATGAAAGGAAAGGCAATAGCAAAAAAGGGAAGACTATACTCCTCTTCAAATGATGCTGAGTCACGGACCACAGGGAGGCTCTTGGAGCGCGGGAGGATAAAAACGAAAAACAAATCTACCTGTCGCTGTTTGATATTCTCTTACTGAATTTTTTCAAGTTGCCGGTTGGAACTTCAAATGCGTTCAGACTGGTTTCTTCAGGGGGTTAGAAACAGAGGATGCTCTGGAAATGTTGGTATATCTCCTCAAGCGTCCTGGCATCACCAACACATCCTTGCTCGTTTGTCACAGTCCATTGAGCTCTCCCATCCCCCACTGGGAATAAATACAGTTTGATTTGACATCTTTATGAGTGTTTCTGTGATATTTTCAAAGGAAGCATTGTGAAGTGAAAGCAGTGTGAGGCAGCTGTTAACCAGGTGAAGGAGTGGCATGGCAGATCAGCAAAAGGATGAAACATTGGGGCTGGAATGAAGTTTTGGCTTGGAAGTATAACGATTCAGTGGAAAATATAAATCATTCTATCCTGACTTCAAGTTAAGCCGTGTAATAAATTACCCATTTATATGTGGAAAAGCAAAAAGCAGTCATGACGGGAAATTCTTTATCTACTTTGATAAGATTCTCCAACTTTTCCTAAAGACCCTGGCCTACAAACGCAAGCTCTCTAAATTCAGCTAGTTTTTAAGCTTGGAGTTTTTTTACGGAGTATTTATTTTAAGGTTCTATGATAAAAAAAAAAGCACGTTTCTAAGGGTTTATAACATATTGTTTGTAAGTCCTAAAACTCACTTTTACCTTCCAATTCATAAAATAACTACCACAAATTAATCTGACTGATGTATACCAATGTTTTGCAATTGTATTTACACCCATTTAACACTTGGGTATGTTATAAACAAAATGTTGAAACTATGTTGTTGGGTTTTATTTGACCAGCACCAAGTAGTTAATAATTGTGAAGTTGAAGAAAGAAAGATACATGGTTTTAAAATATGTATCAAATAATAATCCAGAAAATGTGGTGTGCATCTGTATTCAGCCCCCTGAGCTAATACTCAGTAGGACTTTGGGTTATGTCACTACCAGCCTTGCACATCTAGAGACTGAAACCTTTGTCCTGTCTTCTTTGCAAAATAGCTCGTGATAGAGAGCGTTTGAACTCCATCTGGAGATCTAGACTTTGACTGGACCATGTTAACACATGAATAAGCTTAGAAAAAAATGGTTCCATTGCAGCTCTGACTGTACATTCAGGCTCAATGTCCTGCTGGGAGGTAAACCTCTTCCCCAGTCTCATGTCTTTTGCAACCTCTAACAGGCTTTCATTCAGAATTAGATTGTGTTTAGCCCCATCCATCTTTCTATCACGTCTGATGAGCTTCCATGTCCCTGCTGTCCCCACAGCATGATGCTGCCTCCACTATGTGTCACCATATCGGTTGTGTGTTCGGGGTGATGTACAGTATTAATTTCCACCCCACTGAGCATTTTGCACAAAGGCCAAACATTTAATTTTGGTCTCATCTTACCAGAACACATTTCCTCACCGATGTTGTTTTGCCTACATGGCTTGTGGCAAACTGCAAATAGGATTTCATGGCTTTCTTTTACCTCTTTAACCAGAAGGCCAGATTTGTGGGGAGCTCATTTAATAGCTGTCATGTCCACACCTCACCCACCTGGCTGGGCTGTTGATCTCAGCAGCTCCTCCAGAGTTACCATGAGCCTCTTGACTGGTTCTCTTATGTATGCTCTGCTTGTTCACCCTGCTAGTGCAGCTGGCCATATATTATATATTGGTAGGTGTGCAGTAGTACTATATTCTTTCCTTTTATGATGACGTGTCTGTGATATGTCCAAAGCTTAGGATATTATTTCACAAGATAACCCTGCATTTTGTTCCTTGGTCGTAATGATGTCTGTTCTCTTACAAGACCTTTACATGTGGGTTTATGAAAATGAAATTAGTCACAGGGGAAATCTGTTTACTGATTATATGTCCTCTGAAGGTAAAGGCATGGACTAGATTTTATTTAGAAACAGAATGAGTCTTACTGGCCAAGTTTGTGACTAAAACAAGGAATTTGACTTTGGCTTCACACGCTCGCAGCGTACAGATGTATAAACATAAAAGATGCTTAGGACCCCCATCACTTTTCAAATTTTCATTGTAAAACCTGTTGACAACCATCTATCATTCGCATTCTTCTTCAAAATTATGATTTACCTTGTGTTGGTCTATCACATAATAAACAATAAACGCACTGTGACAAAATTTGGAAAAGGTCCAAGCAATATTATTCCTTTAACCCTGAAATTAAACATGTTTTTTCCATTTATGACAAATTATTAAAAAAATTAAAGAGTAAATATTTTGATATGGGTAGTTGCTGGCACAACTACCCATAGAGGCCAACGCTTCAACTGGCCCCTGCCCGTTACTCGCTCCAACTCCACTACAGTGGCAACCAGGGCTGGGGACCCCCCAGAAATGCCCAAAGAAACCAGGGGCTGTCCCCATAGGGCGGTAGTCTGGGAGAACCCGGGCCAGCCAAGCACCACCAGCAGCCTTGGAACTTGGGGACCAGCTGGGATCCCAGACACCAGGGCCACATCATCCAACCCCTGATGTCTGCAAAGACATCTAACTGCTGAAGGCAGTTACCTGCTTATGATCTCCCAACAAAAGTCACTTTTAAAATATCCAAGTGAAGAGTCTAGATAAGCATATGCTTTTACTTTTTTTTCTTAGAGAGTATGTGAGAGGATTTGTAGTTATCCACAGTTATTACTCACTTTACTGCACACACAATATTGTTTTTTCCTTGTTTCTCTGGCTCTTAGTTAAATCACCCAAAATGCCGACAATGTGCATTATTTACAGACCAACTCCATTCTGTAACGCTGGCAAGAATCAAGCTTGTCCATGAAGTTTCACTTGATCCATTCATTAATTGCTTATTTTCGTAAAGCTTCATACTAGAAGAAAAATTAGGAATAATTTTAACAGATGTTTTAAATACTTACTTACACTGCAATAAATGCTGGGAGTGAGGTATTAATATAATTGCTACACGTGTGTGCCTTTTTTAGTATGACAGTCCCAGAGCTAGATTAAGGAAACACACACAAGCACTCATGCAAAGCAATGGAATCGGACAGTGAGGCACCAAAGTACTGGCACATTACACATATTGCCACATTATAGCTACAAACCTCAATGTATGTTATTCTGAAAATTCATAATTGTGAAGTGAGGGGAAATAATACATGTTTTAATTTTTTGTTTTTGTTTTTACAAATGGAAGTTTGAAAATGCGGCATGCATTTGTAGAGTGGCATTGTATTCAACACCCTTTACTCTGGGACCCCAAATTAAATCCAGTGCAATCAGTTGCCTTCAGAAGTAACCTAATTAAAAAAACAGTTCAGTCGCAGTGAAGAACAGCTAAGTTGTGAAGGTCTCAGAGGTTAATTAGAGATCATGAATGGGCAAACAGCATCATGAAGACCAAGGAGGAAGCTGGTCAGAGCTGATGGAACGATGGATGGAGCTAAATCCAGAGAAATCCAAGAAAACCTTTAGAGGCAACAAAAGTGTTGAGACCTTCTAGATCTAGTTACAAGTTTTTAGATGCACAAGCTGGTAGAGATTTACCCCAAATGACTTTGCAGCTGTAAAGCAGAGAGTGGTTTTAATGGATGCCACATTTTTATTTGTTAAACACCTTGAAAATAATTTATTGTACTCGTACTCGTCATCTTCCGCTTGAACAATTTATTGTTTTCCATTTAACAATTATGCAGCACAGTCACACCGGGTCTTGTTTGCTCGTGAAGAAATGGATTGTTTAAGCTCTTTCAATCAAAAACAGTGCATAAAAGAGTATAACTTTTAGAAGAGTTCAGGAATTGTTTTTAGCTTAAATCAGTATGGTCCACTGTCTGCGTTTAAAGACAAATCACTGCTGTGATATTTGGTGTTTCTACCTCTGAGGAAAGAGCACAGTGCAGCTAAAAATAACTTTGCCGTGTTTGTTTATCTGAAATGGCTCCAAAATTAAACTTATTCCAATGGATTAGTGGTTTAAGATTCAGATTCCTACTAAAACCTTGTCCTTTTTTACAAAATCAACACTTAGGTTCAGAGGATGAAATGTGTGCTGCCGCTATACTTGCAGTGAGATTTGATTCCCCTTCAAAGGCAGCATAAACATTCCTCATTTAGAGTTACCAAAAGTACTAAAAATATATATTATTGCAAATAATAAGATAAATGATCCCTGTCAGGCTACACATTTACTCCTTATGTGTAGAGAGGTGCAAGTTAGAGCTTTGCAATCAATCATGAGATCCCATCAGACTTGAGCAGTTCTCAGGTTCTGATGCTGGGGCGATAACTATCTGGAGTGGATGCACTGAAGAACTCTTGAGAGGAAGTCAAACTGGCAAAGAAGCAGAGGGGTTGAAGAGAGGGAGCGAATCAGACAGAGAAGACGTTGAAAAAATGCTTTGAGGAGTAATGGTTGCTTGGAGACTGTTGTCAAGGAGACAGTAAGTCCTTTGGCATCTGAAATGTCCTACATTTATGTTGATATTCAGAAGGAAGAGTTTTTTAGGTGTGATTTCACTTTTTGTCCCTCCTCACTACACAAGCAGATTGACAGCGTTAGGGTCAAACGGAGGATAACTCCTTGTCTTCGGTGCAATGAAAGGTCATACTGTGACTCTGTTAGAAGGGAAAATGAAACAAAGGTTTTTGTCACATTTAAACAGGTCAAAAAACTGTCAGACAACAGCAGCCATGTGACAACTCCACTGACGCCCACAGGAGGGAAAGAGGAGGGAATGGGGGACAATATGACAGAATTTGTTTCTGTGACACCCTATCAGCATCTCAAACTGTGACAGATATCCTCCCCCTTTGTGTTTCCCTGGCGCTGACTCATTCAGTGGGCATTTCTGTGGTTCTTGGGCAAAAAGAACACTTCATGCAAGCAAGGGGTGCTCAGAAGACTCAAACCACCCACTGAGTACCACTGGAAGCCTGTTGAAGTTTCTCTTCAGTTTCCACTAAAGAAAGCTTATTTTCAGTGAGCACTGTGCATAACTAATGAGATGCATGTTTTATCCCTGTGGGTGGAGGGAGGGAGGTAATACTGATGATAGAGTGGAGTTTGTGAAGAAAGCAGATGTGGCTGTACACTGTGTGACCCTAGAAGGAAAAGCAACTGAGAATCTCAGGGGGATCCATCTGATTCTGTTTTTAAGGAGCCATGGCTCATTGTGGCCCAAAGCTCATTATTCCTCTGGTTCCTCTAATGGGTGCACAGAGGCGACTGCACGTGCACAAAGTTATAATAAACAAACAGCAAAGGGTAGCACAGAGGAACCTAAACCAGTCAGAATATCACCTACGCATGGGAGGCATGTGTAGTTAAACTTAGTTTAGTCAAAGCAAGAATGCAAAGCTAAGCTAAGGGCCAGGTGATTGTTATGGCATGCTGCAGACACAGGATGCAACCTCATCAAAGGCTGGAATCATCATGCAGTTCTGTCCTTTAAGCCCACTAATCTGGATTTTAGAACAGATCAAAAGTTGGAGGGATGACAATGAACTTCGCAGAATAACAGAATGCCATCAGAAGATTAGTACAGATGTTATAAAATGAACGCACACACAACGCAGTTTCCTGAAAACATATACTACGATACGAAAATTAGATTCATAACTAAAAAGACAGAAAAACAGTGTTTCTGCTGTATTCAG
Source organism: Girardinichthys multiradiatus (assembly GCF_021462225.1). NCBI lineage: Eukaryota > Metazoa > Chordata > Actinopteri > Cyprinodontiformes > Goodeidae > Girardinichthys > Girardinichthys multiradiatus. The sequence goes on from NC_061799.1 coordinate 13,209,790, forward strand.
TTCGAATCGGTATTTTTCTTAACTGAGCAACGCATAAGGACCACAAATTGCCCTCTTGATTTTACAAAGTTGTTGAAGAAGTTACTAATATTAGAAGTCTAGTTGTTTTGTCTTTTTTCACTCTTGTCTAATTTCAGGGATTGCACCAACGGCCTTCAAACATGCTGTTGTATGGCTCTTTCTTAAGAAACCTCACCTTGACCCCCTGATTTGATCTAATTTTAGGCCAGTCTCCCACGTGCCCTTCTTATCTAAGGTTTTTTTTTTTACCCAGCTAAAATCATTTTTAGAAGAAAATGAGATCTTTGAGAAATTCCAGTTTGGTTTTAGATCACGACATAGCACAGAGTCTGCCCTATGAAAGGTGCCCAGTTGTTCTGGTGCTGCTGCACCTCACAGCAGCTTTTGATACTTTAGATCACTTCTTCTTGTCTCGCCTAAACCACTATGTCAGTATCCATGGGTCAGCTCTAAAGTGGTTTACATTTTGTCTTACTGGCAGATCCTTCACAGTTATTATAAATGACTTGGCTTCCTCCAGTGCTCATGTCCTGTGGGGTGCCACAGGGCTCCATCCTAGGCCCCCTCTTCTCCCTCTATTTATTGCCACTCGGAGCAGGTATTAGGTGGCACCATCTGTCCTTTCATTGTTATGCAGATGACATCCAGATATATCTGTCCTTAAAACCAAGTGACAGTAACCCACATCACTCCCTTCTTGATTACATTTATGCAGTTAAACAGTGGTTGAGCGAAAACATCTTATTTTTAAATAAGCAAAAAACTGAGATTTTATTTGGTAGTAATGTCACCACCGACAGTGCTCTGAATATTAATTTCAGTAAAGCTGTAAAATAGTGATTTTTGATAAGGATTTTATGTTTTATAAGCAAATTCAGAATCAGAAAAAACTTTATTGCCAAGTAGTGTTACACATGTATGAGGAATTTGGTTTGGTGGTAAAGTGCTACACATAGACATACATACAGCCAACATAAATAAATTTGGAAATGTGTTTAAAAACAAAAACAAGTTGTGTAGGAATATTATGATAAAAATAGAGCACCGTGGCAAATATTAAAAATATACCATAACAACAGTCAGTCAGTCATTTTCTACCGCTTATTCCATAGTGGGTCACGGGGGAGCTGGTGCCTATCTCCAGCAAGTCTATGGGCGAGAGGCAGGGTACACCCTGGACAGGTCACCAGTCCATCACAGGGCATAACAACACCATAACAACAAAGTACAATTAAATGAAATAGTATTGATTCAGTAGTCAAGTCGAGCTTTTATTATTTATGTCCTTCAGCTAAAGTTAAGCCTTGTTTAAACCACTTGTTGAGAAAGCTATACACTCTTTAATCAGCTCAAGAACTGACCACTGTAATGCTCTTTTTGTTGGTGTCACTGTCATCTGCAACGGTTACCACCAGACGAGTACACATAACTCCTGCTTTATCTTTACACTGGTTTCCTGTCCTTTTTAGAAAAGATTTTAAGCTTCTACTGTTTGTATTTAAGGCTTTAAATGGTTTGGCCCCATCTTACTCAAATTTGATGTGTCGTGTGTGTGGTAAATCCCTGTGGTCTTTATCCCAGTTTTTATTGAGTGTTCCAAGGAGTATGTAAATTGAGATGACCGGGCATTCTCAGTAGCGGCTTCTGGACTGTGGAACCAACTCCCTCCGGACCTTAAACTCTATCTCTAACTTTTTTATTCAGAAAGGCTTTTAATATCCAGTAGTTTGGTGGCATTTTATTCTAGCATTCTAGTTTTATTGCTATTCCTGTTGTTGGTTGTTTTCCTTTTATGTATGTAGTGTTAAGCACTTTGGTTGCCTAGCCAGCTGTTTTAAAGGGCTATACAAATAAGTAAAATGAAAAGGAATAATTATAGAGCATGAGAAGTTTAACAATACAATATACCAAGCTCTGAATTTCTCTCAGAGCATAGTTGGTGGATCTCCACATAAACCTACATGTCAAGCAGCAAGAGCTTTAAACAAAAAAAGCAGCCAAGAGTTGGTAACTTTTGGAGGAGCTGCAGAGATCCCCAGGTTGGAGAACCTGTCAAAAAGAGGACTTTCAGTCATATACTCAACAAATGTGGCTTTTCAGAGTGGAAAGAAATCATGTTTGCAGTTTTCAACAAGTCGGGTAGAGGGTCGGAGCAAACAATTGGAAAATAGTGCTCTAAATGAGACAAAAAAAATTTTTCTCATTGCTCTAAACGATACAAAACCAAACAATTTCACTTAAATGTAAAGTGGTATGTTTACTACAGGACAATCATTGAAGAAAACCTGTAAAAAAGACTGAGACTGTTAAAATTGTCCAGTAAAAGGCCAGGCTTTAATCCAAATAGGAATCTGTTGCAAGACTTGAAAATTGATGTTTACAACCAACTGGATGGATCCTGAATTATTTGACAAAAAGAATCTGCAACAATTCCAGTCAGATGTGCATGCAGGTAGAGTGGTACCACATCAGACTTAGCTGTAACTGCAGTGAAGGGTGTGTACAAAGCATTGACTCAGGGGGATGAATACAAATCACACACATCACACTTCTCAGATTTTCCTATGTTGTGTTGATATCACATAAGATCCTGATACAAATGCAACAAAATATAATCAACATTTTGCAAAGCACTGTACAATACACAGTGACAATAAGATGGGGCTTCACAAATTACCACTAGAATCAGACAATAATCCTGCAAAGTGTTCACTTATATTCATTCATAATTATGCTTCTATTGGTTGTTAAAATGCCTTGTTAGAATTTTTTTATGTATTTTTTGCACCAATGGGTATCAAGTGTCACTGGCATTTACCCAGTGTGAAAAACAACTTTATACTGTGTGTGCTTGGGTCTACTTCAGGAACTTATGTTCCACATTTCTGAGCTGGACAACCTCAGAATTCATGCACCTCTAGTGCCCCTTACAGGCCATATCTCTTCCTGCATTGAATTGTAAGAATTTAACATCTAAAATCAGTAACGAGTCCAAAGTAACACATTTTTATTAATCAAGCAAAAAAAAGAAAACAAACCACAAAGCAATTTCAATAATCTAAAGTTATTTATTCAAGAAGGTCACTGAAAAGCTTCCGTTTCTTGCACTCTCCTGTCTGGATTTCCTGCCAGTGGGCTCTCCTGTGTACAAAGTGGGAGAGGGCAAACTTTGCCCAAACGTGTCGAGCAAACTGATCTGACCTCAGCTTACTTTCACTGGAAACTGGAAGGGAACAGCAGAAAGGAAAGAGAAGCATAAGTGAAGAAGTGAGCAAGAAAAATAAAACGGAGAGCATAACAATCAGCTTTACCGAGCTCCTGTGCGATGCTTTGCCTCTGGCTGACTGAAGCACTGTTCCACACGGCTTCAAGTACTCGACTGCCCAACTTGGAGCAAGCCATTTGCACATACTGGCCCTGGGAGGACAAACAGTGTTTCATGCGTTACATTTTTTAACTCCAGGAATAACTAAAACTTGTAAAGCCCATGAACATGTACCTCCAGCCTCTTGAGGATCTTGCCCCTGCCTTTGTCACCGGATGTGGTGATGAGAGCCTGCAAGACGTGGCTGCCGGAGGGGTCGGAGGCCATAGTGAGGAGGTCTGCGGGGCTCAGAGTGCGCAGGCTGCTGAGGAGGTGAGAGCGCTCCTTAAACTTGGCCAGCGCTTGGACCAGTCGGGAACCGTGGTAACAGATGGAGGTCAGCGGAACCTACAAACAACAAGTGTCGAGAAAAACCAATTCATCCAATTTGAGACAGAACTGGAGAATCACGCAAGCTAAAATGTGTCACCTGAAGTTCAAAGTTTTAAGAGGAACTCTTAAATGTTGTACATTCATCCAAGAATAAAAAAAAAACACTAATCTGTAGATGACACAATAGAAAAATACATCATCGCTATCTTTAAATAGGTATATTGCCTGATAAAATGAAGGTTGGTGAAGTCCGACAAATATATAAAGCAGGAGGCTGGAAGCCTCTGTAACAACACACTGTAAAACCAGTGAGAGAATCTTGGAAAAAATATGTTGTCTTCAATTGAATATGTTCATTAAATAACTGATTATAACATATTAAACCAAGAAACTACAACAATAATGTCTCAGAGCGTCTTTGTTAAATTAACTGGGGAATCAGACTTCAGTTAGTAAAAGCCTTATACTATGGGGTTCCTCAAGGTTCACTACTAGCATCAGTGTTGTTTCATTTGTATATCAGCACTACTTGAAAACTTTTTAATTTATGCTGTTTGCAGAAAACACCACTGCATTTTGTTGTGGAAATGATGTAACTGCATTTAATGGGAAAAGAGCTAAGCAAGTTAGTTTGTTTAAAATTATATTATAAATCTAAGGGAAACAAAATATATTGGTAATGTTTTTAACTAATTCAACAACTTCACTTTTAAGAAATGGTGCTGAAATGTAAAAAGTGAACACAGAATTCTCGGAGGAATTAAAGACTGTAAGCTAAAGAAATAAACAAAGAAGTAATTTAAAGAGTTTGCAGTTGACCTCTTTCTGTGTGCTGCCCTCTGTTGCATCAGACTGGTAATACACCTCATAGGTGAGCAAAGACATGAAGAGCGGCAGGCAGCAGACGTGTCGGGAGCCAGGCTCAGCGCAATGGAAAGACTGAGAAGAACAGCAAAGAACTAACATCAAGTCATGAAAACACAGCTGCTGTGGAAAACAAGGAGCCCCGTTGTGTTTTTAACAGGATAAACCTTTTGAGACTTACATTCAGAAGGCATCGCATCATCTTGTCCTGCTTCTCTCCACTTTCTGCGCAGCTTTCTGCTAACTGGACGATCACACCCATGTGACCAGCGGCCAAGACAGACTCCACACCCTCGACCAGCTCGTCAAACAACCTCAGGAACTGCAGAAATTGGAAAAGAATCAAGATAATTCCAAGTAGTGCTCCGTGCTCATTAACAACACATCACCTACCAGTTTGTACTTGGCCGAGGCTGCTGTCAGCCTCTGGATGGGGAAGTTGGCAATGGGGTGGAGGGCAAGGTCAACCAAATTGCCCTTCAGGTGGTTCTTGTAAAGGTCACGGAGAAGAGATTTATGGCCTAGCTGAATGATTGTGTCTATGAGGCGACTGGTGGTCTGGTCCTTCAGGAAGACAAGCAGTGGACTATAGGAGAAAAGAAAATACAATAGTATCCATCATTATAGCACTTCTACAATAAGCTTCTCTAAGAAGCTTTGGGAAAAACGTCTTTAACCTGATTCCAGGGGCAGAGCTGCGGCTGGTCAGGTACTCCATGGTGCGTTTCAAGAGCTGCTTGCAGAGTTTCGGCCGTTTTCTGTGACACACAGTCAGCATGGTCTGAAAAACTGCGCTGGCAGCACCATCTGTAACACTCACTGAAGAAAAACAAAGGTGCCTTTAAAAACACAGAGAAATCAAAGAACCTCTGCAGTGTAGGGCCGTGCCAAAGCACTACACCCCCAGGACTTTTTTACACGTTACAACATTACAGCCACAAAGCTCAATGCATATTATCAGGATTTTATGCAATAGAAAACATAAAATAAGTGCATAATTGTAAAGTGGAAGAAAAATGACGTGAAGCGTGGAATACAATTGTATTTAGCTTCAAGAAGAAAGCCATCCCATTGATAAATCACGTGGAAGACGTTGCTCTGGTTAGATGAGAACATGATTGAACTTTGTGCCCTACATGCAAATCAGAACACTGCACGTTGCCCTAAACCCACCATCCCACTATGAAACGGTGGTGGCAGCATCATGCTGTGGGGATTCTTTTTTTTTTTTTAAGGAGGTTCATAGAAACTGGTCAGACTTGATGGGAAGATAGATGGAGATAAAGGCTAACCGATCCTGGACAAAACTTGAGGCCACAAGGGACTTGAGACTGTGGTGGAGGTTCACCTTCCAACAAGACAGAATCCCTATACATATTAGCATGAAATGGTTTAGATCAAAGCATATTGATGTGTTAGAATGGTCTAGTCAAAGTCAAAACTTAAATGCAATTGAGAATGTGTGGCAAGAATTGAAAAATGATGTTCACTGACATTATGACTCAATCCAAGTGAGCCTGAGCTATTTTTTCAAAGGCAAACTGAAAATGAAATCTAGATGTGCAAAGCTGATGGAGACATAACCCAAAATACTGATTCAGAGCCCTGAAAAAAAACATGCCACACTTTGTAGATTTTAACTTCTAAAAATTTTTTAAAACATTGCATCCTTTTCCTGTCATTTCACAATTATGCAATACTTTTTGTTGATCGATAACATGAAATCTCCATTAAATACATAAGAGTTTGTGTGCACTGTGACACAATGTGAAAAAGTTCAAAAAGTTTGAATACTTACCTGCACACTGAGTAAAGAAAAAACACACAAAGGCTACCAGAGGCTACCTACACAGCAGCTGTGTAGGTAGCCTCTGCAATTGTAACCTTAACATTACCCATTAGTACTTGCAGATGTATTACTGCCACCAACTACAGACTATTTGGAAGGCATGAAAAGTGCTGCTGGCCATTTAAAAGCAATACAGAGTTGCAGTAAAAACGCCACACTCAACACCAGCAGTACTTTATACGATAGTTCTTTCTGACAGTAAGGATTTAGTTAAAGGCAGCATGAAACCCCCTGCATGTGCATTTTTCCCTGAGGGTTATGACTTGAACTTGTTTTACTAATGAAAATGCATTGATTGTATGTGTGTAAGGATTCATGAAGAAAACTAATAGAAAGCAAATGGTTTCATCGCTTCCTTTGAATCTGATCTTCACCAAAACAGCTTCAGTACAACAGAAAAATGTGCTCAGTCAATATTTGGCAATAGATATGAAATCTTCTATTCCTCCGTCCTAGAATTTTCTTTTTGTGATAGAGTACAAAGAAAGAATTGACATATCCATAATCCAGTAAAATAAAATAAAAAATGGCAAGGACAGAGATGAACTCTGATGGTCTGATGAAAGGCAGCTTACGATTAATATTTTCCATCAAGGTCTCGGTGAGGCTCTTCAGCTCGTACCAGAATGAGGTGGGAATCTCAAAGTCTGTCAGCGCAGGGGTCACTCTGTGCTCTTTTGAACCTAGTTCAAACCAGAACATCAAGAGAGAAACGGAGACGTGAATACAAAAGTTAAAACGAACATACCTCAGGGTACTGAGGCCCCGACAGCCTTACAAAATATATTAAAAATGATCAAAAGCTTAATTCCATTTCTCTAATCTGTAGAAGAAAAGGAAAATGTTACTACATTAAAGATGAGATGAAAACTGGTTTTCTCTTCGTCAGTCGATCAGTTTTTCCTCATTTTGCTTGTGGGTTAAACCCTCCATCAAGCAATTGCTGCAATTTGCATCAAAACTCCTCCAATTTAAATTGAAAAACATACATTACAGACAGATTTATTTATTGTGCATGACTTCAACATCCCAGAGACGTCGTTATCCCTGGCAGGAAACAAACCAGTGGAAAGGAATCAGCATGAAAATAAAGATGCTTGTTCTCTGCACAGAACAAGGTCTTGTTGAGTAATTGACGGGGTTTAACCCACGCAGGGATGCATGAACTTCTAGAGTGCACCTGGAGAACAAGCACACAAAGACTGAGATAATAGGAAAAATGTTCTCCATTTTGGGTGAGTGTCTTTAATTTTTTTTAAACACGATTCCTTGCTGAGGCATTTTAGTATTTCTGCCGTATGACTGTGCTGCCGGTCACATGCAAGCCGACTCATCCTGCTGGCTTTTTACTTCCACAGTCAACACAACTTTGGATTTAAACCCGTCTTATGTCCTAATTTGGACGTCCAATTATTAAATCTGTCTGTTTCACTTTACTAAACGACCATGGACATCTTTTTATTTTTTATTTGTCCTTGTCGAATTAGAAACACAATAAGCAAGGATACAAAAAGCCATTATTAGAATTAGAGATGCACTGAGAAATAAGCAGGTGAGCAAAATGTGTGGATTTTCAGCTTGATTTGTAGAACTGGGATGAAAGAATGGCAAAAAACTAACCAAATATTGTCAATAGCATAATACATTACATTATTTGGATGTGTGTACACTTTACTTTTATTCATTTAGCACATTATAGTCCACATGTCAGAATGAAGGAGTCCTGATCACCTGTCCACATATTCCATGAGAGGTCGTCTACCCCTCAACAATGAACTGTTATGGATGTATGATTCTGTGGACTTTTTTAATCATCTCTTTGCTGCCCCAATTAAATATATCTGCCCTTGTTGCTTATCTGCCGCACCGCTCACTGCTACAGCTTACACAACATAACTGTTGATTTCACATAAGACGCAACACGTAGTCAAAGATAAACTGATAGAAGAGGATGACAACCTTTAGGAGGGTTAAGAACAGGCGTAGATAAAAGCAGGAATCACGCTTCATTCTTTGCTCCTCTCAGTTCATCCCTAAGAGGGGCTGAGGGGGGCCCGGTACCGAAGGTGAACGTCACTCTGTATCTGTTCAATTGTTTACTCTGTACACTAATCATTTTGGCATTAAATCTTGATTTTATACTTAACCATTTATAATTATTTCACAAGGTAAATACTTTGCTGGTTTTACTGGTTGGGTCTCAGAACTGGAGAGCAACGGACCCAGGGGTGCACAGGGAGGAAAGAGAGTAAAAACTACCATTTTACAACAGAACGGTGGCCGACCTTCTTCGAAACAATCAGTGGACGCAGTTACTAAGCAAAAAAATTTCAAAGTTAACTATTATTAGTATCAGTGAGGTGTTCAACATAAAGTCATAGGAAGCACAGAGCTATAAGGTAAGGATTACACACACAGAATGCTGTTTTAGTGATGCAAGCAGCTGAAGGCTAAAGTCAGCAGAAAATGTCTAATTCATAATAATGCTCTATTTGTTTTGTCTGTTTTAAAGCAACCGTTTTTTCACACAGTGACACTACATTACTTATGGCCCTGATCTGATATTAAAAAAAGCCTGCTCATGGCCTGAAGGCTAAAAAAACATAATTATATCTATTTATACTATAGCTTTTAAATCTGGAATCAGTTTTTAGCAGGACAAAGATGCAAGAAAATCGGACATTTGGAATTGGCCACAGAATTCTTATCTTCATTTCTGAATTCTAATCATCTCTCATCGAGTGCCTCTGGGTGTGTCTGTGTGTTTACCTGGACGGGCCTCTGTGCGGGGAGGTCCAAGGCAGCCCCCCAGCACATGTAAAAGTGTGCGGACCACATGCGAGCCGTGAACGTGTCTGATGAACTCTGCGCTGTTGTTTCTCACCACCTGACTTAAGGACAACAGCTGGGTCTCCAACGTCCCAGTGCTTTCCACCTCATCATCTTCTTCAGAGGATGGATCCTTCGGTGAGAACTCTAAAACAAACATTCAGAACATGTAAACATAGACATACTTGTCCTTATTCATGTAAAAACAGACGAAATAAGAAAATATTAGTAGTAAAACTATCTTCGGCTTTTCCCATATTTCACACTTATGTGTAGTAGATCCAAGGAAAAACGCTCTCCCATTCGGTTGTATGCTGTTACTTTGGTTATGAAAACTAAATGAAGAAGAAATGTTTAAAAACTAAGCAAATTAACACATTTCATTCACACTCACCCTCCCACCTGGACATTTGTCTGAGCACGCTCTCCACAACATGACCTCCACACCGGTCGCAAGAAACCTCTTTAAATCTTGCCCCCTGTTCTCCACCCAGTTCAGCCAGCACCTCCCCAACTTGCTCTGGGCTCGCCAGAGGAAGCAGCCGCTGCAGAGTGATGCTCCCTGTCCGGTCTGTCGCTACCAGGCTGGCTTTATCTTTCACCTCAGCGAGGACGTTCTCCACAAACATCTCTGGAAGATATATTTATATAAACATGCTGTTTATTCTGAGACATTTGTAAAAGCACACAGCAATGGCACTGAGAAATCTGCACAAGAAAAACATTCAGTGTTGAGAAGGTTTTGGTTTTCGGGCAAAAATCTGCCTAGATATGCAAATTCAAAATGTTAAAAACAAAAGCTTCACAGAAGTAAGAGCTTAAAATCCTCCCACTGTGACTCTAAAGTTAAAGTTAGGTTAGCTTATTTTATCCAAGCTAAATACACTTGATAGTTACACTGGCTCTAAAACTTGTGCACATCCCATTTAAAATCCCATGTTTATGGGACTGAAAAAATGGAGGCTATGAAGAATCATTTTAGAACTTTTCTCACCTTTAATCTGACATGTTCTGTACAATTAAATCGCAACACAAACTAATTAGACAGCAGTTTGAAATGACCTACCCTGTGACAAATGATTCACTATCACTAAATTAAAAAAACAAAAAAAACAATCAGGGAGCAGATGTTTTTCTCCACTAAGAGTCCAGCTGCAGATTCCATTCCTAAAGTCCCTCATTTGATCCAGATGCTCAGCGCCTTGCATTCTGAGCCAATCGTGTTTCAGCATGATCTCAGCTTTATTTACATTCACCTAATCTCTTCCTGAATTTGGTTTCTTAAAAAGAGGTTAGAAAACACCAACATGTTAGACCATCAGGGGCTTATCTTAGATATATTTTCAATATTTCTACGGTAACTAATAACATCTAAATCTTAAGCTCTCGAGCCCATGATTATAAGCTTTAATGAGGAAAAGGAAGTGTAGCAGCTGTGTGAATATTTTCTCCATATGCACTGTTGATGTTCAGTTACAGAGGGAAGTGACCTTTTGTTGCACTTCTAACCACTTGCCGCCCCAGAGAATCAATCCACCTCACCTCTCTCCTCATCTTCTTCAAAGCCTTCACTCAGTCTTTCCCCGACGCGGCGGAAGTAGCCAACACTCAGAGCATCCAGTCGCTTTCTGCCACCATCTCCCTGAGCCATTGCTCGTCCTTTTTCTTGTTCACCTCTCTTCTTCTTCCAGTCTTCTTTTCCTCCATCTTCAGCGGGGTGCCTTCTCTTCCTTGCTCCTTCTTTCTGTAGCTCATCTCCTCCAACTTTAGCCACCATGGCAAGGATCTCAATACCCGCAGATAATGGATCAGATGTTCAGTCTGAATCTCTGTTTGAAATGGAGATAAGTTCTCATCAAAATTAGGGGGGAAAAACCTATCAGGCGCGCTGTTCTAACTAGGGGAAGCCCAGTGACTTTAGTTGTGAAAGTGTTTTTAGGTTCTAGAAAAACATTTTGTTTATTTTCTGGTTTTATAGTCTGCATGCCGAATTTATCCTCTACAGAATACTATAGGTTTTATCTGAATTTGCAATTCTTTACATGTTTAATAAGTCTAAAACAAATTAAATTCCCTTACAGAACATGAGAGTTCAGCTAAAAAACAAACAGCACTTTGAGCAGTTCTTGCTAGCCCGCTCCAACAAAACCGAACAAGAGAACCAGAACGAACACGAGATTCGTGTCCGACGAAAAGCATATTTATTTCTGCAAACTAAACGTTAAATTTACGGGAAAACTACAAAATAGTAACTCACGTGTGAGACCTGTGAGCGACTCTTCCTTCCCTTTCTTCTTCTACTATAGAATTTATTTTTGTCCGGTTGGAAAGCAGCACATAGGTCCATTACTGCCACCTACAGGACTGGAGTGATGAATCGTAAATAAACAGGTGAAAAATAAATTGAATAAAATTACCCCCAACAATTCAAAGCTTTTGTTTCGTCATCTGTTCTGTGTCAACTCTTTATATGCTTTAGCTGCTACATTCACATGACATATTACTGCTTCAGCTGTAACTGTAGTATCAGAAGATTTCCATTTGACGTTTGTTTACTTTACAAAAGTTTGTTGTTTGTTCCTGCATTTTCTGATTATGTCAAAAAAGAAAATTTTCCTATTTCTGATTACCAAACTTGACTTTTATTTACATTTAGAATTGTATAAAGTTGCAACCCATTTTCATTCCGGTTTTTCTGCCACTTCTTGTGAACGTCATTGATATGGGTCTTGACTTCTGCTTCAGTATTTATCTTCTATGTTCTCTCTCAAACAATTATTGTGTAGTTACAAGAGTATTTAAAATATGTTCCATAAAGTATCCTGTATGCATAAGGATTTTTGCAATCCTAGTCTTCGGAAAGCTGAAAAGCTGTCAGAAGCTAGTGTTACATTGTTCTATTGTTAGCATTATGTTACTGTAGTGCTGACAATATTGCTACAAGCACTGCTGTTTAGATCTAATTATCAGTTCCTATGTTTTGTTCTTATATGCTATATTCAACTGAGTAACTAAGAAAGCTGCTCCAGTGTTGTTCTGTTTCAGGATCTTTAGATATAAATGAAAGATTTTCAAACTCATGTTGATCAGTGTTCCATTATAACCCATACTGGTTTTGAATAAGGTTTATGTTTAAGTTTGAATGATGCATTAAAGTCTGTTGCTGGTCTAGCAAGTTTCCAAGTTTGTATATCTGAAATTGATACTGTAGGGTTCTCACTTAAGCCCAAATTAAAGGTATGTACCTGACAGAGTAATGACATTGGTGAGATTTGCGTGACTCTCCACCTACAGAATTTTACAAAAATGACACAATAGTGTACCCACAGGGAAATGTGGTGGAGGCAGCATCATGATCTGGGATGAGGGGTGGACTGGGGGCCAGTGGCCTGGCCCAGCCTGCTCTGCAATCGCTTAGGGGCAGGACCAATGGTTCGGGTCGCGCAGTCTGACATAACAGAGAGACACATGCATTTGCGCGCCAGATAAATGAAGCGAGAGCAACAGTTAATGGAGGGTACTTCCACTTTGAAGAACCAATGGGGTCAAAACTGATTTAGTAAAACATTTTAAGGTACTGCAAATTTTTTAAATATGGTTAACAAAAAGGATCTGTAAAAAATATTTGTTTAATGCTAAAATGTCTACAAATTCAGCTTTAGTGTTCCCTTCATAAACTCCACTAATAAATTGTATACATTTTGAAATCTTTTCTTTTATTTAAAATTTATTTAACACACCTGCAGGCTCAGCTTTTAGAATACATTGTGCCTCACTTAGGACGATTTGTATACAACTAACTTTACAAGTATAGATTATTTAAAATGTTAGTTATATTTTGCAAAGCAGCCAGCACTACTGAGTGAGAGAGAGAGATGGGGAAAGACAAGTACTGCGATTGACATGAAAGTCATTTGATTATTTTTTCCACCCTCACTCAAAGGATTTTGGTTTATTTTTCAATACCACCTAAATCAGACAAGTCAACAATTAATTCCAAATCATTTGTTGTATGATACCATAATTGATTGTCATATTAGTGAGTATAAAAGGGTTTATACATAGCATAATGTAGGTGAACATAATTTCAGTTTATGTGATTTGAGTACATAATATTGCACCACAGCAGAAACATTTATTTAGTAGTTTTTCAGTTGATGACATGTGCAGATGTCGTGCATTTAAAGTGTGCTCAATTCAATTCAGTCTCGATGGTTTGCCTTAATTCGCTGGCGGTGGCCTGCTGGGATGGTATCAAATTCTCGGCTTGGATTATTGTCCCAGTCCACCCTGTCTGGGTTTACATTTTTTCAGAGTGGATGAAATATGAGCAGTTCCAAATGCCAGTCAGCTCTGACCCCTTTGAGACAAAAACTTCAGGTGTCTGCAAGAAAGCTAACAATATAAAATGATTTCATTGTTTAGCAGCAGGGTGAGTCCAGGCATACTTAACAAATCAACAAAAGAATGACAAAAATAATTTTTGAATGCAAGAGTTCAGAGCTATATTTGCCATAAAATCTGTAGAGTTGTCTGAAGAAGGATGTGGACAAGAGATGTCCACACCATCTGATAGAGTTGGATAACTTTTCCAAGGCAGAGTGCGAACAAAACCTTCTTAAATAAGATGTATTCTGTTGATTGACTCCTGCCAAAGAAGACTGAATGTGGAAAATGAATCAAAAATTGAATACAACATGTTTAAGTGTCAAGGTGTGCAGACCTGTCAATTCAGGGTATTACAACTTTCATGGTTTTTATTAGTTTCCTTTTAACAGATATGTTTTGTTTTATCATAAAAACCTCATAAAAACATTTTAACACTAGTGTGGGCATTTTTGCAAGCAACTGTAATATTGTCAGATTCAGACTGGACAGCTGAATCTAAATGACCAGTTTGTTGTCTTATTTGTGAAGTCATGCTCTCAGGGGCAATGATCAGACCTTCTATCTATTCAATTTGACTGACAGTAAATGTCATGTCGCCATTTTTATAATCTGACAAGTACTGTTTAAAAATCTATGTAATTGACTGAATGTAGAGTCTAAAATAGATTTTGTTAAATGTGTTTATAATCTGACCAAGAGGGTGTACAAAAACCAGAAACAGGACTGGTCCTAAAGCCAAATTTTCAGGAGGGGGGGTTCCACATGAAAGACCTGCTGAATCTTACATGATCTGCTGAGGAAGAGTAATGAAGGTTCTGTTTTGAAAAATAAAATGTGAAGGAGCACCCCAAATCCCCACCTGGTCTTGCTGCCTATTTATCAAGTGCTGTGGTCAACAGTATCAAATGCAGAGGTAAAATAAAAAATAAAAAAAACAAGGGTGGTTCATTCTCCAGACTCTGCAGCAAAAACAACACTAGGGCCAGTCAGGTCAAAGGCTTTTAAAAACAAAGAGGTTGGAAGAATCTCATTAGGACCTAAGGATGATTTAAGATGACAGCTAAAAAATATGACCAGATATGATTAGGGAAATTAATTATGGAGGATATAGAAGACTGAAATAAAAAATGCACTGATGTTTTTAAATTAAACTAAATTGTGCAAGAAAAAAAAAAAAACAATGCAAATGAAATACAATCACATTGTGCCTCTACATTAAACCATCAGAGGGCAGTATAGCAACTTTCCTGGTACTCGTACTCGTCGTCTTCCGCTTATCCGGGACCGGGTTGCAGGGGCAGCAGACTCAGCAGAGACACCCAGACGTCCCTCTCTCCAGACACCTCCTCCAGTTTCTCCAGGGTGGAGCCCAAGGCGTTCCCAGGCCAGCCAAGAGACATAGTCCCTCCAGCGTGCCCTGGGCCGTCCCCTGGGCCTCCTCCCGGTGGGACGTGCCTGGAACACCTCTCGAGGAAGGCGTCCAGGAAGCATGCGGTATAGATGCCCGAGCCACCTCAACTGGCTCCTCTCGATGTGGAGGAGCAGCGGCTCTATTCCGAGCCCCTCCCGGATGGCCGAGTTCCTCACCCTATCTCTAAGGGAGTGCCCGGCCACCCTACGGAGGAAGCTCATTTCAGCCGCTTGTATCCGGGATCTCGTTCTTTCGGTCATGGCCATAGGTGAGGGTAGGAACGTAGACCGACCGGTAAATTGAGAGCTTTGCTTTTTGGCTCAGCTCTCTCTTCACCACAACGGGCCGGCACAGCGCCCCCATTACTGTGGCAGCCGCACCAATCCGTCTGTCGATCTCCTGCTCCATTCTTCCCTCACTCGTGAACAAGACCCCGAGATACTTAAACTCCTCCACTTGGGGCAGGAACTCCCCTCCAACCTGAAGAGGACAAGCCACCCTTTTCCAGTCGAGTACCATGGCCTCGGACTTGGAGGAGCTGATCCTCATCCCAGCCGCTTCACACTCGGCTGCGAACCGCCACAGCGCATGCTGTAGGTCTTGGCTAGAGGGGGCCAGCAGGACCACGTCATCCACAAAAAGAAGAGACGAAATCCACTGGTCCCCAAACCAGACCCCCTCCGGCCCTTGGCTGCATCTAGAAATCCTGTCCATAAAAGTTATGAACAGGACTGGTGACAAAGGGCAGCCCTGCCGGAGTCCAACATGCACCGGGAACAGGTCCGAGTCAGTGCGGACCAAACTCCTGCTCCTCTCGTAAAGGGACCGGATGGCCCCTAATAAAGGGCCCCCGATTCCATACACCTGGAGCACCCCCCACAAGGCATCACGAGGGACACAGTCGAATGCCTTCTCCAGGTCCACAAAACACATGTGAACTGGTTGGGCAAACTCCCATGAACCCTCGAGCACCCTGTACAGGGTATAGAGCATGTCCAGTGTTCCACGGCCGGGACGAAAACCACACTGCTCCTCCTGAAGCCGAGGTTCGACTATCGGTCGGACTCTCCTCTCCAATACCCTGGCATAGGCCTTACCAGGGAGGCTGAGGAGTGTGATCCCCCTGTAGTATGAACACACCCTCCTTCTTATGAAGGGGGACCACCACCCCAGTCTGCCAGTCCAGAGGCACTGTCCCTGACCGCCATGCAATGTTGAAGAGGCGTGTCAACCATGACAGCCCTACAACATCCAAAGACTTGAGGTACTCAGGGCGGATCTCATCCACCCCCGAAGCCTTGCCACCGCGGAGCTTTTTAACCACCTCGGTGACTTCAGCCTGGGTGATGAAAGAGTCCAACCCCGAGTCCCCAGGCTCTGTTCCCACCACGGAATGCGTGATGGCAGGATTGAGGAGATCCTCGAAGTACTCCTTCCACTACCTGATAATGTCCTCAGTCGAGGTCAGCTGTCTCCCGCCCCCACTATAAACAGTGTTGTCTGTTGCCTCATTATGACCAGTGATTGCTTTTCATTCTGTCGTCACTAGACAGTACAATGAGATGTGGATATGAATGCGAATGTAGTTGACTTAGTCAATCAACCAATCAATCACACCCTGAAAAAAGCAGCAGAAGAAAGAGAAAGAGCAAAGACCCAGAACTCATTTTTAACCTAGCATGTAATCACACCATAGTTTTAAAATAAAACAGCTTATACTTTCATTAGCAATAAAAAATGGCAACTTTGCTGAGTGTACTAGGTTTATTTCAGTAGCAAACCACTTTCCAACTGTTATTAAAATAAAGACTTTTATACCACAGAGGTTAGGAAAAAATATACTTGTAAACATTTTATTTCATGGTGAAATGAGTGGCTCATGAGTGGCTCATAAGTTGATCTATTGTCGTAGTTGTGGCCGTAAGGTCTGCGGTTCCTGTTGCAGCAGCAATCCCCGAACCCGGTGGTGGACATCGGCAGTAAGGTACACTTTCAAGCTGAAGAAGGAGTCCTATCAGCTGTGGTTGGCTTGTGGGACTCCTGAGGCGGCTGACGGGTACCATGAGGCCAAGCGTGCCGCAGCCTGGGCTGTGGCAGAGGCAAAAACTTGGGCCTGGGAGGAGTTCGGGGAGGCCATGGAGAACAACTACCGGTTGGCCTCGAAGAAATTCTGGCAAACTGTCCGGCGCCTCAGGAGGGGGAAGCAGTGCTTCGCCAACACTGTTTACAGTGGGGGTGAGAGGCTGCTGACCTCGACTGGGGACGTTGTCGGGCGGTGGAAGGAGTACATCGGCAATCTCCTCAATCCTGCCATAGTGCATTCCCTGGTGGAAACAGAGGCTGGGGACTCGGGGTTATACTCTTTCATCACCCAGGCTGAAGTCACTGAGGTGGTTAAAATGTTACGATTCTGGCACGTCTGCTCTACCCTGTCTCCCTGGCTGCAATCAGCAGATTAGATGCACCTGGTGGCATGCCAAGCACCTGGGTCTTCCCTGATATATACTGACTCTGACAAGCAGACGGTGCCAGATTTTTGAAAGCCATCGTTTGAGTAGATATCCAGCGTTCCTTCCTGTCTGATCATTGTTCTTGACCTTGCCTTGCCTTTTGGATTTATGCCTCGGCCTGCTCCCTGTCGGACTATTTGGATTCTAGTTGTCGACCTTGTTTCCTGCATCTGGTTTATGCCTCTGCCTTCCCCTTGCCTGACGCCTCTTGTTCCGATCGTTGACCCTGTTTCTGTCCTTGGATTATTGAGCCAGCCTAGCCCTCGGATTATTCAGCCTGGAGTCACTTCTTACCTGTGCTGTGGAGATCACTGCCTGCTGCCCACTGAGGTTTCCCCTCTGGGTTTCAAGTTCCACTCAAGACAAAAGCAGGTTAGTGGCTTTTTTGATCCCTGCAAAATCTGGAGAGACTACAAGTCACTAATCCCTCTTTCTGCCCCAGTAATTCCTGGAAGCTGTGAGGAGTGTTACCTGTGTGATGTTTTCCTGTGGCTGAATAAACCTTTTAAACTTTCAGTACTGTGTCTGGCTGAATGTTGGGTCTGCCTTTTTCTGATTCATAGCAGAAAAATCTGGCCAAAAATGGACCCATCGCCAGCACAGTGGCGTACCCACGTTGATGAGACCCTTTCCTGGTTGGGTTCCGGCATGGAGGAAATCATTTCCACATTACGTTCTGGCAATCTTGTCTTCGAGCCGCCACCGTCACAAAGAAACCATGCCCAAGTGACACGACAACAGCAGAGGTAAGGGAACCACGCCTCTCTCCGCCTGAGATGTTCAGGGGAGACTCAGACCAATGTCGAGCTTTTCTAACTCAATGTGAAATTCATTTTCAGCTTCAGCCGTCATCCTTTCCCACTGTACGTTCCAAGGTGGCATTTGTTATATCTCTGCTGGCAGGAAAGGCAAAACAGTGGGGAACTGCTGAATGTATAACAGGTCTGCATCTTGTAATCTTTATGAAACTTTTTCCAAGGAACTCATTTGAGTTTTTGACCCGGTCATTCCAAGTCGTGAGGCCGCAAGAGGATTATTGTCCCTCAAACAGGGTGATCAGCCTGTCTCGACCTATATAATTGACTTTCATTTGTTGGCTGCAGAGAGCCGTTGGAATGAGGCAGCACAAATGGATGCATTCATGAAAGGATTAAACGAAGACATCAAGGATGAGCTAGCGACCCGTGACTATCCTTCTTCCCTGAAACAATTCAAGGATTTGGCTGCTCGCATTGATATTCGGCTGGCAGAGAGAAGGAAGGAGAAGCGCCATGAGAAGGGTCGCTCATCATTAACTCAGGTTTCTGCACAACAGTATGAGAGAAGGAGTCGGTCACCTCTCACTGAGGAAAATGATACTTGTGAGCCCATGCAATTGGGCAGAACCAAGATTACCCCTGAGGAGAAAGATCGTTGGAGAAGATTCAAGCTCTGTTTTTATTGTGGAGAGAAGGGACATTTAGCACTCAGGTGTCCACTAAAAGGACATGCTCAGCAGAGGAAGGGAGGTCTCTACTGAGCCGAAGTCAACTATCTGCCTCTTCCTTTTTGTTTCCTGCCCATTTTCAAACCTCTTCTTTGTCTCTCCAGGGGGCCGTGTTTATTGATTCAGGAGCTGATACTGAATTCATGGACGAAACATTTGCAAATAAGAATGGCATAAATCTTATTCCGTCAGCTGACACAAGAAACGTGCTAGGTTTGGATGGTCACAGCATGAACAATTCACATCTTAGCACGTAGGAGATTACCTTAACAGTTGGAGGTAATCATCAAGAAAAAGTAACTTTCATGATCATTAATTCACCTGAACTTCCTGTAGTCCTAGGGGCCTCCTGGTTGCAGAAACACAACCCTCACATCGACTGGAAGAAAAAAGAAGTTCTGGGTTGGTCTGAGTCATGTTCCGCTGACTGTCTTTTGTCTGCTGCTACGGAGGTCAGTGTGGAGAATGAGGTTGAGGAGACCTATCCGGATTTATCCAAGGTACCGCAAGAATACCATGATTTAAAGGAAGTATTTAATAAAATCAAGGCCACAGCTCTGCCACCCTATAGACCATATAATTGAGCTATTGATTTGCTTCCTGGCACATCACCCCCTAAAGGCAGAACCTATTCATTGTCTGGTCCAGAGCACAGGGCCATGAAGAGCTATATTGATGAGGCATTAAAGGCAGGGCACATTCAACCCTCTTCCTCCTGCAGGTGCTGGTTTCTTTTTTGTTGGGAAGAAGGATGGTTCATTGAGACCATGCATTGATTATAGAAGCCTTAATGAGATAACAGTTAAAAATAGATATCCCTTACCAATCATGAACACAGCTTTTGATAAGATCCAGGGAGCCAAGATATTTTCTAAGCTGGATCTAAGGAATGCATATCATCTGGTCCGAATCAGAGAAGGAGATGAGTGGAAAACGGCTTTCAACACGCCTACGGGCCATTATGAATACAAGGTCATGCCATTTGGACTCACTAATGCTCCTGCAGTTTTTCAGTCATTGGTCAATGACGTTCTAAGAGACATGGTGGGTCAATTCGTATTTGTTTATCTTGATGACATACTGATTTATTCTCAAGATCTGGAAACCCACAGAAAACATGTCAGAGCTGTTCTCCTGCGTCTTCTCCAAAACCAGTTGTTCGTCAAGGCAGAGAAACGTGAGTTCCACATAACTACCACTTCCTTTTTGGGCTTCATCATTTCCCCAGATCAAGTGCTTGTCGACCCCTCCAAGGTTAAGGCCGTATTGGAATGGCCTGTTCCAACTGATCGCAAGCAGCTTCAAAGATTTCTGGGCTTCGCAAACTTCTATAGGTTTATTAGAAATTACAGCCTGGTTGCTACTCCCCTAAACGCTCTTATCTCTTCCAAGGTTAAATTTGTGTGGAATAAGGATGCAGAGAAGGACTTCAAAAGGTTAAAGGAACTTTTCACTCGGATTATTCAGCCTGGAGTCACTTCTTACCTGTACTGTGGAGATCACTGCCTGCTGCCCATTGAGGTTTCCCCTCTGGGTTTCAAGTTCCACTCAAGACAAAAGCAGGTTAGTGGCTTTTTTGATCCCTGCAAAATCTGGAGAGACTACAAGTCACTAATCCCTCTTTCTGCCTCAGTGATTCCTGGAAGCTGTGAGGAGTGTTACCTGTGTGACGTTTTCCTGTGGCTGAATAAACCTTTTAAACTTTCAGTACTGTGTCTGGCTGAATCTTGGGTCCGCCTTTTTCTGATTTATAGCATAAAAAGCTCCACGGTGGCAGGGCTTCGGGGGTGGATGAGATCCGCTCTGAGTACCTCAACTCTTTGGATGTTGTGGGGCTGTCATGGTTGACACACCTCTTCAACATAGTGTGGCGGTCGGGGACAGTGCCTCTGGACTGGCAGACTGGGGTGGTGGTCCCCCTTCAAAAGAAGGAGGGTGTGTTCCAACTACAGGGGGATCACACTCCTCAGCCTACCTGGTAAGGCCTATGTCAGGGTATTGGAGAGGAGAGTCCGGCCGATAGTCGAACCTCGAACCGCTTCAGGAGGAACAGTGTGGTTTTTGTCCTGGTCGTGGAACACTGGACCAGCTCTATACCCTCTATAGGGTACTCGAGGGTTCATGGGAGTTTGCTCAACCAGTCCACATGTGTTTTGTGGGCCTAGAGAAAGCATTCGACTGTGTCCCTCGTGTTGTCCTGTGGGGGTCCTCCAGGAGTATGGAATCGGGGGCCCTTTATTAGGGGCCATCCAGTCTCGGACCTGTTCCCGGTGCATGTTGGACTCCGGCGGGGCGGCCCTTTGTCACCGGTCCTGTTCATAACTTTTATGGACAGGATTTCTAGCTGTAGCGAAGGGCCGGAGGGGATCTGGTTTGGGGACCAGAGGATTTCGTCTCTTCTTTTTGCAGATGACGTGGTCCTGCTGGCCCCCTCTAGCCAAGACCTACAGCATGCGCTGTGGCGGTTCGCAGCCGAGTGTGAAGCGGCTGAGATGAAGATCAGCTCCTCCAAGTCCGAGGCCATGGTACTCGACCAGAAAAGGGTGGCTTGTCCTCTTCAGGTTGAAGGGGAGTTCCTGCCTCAAGTGGAGGAGTTAAAGTATCTTTGGGTCTTGTTCACGAGTGGGGGAAGAATGGAGCAGGAGATCGACAGACGGATTGGTACCGCTGACTCAGTGGGGGGTGGGGGGTGGGGGGGCTGTGCCAGTCCGTTGTGCTGAAGAGAGAGCTGAGCCGAAAAGTGAAGCTCTCGATTTACAGGTCGGTCTACGAACTTTGGGTCATGACCGAAAGAACAAGATCCCGGATACAAGAGGCTGAAATGAGCTTCCTCCGTAAGGTACTCCCTTAGAGATAGGGTGAGGAGCTTGGCCATCCGGGAGGGGCTCCTAGTAGAGCTGGTGCTCCTCCACATCGAGAGGAGCCAGTTGAGGTGGCTCGGGCATCTATACCGGATGCCTCCTGGATGCCTTCCTCGGAGGTGTTCCAGGCACGTCCCACCGGGAGGAGGCCCAGGAGACGGCCCAGGACACGCTGGAGGGACTATGTCTCTTGGCAGGCCTGGGAACGCCCTGGGCTACCCCCAGAGGAGCTGGAGGAGGTGTCTGGAGAGAGGGACGTCTGGGTGTCTCTGCTGAGTCTGCTGCCCCCGCGACCCGGTCCCGGATAAAGCGGAAGACGACAACGACATTTTATTTCATGGTGAAATGAATGGCTCATAGTGGCTCAGTCAATCTTCTTTCAGATTATGCTGCTCATTATCATTGCTATTTTTTATTTATTTATCTTTTTCATTTTGTAGGTATTTTATTGTTTTGGACAAATGTGTTTGAACAGACATGGTTATACCTTAATACCATTTTTTATTTCACGGTCTGTTTTTTTCCCAATATGGTTAAACTCAGAAGTATGTTTCTGACAATGAAGCAATAAAACCTATGGAGGCAGCAGACCTCTTACAAATTGAGAATCCAAAGTTCTCTGTTAGGACATGACCCACATGGTGCAATAATGACGTTTTTCACTACATGATGATTGCAATAGCACGCTTCCACTTAATAGTAAGTAATTCTTACCTATTGCCAGTGTTTGGATGTAAAGTAAAATGAATCACAAGAAAGCCACTGGAAGATGTTAAAATTTATCATGGAAATTCAAACAAATATTTACATTAGACTGAATAAAAAAAATCATACAAAATGATTCAGAAGGAATACTGAATGGTTCTCATGAAGCAATACCTGCTCTTTCAATGCAGCTCTGATGATGTTTGTGATGAAACATCTCAACAACTCCTCAGGGTTAATTTCCCTTCCCTTCTGTGATCCTGTAGTAATAACCTCACAGGCCAAAACCCACAGCAATATTGACTTAAGCATTTATACCCCTTAAACTTTTCTACATTTTGTCATGTTACAACCTCAAACTTCAATATATTTTAAAGGCAGTTCATGTGGTAGATCAACACAAAATATGGCATAATTGCTAACTAAAGGGAAAATTATACATGATTTTCAAAATATTTCACAAATAAAAAAGCATTTATAGCATGGCATGCCTTTGTGTTTACCCTTTACTCTGAACCAGTACAACCAATTGCCTTAAGAAGTCAATATGTAAATAGGGTCTATCTATTTAATTTGATCTTAGGAGGCTATAAATATAGGTGTTCTGTGAAGGCAGGAAATAGACTGTACTCTTTTTTTTTTTTTTTTTGCTTTTAATTGTGTAAAACTGACTGAACTGGAATTTGATCCCACAAATGAACCAAAGCTCATTTTGTGGTTTGAAAAAAAAACCCCCAAAAAAACAGTCTTTGTGTACCTGATGTCTTTTGGCGCTTCTTCTGTGGTATTTACCCACATCAAAATAAAGATTTGTGAGTCATCCTTTCCATTTTCTCACATGCATTCTCTGATATGGACCACAGCGCTAACTAGAGAATACCAGCATCAACTAAGAAAGCAAATTCACCACGTCAATTTAACATACACCGCTCTCATGACTTTGTTCACAATGTTAAAGGCTGTAATTTCTTTGAGGATGGGTGTGTGGCAGCAATGCATCTTACAGGAAGCCAGCTGTGGGTAAACCCACGGAAGACCAAAAGGGAAAAGACGATGAGAGGATGTGAGAAAGAAGCGCAAGGGAGGAGGCAGACTACACTTCAAAACAAAAAAAAGGATTGGTTCCATTGTGTCAACACAAGGCATCAACGTAAAGCACCATCAATCTTGTTGACAAGACAGTGGTATAAATATCAATTGTTGTGATTATTAATCTGAGAATATTATTTAATATTTAATATTAATATTTTATCAAATAATATTTTGGTCTGTTAAGGGTTGTCCTGTGAATACCAGCCCAGTAAGGCGATGGTATTAGGACAAAATAGAAAGGTGTGAGATGAGCTCTGACATTATTGAACAGCATAAACTCTGCACATATATGGAATGAATTCACATAATTTCTTAAAATACAAGAATTTATTGATAAAAATAAGTCAACTCAAAGTCAAACATATTTCAATCAACAAACTCTTTACTATGCTAAAACAATCCAACTAAACTACCAAGCAGAATTAAAGAATAGGGAAGACTAATGGGCTATGTACAATATAAACAAGTTGATTAAAGATGATTGAGAACCATGACCAAAAGAGTGATGCAACATTACCATGCAATATTTATGGTTGAGAACCAAGGATTATCTTGAAGGATCTGGAAATGAAGTTAAGTTAGTCTTGGAACAAACATAAGCAAAAATCAGCAACGTTTAGACAACCCTTCACAATGCAAGATTAGATAAAATATTATTTTAATAAAATAATGTTTTAAATAATGATCCGCTAAATAAAACCAACCTTCTGGATGACTCATTCTCAACAGTGTCTCATTAGCTGCCTTTACTTATTGAAATAATATTTGAAGAAATATTATTAAGGGAATATTTTGGAAAGAGCCAAATCTTTCTGGAGAAATGGGGCTTAATGATGTTTACTTAGTTATCAGATTTAGTGAAATAATGTTTAGGGACTATTATTCACTAGCTTGAAACTACCAACCTTTCTGTTAAATATTCTTTACCACACATACCTTTAAAATACCAGGGTCAATAAAAAGGTTAACATGCATAAGCATGGACGGCGCGTTATGATCAATCTTCTGTTTAACATCACCCTTCAAGTAAAGTTTGTCTTAACTTTAAAAACATACAAACAAAGAACACAACCTGAGCTCGTGTGCTGCAGATAGCCTGCTAGCACCAAGATAGCTGAGTTCAACACAAACAAACCAAACTTCATAAAATGAAAAACGTTTAGATCATTTCAATCTAAATCTTTCTATTATTGTTCTGCCCAAAACACCTAACCTCATGAACTGTGGTGAGGAATGTTGTCCAAGCGACGATGAAGTTTGAAGAAGGTATCCACAGTGAACAATGGTTAGCTACAGCTAACCTCCTTAGCTTTGGGGGTTGAAGGTGCTCTGTGAACAAAGGGTTAGCTTCCCGCTAACCTCCAGCTGTGGATGAAAAACGGCTCGTTGTGTCCGCCAACCACACTGCGCGTTAACACGGTGATGGGGTCTCTGCTGTCTTCCTTCCAGACTGGGAGACCGCTCCGCTCGGCTTCATAGAGACCGCTTCTCTGTAGGGAACTTCTCTGGGACAATTGGCTTCTGCAGGCCTCAGAGAAAAAGTAAGCAACTCTTACACCTTAATTTCCCCGTTCATGAATGAAAACACAGCATACACAGACAGTATTTCATTCGTACTTAACTTTGCATATGATCGATGATCGTATGACATCCTTGGATCTAGCTGGAGTTTATGTCTGTTTGCCAGCAAAGAGACATCAGCGCGCTTTGTCTCCCTCCTATCCCGATGAGCACCGGCTTGGAAGAGGTCGGCTTGTTGGAGAGGTGGGGGTTTTATGCGGGCAGTGGCATCATGGGAAGTCCACTGTTACCCCCAATTCCTAAATTGTGCCGGAAGTAGGATAATGCAATTTATTTTGAAAGTTCCAGAAAAGTCCGTACCGGAGTTTAATGTTGAAATCCATGGCTGTGGGTCCCAACACAATATTGTACAGTATAAGATAGGGAAGAAAACACGCTGAGGGGAGGGAACTTAAGCACATTTGTGCTGTTTCTGCTTGTGCTGCTGTTCACTTGAAGCTTCAAAGAGAACTGTTTATGCAGCTTATGTCAACGCCTCAAGGAGCTGCAATGCATATTTTAAAATGGCCATCGTTGAGAACGAGTTCCCTCTTGGAGCATGAATGCATTTATGATCTTATGTCTGGCAAAGGTATTTACACCCCTTGAATGTTTTCTCATTCCACCATTACAAGCACAAACCCTAATATTTTTGGGAGGAATTGAATGTGATAGACGAAACCAAAGTATTACAAATAAAAATCTAAAACATGTAGTGTGGATTTGGATTCACTCAATGCACCTAAATGAAATCCAGTGCATCTGATTGGCTTATTAGTAAACTATTTCCATGATTACTTAATATTCCCCCCTGTGTAGAACTGAATTTCAGTATAAATACAGCTTTTCTATAAAGGCCTCAGAGGATTAATAGAAAACAATAGTGAATCAGAATCAGAATCAGAATCAGAAAAGCTTTATTGCCAAGTACGTTTTTGGACATACAAGGAATTTGTTTTGGCGTAGTCGGTGCAATACAATACAAATTAAACAGTATAAACATATCTACAATATAATATAAATATATGTGCACAGTTTTAAGTGAGTGAGAGTAAATATAGAGCAGTATAAGATGCAAGAGCAATACAACAGTGCAGGTGATCATTGTGCAAGTATGGCAGTGCAAGTAAAGCTGGAGTCCATGCTGAACGTTAATGTAACGCATAGAGTTACAAGTTACGGGTGTCCTGTCAGCAAAAACAGGGGGGGGGTGTGGGGGAAAAGGAACAAACAGCATCATCAAAAGCAAGATAAACTATGAATAAAGTCATGGAACGGCTTAAAGAAGGGTTAGGTTATAAAACTATGTCCCAGGCTGTCCCAGGCAACTGCAAACCAACCAAGGCATGGCTGGCAAGAGGGGCAATAATCACAAACACAGCTAAGAAGCCCATTGTAATTCTGGAGTGGCTAGAGACACCCACAGCTCAGTTGGGTGAAGTACTGGAAAGGACAACTATTTGAACATTTTGGCCTGCATTCAGGCAAACTTACACTGTATATCACCCTGAACACACCACTCCCATGGTAGCACACAGTGGTGGTAACATTATGCTGGGGAGATGCTTTTCTTTAGTAGGGATGGAGAAGTGTGTCAGGTTTGATGACATCAAAAATGCAACTAAATACATAAGACAACCTGATAGAGTCAAGTCAAGTTTATTTATATAGCGCTTTTCAGCAACAAGGCATTCAAGGGCGCTATACATAAGGAAAAACATTACAATGATACAGAAAATCAAACAACAGAGGTAATTAAAGAAATAAAGAGAATAGAATGATGGATAAGAAAATGAAAGCAGAGGTGGACAGAAAACTTAACTAATAATGTTTCGATAACACATTCAAAGGCCAATCTAAACAAATAAGTTTTTAATCTTGATTTAAAGTAACTTAGGGTTTCAGCGCTATTACAGTTTTCTGGCAGTTTATTCCAGATTAGTGTAGCATAAGAACTAAAAGCTGCTTCTCCATGTTTGGTTCTGGTTCTGCAGAGTAGATTTGAGCCAGAAGACCTGAGAGGTCTGTCTGGGTGGTTGATCCACTGACAAGTCTGTAATGTATTTTGGTGCTGAGCCATTCAATGATTTATAGACTAATAGAAGTATTTTAAAGTCTATTCTCTGAGCTACAGGGAGCCAGTGTAGGGACTTTAGAATCAGGGGGATGTGCTCCACTTTCTTAGTTCTAGTGAGGACGCGAGCAGCAGCGTTCTGGATTAACTGCAGCTGTCTGATAGACTTTTTAGGCAGACCTGTGAAGACACCATTGCAGTAATTAATTCTACAAAAGATGAACACATAAATTAGTTTTTCAAGGTCCTGCTGAGACATCAGTCCTTTAATCCTGGATAGGTGATAGAGGCTTCACCTTATAGCAGGATAATGACCCTAAACATACTCATAGAGGTACAAATGGTTAAGATGTAAGCTTATTTATGTGTTAGAACACTAGATCTAAATCCAGATGGGAATTTTTATCAAGACTTAAAAATGTATATCTCTGTGCATGGCGTAGAGGTAGAGTGTGCACTCCATGTACCAAGGCTATCAGTCCTTAATGCAGCCAACTAGGATTTCAGTTCCTGACCTTGAAACCTTTGGCATTTGACTTCCTCGCTTCATTCTCTGACCATTTCCTGTCTGATTACTGTGAATAAATGGTACTAAATATCTTTAAAAAAGAAAAGTGTCTTCACAGACACATCCTTATCCAATCTGAGGGACTATGAGCTGTTTTGCAAAAAAGAATAAGCAAAGATTTCAGTCTCCTAATGTGCAAAGCTAGTAGAGACATTCCACACTGTAAACTGTAGTGTTATTGTGCAATTTATTAAGTCAGAGGACTTAATACAAACGCATGCCAAACTTTTGAGATATTTAAATAACTATCCTCTTCTTGGCCTTTCAGGAAAAAATAAATAAATAAATGGAAATTTTTTTTGCCTGAATGGAATGTTATACGGTGGTTGTTTTTTTTAAATCACAAACACAGGACATTGTTAGCAGATACCCAGGCCCCAAGCATTTGTACACTCGCAAAGCTCCTGTTGGTTTCTTTCGTTTGTATTCATCTCCAGAGCAACAGCAGCAGCAGTGCATGAATCAGCTTGTGCAAAGTAAACTGTGAATAAACACTGCAATTGACAAAACAGAGAAGACACACACATGCACACATACTGTAATTCCTTACACAATTGTAATGTTGCGAAGCTCTTGATGTCACAGCACTGAGTCATATAAAAGTAGATAGGAAAATCAAGTATGGCACACCTGCTAAATTATAGGAATGATTTTTTTCAGAAACAACTAAAAACAGTTTAACTAGTGCTTTTAACTGAAATGAAGCTTTTCTTTATATACTAGTTAATGTAACAAAACACAAAAAAGGCACTATGCTTGTTTACCTATTTTTATATTGTAGAGACAGCAATCTATTTTAAGTTGATCTTTATTATTTAGTTGGCAAAATTTCTTTTTTTTTTACTTTGGAAAGAGTAAGGCTGATTTCCATGAGCATTAATGTTAATAAAACCCAATAGGCTGTTTAGCAATTAGCATGTAAAGATAAGTTTGGTTTGAGATGTGAATTTTTCATTCTAATAAAATTCTCACAGAGATTCATTAAAAAAAACACATATCAAAAACGTGCATGCTGGGGCTTGTACAGTCTGTCCCTGGTTAAAAAAAAAATCAATCTTCATATTTGTTATTTTCACATAAAATTAATTATAAATTATTATATGAAGGTGCTTTAATACTTCAGTATTAGTTGTGCATAACTCATAGTGTCAGGTGCGGTGTAACGGAGGACCCCGGAATGCAGAAGAGCAGGCAGCATGATGGTAGGTTAATAAACTGATTTAATAAATGAAACAGAACAGAGGTGTATATATGGAGCAAGAACCAGGTGAAACGAGGGGACTGATTTGCTTAGTGCAGGTGAACCGAATAAAGTTAATTCACAGACAGGACAGAACACAACGTGACTGGAGCAAAACGGAAATTCAAGGATACAAACTAATAGAAACATAACTAGAAAAACATGAAACTAAAGCATAACCAGATCCAAAAACCTCACTTGACAAAACATGAACTAGAAGACAAAAACTAAAGCATGACCAGGAAAATAATAAACAGAAGCATGATTCAAAACCTTAACTGTGAGAAACATATGAGGAAAAACCCGCAACCAAAAACCAAACAACCCCAAATCATAACACATAGGTAATCTTGAACCCTAATATGTCCTCCATTGTGAGGAAGTTTTCCTTTGCCAATTGCTTGCTATATATACAGTACACACCAAAAGTTTGGACACACCTTCTCATTCAAAGAGTGTTCTTTATTTTCATGACTATGAATATTGTAGCTTCACACTGAAGGCATCAAAACTATGAATTAACACATGTGGAATTATATACTGAACAAAAAAGTGTGAAACAATTGAAAATATGTCTTATATTCTAGGTTCTTCAAAGTAGCCACCTTTTGCTTTGATTACTGCTCCGCACACTCTTGGCATTCTGTTGATGAGCTTCAAGAGGTAGTCACTTGAAATGCTTTTCACTTCACAGGTGTGCCCTGTCAGGTTTAATAAGTGAGATTTCAAGCCATATAAATGGGGTTGGGACCATCAGTTGTGTGTGCAGGGGGTGGATACAGTACACAGCTGATAGTCCTCCTGAATACACTGAATTTGTATTATGGCAAAGAAAAGCAGCTAAGTGAAGAAAAACGAGTGACCATCATTACTTTAAGAAATGAAGGTCAGTCAGTCCGAACAATTGGGAAAACTTTGAAAGTGTCCCCAAGTGCAGTCGCAAAAACCATCAAGCGCTACAAAGAAACTGGCTCACATGAGGACCGCCCCAGGAAAGGAAGACCAAGAGTCACCTCTGCTGTGGACGATAAGTTCATCCAAGTCACCAGCCTCAGAAATTGCAGGTTAACAGCAGCTCAGATTAGAAAACAGGTCAATGCCACACAGATTTCTAGCAGCAGACACATCTCTAGAACATCTGTTAAGAGGAGATTGTGTGAATGCTAGAAAACCACTGCTGAGGACAGGCAACAAGCAGAAGAGACTTGTTTGGGCTAAAGAACACAAGGAATGGACATTAGACCTGTGGAAATCTGTCCTTTGGTCTGATGAGTCCAGGTTTGAGATCTTTGGTTCCAACCACCGTGTCTTTGTGTGGCGCAGAAGAGGTGAACAGATGGACTCTACATGCCTGGTTCCCACCGTGAAGCATGGAGGAGGAGGTGTGATGGTGTGGGGGTTCTTTGCTGGTGACACTGTTGGGGATTTATTCAAAATTGAAGGCATACTGAACCAGCATGGCTACCACAGCATCTTGCAGCGCCATGCTATTCCATCCGGTTTGCGTTTAGTTGGACCATCATTTATTTTTCAACAGGACAATGACCCCAAACACACCTCCAGGCTGTGTAAGGGCTATTTGACCAAGAAGGAGAGTGATGGGGTGCTGCGCCAGATGACCTGGCCTCCACAGTCACCGGACCTGAACCCAATTGAGATGGTTTGGGGTGAGCTGGACCGCAGAGTGAAGGCAAAAGGGCCAACAAGTGCTAAGTATCTCTGGGAACTCCTTCAAGAATGTTGGAATACCATTTCAGGTGACTACCTCTTGAAGCCCATCAACAGAATGCCAAGAGTGTGCGGAGCAGTAATCAAAGCAAAAGGTGGCTACTTTGAAGAACCTAGAATATAAGACATATTTTCAGTTGTTTCACACTTTTTTGTTCAGTATATAATTCCACATGTGTTAATTCATAGTTTTGATGCCTTCAGTGTGAAGCTACAATATTCATAGTCATGAAAATAAAGAAAACTCTTTGAATGAGAAGGTGTGTCCAAACCTTTGGTCTGTACTGTATATATGTGTGTGTGTGTGTGTGTGTGTGTGTGTGTGTGTGTGTGTGTGTGTGTGTGTGTGTGTAAAATAACTCAACTGGATTAATCGTCTAGCATAAAATCTAAACAGAACCTGTTGTTGTTTTGATGTTTGTCTCATGCTCAGGTGCCCTGAAAGCATTGAAAATGCTTTAAGATAAATACATTGAAGGTTTCATAAATCTCAAATAGTCCTTTAAAGAATACCCGTTCAGTGTAGACTAATGCAATTCAAATTTGATCATTCAAATATTGAGTTTTTTTGAATTAGAAATTAGAAAATGCACCTCACAGAGCCGTGATGTTAATGTCAAAAACCGCCACTGTGGACAACTTTAAATAGATCAGGGGTCATGACGGGTTTTTGGTTGAAAGTTCTTGTGTTGGCTAACCAAGAAAGAAGAAGTGAAAGACAAATTAGAATTTTTTCTTGTAACCAGGGGATTCCACTGAAATTTAACGTAACGGATTTGCTTAACCTTGGGTTCTAAATATTGAGCGGTCATCCAAATCCAACAGTTTTATTTAATCCAACAAATCATCTTATTTTTCCGTTCTCAAGTTTTCCCTCATTCCTTTTTATAATAAACGTATTGCATAACAAAGCTCCCTATTTCACACCCACACCCACACACACATCAGTCACAACACACACGCTCGCCCTCTTTGACGCACTGCTTATCAAACGGTCCAGTGAGCTTGGGAGTGGGGTAACTTCAGCTCAGGGTGGGGCTCAGCCGTCAGGCAGAGGGGTGTGAATCTGCTTTAAGTACCGAGCAGATCCTTCTTGGACAAGCGTAAAAGTTCAACACTAAGAGCGGCGACGTCACGACAGAAGTTTTCAATAACCCGAACCCTAAGTGAGCGCCTGTTACACAGGAGGAACAAGAAGTTTCACCGCTGATCCGAAGAAGAATCCAACCAGGTCAGTTTCTTGAAAAACTCTTATTTAGTTAGGTTTTTTTTCTGATTCTGTTTTATGTCTGCACGAACTTTCTTTCTGTTCATCTTTAACCTCTAGTCTGTATTATTGTATAAACCTAGTTAGTAACCTCACATGATCCCAAATGCATTTGGAGGTTCTTAATCTATTCAGACTACTTATGCAGTTTTCTGCTGTCTTCATTTCCTAAATTCACTTAAAACGTCATTGGATTAGTTGTCCCAACTTCAGCCTGTTGGGCTGTAGCCAGCCAGCAGCTGCTTCTAATTCTTTTTTTTTTCTCATAGACACTCTACTTTGTGTGTAGCCTGTATTGAATTCAGCATATATACATTTCAGGGCAAATGTCTGGAAGAAAAAACTAAATAGTATAAAAAAAATAATAGTTTCATTGGTATACCTTACAACATAATCATGATAGTCTGTGGATAGTGGATAGTAACATTTTTACTGTAATTATCATCAGGGATTCCTTTTTTGTTTTGTTTTTGGCTTAGAATTTGCTTTCTTGCAAGCATTGCCATGATTTTAACATCAGCGTAGCATATGCACAGTATCTATCTATCTATCTATCTATCTATCTATCTATCTATCTATCTATCTATCTATCTATCTATCTATCTATCTATCTATCTATCTATCTATCTATCTATCTATCTATCTATCTATCTATCTATCTATCTATCTATCTATCTACATAGACATGTATATACTTGTCATAAAGAGGTTGAGAGCCATAAAGTCAGTATTGCATAAATAGGAATTTATTGAAGTTTTGAAAAGCTTTTAGACACATCAGTACCGAGAGATGTTTTGCGCATACGACTCACATCACCAATCAAACAGGCCCAGTCATTTGTCATTACTGCACTGATTACCTCTCTCAGAAAACACAGATGATACACGCATGCTTTCTTTTTGAACATGGGTTCTGAAGGCTCGGTACACTGAAGTGTCCCTCCTGACCACCTCATCAACTGTGCGCTACTCTTTGACGTATACATAACTTTACTATCACTACCTTTTCCCAAATCAGCCTGTAAAGTCTGTTGGACATGATTTGCATTTAAAAAACCCTCAATACCAATATTTAATCATAAAAATCAATATGAAAGCCCTGACATTTAACCGAAGGCTTTCCTTGAATTTGTCTGTTGAACTACAGGTTGTGTGAATACCTGGAGGTATGCCAAACTAGCCTCTCATCAGATGTTAGGCATCTCAAAAATCTTTTATATGATAACATATGAGGAAAGGTTATTATTTTCACAAGAGGCATCTCAGAAAATCACACATCGTCTGTAAAATACTAACTTTAGGTTTCCTGGTTTTGAGGATTTTTTATAAATGCACGAAAAGTGAAGCAGTACTTAATGAATTAAGGGGATCTTTCGATCATAATAAAAATGTAATTAAAGACCATATTTCTCTTTAACAGTCAAATCCATTGTATACACACGACAGACCGGGGAAGTTTAAATGTCACCAAAGCTAAAAGTTACATTTATGCTAGCATATTTGTGAGTGATTAGCATGCATGAAACATTAGGCTTTAGATTTAGCTTTAAATATTCCGCTGTGAGTTAGGTGTTGCAGTTGAATTTGTGAAGCACTATTCTTCAAAAAGAAATGTATGTTGTTTATGCATATTGTAATGTGAAAAGTAGTTGTTGCAGAAACGAAGTAAGGCCTGCAAAGTTCTAAAAAAACTTTAGTACTTGCTATAAACCCAAGCAGTATAGAGTATGTCTAATATTGTCCATCTCGGAGAAAAAGCGGTGAACATAACAATGGTGACGGATTGGCTTTCTGTTAATACAGGCCCACATAGTTTTAACTAAAAGCACTAGGCTCAATCCCTCTTAAATCTTCTGAAAGCAGAAATGAACATTTCATCCATAGCTTCTGCAAATTGCCTTAGGTTTTCTTTACTGATAAATTATGCTTTTGAATCTTCTCTTTGCATTCACTTGACATTAGATTTAAATAATTTAACTACTTAGTAAATTCCAGATGGTTTTTATTACCTTCTAAAATGTAGAAATTAAAAGATGTTGCCCTTTTTTTTAACCATAATTCTAACCTCTTTAATTAGGGCTCCGTTTCTGGGTTGTGACAGCAAGATAAACGTTCTCATAAAGAAGGTTAACCAGCAGTAGACCTATCATACGTGCACACAAAAAAAACCCCACTGGGATCTCATTAACTACATTATTCTGCAGTTTATGTTTATGTGCAGGCTGGGTGCAGCAAATGGAATCCAGCTGCTTGTAAGAGTTATGTTAGATCACACAGGGAGTATACCCAACAAGGTCTGTGAAATGTCTCCTAATGCTTTGGGAAAGTCTAGTTTAGATTTGAAGTAATTGGGGGAAAACATGAAGAAAAGTTATTTGACCTTTTCATGATGTGAAGATAAAGAGAGTGTTTGATTAATCACACAAAGTGTTGAGGTGGAATGAAATGTACTGAAACAAAATGACCCCACTCTTAACTCTTTTGTCTATTTGTTTTTGCAGTTTTGTTAGCAAGTCTGTTAAAGATTTCCTTTTGAAAAGACATGGTTAAATAAGATTTCTACATTTTGAGGAAATTGGCTCCTGTTTATTAAATGAGCTAAGCCACATTTGCCGCCAAGCATTGGTTGTAGCTATGTGTTATGTTACTTTTGTACTTCTTGTAATCATTCAAGGCATGTAAACATTTGCAAACTTTGTTCCCGAAAATAAATAACCCAATGTTTTATTTATGCATCTTTAGAATGCCAGGTGAGCGTTTGACCATTCGAAACCCGTCTGAAGTTGGGCGTTTCCCCGGAGCGGCAGCGCCCACCAAGGTGGAGCTTACCATTCAGAGTGAAGGGGGGAAGAAGCAGGAGGAGGGAGCGTGCCGTCGCTGGTTCAGGAAGATCTGTCCATGCTGCTGTAAGCATCAAAACAGTGCATCTTATGATGTCACAGATAAGGTGGAGTTCACCAAGCCCCCAGCCCCTGCTGTGGTCTCGACACCTGAGCCTGACAAGTCAAAGCCTGAGAATGGAGAAATGAAGGAAACCGAAGGTAGAATTAAAGTTTAGTTCTGCATTCTAAATAAACCATACAAAGTCAGAATTGAATCAGTTGAATGTTTCAAGCTCTAATCCATCTATTGTCTCTCAGAAGTCAAGCTGTCAGTGTGCATGGTGGACCTTCTGAGCTCCAAGACTGGTCAGAACAGAGTGGAGCATCACACCGATCTGTACCATGGGGACAAGCTGATCATCCGCAGAGGACAGACGTTCCAGATGGAGATAGAGTTCAACAGGCCCTTCAGTACTGACATGGATAAGATGCGCTTGGAGCTGAAAACAGGTAATTAAAAAAAAAAAATAAAGAAATATTACTGTAGTGGAATTTCTAAGATAGCAGTCTGAAGCAAGTCCTATTTTTTGTAGGTTTACTGAAACTTATAGACATGCGGGGGAGGTCAAGTTCAAAACGGTGCGTCAGAATTTTGTGGCAGAAAGCTGTGCAGCAGTCTGTTGGTTCTGCTTTTGATGTTCCGGTGTTGTTTGCCTGATGGCTGCAGTTCAGTGAAAGGTTGAAAGGATTCTTTGAAAATATTTTAAACCCCTCAAAAAGCTCTGAAGCAGATCCTGGGAAGAGGGTAGAGACAGTTCAATGGTCCTTCTCATTTTCCTTTCACTGCCATAATGCAGCTGGAGTACTATGCTGAGTGGCAATTTATCAACACACTGTCAACCAGAGTTCTGTAAAG
This sequence comes from Girardinichthys multiradiatus, assembly GCF_021462225.1. Classification (NCBI taxonomy): domain Eukaryota; kingdom Metazoa; phylum Chordata; class Actinopteri; order Cyprinodontiformes; family Goodeidae; genus Girardinichthys; species Girardinichthys multiradiatus. The sequence goes on from NC_061799.1 coordinate 13,245,679, forward strand.
TTTTGTGTGGAAGTTGCTAGAAAGGGATATTTGTTTCAGGTTTTTGCCAATCTGCTCCAGGGTCTTTGCACTCCAACAAATGTAATTCTATAATTCTCTCTACTGCATGGCTGTTGATGTTGAGGGGTGTGTGCTCAGGTCTTGATCTCTGGAAGTTGATGATCATCTCCTTTATATTGTCCATGTTGGTAACCAACCAACGTGGGGACATCGTGTTGTCCCTGCACCAGCCTTCGAGGTGTTTGATCACTCTCTCTTCACATTATTATTATCACTTCCCCAAATGGGTCACCCTGCTGTGCTAGCATCTGCAAAATTTATTGAGCAGCTTTCCTCATGTGTGCATGTACAGCCATGTGAAAAGCAGGGGAATGAGCACACAACCTTGTGGAAAATTAATGCTAAAAAAACAAAAAGCTAAAAACCACAACAGACCATTGGTCTACCACTACTGTCCAGTTGTATTGCCTTTGTGACTAATATTAACTGCATGTGAAACTACAATGTAAGTGACCCTTGACAGTCCAACATATGTCTAATGCCTTCACTTTGTATATCTACCATATTCATATTGAGCTGCAGTTTAACCATAGCTGCCTCACAGGATTTGGATTCCACCCAGCCATTCCTCAGAGTTAACAGTTTCCAGACCTCAGGATACCAGACACCCCCCACTGGAATTTACCATCCTCATAGTACACACTTGGGAATAAATAACCATTACATCACAGTGCAGTACTTATTTGCTGTCAACCACTGCTTAGATCACTATTATTTCCTCAACTGCTTTTGCAGAGGATGTTTTTACATCAAATCCTTGACTCGGTTCTAGTTTCTAAATTTGGCAGCTGGACCGAAGATGATTTTATTTTGTAGATGAAGTTGTTTCTTTAGATAAGAGACAATGTTTTCTTTTAGATTTCCTTCTGAATAAATATTCATTGGGAAGAAGGAGAATGGCAAGAAGTCAGATGGGGAACAATGGCTTCACGATAAACTTAATGCAGCAGTCGGAATATGTCCTCCAGCTGGGTTCCACAGAATGCATGCTTCAGTAAGAAGCATTCAGAGCTTTTTAGTCAAGCTAATGGGCCTGTAAGGTGATTAAAGAATATGAGGCCATATAAAAAATCTTTTAAAACAGCTGTTAAACACCAACAGATGTGTACGATTTCCAAATGTAAAAAAAAAAAATGTTTTGGAGGATTTCCAGTCTTAAAGCATTGTTTACTGTGAAATAAAATTTGCATAGCTGGGGGAGGCTGGGATGCACATGTGGTTTAGAGTTTGCTCATCTACCAAGACTCCCTTACTATTACAGATATAGTCCAGACTGTTTTCAGCTGAAGGTTGTAACTATCACCTCTGTGCTACAAACATTTAATTTGATTTCACAAAACGATAAGGAAGAATCTTGAGTTGAATTAGTCTGAGCAAAATTTAGCAAAGTGAAAAGGAAAGAATGGGATTCTTTCCATATGTGGTAGTTTACAACAGAACTGAAAATGGTATGTACTATTTCAGAACACAAGCTATTAGGATGATATCAATCTCTGCAAGAAAATATGTTAAAACATACAAACATGCATTCAATTCAATTCAAAAATACTTTATTAATCCCAAAGGGAAATTAAATATTGTTGTAGCTCATTATGAGGGTTTCTTCAAAGAGCCGTTGTAGATGCTGATGGCTGTGGGCAGGAAGGATCTCCTGTAGCGCTCCGTCTTACAGCAGATCTGAAGAAGCCTCTGACTGAAGACACCCTGTTGCTGTAGGACAGTCTCATAAAGAGGATGCTCAGGGTTCTCCATAATGTTCTTCAATTTATGAAGAATCCGTCTTTCCACAATGATCTCCAGAGGTTCCAGAGGAGTCCCCAGAACAGAGCCAGCCTTTTTTTATCAGCTTGTTGAGCTTTTTTAAGTCCCTGGCTCTGATGCTGCTTCCCCAGCAGATGATGGTAGAAGAGATCACACTCTCCACAACAGACTTATAGAAAATATGCAGCATCTTGCTGCAAACACCAGAGGACCTAAGCTTCCTCAAGAAGTACAGTCTGCTCTGTCCCTTCTTGTAGATGGCTTCACAGTTGCATCTTCACTCTAGTCTGTTGTCCAGGTGAACACTGAGGTATTTATACTCCTCCACCACCTCCACTTCTTCTCCCATGATAGAAATAGTTTTTGACTTATTCCTGTTTCTCTTAAAATCTACAATCATCTCCTTTGTTTTAGTCACGTTCAAAATGAGATGATTGTTTCCACACCATGCCACAAAGCGGTCCACCACCTTCCTGTACTCAGCTTCTTGTCCATCTCTGATCCACCCCACGACTGCAGAATCATCCGAGTATTTCTGCAGATGACAGGAGTCTGTCTTGTACTGGAAGTCTGAGGTGTACAGAGTGAAAACGAATGGTGAGAGTACAGTCCCCTGTGGTGCTCCTGTGCTGCTGACTACCTGGTTAGACTCACAACCCTTCAGTCTCACAAACTGTGGTCTGTTTGTCAGGTAGTCTTTGATTCAGGAGATTGTTGAGGCCTCCACCTGAGTCTTCTGGAGTTTCTGACAAAGCAAATCAGGTTGGATTGTGTTAAATGCACTGGAGAAATCAAAGAACATGATCCTCACAGTGCTGCTGGCTTTGTCCAGATGACAGTGGCTTTGTTGAAGCAGGTGTATGATGGCATCTTCAACTCCAACTCCACAGCGATAAGCAAACTGAAGGGGGTCCTGATGGTTTACTGTTTGCTTACTCAGGTGGGCCAACAGGAGTCTCTCTAGGACCTTCATGATGTGGGATGTCAGGGCAACAGGTCTATAGTCATTGAGGACTGATGGGTGAGTTTTCTTTGGTACCGGAACAAGACAGGAGGTCTTCCACAACACCGGAACCTTCTTCTGGGCCAGGCTAAGGTTGAAGAGGTGCTGCAGAATCCCACAGAGCTGCTCTGCACAGACCTTCAGGACTCTAGGGCTGACACCATCTGGACCTGCAGCCTTATTCCAATTTAGTCTCTCCAGTTGCATCTTCACTTGACTTCTTGAGACACACAGGTGGAAGCGGGAAGCAAAGGAAGCATCATCATCTTCTGATATGGTTGAAGGCAAACATGTAGAAGCAGAAGGGTCTAGGGCTGAGGTGGAAGATAAAAAATGTGAGGTGTTACTGGACAGCTGTGGGTCCTGTGGGTCAAAGGAGGGTGGAATGTCTCTTTGGCTGTGAGCAGGAGAGGAGGATGCGAAGCTTGTTTCTGAACTGAACCTATTGAAGAATGTGTTTAGTTTATTGGCTCTGTCCAGACCTCCATCGGTCTGATCATCCTTCTGCTTGAAGCCTGTGATCTTCTTCATCCCTGTCCACACATCTCTGATATTGTTTTGCTGGAGCTTGCTCTCCAGCTTCTTCTTGTACTCCTCCTTGCTGTCTCTTATCTTGACTTTAAGTTGCTTCTGTAAACTCCTCAATAATTTTCTGTCTCCCTCTCTGAAGGCTCTTTTTTTCTTGTTAAGCAGGTCCTTCTTACATACATCTTCATTTAATTAATAAACATTGTTCACATTCAGACATGGATAAATTTGTTGGCATCTCTTATAAAAATGTGTAAAAAGTGTTGTAATAAATAATTATTTTATCCCAGTGACATAATCACAAAAATTTAGATGAATCCAAGAATATGACATGACAGGGGTGTCTATATCTTTTAACTACTAGGCCACTAGGCTGGACAAGGACCTTTGTTTACCTTGCTGCCACGCACAGTTAGAGGGATGGTAAGGAAGGTAAAAGAAAATCTCAAAAATTCACTGTTAGAGACCTGCAACAGAATGTCATCTTGGGATCACTACGTCACTACGCAACCATTAGAAGCTACCCACAGTCATTTTCAATAAATTTGAATATCCGTTCATATGAGGCTCATTTGTCAGATTAAAAGTACCTTTTGAAAATAATAATGTTTAAGCAGGTATTAAACATACTTTTCATTAGGACCACATTAAAATGTTGAACAGAAAACCAAGAAACCCAGCTAAGAATCTAACAGGAAAAAAACTCTAGATGTATAAAGAACACTAAAATAAAACACAAGAGAATGAAGTAAGGAAAAAACAACCTATAACCTATACGATAACAAGGATATGCACATAATCATCATCAGAAGATCATGACACCATGGTTGTCAATAAATGTGGCCAACACTGTAAGGTCTAAGGAGTTGTAAACAATCAGAACAAATGGAACTATTTTCAAAATATAATCTGTCTTGTGTTTCGTAGGTTCCTTGCCCATTGTCTCTAAAGGGACCCATGTCATCATTCCACTCGTTGACAGTCTGGAAGATGAGCGCTGGGAGGCCAAGATCACAGAGCAGACCTGCAACAAGATCAGGCTGTCCGTAAACTCCCCGGCTGACGCGGTGATTGGTCTATATGGGCTCACTGTCACGACGCAATCTGCGAAGGATGAGGAGCCAACATTTTACAACTCCAGCGAGAATATCATCATGCTCTACAATCCATGGTGTGAAGGTAAGCTGGGAGTGGGGAGGAAGACAGCAAAAGGGTTTACATGAATGTAAGCTTGGGCAGTGTGTCCAAGCTTTTGACTAGTAGTGTATGTATGTCTATAATTTTTTGGAACAACTTTGTTACTGTAGCATTGCTACAGTCCTACAAGTACATTTTAATCAGTCTGACAGCAAATACCTGAAGAAAACAGATGACTGTTTAAACCTTTAACCTCTGAAAGGAGTACTGATATCATGTTTCACATGAGTGAGAAAGGTTAGGAGAATCCAAAAATGTGTTGCTGTCCATCAAGCAGCAGCAGCAGCATGACTGTGAGTAAGAATGTGAGTTATGTAACTCCCCTGGCTGTGATTCCAAATGTTTGGTTGGCCCTCTCAAGCACAGCTCTCAGCTACATTAGAGATCAAAACTGTTTGTTTTTTGGGGGAAATGGACCTTAAAATGCCTAATTTACACATACCATCATGCTTCTACTGTTGCCCTGAAACTGTACTGCTGTAAAACATCTAAACAGGCAAATTACCAAATTATTTACACTTTCACTTTCAGCACATAACTTTAAACAAGTGCAATTCATTTGATATGTAAATGGAACAACTTTAGCAAACATGCTTTTCATCTAGTACAGACCATAATTTTAAGCGCTTCACAAAAGTTGTCACACCCTTTAAACTTTTTTTCCCCACTTTGCCATGTTACAGCCACAAACTTCTATGTGATTTATTATGGATTTTATGTGACCAACACAAAACAGCACCTCATTTACTTTGTTTCAAACTGTTCCATTGTATCTCTGGCTGTATGTTTGGCTGTTATACTGCTGGAAGGTGAACCACAGCTGGATCTTTCCATCAACTCTGACTAGCTTCCCAGTCTCCGCTGCTTTCCCACAGCATGATGATGCCATCAATGTGTTTTACTGTGGGAATGGTGTGTTCAGGGTAATGTGCATTATTGAAAGCCATTATAAAAAAAAAAAGCCATTTGTAGTCCTATTTGCAGCATTCCACTGGGTATGTGGGGGACAGAACAAACATGAAGACGAAGGTGCTCTGGTCACGTTGAACCAAATCCTTTTAGCCTACATACAAATGTTATGTGTGGTGGAAAACTAACACTGATGATGCTTTGGTAAGGGTTTTATTCAGCAGGGAGAGAAGCTGGTCAAATTTGATGCAAAAGACTTGAGACTTGAATGGAGGTCCACCTTCCATAAAAAAAATAACCCAAAACATACAGTGGGAGCTACGGTGAAATGGATTAAATCAAAGCATGTCAACGTATTAGAACATATTAGAAGTCCAGATCTAAATCTAATTCAGAAAGATGTCATTACAATGAAAGGTAAGTATTGAGTTTGAGGTCTGAATACAACTGCAAGACCACAGTTTTCAGATTTAAATTTAGAAAAAAAATTAGATCACTTGTATATTTTTTTCATAATTATTTGCTGCTATGTGTTGGGCTATCACATATAATTCAAAAACAATGCATTGAGGTTTGTGGCTGAAACATCACAAAATGTGAAAAGAAAGTTTGAGTTGTAAACACTTTTGCAAGGCATTATGCAAAATCTCTGTTGGTTTATTCCATGTGGAGTTCTGACTTGCAGTTATGACTTATAGAAGCATTTGACAGATCTTATGCAGCTGCCTACAGATCACAGCTATTTAGTCAGTCAGTCATTTTCTACCGCTTATTCCATAGTGGGTCATGGGAGAGCTGGTGCCTATCTCCAGCAGTCTATGGGCGAGAGGCAGGGTACACCCTGGACAGGTCGCCAGTCCATCGCAGGGCAACACACAAACAACCATGCACACACCTAAGGGCAATTTAGAGTGACCAATTAACCTAACAGGCATGTCTTTAGACTGTGGGAGGAAGCCAGAGTACCCGGTGAGAACCCACGCATGCACGGGGAGAACATGCAAACTCCATGCAGAAAGACCCCTGGTTGGGAATTGAACCCAGGACCTTCTTGCTGCAAGGCAACAGTGCTACCAACTGCGCCACCGTGCAGCCCCAGCTATTTAGTGTCATTTCTAAAAGTTTTTTGAGATTTTTTTTATTTCCTCTTATGGGAATGTAAGATTCCCGTCTTTAAAATTTTGCTATAAAAACCTTTTAGTTGCATCATGTGTGTTGCATTATCGGTATTAAATCTCTCTTTAGGTATAGTTCTAAAACTCTTAACCTCTCTGGGATAAGTCGCAATGGAAATGAGAATTCCATTTATTTTCTTATCGCCAGTTCTTATTTTATTCAGATAAGAAAGCCTAAGGAAATGAGCTTTATAGTTTACTAGGCTGAGTTTGGCAAATGATCCATGCAGGATATTTGAAAGAGAGAATAATATGGGCAGTGGAGCACATATTCTTGTCTCTTTTGGAGATGTGCCCAATCCGCTTCCCCCCCTTTTCAATCTCTTCTTCCTAAATCCAATCTGTCCCTCATGCTCATAAAAAACCCAAAACCAACAATTACTGTATAAAATACCTCAGGGCTAGGTTCAGAGTGATTTGTGCAGCTGGGGAAAACCTGCTTCCTTTCTGGCTTTTTACTGCCTCCATGTGTATTTCCTTCTTTTTCTACACCTCTCCAACCCAGTTCAGCTCCCTTTTCCTTGCTATCTGCTGACCTGAACCTCACACCATGACCCCTTCAATCTGTTTTTGAGCCTCCTCCTTCATATCCTCCTGTATGTTTCTTCCCACATTCCGGGAATTTTCTTTAAGTGAAAATGGAAACAGTCAGATCTGACAAATGCTGCAGTTTCACCTCAGCATGCTTTCTCCTTTAAAGGTCCCGATACACACTGAGTTATTCTTTGCTCTCCCTCCCCCACCCCTTCCTCCCAAACATAATTTCTCTTTTTCTCCCAGCTGTCTCCCGTGACTTTTTAACCATTTCCTTCCCCTTGCTTTTTCTGATTCCCATTTCAGACACCCTGATACATTTACTGCTTTTCCTTTTTGTTTTTTACTCTCCATTTTCTCCCCATGTTTAATCACACTGCTGATAGCAAGAGAGAAAAAAAAGATGGAAAAAGAAATGTTCATGTGAAGTGGCCAACACCCAGGTCTGGAGTACTGATTTCTCTCCAAACAGACTGTTTCCCATAAACCACTGAGGGCCCCAATGCAAGGTTCATGAATTCATTGTGTTTCTAAGCAATTTCCTGATCTTAGGGACTTGGTCCAATAACATGGGAGGAAAAAAAGTCACATTCTTAAGTGGTTTAGTCACTGGTTGATAAAACTGAAATTTGAGGTTATTTCCATAAGGCCAAGGCTCAAATCTAATCTCCTGGATTAACAGAAATCACAAATTTTGGTTTAAACTGACTGCCAGCAACTTTTCCAGAAGTCTTATGTCCAAACATTGACAAATATAGTATCATATCTCATGTGTTTTTCTAGAGGATAATGTGTTTCTGGATGACGAAGAGCAAAGGAAGGAGTATGTGCTGAATGACACTGGCAGGATTTACTACGGCACAGAGAAGCAAATCGGTGCTCGCACATGGAACTTTGGGCAGGTATGGACTAGATACGACTGTAAAGTGCTGTATTTTCCAGGGCCCTGTAGCCACTCAAAGCAGAGCAAGCTATGCATTTGTCAGAACCTGATAAGTATCACTGTAACAGGATGGTGTATGAGCAAATAGCATTAAAACTACTTCAGTTAAAGTATTTCTATTTTGCAATTTGATTGGAGCTAAAAAAAAAAAAAAAGGAAAATAATATGGGGAAAATTACTGCCAAGAATCAAGAGCACATATTTTCAATTTGAGAGCAGGATTTCATTCTGCTTGTACTCAAACATAGTAATGTCTGCACTCAAAACTTCTGCTTTCTTTCAAATATACTCTGTTCTCTCTCAAATCCTTGTTTCTGCACTCTGATCTAATGCATCTTGCATAGATAATTTCTCCTCCTGCTTGTTTCATCCTCCAAGCGCACAAACTGGCTCTCTGTTCGGATCAAAACTGCGCTCTCAAGTTTCTTCCCTGCTCACAAATTATTTTTGCTCTTTCTCTGATTAAAGTCTATCATCTCTTAGCAACCATATCAGCCAATACAATGACAGCGTGCAACTGCTAGGTCACAGGCTTAGTTGGGGTGCGCTTGTTTCCTTCTACTGAGCGTACTTGTGTTCAATAGATTTTATTGGATTTATATGTAATAGATCAACACAAAGTAGTACATGATTTGTGGAGGAAAAAGCATGCACATTTCTTTTTTTTAACAAATAGAATTTGGAAAAGTGTGTAGTTAATTCCATGAAGTCACCACTTTTTCAAACCGCATTTTACTAAAATGATGGATGGAGAGCATCACTGAAAACAATTTTCAAATCCTGCCACAAATTTTCAAGTGGATTCCCACAGCTTTGTGCTGCCTCCTTTGCGTGAATTTTATTTCATCATATCAGAGGGGGATCAATGCAAGTGCATGCCACACTTTTCAAATATTTGCATGTAATGATTTTGAAAAACAGTGCTTCCTTTCCCTCCACTTTACAATTCTGCACTAAATTGTGATGGTCTGTCACATTAAATCCTAATAAAACACATAATAATATATTACAACCTCACATTGAAGTTTTAGTTTTAACATATCACTTTGCATGCAGGCAATACAAGTCGTATTACCAATGGGATAAGGACTTCGTTGTGAACAGCATTGATTGCTCAAATTGGTTGAAAACTATAAAGTATTGTTTCACAGCATGTTTCTCTTGTTAAACTTGCTACAGTGATACTTTTGTAACGTTTTACAGAGCATTTTATTTCTAAAGCTAGTGTTTTTTTCACTGTCTGATGAGCCTTTCAGTACAAACAATATTCCTTGTTACTAGTTTCATGAGGGAATCCTGGAAGCATGCCTGTTCATCTTGGAGAAGAGTGGCATGTCTCCTTCTGGCCGAGGGGATCCGGTCAATGTGGTCAGAGTTATATCTGCCATGGTGAGCAAATGCAAACAGTATACACAAACACATAAAAAATAAGTTAAATAAATGGGAAAAGTGCAAATAAAATAATGTTTTCAGATAAATGCTCCCGATGACTATGGAGTCCTGGTCGGGAACTGGTCAGGAAAATACTCTGATGGCGTGTGTCCTGCAGCGTGGAGCAGCAGTGTGGAGATCCTGAGGAAATACCACTCTTCCAATGCAATACCTGTGAAATATGGGCAGTGTTGGGTCTTCTCTGGGGTCACTACAACAGGTGAGCAACAGCTGCTAAACACAGAATCTGTACTTGTGGGTGTGTTTGTGTGTGAGAGCAAGGAGAGGGCATTTATAGGGAGGGTTTGAACCACAGCAGGAGGTTAAAGCTGTTTGATACCATCTGTAAGGAGTGTACGGTGAATGTTTATTTGGAGTGTTAGCATGTGAAGAATCTAGAGGTGTTACCTAGCAGTGTTCCCTGGAATCCATCATTTTAAAAGTCAGCTTGAATAAGAATCCAAACATTTTTCTGACCTTTTCATTCAGCTCTTTCTGTAACTCTGTAACAGAACAATATCTCAGTGTGTGTAGTCAGGGAACCTCACATGATAGCTCGCTGACTTTAGCACATGCCCCTGATAGCAAGCCATAGCTCATGTATAAACTAAATTCATTGCAGTGGCATTCCCCTCATACCTGCTACTTTTGTCACAAACTGAGCTACATGTGTTGCTTTCAGCCAGAGTAAAAAAGTTCACTCTGTGAAATGTATACATGCAGCATTACAATCGGTATATTAAGATTAGATCAGTCTTTATGTTTACTTAGAAATGTAATTTTAAAACATTGTCTGTCTTTCCTTGTTTTCAGTGCTGCGCTGCCTTGGCATACCTGCCCGCAGTGTGACCAACTTCCAGTCTGCGCATGACACTGATGTGTCCCTCACTACAGATGTGTACTTTGATGAGAACATGCAGCCGATTGACTTCCTTAACAATGACTCTGTCTGGTAAGAAAACTAACTTTACATTGCGAGGGCATCATACATTCACACACTTTTAAATTTACGTCCACTCCAAAAGCACATCTTAGAGAAGTCACATGCTTTGTCTACTTGCAGCTGCTTTGTGTAAATTTTGTAAATAAAATAATCAGAAAACAAGATAGTCCAATAGCTGCAGAAGAGTGAGTATGTTAAATATAGAACTTCAAACACAGTGAAAAGCACAGTGGCCACTCAAGAACAAAGTAATGAAAGAGAATCTCGATCTTAAATTGATGCTATAAAAAAAATACGTATGCATTGTTCAGTAATTAGGAAGAAGTCAGGAGAAATGTCTGCAAAGGAGTAGCTTGGAGATCCAGCAGACTGGTACTTTACTCTGGGATTTAAAAGCTCTCTATGAGGGCATATAATTTAACAGAGGGGAACGACCCCTTTTGACAAAATTCTAATTCGAAACACAAATAATTCTGGCACATCTGTCATCTGAATGCTTTATTTTTATGATATATGTAGAGATTGTACACAACATAGTGGCAGTGAATGGAAATGGCTAAAAGTCCCGCTTTTCTAGACATCACTCCACACCATCTGACTTGTCACTCAAACTCAAAAAGTGCCTTGAGATGACATGTGTTGGGGACTCGGAGACTGTCTTGTACATTTAGCTTTTTCATATCATTTTGTAGTTTGGCACTAAAAGACTTACTTCAAGCTAATGTTATACATGTGCTGGTTGGGGAGTATGTGAGGAAACATTTAGAGAAATAAGTTATTGATTTAACTTAGTATCGCAATCTGTGAGTCCAACTGATAAAAACCAAAAACCACAGTAAACACATTTTCATATCATTTTACTTACCTTGAAGATCTGGTTGCTGGTTCAGCTAGTCGTCTGAGGTTACAATTGCACCAATTGTACTGTGTTCTCCTCTGGGTAGTCTGGTAGAAAACAAACCCACTCAGGCCATTTTGACATCTCCCCTAGGTAACTGGTGCCTTAAAGCTAAGAATCCAGATGTTTAAAAATGCTTGGGGAAAAAACGTTTGGTGTAAGTTAAGGAGAAATCCCCATTTATTTCCTACACAGAGGATCTATGGAGAAAGTAAGATTGGTTACTCCGTCCTTTTCTGCATTGCCAGAAAGCAACCAGATATTGATTCAACATAATCCCATTTAAATGATTTTCTTTTGCCAAGAGAACTATTCATTTTTTTGTTTGCAACAATTGGCAGTCATGCTCTGCACTTCTGGATAAAGCATCCATATATTGAAGTACTGTTTTATACAGTGTGGTTACAAAGGCTTTATGTGTGAGAAACATTTGTTTTGACATTATTTTCAGCTTTAAAAAACAATTGTGGTTTAAAAAAGTCATACTTTTAAAATGTTTCCCTTCATCTCGAATGATTAAACAGGTACTAGTTGTGATTTGCCTAGTTGCTACATCAAAATATAATTATTTTTTCTGTAATAAACCTCCTGTTCCACATTCCCTGTATAAAACAACCATTTAAGTCCTGACAAACTAACTAAAGGTGTAAAAAGTAGTTTGCCAATCCAGCTGTTTCTTCAGGTTTTTAGACTTTATATATAGCAATGCTGCCATTTCATACTGAAGGAGCAAATACGAGATCGGAGTCAATATTTTCTTTCAAATAAAAAAGATGTAGATGAGTGGACTTTCTCAGACTGAAAAACCTTTCTACCTGTAGGAATTTCCATGTATGGAATGATTGCTGGATGGCCAGACCAGACCTTCCCCCTGGCCATGGAGGCTGGCAGGCTGTTGATTCTACTCCCCAAGAGACAAGTCAGGGCACCTTCCGTTGTGGCCCAGCCTCTGTCAATGCCATCCGCTCCGGTCATGTCTACCTAAAACACGACACGCCTTTCGTCTTTGCTGAGGTAAGTGTAGTTTTTTCATTATAAGCTGAAGGTTTGAAGGATTTTCAGAGATAATCTTTTTCCCTGGAGAATCTTGCTATTTCAGTTTTAGAGCCAATATTTAGTTGAGGTTTGTAAGGAGTCAACATCTCCTTTAGATTATTTAGGGAATATCTAATTGAGTTTTTGCATCATAGATAATAATATCTAGATACTTCAAGCATTAGACAATTAATCAATAAACTGTTATCTGTGAGTTCAGCTTGATCATCAGTCTTTAAAGTTGATAATCCTTCTTGGTATTTGCTTCTCAGGTCAACAGTGATAAAATCTACTGGCAGAGGAAACTTGACAGTACTTTCTGTCAGGTCTACAGTGAAAAGAAAGCTATTGGGCACTGCATTAGCACCAAGGCAGTGGGCTCTGATGAGCGTGCAGACATCACGCACCTGTACAAACATCCAGAAGGTACTGAGAAGCATGTTTTACTTCAACTACTGCAAGTTTAAATTAGATTTATGCCCTATCGCCGGACATAATAATTGTTTATATTTTGCTACTTTGAAATGGGATGATTTATCATTACTATTATTTTCAACAGATTGTCTTACTCTTTACAGATTCCTACCAAACTACACAACTTCTCATTTGTGTTTTAAAATAATAAAATGTGTATCTCTGTTTGTCTTATCTGACAAAAAAGGGTGTGACATTTCTGGTGTAGCTTTACATAAATCTTGAATCCTCAGGCAAAAGAATGTTCACTTACCTCTATATTTACTTCCTGGGCAGACTCTGAAGAGGAGCGCATTGCTGTGGAGACAGCTTGTCGGTATGGAAGCAAGCCAGACATCTACTCGGCTCCTGCAGCTGAGGATGTGAAGGTGGAGGTGAAGATAGATGGCGAGGGGCCTAGGATGGGCAGTGACGCCAAGCTGAGCATTGTGGTGAAAAACCAGAGCTCTCAGCCCCGCCAGACAACTCTACACAGCCAGGTGGCCGTCATGTACTATACCGGCGTGCTAAAGAATGCTATCAAGAAGGATAATATCCCTGTGGACCTTTTGCCCAATGAAGGTTTGATTTTTAAAGTTTTTTTATGTTGTTGGTTAAAAAGTGGCACAAATTAATGTTTCAGATTTTTTCAAATATACATAGAGCTTTAAAATTGGTTCATTCTTACTGCTTTGGCCTAAATGAAGCTTATTGTCAGTATGAACCTAGGAAGGTAGGACATTCGTGAACAGAGGATCATTTAAGCACATTTTACATCATCATTTCGAAATAAATACCCAACCATGAAACCCCTTTGCTGATAAATGTATTCCTCAGATAATACAGGAGGAGCATCTGGTGTCTTTCTCCTGGACTGTGCTGCTGCATTGTATCACATTCCTGTATCTTATCACTACGTCACACTTGTTCTGTAATCCTGTCTATCCCCGGACAGGTTATAGTCACTCCCCCACTCCTTATTAAGAACTTCAACTAAACAGTAGGCATAAAGATGTGTTCTTTATGCCGCTCGTGGATTGATAAGTTGATATAAAATAGGCCTTGGGGGCTTAGGGAAATGAAAATACAGTTAAGACAATATCAAGAATAATGTTTTTTTTATATGCCACTGCCGGATTTCTTGTGGCTAGGTTAGGCATTTTGCACTTTTCTCAGTGCAGTATGGGACACCTGGGGATCGGCTCAGGGTAGTTCACCAGTTCTTACCCGTTAACTTTCTCAAGCATTGCTGATTTGCCCCTTCCTATTTCCATTTCATATCTATAAACAAAGGATTTTATACCCACGTACCCTTTTGTACCCCAAAAAGTCAGGTATGAAAGGATCAAGGAATGATATGGTTAAAGGGGCAATTTTATAAGCACATGATTTTTCTTAGCGTTTTTCTCAGTTGTTTTCTTTTGAGCTGAGTCATAACATTCTGGTGCTCGTTCAAGATTTTATGGTGTGGTATAAACTGGGTTTTGCAACACTTTGTAGCATAATAAAAAATGGGGAGCTATTCCCTGATGTTCTCCCATCCAAGTACTATGCAGGCCTGAGTCAACTTTCAAGAACAGACAAAAGAATGGGTCAAGGGTGTTATGATGGTAAATTAAACTAAAATGAAAGGTTCTGTCATATGGTTGTGAAGGTCAGTCGGTTTTGTGGTCTATGGTATGTATGATGTGTGTGAGCGATGAATGTATGTATGCAAGTTAGTTATCAGTCAGACAACTGCATAGCTTACTGCACGATTAAGAAAATGTTAATATAAGCTTGTAGTACCTTGTGACGCAATTTCCTGTCTAGAGTTAGTTCAAGTAGCTAACCCTGGCTGCTAAAAAAAACTCTCGATACCAGATATAAGGTTGCAGCTGAAAAAAATGGCATCAATCAAGAAACTGCTTTTCATTGCTTATAACATTTTATAGGCTGTAGAATCAGTCAGGTCTTGTTTCATAGTTGATCTGGCTCATTTTACAGACACAGCTAGAGGCTAATACACTGTGCTGATTTTAAATTATAGCTGCAGATATTGCCTGGTTGTGTCTTAATGTCTGGTTTACAGAGAATTTTATAAATCTTTACAGCAACTGACTGCAAAAGAGGCCAACTGTTTTTCCAAAAATGTAGGTTTTGATATTTGGTAGCATTCCATAATAAAAATGCATCTTTCCCTCTGTACACAGAGAAGACTATAGATTGGGTCTTGCCCTACCAGCAGTACCAAAACCAGTTGGTGGACCAGGCTGCTCTGATGCTGACACTCTCTGGAAGAGTCAGTGAAACCAAGCAAGTGTTGGCAAACCAGACAACCTTCAGGCTTCGTACACCTGACCTCCAGATTATGGTAGGATTTAAATTAGCATCAAAATTTCTTTTTAAATCATGCATAACAAGACAAATTCTGTATATGTTTCAATTCAGTTTATTTTTCTTGATAAAGTTCCACATCTTTTTTATTTTATTCAGCCTCTGGGTGAAGCTGTGGTGGGTAAGGAGATGTCAGCCAAGATTACCTTCACCAACCCACTGCCACGTGTACTGAAGAATGTTGCGTTCAGGGTGGAGGGCCTGGGCCTTCAAAAGGGCCATGAAGTGGTTGTAGGGTAAGAGGACTTTGATATTTTTTCTACATCATTTAATTTTCCTCATTCTTTTTCCTTTTGAGACTAACGTTTGATTTCTCCCCGCCTGTCTCAGTGATGTTGGTGCCAAAGCGACAGTAACACTAACGGAGCACTTCATCCCCACCCAACCTGGACTCAGGAAACTGGTGGCATCACTTGATTGTAAACAGCTAACACAAGTGCACGGAGTGGCCGACATCATAGTTAGCGAACAATGAGCTCTTCTAATTCTACAAAAATACCTAATTTCTAAATTTCTGTCCCCAAAGCAGTCCTATTTATTTTCTACTGCCACTAAATATTCTGATCTATGAAATGATGATTAACCACTGTAGCATTATCATTATTATTATTTTTTTATTTATCTATTATAAACTTAACACTTCTTGTGTGCTCTGGTGATTCATGGAGAAGGCATTGAATACATGCACAGCAACGAAGAGGCTTTAATTAACAAGTATTAAATGTATAAACCTATTCTAACAGTAGTTAAATGTAAAACACTGAACAAAATCATGTAAAGGTTCACTGTTAGGCCACGTTGTGGTTATGTAAATAATGTTTTTGTGTACTGTTCATTTAGAATGTGAAAATTATTGACAAAATGAACTTTCCGTGGCTCAAATGAAGGGAGAGACCTGTATATGGTTTAGAAAGGAACCTATTGAAATTATTAGTTGTTTTTTTTTGTTGAAAACTGCTAATATTCTCTTTAGCTATGTCTGCCCAAACCCTGTAAAAACACTAAAATATTAAAAAAATCCAAATCCCTTCATCGAATGAGGAAAAATGAAGGTCTTTTGTTGAATTCTTCTTTTATGCTGCCTCTTTTTCATTAAAAAAAAAGTTAAAAATCAGTGCCAGAGATAACCTTTGTTTGACTGCTAAATTGCCAAAAAAAGTCCCCATAAAGAACTTATTCTGTATTTACTGTTTGTTTCTCCATCATCTGGTTACAATAACGCTCACATCTTTATCACACATTGCGGATAACTTGCTTATTCAAACAGGGACTTCAGCAACAGAAGCATAGGAGAATATGGTTCTCATTAGGCAGGAAACGTTATCTCTACAGTCAGATTTACCGCAGTCAGGTTCAGTCAGGTGCAGCTAAAATACTTCTGATTGGCCACCTAATAAATATCTGGAAGGCGCAGCCAAACAGTCCTTATTGCCAATTTACACATACCAAATTATAAGCAGGTCACCCCTGTGTCAGTGTACGGTTGCACATAACAGCAAGAATCAGTTTTAAAGGGAATTTAAAAACAAAAACAGTTGAAAAAAATGAGAAAATCAAATAGTGTCAGTTCCATTATCCCAGGACAATTTGAGCACAAAATATTTGTACAAACAATGAATCTTGTGCAGAAACATTTTACAGTCAGGACATATTAGTTCTGCTATGTTGATTTTTATTTCGCTATTTATGTGAGGATGTTTTTTTGTTTAAAGTGCAAGAAATGGATCCTGTGTAAGATTTGAAAAAAGAAATCTGCTCAGGATTCCTCAAAACGTTTTCCTGTTCTGGCCTCTTGAACTACAGCACTCAGTGTACAATGTGAAGAAAACTATACCCATATTATTTATCTACCTTATCTACCTGGAATGTTTTTGTGTCATTTTTGTTGTGACAATAATAAAGTTAACTAAAACAGTCCTGTTGTGATTATTATTATTATGATTATATTATTTAATATTAATATATTATTAAATAATAACTCAGTCTGTTAAGTGTTGTCCTATGAAAACCAGCCCAATAAGGCAGTGGTATTAGGACAATAGTGAAAGGGGTGAGCCAAGCTCTGGCATTACTGTACTGCAAATGGACATACATGGAATAAATTCACACAGTTTCTTAAAATGCAAGAATTTCAGTCATTTTCTACTGCTTCTTCCATGGTGGCAGGGAAGCTGGTGCCTATCTTCAGCAGTCTTTGGGCAGGAGGCAGGGTACACCCTGGACAGGTCACCAGTCCATCGCAGGGCAACACACAAACAACCATGCACACACTCATTCACAGACAGGCATGTCTTTGGACTATGGGAGGAAGCCAGAGTACCCGGTGAGAACCCACGCATGCAAACTTTATGCAGAAAGACCCCAGGGCCTTCTTGCTGCAAGGCAACAGTGCTACCAACTGCCCCACCATGCAGCCCATCCAAGAATGTATTGAGAAATACATAAGTCACCTGAAAGTGAAACTTATTTCAATCAACAAACTCTTTACTATACTAGAACAATTTACCTAAAACTACCAAGCAACATGAAAGAATAAGGAAGACCAAGGACTATATACACAATATGAACAGTTGAATCAAAGATGGTTAAAACCATGAGCAATAGAGTGATGCAACATTACCATTCAGTGTTATTTACATTTGAGAACCATCTTGAGGAATCTTGAAATGAGGTTAAGTTAGTCCTGGAACTAACTTGGGCAATAATTGTCTACCTTCAAACCACCAATCACACTGCAACATCAGATAAATCATTATTTTAATAAAATAATTTTTCAAAGACTGATTTGCTGAATAAAACCAACCTTCTGGATGTCTAATCCTCAATGTTTAGCTGTCATTCAGTGCAATAACATTTAAGGAGATATAATTATGGAAATATTAAAATGATATTTAGGGGATAATATTTTAAAATAGAACCAAACCTTTCTGGATAAATGATTCTTAACTGCTGTTTAATTAGCTATTACATTTAGTAAAATAATATTTAGGGAAATATTATATTCCTAGATTGGAAACTAACAATCTTTCTTGATAATGCTTAACTGGCCCTCACCTACTGACGACAAAGTCACCTGTTACACCTAACTTGACTGGTGCTAGCCATTAGCTAACAGAGGAAACATAGCTTGCTACCACTCATTTAAGGTCATTTGTACCTTTAAAATACCATTCATACAAAGATCAAACTGCATACACGTTATGGGTGATGTATGTTTAAAAACCACCATTTAAATAAAGGCTGTCTTAAAAAAAAAAAAACAACACAGAACACATCATTAGCTGAGCAGGTAGTCTGCTAGCACTTAGATAGATGTGTTGTTTTTCAACACAAACAAAAAGCAAATGTCATGGAATAAACATTATTCAGATTATTTCATCCTAAACTAATTATCTTTGCCCAACCTCTTACGTGAACCGCGCTGAAGAAAAGGTTTCCTGGGCGACGAGTTGACGGAAGCGAAGCTGTCTGGTCAGTAGCGTTGGAGCAACTCTCAGTAGCTGTGGGGTGGCTCGGCTATGAAGCCCGCCTGGCCAAACGATACGACGAAGGCACATTGCGGCTACTTTAGTGTATGGCAGGCCAAAAGGGTAAAAAATCATCCGTATATTAACGTGCTGTTCTAATCCGTAAAAAAATGGATGCACCGTTTTTTTATGCGTAAACACATTGTTAATCTCGTGTAAAAAATGCGTGGTGGCGTAAATAACTTGTGACGGCATTTTATGCCTTTTTTTTATCATCAAGGGGCTGTCTTATTAGTCCTCAGTCACTAGATTTTAGGGCAATTTACCCAATCAGTACACTGAAAGGGCAGACAAAACCAGAAGGTCCCTAATCTTAAGGGAATTACAGAAAGTCCTTGCTCATGCCATCCTGTTCGTGTCACACCCAGTGTAACAAATAAAGTTTGGTTGACATTCAACTCAATGCACTTGTATTTTTGACAATAAAATCTGAAAAATGATCTTCTGGTTGTGTCTCCCCTTGCAGTGTACTGATTGGGTAAAATGCCCTAAAATCTAGTGGCTATAGCTCTCATTACCTGGACGTGCACACAGAAGGGCATGTGGTGTTCAAGTCCCGTGATCCTCTTTCAGGCCAGGGAAAACCACTTCACTTCAAGAAGTCTCTTGGGAGCTTCTCTGCAGGCCTCAAAGGAAAGGCAAGCCACGCCTTGTCTAATTACTTCCCTTATGAATGAATGCTGATTGTTTTTGAACAGCATATAGTTACTTAACTTTGTTGAATATGATTGGTGTGAACGTAGTCACTTTTGGCTGGAAGTTGAAGAGACATGTCTGCTCATCAGCAAGGAAACATTCACGCGTTGTGCCTCTCTGTCTGGTCTCCTGGACAGCCGTGTGGTAGAGACCGCCATGTTGAAACATGCCGTTTTTTGCCCATACTGTAACATCACGGGGCCCAACAGGCCCATAAAGCATTATTGCGTTTTAGACAAGACTATGGAGGTTGGAATGATGTAAACCAAGCTTCTCATGGAAAACCTATGACACATTTCTGCATTAACAACTCTGATTTCTTTGGTTCATTTATTTTTTTGTCACAGGTTGAACAAATACCGCATAATGAAAGGGTTACTCAGCAGTGAGTATGTTTTCTGTGCAAGTTGAGGCAGGAGGCACACCCTAAATGTATTTCATCATTCATAAAGACTGATGTAATCAGGAATGCTTCACCCTTACTTCTATGCACTCATTTAACACAATGAGCCTTTATCATTACCATTTTTACATATGAGGCTATTAAGAAATAAGCACACCAACAATGTATCAGTGACAAAGCTGTTCTATAAAGAACTTACAATTATCCTAGAAATAATACAGTGCTATTGTGATAACTTCATTTTTACTTTATGTTTACTTTATTTAACTTAGGTCTAGAAGACTAAAGTGTTTCCTTAAGTTTTTTAAGGACAAATTTAAACTTGAAATGTGATTTGAATTTGTATCTCCTTCACTGTAATCTGACACACCTAAATAAAATCCAGTTCTTTTGACCTCACCT
Organism: Girardinichthys multiradiatus; assembly: GCF_021462225.1. Taxonomy (NCBI): domain Eukaryota; kingdom Metazoa; phylum Chordata; class Actinopteri; order Cyprinodontiformes; family Goodeidae; genus Girardinichthys; species Girardinichthys multiradiatus. The sequence continues at coordinate 13,265,953 of NC_061799.1, forward strand.
AAATAGTAATTAGAGTCCACTTGTGTGTAAACTAATCTCAGTATGAATCCACCTAATCAGTGAAGGCCTCGTCTGTTTGTTAGAGGACATTAGTTAACAAAAAGCATCATGATGACTAAGGAATACAGGAGACAGGTTAGAGAATTTGGATAGGTTATAGCTAGGCTAGATTATAAAATTTTATCCTAAACTTAAACATCTTAGGTTTGGAGACCAAAACTGAGGTTTTTTGATACATTATGCTGTGGGGATGCTTTTCTTTATTATAGACAGAAAAGATGGTCAGGGTTGATGGAAGATGGATGGAGATACACAGTTCTGCAAAGTTTTGACTAAAGGCAGCAGATTACAAATAAACACTACACTTCAGATTTTTATCTGTAAAAATGTTTCAAAATAATATATCACTTTTCTTTCTACTCATTATTATTCACTACATCAAGCTGGTACGTCACATAAAAGCATAAGAAAATACTTTTGCTAAGAATTTTAGGTGAAGTAGCTCCCAAATTAATATTAGCAGTATCTCTGTGTGTGTGAATTGTCATGTATATCTGTGCTGTAATAGACTGAAGATGTGCACATGGTATACCTTTGGCTGACTAACTAAAGATTTTTTTCTGCAGCCATGAGCTGGACAAAGTGAAATGGAATATATTCATATTACTAAGATAGACCAAATGAAATGTAGCTTATTTTGATGATGTTGCTTGCTTAATAACCGTCCTTCTGCCCGTTATTACAGTATCAATACCCTGAGTGAAATCAGAGTGGTGAAATATAAGTATTAAATGTTTTTTTTTCCTCTTTTTTTCAGTGTACCTACTTTAACATGCTTTTCTTGATACTATTTGAGTTTTATAATATAATTATTCCTTGTTTTTACATCATGCATTTAAATGGCTCTAAAGGCCAGTTTTCAAATACCTTGAGTTGGTTTAAGGAATAATTGAAATGATCATGAGAATCCTTAAAGGACAGTTGTCAATTGGTCAAAAGTCCTCTCTCGCGGTTTTGATGATATTGATTCTGACTTATGTCAAGTTTTAATGGTTCTTCCTCTAACCTTACTCCACCTCTGCACCAAACTTAATGAAGATAAGTGATAGATTCTTACTGGCAGACAGGAAAGCTAATTGAGCTGAAGGTATTTCTCTGCTGGTGCATCTTGGACACAACAGTGCAGTAGGAAGCATGGACACAAAACGAGGCCTCAAGCAAACATGCTGTCTTTGGGTGCTGAGGAAGGTTGTTGTCTGTGACTGCTTATGGCAAATGAGGAGAGGCTGATCAAAACAAACTCTGAGAGCTTGCTGGGTATCACACAGTACTGCTTTGCAGCTGTCAGATAATAGCTCTGGTTTCAAATAGCAGCCTGGAGTCTTTCTGAATGATTACATGTTATCCCTGTGCATGTTAGGTTAACTGGTTAATCAAAATTACCCTTAGGTAGTAGTGTGTGCATGGTCGTTTGTCATGTGTGTCTCTGTGTTACCCTGCCATGGACTGGCCATCTCAGAAATATTGCAAAAGGAGGCTACAATGTGTCATGTCCTGAACTGAAAATAGTCAAGCTTTTGTACAATCACATTTAGATTATTGAAATGCACTGTACATTTAATAGGGGGGAAACTGTGTACCTGATGCATGTTTGTGTTTTATCTGGTTTTATTTGCAATTAATTTGAAAGGCAAGTCCTTCCCATTTTACTTCACCCTGTTGATTATCCATGAATGAGGAACACCTGGTGACTTGAGTAACAAGTCAGACAAAAAACAATGAGTGGTGACAAGGAAAATAATTTTAAAGGGGAAATGAGGAGCAAAAGGGAGACACCTCTCCCTAGGGCAGGTACCAGGCTACATCAGTTGACTAGCGCATCAGTATGTTACTGACAGGTCCCTGGGGTCCTGGGATCAGGCCCTGCAGATGGACCTCCATACAAAGCTGAAAACAGAAGGACACTGAGCTATCTTCCTTTGAACTTGAGATCGGTGTTTTCTTTGAAACGGCAGATAAAAAAAAAAAATCTTAAAAGTGTTGCCTTTGTATTTTGCCCCCTAGAGTCAATACTTTGTAGAAACATCTAGAGCTCAGTCAAATTGGATTCATGGTGTCATCAAATTCCAAGTCCTTCCACAGATTCTCGTTTGAGTATACACTCACCGGCCACTTAAAATGTACACCTATGTACACCTTGCAAGTACCGGGTTTGACCCCCTTTTGCCTTCAGAACTGCCTTAATCCTTCGTGGCATAGATTCAAAAAGGTACTGGAAACATTCCTCAGAGAGTTTGGTCCATATTGACATGATAGCATCACACAGATGCTGCAGATTTGTCAGCTGCACATCCATGATGCGAATATCCCATTCCACCATATCCCAAAGGTGCTCTATTAGGGTGTATTCACACCAGGAAAGTCCTTTGGTCTGCTTGTTTGGTCCGGACCAAAAGCAAACTTTATTTTTTTCATTTGGTGCGGTTTGTTTTCACATTGTACTTTTTGCAAGCGAACTATTACTTGTAAACAAAGCCACGCGGTGTTATGATTTGGGGTTGTTTGGTTTTTGGTTTTGGGTTTTTGTTGGTCTTACTCACAGTTCAAGCTTTGAATCATGTTTCTGTTTATTTTCCTGGTCATGCTTTAGTTTTGTCATCTTGTTCATGTTTTGTCAAGTTTGGTTTTCGGATCTGGTTATGCTTTTGCTTCATGTTTTTCTAGTTTCTATTAGTTTGTGTTCAAGAGTCTCTGTTTTGCTCCAGCCACGTTTTGGTCTGTTAATTCGGATCACCTGCACCTATTAATCTGTCTTCTTGTTTCACCTGGTCACACTCCATAAATATACACCAGTTCTGTCATTCATTGCAAACATTTCTCAAACCAAGTCTTGTTTTTTGATCATGCCATGCCTGTCTCGCCTGCCCGTTTGTTGTTTTATTCCTGCCTCCTGCTGTGAGGGAGTTTTTGTTATTAAACCTTTTTTACTTACCGACATGCTGCCTTCTAGTCTGCATTCTGGGGTCCTATATCTCGCAAGCCATAACACGCGGGTGACGATCATTGTTCCCATTGGACAGAAATGATGGGGGCGGGACAGAGCACAGACCCATAAATTGAGGAAAACAGTTGTAGACGTGCTGCGTGCAGCACCTCTGTTCTACATATTTGTGCCGTTATTACAGCTGCAATATTATTGTGAGGGTGAAGAGCAGCTCATTCAACACAGACATTGAGACGTTCCATTTACAATTTTGGAACCCCGTTGGAGAATACGTGCTGAACGCCGACGTTCTCTACGTGCCTTGTCCCACAACAAGCTGGTAGTTGCTAAGCAACACAGTTTATCAGGTATAATTACCTTACAACACACCTTTGATACCGGCTACGATGGCTTTTTATGTCCAAAGAGACGTACGCTTTTTGTAGTTGGTTCGGATCGGGGCCGGTTTGTATTCAGACCATAAGCGAACCGCACCAGTCCGTTTGAAAGTGGACCGAGACCACCTCAAAAAGTGGGTCTCGGTCCGGTTGTTTGGTCTGGACCAGGGTTCGCTCGAGTGTATTCACACCTGCGCAAAAGTGACAGGTGTGAATACAGCCTTAGATTGAGATCTGGTGACTGTGGAGGCCATTTGAGTCCAGTGAACTCATTGTCATGTTTCAAGAAACCAGTCTGAGATGATTCGTGCTTTATGACATGGCGTGTTATCCTGCTGGAAGTAACCATCAGAAGATGGGTACACTGTGGTCATAAAGGGATGGACATGGTCAGCAACAATACTCAGGTAGGCTGTGGCGTTGACACGATGCTCAATTGGTACCAAGGGGCCCAAAGTGTGCCAAGAAAATATCCCCCACACCATTACACCACCACCACCAGCCTGAACTGTTGAAGCAAGGCAGGATGGATCCATGCTTTTATGTTGTTGATGCCAAATTCTGACCCTACCATCCGAATGTCGCAGCAGAAATTGAGACTCATCAGACCAGGCAACGTTTTTCAAATCTTCTATTGTCCAATTTTGGAGAGCCTGCACGAATTATAGCCTCAGTTTCCTGTTCTTAGCTGACAGGAGTGGCACCCGGTGTGGTCTTCTGCTGCTGTAGCCCATCCGCCTCAAGGTTCGACGTGTTGTGCGTTCAGAGATGCTCTTCTGCATGCCTTAGTTGTAACAAGTGGTTATTTGAGTTACTGTTGTCTTTCTATCAGCTCGAACCAGTCTAGCCATTCTCCTCTGACCTCTGGCATCAACAAGGCATTTGCGCCCCGAACTGCCGCTCACTGGATATTTTCTCTTTTTCAGATCATTCTCTGTAAACCCTAGAGATGGTAATGCATTAAAATCCCAGTAAATCAGCAATTTCTGAAATACTCAGACCAGCCCGCCTGGCACCAACAACCAAGCCATGTTCAAAGTCACTTAAATCACCTTTCTTCCCCATTCTGATGCTTGGTTTGATCAGCAGGAGATCGTCTTGACCATGTCTACATGCCTAAATGCATTTACTTGCTGCCATGTGATAGGTTGATAAGGAATTTGCATAATAAGCAGTTGGACAGTTGTACCTAATAAAGTGGCCGGTGAGTGTAGGTCTGGACTTTGACTGGGCCTTTCTCACACATGAATATGCTTTGATCTAAGCCACCTCATCATAGCCCTGCCTGTATGTCGTCCTGCTGGAAGGTGAATATTGTAAGTTGCGAGCACATATTTCTTCTAAGACAAGGTGTTAGTTTTTATTCATATTGCTAAAGAAACAGATTTATTAGATCCCACTATTTACATAAACATTGATTACTGACCTCTACTGGTAGGGCAGTGAAGTACATTACTGATTGCTGGTTAGGGATGTTTTTTATTAGTTTTTAGGGTATAAAACACTCCTATGTGATAAGGTGAAAAAGAAATAAGAGAAACAGAAGGCAAAGAAAGATTACCTTGTCAGGCACATGATAAAGGGTAAGTCAATAGCCATCTGGCTGCCCAGAAATGAATAAAACATGAGCATCCTAAGATATGAATCTGTGTCTCTTTGTGTTAACCAAAAATTCATCGTTACAACACCTGGATGAAAAACTTAACAAGTAAATCATGTAATAAATACACATGTAATCATACAAAATAAACCGTCCATCAAATATGTGCAAAATAAAAATTTATGGCAATAAAAAAAGATAGAAGAATTACATTCAGACTAATGATCTATCTACAAATGCCTCAAACCAGAACAATTCAGAGAACTTCACATGCTCAGGCTGCAGGGCTGAATCCGTCATGATGACGTGTGCAGATACAGCACAGAACTTGCTCGTTCACACACATGGCGTCAGTCTACAGATTTACATATGTTTTCCACCACCCTGTTGAAGTCGTCTGGTTGATCAGCGTACACATGGTGTGAGGCCTCCTTTATCAGCTGCAGAGGGGAATACAACAGAAATACACAGCTAGTTACAGTCCCGCTAAGGTCTTAAAATGAAGAAGGTTGTACAAGAAGACATAATTTTAGGTCTGAATTTTACAGTTTTAGCTTTAGAATGATGTAGCAAAGTGCAGAGCAAAAGTATTAATGCAGTTTGAACTTTTCCCATTCTGTCATAACCTCAAACTTCAATATATTTTATAAGGATTTTAGGTGATAGACCAACACAAAACCGTAAATAACTGTTAAGTCAAAGCCATACATGATGTTTAAATTAAAGTGTGGCATGATTTTTATTTGATATTTATTTTATTTAAACTGTTTCTAATCTTTTTTCGATATTATACACTATTCTCTGTTGGTTTATTAAATAAAATCCCAAAAAACAACATTGACGTTTTGGGTTGTAGCACGCAAACTTCCAATAGGTATAAATAATTTTAGAAGGCCCAATATCCAGTATATTGACTATGCCTGTGGCTCTCTAGGCATCTACTCACCAGGACTCTGGTGTGGGCCTTGCCCCTAATCTCGGCTGCTCTGTCCCCAGATGAGCATTCCACCCAGGAACAAGCCCCATACACCATGGTGACGGGCATGAAGGGGGGGAGCAAATGCACGCGCTGCAACATAGGCCTCTTAGCCCAGCCCAGTGTTTCTGTCATGGCTCGGAAACCCACCTCTCCACTGAAAGAAACAGAGGGAAATAAAAAAGGGTGACATTGTAAGACATTCATTTCTTTCTTTTTAAAAATCTTTTAAAAATTCAGAAATGGGAATTAGGGATTTTGTTTGACCAGACCTTGGCGTCTGTGCATTACAGTGGTAAATGTACTGTGTCATGGTGTCGTCATCAAAAAGATCCTCAAATTTCCTTTTGAAATCCGGGCGGAATCTGTTCACCAAGCCTGGACCTGAATGAAACAAAAGGTGAGATGATGGTGGACACAGAGCAGGAGCAAAAACACATTTCCACATGCTTACCCCATGGGCCTGCAGCTCTGATAACAGCTAGCGGGTTGAATAGGGAAACAACCGCTGCAATGGCTTTTACCCATCGAGGAGGGGAGGGCCTCTTAACCACCTCAGCTCCGTGACCCTGACTCTGCTGGGTATCTGGTTTGGGTTGCTCAGGGAAGCCCCAGGGGTCAACCAAGATAAGGTGCGACACTCTGCAAAGAGATTAAAATAATGACATTATTTATCTGGTATAATCAGACTGTAAGCAGAAAAGGTTAGTGGATCTTAATGCATTACTTTGAATGGCCACTAGATGGTGCCAAGTATTAAAAGGGCAATTTTCCCTGTAATAATTTTGTTAAGGAGATCTCGGTATTTTCCAATATGGATGGACTTCTAAAATGTGAAAAAAAAAAAAAACAACCTTAAAATAAGTAACGATACAATTTTAAAGCGACATTGAGATTTTATGTAGAAGTATAAATGTATTTATACGTCTACTACTATCAAACCACTGGTTACCTGAAATAAGAGCTGGAAGATACAATTAAAAACAAAAGCCACTTTTACATAATAATGTTACTAAAATGCACTCAAGCTGTCTTGGTTGCTTGGTGGCCGAGCCACTGAGGTTTTTCTTTCCATAGTAAGGCTAATATTGAACGCATAATGGCCTCCATACTTGACCTCCAACATATACATCACCAATGACCCAAAAGTACAAGAAATGTCAGTTCAAATTTGCTCAAAACTACATGAGGCTTAGGGATTCTATGCTTTAAAGAAACTGGAACTTTTCAGATCTATGGATCAGCGGTAGGTCTGGAGGGAGAAGAATAAAGCATAAGCTGAAAAAAACACCATGTCTACAGTGAGGCATGGCTCTGGGGCTGCTTTGCTTCTTCTGGCAAATCAAACCTGCAGGGTGTAGAGGGCAAGAAGGATTCAATCGCATACCAGGAAATCCTGAGAGAAAATGTCATGCCATCTGTGTGGAAGCAGAATCTTTAGCATAACTGGACCTTCAAACAGGACATTTTCCCAAGCATGTATTAAAGTCCACCAAGGCTTGGTTTCAGAAGAAGTCCAGGAAGATACTAGGGGGGGCCACCTCAATCACCTGACTTAAACTCTATAAAATATGCACTGTTTGGCCAAAAAAAAAAGTCACCACCAAAAAAAAGGTCACACACTCTAATATTTCATTGGACCCCATTTAGCTTTGATTACGGCACGCATTCGTGTGGCATTGTTTCGATAAGCTTCTGCAATGCCACAAGATTTATTTCCACCCAGTGTTGCATTACTTTTTCACCAATATCTTGCATTGATGATGGTAGAGTCTGACCGCTGTGCAAAGCCTGCTCCAGCAAATCCCAAAGATTCTCAGTGGGGTTAAGGTCTGGACTCTGTGGTGGCAAATCCATGTGTGAGAATGATGTCTGAAGCTCCCTAAACCACTCTTTCACAATTCGAGCCCGATGAGTCCTGGTATTGTCATCTTGGAATATGCCCGTGCCATCAGGGAAGAAAAAATCCATTGATGGAATACCCTGGTCATACAGTATATTCAGGTAGTCAGCTGACCTCATTCTTTGAACACATACTGTTGCTGAACCCAGACCGGACCAACTGCAGCAACCCCAGATCATAGCACTGCCACCACAGGCTTGTACAGTAGGCACTAGGCATGATGGGTGCATCACTTCACCTGCCTCTCTTCTTACCCTGATGCGCCCATCACTCTGGAACAGGGTAAATCTGGACTCATCAGACCATATGACCTTATTCCATTTCTCCAGAGTCCGATCTTTATGCTCCCTAGCAGATTTAAGCCTTTTTTTCCAGTTAGCCTCACTGATTAGTGGTTTTCTTAAGGCTACACAGCTGTTCAGTCCCAATCCCTTGAGTTCCTTTCGCATTGTGCGTGTGGAAATGCTCTTACTTTCACTATTAAACATAGCCCGAAGTTCTACTGTTGTTTTTCTTCGATTTGATTTCACCAAATGTTTAAGTGATCGCTGATCACGATCGTTCAGGATTTTTTTCTGGCTACATTTCTTCCTCAAAGACGATGGGTCCCCACTGTCCTTCCAGTTTTTAATAATGCGTTGGACAATTCTTAACCTAATTTTGGTAGTTTCTGCAATCTCCTTAGATGTTTTCTCTGCTTGATTCATGCCAATGATTTGACCCTTCTGAAACAGACAGACCAGATCTTTTTCACAACCACTGGATGTGTCTTTTGACATGTTGGTTTAAGAAATGAGAAGCAACTCTTGCACCAGTTGGGGTTAAATAACTTGTTGCCAGCTGAAACATAATCGCCCATGCAGTAATTATCCAATGGGAGGCTCGTACCTATTTGCTTAGTTAAATCCGGGTGACAACTTTTTTTTTTTGTCCAGGCAGTGTATATCTGGTGTTCCCAATATTCTCGAGTTTACAGTATGCTAACCCATGAATATTAATGAATTTTACCCATGAAGAATGGACTAAGATTCCTCAGAAACTCTTCTGTCTAGCTATGAGTCATGTTTGCAGCAGGATGTAACAATAAAGGATGCTCTACTAGGTACACTAGTTATTAAGTTACATTTTGTGTAATAGCAGTTGTACTGAACTATTCAAGCTGTTTGATTTGTTTATTGCAAGCAGTAAATATAATGTATATTTTGTCAGTCAGTCAGTCAATTTCTATGTCGCTTCTTCCATAGTGAGTCGTGGTCATCCAAGATATTGACTGGAAGGGGTACCAATAATTGTGCCAGACAATGATTATTTTCCCAACTATAAATATACTTTAATTAAAGGTAGTTTACATTTGTCTGTGAACTGAATCTCAAGAAAATACCTGGAAGGGTGCTGAATTGCGTACGAGGTAGCCAGATAGCCCCCCAAACTGTGCCCCAACAGGATCATATTATCCAGACCAACTGCCTGCCTCCACTGTTCAATGGAGTTTACAAACTGCTCCTCTGCCTTAGCAGCATCTGAGGGGAAGTTAGGCCTCGAACTCCTGCCAAAGCCCAAAAGGTCAAAGGCGTAGACGGTCCGTGAGCGACTCAGTGCATCTAGGTTCCTAATCCACAGCCCAACCCCTCCTCCAAAGCCATGAACCATCACCAGGGGAGTCTTAGGTGCTGGGGGAAAAACAGGAACAGGAAGACATCAATCTCCTGATAGCTGTCTTTTAATGTAAACTCTAAACTGTAAACTCGCTTTCACACCTATTTCCTTCCTGCAAAAACTATGCAAGAGCTCAATACCTTGTTCTGCAGATTTGGGAGTCCTCTTGTTGGTCAGAGAGAGAGTCCATATTCGGTCCTGGTTTGGGAGGGTCACAAACCTGGCCCATAAATCATTCTTAACACCTGTTGAGAGCAGGAATGCAGCAGTAAACTACATTTTCTAATCAACACTCTGTGGTTACATAATCAGCCAGCATACTGTCCGTCAACACAGTCTTACAGGCAAGAATCTTAGACTCTGTAGTCTTCAACAGGGACATGGAGGTTGGACACCAGGAGGGCCACCAGCTCCAGACTGAACTTGACCTATTCAAAGTAAAGTGGAATGAGAGGCATCTAAAGAATGAAGAAATTGTTGATAGCGCAGGAAGTGTTTAGCACATGCTGAATGCGTAATATCAATGCTTCTGGCACAAGTCCGGGGTTAGAGCCAGTTTAGCTAATGCTATCATTATTTGCATAGTGTGCACACACACACACACACACACTCAGAGAGAGAGAGAGAAAGAAAGAGAGAGAGAGACACTAACAACTAAGAGTCACATTTCAAAGCTATCATGCTGTAAATCACGTTAAGTCACACACCCCTTGCAATGAAAAAGTAATGAATGAATGGCTTTGCTAAAGTCTTCATACGCCTTGACCTTGTTCATACTTTTTCATGGTTTCCAGTTCCGATGTATTTTATTGAGATTTTATATGATAGACTGACACAAACTAACAATTTTAAAGGTGGAAGTCAATGGATTAATTGCCTTCAAAATATTCTACAAAATATAAATCTGAAAAATGAGGCCTGGGTTTCTATTTATTGCCCCATTACTCTGACAGCTGAATAAAAGGCTTTGGAGGAGTTGCAGAGATACTGTACATGGCTTAGTTGCACGACTGTGTCCAAAGGACAACTATTAATTGTCCACTCCACGAAACTTGCAGAAGATTGCTAATAAGAGCTATGAGAAGAAAGAAAGCTACGAGAAGTCCCCTTTGCGGTTTGCCATAGGCCCTGTAGGGAACACAGCAAACATATGGGAGAGGGTGCTCTAAAAACACAAGACCAAAACTTGTAGGTCCTATAAGGTGTGGTGGAAAACTAACATGTACACCCTAAACAAGCCATTCCCATTGTGAAACAAGGTGGTAGCATACAGTGGGGAGGTTTTTCTTCAGACGGGACAGGGATGCCAGTCAGAAGATGCAACGAGATAAATACTGGGCAATGTAGGAAGAAAACCTATTAGAGGCAGACCTGATCATGGAGTTAGACAAGGTTTTATTTTTCTTTGGAAGAATTGCTGAAAATCATATATATTTTCCTTCCACTACATAACTATACATTACTTTGTGTTAATCTTTCACATAAAGCACAAAAAATATATGCATGGTGAAAACGTTTAAAGGGTTTAAATGCTTTACCAAAGGCACTGTGCATATCCCAAAAGTCTGTTACTAATTATTAGTATGTTATAACAAGGCAGTACACTAAGCATCTCACCTGCTTGTTTTATTTTCCAAACTGAAACAAAAAGAGTGATTAAATTGAACTAAAGTGAGCTCAGTTATCAGCCTGATAAACCTGGTGGATAAATGGGTCAGCATATCTACATACATCTTTACCTTTATTTCACTTTCATAATTTCTGCTGTGAAGATAGAAAATTGGGGAAAAAAGGGTAAAGGCGATAAACAGAGAATGCTAGATATAACATCTGATAATGCAGGAGGAAATCCAAGGCAAATAAACAATGCAGTCACTGGAGATTAGTGTCACTAACCTCTGCTCCCCTTTATTCACCCAGCTGCAACATCTAAAGGCGTGTTTGCTTGGACAGTACCTTTTAACCACAATTAATAATCGAATACCACCCACGTAGGGTCCTGGTTACTCATCATAACCTTGACATCAGTTTATATTTGCTGCAACCTTTATATAACATCTAAGTAACATCAGGCAGTATAGCTAAATTAAGTTTTCAGCTTATGTAATACATACATACAGTAAATAACCCATGGAAAGCCAAAGTTTTGAATCCACACTGTGAAACACTTCCTACCACCATGGCACACCTCTCTTTAATTTAGATTCCTTCGTGACATCAACAGCCGCTTTGACAAATCAATTTTTCAGAAGTTTACCTAATGTGAAGAATGACGTAAGAAGCGGAGAGGTACTGTTAAAGGTACCCGAAGTTACTCACTCTGACTCACAATCGTTCTGCATGGGAGCTGGAGCAGGATCCATTGGCTGTTACATTCAGATCAAACGAAGTCACAGGTGAATTATCACACGTCTTCTCTTAAATTACATTAAGTCCTGTCTGCTTGTTTGCCTTTACATATATGTTTTGTAACCAGTGAATTCTCACGTCATCTGACCGGGTACAAAGATCGTCTCTTGAACATTAATCTGCACACGCAAATAATTATATTCTGTCTCGTATTTATTCGTGTCAATTCGTGAAGACCTCTTAGATTAAACAGAAATGGAATAAATCACACAGTTTTCAATGTTTTTACTTATCAATAACGCACATGGTGACATGAAGTGAGAAAATAAAAACAATGTAAAAAAAACAAACATTTTATAACACGTTTTAAATTATAATTTGCAGTTGTGGGTGTCAGATATGTATTTATATAAAATATATACCAGAGGAAAGATCGTATTTATATTAGCTAATTTAAAGCGTTAAAAAAAGTAAATCAACTAAATTCTTGTTGAATTTTTATTGGAGCAGAACATCTTTCTTCTATTTTCACCTCTCCGCTCTACGTCGAACAATAAATACGTAGAAGACGTAGAAGACGCATAATTGGCTTCATCACCCCGTAGAGAGGATACGTCAGCGCGTAAATTGTGAGTGGCAAGTTCGCCTTAGAAACTAATGCAAGCTCACATGAAAAGTGGGATTTCTGAAAATAGAAACATGTGATGATAAAAATGTGTTAATTTTTATACTGATAGTTGTGACCACAGAGGCTGTAAATCAAAATAAAAAGTATATCCACGACGAAACACAATGTGGTTAAAATTCATTTAAACGTACCTTAGGCTACCTCTAAAAATCCACCAAGACCCTTAGTTAAATTCAGTTTAACGTACTTAATAACTAAACTGAATTTAGGTTTGCTCTTTTGTTTTTGCCAAAACTGAAAACCATTTTAGATCTTAACTGTTCATTGTATTATTTTTCAGAAAATAAATAAATGATGATTATACAAATAAATAAAAATTAATTACAAGAATCACTTCTACTTATAGAATTTGTTTAACGTATTTATATATTCACATTATTAGGAGATATACTTATTATTAATTCGTCTCCTTCTTCTTCTTCTTGTTATTATTATTAAACAAATAAGAGAGATTATGCTTCCCCTCTGCTAGGATTAAGGGCTGAACCCAGACTTTGACAGTTTTATCTAGTTCAGAATGTGAACACTTTAAGATATGAAGGTCTTTACCTGATATTTAAAACCACGTGATAATGTGAAGTGTAAAGTTTTGAATGACATATTTTATTTTATTATTTATAAGCCATTGAAACAAAAATACACCTACGCATCAACAAAACTGCCACTCACAATACGGCGGTTACGTTGACGTACTAGTTGGACAATCGTAAAAACGCTCCTTGCCCGTCATTCCGAGCTACTCGGAATATATTTATTGTAACACAGAGGCCGCTTCCGGTTGGTGAGGACACGTCACTGATAGAAGTGAAGAAGAGAAGCCGTTCTAACCCCCTTCAGCATCTTTTTAAATCGAAGAATCATGTCGAACTCAGTCGTGTCTGTTATTTCCCGGTTTCTGGAGGAGTACACCACCACGACGCCTAATAAGCTGAAAGTGGTGGACGCTTATCTGCTCTATATCCTGCTAACCGGAGCGATGCAGTTTCTCTACTGTCTCCTCGTTGGTACCTTTCCATTCAACAGCTTTTTGTCGGGCTTCATCTCCAGCGTGGGCTCTTTTATTCTTGGAGGTAGTTAATTCTGCAACTTGTTTTTTGTGAAGTAATCTGTCCACTGAGTATAGAAAACTTTAAGTTAACCGCTTCCAGTCAGGTTGGAGCTCTGTGGCCTCTGTTCGGGCTAACTGGCTAATAGAGCTGAAACAAACAGCCGCATGTTTTTTTTTTTTTTTGTATTTGAGGCATTTTAAAGAGATAAAGATACATTTACGCCTACAACCATTCACATTTAGATACACCCCATTGTACCGTTGGAGTCTGATGTATATGTTTAAAAAAGTGCATCTAAATGGTCAACGTAGTACTTTACACCTAACCAGTGTCAGTTTGCATCGCAACGTTCATCTTTGTGACAAATGTTGCTAATACTTTGCGTTGTATGTCCTACATACAGTGTATTTCATTTTTCATAGGGCTGTGAAAAGTTGCATTACTTGTTTAGCTAATTAGCGGACCTATTTGACTTTAAGCTTCATCAACGTTAGACATAAAGATTATGATTATTCCTAAGGTACCCCCCTCTGCTCCCCTCCTTAGCATTTTTCATATTTTCTTTTGCCTCAGCCTGGAATTGACATTGATTGTTTGAAAATTTGTACTATTTTATTTACAGAACATGCCTACAACTTTAAGAAAGGTTTTATTTTTTGGGCATGCATAACTGTTCAGCCCCCAACCCACCCACCCACTCCCCTCTAAAGCTAGTATTTTGTAGAGTCATGTTTGCTGCAATTATCAGTCCCTTTGGACAAGGCGTTATGATCTTCAGAATCAGAAAAGCTTTATTGCCAAGTACGTTTTTGGACATACAAGGAATTTGTTTTGGCGTAGTCGGTGCAATACGGTACTCAAATCTTGTGACATTTTGCCAATGGGATTTTTGCCCCTTCCTCATAGAGCAGGAAAAACTGCTCCAGCTCCTTCATGTTGGATGTTTTTCGCTTGTGAACAGTGATCTTCAAGTCTTACTGCAGTCTTACTCAGTTGGATTGAAGTCTGGATTTTGACTAGGCCATTCCAACACATTTGAATGTTTCCCCTTAAGCCACTCGGGTGTTGCTTTAGCAGCATGCTCCAGGTCATGGTCCTGCTGAAAGGTGAACCTCCATTCCAGTCGCAGTTCACATGCAGACTGACACAGGTTTTGCTGAAGATTATCCCTGCATTTAGAACCATCCTTCTTTTCCTCGACTAACATAAGTTTTCCAGTGCTTGCTGCTGAAAAATATCCCCACAGCGTGATGCTGCCACCACCACCATTTTTCATTATGGTGAAGGGGTGTGTTGGGTTTGCGCCAGACATGGTGTATTCTTCATTGCTAGGAAGTTACATTTGTTAGTCTTATCTGACCAGAGCACCTTTCTCCATACATTTGTGGAGTCACCCATCTCAAACTTGACACATATTCTTGTTTTTATCACCAAGTAAAGTCTACGGGTTATTGTGGTCCTATGTACAGTAGGACTGGACGATATGGCTTAAAAATAAAATCTGTGATTTTTATTTTATTCCTTCTTTCATTTCATAAAAACAAATTACAAATGGCAGAAATTACCTTTAAAAAAACATTTATTGCAATAATCTCTTCTGGGAGTTGATCTGAATTCAAAGTGCAACTAAATACAAGCTGTGAAACATGATGGCAAGCCCTACCATTGTACACAATAAAAAATATAGCACATTTAACATTTGCAGCTAGTGGTATTTACATAATGGTTCTAGTTTCTCAGTATACATCCAAAAACAGGCTTCACTTCACTTGCATATCTTCAAACTAACTTTGGAGGAAAAAAATGAATAAAGGAAAGTTCCTTCTCTTAGTGTAAAAAAGTTTATCTTTTACTCATACTCGTCGTCTTCCGCTTATCCGGGATCAGGTTGTGGGGGCAGCAGACTCAGCAGAGACACCCAGACGTCCATCAGTTCCTCCAGGAGGAGCCCAAGGCGTTCCCAGGCCAGCTGAGAGACATAGTCCCTCCAGCGTGTCCTGGGCCGTCCCCTGGGCCTCCTCCCGGTGGGACGTGCCTGGAACACCTCCCGAGGAAGGCGTCCAGGAGACATCCGGTATAGTTGCCCGAGCCACCTCAACTGGCTCCTCTCGATGTGGAGGAGCAGCGGCTCTACTCCGAGCTCCTCACCCTATCTCTAAGGGAGTGCTCGGCCACCCTACGGAGGAAGCTCATTTCAGCCGCTTGTATCCGGGATCTCGTTCTTTCGGTCATGACCCAAAGTTCATGGCCATAGGTGAGGGTAGGAACGTAGACCAACCGGTAAATCGAGAGCTTCGCTTTTCAGCTCAGTTCTTTCTTCACTACAACGGACCAGCACAGCGCCCCCATTACTGCGGCAGCCGCACCGATCCGTTTGTCGATCTCCCGCTCCATTCTTCCCTCACTCGTGAACAAGACCCCGAGATACTTAAACTCCTCCACTTGAGGCAGGAACTCCCCTCCAACCTGAAGAGGACTCCAGCAGGGCTGTCCTTTGTCAACGGTTCTGTTCATAATTTTTATTGACAGGATTTCTAGGCGCAGCCAAGGACCGGAGGGGTTCTGGTTTGGGGACCAGTGGATTTCGTCTCTTCTTTTTGCAGATGATGTGGTCCTGCTGGCCCCCTCTAGCCAAGACCTACAGCATGCGCTGGCGGTTCGCAGCCGAGTGTGAAGTTTCTCTTTTATTTTTTTTGTTATTTGGACAGTATATTTTCTTAAACATAAATTCAACATTGCATGCTACTACCAAAAACATTTCTGCTTTTTTGAACTGATATAATACAAAGCAGACTTATATTAGACCTAACATGTATTTCAAGAAAAACATACATTCCTTGCAAAGTTGGCTAAATCATTGGTGTATTCATGCTACCTTTTGTTTTTCCTTTCCCACATTTTTGGCAAGGAAGACAAGCCTGGCTACTGCTTTTGGCTTCAGGCATGTCTTGTGGCAAGTAACAAGTATTTCTTTGCCAGTTTACTGAACCTTGGGAACTTTGGTTTGTGGTGCTTCCCCCACTGTAGTGGGTCGTGTTCTGGGTCTGCTTCAGGGGTCAGCAGGTAGGTTTTCAGCTCAGAATCTATTTTCACAGCCTCTGATTCGGCACTGGCACATTTTTTATTTATTTATTTTTTAACAAGAAGAAGGCTGCCTGTTCTTCTCTGCACTTATGCACAGCTGGACCATGAAGCTGTTGTGATGCACTTGTTTCAGCAGACAGGCATTAGTGCAGTGATGTCTCTTTTTTTATGTGCTCGACCCTGTCTGGGTCAATGCAGATTTCATCAGTGAAGCCATGTGTGAGAGTTCATCCTTCACATGGTGTATTTATTTATTTATTTTTATATTGTTTTGGTGAGCTCAGTGTCTTCCACCGCTGGCTGTAGGAGACTTAGTAAATTCTAAAGAAATATACCCTATACCTTTGCACTGTGCTAAAATTGTAAGATATGTCATTACAGCCTGTACCTGTCCAGGTTCATGCGCTATTGCTTCCCAACGTGCTGACTGACCAGGCTGCTTCTGAAGTGGTCCTTGACACAAGTTAGCAACATTTCCCATGTGTGTCTCCGTTCTGGCCTGCAGAATGGATACTAATTTAGAGTTTAATTAAACTTGCTACAAGAATCAGCTTTCTGTTGTCTGGGAATCCACCGAGAATCAAAGAACCTGTAGTGAATCTGCAGCTGGTGGTGAAGAGTTTTGTCACAAACCCAAGCTCGCTTGAGATGGACAGCAGAAACAGGACCACTGTTGCTAGTCAAAGTTACTGTATCTTTAAGAGAACAAGACAGCTGGAAATAGTTGCTGATTTCCCAATCACTTTTTATTCTGATGGAAACAGTTACTAACTTTTTCAAGTTGTGAAATGCTTTAAACTGATCTACAACAGCTGTTGAATTGTTAAACTAATATCTGCAAAGGTAAACTGGTAAAATTATCTAGAAATTAATTGTGAGGTGAAATCGTCTGCATTTGGTGTAATGAAGAAGAAACCGATATCAATTTGTTTTTTGTGTTTTATTTTCCCCCAGTGTGTCTGCGTATTCAGATCAACCCTCAGAACAAAGGGGACTTCCTGTCCATTTCTCCAGAGCGGGCCTTCGCTGACTTCCTGTTCGCTCACACCGTTTTGCATCTCGTCGTGATGAACTTCATCGGCTGAAGTGAATGAGAATCTAATTCACAGTGCCCCTTCCTGAAGGTGTTGATTTTACACACATTTCGAAAGCTGAAGCATGATTTATCACAGTTTTCAACACGTCTGTCTTATAATTGCAAGTTTCCTCAAATGTGTTTGGTCTCAGCACCTTAAACACTTCGGACAACGGCATCAATCGACAATAATAATAAATAGCTGATTTCAGAATCTCATTAGATGTTGTTACTCAACATGATAGTGACTCATAAATCTGATGTGTGGATATCATTGTAGTCTCTATATAACAGAGAAACAGAAGCAAGCCTTGTCCCTCAGGCATGGTCATTTTAACAATCATTGCCAATTTATCACTCCACTGTCAGAGAAACAGTTACTGTGCATTACTTGGATAAAAAAGTTGATATTGTATTTTAAACTTGCCAGCAGCAAAAATAGCCAAGCCGCTGTTTTTGTCTCTATGTCGGCTAACTCGAGCGCCAACGTCTCTCTCCCTCTTCCTCCCCACAGAACACGTCATCGAATTTCTTCTCAGACGATATATAGTACATCAGCTCTTCAGGGTCTGATCTGGACAACAACCTCCCAGCGTCAACACTGAATGAGATGCAATGTCTTACATTTGATGCAGTACAATTTTCTTGATGAAATTATTAATTTGTTATGTTGACATTTGTAGAGCATTCCCTTTTTGCACTGACAGAAATAAAACAGAAGAAATTGTGGCATGGCTTCTTTAATTAAAATGTCTTCTTGTCAGTATAAGTTAAAAAAGTGGAAATTAATAGCAATCTAGATGTGACAAAGTGGTAATGACAGAAGTGTAGCTAAAATTATATTCTATGTGTATGTATGCAGAGGGGTATCTCCAGTCTTTGAGTACATTTATTTAGCGCATAAAAAATACCCCGTCAAGAAATAATTGTTTTTGACGAAGTGCCTTGTGGCCCAGTGAGTGGTACCTTTCATACACTCTTGCCAATAGGACAGTTGGAGGATACAGAAAGAGGGATCTTCAGCCATTGGTCGCCCAGAGTCCTGACCACACAGGTTTTCTAAAGTAATTAGGTCTGAGGTGACCACGGAAGAAGGTTGATTTTTGTGTCTAATGAACTGGTTCTGTGTTGATTTGGCTATTCTGAATTTTGACAGTCCCTTAAAAACTTTCTTGGAAAGGTCACAGACTTTGTTCTATTGTTGCTGACAACTTTAATGTTGGTCTCATTTGACCAAATAACACCGGTCCAGTTAAACATGCTGTAGAGGTTAGCGTACTTCATACATCTATGTTTTTGATGGTAGGACAGAGAATACAGTTGGTGACATGTCCCACTGATGTGGTTATTTAAAACAATTAGGATACGTTCACACTGCAGGTCTTAATGCTCAAATCAGATTTTTTTTCAGGAATCTTTTTTTTTTTTTTTTTTGTGTGTGTTCGTTCACATTACTTTGAAAATGTTGCGGCGCCAAACTCACCAGCATGCGCATAAGAACAATAAGTACGTCATCAAGCGCAGCACAACGGTAAACACAGAGAAATAAGTGTTACGGTAACACCATATAAGTGCACAACAGAAGCCATTTATTGTCAGCGGCTCTGTGGGAAACACGTGAATAAAAGGAGAGTGAAACTCTTTGTTCTGTTTTAGGGAGATTTTACTGACAATTCAGCACAACTAACTGTATGGATGCAGAGACACAGCCAGCAATGGTGGAGCAGGGATGTTAACTTTACAGAGACCCAGTTTATTCAGAATTTATCACGTCGAGGGCAACTTATAATCATATATGTCAGCGCATCTCCTCTCAACTCCACAGGCAGAAAACTTGATGTAAACCAACGTTTCGACTGCAGCAGGGGCAGATCATCACATGCTCGATAACCTCGATAGCATTTTAAAGTCCTCTGTTTGAAGGGCCTATTTAACAATACAAGCTACGTCCCACATCCAGACGGTTCCTATGAGCCTTTCAATTAGGCTTCAATAAAGATTTATCTATTTATTAACGAGCTCTAACATCTTTCTATCTCTCCACTGTGCAGTACTATTTTAGCCCCCCGTCTGTTTTTCTAACTGCTACCTTTTCCTACGGGGCGGGGCAAAATTGTGACGAATGGGATGGAAAGTGATGTCAAAGTCACATCTAATCTGCCTTGGTCGTTCCAACTGGAGTCACATTCCAAAAAATCAGATATGAGTCAGAGACAGGACCACATATAGATGTGGCTCAGATGTGACTTGAAAAAGTCAGATATGGGCCTGATATGAGCGTTCCCACTTGTTCTAAAAAGTCTGACCTGGTCACTTGACCCCCAAAAAAATCAGATTTGGGCCACATTTGCCTGCAGTGTGAACGGGGCCATACTGCCTGTGGTCTCCCCACTCAATAAATATACAAAAGTTTGGATTGGAGTGGATACATAAAGGTACATGTAAAAAAAGAATCATGAAAAAGTTCCGTATTTTTTTGTCCCTCATTGTGAAACTTACATATTAAATAGATTTATAACACATAGTGAAGTATTTCAAGCTTTTCTTTCTAGTCATTTTGACCTTTTTATGGATTACAGATTATGAAAACCCAAAATAGTATCTCAGACAATTTAAAGTTAAAAACCAGAAACACACCGTAATCAGTTAATTAACTCACCTGCAAAGGTTTCCTGAGCCTGACCCGGTTCGGGTCAGTACGCTACATAATCGAGGGAAAGACTGCTGACTTGATCCAATACATGGGCTACAAATAATGCATTCCTTGTGTCAAGCCACCAGACTGGAGTGACAGTTAATCTTTTGGTGTTGGTCCACTGTGTTTTCTAAAATCCACAGTCAACACAGCCATCCACCAGGACATTTTAGAGCACTTCATGATTCCTTTTGCTAAGAAGCTTTATGGAGAGGCTGATTTAATTTTCCACTAGGACACACTCCACGTTACCAAAAGCTGGTTCAATGACCGTGGTGTTACTGCCAGGCATCTGGCCTGACCTAAACTCTTTAGAGAATCTATGGGTTACTGTCAGAGGAAGATGACCTGAAGGCCGTTATGAAAAATCAGGGTTTCCATTACACCTCAGCAGAATCAACGGCTGACTGCATCCATGCCATGTCACAGATTCAGTTATTAATGCAAAAGGAGGCCCAACCAAGTATTGAGTGTAAAGAAATGAACAGTACTACTACACCTCAGAAGTATTTCTGTTGAAATATCTTTTTTTAAATTTATTTTAGATATTTGTCATCTGTAAGCCATAATCATCAAAATTATCAGAAAAAAAAAGGCTTGAAATATTTCATTGTGTTCAATAAATCTATAAATCGAGTTTCACCTTCTGAAATGGGTGACCCCAAACCCTTGACACTTTTTCACAAAACTCAATTTTTTTTAGATGTACCTGTATTCGTTCTATCACACCTATCATACATTAAATTAAGTATGAAGTTGCAAAAAGATTCTTTTAAGTTTGTAAATAATTCCTAAACTTTGATCAAAACAAGCTAATTCAAATAACCCTGAGTTTCACTGTAAGCTCTTATGGATTTGGCCCTCAATCTGCAGAAAGTGGAATTTAGCCAGTTATTCACATTGCTTTTATGTATTGTTGGGCACCATGTTATAAAAACACTGTCTCCTACACATTTTAATCGATAACGCTGGAAACCCTCCAGTCTGATACTTGGCCCTGAATCGTTCTTTGATATTAAATTGAATTTCCAAGGTACGGAAACATTGTAAATAAAAAAGTTATGTAATTTTTTACACTGAAAAACAGTTACATTGTATCTTTGCCTTGCATGTTACTTTACCTTATTTTATAATAGATGAAGATTATGCACGCATGGACCAATTATTTTTGGAGCCATGTCTTGTGGTTGGAAAAAATTAAAATGGAAGTGTTTGGCCATAATGACAATCATTACATTTGAATGGGTAATTAATGGGATGCTAGCAGCATTTACTGTGGGTGTGTTGCTGCTGCCAGGGGAACTGGTACACTTCACAAACTATGAATATGAGGAAGAACAGCCTTATCTCAAGACATCAGTTCATGAAGTTGAAAGCTGGACACAAATGGGTCTTCAAAATTAACAATGACCTATAGCATATTGTCAAATTAGTGACAAAGTGGCATAAGGACAACAAAGTCAATGTTTTGGAGTAGCCATCATAAAGACTTTATCTCAGTCCGATAGAACATCTGTGGGCAGAGCAGAAAAGGTATGTGTGAGCAAGGTGGCCTACAAACCTCACTGTCAGGAGAAATATCCAACAAACTATCATGAGAAGCCTGAGGAGGGTCACCTAAAATATTACAGCCAAGTCAAAGGGAATCCTACCAAATTCTAAGGAAATGTAAGTAAACTGAATTCTTCCCCTCTCTCTACCTGTCTTTCCTGTCTGCCTACTGTCAAAAAATAAAGGCCACTAGTGCTGAAAAAATCTCAATAAAATGTAATTTTTTTTTTTTATACAGTGAATGGAAATATCTGGTTTCAGCTGTACGCAGGAAACCAAAAGGCATGCTAATTAAACTGCACACCTTTGGGTAAAGACTTGAGGACATATCAGGCCACATGTTTTAGTTAACCACTGTAACACCTATCCACCCATCGCCACTAGGATAATCGAAATGTAAGTCCGGGTAGAAGAAATAATTGACTTGCTGGAATGAGGTACTGCTATGATGTAATCCATGGTTCCGTCTGTCATTTCAAAATAAAGCATTTCAGAAATTCCAAGACGTGAGCGACCAGAAGAGGTTCTACAGCGAATTTACTTATGTGACTTTAACATGTTGTTGCCTTCCCCTAACTACTTCTCACCTACTTCTCTTTCACTGCAACTACACATTTCCTTTTGTCCCTCTGGCACTCAGATGGTTAACATCTGGAACATCTGGATCCAGCTTTTGGTCACATGACTGAGGGGAAGTTGACATTGGAGAACCCAGAGTGTTTGTGCTGGGTGGTGAATCTACCTAATAAACTCCTAACGTGAAGTCAAAACATGTTGCGACTGTCCACGATCACCCTCCTTCTGTTACCATGGATTCCAGGTATGAGTGCTAAGGTCAGAAACTGCACAAAAAAACAAACATTTGTAGCTGTTGATGGAGTTTAACACAAAGGATTATTAAAGCCTCCATTGTTGCCTCCCCACTTTGTTACTGTGCGCTTAGCTAATACTAATTGTTTGTCATAAGATACCCTTTGTGCTTCGCTCCACTTTATCATTTTATTCCATTTCTGCATTAATCATTTGGAGGAAACTGACTTGAAAGTTGTTGAAGCTGCTGTTTTCTGCTAGAGGCAATGAGAAATTTAGTGTTTTTTTAGTCTTGCAAGCTATCATACTGTTTGTCTGCAGGCAATAGTATGTTTGAGGTTTTTTTTTTGTCAGGCCTTTAAAATCCTTTGAATTATAGGAAGCATAATCCGATTTCAGAATAACAAGTAAAGGGAAGTTAAAAAAAAGGAACAAATCCTCCCATGCCACAAAGGAAACCGTACTAACAAATATGGTCAAGGTCACTTTCCCTGTTCTGCAGCGCAGATCAAAATGGCCTCAAGAAATAACTGTTCTGTTCCAGCTGGACCCTTTCTGAAGATTAAACTTAGTTTCAGCATTCTTCATCTCCACTTTCTGTCAGTCTTCCTCTGCAAGGTTACTACGGAGGAAGAGTTTACAGTCCTGGAGGGGGGGTCTCTCTCAATCCCCTGTCACTACGAGCCCCAGTATGCCAGCTATGTAAAATACTGGTGCCAGGGGAGGACAAAGGAGTTCTGTACCATTCTGGCTTGGACTGATGACCGCCACCTGATAACTACAGCTGATCAGAAAGTGAACATCTTTGATGACCCGGTCCAGCTGGTGTTCACTGTGACCATGAACGACATGAAGGAGGGGGAATCAGGGTGGTACATGTGTGGTGTGCAGATAGGTGGTATGTGGAACGCTGATGACACCAGCTTTACAAACATTAAAGTCATTCATGGTGAGTAATGAAAAGATTTTCAACCAGTGATCACATCCTGAAATGTGTTTTAAAATACAGTAAATTAGAATGTAATAATTTTGTTAATTTACTTTAGTAATTTAATTCAAAAAGTGAAATTCATACTGTATATATAGTGGGGAGAACAAGTATTTGATACACTGCTGATTTTGCAGGTTTTGCCATTTGCAAAGCATGTAAAAGTCTTTCATTTTTATCATAGGTACTCTTCAACTGTGATTGACTGAATCTAAAACAAAAATCCAGAAAATTACATTGTGTGATTTTTAAGTAATTCATTTTTTTATTGGAGGACATGAATTTGATACATCAGAAAAAACTAAACTTAATATTTGGTACAGAAACCTTTGTTTGCAATTACAGATATTAGATGTTTCCTGTAGTTCTTGACGAGGTTTGCTCACACTGCAAGAGGGATTTTGGACCACTCATCCATACAGATCTTCTTCAGATTCTTCAGGTTTCGGGGCTGTCGCTGGGCAATACGGACTTTCAGCTCTTTCCAAAGATTTTCGATTGGGTTCAGGTCTGGACACTGGGTAGGACACTCCAGAACCTTGAGATGCTTTTACGGAGCCACTCCTTAGTTGCCCTTTGCTCCAGGTTGTTGTCAGGCCGGAAGACCCAGCCATGACGAATTATGTTTCCACCTCCATGCTTCATGGTAGAGATAGTGCTCTTGGGGTTGTACTCATATTTCTTCTCCCTCCAAACACAGCGAGTGAAGTTTAGACCAAAAAGCTGTATTTTTGCCTCATCAGACCACATGACCTTCTCCCATTCCTCCTCTGGATCATCCAAATGGTCGTTGGCAAACTTCAGACAGGCCTGGACATGCACTGGCAGGGGGACCTTGCGTGCGCTGCAGGATTTTAATCCATGGAGGAGTAGTGTGTTGCTAATGTTCTTCTTTGAGACTGTTGTCCCAGCTCTCTTTAGGTCATTGATTAGGTCCTGCCGTGTAGTTCTAGGCTGATCCCTCACCTCCCTCATGATCATTGATGCCTCACGAAGTGAGATCTTGCATGGAGCCCCAGACCGAGGGAGATTGAGCGTCATCTAAACTTCTTCCATTTTGTGCCAAAACTTGCTGCCTTCTCACCAAGCTGCTTGGCTATTTTCCTGTAGGCCATCCTAGCCTTGTGCAGGTCTACTATTTTTTCCCTGATGTCCTTACACAGCTCTCTGGTCTACTCCATTGTGGAGAGGTTGGAGTTTGTTTGATTGAGTTGACGGGTGTCTTTTATACAAATAACGAGTTCAAACAGGTGCCGTTAATTTAGGTAATGAGTGGAGTACAGGGCTGCTTAAAGAAGAACTATCAGGACTGCGAGAGCCAGGATACTTACTGGTTGTTAGGTAATCAAATACTTATGTCATGCAATAAAATGCAAATTAATTACTGTTCTGGATTTTTGTTTTAGATTCCGTCACTCACAGTTGAAGAGTACCTATGATAAAAATTAAAAACTCCTACATGCTTTGGCAGTGTGTCGAGTACTTGTTATCCCCACTGTATATATATATATATGGGGTTGGACAATGAAACTGAAACACCTGGTTTTAGACCACAATAACTTATTAGTATGGTGTAGGGCCTCCTTTTGCGGCCAATACAGCGTCAATTCGTCTTGGGAATGACATATACAAGTCCTGCACAGTGGTCAGAGGGATTTTAAGCCATTCTTCTTGCAGGATAGTGGCCAGGTCACTACGTGATACTGGTGGAGGAAAATGTTTCCTGACTTGCTCCTCCAAAACACCCCAAAGTGGCTCAATAATATTTAGATCTGGTGACTGTGCAGGCCATGGGAGATGTTCAACTTCACTTTCATGTTCATCAAACCAATCTTTCACCAGTCTTGCTGTGTGTATTGGTGCACAGCCTTCAGGATACAATGTTTGAACCATTGGATGCACATGGTCCTCAAGAATGGTTTGGTAGTCCTTGGCAGTGACGCGCCCATCTAGCACAAGTATTGGGCCAAGGGAATGCCATGATATGGCAGCCCAAATCATCACTGATCCACCCTCATGCTTCACTCTGGGCATGCAACAGTCTGGGTCGTATGCTTCTTTGGGGCTTCTCCACACCGTAACTCTCCTGGATGTGGGGAAAACAGTAAAGATGGACTCATCAGAGAACAATACATGTTTCACATTGTCCGCAGCCCAAGATTTGCCCTCCTTGCACCATTGAAACCGACATTTGGCATTGGCATGAGTGACCAAAGGTTTGGCAATAGCAGCCCGGCCGTGTATATTGACCCTGTGGAGCTCCCGACGGACAGTTCTGGTGGAAACAGGAGAGTTGAGGTGCACATTTAATTCTGCCATGATTTGGGCAGCCGTGGTTTTATGTTTTTTGGATACAATCCGGGTTAGCACCCGAACATCCCTTTCAGACAGCTTCCTCTTGCGTCCACAGTTAATCCTGTTGGATGTGGTTCGTCCTTCTTGGTGGTATGCTGACATTACCCTGGATACCGTGGCTCTTGATACATCACAAAGACTTGCTGTCTTGGTCACAAATGCGCCAGCAAGACGTGCACCAACAATTTGTCCTCTTTTGAACTCTGGTATGTCACCCATAATGTTGTGTGCATTTCAATATTTTGAGCAAAACTGTGCTCTTACCCTGCTAATTGAACCTTCACACTCTGCTCTTACTGGTGCAATGTGCAATCAATGAAGACTGGCTACCAGGCTGGTCCAATTTAGCCATGAAACCTCCCACACTAAAATGACAGGTGTTTCAGTTTCATTGTCTAACCCCTGTATATATAGATATAAAAATTACATCAATAATTATACATAACAAGCGGACATTTGTCTTAATTTTAATGATTAAGACTTACAGCTAATGAAAAGCCAAAATTCAGTTGTGCAGCACATTACATAAAGCTACCGAAAAAAAATGTATGAAGTAATTGTTGATAAACAGACATGTTATGGTAAACACAACCATGAGGAACATTGCTGACTTTACAGTGGTCCAGTCCACGGTCACTGACACCCTCCACAAAGAGGGGAGCAACAAAAAACAATTGCTACTATAAAACTTTCCATTTATATGCTGCATGAGAGCATATTAAAACCCTAACAGAGGTAAATCTTAAGAGGATTGTGAAGCAAAGCCCACGCTTCACGTCTTAATGTAGCCAAAGGGATATGTGTATTTCAGGAATGCTGGTTGATGCATATTCTACACATATCAGGAATCCAATTAGAAACACTTTGCTGCCATTCTGCATTTGTATTCGTGTCCAGTTATGCCTACATTTGATAATTACATTTACAAATAAATAAATGTATATCTATTGTATGTGCTATATTGAAATTGCCCATTTCAATTAGACTCAGCTTCAAAGCTAAAAAAATACAGATTTTATTTATATAACTTTAAATAAATTTAGGTAGCAAGGGGTTAGGCAGCTCATAAACCAATAAGACGTATCGTACCCAACCTGAGGAAAAGGACTGGACTGTTGCTCAGTGCTCCAAAGTTCTCTTATCTGGTGGAAATGAATGTTGCATTTCATCTGGAAATCAAGGTCCCAGAGTCCGGAAGAAGAGTGGGGAGACATAGAATTTACATTGCTTGAAATTTAGAGTGAAGTTTCCCCAGTCCTTGATATGAAGGCATCTCATCTACTGATCACCTCTCCATGCCATGCCACACTAACGCAGTAATTCATGGAAAAGTGGCCCTGACCAAGTTTTGAGTGGCAATACTGTACATCAATAAACATACCTCTCAGTAGGCCATTTTTATTCTGTTTATACAATTTGTTTTTATTGGTCTCATGTAATACTCCGAATATACTGGTGACATAATTTTGGGTTTTCATTAGCTGTAAGCCATAATCATCAACATTAACAGAAATAAACATGAAATATAATATAAGGAGACACTCTGCGTGTAATGAATCTATATGAGTTTGACTTTTTTGAATTGAATCACTGAAATAAACCACCTTTTCGATGATATTCTAACTTATTGAGATGCGTTTGCATTAACAATGCATTGTCCTGATGATTTTTGCAGGTATGTTAGTTGTGAACAACAAGATGAGTGGAGAAGAGGGAAGTTCTGTCACAATTGAATGCCTCTACAGTGAGAGATACAGGCAATTTACTTTTTTTGTTCATAATAATATTGGGCTGATGTTACATTAAACCAATAGAGCAACTGTTAAAGCACTGCTGATAACATTTTCAGTCACATTTGACAACCAAAAATTTCTCATTCATGTTAAGATACTGGTAGAAAATCAGCTTTCAGTGACTCCCCTGTGTCTCCCTGCCAACAGAAAAAGTGAGAAGAAATGGTGTCGGAGTGGTGACTGGAGAAGCTGCCTGTCGACAGGTTCTGATGGGAGTTACAACGATTCCTCCGTGGCCATCAGAGATGACAGAACTGGGGCTTTCACTGTAACCTTTAAGAAGCTGCAGATACAAGATACAGCTTGGTACTGGTGTTCTGCAGGGCAGCAGAAGATATCTGTGCTCCTGCAGGTCACACCCCAACCCACAACCAGTAGGTAGACAAAGAGATGTAGTTTTCTGTGTAGTTTTCTTGAAAATCTCAGCATTTAATGCAAATGATAAATTATAAGTGCACTAGACAGCGTTTTGTCGGAGTGCCTTACAAAATTTTCCATACCCCTTAAACTTTTTCACATTTTGCCATAAATACAACTGTAAACTTCACTCTCTCTCTACTATCTCATTGCGATTTTATGCTACAGACAAACACAAAGTACCACACAACTGCGACATAAATAAAAAAGAAAAACGAAAAAAATTTTTTACAACTAAAAATCTAGAAATGTTTGGAGTGCATATGTTCTCACTCTAAATTATTAAAGTAAGCAATTAATAACAAAGAAGTCATGGTTACAGTACTCTTCCAAGAAAAATCTCATCAAGTAAATATTGAGTGTACAAACTTGGAAAGATCACTGCCTGTCACAAAAGAGCAATAGTATCTTGAAAGACAGAACTGAAAGTGAACTTAACTGGAAGATCAAAAAGCCCAATTGATGATTTTAAGAGTTTACAGCTTGCAGCATAGCAAACACACTCTTTACCAGAATAAAGAAAAGCTCAATAACAATCTACCCTGAGGCCTTTATATTGTCATGGGAATACTTGCTGCTGAATGAAAGAAAATCCGATTTCTTTCCTGTTGTGTTTAATTCAGACTTTGCATTGGTCAAAGTTGAACAGTTTTCTCAACCAGGGAATCCATTTAGGTCATTGAGTTGTTAAAGTTGGCATCATGTGGTAGTCGGAAAAGTGAAGTAGTGGAGCTAGCATTGTTATGGGATATACGTAGATTTTCAAATCTTAAATAATATGCATTTTCTGTAGTATTGTATTTTAGTATAATAGCTGAAAATGAGAAAAAAGCAGATCTGCTGCAGAGTTACAGACACAATTTTACAAGAGAACGTGGAGAGTGTAAGGATGAGCCAGCCAAGCTAGCAGGTCTCTCTCAGCCACTCAGGCAGACTAAGAACATTACACTTGAGGAGAAATGGTTTTACATAAAGGTCCAAAAGTCAGCAGAATTGGCTCATTTTTGTGGCGATAACTGCTATTCCAAATACAAGTTGAACATTTATTTCTGTCTATTTTATGTGTTCAAACACTGAAGGAAAAAGTTCATAATTTACAGTAGTGTGTGTACTGGTTGACAGAGAAACATCCCCTCAGAAGTGCTAATAAATAGTTAATGCCGACTACACTACATTTTATATATGCAGGTATATGCAGGAGCCATACTGGATACTGAACTCTGGGTTACTGGGCAACCTCTGATTTTTGCAGTCGGAAATCCAACTCCAGGAAACGTTTTTTCTTTATGTCCATCCATATGACTCAGACTTTCTAGTGCAAAGATAATGCATGTTCTTGTTCTCAGAAGTATTTTTTTCCAAGTTAACAGTCAGAAATATAACAATAAAAGCCCTTGAATTTAGAATTCCAACCTGAGAAAAAAAATGTAATTAGAGTAGTAAACAGAGTAGACCTACATTTCAGAACTTCTCTCTCTCTCTCTCTCTCTCTCTCTCTCATCTCTCGTTTATTTTTTTGTTCATGTTGACTTTGTATGGCTTTTCTCTTACTTTCTAGCAATACTAAGGTATGTTTTTCTTTTGTGTTGGCAATTTTATAGAATAGTGCTATAAATAAATTGATTATACGTTTCATAAAAGTAAAAGACTAATAAGGAACACTGGGAAAGAATTTTCTTGATTCTCTAGCTAATTAATGGTGTTTAGAATTATGACTCTACCATGGAAATTATGCTTTTTTATTGGCATTTAGAGGTTGTTTTAAGATTGCCTTCATCCATCCATTTATTTTCTTTTGCTACATCATGCTTAGGGTCTTGTAAGGCAGTTGGGTAAGGGAACGTATCCCAGAGGCCAACAAGCAAAAGGTAGAGTAAACCCTGAACAAGTTGCCAGTCCATTACAGGGCTAAAAGGCTTGAAGAAAGAAGTTAAACATTTATAGAAACATTTTGTTTGGATGCTTTGTGACATTTAAACTACAACTTTTTTAGTTTTTTTTGTGTGCATAGTGTTTCAAGGATTGTTTTTTATTGCTTGTTAATTACTCGAAATGTAAACCATAAGACTTGGACTTGACTTGGGACTTGTTAGTCTTGACTTGTGACTTGACAAAAAAACTTGAGACTTGCTTGTGACTTGGGAAGTAGTGAGTTTGTCCCATCTCTGATATTTAGTATCCAACATGACTGCCATGCACATAGAAGGTATAGAAGGTATAAAGGTTGCAGGTGTAAACATATTTTAAATTTATTAGGACTTCAACTGGTTTGTATAACCCTAAATCAGAAGTACAATCTCTATTTTGAACATTTTTCTTTTAAACACATGAAATTAAGAAATATACACCGTTACAGTTTTTAGAGCAACAAACCTTAGTATATCACGCCAGTATTTGACCTTGCAAACATAGCATGTTCAACTCAGTTATGGCATCATTCCTAGATCCGAGCTTTGACTTCCAAAAGCAACTGAATAAAAAATGTGTCCTAACATTTTGTTGATGTTTTCTTGTGTCATTATTACAGCAATCAATGCACATTTCTTTTTTTTTCCATTTGTGGATATATATTTTTTTCAAGGTCAATTTAATTATGATAATACAGTTTAAATGTGCTACAACCTAATGCATGCAAAACATGTATGCATGATGTACAGGTCCTAAGTAAGTTTTTAGCTATAAAGAACCAACTGACTGGTTTATAGACTGAAATTTGAAATATTTCTACATTGAGGTTTCATCGACATATATGTTTGCCATCTGATATTTTTTAATGACACTGATATCTGTTAAAATCATAATAATGAAAGAAAAATATTTCACTGGAGCCTTTTCTAATTTTTCTAATTGTCACTTAGATCCATTTTGTAGCTATTAAAACACAAACAAAACTGCTTTTAGGATCAATATGTATTCCTGTTGTACAGCAGGGGCTCCTGTTTCAGGAGTGTTTGGATTTTTTCATCTCACCTGTCAAGAATATTGATGCCATAAATTGAGTTTTTAATTGTGCAACAAACTATCATGTGCTTGCCATACTCCTTCAGTTCTTACTTTTTCTTACCTCTAATATTTCCATACAATACAGCATCTTATGCCATATTGTCTCTTACAGTTGCACCCTTTACAAGCCAGTCCTTCCATAACCTGCCCCCAACCAAACCCATCACCTGGGAGTCCTGGAGCAGCCACAGGTAAACGTCAGGTATCACATGTATGTGCTGTGCCTTCAGTATAGATACATTTGGACTTCCTCAACAGACTTTGTATCTGTATTTTAGTCCCATGTTGGCACCTGTGGTGGTCGGTTCATCCATCATTGTCCTGATGATCGTGGCCATATTGGCTATAAAGTTCTCAAAGCTGAACAGTATGTTAAGGATGCCATTTGATGAGTGGACCAGAGGTGCAAGACAAGTGGAGATAGTTGGTGAGATAATCACTGTTTTAATGAGGAGAGCCAACTTACAGATGCCAATGCAGGCTTAACAGGAAATCCAGGTAACAGAGTTCATGAATACACAGTCCTGATTTCTGGATCGCAGTATAAACCTTAAGGTGGCAAGAACAGACAGACAAAAGACGACTAACGACACCGCGTGGAACAAAGGACAAAGACAAACTTAAATACAGACGAAGGTGGACATGAAACAATAAGGCAGGTAATCAGGGAAAACAGACAAAGGTGTGGAACAGGCGTGCGGGAAGACAGAGGGGCAGGTGAACCACATAGTGAGAAACGAGAACATGAGGAGCCCGACCAGAGAAACAGTAAACCAACCCAAGGGACCATAACACAGGAAGATAACTAATCTAAGAAAACAACTAATAACACAGTTAACAGAACAAAACCTGGAAAAAACACCAGAAACGATGACTCAAAACTAACCATACTTAAAACAGCAAAATACCTGACTAAACGTAAACAAATACCAAACCAAAAACCCACACTGTGACACAGTAAGGCGACTCATTTCCTTGAATGTTATATTTGTGCGGTAATATGGAATAATTTGATCAAATTCAGTAAAAAAAGAAAAGTCCGTAAATTGGTAATTATTTTTTGCAGCCTAAATATTCTCACTTTCCATTTCTAGAGAGAGAACGAGTTGCAAGAGAAGTTGAGGAGATGAAAGCTAAATTCAGTGTAAGCCCACTTTACAGAAGGTTCTCCCTCCTGAAGGTAGACTGTTGTACATAAATATTAAGGAATATTCCTTTGTAATAACAGTATTACTGGTTAATGTCTCCTACAGGGCTACTCAAAAGATGCAAGTGAATTCCAAAATGCTGCAGTGCTTTTTCTTAACAAGGATTCCCAGGATGTGCAAATTTACTGAGATCAGAGTCTGCAATGTTTACTTTCACTAACTGAATGTAATTTGTTTTTCACTCTACTGCTCAGAGCTTGCACTCTGAGCAGATAATAGTGTTTTGTTTTTTTTTATACTGCATGCCACAACACACATTCAAACAACTTGCTTTATATGTTGCTTTTCATGAGACATATTTTCCAATTTGCAATCCTGACAGAGGGGAATGTCAGAAGAGACACATCTCACAGTGTTG
Organism: Girardinichthys multiradiatus; assembly: GCF_021462225.1. Taxonomy (NCBI): domain Eukaryota; kingdom Metazoa; phylum Chordata; class Actinopteri; order Cyprinodontiformes; family Goodeidae; genus Girardinichthys; species Girardinichthys multiradiatus. Next base: position 13,298,892 of record NC_061799.1, read on the forward strand.
TAATTCAAAACAGAGAGATGATGTATGCATGCATTGTGTTTTTTGAATTAAAATGTAATGTTTTGGTCTAATTCTTTTTTTACACTCAAAGAAGTACTCTACTAAAATACAATTATCTCTCAAATGTATGTGTATGTATTCTGGAAATTCATTTTCCTTGAACTATTGCTCTGTTATTTTATTCACATTCTTTGCTTATTTAAGGGAAGTTTTGTGATTAAAATGGCAAACCTAATAAACAATGTAAAAATGTTTTTTGGCATAAAGGCATATAGAAAAAGTATTATAATATCTGAGCATTGTTTTGCATGTGTCAACTGCTTTTTGGAGGATTTATTTTTAGTGGTGAAGTTTTTGAGGTTAGAAAGCATCCTTGCCATCACCTTAATCTTTAGCTCCCATCTCAGATTCAGCTATGGGTTCATTTCAGAACTCTGTCTCAAAAACGTTAAAATTACTTCCAGTCAAAGAAAAACGTGTTTGTAAAATTAAATGATTTCTTTAAACCGAAATTTGCCAGGGGTAAGACAAATTGTTGGCTTAAACGAAGCTCCAAATTTCAGTTCAGCTTATTGGCACCCTTATAAGTCTAAGCAGTTATCTTTCCTTGCCGATTATGTCCAATCTAAGCTAAAGGTTTGGACCAGATTCTCTTTAAGCAGAAAAAAGATCCCAAACAAATGATGAAACTGGGTTTGCAATACTTTAAGAGGCTTATATTTAGCTCCTAGAATGGCTTCCTCAAAGCCTGAACCATAACCCTCAACACACCAGGTGCCCAAACAATTTAAATAAGCGTTACCATTTCCAATATGAAATGTGTTTAAATATTTAATTAGAATTATGCCACGAGCTTGTTGTAGGCAACAAAAAGAAACTGGTTGTTTTTTATAAATTATCTTATGAAATATACAGGTCCTTCTCAAAATATTAGCATATTGTGATAAAGTTAATTATTTTCCATAATGTCAGGATGAAAATTTAACATTCATATATTTTAGATTCATTGCACACTAACTGAAATATTTCAGGTCTTTTATTGTCTTAATACGGATGATTTTGGCATACAGCTCATGTAAACCCAAAATTCCTATCTCACAAAATTAGCATATCATTAAAAGGGTCTCTAAACGAGCTATGAACCTAATCATCTGAATCAACGTGTTAACTCTAAACACCTGCAAAAGATTCCTGAGGCCTTTAAAACTCCCAGCCTGGTTCATCACTCAAAACCCCAATCATGGGTAAGACTGCCGACCTGACTGCTGTCCAGAAGGCCACTATTGACACCCTCAAGCAAGAGGGTAAGACACAGAAAGACATTTCTGAACGAATAGGCTGTTCCCAGAGTGCTGTATCAAGGCACCTCAGTGGGAAGTCTGTGGGAAGGAAAAAGTGTGGCAGAAAACGCTGCACAACGAGAAGAGGTGACCGGACCCTGAGGAAGATTGTGGAGAAGGGCTGATTCCAGACCTTGGGGGACCTGCGGAAGCAGTGGATTGAGTCTGGAGTAGAAACATCCAGAGCCACCGTGCACAGGCGTGTGCAGGAAACAGGCTACAGGTGCCGCATTCCCCAGGTCAAGCCAGTTTTGAACCAGAAACAGCGGCAGAAGCGCCTGACCTGGGCTACAGAGAAGCAGCACTGGACTGTTGCTCAGTGGTCCAAAGTACTTTTTTCGGATGAAAGCAAATTTTGCATGTCATTCGGAAATCAAGGTGCCAGAGTCTGGAGGAAGACTGGGGAGAAGGAAATGCCAAAATGCCAGAAGTCCAGTGTCAAGTACCCACAGTCAGTGATGGTCTGGGGTGCCGTGTCAGCTGCTGGTGTTGGTCCACTGTGTTTTATCAAGGGCAGGGTCAATGCAGCTAGCTATCAGGAGATTTTGGAGCACTTCATGCTTCCATCTGCTGAAAAGCTTTATGGAGATGAAGATTTCAGTTTTCAGCACGACCTGGCACCTGCTCACAGTGCCAAAACCACTGGTAAATGGTTTACTGACCATGGTATCACTGTGCTCAATTGGCCTGCCAACTCTCCTGACCTGAACCCCATAGAGAATCTGTGGGATATTGTGAAGAGAACGTTGAGAGACTCAAGACCCAACACTCTGGATGAGCTAAAGGCCGCTATCGAAGCATCCTGGGCCTCCATAAGACCTCAGCAGTGCCACAGGCTGATTGCCTCCATGCCACGCCGCATTGAAGCAGTCATTTCTGCAAAATTATTCCCGACCAAGTATTGAGTGCATAACTGTACATGATTATTTGAAGGTTGACGTTTTTTGTATTAAAAACACTTTTCTTTTATTGGTCAGATGAAATATGCTAATGTTTTGAGATAGGAATTTTGGGTTTTCATGAGCTGTATGCCAAAATCATCCGTATTAAGACAATAAAAGACCTGAAATATTTCAGTTAGTGTGCAATGAATCTAAAATATATGAATGTTAAATTTTCATCATTACATTATAGAAAATAATGAACTTTATCACAATATGCTAATATTTTGAGAAGGACCTGTAGTCCTTCTTAACAACAAGGGTCAGTGCTGCCAAACCTTTGCAAATGAGATCCTGCACAGAAGCAACTGTCCAACAAATTATTTGAAACTTGCACTGAATATTGTTGTCTACAAATTGATCAGAGCCCCCATGCTGACTTCATTATACTGCTAAAAGCAAAAATGGGCATACCCAGAGTAGCAAGAGTTGGTCTAGTCCATGACACAGAAATTGTTTTGTATTAGGGAGACAACCTAGAGTGTGTAAGATTTTATTTAATGAGGATGTGCATGCAGGATGCACAGTTGTACTGTCAGCTCTACACAGCTCTGCAGCTCTCCACCTAAGTTGGTCTCATTTGATATTATTGTGAAGTTTGTTTAGAGTACATATATGGACACCTCATCAACAGAATGTTTTTGAATATGTTTTTGTACTCCATACAGCCCTATGATTATGTAAGCAGCATCACTGATCAGCAGGCAGTTGATGTTTTAGAGCTTTTACCTACAAGATATATACTTTGCAAAATAAAAATGAGCATATTTGTTGTTACACTCTTTATGTCATTCAGTTCTACTCACTTATTGAATCAAGGAAGGTGATAATAATATTTTAAAAGACAGAAACAAAAATGAAAATAAACAATAAACCTATAAACACTGCAATGACTCCTTTTCAATGTTGTGGGAATTTATCTTTTTGTGGTTATTGCTTCTTAATTAAATGATCAAATAACACCAGTTCTGAGGCTCAGGAATCAATAAATCCTTAGGCTATGACCAATGGTCATATGCAGCGTTTAGTTTGGATCTTCACAGGAGGAAGTTTGTCCACTGTTGCTGCTGAACAGAAACCCAAAAGAAATATTATTTAAAATCAGAGGGGTTTACATAAGATCATTTTGTCTTCTTGTTACCAAGAAAGCAGCATCCTTTCCATGCTTGGAGTGGCTTGTTCATAGCATGAAACACAAACATGTTGAAATAATAAGTTGAAGAGGCTAATTCGGTTGCCAAAAGAGCTGCTGAGTTCAGGCTTCATTCAATCCTGAATAACTTAAATCAATATTTAGCTCACCTTTGAAATAGGAACAAAATCAAAAAATAAATGTTGCTTAATTGTGCCTGAACAGGATATTGCAAACGTATTTATACATTTAATCCTTCTCTGTGATAGACCAACATTTAAGTAGTTCCTAAATGTAATGTGAAAGGAAAAGGATACATGGTTTTCAAACATTCTTAAAAACAAAATCGAAAACATTTTACATATATTTGCATTCAGGCCTCCTGAGCCCGTACTTAGTAGAACCAGCTCTACCAACTTGGGCTTTGCAAAAATAGCTCAATCTTAGTCAGATTGAATTAAAATTATCTATGAACATCAATTTTCTAGTCTTACCACAGATCTTTAGTTCTGGACTTTGACTAGGCCATCCTAACACATGACAAAGGTATGACACAAACTATCGGTTCTTGCTTTCCTGTGTGTGTAACGTCACTATCCTGCTGAAAGGTGAACTTTGGGTCAAGTGTCAAATCTTTTGCAGCCTTTAACAGGTTTTCTTCTAGAATAACCCTGTATATAGCTCCATTCATTTTTAAATGAATTCTAACCAAATTCCATGTCCCTGCTAAACAGAGGCATCCCCACATCATGGTGCTGACACTACCATAGTTCAAGGGTATGAAGTGTTCACAATGTTGTGCAGTTAGTTTTCCTCCACACATTGTGATTGCATGTAGACCAAAATGTTTAATTTTGGAGTGACCAGAGTACCTCCTTTCAGGACACATAGCTGTTTAATAACATTTCAACCTGGAAAGACTCACAAAGAGAAGACAGGAATGCAATTAGAAAAGTTTAGAAAAGTCTGATCCTGGTGGTGGAGTGGAGGCCTGAGGAGATTTGGAAGGAGTTTGGAAGCCAAATGGTGGAGATGGGGTGGAGGAGGGTCAAAGTTCAGCTGAAGAACGGAGGGTTCCATGGATGAAGATCTTTTAAAGCGGAGCCTTGAAGGATGATTGGCCGGGGAGAAATGCGGACTTGACGCTGATTGGTTGAGCAGAGCCGCATGGAGGAGTAATTAGACGAAGGTGGAGGTGATGGTCAGTCTTCCATGTTGAATTTGTGTTTAAACTCCATTTGTGGAGTGCCAGCCTAAGCTGATCTGTGAATCTCTGCTGGTCCTCCAGAGTTACCAGGGCCTCTTAGACCTTTCTGATTAAGGCTCTCCTTGTGTTTGCAGTTGTTCCATCTGCTTTTCATTTTCAGATTACAGACTGAACTGTGCTCAGATGTTCGAAGATTCAGATATTGTTTTACAACCTAATCCTGATTTTAACTTTCTCCACAACTTTCTCCCTAACTTTCTCCCTGACCTTTCTATTGTGCCCCTTGGCCTATTTAGGAGGCTGAACAATGCACACCACAGGTTTTACATTTTGATTTGTAAAAAAAGTGGAAAACTATGAATCAAGTTTAAGGTATGTGAAGTCTTGCAAGGTCATGTATATGCACACCAATGTCTACTGTTGTCCATGTATTTCCTTTGGAATTTGTTCTGAGCCTTTTTTTGTATTTTGAGAGTTTTGTTTGTTAATAATTTGCTGTTTTAGCCAAAACTAGAAATTCCTGCTGGCAATGTTCAATGAGAACAACAGACAACAGAACCTAGTTATTTATGCAGAGCCCCTGTGCATTGGTAAAAACATTCAGAACAAAGCTTTCCCAGGCATTTTGCTGCTGCAGTCACCTGAGGGATCCTGTGAGATTCAACAAATAAGCCTCAGAGGAAATTTTGCAAACATTTTCCATTGAATATTATAAATGCCAAGTTAGGTAACTATCTCTCACTCTGAATTTGGGAGTGATTTTGCTATAATATTTGGAAAAACAGACGGTTTTTAACTAGAATGACAAGGTTCGGTTAATGTGACTGAAAAGTTAAATCTGACTCACCCCTGAAATGGGAACTCCATGTTATTTTGTACAGTTTGTCCATTTGCCTCAATTTCAGTTAAACATTTCATTTTCAGTGGCTGTTTGGGATTGTAATTACATCATACATTGCAAACTTGGAAAATAATTCCTTTTGTGATTTCACATTAATCATACATTCTCTCCAGAGTCATTAAATGCGTGGTAGTTTGTAATAGGATTTGTCATTTTCAATTAAATTCAATTAATTATTGTACTGCTCATTACAGTATCACAATTTAGCTTTCACTGCTTTCTTCGAATGTTCAATGAATCATACCGTTACATTCTGAGCGTATATATGTCTATTATAATTTGGATTCTACTATCCTCTCTTTCTCTCTCTATTGTAGTCTCCCCTCCTCAGCGTTATAGAGGCTCCATCATTAATCTTGATGCCTTTCAAGCTGAAGCAGTTCTGCCACTAGATGGAGGTCAACGCTGCATGAAATGCGTTCTTTCCATTATGCATTGTTGACGTTGTGTGTCTATTCATGCACAAAGGAGCGTTGCTTTGTTTTCCTATTCAAACGGCACATAAAGCGCAGAAAAGCAGTAGGCTGTTGCTTCTCCCCACAGGGCTCTGTGAAGCAAACTACAGCATTCTAACAGCTTAATATTCAAACACTCAAGTTTGGTTTTCATTCTCTTTCTGAAACTATTCCACGTTGGGCTTATGCCTACATACATTATACATTTCATTCCGGAAGGCATTTTCTTGAAACTTGTTGTTTGCAGACAGCAACAATCAATACATTTCTACTTGTTTTCTATAATGGTCCAATGAAAAAAGGGGCATCATTTTGAAATTCGAAAGTCCAAGCTGAAGGATAAATACTGTTTCCTGCTTTGTTATTATTAGAATGACGGCCAACATTGGACTAGCATACATACTCAACAATCAACCCTCTGCTATTTTTGTGCATGCCAGTCCAACACCACATTTCACAGTGGGCATGGTGTGTTCAGACTGATGTGCAGTTTTAGTTTTCCACCACAGATTCATTTTGGTTTTATCTGATTGAAACACATTCTTCCACATGTTGCTGTTGTCCCCTCATGGCTTTTTCCTCCTACTTTTCTATTTAAGGCCAGATTTGTGGAGTGCACAACTAACAGTTGTCATGTCAACAGATTCTCCCATCTAAACTGTGGACCTGTGCAGCTTCTTTAGAGCTACCGATAGCCTCTCGGCTGCTTTTTTTTGAATGATGATGTACTACACACAGGCAGAATGTTTTTTTCCCAAATACAAAAATGGTTGCTCAGGATTTTATATAGGGGTATTAGAGTAAAGGCGTGGCTAATACAAATGCACAACATACTTTTTAGATTTATTTATTATTTTTATTTTTTAAATAAAAAACAAACAAAAAAAGCATTTATTTATTATTCACAAAACAACAAAACAAAACATGCATACTTTTTTATTTCACACTTATGTTTTACTTCACATTGGGCTGTCACACAAAATTTTCAAAAAACACAATGAAGTTTGTGGATGTAACTTAAAAAATGTTGGATAGTTAAAGGGTGTCAATACTTTGGCAAAGCCTTGTATAAGACTTTGGCTCCCACACAGCTTCTCAATGTTTCTTAAAAATCTCTGCTGTTAAAGATTCTAAAAAACTCCAAAAGAAACTAAATAAAATTGTGTGGATTATTATTTGATGATCATTTGCACAAATAACACACCTAGATCTCTCTTGTTTCATGCAGTTTAACCTGAATATTGCACAAATCTGGAATGCTGTCTTTTTTAAGTAGCAAGAGGCGAAAAGATCAAATGTCACCATTTGTCAATGGTATTTTTGCACTAAAAACAAAATTCAACCAAGGCTGAAACTGAAATGCAAAGGCTTATCCTGCTGTAGTGCTGCAAATCTGAACTCCACTACAAATGCCACTACAATAATAAAAAAGCCACAACACAAATACAAAAGCCACAACACCAATACAAAAGTCACTACACTAATACAAAAGCCACAACACAAATACAAAGTCACAACACCAATACAAAAGTCACAACACCAATACAAAAGTCACAACACCAATACAAAAACAACAACACAAATACAAAAGTCACAACACCAATACAAAGTCAGAACACGGCAGTACAAAAGCCACAACAGAATACAAGCGCCACTACAGCAATCCAAAGCCACGACACATACTGTATACAAGTCACACCAATACAAAGCCACAACACTAATACAAAAATCACAATGCCAATGCAAAAGCCACAACACCAATACAAACGCCACTACACTAATACCAAAGCCACAACACCAATACAAAAGCCACAACAGAATACAAATGCCACTGCACCAATACAAAGCCACATACTATATACAAAATCCACAACACAAATACAAATGCCACAACACCAATATAAATGCCACTTGTATTGGTGTTGTAGTTTTTGTATTTGGCCTGAGACCTCTTGGCCATGTGCTCCTTACCGTTAATTAATTGTGAAACTGATTTCCTCAGTGAGTAGAAATGAGAAAGACCGGAACGTTAAAAATACTTAGTTGTTTCCATTATAATGCCATCAACTGTTGTTACATGCAAATTGGAACCCTCCTTATTATTAAAATGTTTCTGTTTTGCACAGGTATTATCAAAGTGCAAAATGTAATTGGTTATCTAGTATTGCTTGCATAATAAAGCCCATGCTTGAGCTTGGGAGGAAAACCACATAGAAAAAAAAGGAGAATAGAAATGGCCATTTTATAAAAATGGTTCATTAGATATCTGTTATAGGCTGTGAAGTTCTGCTACTTGACTTTCTTGTCTCTCTTAAATTAGAATAATATCCCATCTCACTCACTCACAAGCATAATGTAAAACAAAAGCAAATTTTTCAATTAGCTTTGGCTGTTGACAAGAATGAAACCAGGGAACTTGTCTCACATCACACTGACACCAAGTAAAAAGGTATAGGGAACAACAAACAGAGAGACCTTTATGTTTATTCATATTCCAGTGCCCACACATATGCAGATGTTTAGAATCATAATTCAGAGTCACTATGGTGATTTTCTTTGCATCAACATTTATTAGAATTGTGACAGAAATGCCCACATGACTGCTTAATAGCATGGATTTATTTTGCATTCCTCTGACCTCTAATCTACACAAAAATGGTTGTGAAGTGGAGCTGCTCATTTGTGAAGCAGGGAAAAAGCCATAGGAGAAGATAATGTTTTAACTATTTACTTATGGGGGCTGTGTCATGGTTCAAATCCTTCCAAAATGAGGATTGTGATTTTAAATGTCATTGCTGGCGTGTTGCACTGTCCTTTGCAATGTGCCCTAACTGGGTCAAGAAACATTGTGTTCGCATCATCTGCAGAAAATGCACATTGATAACAATGGGCCCACGTGTTGACAGAAGGCCCTGCGTGAATATGATGCTGACTATCTCTGCCTTCCAGAGAGAAAAAAGAGGAAAATGAAATGCTGACAAAGTACAGTAAATCATATGATTGAATAGTTATTGCTTTGAAACTTTTAATCACAAAAAGTTTGTGGAAAATTGTTTTTGTAGAATAAAATATAATCTGCAGAGTCAGCCCTAAAGGCTATGGGTCCCTGAAAAGAATCACATTTTGGCTCTTTTTTCAGCAAAGCCTATCTCCCACAGACGAAAGCACCGATGATACGTTTTGAAATTGTTTTTTTTAAATTGTCCCTCATTTGCCTGTTTCAGCATTAAACAGCCCTGGTTTTGTGGTGCAGCAGTAAGCCAGCAATTAAATTGGCCATATCATGGAAGGTGACTTGTTTAACCCTCACATTTTTTACTTCACGTTATTTATTAAATATGGAGCAGAAATTAGATTGTGGAAACAGGGTTCTTTTGTGCCATTTGACCTACTCATTTAGTCTGGAAGTTGTATCCAGTTGGACAGCTTTTCAATACAGACTGGATTTAATTTAATTGGATGTGCTTAAAGGCACACACACACACACACACACACACACACACACACACACACACACACACACACACACACACACACACACACGCATTATTAATGAATTTGCAGTTACATTGTCCAATAAAAGAGACTCCAGGATAGAAACAATGAATGTTTAAGTGTCGGAGACATTACAGTCACAAACTACAATTAATTTTGGGGGGATTTGATGTGATAAATCAAAACAAAGTGGTGCATAAATGTAAATTGAAAGACAAGAAATTCATTATTTTCAGCATTTTCTACAAATAAAATACTGACAGGTGTTCTGCGCATTTGTATTCCACCTATCACAGGAATTACAGCCAAAAGTACTGTGAGGTATGTCTTTATCCGCTTCGCACATTTAGAGACATAATGTTTGGCCATTCCTCTTCGCAAAATAGCTCAAGCTCGTATTAGATGTAGACTGTCTGAACATCGGTTTTGCTACAGATTCTCAATTGTATTTAGGTCTGAAGTTTGACAGGACCCATTCTAACACAAGAATATGGTTAGAACATGGACACCAGAAGTGTCCATCTCCAGTCTTTGAGGGCTGGTGTCCTGTATATTTTGGATTGGTCCCTGCTCCATGACATCCGATGCTCCATGACATCTGATTCAAATGACTGATATACCTCCGCAGTATGTCATCAAGGTCTGCAGAGGACTACTAATTAAGCACTCATTAAGAGCAATTCAGTTGAACAACACCCAAAACATGCAGGACACCAGCTCTTTAGGACTGACTTTTTACACCACTAAAATAAACCACTGTAGATCTGGCTATATATTTATTGGAGTTGTCCTGTTGGTCCCAAGTCTTAAGAAGTCTCTGGCAGATTCTCTTCCTGCCTTTCCCCATATTTATCTCCCTTCATCTTCCCATCAAGTCTGACCAACTTTCCTGTTCTTGGTGAAGAAAGCCATCCCAACGGCATAATGCTGCCACCACCATGTTTCTACAATGAAATGGTTTTTTCAGTGTGATGCACAAAGAGTTCCATGTGAAGTTCATAATGTGGAACATTTGTTTTTAGGTTTATTCCTGTTTTAAAGTTGCTATTTGTTCATTAATGTTCTCTAAAATACTGAGACCTTCACAAAACACTTGTATTTATAATGAGATTAAATCACAAATGTGGATTGTATTGACATAGATGCACTGCATTTCATTTAAGGGTGTCAGAGCGAAGGAGGCTGAATACAAAGGAACACCACACTATTTTTGAAGACTTTTTTTCAGCTAGAGTGGCCTTTTTACTAGTGTTTTTTGTTATTTAAAAGTAGTCAGACAGAAAATGGGATAATGAGTGGGGGAAGACATGCAGCACAGGTCTCCTAATTTATTTTTTTGTACAAAATTCTAATAAAATACATTGACGTTTTGTTATGATTCTGGCACGTCTGCTCTATCCTGTCTCCCTGGCTGCAATCAGCAGGTTAGATGCACCTGGTGGCTGCTGCAGTGTAGTGCAATCTGTGGAATGCCAAGCACCTGTGTCTTCCCTGATATATACTGACTCTGACAAGCAGACGGTGCCAGATTTTTAAAAGCCACCGTGTGAGTAGATATCCAGCGTTCCTTCCTGTCTGATCATTGTTCTTGACCTTGCCTTGCCTTTCGGATTTTTGCCTCTCTGCCTGCTCCCTGTCGGACTGTTTGGATTTTGGTTTTGGCCCTGTTTCCTGCATCTGGTTTATGCCTCTGCCTGCCCCTTGCCTGACGCCTCTTGTTCCGATCATTGGCCCTGTTTCTGTCCTTGGATTATTGAGCCAGCCTAGCCCTCGGATTATTCAGCCTGGAGTCACTTCTTACCTGTGCTGTGGAGATCACCGCCTGCCGCCCACTGAGGTTTCCCCTCTGGGTTTCAAGTTCTACTCAAGACAAAAGCAGGTTAGTGACTTTTCTGATCCCTGCAATATCTGGAGAAACTACAAGTCACTAATCCCTCTTTCTGTCTCAGTGATTCCCGGAAGATGTGAGGAGTGTTACCTGTGTGACGTTTTCCTGTGGCTGAATAAACCTTTTAAACTTTCAGTACTGTCTGGCTGAATCTTGGTTCCGCCTTTTTCTGATTCGTAATACGTTTGTAGTTATAATGAACTCTTATGCCTGATGATGCCTCTAATCATCCGTTTAATTACAGCAATGAATGAGAAAAACATTTACTGATCTTTGTTAAATGTGTAGTTGTCCTAAAATGCAGCAAATCATACACTGAGTTTCAAAATAAGAATTACCTTTCTTTGCAAGAGAGGTGATGCTGAAGAAAACAAAAGCACTTAAAGCAATCAATAACTATTTTAGGCTTGTCTGGTACCAGTTGCCACTCACTGTTTATTGGAGCAATGACTTAATTCTGACCCGCTCTGAGACATATGGGAACATTAAGGTAAGTTTAATCATTTGAACACTGATAATGATGACTGAGGCTTTTGTTACAGCTCGAAGAATCTTCAGTACCGACTTCCCATGAGCATAGCTCTGACTCAGCAGGATCCTAATGTTGTCTGGTACTCGGCATTCCCTGCAGCACTTGTGTCTCGCTTTTCCTTTTCAGGCATCTCTGGTCATCTAAAATTTAGTGCTGGCATGTTTTTCTTTTTTTACCCCTTTTGACAAGTCCACTTGATAAACAGCTTTGGATTTACAGGCACGTGCAGCAATTGCATTTTTGTTGAATTTGCAGATGGCAGCTTAATGGCGTTGTTTATTAGCAACTGAAGACAGATTGCATTGCAGGATTTTCACTGTCAGCGTTGTTTCAGATAACCTGCACTTCCGACAGTGGTCTAACTAGACAGCATTGGGGTGTTGATTGGGTGACACAAATCTAAGCAAGCCTGATGTAATTTATTAAAACACATCAAAATCTCTGCTAGCTTGAAGCTACCCTGGGGGAGTTAGATGATGGTGTATTTGATTTTATAGCACAGCAGATTGAAAGGGGTGTTTACATTAAATCCCACTTTTTGAGTTAGTTTTGCTAACATCTAGCAGTCTGTGGACTCAATATTCTAAAACAGTCAAAGAGAATAAGGAATATCAATGGGCTTTATGTGCATGCTCTCCTAATAGTCTTAGCCAGAGTTTTTACCTACTGTACTTTATAATTAATAGGATGAGTCTGCATTAATTGGCCAGTCTGAATGAATTCACACACACACACACTCTGCATATATATATATATATATATATATATTTATTTATTTATTTTGTTGTGTTATGGAGAACATTAATTTAGCGTTACATTTATAATTAACTTCTGTGTTGGTTTCCATTTCCTCCTGTAGGGGTCCTTGACTTTCCACTTTGATCACTTTGAGCATCAGCTTGGATTGTTACGTAAATAAACCTAAAAACCCTGAAATTTCTTCCATAGACAAGGTGGTTGAACCAAGTCACTATCTATCCAGAAAAAGGATGTATCTCACAGAGTTACAGAGGATCACTAAATGTAGAATACAAAATGTACACTCACAGCCAACTTTATTAGGTACACCTGTCCAATTGCTCGTTAACGCAAATATCTAATGAGCCAATCACATGGCAGCAACTCAATGCATTTAGGCATGTACACATGGTCAAGATGATCTACTGCAGGTCAAAACGAGCATCAGAATGAGGAGGAAAGGGGATTTAAGTGACTTTGAACGTGTGTTGTGATTATGAATCTGAGAATATTTAATATTAATATTTTAATATTTTATCAAATAATATTTTGGTCTGTTAAGGGTTGTCCTGTGAATACCAGCCTAGTAAGGCGATGGTATTAAGACAAAATAGAAAGGTGTGAGACGAGCTCTGACATTACTGAACAGCATAAACTCTGCAAACACGAGGAATAAATTCACACAATTTCTTAAAATACAAGAATTTATTAACAAAAATAAGTCAAGTCAAAGTCAAACATATTTCAATCAACAAACTCTTTACTATGCTAAAACAATCCAACTAAACTACCAAGCAGAATTAAAGAATAACGAAGACTAATGGGCTATGTACAATATAAACAAGTTGATCAAAGATTGAAAACCATGACCAAAAGAGTGATGCAACATTACCATACAATGTTTGTTTGAGAACCAAGGATTATCTTGAAGAATCTGGAAATGAAGTTAAGTTAGTCTTGGAACCAACTTAGGCAATAATCAGCATACCTGAAGACAACCATTTACAATGCAAGATCAGATAAAATATTATTTTAATAAAATGTTTTAAGAATGATCTGTTGAATAAAACCAACCTTCTGGATGACTAATTCTCACCGGGGTCTCATTAGCTGCCTTCATTTATTACAATAATATTTAAAGAAATATTAAGGGAATGGTAAAACATTTAAGGACGTATTTTGGAAAAGAGCCAAATCTTTCTGGAGAAATGGGGCTGAATGGTGTTCACTTAGTTATCAAATTTAGTAAAAGATGTTAGGGACACATTATTTACAGGATTGAAAACTAAACCTTTCTGGGTAAATATTATTTGGCAGCAAGCACGTGTTCTTACCTGTTAGCAGTTGAAGCTAACAAAAGAAGCTTATAGCTTAGCATCAGAATCAAACACACACTTTTAAAATACCGTCAATAAAAGGGTTAAAATGCATAAGCGCAGACGGTGCGTTATGATCAATCTTCTGTTTAAAATCACCCTTCAAGTAAAGTTTGTCTTAACTTTAAAAACATACAAACAAAGAACACAAAACTGAACACGTGTGCTGCAGATAGGTCTGCTAGCACCAAGATAGCTGAGCTCAACCCAAACAAAACTTCATAAAATGAAAAACATTTAGATTATTTCAATCTAAATCCTTCTCTATTATTCTGCCCAAACCTAACCTCTTATGAACGTGTCGAGGAGTTGTCCGGGCGACAATGAAGTTTGAAGATACGTCCACAGTCAACAAACGGTTAGCTTTCAGCTAACCTCCGTAGCTGTGGGGGGGTTGAAGGTGCAGCCGCTCTGTGAACAAGGGTTAGCTTCCAGCTAACCTCTGGAGCAGTGGCTGGAAGATGGCTTGTTCTGTCCGCTGACCACACTGCACGTTACCACGGGATGCGGCTCCTGTTGTCGTCCTCTCAGACCGGGGAAAAACCGCTCCACTCTGCTTCATAGAGACAGCGTCTCTGCAGGGAACTCTGGTACACAGTTTGCTTCTGCAGGCCTCAGAGAGAAAGTAAAGCAATGCTTATACCTTAATCTCCCTTTTATGAATGAATACCGGATTCTTTCAACAGTAATTCGTCAGTACTTAACTTGTTCATATGATCGCGTGATCTTATGACACCCTTGGATCCAGTTTGAAGAGTTTATGTCTGTTTGCAAGCAAAGAGACATTAGCGTGCTGTCTCACTGGCCAGCCTCGCACAGAGTCCGGATGGAAGAAGCAGGATGTAGCAAGAGCGGTGCATTTATTTGGACAGTGATGTCACAGGAAGTCCGCAGTTACCCCGTTTCCTGGCTGTGCCGGAAGTAGGTTAATGCAATGTATTTTGAAAGTTCCAGGAAAGTCTGTACTGGCCTTTCACGTTGTAACCATGGCTGTGGGTCCCAACACGTGGCATGCTTGTTGGTGCCAGAAGGGCTGGTCTGAGTATTTCAGAAACTGCTGATCTACTGGGATTTTCACGCACCATCATCTCTAGGGTTTACAGAGAATGGTCCGAAAAGAGAAAATATCCATTGAGCTGCAGTTCTGTGGGCGCAAATGTCTTGTTGATTTCAGAGGTCAGAGGAGAATGGCCAGACTGGTTCGAGCTGATAGAAAGGTGACAGTAACTCAGATAACCACTTGTTACAACCAAGGCATGCAGAAGAGCCTCTCTGAACGCACAACACATCGAACCTTGAGGCAGATGGGCTACAGAAGCAGAAGACCACACCAGGTGCCACTCCTGTCAGCTAAGAACAGGAAACTGAGACTACAGTTCACACAGGCTCACCAAAATTAGACAACAGAAGACTGGAAAAACATTGCCTGGTCTGATGAGTCTCACTTTCTGCTGCCACATTCGGATGGTAATGTCAGAATTTGGCGTCAACAACATGAAAGCATGGATCCATCCTGCCTTGTGTGAATGGTTCAGGCTGGTGGTGGTGTAATGGTGTGGGGGATATTTTCTTGGCACACTTTGGGCCTCTTAGTACCAGTTGAGTATTGTGTCAACGCCAAAGCCTATCTGAGTATTGTTGCTGACCATGTCCATCCCTTTATGACCACAGTGTACCCATCTTCTGATGGTTACTTCCAGCATAAAGCACGAATCATCTCAGACTGGTTTCTTCCACTTGACATTGAGTTGACTGTACTCAAATGGCCTCCACAGTCACCAGATCTCAGTCCAATAGAGCACTTCTGGGATGTGGTGGAACGGGAGATTCGCATCATGGATGTACAGCCGATAAATCTGTAGCATCTGTGTGATGTCAATATGGACCAAACTATCTGAGGAATGTTTCCAGTACCTTGTTGAATCTATGGCACGAATGATTAAGGCAGTTCTGAAGGCAAAAGGGGGTCAAACCTGATACTAGCAAGGTGTACCTATTAAAGTGGCCAGTGAGTGTATATGATAAGTGCAAAATAAAAAACATAACATATAGAAAGTGTGGTTGGTTGCACTGTGGTGGCTGGTAGGCTTTATTTGAAAAGAGCCCCCAAATTAAATTCTCATCAGCGTCTCTTAAAAGCTTTGGCTGCCTTTGCTCCTTCTATTATGTCCACTTTAACAGTCAAACCAAATGGTTTCCAGGTTAAGGTTGTCAAAATCTTTTTTTGTGGTTCCCTCAGTTTTTGACTCTTGATTACTAGTTCCCGATGCGATTGTTATCTAGGGAGTTTTTGGCCTTGGACACAAAAATGTAAATGTTTTCACCCCTGAGCCACCTAGTTAGCACTTTTACCCTGTAACAAATGTAGGCTATTCTGCAATGTTTTTCAAAAAATTGCTCCTGGATCTTTTGAAAAGTTCCTATGGGTTGGTTTGTTCTTCTTTCTGCCATTGTCTCATTTTGTACTGTGGACTTTGTTTAAGCAAGTTTCTTGTTTCTTTTTGTTTTACATTTTTATTTTTGCATATATTCTGCCACCCATCTTGTGAGATTGGCACACTTCTTGTGCTACCTAAAGCTTTATTTGCAGCAGCTTGACTATCTGATTAAAGCCATTGAAACTTCAACAAATAGTTACTTTGACCGAAATCTGAGGCAGCATCATTGTCTATGAAACCCTTTTGTCTAAAGGAATGATGAGAGCATGTGTTTCATTAGAAGTAACCATAGTTGACAAAAGATAAATGATTTCAAGCTACATTCTCTTTCAAAACAACTATATCCTTCTCCCCTAGGCTAATACGTATTATGCTGCGAACAGGTCAATTAAGGGCTAATATGTAAGTTTTATAAACTTACTTTCACTTTGCATTCAATTTCATTTTAATTTAGTCTCAAAACTGCTGGCTATGATTATACTTTGTCACATTAAAGATAGACTAACTAATATGAATATATTTTGATGGCAGTAATTATACTCAAAATAACACTTGTCTTACTTTTTGTAAATTTACTGTGATAGAAAACGTGTTGTAAACCATACTGGTAGTATAACTCAAAAAGCTGAGTGCTCGAAAAAAAAAGCATTATGGCTGTTCAGTCTACAGCGACTCCATATTTAGAAGTTATCTGAAGCACAGTCAAGGTTTGCAATCTCCTTCAGCCGCTCACATTTCTCTATGTGACATTCGTCTGCTGTAAGATGATGGGAAGGATGCAGCCACCGTGACGCTTAGGGATGAAGGACACGTGCTGGTGCTGGAGTATCATTTACATCAGGGTCACAAAGGCAACGGCAGTTTTCTGTATCTCCGTATGAAAAATAAAATGTGAGACTGGAAACCTTTACAGTGAAAAATGCTGCTCACCTAGAAATGAATCAGTGTACATCATTATTTATTCTGTATCCTAATTGATACTTATTGAGACCAGACAGACTGACAGCAATGCATGATTGTCTATACTAATCAATAAACTGTAAACGAATAATACTACCTCTGTTTTTTTACAACATGAAATAAAATGTTCTGTTTACAATCTACTTAACATAGCAGACTTACAAAGTCACTGATATTTGAAACAAAATAGTCCCTTTTCCAAGCAAAACAATGTTTGCCTGGGTAGTCTCACTTTCCCAGGGCCTTACTTTCACGGGTAAAAGGTCCTGGCCTGAGTAAGGTCTTTCCAGATTTCCCCACGATTGTTAAAGTGGTGGGTTGTGTGCAGCAGAGCAATATACCAGCAGCTGCAGTAATAGTGGCTGTGAGTATACACATTTTACATTTTATTCCATTAATTTGTCACAAAAAGTAGATTTTGAATGTTTTGAATGTTCATAATTGAGAAAAAACACCTTAAAACCTAATCTGTGCAGTCAGGTTATCAAGAATGAGCCTACATTGAAATGTTCTTTTGGAATTTTTGGAGCAGCAGAGCTCCACTTACAGGCTGGTCTGGCTGCTAAGGTAAGCTCAGCTAGCCAGCAGAGTTGCAAGATCTGACTGAGAGTTTCCAACCGAAATGCAACATAAATCCCGGCCACCTCAATAAAAATTATTATAAGCATAATAAAGAACACGTCATTAGCACCCAATGCAATACAACAAAGAACAAAGGTTTACATGGGTAGATTCCCCTAAAAGTGGGAAATCAAACAAATAACCAACACACAAAGATTGCTTTTCCAATTATGCCACTGTCGCACCTTCACATCGACAAGTTATTGTTGGCATTAACAAGCGACATACATTGCAATTCTCAGTTTATGGCGTTTTGGTTCTTGATTATTTTCTGACCAGCACCAGATGCCATTAGGACTGCAAAAGACTTGCCCATTGGAGCACAACAAGATCTATGTTTTTTGTGGAGCCATGTTCTTTCAAATAATAATAATAATAATACATTTTATTTATAATGCACTTTTCATTCCAAAGAATCTCAGAGTGCTACAATTAAAACAAGAACCAAACAACCCTAGAGTAAAATAAGTAGTCAGTCAGTCATTTCCCCCCCCCCCCCCCCCCCCCTTTTTTTTTTTTTCTCTCACTCGCCGCCCCAGAAGGGAGACATCAACAAGTAAAATCCACCCTTTTATTTTTATTTCTTTCTTAGAAATAGTCTGGGCAAGTAGAGGAGATTTTTAGTGCGATTAGAGTCACCATTTAGCGTCTAATGTGTTCTGAATTGTATGTGCATGCCACTGTTTTGAAACTTGCTGGTACTTTCGGAGACCGCCGTGTCTCGCAAGTGTGTCTTTACTGTGCAAACACCTGCGCGCAGGTGTGCTGTGAATCTGAACTGTTATAATAACCTCATGGGGAAATTCAGCATTTTCTTTGTCTTCAACTTTACTGCTTACTAGCTTGCCGCCAAAAGTTTTATAACTTTTTGTGTGCTCACCCCCACCCAGAGCTGGGGGATGTTTTATGCATTTCACTGAGCTACACTTTCTGGCAGGCTGCGTTCCCAAAAGCTTCCCCCAAAGCTTCGTTCAGCACCATATTTTCTTGTCATATTATCACTTTGGCCATAACTGCTGGTTGATTCCATACACTGCTGTTTCGCTTTATTTTGTTTAGTTAGGTATTTTACCCCCTTTTTGTGTAGAACTTTGCATGTTTGAGTAGGTGAAGATTATTAAATCGGAAGAGCGGATTGTATCAGGCTGTGATTTAATAAATATTCACATAGAAAAAGAGAAGGCGTTTTGTGTTTATTTTGTGCAAGAGTGATTCGTCAGACAAAATAAGGTTAAAAGTTCCCACGTTTCGGTAGAAACGGTTGATTAAACAGTGACATTTCTGGTAATGGTTATCAATTAGTACCGAGTATTTAACGGTTGTGATTGTCAAAGGCGTTGAGCCACAATTACAACACCAGAAGACATCCCTGGTCTTCGATTCATAAATGAGGATTTTAGTTAAGAAATTAATTTAGTCAAATTATGATTGTTAATTATAATTCTTGATAAATATTATTTAATCAATAATCATAATTCCAACAGCTGTCAAAGGAGAGCTGGGATATTGAGGTGTTGGTAATCTGGTGAGTTGTGCCAACAAGTAGTGCCTCAGTCATACTACTGTTGAGTTGAAGAAAGTTGCTGTTCATCCAGTCCTTAATCTCCTCAAAAGAAGCAGCAGCACATAACAGGGCTATGGAGGGGATGGGAGCAGTTCTGATGTGTAGTTGTGTGTCATCAGCATAGCAGTGGAATGACAGATTGTGTCTGATGATGACACAACTGAGTGGAAGCATGTAGTTGACAAAAAACAGGGGACCCACGACTGATCCTTGCGGGACACCACACATAACAGGGAGGGGTATGGGCTTACATGATTCCAACAAAACATATTTGGTTCTATCAGAGAGGCAGTGTCATGGAGGTGGTCCAGGAGGACAGTATGGTCTACTGTGTCAAAAGCAGCTGAGAGATCGAGGAGAATGAGGAGAAATGGTGACCCAACATCAGCTGCCATCAACAAGTAATTTGTCACACTAAGCAAATCTGTTTCTGTGCTGTGTCCTGAAACGAAAATCTGCCTGGAACTTTTCAAATAAGTTGTTGTTCTTTAGATGGAGTTGCAGCTGGGAGGAAATAACTTTCTTGAGGACCTTGGGCAAAAAAGCAAGGTTGGAAATAGGGCTATAGTTTGCAAGATCATCTGGATCCAGACTAGGCATTTTGAGTACTGGGCAGATGATGGCTGTTTTCAGCACAGTTGGAACTCACGCAGATTGAAGAGATAGATTAACAAAGGGGGTGATAATTGGACTAACAATGGAAGTCAGCAATTTCAACAAAGCCATTGGAATGGGGTCTAAGATTAAGCTTTCATTGACTGCAGGATGTTCTCAATGTGGTTGGCTCAGTGAACACTGGGATGAGGATGGGAGAGTCCCAGATGAAGGTTCCAAGGCAAGGGGAGACACAGGAGAGGAACTTGTTAAGGAGGAGCGGATCTTGCTAACTTTTACTCTAAAAAAGTTAATAAGATGGTTACATTGCTCCTCAGTTGGATGGGACTGTTGATACACTGTGCTGGGCATAAACAATCTTCTTTTTGAGGCGTCTATGGATGTATCGTGGCCAGCGCAATATACCAGATTGCCTTATAGTTGCAATAGATGGAGGAGGAACATATCTATTTAGGCTCAGCAACTGGGAAGCTAACCATGGCTAGGCATTCAGCAAGATGGTTTGTGTTAGTAAGAACATTCAAAATTCAAAATTCAAAAATTCAAAAATACTTTATTAATCCCAAAGGGAAATTAAATGTTGTTGTAGCTCATTATGAGGGTTTCTTCAAAGAGCCGTTGTAGATGCTGATGACTGTGGGCAGGAAGGATCTCCTGTAGCGCTCCGTCTTACAGCAGATCTGAAGAAGCCTCTGACTGAAGACACTCTGTTGTTGTAGGACAGTCTTATGAAGAGGATGCTCGGGGTTTTCCATAATGTTCTTCATTTTATGAAGAATCCTTCTCTGCACAATGATCTCCAGAGGTTCCAGAGGAGTCCCCAGAACAGAGCCAGCCTTTTTTATCAGCTTGTTGATCTTTTTTAAGTCCCTGGCTCTGATGCTACTTCCCCAGCAGATGATGGCAGAAGAGATCACACTCTCCACAACAGACTTATAGAAGATATGCTGCATCTTGCTGCAAACACCAAAGGACCTAAGCTTCCTCAAGAAGTACAGTCTGCTCTGTCCCTTCTTGTAGATGGCTTCACAGTTGCATCTCCACTCTAGTCTGTTGTCCAGGTGAACACCGAGGTATATATACTCCTTCACCACCTCCACCTCTTCTCCCATGATGGAAATAGTTTTTGACTTATTCCTGTTTCTCTTAAAATCTACAACCATCTCCTTTGTTTTAGTCACGTTCAAGATGAGATGATTGCTTCCACACCATGTCACAAAGCGGTCCACCGCCTTCCTGTACTCAACTTCTTGTCCATCTCTGATCCACCCCACGACTGCAGAATCATCCGAGTATTTCTGCAGATGACAGGAGTCTGTCTTGTACTGGAAGTCTGAGGTGTACAGAGTAAAGAGGCATGGTGAGAGTACAGTCCCCTGTGGTGCTCCTGTGCTGCTGACTACCTGGTTAGACTCACAACCCTTCAGTCTCACAAATTGTGGTCTGTTTGTCAGGTAGTCTTTGATCCAGGAGATTGTTGAGGCCTCCACCTGAGTCTTCTGGAGTTTCTGACAAAGCAAATCAGGTTGGATTGTGTTAAATGCACGGATAAATCAAAGAACATGATCCTCACAGTGCTGCTGGCTTTGTCCAGATGACAGTGGGTTTGTTGAAGCAGGTGTATGATGGCATCTTCAACTCCAACTCCACAGCGATAAGCAGACTGAAGGGGTCTTGACGGTTTACTGTTTGCTTACTCAGGTGGGCCAACAGGAGTCTCTCTAGGACCTTCATGATGTGGGATGTCAGGGCAACAGGTCTATAGTCATTGAGGACTGATGGGTGAGTTTTCTTTGGTACCGGAACAAGACAGGAGGTCTTCCACAACACCGGAACCTTCTTCTGGGCCAGGCTAAGGTTGAAGAGGTGCTGCAGAATCCCACAGAGCTGCTCTGCACAGACCTTCAGGACTCTAGGGCTGACACCATCTGGACCTGCAGCCTTATTCCAATTTAGTCTCTCCAGTTGCATCTTCTCTTGACTTCTTGAGACACACAGGTGGAAGCGGGAAGCAAAGGAAGCATCATCATCTTCTGATATGGTTGAAGGCAAGCATGTAGAAGAAGAAGGGTCTAGGGCTGAGGTGGAAGATAAAAAATGTGAGGTGTTACTGGACAGCTGTGGGTCCTGTGGGTCAAAGGAGGGTGGAATGTCTCTTTGGCTGTGAGCAGGAGAGGAGGATGCGAAGCTTGTTTCTGAACTGAACCTATTGAAGAATGTGTTTAGTTTATTGGCTCTGTCCAGACCTCCATCGGTCTGATCATCCTTCTGCTTGAAGCCTGTGATCTTCTTCATCCCTGTCCACACATCTCTGATATTGTTTTGCTGGAGCTTGCTCTCCAGCTTCTTCTTGTACACCTCCTTGCTGTCTCTTATCTTGACTTTAAATTGCTTCTGTATACTCAATAATTCTCTGTCTCCCTCTCTGAAGGCTCTTTTTTTCTTGTTAAGCAGGTCCTTCAGGTCACTGGTGATCCCAGGTTTGTTATTGGGGAAGCATATCACGGTTCTGGTGGGGATGATGTTATCCACACAGAAGTGTATGTAGTCAGTTACACACTCAGTCATGGCATTGATGTTCTCTCCATGTGGCTGGCACAGTGCGTCCCAGTCTGTACGCTCAAAGCAACCTTGCAGAGCTTCTTCAGCTTCCTGTGACCATTTTCTCACAGTCCTCTTTATTACAGGTGTCCTCTGAACAAGGGGCTTATATTTCGAGTACAGAAAAACAAGATTGTGGTCTGATTTGCCTAGAGGAGGTCTTGCTTTGAGATGTAAGAGTCCTTGACATTTGCATAAAACAAATCCAATGTTTTGTTTTCTCTGGTAGAGCAGTTGACAAACTGTTGAAACGTTGAAAGTGTAGCACAGAGTGAGGCATGGTTAAAATCACCAGAAATTGCCACAAAAGCATTGGGGTTTTGTGTCTGTAGCTTAGCAACAACTGAGCTGATGGCATCACATGCAGTGTCGGCAACAGCTAAAGGTGGAACGTAAACTGTTGCCAAAATAACACTGGTGAACTCTGGGTAAATAATATGGACGAAAACGTACTGCCAAGAGTTCAATATCTGGACTGCAGAGATGACACTTCACAGTTACATGTCCTAGATTACACCATCTGTCCACCTCCTTTACATTTGCCGCTCCTCTTTAAATCTCTGTCTGCTCGTATGGTTAAAAAGCCCGGCAGAGAGTATGGACGTAGGTTCAGCCAGCCGGGGGATGGACACTGAGGCCTACGCCGTTAGTAATGGATCGGATACATTGCTGAGCCGCCTCGTCAAAGAAACAGTAAGCAGAAACTCTTACCAAATGTAGGATGCAAATGCACAAATTGTCATAAGTGCCCAGCTAATCCGTCAGAATGCCCTCAACACTCTAAAACAATATGCGAGGAGGAGAAGTGGCGAACAGATAACGTCAGCGTCTTCTCTTGCCTCCTGCCTCTCATGAAGTTGAGAGGCAGGATCATCATGAAGTGGCGCTCAGATTTCTGTATTACAATACTTGCAGTAAGCTTTTGAGTCATCCTCTGTAACAGGAGCAATCCACAATTTTAGCTTTTGATCAGCATTCCATTCCTTTCTGTCTATTGTGTTTGTATTTTCCCCCTCAGCATGATGCTTTCTCTCCTCGTCTAGTCCGAAGGATGCAGTCCCTGAATTTAGACAGAGCTATATGTTGGAATTATGATTATTGATAAATCAATATTTATCAAGAATTATAATTAAAAATCATAATTTGACAAAATTTATTTCTTAAATAAAATCCTTATTTATGAATCGAAACCAGAGTTGTCTTCTGGTGTTGTAATTATGGCTCAAGCCTTTGATAATTATAATTATTAAATGTCACTGTTTAATCAACCGTTTCTGCCGAAACGTGGGGAACTTTAACCTTATTTTGACTGACAAATCGATCTTGCACAAAATAAACACAAAATGCCTTCTCTTTATCTACGTGAAAATTTATTAAGCCAATCAGCCTGATACAATCAACTCTTTGATCCAATAATCTTCACCTACTCAAACACGCAAAGTTCTACACAAAAGGGTAAAATATCTAACTAAACAAAATAAAGCAAAAGTGATAATATGACAAGGGAATATGGTGTTGAACGAAGCTTTGGTAGCGCAGCCCGCCAGAAAGTGTAGCTCAGTGAGATGCAGGCAGTCATAAACCTCCCCCCCCAGCAAGGTTGTAAACCCCGAGGACGAAGGATAATAAAACTTTTGGCGACAAGCCAGTAAGCAGTAAAGTTGAAGACAAAGAAAATGGTTGATTTTCATCATAAGGTTATTATAGCAGTCCAGTTTCACAGCGCACCTGCTCTCAGGTGTTCACACGGTGAAACCACAATCTTGCGAGACTCGGCGGCCTCAGAAAACAATGGTAATCACGTTTCAAAAGAACAATGGCATGCACATACAATTCAGAACACATTAGACAATAAGTGGCGATTCTACATCGCACTAAATCTTCTCTACCCTGCCCAAGCTATTCCTAATAAAGAAATAAAAATAAAAAGTGGATTTTACTTGTTGAAGTCTTCCTTCTGGGGCAGCGAGTGAGAGAGAGAAAGGGGTTGAAGAGTTCCACACGTCCTTGGACACTCAACCAAGCAGTCCATTTTCTTCCTTGGAGGCCTCCGTGGCAGAAAGGTAGAAAAATTATGACGGACCGTCAATAGTCGACTAGAACCAAACAAGGAGGGAAAGTTGCGTCTCCTTGAAACTCCGTGGTTTTTTGGTGACGTGTTAAACTCACGTCTGCAATCGGCAAAGTGAAATTTCTGACCTTCTTATTCCAGAAACCTCTTTCATGAATTTTTCGTTGGCCAACGAAGGAGAATAAATGAAGAATCCACGTGGGACCTCTTCTTCTCCAGAGAGAGATGCTACAGATGTTGGTCCGGAATCCAACGTGAAAGCGCTTCTTTCAAACGTTCAGCTTCCTATATTCCCTCCTGTGATGTCAGACCTGGGAAGGCCCCGTCATATCAGCCGCAGTGGCCGCTGGGTTTTGTAGGACAGACTATCCTGCGGTACAAAATGGCCGATGACGTTGGAAAGGCATAGTGGCGTCCAGCAACGTGCAAATGGTCCAATATTCAGAAAACAAGTGGTCCAAAATATAGCTTAACAGCAAGGCCTTCAGGCCAAATAACTTCAGTGCTGTTTAGTTGAGCAATGACAGTGAGCAATATTATTTCACATTGACACTTGATTAATGATTATCACTAATTAAGGATGTCTAGTTTGAAAGATTCTCTACATTTCAAACTAATTATAGTGCAAGGATGCAACATTTTATTGAAATGTATAAGTTCTTACTTTTCTAACACAATGACAACTATTTTGCCAGCATTTCTCTATAAATACTATTGGAAAACCTGCCAAATGTTGTAAAAACTATCCAGGTTTTAGCAACCAACACAAAGCTATTTTTTCCAGCCCAACGTGTTTAAAAGAAGCCCATTTGGGCGAAAATCTGCCCAATCTGGCAACACTACTAGCCTGGCAGTTCGACTGGGAATTCCCAACTAACCGCTGCCTGATCTCAGTCCAGCACTCTGGGATTTCCCACTGCCTGTTATCTGTTTGTGGCAGCTGAAAGTGAATATAAAGTGTTTTAGCAGGTATGTGGTAAATTACTACAAGTACCAGAATGTAAAATGTAATATATTTAGCTGGAAATCTTCAACATTTTAAGTTAATTTAAGAACTAAGTATAAACTGTTTCACCACACTTCTGTAAGAAGAATATTTTATAATATAATATGAGTACCCTTTAATGAGCTCTTTCACTTTCCCTTGTATGTAAAAATACAAATTTCCCAAGTCTGGTTTTTCATGTATACCTAAGTGAAGTGTGAACTCTATTGTTTTTCATTTTTCCTAGTTTACTGCAGACAGGAAGACAGAGCACAATTCCAGTTTTGGATGCAGTTTTTCAAAAGCTCCGTGATCCTCTTACCCTTGTGTCCTGCCATTGTCTACTCCACTGTCTACAATCAATGTATCAGTGCCCTGTACTTCCGGACTGATTTTTTTTTTTTATTAAATAAATGAATAATAAAAAAAAATTTTAAGCATCCAAAGAATGGGTCCTTGAGGTCTCTGCCTTCGACTGCTGCCTGATCCTTTTTAGAACTGGCTACTCATGGTTCACCCTGCAGGTGGTGGGCTCACTGGGGGATGGCCTGGTGTCTCTCGTTTGGGCTTCTGAGGACTAGTACAACTAGTACAGGGGGACCCGGTCCCTCACAACATCATTAGGCTGATTTTAATAAATGGTCTGTAGCCTTTCTGAGCAATGGAAACAGAGGGCACCTAAATCCCCAGGATTCATTATACCCAGGTAAGATAAATCCTGGGGGTTTAAATCCCAGGGTTTTCAGTGGAAAAGGGGCTAATGATATTTTACTGGAACACTTAAGAGATAGGTCACTGTTAGACAATGCTTTCTCCACGGTAATACATGCTGTTCTACACTTAATAAATCAAAAGGCAGAAAAGGCAACCTGTTTTTGTAGGGACTCTACATTCTATACATTCTCTTTGGAGTGGTGATATAAAAAATAAATTTTACTTTTTTTTCTGCACTTTTGTATTGTACACATACACTCACCGGCCACTTTATTAGGTACACCTGTACAACTGCTCGTTAAAGCGAATTTCTAATCAGCCAATCACATGGCAGCAACTCAATGCATTTAGGCATGTAGACATGGTCAAGACGACCTGCTGCAGTTCAAAAGTATCAGAATGGGGAAGAAAGGTGATTTAAGTGATTTGAACGTGGCATGCTTGTTGGTGCCAGACAGGCTGGTCTGAGTATTTCGGGAACTGCTGATCTACTGGGATTTTCACGCACTACCATCTCTAGGGTTTACAGAGAATGGTCCGAAAAAGAGAAAATATCCAGTGAGCGGCGGTTCTGTGGGCGCAAATGCCTTGTTGATGCCAGAGGTCAGATGAGAATGGCCAGACTGGTTTGAGCTGATAGAAAGGCAACAGTAACTCAAATAACCACTCGTTACAACCAAGGCATGCAGAAAAGCATCTCTGAACGCACATGTCGAACTTTGAGGCGGATGGGCTACAGCAGCAGAAGACCACACCATCAACAACATGAAAGCATGGATCCATCCTTGCCTTGTATCAACGGTTCAGGCTGGTGGTGGTGGTGTAATAGTGTGGGGGATATTTTCTTGGCACACTTTGTGTCCCTTAGTACCAACTGAGCTTTTTGTCAATGCCACAGCCTACCTGAATATTGTTGCTGACCATGTCCATCCCTTTATGACCATAGTGTACCCATCTTCTGATGGTTACTTCCAGCAGGATAACGCTATCACGGCCTGAGACAGAGAACCCAAATTCAGCCAAACACAAAGTGAAAAGTTAAAAGGTTTATTCAGTAACTCAGGATCAGAAAACAGGAGAGCAGCAGCCAGCTTCCACGAATCACTGAGGACAGAGAGACGAGTTAGTGGCTGAATAAAATTCAGGACTTGCAAAGAGTTAGATAAAGCCACTAACCTTCCCAGTCTGGGGATGAGGCGTAGAATCGAGAAGAGGATGTGATCCAGACAGTTAATGAGGAAGAATCCAACAGACTGTAGTCGGATTGCCGACTGATCCAAATCCTCAGGGTAATCAGCTGAAGCTGTGACACAGAGAGCTGCGATTGTCCTCTTGACAATAATTCCAGGCAGACTTGAGAGCCAGGCGGGCTCAGGCTGAATAAACCAGTGGTTAGGCTGGGGCGTGAATCCAGGGACAGAAACAGAGTCGAGTTCCAGGGCTAGAGGCGTCAGACAAGGGGCAGGCAAAGGCATGAAACCAGAGGCAGAAAACAGAGTCAAAATCCAGAAATCCAATCCGTCAGACAAGGGGCAGGCAGGAAGACAAAATCCGTGAGGCAAGGCAAGGTCAGAGAACGAGATCAGTCAGGAAGGAACGCTGGATAACTACTCACAAATGTTTCCGAAAATCTGGCACCGTCTGCCTGTCAGAGGGCTTTATATAACTGCAGCTCCACAGGTGTGTGGCATGACAGTGATTGCGCAGCAGCGCAGCAGCAGATAGGTGAAGCAGATGAGTTGATTGCATGAGTGAGAGCAGAGCAGGCAGACGGGCCAGAATCATAACAAAAGCACCATGTCATAAAGCACGAATCATCTCACACTGGTTTCATGAACATGACAATGATTTCACTGTACTCAAATAGCCTCCACAGTAACCAGATCTCAATCCATTAGAGCACCTTTGGGATGTGGTGGAACGGGAGATTTGCATCATGGATGTGCAGCCGACAAATCTGCAGCATCTGTGTGATGCTATCATGTCAATATGAACCAAACTCTCTGAGGAATGTTTTCAGTATCTTGTTGAATCTATGCCACGGAGGATTAAGGCAGGTCTGAAGGCAAAACGGGGTCCAACCCAGTACTAGCAAGGTTTACCTAATAAAGTGGCCGGGGAGTGTATTTCCATAAGAAAGTTATATGAGCATAGCAAGTATCAAGTACAAGAACAAAAACTTGAAAATACAATCTCTGTCTCGATCCACTGGTGTTTATATTTTGATTTTCATCTGTGTTCTCATTTTGGTCATTTTCTGGTTAGGTCATGCTTTATTCAGTTTCCTTCTGTGTTATTGTTTAAATTTTGTTTTCTTATTCCTTGTGCTTTATATCTTAGTTTGTTCTGATTGCTCTGCCTGCTCCCTGCTTCAGCTGCAAGTCATTTCTCTGATTAGCTCATCTGGTTTGCCTCTCAATTCTCTACCCCTGCCTCAGTATATATTAACTCACCGGTTCTCTTTGTTCTTCACTGGTTCCTTCCATTGTACTGCCCTTCAGTTCTTTCTCTGCTCCATGCTTGATATCTCCATGTTTCCAGTTTCTTTAAGTTCTCTTAATTTCTTTCTATTAAAAAAGTCTCATCCTTATTTCAAGTTTGCTCTGCATTCGAGTCATCATTAATCAAAACATTGCAGAAGGAACCAGCCAGTTTGACTCAGCAGAGCTTTTTTCAGACTTACGAGACACAAAAGGAGACTGTGAAAGTCTTTTGTGACACAGTGGTCCAGCCCAACAATCCCTGGTCTGGCTGACCCCTCCTCCAATGTCCTGAAGGGTGTGACTAAAGTCTCCTGCCTGCCTGCCACTACACCAACCTCTTGTTGCAGATGGTGTCACAGGACAAGGACATCCACTCCATATCCACTCCATTTCAGGAAAGGTTGGCTCAGCGTTCAACATTCCCGGCTTCGTCTGAAGAGTCTCCAGCACCTATCAGCAGTCTGCCTAAGAGCCCACTCCGCGTCGTCTCAGAGCATCAAGGTCCGGGCTTCTCCTCAGCGTTCTCTAACCTAGACATTTCCTGCTCGGTTTTAATCATCTTCATCACCAACTGCACTTCCTGTTCATCCTCGCCATCTTCATCTCCAGCTCTGTTATCTTCTTCTTCATCTGCAGCTCCTGTTCATCGATCTTCACTTTGCTCCAGCCTCACTTTCTCTGGTCTTCAGGGGTTCTAGGACAAGCAGCCTCACGTTACTGTGCCTGAGTTCTCCAAGGGGTCCAAAGATGAACTGTCTCCTGTTCTTGATCCTGAGGGTGTCCAGGTGTACACCCTTGTGTTTCTGATCCAGAGCTCAGTCATGGGTTATTCCAGCTTTCACGCAGCTCTCCAGAGCTTCACCCAGGGATCCAGTCTCCAAAACTTCACCCTGGGTTCCAGTCTCACAAGCTCCACCCTGGGTTTCAGTGTCCTGTGATCCAGTCAACTGGACTGGATCCTTGTTGAGTTTCCCCTGTCTTCCAGCCTAGGGACATGCACGCCTCCCAGTTGGCCTCCAGAAATGGTTCTCTGTGGGTCCTCTTGGTCCCCCATGTCGACCTCCACACAATGTTTTCCGAGAGTCATTCCAGCCCCCTGGCTGGCCTCCAGGGCTTCTTTTCAGCTTCTGGCGGCCTCCAAGGTTCTTGCACCACTGTTACTGTGCTCAAAGGTCCCTGCGCCGTTGCTTCCGTCCTCCAGACCTCTGTGCCTCTTCTGGACGACCACCTGAATACTGTGACCCTCCTGAACCCAGTTTTTTGTTGCCGTTTTGTTTCAAGCCCTTATTCCAAAGCCCCCTAGCCCTTACTATTTTGGGTGGTTTTTTGTTTTGATTTTCATGGATTCATTAAAGGCGTCTTGGATTCACCCTTAAAGGGGAGGGGCCTAGATGGCAATCTCACGATCCACTGGTGTTTATGTTTTGATCTGTGTTTTCATCTTTGTCATTTTCCTGTGAGGTCATGCCTTATTCAGTTCACTTATGTGGTATTGGTTAGATGTTGATTCCTTATTGCTTGTGCATTATGTCTTAGTTTGTTCCATATTTATTATGTTTTTTTTTCTTCTTTTGGTTGCATTTGTCTTTCATAACCTCTGTCTGCTCCCTGCTTCAGCTGCAAGTCATTCGTATGATTAGCTCATCTGGTTTGCCTGTCATTTCTCTAACCCTGCCTCAGTATATACATATATATTCACCCGTTCTCTTTGTTCTTCACTAGTTCCTTCCATTGTATTGCCCTTTGGTCAGTTTCTCTGCTTCATGCTTGATGTCTCCTGTTGCTCCTACATTTCCATGGACCATATCTACTCTGTTTTACTGGGTGGGATCCAGACAGTCGACTGGCAGGAGAGATAAATGTTTGAAGGGTTGAGGGGGCAGGGGGAACATGTCCAGAGTTATAATTGCTGAGAAGGGCTTGACCCCTGATCAAAACCACTTGAAGATCTATCCATCAATCCATACATGCCCACTTTTCCTTGTAGAGTTGTTGAGGGGGGCTGGTTCCTGTCTCCAGCGGTCGTTAGGCAAGAGGTGGGGTACACACTGGAAGGGTCACCAGTCCATCACAGGACAACAGAGACACACATGACAAACAATCATGCACACACATGCTAATACCTAAAAGAAATTTAGCTAGACCAATTAACCCAACAGTCATGTTATGGGAGAAAGCAAGGGTATCCTAATAGAACCCACGCATACATGGGGAAGAAGAAACTCCAGACAAAAAGAACCAAGGCAGGAATTCAAACCCAGAACCTTCATGCTGCAACACAAAATACGACAGGAACAATTCCTCTGTGCAGCTCACTCGAAGTTCTCGATAGTTACTTTTGCATGTATCTGTGTTTGTGTGTACTTGGTCCACAATTTTCTGTTCATGTATTCACACAACCATGATCGAAGCTTCTCAAAGCACTTTCACTGTGAGACTGATTCAGGTACAGGTCCTTCTCAAAATATTAGCATATTTGATAAAGTTCATTATTTTCCATAATGTCATGATGAAAATTTAACATTCATATATTTTAGATTCATTGCACACTAACTGAAATATTTCAGGTCTTTTATTGTCTTAATAAGGGTGATTTTGGCATACAGCTCATGAAAACCCCAAATTCCTATCTCACAAAATTAGCATATCATTAAAAGGGTCTCTAAACGAGCTATGAACCTAATCATCTGAATCAACGAGTTAACTCTAAACACCTGCAAAAGATTCCTGAGGCCTTTAAAACTCCCAGCCTGGTTCATCACTCAAAACCCCAATCATGGGTAAGACTGCCGACCTGACTGCTGTCCAGAAGGCCACTATTGACACCCTCAAGCAAGAGGGTAAGACACAGAAATAAATTTCTGAACGAATAGGCTGTTCCCAGAGTGCTGTATCAAGGCACCTCAGTGGGAAGGAAAATGTGTGGCAGAAAACGCTGCTCAACGAGAAGAGGTGACCGGACCCTGAGGAAGATTGTGGAGAAGGGCGGATTCCAGACCTTGGGGGACCTGCAGAAGCAGTGGACTGAGTCTGGAGTAGAAACATCCAGAGCCACCGTGCACAGGCGTGTGCAGGAAATGGGCTACAGGTGCCGCATTCCCCAGGTCAAGCCACTTTTGAACCAGAAACAGCAGCAGAAGCGCCTGACCTGGGCTACCAGAGAAGCAGCACTGGACTGTTGCTCAGTGGTCCAAAGTACTTTTCTCGGATGAAAGCAAATTCTGCATGTCATTCGGAAATCAAGGTGCCAGAGTCTGGAGGAAGACTGGGGAGAAGGAAATGCCAAAATGCCAGAAGTCCAGTGTCAAGTACCCACAGTCAGTTATGGTCTGGGGTGCCGTGTCAGCTGCTGGTTTTGGTCCACTGTGTTTTATCAAGGGCAGGGTCAATGCAGCTAGCTATCAGGAGATTTTGGAGCACTTCATGCTTCCATCTGCTGAAAAGCTTTATGGAGATGAAGATTTCATTTTTCAGCACGACCTGGCACCTGCTCACAGTGCCAAAACCACTGGTAAATGGTTTACTGACCATGGTATCACTGTGCTCAATTGGACTGCCAACTCTCCTGACCTGAACCCCAGAGAGAATCTGTGGGATATTGTGAAGAGAACGTTGAGAGACTCAAGACCCAACACTCTGGATGAGCTAAAGGCCGCTATCGAAGCATCCTGGGCCTCCATAAGACCTCAGCAGTGCCACAGGCTGATTGCCTCCATGCCACGCCGCATTGAAGCAGTCATTTTTGCAAAAATATTTCAGTTAGTGTGCAATGAATCTAAAATATATGAATGTTAAATTTTCATCATGACATTATGGAAAATAATGAACTTTATCACAATATGCTAATATTTTGAGAAGGACCTGTATTGGTCTTGCGGGACATAATTAGAAGTGGACAGCTCTAAGGGTTCCCAGGTGGAAATGAAATGTGTCAAAACATATGGCAACAAACATTTCTATAAGAAAGTGGTGTGATCTTTCATAGTTCACTGTCAGTGTAACTGCTGATAGAGACAAAGAAAAACTAAAGTTTTCAACTTCTTCTATTCTAGTGGCTCTCGAGCAGGTCCTCATTTCCTTCCTATTGATCTCATTTACTTTCTTTTTTTATTTTATTAGCAAGAGCCTTGGTGGTCCAGTTCAGGAAAACCTTCTGCCCCAAAACTTGTTCATTTCAAATAATCTTTCAGATTGCTGCTGCATCATTTCAAATTAGCTGGCAGCTGTGCCTAATTTTCACACTGATTTTCTTCCTAAAAAGAGAAAGCGAGAAAACATCCAGGTGGCAACTGCGCTGCTTCTGCATGATTCACACCTGCTCTCAGTTTTGTACACTTATGACTGGATCACCCACAGCATGTGAGCTTCGGTTCAGGATTCATTTGCATGTCTGCAAATACAGTCAGACTTTCTAATGGGGACAGTTCTGCAGGTAGGCACAAAATTGCACTGATTTATAAGTTTATAACTTATAAATCATGTGCACGTATATAGCATTTTATAATAAATAGTCTTTTAGTTGTACACTCATTTAATATTGTAAGATACAGTCAGTTAAACTGACAAGAGTTTGCTTCTGTATTTTAGAAGTACATCACATGTTCATCAAAACAATTTTATGGTTCAGGATCAGACACCACACATCCATCACAAAGAGTAACTAACGGCTATAAAGGTAGTGTTTTACCTTAGGTTTGGAAGCAAACCCATGCTTCAACCACCTATCTAAATACCCAGCACTCTGTTAATGCTCAGCTCTCCTGTTCAGCATTGTTTGTCATATTCCTTCAACTTTATCTTCCCTCACTCTCAAATGTTTATCCTTTATCCTTACCCAACCACTCCTACCTCTTATCTATCACCCCTACCTTCAACATTCCTCATCTCTAGGTGGCTAGTCTATCACAGTCTATCACAGAGCAACACAGAAACACACTGAACGAACAACCATGCGTACACATACACACACGCGCACACACACATAGGCCTAAGGGTAATTCAGTGTGGTCAGTAAACCTTTCAGTTGTGTTTTGGACTTTCAGTTGTGTTTTGGACTGTCTGAGAAAATCAGTGCATGTACAGAGAGAACCCCAGGTCAGGATTTGAACACACAACCTTTTTGTTTCAAGACAACAGTGCTAAGAACTTTGCCCTTGTGCAGCATGCAGGTAAAAGCAATTTAAATGAACTCTAATAATTCTGCCAAGAACAATGGTTAAACAATCAGCCAGATATCTGCTGGAAGCTTGTTGGGGTCAAGGTGCAGGTTGGTAAGGGACATTTAACAGAATGATATTGAGAATGTTTATATGTATTTGAACCTATATGTATAATTGTGAACCTGTGGGGATTAGAGACGATTCACAATATATTTTAAGTGTTAAGCTACACCCAATTTTTGTTTAAAAAAACCATTAAAATTGTATCTTGTATTTTCAGTCCACCCAGGAAAAAATGGTTAGTTTAGATCATAAAAAAGCCTAAATAATTTAGCATGCATGCTGATGAAAAGTGTATGTAAACTTCTAGCTAGAAATATTGGCCAAAACTGGCTGCAACATCTGCAAAGCCTTCCTGTAATTATTTTGATATGAGGCCTTTTGTTACGCTTTATCTAATTTAATGTATGAAACTACTATTTCTAAAGACTTACTATTGTTCTTCTTAAGAACTATTTTACACAGAAGCCCTGCAGCTGCGTGTTCATTAGAAGCGAAAGCATGAGTGATAGAGATGAAAGCTATTTGTATATATATATATCAAGTGAGACATTTTGGCTATAGCGCAATTCATCAATATGTTTTCTTTCTGCTGAATTATAGTCCTATAGAATTTGTGATGCGGTGGGCCATTCTTCTTCTTTTTCGGAGTTTTATTTTTTATTTCTGTTGTCATTTTGACAGATGTTTAAAAAATGTAGCAGTGATGGATTTTTTTCCTTTTCTATTTTCCAGGGTGAGATGCAGTTTATTCATGCCATGAATAAAAATAACCTTGCTTAGCGTTTGACATTCAAACTAAACTGGCTTTTCATCTGAGAACTGTGTAGTCAAACGCTGCTGTTTCAAATATTGAAACCTGTGTGTATATAAAACGTACACACAACCTATCAGTAGTTGATGTTTTTAATTAAAGGTAAATAGGATTAGATTTTATAAAATCATGGTGCCAAATCTAATTGAGACACTTTCAAACTAAGTCCAACATGTCATCACAGATAAAACCATAAAATAAATTGTGTACAAATTCCTCTCTGAGGAAATATGTTGTTGAGACCAAGCTGTACTGCATCAATAATTCACTGTGAGATATCTCACATTTGACCTCATACAAAAATTCATTCTCTTACGTTGCACCAAGTTTATAAAAAATGAGAACCGATACTTGAAAGAAAGCAGAAAGGAGGAAAAAATGAGAGCAGCATCTGTACGTGAACTGTGTATTCTTCCAGCTTTGTTGCATCCTCACTGCGCACAGTAATTGATGGGATCATGGGCAGCCTTAGATAAAAAAAGGAGAAATCAAATTCGAATAGGTAGAAACCTCCTACAGTGATAAAGGCTTTCAGATAGTATATCATGATGCTAAAATGTTCGGTGTCCTTACACCCGCTCTTTAAAAATGTATTCAAAGACTGATACTTTGAAGTTCAAAGCTGTCCTTTACCATAAAAAAGATATATCTTCAGTCTTATCAAATGTATGGAGTTTTAAAAGCTTTATAATGTGCTTTCGATATGGCTCCCACACACTCAAAATGCAAGCCTTCTGACAAAATTCCACTTGATTTTGGAAAAGATTAATAATACTCTGTGTTACTTAATCAAGATGTCTTTAGCATGTGGAAAACGTTAATTTCCAAACTACATGTTGTGTAATTGCTGCATCATTACTTGCTCGAGGGGAAAAAAGAAAAACAGAAAACCATAAAAAAGTTCGACAACATTTTAACTGTAGTATTGTTGTACATTTTTGTTGTTAGCACTGTCTTTCTGTCCACCCACTCTGAGTCTGACACAGAGACAAATCCAGTCTGTGACAACAGAATTAGTCTGCTGGCTTACAAGTATCAAATATATTGTGCCCATGATAACCATTGTAACTTGGGCTATGGTCACGACGAGTAATAACACAGAATGAAAATTATATTATAGCACACAAAAGAAATCCATATCCTTCATGGATGACCTGAATAGGAGCATTCACAGCCATTGTGCCAGAGACATGGATGCATGCAAGCCGTGATAAAGCGATGTTGTGATGGGTTTTCAGATTGTCACATCTTTTTGTGTGGGATTTTGGTTTTTTTCTCCTAAGGTGTCCTATATTGATTTTATTTTTCTGTAGTTTTATTTTAAGGAAACTGATTTTCAAATGAGATTACAGGATGTCCCAAGGTATATTTTTTGTGTTAGAAAAAACAAAATTTGTAAGTGTTGTCCATAAAAGCAAATTTCTAGCACCCTGCGAAATAAATTCTTATTTGATCAAGATTTTCTTTTTTTGCCGGTCAACTTCACTAGCGTGATGTGTACCACAGATTAATACACAGATTGTGACAAGGTGTGAAGCAATAACACTGATTGCTGTAAACATTTAAAAACTGTGGTGACACACTTGGGTAATGCTGCATGATGAATGGATTGGCACTTCGGGAAGACCTTGTAAATGGTTGAATTAGTAGGAAACACATTTTCAGGGATCACCAAGAGTTCCTGTCTCATGATGATGACTGGCTAATATGCCAATTTAATTCAATTCAATTCAGTTTTATTTATATAGCGCCAATTCACAGCACATGCCATCTCAAGGCACTTCACAAAGGGTTTGGAATGGTGCGGGGTTGTTAGGGTGGTTAGAATAAACTACTGAGTAATAGAGTTTGGCCATTTTAGAATGGGCTATGTGTAGGGGTACTAAGTAAAATTATAAACTGATAAAGTTTGTCCATGTTTGTCTATTGTTACATGAGCTGAATTGTTACGTGAGCTGAATTGCAGACTGGATGTGATCCTTACACGGGATCACAAGCAGGTTGCGGTTCCTGGACTCAGGGGTGAAATGGGATAAATCTTGGAGAAAGTTGTTCGCTCGGATCTGGCGAAAGACCAGGAATTTGGCTGTTTGGATTCGCCTTTGAGAAGCACCAGCGAGACTCTCAAGGCTGACGGAAAATTAAGAGTCAGCCTAACCCAAATAATTGTTGTTTTTCTGAATATGGCTCCCCTGCACGGCCTTGATGGCTGGCTGTCTTCAACCTCTCCTGGAAGTTATGTAAACATGACGCTCTGCTCCCTCTGCCCCCTCCCTTCCCTGAGGACATCTGTGGACCTGCTTAGAACTTTGTGGCCGGTTGATGAACATTCCAACGTACCATCAAGGACAATGGCCTCTGTGACAGTGCTTCATGGACTTACTTGCACAGACTCACTTGCATACACACACATGCTCAAGATAAACATATGCACTCCTCACACCACCTTCACCATTCCTGGCATGATGTTGTTTTGTAAACTTGTTGATTCTTTGTGCTGAGGTTTTTTGCAATCTCAAACTGTATCCTGCTAAGGATAAAGTGTGAAATATGATTTCTTTTCCTCTACTTACCTAATGTGGCCTCTTTTCTCATCTAGCAAGGGCAGCGCCTGTGAGTGGGCAGCAAAGCCTTGGTGACCCGTCCCCCCCTTGTCTTGGGTCATGATGTATGTTTGGATGGGTTGTACTGGAATTCTAATTTCCACTCGGGGATCCATAAAGTATCTTTGAATTGAATTGAATGTAGAGCCCACTGGTGGCCATTGTTATGCTAAAAACTACAAGGATTGGGGGTTCCTCTCTCTGTCAGACTGGTTATAACCATTGGAAAAGAGAAGGGGTTGCACAGGTAGCAGAAATGGAGGGTGTGTTTGCACCTCAACTATAACTGAGGCTAAACCTGACTCCCCCTTCCAACAGGGAGGGAGGAAGGCAGAGGTAAAAATAATTGGCAAGTGTTGTTTCCTGTTGCATTGTGTGAAAGGTGGCGAACTTTAAAATGGGCTAAGTCAATTCAATAGAATCATACAGATTTCAAGTCAAGTACATAGATTCCAATTAATCTTAACTATCGAACAGTGCAGTCAGAATCAATTATTTATTCAAATTGGTTAAAAAGTTTTTAGACTCCCTAGAACATTCCTCTTGGATCTATGTGCTGAACTGGGTCCACTATTGAGAATGACCACGCCATCCTTGTTCAATTACATGTGATATGCACTCTGGCATTCCTGGCAATTGGCTCTAACCAGCGCAAATCAGCTGATAGGTATGTGTTTTACATAATGAACAATGAATTGACTCTCTGCCCGAAGTCACTTTTAGAAACAACAAAATTCTGTGAAATTATCCATAGGTCTGTGATATCACAGCCAGCGCTAAACGGAGTATTACCTGCCATCCTGGATGGCATTGTTAATATGACCAGTCCATACATCAGATTTCCCTACAGTGTGCAGACAAGATATTTGTTCGACTCTCCTCCTCATTTACCGACACCTCGATTTCTGCCTCTGTCAAATTGCGTTTCTTTGCTTCTATCTCTTTGGTAGCCATTGTTAACCATGAAATAAAATTGATCCGCTGGCTCATTTAAATACGCATCGACATTGAACATTTATGTTTGAATGTAGGCGTGTAGAGGGCAGAACATGAGGCGGAACCTTGTACACAAACGTTAAGATGCAGCTGTAATTTATAAAGGGAAAATTGCTTGCCTATTGGGCGCATGGTTTTATAGGTCTGCACGTATGTATAGGTCAGTACATGCACTTTTACGGTGCGTTCATACCGGACGCGATTTGAGCATCAAAAAGCCGTCCAACGCCTCAAGTTGGACACTTGTGCACTTTGAAGTCAGATGCTCTAGATGCACATCAAAAATGCTCAAGAGGCGCATCTGAGCAAAGTGAGGACAGACACGCATTGGATGGAGCTACCCTTGGTTATTTTCCTTTGCTGGTCTCTTGTGTACAATGGTAGATGCAATCGAGAGAGTGGCTTGACCTTATTTGCAGAATAATGACAGGATGGGCACAAACCGCAACAATAATGCCTCTTTTCCACTGGGTCGTTTTAGGCACTGCGGCTCCACCCAGGTGGGGGTGGCAGGAGAAGCAGCGAGGAGAGATGCTGCTGTTTGGATTGGTGAAGCTCCAGAGTTTGCCTGAAGAAGTTTCAATTTTATGAGGAAGGTTTTGTCTCAGCCATGGCAATAATAAGGACACGGACTTTAAAGTGCATAACTGCGGACCTTTGACCGCGTTAAAGTTAGTTTGATCCAAGGCAGACAGTCTGATTACAGACAGCTGCTCTCTGCCTGCTCCCTTCTCCTGCAGATGCTGGTTCGCGGTTAAGGACCGTCAATAAATGTCAGAACCAAACATGCTGTTTCATGGCCTTGGTGGTATTGTTTTGTGTGTTTTGAGGGAAATGTTTGCGCATCTGAATAGCTGATTTTACGTGTCATAGGCTGGTTTAAGATGTTATTAAATACAGTGCTCCATCTGTGTGTAATGCAGGAAGCTGATGTGTCCTTTTTTTTCAGCCTTCAGGCTGATTTATGATTAGTACATTGTAAAATGATCCTTCCGTCCCATGATAAAATATGTCACTATGTTACAAAGCTGAGCTTCTCTGAAGTTTGCCAATTTGGACGAGCGAAACGCACATCAAACGCTTGAACGCACAGTGCTCCACACGCACGAAACGCAATGTTTTCAAAATGAGATCCCTGAGGCATCATGTACAAAAGACTGCGCAGCTTTCATACTAAAAGTTGGCGGCAGGAAGAAATTCTGAAACTTGCAGCGCACCACAAAATTCAGATGTAGAAAACTCTGCGTAGACATGTCACTGCACACCTTGCATTTATACATTCCAGTTTTGGGTGAATTGGGCACAGCTGCTCGTATCGCTTGAACCGCCTGGTGTCCGCCCATAAATTCATGCGCAAAGTAGTATGACTGTTTGGAAGGCACCCACCACTTTTCCAGATAACCACGGAGTAGGATAATTCTTCACTTGGGACACAGTCCTGTAGATGCAAACTTTCTCCAGAGCTCTTGTACAAAATACGGATGGATTCTTTAGCAGCAGAAAGCGAGTGGCAGAACATGAGAATCATCGGACATCTTAAAGCAAATCAGCGAACAGTAGAAACTTCAGTGATGACAACATCCACCAAGAAGACACCAACGAGAAGAAAACACGCCAATGTATTTGATCGGAGCCATGGAAGTCTGTAGGAATTCAGTTTCTCATGGGGTGAGTTTGACAACTTGACAAACTATTATGATGCATCATATTGACAATAACTGCATTTTCAGCTAAGTGGTCAAGTTCATGTAGACCTGACCAGTCAAATATTAAAAGCTGAGAGAAATATTTACTTTGTTTCCCCTGTTCGGAATTTGCAAAGCCACGTTGACTGACATCAGACACTTTCATGACCACGGTCCAAGACCCTGCTTCAGGAAAAAGAACCAGCAGTCACAGGATCCCCGTTTTATCGGCCGTGAACAACTCCACAGAGTTCTGTCCAGCACCAAAAACACAACACAGAAGAACACACAGAAGAGGATGATGGTGTGGCACTGTGACATTGACTTTTTGGTAAATTGTAATGTGTATAGAGTTGTGCTCACTTGCAAATAAAAATCATGTTTGTGGCATGATCCAAATCAAGTTATTGCCCATTTCTCTTCTTGGGTCCATTAAAATCAAGAGGTTTCCAGACATAACATTCGCTGGGTACAGATCTGCAGCGCCAGCCTCTTGTATATTAATACCTATTCAAT
Source organism: Girardinichthys multiradiatus (assembly GCF_021462225.1). NCBI lineage: Eukaryota > Metazoa > Chordata > Actinopteri > Cyprinodontiformes > Goodeidae > Girardinichthys > Girardinichthys multiradiatus. Next base: position 13,339,782 of record NC_061799.1, read on the forward strand.
AGGTGTAAACTATTGGCCAATAGCTCTATTCAAACCTGGATTCTGATCAGACACACACAGTGATGACCAACTCCCAAAGTACTGTCTTATTGTCCCAAGTACTGTCTTATTATCCCAACAATATCTAATAGGGTATGTCCCAATTCAGGGGCTGGATCCTTGGAAGGCCGTATTTGTAAGCCGATTATGTCACAGCGCGGCGACAAAGGCTGCCCCAATTCATGAATCTTTCCGAGACTCCTTCAAATGCGGCCGACAAATGTGTCCTTCTTTTGGCCGATTGGAAGTATGAGTCGTGAGTATCCTTCGAGGTCCATCATTTCCCATGATTCATTGCTGGTCGAAGCAGATTGGTCAAGCAGGGGCAGCCATGGTGGATCACAGCGGCAAGAGCTGTGACTAAATTGTGAAAAATTACACTTTCTGTGACACAAATGAACTTCTACAGTGTTTTTAGTGCGGGAATATAACTATGTAGACGTGAAATATCTACTTGATTTATCTAGACATTGCTTAATTTTAAATGTGCTCCGACGTCTTCAGAGTTTTCCGCTTCAGCCGTAGTAGCTGCCGGCTTGCCTCGCCGGCCTTCCCGGTGGTGAGGCTAGACTGTCTCAATTTGCAGCTGCTCACCTCCGGCCTCCGTGGTTTTAGCGGTTGACGAAGGACCCAGTCCACATAGACCGGGTCCTTCGAAGGATACAGTCCCTAAATTGGGACATAACCATAGTATGTCTCTGCAGAGCAGAAACCACAGTTTCAGTCCTGCATGTTCAGACAGGCAACTCTAGACTACTTGTTTTTGTGACAGTGCCATCTGCTGGATGACTGTAAAACTGCCCCCACATTTAGTCCCGCAGCTCTAGACTGCTTGTTATCGCGACTGAAGTAAAAATTTGCCTTTTTTTTTTCCGCACAAATAAATATAAAGAATTTCCCTTTGGGTATCAATAGGCTACTTCTGATTTCAATTTAGCCTGAGGTCTTTTTCAGCAACAGCTATTAAAGATAATTAAAGCACTGATTGTGATAGTTTAGTTTAGAGATTTAGTGCACCCTGATGCCAAACAGTTTGAAAGTTTATTACATTAAACTACTAAATAGTAATAAATACTTTATGCTTACACAGAAATATGTATCATGCAATAATGTATACATAAAAACATTCACGTGCTTCAGCTAATAGCAAGAAAGTCAAGTACTGAGAAATGTGAGAAATTCCGCAAACGATTTTAATGATACATGCATACACATCTATTATAATACATGTATACACATGTATTCCATGTATTCACAGCCACAGCTAATACAAGTCCTGATGAACTTTGTATTATAATAACATCATGAGTTCATGAAGTTCCAACATGGCTTCAGACATGTGTCTCTGATGGATTCAGAGGGAGGTGATGGAGAGATTGAGCAATCTCAGGTCATCTGCTTCATGGCACCTTGATGGATTGGAACACGGTGGTGGACGGCTCCTCTCTGTTCATTGCAGGACAGAGATTTTGGAGATCCTTCATTCCTGCAGCCATCAGGCTTCCTTTTTAAAAGCAAAATGTATAATGCAAATGAAGCTTGCTGGGTGCCTCAAAACTTTGAATACACTAGTTTAAAACTGAACTTTAACAATTTCTGGTCTGCTTACTTGTTTATGCCCAGCTGCTGTTCCGACCCAACTGTGTGAGATTAAATAAAGTTGAGCTGCAAAAGGGACAGTGAAAGTTTGTGCTGCAGGTCCTACATCTGTCCAATATTATGTGCTGGACAGTTTTATGCAACTGAAAAAGAGAGACCCTAGTTAGTCCACGTTAATATTTTTCTAAAACACATTCTCAAAATATAGGTATCAGAGTGATATCAATTTAAATAGTTTAAAACATACATAGTAACATAAATACTGACTGAAATAATAACCTTTGGCCATTTCTAAATGGACCTCTGGGAAGTTCTTTTATGGCTCTTTGGAAAACCATTTCAGGTGGCGACCTCATGGAGAGAATACCAAGAGAGCAAATCAGTACAGGTGACTGTGGCTCAGGTTGTAAGAGTTTGTCATGCACACCGGTGGGAAAGCTCCCTAGACGCCGCACAGTGGCAGCCCTCTGCTCCCTAAAGTGATGAGTTAAAATGCAGATGTAGATTTCTCCATTGTGAGATCAATAAAGTCTAAATTGTTATTATTGTTATTATTATTAATGAAAGCAAAGGCTGGCTATTTTGAAGAATCTATAATATAAAAATGTTTAGAATTACTTCACACTTTGTGTTTACTAAATAATTCCATATATTCATTCAGTTTGTTGCCTGTGGTGAGAATCTACAATGTCAATAGTCATGAAAATAAAGAGACCCATTAAGTGAGAAAGTGTACTTAAAACATTTGACTGGTCTTTCCGTTCGCCATCCATGTTGACTCGGGCAAGGAAATAGATGGCACTGTGGCAGAAGAGAAGAGATCTAGAACTGCAAGTCAGAAACTGCGGTCTTTGAGTCGGCAGACACATCCTTCTCACAAAATCAGCTACAAACACAAGGCTTGTGTGATGGTATGAGGGAGCGCCATGTTGTTTTCAGTTTTCGCCACCTAACGTACAAGATGCGTAATCTGGGGCAGGAGAAGAAGAGTTGCCAATGAGGTCACTCTCCTGCTTGGGCCATCTTATCCTTGTAATGTGTGTTGATGAACATTCTTGTCCTATTCTAACAAAAAGGAAATTTTAAGATGTGTTCTCTTCTTAATGTACTTTGGAGAGTGCCAACATTAAAATGGTCTTTAATTCTTTTTCGATTTCCACAAGTTTGACATCATTGGAAAGCTTAGACTCCACTCTTTCAGGATCTGTAAATAACTCAAAACGACCCTGGGTAGACTTGTTCATGGTTTTGCCATGGCCTGTCACATTTTTGTAATGAATTGCAGCAAACCAACAACTTCTTGATTGACATCAGCAACAAATCTGGTTAAAAAAAAACATTTGTTGCCTCTTACCCGTTTAGTTTTACGTGTGCAACAAATCCAAACAGTGCTGTCTAGCTGCTGCATTAAGGTTATTTATAGCTTAATTTTGATCATTGTAATGGATACCACATCATTGTCATAACGTGAATATGCCTCCCAAATGTCTATTAGGAAGACTGTCGCTACACTCACATTGTGAAGTTCTTAACATATTTAAAACGATTCAGGACATCAAAAAAAATAAATATTTATCCAGAAGCCAGCCATCTCACACTGAGCCTACTTGAGGTTTGTTCCCAACACATTATATACTATAATTAGAATAACAATAGTTATTATTACAGTGTAAAGGAATTACGAGTTGAGAAGGCCATCGTGCCAATGCATTTGTGAGACACATTTGCACATCAAAAATAGGTTGCACATATATTGAATGAAAATGCTTTATATTCACAAAACCATATTCACTTACAGATGGTGAGTGCAGTCCATAGCTCTGATTACATTCGGAAATCGGCTCCTCGCTGCAAATGAGAGCCACAGTTTAGGGGAATTTTATATATCTGAGGAACATATGGATGAGCCCGTCCCATATTGCTGGCATGGCATGGCTCAGGGATGACTGTTAAATATCCAACCTGCCAGTGAGCTCCCTGTGAAAAGCTACAGTTGAAAGGAACGCAGCACAGTGAGAACTCGAACTGACACCTGTGACTCACGGTTCTTTCTGGCTTCCATCTGTAACACTGGAGCAAGGTCCGTGCAGAGCTCTAAAATAATTACCCTGGACAATTTAAGCCAACTAATAAACCATGCATTATCATTTGCCAGCAGATCAGTACAATCTCTCTACAATCAGTACGCTCCCTCTGACTTCTTCCATTGGCAAATGTCCTCCAGCTGCGCCAAAGCTGCCATCATTCCACAAGTAAGCACAACTTTACGCAACTATTTATGGACATGTGTGATTGTCTACAGCTTGTCCACCTTAGGAATCATCAAACCTGACTTGTTGTTTGGAATTAATCTGCTGATTAGACACCGTTTATTTTTCAGTAAGAATGATTTACATGCATTTTATGCTCTACAGCGCACAAGCCGATAGGCATTTACATCTAAATGTGACACAAACAGAGGATGTTTTACAGTTTACATCCGACTGAGGTTGTTTCCATCATTTTTTGAGGTGTGTTATATTATTGTTTGAGGCTAAATGTGATTCAGTTTCATTGCTTGGGTTTAAACCATGAAAGCTCAAACTTATGAAAATACAATGGGCTCAATGCTTCATGAATTCAATAAAACTGAATGGAGAGTTTTAGTTCTCTGTATTTTGTTATTGTCATTTGAAGAAGTTTGCATGGATTACCGCACACTTTTAGGCCATGTTCACTTTTGTACATGTCGAGTTGTGTGTGAAACTTTGCGCTGCAATGTTTGTGTGTGTACGCACACTTTGTACACGAGACCCCTGGACTGTAGTCCTTTTAGCCATTTCACTTTCCCATGGCTGCTTATCTCTGTTGTTTAAAGGTCCCTCTACAGTGTGTTGTTTTGCATTATTCACTTTCAGGGTTACCGGAGAGAACGTGTCTTAGCCTATGTAACTGTTTTACTACTACCTGAAGAAATGCCTAGTTTTTCAGTATTTTCCAATGGCAACAGAACAGCTTCCATTTTCTGGTTTTGAAATACTTCAAAACCACAGACATGATAGCAACATATTTCTGCACAGTCCATACAATTGTTCAGCTTTAAGGGTGTAACTGATGTAAAACCTAGAGAGTAGGGCAACAACAGTCTTTGCGATTTGAGTGCAGAAAGGTATTTAGATTTGGAATCGTTCAAAAATGCCGTGATTGGGACTCTGAGGTTTAACTTTATTAAAAGTTGCAGATACAAACTGTTTAATTGCCATTCTCATGGATTGTGTCTTATTAAATCAGCAGCACACACAGAACTGTACAGCAATTCATGAACATGTTTCTGAAGTGTTTGAATGCTTAGAATGCTGAGAAGAACATTGTTATCAGCTTGTATTGTCTATAAGTGTGAGCCTGGTCAGATGGCCCAGCAATTAATAGACCCCAATGGGTTTCTGACTGGCACCTGTAACATGGCTAAGTTTAAAATTATGTTATTTCTAAAGGTCAATTCAGACATCCAAGGGAATCAAAACACACCATAAAATGAAGCTGTTATTAAACACTACAACTACAAGTTGTTTAAGTGTCAGTTCTCATGATGCTTCCTCCTAAGTTGTTTTGAAAAATATCTTAAATTTCTTAGCTATAGAAACTTTCTATTGAGACTATTGAACTGACAGGCTGCACAAACAGGTAACCATGGTTTACTGCTCCTCCATAGATCAGACATCACATTTGTGTCCTGCAGGGTTTAATGGTGAAACTCTTAAATAGCAGTCCTTTGGAAAAAAATATTGACATACATTTGACTCAGAATCAATACAACATTTGGTCTGTGTGTAAAGCAAAGATTTTTTGGCCCTGTAAAACACATTTTCAATAGCACTAATCTATCTTATTCTGCAAGTAGTTCTGAAAGCACATCTCATACTAAAATACTTTGCAGCAAAGGATGTCTATGAACTGTGAACCTCTTTGACTGAACAACACAATTACTGACAACAAGAGTCTCTCTATAAAACCATGTAGCAAGTCTGAGTGAGCAACACTCAGACTTGCTACTTGTCATAAGTTGTGAAGAATAACAAATCATAAATGTATGAACTCTAAAGGTTGCACCAAAGAAATACTGTCACTGGTAAAATTGTTTTTTACCACAGAGTAGGACAAATAGACTCATTTGAAGACATTTTAATGTATACAAACTGAAAACATCATGTACAATATTCATATTAAGTTAGTTGTTACAGTCTGGTGTTAGCAGGATAAGATTTGTTTGAACTACACAATTTTATTTAAAGTGGCCTTGATGCGCACAACACCAAAAGCAATGAAAACATAAAAACAACAAAACAAAAATGTAAGAATTTAAACATTTTCCAAAGATAAAAATATAAAATCAGGAAACACAACAACAAAACATGTTATCTGACACAATGTTTTATTGTGTTTTCCTTGGATTCTATCTCTGTGGTGGAGTTTGTTTAGCAAAATTCCTGCTTAATATGTTTTTTCCAAACATGTTTTTGTACTTAACATTGAGTTTTGCCTTTTGTTTTGGATGTAGTTTTTGAACTGTTATTTTCCTTGTGTTTTGTGAAATAGGCTATGTTTTAATTCACCCTTTCTCCAGCTTGTATCCCTATTTTGCAATCAAATATTGTAGCATGAAAATTTATTGTCCCCCTTACATATTTTTTCTGTTTTATTTCCCACATTTCAGATTTAACTTTTTTTTTTTATATCAAAGATAACCTGAGAAAATACAAAACGCAGTTTTCAAACCACTCTGGCCCTATGTGAACAACTGATTGCCCCCTAAACCTTGATAACTGACAGTATGTCTTTTCCATTGCTGTGGAGGAGTTCTGATCCATCTTCTTTGCAAAATTCTTTTTATTTAGCCACATTAGAGGGTTTATAAGTATGAAGATCCTCTGTCAGGTGTGCCAAACCATCTAATTCAAATTTTAAAAGCAGACTTTGACTAGGCCAGTCCAGAACCCTTTTTTTTTTTTTTTTACTTTTAGACATTTCAATGTGAAATTTCTGGGGTGCTTTGGATCATTGCATTGCTGCATGATTCAAGTGTTGAGCTTAAGGTCACAAACCGATGAATTCTCTGGTACAGAGCTCAATTAATTGTTTCAGAAACGTTGCTAAGTTATCTAAGAGAGTTCCAAAAGTAAAAAAAAAGATGTTGTTTGGCTTAATGAAAACACCAAACTGCTGACTGTTAATATCTGCTGACATGGCATTATATCTATCTGATATGAACATTTTCAGGCTGAGTTTTCTTATTTGTTCTCCAACTTCATGGTCATTTGATATCTTTTTAATACAGGTAAATTAACTATTACCAATTAAGACTTCAGAGAACCCCACTGAGGTCTGAAATACTTTAGATGTTGTTCTGGGTTCTTTTATGATCTCCTGGATGAGTCGTTGATGCACTCCTGAGGTAATTTTGGTAAGCCAGACACTCCTGGTAAGGTTTACCACTGTTTCACTTGTTCCCCATTTGTGGATAATAGTGTTCATTGTGGTTCACTGGAATCCCAAAGCCTTAAAAAAGGCATTGTAAAACTTTCCAGACTAGTTGATCTCAATGAGTTTGTTTCTCATCTGTTCCTATTTTTTTTTCTGATCGGGGCACAGTGTGATATTTTGTGAGATCCTTTGGGCTTCTTTATCTGGGTGTGATTAGTGAAACTAAACAAAAAAATGCAGCTAATCACAGTTAAGTTGTGATTTAACAAGGGGGCAACTTTGTTTTTACATATGGCCAGAATGGTTAAGATTAAAAAATTTCTGTGAGACAAAAAAGCAAAACCAGAACAAATCTTTAGGAGGACAAATACTTTTTCACAACACTGTACTTCCAGTTTCTACCGTGAGACAAAGCATTTTGAGACCATGTATGGTACATGATTAACCATTGCATAGCAATGGTTTTCTCTTGGTTGTTGAGTATTTTCCAGACAAATAATCTTAAAATATAATCTCACAGCTAATTAAATTTCTTCACAATTGTTTTTGATGATATTTGACTATAATTCTGTATGTTCCAGTGGACTCTTCTGAAATATGGCCGTACTGAATATACTATGAGCTATCTCCTGCTGGTAATTGGACTAACACCCCTATTTTCTTCTATGAGATTGGGGTCACTTCAGTTTATCCCAAAATGGATGTATAAATTGATGCATGGTCGATATGAATTGTCTTGTGGCAAGAGGCGTTTTTCCTACTCGAAATAGTTGGTACTAAACAATCAAAACAGTGAAATGGTGAAGGAATTAAATGGCCAACACCTTATAATCACCTGTGTTGTTTTTCATATAAAATATTGTCTTAGATTTTGTTGTTGTGTTTCATCCAAGTTGCTGGGTTTAGGGGTTATGGTATAAATGACAAAAGCATAAGACATCAAAAGATTAAAGATTACAGTGCAGTGATGCAAACATTCAAAACTCTCTGACTTTTGCCACATTCATGTTGGACCCCTTTAATCCCCTCTGGCCACACAGACCCTCACAACATATGCAGCTGATGATGCAGCTTCCATAAAACCTTTGTTGTAGAGATGATTCTAATTAAATTTATTACAGGGTCCACAAAACAGCTTCACTTCACACAAAATGAACAACATCAAACTTAGAGACAAAATACTTAAAACATAACTTAAATAAATACATTTATAGAAAATATTGATCACCAACCACTGACATTGTTACAACCATACACTGAACAGGTTGGGCCTATTTTGTTAGGATTTAGTTTAACTTTGATATAAACGTCTTGTGGTGAAGTTAGTCACTTGTAATTGTTCTGAAAGTGTTTATTTGGAGGTTGAAAAGCATAGGTCAATAATAATTTTCTCTGTAAATACTACTGTCCAGTCCTCTGACCCATCTTTTTGTCACACAATTAATTAGAAGAGGATCTTTGGAAAGCTGGAATAGATCCTGTTTTCCCTCTGCAACTACTATCTGAGTGTCTCTGTATTGAAAGCCAGATAATAATCTTATGCTTTTAAATGTTACAAGATGGTTATTAAAGTCTTTAAGTCCTTTAACACTTAGTTTCACCCATTGAAGATGCTTCAACAGTGGATCTCATAGGCAACCTGAGATCCAAACAGGAGGCTCTGGCTGAGAAGCATTTCTTCTGGATCTGTCGTTAGTGGGCCCTCTCCACCCTCTGCCGGGTTTCTGCGAAACCCAAGTCCCCCCGATCGCGTCAGTGTCTGGACCATTTCGTGGTCCAGGAGAGCTTCCTTCATTCCTTTCTGCTGGACAAAGCCACTTATCATTGGACATCTAGATGTGGTACAGCCCATGACAGGCTTGGTTCGGTTGAGTACATACATCTCATGGCCGTGGTCATCACGGTACTCTTCCAACTGTGCAAAAGTTGTGGGTCCATCAGAGTAGTCATTCACATAAAGGATGCTCTCCTCCTTAGTAGTACAGTAGGAGCTATTGTCCTCTTTTTGGTACTGCTGGTGGCGAGTGTAGATCATAATCAGGAGAAGAACAGCAGTGAGAGCCAGCAATGAGATTCCCATAGCAATGGCGGTCTGTGTGGCTGGACCTAGAGCACTGAAGTCCATGCTGTCCTGCTCATACAGGGGCTCCTGACTAACATCTAGGACTTCGGGCTGATAGAAGGAGCTAGATGATAATGAAACATAGGACTGTGTGTTCAAACGAGGCCAGAGCTGGGATGAATAAGAGGAAGAAGACATGTTGACAGCCAGGTGAAATGTAACCCTAGCCACACCACCCGGGTTCCAGGCCTCACATTCATAGCGCCCAGCATGTGCTACAGTCACATTACTGAGGAATAACATGCCGCTGCCCATGTCTGGATCAAAGCTATCTCTTTCACCGCCCTCTTCTGCTCCACGCACAAGTCCCTGGATTCCTCCAACTGCTCCCATCTTGATCTCCCGATTGCTAGGCAGGGCTGTCACCATCCCCCCAGGCCCTGGTCGGAACAGCTCCCCATTTGGTCCCAGCTCTTGGAAAAGACCTCGAGGTGATAACTGGGCCTTGCCCATGGAAGCTTTTTTCCATGTCACCTGAGGCTGAGGATATCCCGAGGCCTGGCAGGAGACTCGGAGGCTCTCGCCGAGTCGCACTGTCAGGTGGCTGGGCTCTAGCTGCACAACAGGCGGAATACACACCAGACTGTTGGGCGCCACCTCTGCCAGGCTGAGGTGTGAAAGACGAGGGGGTTCAGCACACATCAGTCGACGCTGTTCTGCCGAGCTTAGTAGACGCTGTCCATCATCACTAATCCAGGTTCTTAGCCAACTGAGAGCACAATCACAGCGCCACGGGTTCTCTGAAAGAACGGGATATGGATAGAAAAGGATATGACAGGACTTTAAATAACAAATTTAACAAGCTTAGATAATTCTTAATTTCTTGAGCTTCCTGAGTTTGAACAAGATGCATCCAGAATACAGGGTATTTAAAACAAATGCCGAATTTCCTTAACCCAAATTCTGGGTTTATGCTGTTGAAACAGATATTTAGGAGTTTTAATGAAATATTGCAACAAAAATTGTGACCCGTTTGTTAGGTTAGAGAAGACATTAGAAGTCTTATCATTCTTCTTAAGCCGGCATTTTGAATTATACAATGGCCTGATCAGACCTCACTGCACCATAGGAATTGCAGGATGGTATAATTCTGCATAATGCAGTAACACTGTGTTTAATAGTGGTAACATCAGTGGGTGGTGTTATTGACATTAATGACATTAAAGAACTAGTTTGTCTAATTAAGATAGCATTGGCATTTTATTTCCTAAGTAGGTGGCACATTTACACTTTGTGTAAAGGATAAGTTATAAAGTCAAAATAGAGAGACAATATTTCATGTACTGAATATAGATTCTGCTATTTATACTCTCTTGTTTTTGACAAAATTATTCTTAGCCATTGTCAGATTATTGTGCTATGATTTATTTAATAATATTTTAATACAGAATTAAACAAAATATATAAAAATAGTATTTTAAATATTCCTATTTTAGTAATCCAGGTTATGGCTTAGTCTTTTCAGTCCAGTCTTTGGTATCCTTTACGTTAAATATCAGTTACTTTAACACATTTTGGGATTGGATCAGTCCATAATTGCCATAGAAGTAGGTTAGAAACAAAACCCAAATTGGCTTGTTTTTAACCCAGCTGCTTTCAGAGTTTGCTAAAGCACACATCTAGCCTGTGTTTAAGGTATTTTGTTCGTATCTTATTTTAAAATGCCATTCCTCTAATCCTAGAATATAGACTGTAGTGTTTTGTCTGACAGTTTACACCATAGCAAACCAAGTGCACACTAGCACTGAGCAAAGTGAAAATTATGAAATACTAAGTTTTCCCTTACACACACTTTTTCCAAGGATAACTGGAAATAATCCATCTTTTTGTCATAAATTCATTTTAGGCCATGTTTACTTGGTCCTAGTTATTAAAACACTGAATCAAATGTACAAATTCTTGATAACAGAAAGCTAATTAAGCATTTAGCACAACAGCAGTTGTCACAGAGTGACTTGTCTATTAGGCTATTTATTGACTCCTTATGCACACAGAGATCATTGAGAAATAAATCCCCATTGATTAGAAGTTTTATAGGATAATATAAAACTTGATTAATGGGCTTTTTTAAACAGTAATATGTTTTCCTTTTGTTCCTTTCATCGACCTTCCTTAATTGTAGGTTCAATAACAAGTAGAAAACTGGGATATCCAGCCACTTTCTTGCAAAAAACTGGAAAAAGACATTTCTTTCTGAAAACAACAGATTTTTAAGATGTTTAATTTGCTGATGACAGCAATGCAGAAAGCAAATATAAAAATATGGAACTTCCCACTTGGGAGTTGCAACAAAATGTTTCATGATTTGTTTTTAAGGATGGGATGAGATAAACAGGAGAGGCTGGATTTTCTTCAGAAAAGAATACATACACTATTAGGTACATAAAAGGGATCTTGTGCACAGTGGCGGTTTTTGCTTGAAAGGAGTGAGACTGTCCTCAAATTCTAAACAACCTTCTCAAACACTGTTTTAAAAATGTCCATTTAAGGTAAAAAAAAAAAAAAAATCCAGATCAGATTAAACTTTAAATTTGATTTTAGATTTTGAACAAAATCCAGTCTTGGTTCTTTAAAAAACAGGATAATTTAGTTTGAAACCAACTGTATCATCACTAGCCAGCCTGAGTTTATGAAATAATTATCTTGCAGTACTTATGAAGTGAACAAGAGAGAGTGGCTCCCACAGCTCATTGACTGAACATATGAATAATAAAAACAAACATAATTCTGGGGGCAACAGAAATAAAACCTTTTAGTGCCACCTCCCGAGTGTTTGTGCTGCTGCTGAAGGTTCACTCTATGTAGGGAGCCATATTGCCCTTATCAAAAACTGCCACTGCCTAAGGCCTTTAATGGCTGCCATTCTCCATACTCATCTGAATATTAGGCCTTGGACCAAAATAATTATTTTAAACAGTTTATGCTCTGTTTAAACTGTGCTGAGCTCTTTATAGGACCCAAAAGACCAGTTTATTGGGAGCGGGTTATTTCATCCATTTGCCATTCTGTATCTTTGTAGTTTAGGTAGTTTTCTTTTGTCCCAACTATGCCCTAACCCGTACCAACATGCAAGATATTATGAACCTGCTTTAAAAGCTGAAAAGTTTTAGTAATTTTCTATATTCCACTTACATTCCATGGTTAAAAGTGTGGTTTCATCACTACAATAAAAATATCTTCCACAAGGAAGTTGCTTATTAATTTTGGTTTGATTAGGGTTAATAACCATTGATATTTTATAAGAGCCAAAGGGGGAAAACAGTTATCAGAACCTAAATGAATGGAAATAGTAATATGAAGTTTTCAGATAAAAACACACAATTGTTTTAAATCATGCGACTATTCAGTCCTGGAAACACGTGATTAATATTAAAGCCCAGAGCTAGGTTTATGTGGTTGCAACTACGGGTTGCCCAGTCATGCTGCAAATCAAAACTGTCAGTGTGAAAACTGCGCTCTAAGGCACAATAAAATCACAGCTGTCACAGACTGAAAAACATTAGATGCTGTATCAAGATCTAAATGAAGTAGAGTGGTTCAGTCCCATGCTATTGTTTCACCTGTGCACAGCTGACCAATTACTGTTAGACATAAGAATGAATGTCACAATGCTGATTTGAGAAGGTTGCATAAATAGTCTGCCTTTTCAAAAGGTGTGAGAGGAAGCGTTACCAAAGCTGACTGCAATATACTGGTCTCCTAATTGGCCACTCTATCACTCTAAGATAGTGTCTTGAAGTACCTGCTTTAATAGCTGGTGTTGGTTGGTTGGGTGAATTTCTTTAATATGCAAAAAATTCTAAGGGTTCTTCATTTTCTTTAACATGGGTCATTGCTATATCTATCTTAAAAAAGATCAGGAGTGACTCTCGGTGCTTCACTAATTGGTGTCAATTCTTAAAGATTCTGACATGGATGATCTTTTTAAAGATGCAGTGAGTTTAACATTTTCTGAGACTACATGATACTGCCATAGTATCAAATACAGTATGATCTTAAGATTGTTCCTACCTGTAATACGGAGCACCTGCATGCTGACGAGGGGTTTTAGAAACAAGGCTCCCAAAGTGCGGAGGTGATTCCTGCTGAGGTCCAGCAGAGCCAAAGATGATAAGCCAGACAGAGCCTGCTCTGTTAACAACTCTATGCTGTTTTCCTGCAGGTGCAGTTCCTGCAGGCGCTGCGCATTGAAGAAAGACATAAAGCAAAAAGAAGACAGGCATGAAAAGAGCTTGTCGAATGCAGAGAGGTGGTAAAACCCACAGTTGAGTCAGTTCTTACTGCATTAAGAATAAGATTAGGATTAGCAAGACATGTCAAATTGGATTTAATGTAGATTTTTAAATGACAATTTACTAGATTTATTTAAAGCCATGCTGACTTTATTTTGTAGACGTCTAAACTCAAAGTGTTCAACATCCATCTCTAGCTATCCTTCTAACATGACTGAACCTGCAGTCCCCTGAACGTGTGGTCCTGGATGCGAGTAATCTGGTTGCCAGCAAGGTAGAGGATTCGGAGATGCTCCAGACCCTGGAACATGTCAGGGGTGACCAGGTGGATGAGGTTTCCATTGAGGGCCAGCTCCAGGAGCTGGCCCTGGTTGAGAAAGGCCCCAGGCTCAAGGGCAGAGATACTGTTGTTCTGGAGGTACAAATAATGGAGGTTTCTCAGGCGTTTCAGGTCCTGAAGACGAATCTGTACTATAGCATTGTCCTGGAGGAAGATAGTCTTTGAAAAGCAAGAAAGGGAAAAACAAAACGAGTGATCAAAATGTGCAAATGTTAAAGGAGTGTGCACTTTTGCAAAGCACTGTACTTCACTGTGCTTTGCAGAGCTTTACAATAATGTTAACACATCTAAAAGGGTATAAGCTAGAAAAGGATCAGAGCAATAACCAATGTTGTGGCACTTTCCTAGTTTTATTGCTTCTTTTGTGAAACTTTGCAGACATCTGCAGAAATACTCGATTGTATTTGAGCTTCAGGTGAAGTGCTTTAAGTTTTAATCCACAATTCATGGGCGCCTGCCTGATTGCTAATGCGACTTCATCGTGCGTCGAGGTGAGCTTTGATCGACGAGATAGACCTGCTGATTGAGGTTAATGGAACAATTTATGCGAGACTTGCTTTTCATTAATATTCATGAGCTGCAGTAATGTTGGAGGGCCTTAACCCTGAAGAAAAAGACGGTGTAATGTTAAACATCTTCCTAACAGATGATCAGTGGGTGTGCAAGAGTCACTTTCTAAGGAAGGATAAATAATTATGCAGCCAACAGTGCAGGCCCTCCCTCAGGCTTACATCAAAGAAGGACTCAGTCAATTCATTAATCACAATCATTTTAGGGTAATAAGTAAGGATGCAGGGGGAAGTTAACCTAAAACCACCCCAATGCACGGAGGACAGTTAGAGGAGCTAATGTTTTATCATTCGGCCAACTGACCTCTGTAATGGAGGGGGCACCTTGTGGAATTTCCTTGATCCCTAGCGATCCGCACTCCACTGTGAGGCTGTAGCAGCGACATCCAAAGGGGCAACCAAGGGACCGTTGAGGGATGAGGGTTAAGATTACCAGGGTAAGTCCGGAGAACCACAAAAGGGCCATGGCAGTTTCACGTCGTCCCTTTTGAAGACAAATCCTGAGGAGGGAAGACAAAAGGCAAATAAATATCACAGATTCAGCTCAGATGCACAGGAACAAACCTTTTGGTCCATTGCAGCAATGTATTCTCATAACAGACATAACTTAGGCGGTAGATGGAATGTATGTATGGAATGAGAACATGATTGTCAAATAAAGGAGGATTTACAAAAAAAACCAGGAGAAGTTAAGCACGTCTCTTTATCCCCTGGCTGATTACTATTCAGCTGTGTCTATTCAGTGGAATTGTAGCAGCCTCTATTAAAGGCTTTAATAAATTAAAGATGTGATAAAAGATGTGCTGGTTGCCTCAAGGACCTCTCTCTGTTCTATTTAACTCATATGCAAACCCAGTCTTTCAATAGCTCTGTCTTTGCCTTCTCAACACACTCATACATATGTGCAGCTAGGAAAGAGAGGGCTCTCAGTTGAGCTCCATAATCTTAGAAACCACCTTGAAGCAAATCCCAGGAGGTAAACAGCTCTAATGATCTGATCATGGCCATCAGGTTTGGTTGCGTGGTGCACCTCACGGTGATTTATCCCTTTGATATGCACTCATCACTGAGCAACTCAACCATGCACTACTTTCTTTTTTGTATTTCTATATTGCATGGAAAGGGTTTATTGTTCTGTCTAACTGCTCACATCAAAACAGCCTCATACTCCCTTCCCAATAACATGCAGCCCGGTGCCATATGCAGTTGTTCCTCGGCTGCAGATTGCATGAAGGTACAACGCTGCTGGAGGTATAATACAAGTTGAAAATATCATACTGAGCCAGTGCTTCTGCTGCATCAATGGAGGGTGAAAGAAGCTTCTTTCAGTGGAGATGCAGAGTTCACCCTGCTCCGATCTAAACTCTCACATTATTATAAATGATTTATGCGCACCCAGGTGTTGTGTTCTAATCCTGTTAAGCTTGAGCTTGAACTTCAGGTTTGTTTCAGACAGCTGAGTTGTCCAGATGGATCACAGATTCACAGCAGGTTCTGGATCACTTGATATTCTGGTTTATTAAATACAGGAATGTTCGCAGATCTTGTTTAAGTCAAGTGATAAAAAGGTCCTGTGCCTGATATAAACTGCCAGATATTAATATTTAGTGCCTGACCTGCACTGCCAGATTGATATAATCATGTCCCATTTGTAACGCTTTAATCTAGACCAGTCATTTAATGCCTAAGTATAAAACCAAGTCAGAAGTGTGTTTCAGTGGCCGAGAAGTAATTCCCAGTACAACCGTATGGCATTATTGAGCCATTGAGCAATGAACTGGATTTTAATGTGGCACATTTGATTTGGAGCACATTTATGAGGATAGCCAGCCAGATTAATACAATGTGACCTACATAAGCTTTTCTGTCGCTGTGTTTCACTTATTAACAAAAGTGTGCCATGCCTCTTCTCCACCAGGGAAAGAGAAACCATGTGTTCCATTGTTAGAGACAGAGGAGATGAAAATTGGATGGCAAATGAAGTGCTAGTCTGTAACATTGTTGCTTCTCACATTGCAGAATCATCTAAATAAGTATGACTTGGGTTCGAAGGAAACCGGAGAGGAAAGCGCTCATCAGCCCTCAGTTGTGGTGCCTTGAAATCTTTGAATCGTACACCCAACATTTTTAGATTTTGTCCTGATAAAACCAACGAAGCTTTATGTATTTGGTTGGGATTTAAAGTTACTGACTTGAACAAGATAGCACAAGTTGTTACACTGAAAGAGAATGATACACGGTTTTCAAAGTATTTTACAAAGAAAAAACTTAAGTGTTGTTGCATTTGTGTTAAGCCTCTTTACTCTGCTACCTCTGTGTTCTGTGAAGTCTGCAAAAGTTTGTCAGAGAACATTAATGAACAATCAGCATCATGGAGACCAAGGAGCACATACAGCTGTGGAGAGGTTAAAACCAGGGTTAGGTTATAAAACAATATCCCAAGCTTTCAACATCCATCAGCAAAGACTGAAAAATAGGTTCTCAAATTTACTAAGCTATGACCGTCCACCTAATCTGACAGGCCAGGTAAAAGAAGAGGCAAAGAGGGCCCTGGTCAGTCAGGTGTGGCACTCAGGACCACTAGCAGCCATGCACTTTGTAGAGGAGGGGCAAGAAGAAAGCTGTTGTTGAAAGAAAAGCATAAGAAGTCTTTTTTGGAAAAGATGTGTTACAGATTAATACCCACAGCAAAAAACAGTGATGGCAGCAGCAATATATGGGGATGCTTTTCTTAAGTAAGAACAGGGAAGCTGGTCAGAGTTAATAGGAAGATTAATGGAGCCCAATTCTTGCTCTCTTAGGCTGGTGTCCTGCGTGTTTTTAATTCCTCTGCTTGAAATCACCCGATTCAAATGAATTAGTAATTAGTAGGCTACTGCAGGATATGGTGACAACCCAACTGCCATCGAGGACTGGAATATCCCACCAATGATTTAACTCAATCCATCCTCCCAGTAACTATGATCAGCATTCTTATCCCTGCAGAAGAAAAGCATCCCCAAACCTGTGTTGCATGTTGGCAGAAAAATAACAGTGCACATTAACACATGGTGAAACATGGTGGTGGCAACATCATGCTATGGGTACGCTTTTCTTTAGCAAGGTCAGGTAGGTTGGTTACCCTAAATGGTTGGTGGAGCTTAATACATTGAAGTCCTGAAAGAAAACTTGTTAGAGGCCACAAAATACTTGAGACTGGGGACAAAGATACATTTTGCAGTAAATTTGAAAGGTTTTGACTTAAATACAAATGTTTGCAACACTTTAAAGAAAACGAATACTTTGTATCATTATGCTTCCAGTTCACAATTATTTACCACATTGTCTTAGTCTGTCACATACAAACCCAATTAAACACTATGACCTTTGTGATTGTAATGCAAAAAAGTTAGAGGTGTTTAATGGCATTGTAAAAATGTGCAAAGAACAGAATAGATTGAATGACTCCCAGCATAAAGGCAAATGACACCCTGAAAACTGCATGTGTCTCATTTGAGGAAAAAGAAAAGCCCCCTGATTGCCAATGATATTGCTGTGATGGCAGCTTGATGGGTTGCGACCAGAACTGATGCAGTGACCAGGATTGGCAAACGAATAAGGAGGCTTTTTTCAAACAATGTTGGACTGAATTTTTTTTCCAGCACAATATAGGTAGATGTTCCAGATAAAACTTCAAGTGTCTGTTTTTGACCATTTTGTAGATTTTTAGTAGGAGATCAATTTGTTCATCTGAGGCTGAGTAATCCTCTGTGAAACATTCAGTAATCTGCACAATCAGATGCTTGTTTGTTAAGCCTCTCCAGATCCTGTCAGCAGTTTAATAGAAGGTGTTTCATTCAGTTCGAGAACAAACCAGGTCAGCAGTTTAAAATGCGTAAATTGGATGATTAAAGCTTGATATTGTGTACACAGATCAGCCTGTCAAAAGAGAGCAGCTGCAAAGGTCTGTCATGCCAGATGTCAGTCATAGAATGCCAAGAGGAAGGCAAATCAAAGCGGATGTCAAAATTCACCTCCAGCATCCTAACTCCAAACATGCTTCTGCAAACACTTCACTTCAGATCAGCTCAGGGTTTGTTTATTCTGGAATTTCTGAAATTACATTTGTCACTTTTATTCTCGACATGGTGTTTCATTTTCACACACTAAACAAACCATCCTCTGCTGAGCAATCACAGCCTTGCTTAGGCCAACCATTCCCTGCAAAAAAAAAGAAAAATAAATGTTCCCGTGCCACTCCGTGTTGATTTTTATCTAGGCAAAGGTGGGTGTTGGCGTGTCGGAAGTGATGCAGACAGCTAAAGAGCTGGAGGCAGAAACAAAGTTCACATCCCTGTGCTGCAACCCATGCAGGTCGACCTCATCTGTTGTTATGGTAACTTCTGTGATGAGGGAAGGTCTGCTCACAGGGCCCGAAGGCCAGCCAGGGCTCCCGTGAGCCGCTGTTAGGCAAACAACTCTGCAGAAATAGGAGCTGTCATTTCCCACGGAAAATTGCTCACAGGCACTTGAGCTATCTGATGACCCAGAGCTAAATTGCTAAATTCTTTTTCACTTGAAAGTTTTTCCCTCTTTTCCAGCTTCAACTTTGCTGCTGCTTGCTTTCTGCTCTCTTTTCCCTTCAACAATTTTCTGAAAGCCTCAATTATTTTTTCCCCTTCCTGAGTCTCTGACCTATGCCTTTTCTCATCTCCCATCCTTCTTCTCTGACTGACAGGTGCTAAATCATTTGTCTTAGAGCATTCTTATGTCCACAAATAGACCGAGGCCAAGCCACAAACCCACCTGTGTGGCACTAACTCAAGAATACTGACTTTGACAGATTGTCTCAGTGCTCAAAACTGTGCACATATGATATGCCTAAAAAGTAGCAGTTGTGCACAAACACCAACCACTTACATCCAGGGAAAACATTCTCACACACACATACACACACACACACATGCACTCAGTTCATGTCTACAACCAGCAGCACCATCATCATTCACCTATAAGTAAAACACAGGCGCCCACACATATTTTTGTGTGTGGTAAAGGAAGCTCTGCTCAGTTAATAAGTCTGCATTGATTTCTTTATTTTTCCACAACTGCCCTGTCCTACTCGCCTTCTGCAGCCATCGATTTTCAACATGAAAGCCGATGGGGAGGGGAGGTTGGTTGGCATTTGTAAATGTCTATGTTGAAGAGAAACAGAGTAAATGAGTGCATCTTTTTTCTCTATTAGTGCATTTGTGTGTGCGTGTGTGTGTGTGTGTGTGTGTGTCTGCAGCTCGCTTGTCAGACTGCCTCCAGCAGAATCACCCTCTGAGCAGCAGCAGCACTCCACCGCTGCTCCCAGTGGAACATTTAGACTAAAAACCCTCCATCCGTCTGCCCCTCGTGCTCAGAAAAACTTCATGAATGTTTGCTTTTTATAGGTTCTAATGATAAACGGCCTTGACAAATAGAAGCAGTTGCTGTTAGAGTAAGCGAGCCATCAGAAAAACTACAAACTTATTAATGTAAATGCAACATCATTTGAACTTTAGATGCCTGATAAAAGAAAAGATAGACATAGAATAGACATAAAACCAGATGCAGTTAATTATTTTAAATAAATGTTACCTGGACTTCTACTTCTTTTGTATTTTAATTGATACGATTATGGGATTTATTAATTTGTATTTTTGCAAACATAGCATTTCTACTGCATGCATTAAAAGAACTAATGGCAGAACCCCCCTAAAAACAACTAATGCACTGACCCATCATTTTTTTACCTGAATGCCTAAGCTTTTATTGCACACATTTTCAACACCATTTGTATAAACATTTAATGATATTATAAGTTATTTTATTGTTATGACTGAATGAAGGATGCATTTTTTCCATTTTGGACTAACAGTGCTGTGAAAGTATTTGCCCTCTTGCAGATTCCTTCTGTTTTCGCTTTTTTGTCGCACTTCAGTATCACAAACATTAAGCAAATTGTCGGACAACCATAACCTGAGTAAACACAAAGAAAAGTTGTCAATTGACCCTATCCAAACCAACATTACCCTATTTGAAAAAGTAACTGTCCTCTTGTTAAATTATAAATTAACTGTGATTAACCACATTTTTTAGAGAGCTGAGTTCAATTCCACTAGCCACACCAAAGACTGATTACTCCCTGATCATTAAAATCAAGAAATCACATAAATAGAACCTCTCTGACAACAAGAAGCAAGCTAAATGTTCTAAAATAACAATACATAATGCCCTGATCTGAAAGAAATTCAAGAACAGATGAAGTTATTGTCTATCAGTCTGGAAAAGTATTTCATACTGCAGTGAACCACTGTGAAAGCCATAGTCTACAAATAGGGAAAACATGGAAAAGTGGTGAATCTTCCTAGTGCCAACCAAATTTAGTGAATGAGTCCACCAACGACTCATTTAGGAGTTTCACAAAATATTTCAGAATGACACCTAAATTACTGCATAATTCAATTCCCTCTGTTAGCGTCAGTGTTCATTATTCAACGATAAGAAAGAGACTGGGCAAAACTGGCATCCATGGAAGAATTTAAGGAGATTTAGGCAACCACTGTTGCCCAAATTGACAGGCCTGCCTCATATTTTCTAAAAAGCATTTTAATGATCCCCAAGACTTTATGGAAAATATTTTGTTGACTAACGAGAAAAATTTGGATCTTTTTAGTAGGTGTGTTTCATTACATCTGTTGTAAAAATAAACAGCATTTAAGAAAAATACAGTTAAACAAAATATCGAGGCACTTGACGTCGCCCGGTACGGCGGAGCTGGGGTCCCACCCTGGAGCCAGGCCTGGGGTCGGGACTTGTCGGAGAGCGCCTAGTGGCCGGGTTGCTCTTCGCGGGACCCGGCCGGGCCAAGCCCGAACGAGAGACGCGAGGCCATCCCCCAGTGGGCCCACCACCTGCAGGGGGAACCGTGAGGGACCGGTGCAAAGAGGATTGGGTGGCGGACGAAGGTGGAGACCTCAGCGGCCCGATCCCCGGATGCTTAGGCTGGCTCTAGGGACGTGGAATGTCACCTCGCTGGGGGGGAAGGAGCCTGAACTTGTGTGGGAGGTTGAGAGATATCGACTAGAAATAGTCGGGCTTGCCTCCACGCACAGCGTGGGCTCTGGAACCCATCTCCTTGAGAGGGGTTGGACTCTCTTCTATTCTGGAGTGGCCCACGGGGAGAGGCGGCGGGCTGGTGTGGGTTTGCTTGTTGCCCCCCAGCTCAGCCGTCACATGTTGGGGTTTACCCCAGTGGATGAGAGGGTCGTATCCCTACGCCTTCGGGTTGGGGAGAGGTCTCTGACTATCATTTCAGCCTACGGGCCGAGTGGCAGTGCAGAGTACCCGGCTTTCTTGGCGTCCCTGTCGGGGGTGCTGGATAGTGCCCCTCCCGGGGACTCCATTATTCTGCTGGGGGACTTCAACGCCCACGTGGGGAACGACAGTGACACCTGGAGAGGCGTGATCGGGAGGAATGGCCTCCCCGATCTGAATCTGAGCGGTGTTTTGTTATTGGACTTCTGTGCTAGTCACGGATTGTCCATAATGAATACCATGTTCAAACATAAGGGTGTCCATCAGTGCACTTGGCACCAGGACACCCTAGGCAGGAGGTCGATGATCGACTTTGTTGTCGTATCATCAGACCTTCAGCCGCATGTTTTGGACACTCGGGTGAAGAGAATGGCTGAGCTGTCCACTGATCACCACCTGGTGGTGAGTTGGATCCGCTGGGGCAGTAGAAAGCCGGACAGACTTGGCAGGCCCAAGCGCATAGTGAGGGTCTGCTGGGAACGCCTGGCGGAGCCATCGGCCAGGGATGTATTCAACTCCCACCTCCGGGAGAGCTTCGACCAGATCCCGGGGGATGTTGGAGACATAGAGTCCGAGTGGACCATGTTCCCCGCATCTATTGTCGTTGCTGCTGCCCGTAGCTGCGGCCGTAAGGTCTGCGGTGCCTGTTGTGGCGGCAATCCCAGAACCCGGTGGTGGACACCGGCAGTAAGGGATGCTGTCAAGCTGAAGAAGGAGTCCTTTCGGCTGTGGTTGGCTTGTGGGACTCCTGAGGTGGCTGACGGGTACCGTGAGGCCAAGCGTGCTGCGGCCCGGGCTGTGGCAGAGGCAAAAACTCGGGCCTGGGAGGAGTTCGGTGAGGCCATGGAGAAGTACTACCGGTTGGCCTCAAAGCAATTCTGGCAAACCGTCCGGCGCCTCAGGAGGGGGAAGCAGTGCTTCGCCAACACTGTTTACAGTGGGGGTGGGGAGCTGCTGACCTCGACTGAGGACATTACCGGGCGGTGGAAGGAGTACTTCGAGGATCTCCTCAATCCTGCCATCACGCATTCCGTGGTGGAAACAGAGGCTGGGGACTCGGGGTCAGACTCTTTCATCACACAGGCTGAAGTCACCGAGGTGGTTAAAAAGCTCCGCGGTGGCAAGGCTTTGGGGGTGGATGAGATCCGCCCTGAGTACCTCAAGTCTCTGGATGTTGTAGGGCTGTCATGGTTGACAAGCCTCTTCAACATTGCGTGGCAGTCGGGGACAGTGCCTCTGGACTGGCAGACTGGGGTGGTGGTCCCCCTTCATAAGAAGGGGGACCGGAGGGTGTGTTCCAACTATAGGGGGATCACACTCCTCAACCTCGGCTTCAGGAGGAGCAGTGTGGTTTTCGTCCCGGCCGTGGAACACTGGACCAGCTCTATAACCTCTACAGGGTGCTCGAGGGTTCAGGGGAGTTTGCCCAACCAGTTCACATGTGTTTTGTGGACCTGGAGAAGGCATTCGACTGTGTCCCTCGTGTTGCCCTGTGGGGGGTGGCCATGGTACTCGACCGGAAAAGGGTGGCTTGTCCTCTTCAGGTTGGAGGGGAGTTCCTGCCTCAAGTGGAGGAGTTTAAGTATCTCGGGGTCTTGTTCACGAGTGAGGGAAGAATGGAGCGGGAGATCGACAGACGGATCGGTGCGGCTGCCACTGTAATGGGGGCGCTGTGCCGGTTCGTTGTAGTGAAGAGAGAGCTGAGCCAAAAAGCTCAGCTCTCAATTTACCGGTCGGTCTACGTTCCTACCTATGGCCATGAACTTTGGGTCATGACCGAAAGAACGAGATCCTGGATACAAGCGGCTGAAATGAGCTTCCTCCGTAGGGTGGCCGGGCACTCCCTTAGAGATAGGGTGAGGAGCTCGGCCATCCGGGAGGGGCTCGGAGTAGAGCTGCTGCTCCTCCACATCGAGAGGAGCCAGTTGAGGTGGCTCGGGCATCTATACCGGATGCCTCCTGGGCGCCTTCCTCAGGAGGTGTTCCAGGCACGTCCCACCGGGAGGAGGCCCAGGGGCCCAGGGGACGGCCCAGGACACGCTGGAGGGACTATGTCTCTCGGCTGGCCTGGGAACGCCTTGGGCTCCCCCTGGAGGAACTGGAGGAGGTGTCTGGAGAGAGGGACGTCTGGGCGTCTCTGCTGAGTCTGCTGCTCCTGCGACCCGGTCCCGGATAAGCGGAAGACGACGAGTACGAGTACGAGTACAATTAAACATGGGGGTGGTAGAATGAGGGTTTAGGACTGCTTTGCCACTGCTAGATGATTTGCAGTATTTATGAAGCCATGAATGCAGCTTTCCTGCTGAAAATCCTTAAGAAGAACCACAGTCATTGGTTCATGACCTTAAGCCTAAGCCTAATTGGGTTATGCAGTAGCGCAATGATCTGATGCACACAAACAAGTTCACCTATAAATAGCTAAAAATAAATGAATAAATAAATAAAACTCTGAAATGTATGAAGTAGCGGCCCTATTGCTGTATCTATACCTGGAAGAAAACAGAAACATATTTTGTCTTCTTTCTCTTTCAACATGTTTTTGTGCTTTAATTGAAGCCCATTAGATTTGGGTCTGATAATTGTTAGCGACAGGCATAATGGCAAACCGTATGGCAGCGCAATCAATGTCCATTTTCCATGGAAGATTTATTTTGTAACATCACACTGTGATTGCTCAAAGCTTAAAAAGAGATTTGAAATCTCATTTAAGCCTCATGCATTTCCTCCTTGTTTTTCCTCTGTGGGTTCTTCTTTCTAAATCCAGTGCTTTATCAGCTTGATGAAACAGAAGCAACATTGCAAACGTTTTTAGAAAAATGCATGACTTCCTAACAATAACGCCCGGTGCACCAACCACATTCACACTGCTCTCAAAGACAGTTACATCTATCAAGATGAAATTAGAATAATACAAAAAGATTTTACTACTGAGGACTCTTAATAATAGAACACAATCAATGAAATTGCGGCTCTCTAAATACCAGACTCTAATACAAATCTATCAGGTCCTCATGACGCATTCGTTACAAAGAGCCACATAAATATGATAGAAGGTATTTAAAATGCAAAGAGAACTGCTCCTTTCTACTTTGGGTACGATTTTTTTCCAATGCATCCTAAAAATAGTCATTTGCAATTTGTAACAGATCGAAGATAAGAGCAACTTTAAGGCAAACAAAATCTGCTCTTTTTAAGGAAAGGAACAGACAAGGAGCGTATTTACTAAGAAAACATTTGTTGCAAAAAGGAAAGATACATGGAAACTAAAAAGACATTATCACCACAGAGTAATGCAGTATTATTAGTATCACCTGAAAAGATGTTGAATAAATGACACAATGTTTAAGTGAATAGAGTTATCCCATTGTATCATGTAATAAAAATAGCCACACTTTTCTTTTTGGAAAAAATTTGTGATGAATCAAATCGTGTATATAACTAGTTTGAAATTAGCAAAATGTTAGAGTTTTTAAAGCTGTCACAATATTTAGTATCTTTCATTGTATGTTGGTGTATCAAAATCTTAAGTGGTTATGAAGGTTCCCTATTACATCTATGAAGTAGCATCCTCAATTCGTATAGTGTATGTCTAGTGGGATCAAGGATGTAAATGTGTGTTTTCCTTTTATGTCATCGTCTGGCAGAAATAATTACAAAACAAGTGGGGCTGCCATTGAATTAAGCTCCTGCAGTGCAGACAGGATGTCTGCATAGTGTAGCATGAGAATATGTCACATTATTATGGAGTTAATAAGACATTTGAGTAGCACTTGTTTAAATTCCATAGCAGTGGTGCATATATATAAGGATTATTTTTTAAAGTTTTAGAGATGAAACAGTTTGAATCACTGCAGAATTAACTTGTGATCACATTACATATGTTACAGTATAGTACAGTACAGTATAGGCTAAGGCTAAATCCAATTCGCAATCTAATTTATGTTATAATTTTTTGGTGCTAACCGCCGATAATACAAGATGCATTTAAACACTAAAGGGACATGCTCACAAATACAAGCTGTACCGTACAATGTGTATTTCTCTGGTATATTGATATAGAACCTGTGAGATGTGCTTATAAATAGTTTATACCTGCATCCAACTTCAGTTCATGGTTGTGTTTAGTATTTTCAACTGGGAACACAGAAAATAAGACTTTGGAGGTTTTACTCCACCTCTCCAAACCATTTAACAGTTATCAATAACAAATATGCATTTATGGTGCAAAACAACACTGCACCATATGGTGATTATACAGGTCCTTCTCAAAATATTAGCATATTGTGATAAAGTTCATTATTTTCCATAATGTCATGATGAAAATTTAACATTCATATATTTTAGATTCATTGCAGACTAACTGAAATATTTCAGGTCTTTTATTGTCTTAATACGGATGATTTTGGCATACAGCTCATGAAAACCCAAAATTCCTATCTCACAAAATTAGCATATCATTAAAAGGGTCTCTAAACGAGCTATGAACCTAATCATCTGAATCAACGAGTTAACTCTAAACACCTGCAAAAGATTCCTGAGGCCTTTAAAACTCCCAGCCTGGTTCATCACTCAAAACCCCAATCATGGGTAAGACTGCCGACCTGACTGCTGTCCAGAAGGCCACTATTGACACCCTCAAGCAAGAGGGTAAGACACAGAAATAAATTTCTGAACGAATAGGCTGTTCCCAGAGTGCTGTATCAAGGCACCTCAGTGGGAAGTCTGTGGGAAGGAAAAAGTGTGGCAGAAAACGCTGCACAACGAGAAGAGGTGACCGGACCCTGAGGAAGATTGTGGAGAAGGGCCGATTCCAGACCTTGGGGGACCTGCGGAAGCAGTGGACTGAGTCTGGAGTAGAAACATCCAGAGCCACCGTGCACAGGCGTGTGCAGGAAATGGGCTACAGGTGCCGCATTCCCCAGGTCAAGCCACTTTTGAATCAGAAACAGCGGCAGAAGCGCCTGACCTGGGCTACAGAGAAGCAGCACTGGACTGTTGCTCAGTGGTCCAAAGTACTTTTTTCGGAGGAAAGCAAATTCTGCATGTCATTCGGAAATCAAGGTGCCAGAGTCTGGAGGAAGACTGGGGAGAAGGAAATGCCAAAATGCCAGAAGTCCAGTGTCAAGTACCCACAGTCAGTGATGGTCTGGGGTGCCGTGTCAGCTGCTGGTGTTGGTCCACTGTGTTTTATCAAGGGCAGGGTCAATGCAGCTAGCTATCAGGAGATTTTGGAGCACTTCATGCTTCCATCTGCTGAAAAGCTTTATGGAGATTAAGATTTCATTTTTCAGCACGACCTGGCACCTGCTCACAGTGCCAAAACCACTGGTAAATGGTTTACTGACCATGGTATCACTGTGCTCAATTGGCCTGCCAACTCTCCTGACCTGAACCCCATAGAGAATCTGTGGGATATTGTGAAGAGAACATTGAGAGACTCAAGACCCAACACTCTGGATGAGCTAAAGGCCGCTATCGAAGCATCCTGGGCCTCCATAAGACCTCAGCAGTGCCACAGGCTGATTGCCTCCATGCCACGCCGCATTGAAGCAGTCATTTCTGCCAAAGGATTCCCGACCAAGTATTGAGTGCATAACTGTACATGATTATTTGAAGGTTGACGTTTTTTGTATTAAAAACACTTTTCTTTTATTGGTCGGATGAAATATGCTAATTTTGTGAGATAGGAATTTTGGGTTTTCATGAGCTGTATGCCAAAATCATCCGTATTAAGACAATAAAAGACCTGAAATATTTCAGTTAGTGTGCAATGAATCTAAAATTCATGAATGTTAAATTTTCATCATTACATTATGGAAAATAATTAACTTTATCACAATATGCTAATATTTTGAGAAGGACCAGTATCATCCCGTTGAGAAATGATCAGATTTAGACCAAAGTAATTCTGTTTGAGTGGCATTTAGCCAAAGCATTTTAATCCTTTTAAAATTATTTATATGTTACAGTTACAATATCAACGCATGAGAAAAATCTCCAAAGCAGTGACATATACTGTGTTAATTTGAACATTTTGCATCCATACCAAGCAGACTGGATTAAATGCATTTAGATGCAGACATGCCCATCAAGTCCAGCAGATGGAAACAATTTTCATCTATTATTGGATCAGCTCCCAACTATCCTGTCTTTAGCCACCAATGCATCAGGTGCAGAAGTGATCAAAGAGACAGAAAAAACACACAGATGTCCACGTCCTAACCTGATCAGTCACTTTCCAGTACCCGAAGAAAAAGATCTGGATGTATCAGGAAGTAATCACATTTGGAATGACATTTCAAAAATAATATAACTGATGTGGATGTTTTTGTTTTACACTGCTGCAGACTTTGAAGGAGAGTAGAATGATTCATCCTTTAAAATGATTCATTCAGAGGTAAAAGGCAGTGAATTGAATTCAAATGTTTCAGCCTTTAAATTTCTTTCATTTGGTGTGTAGCCTTCTGTACTAATTTCTGATCTATTGTTAGAATAAAAAGAAATCATTTCCTGGTGTGACTTGATTACACCCTGTAATTTCTACTTAGAAATTAAAAAAATGGTCGTTTTCTATTGCAGGGTGCTGGCAGCAGGGGCAATTTTAGGGTCTCAAAACATTGGGGGTTTTAGCCCAAATCCAAAATAATAGATTTCAATAAGACAATGTATAGGTAATTTAAAATTAAAATAATATAGGACATATTGTACCAGTTCTCTGTCTCGGCCGGTTTTAGACTGAATGTAAATTATTGTGAATCAAACAAAAAAGGTTTGCAATAATTTTACCTTTTATTTTTGTTAGAAGCTGCATGAAGGACAAGGAGAAACGGAGTTTAGGCCTGATGAAAAACCATTTTGTTGAAGAAAATAATGACACCTTTTGAGGTATTTAGAAGAGAACTTAATCAGACTTTTTGCTGACAAACGTTTTTCTTAAACTCAGAGATGTTTACTTTGGGCCAGTTAAATGTGCTTCTTTTGTCATCTACATAAATGACTTTTTTAAACATTACATTCTAATCAAAGTGCTCCACTCCTGAGGCTCCATTGTCTTTATTCTTATATTTCAAAAAAGGTAAGTGGTATAAAGTTGATTTTCCTAAATCTTAGTCAAATGGTAAAATCCTAAAACACATTTATTTTACTTATGCCAAGAGCTTTTGAAACATTTTATTAAAATTGTTCCTTCTTTTATGAACCTGTTCTCTTTTATCGCCATCTTTTCAGCCCTTCATTGCACTTCTGAAGAAATTTGGCCTGCCAAAAAATAATAAAAGAAACATTTTTCAACACAGTCTTTTGTTCTGCACTGAACATGTGAGACCTTAGAGCAGTTCTTACTATTTAACACTTTGAGAGGAAATGGTGTTAAGTTGTGGTGTTTAAAATATAGCATAGAGCCTCATCCTGGACCTCATCAGTACTAATATTACAGTTATTAATAACCGTATACATATGGTAAGTATGTCTCACCTTCAGTAAAACTGTATCCTTGTTAAATTAGTTTAGTTTATATACATGTGTAATTCAGAAAAATAAAATAGTTAACTAATCAATGGTCCACCTGTGATTAATTGCTATGATTTATTTCTTAACTATACTGCATATTTCAGAGCTGTATGTTTAGAATCAACACAGGAGATGTGAAAGAGAACATGGAGGCTTACTTTTGTACTTTCTACTACGTCTTACTGGAACCAGGAGATATTTTCCTGGTTTATTGAGCAACACTTTTTTCTGTCTACATGTAGAACTGGACTATAAGACTGGCTGCAGAAATGAGATGCAATGTGATGATCTGAAGGACCTTTTAATGTGTTCAGCTGCGTTAGGATTAAATGCTTTTATTTTGACTGAAGTAAAGGACCAGATATTTTCACATTATGATGCAAATCCCGCTAGAAGCTCACAGAGAAGGTTGCTACTGTTTTCTATCACAGCCACATCATTTAACTTCACTTGTAGCTCAGGTGAAAGTCCCTCATCATGACCCTGATGATGCTCATTAGAGTGAACCTCCACCTCATGTCTTGCTGGGTGAATCAGTGATTAGCTGTAACTTACAATTAGCCCATTCCGAGTCAGCATTTAGGTTTTACAGCTATCTTCAGCTTGGGTTGTACCGCTCTGCTTCCACCTGTTCCTGAACACACACACACACACACACCAGGCTTCCTCTCGCCGGTTGGCTCCGCGGTTGCTTTGAAATGAGCCCTGTTTGAGCCGCTCAGTGTAACTTTTCAGGTAATGAAGGAGGCAGGTCGACCTGGAGGAAACTGCTCTTCTGGACTTCTCCAGAATGGAGTTTGTCTCTGGCTGTGCGCGTAGGGCACATTTGTGGAGCTGCGAATGCACAAATAAATTTTTTTTGTCTTCTTTTAACTTGTTGTCAGGTTAGGTGGAGCGGGAGGTGATTATATGGAACACAATTGATAAAATCTGATTGTTTTTAAACATAAATATGAAGTCCAGCTACAAAATGTTATCAATTTTGTGGCTGGATCTTTTTGATACTTCTAAATTTCTTCTATCAAGAAGTCCGGGGCTATTCAGAAAACATCCGGGGCTTCCGTCCCGGAACCCCCTGTCTAACTACGTGCCTGGCTGGCAGTATACTTATCCTCCCTCATCCGCCAGTATCGTCAGGTCTCCTTACCATCCCTCCTGCCCTCAACAAAGCCCCCAAACAGAGCAGCCTTCTCAGTGCGGCACAGCCACATTGAAAAGGACAGAAATCACGTTTGGAATGACATTTCATAAATAATATTACTGATGCGGATGTTTTTGTTTTACACTGCTGCAGACTATGAAGGAGAGTAGAATGATTCATCCTTTAAAATGATTCATTCAGAGGTAAAAGGCAGTGAATTGAATTCAAATGTTTCAGCCTTTAAATTTCTTTCATTTGGTGTGTAGCCTTCTGTACTAATTTCTGATCTATTGTTAGAATAAAAAGAAATCATTTCCTGGTGTGACTTGATTACACCCTGTAATTTCTAGTATTGTCAGGTCTTCTTACCATCCCTCCTGCCCTCAACAAAGCCCCCAAACTGAGCAGCCTTCTCAGTGCGACACAGCCACATTGAAAAGGACAGATCAAATTAGCACAGTTCTTTTGCTAGAGTTCTGTTTATTAGTCTCTATTAATAAAAAGGGCTATAAACACAGTAGTGGTATCTGTGTGGATATTCCGCGATCCTAGTGTTTTGTAATTTGAATAAAAAGAAACAGGATTTTAAACTCAATTTAGACAATTTATGTCAATAGGAAAATAATTTACTAGAATTTCAGGAACAACTCAAGAGATGATCAACCTTCCCATTTGTGACTTTCCCATCCAGCCACACAACAGATTGGTTTTTCTTTTCTTTTCTTTTCTTTTCTTTTCTTTTCCATCTCCTGCATCCAAATTAGCACCAGCTTTCAGTAAACATTGTTTTTTCACCCAAGCTAACTAACAGAATTTGCTCTGATTGTTATGTACATAAGTATACATTCATAAGGCAAAGATTCCAACAAGCTTGCATTATACGTCATTAACGTGCAAGCTGCATCAGTACAAAGAAATACCAAATGGTCTTTAGAGTGGTTTAGTGCTTTAGAGCAGATCTTGCTTTTGCATGTGGTGTTGAGAATTAGAAGACTATGCAATGTCTCAATTTTTCTCTCAGTTTTTCTGCTCTTCGCAGAATTGATCATAACTTTCTAAGCCAGGAAAAAGTGGGTGAAAATATGTCAGTTAATGTGCTAAGTTAGTTCAAAGGTTGTATCATTTGGCAATTGTAAATCTGAGCAAACATATATCTTAGATATCAGTACTCACCTAGTCTCAATCTGGTTAAAAGCTCTCGAGCATTCACAAACTTAGACTGTAGACCTGACTTTACCTGCTTCATAATATCATTTACTAATTCAGATTACTATTATCTTAAAACATTGCATGCTTTTATTTAAAATCGGTTAGATTATGGTAATGACACCTTTACTTGTCTCTTTATAAAATCAATTAAGCAGCTGCAGCTCATTCCTCATGCTGCTGTTGAATGAGTTCTAACTGACATAATGCACCAGTCTCTAAATCACCACACAGCCAATTTCTGAAAGGACATTTTTTAAAGTTTTTCTGCAATGAACCCAGGCCTAAATGCATTTTAGAGTTGTGGGTCAGGTATGAACTATCTAGACCCATCAGATCATCAGAGACCTGCTCCCTCATTGTTCCCAGGACAAGAAGTGAACAACGGGAGAAAACATGTTGCGTTTGTATTTCCCAGGTTTTAGGACCACCTTCTCGAAAACTTAGGTGTGCAGAAACTGTTCATTTCACCTAAGCAGATTGTTTCAGTTCAGATTTTTCATGTATTAGTTTTCATTTGTGTTATATTTGTATTTTACAATTTCTTTCTAATCTTTCTTATGGATGATCTTATTTGTTTGTTTTCTTTCATTCTGAATTAGTCTTAATGTACTCCTTCATTAATAGTTTTTTCCTTTGCTTTATGTAAGGCATTTTGAATTAACTTGTGTGTGAATAGTGCTATACAAACAAATGTCCCTTGCCTTATCTCTGGTTGAGTGCTGTACAAGAACAGAATTGTGGTTAAAAAGATACATTTACATATTGGTGTGGTACTGGTAAAATAAAACAACATGCAATGAACTTCCACCCCAGTCTTTAATCTTTTGCAGCCTCTGACAGGTTTTCTTACTCGATTGCCCAGTATTTAGCTCCATCCATCTTCCCATCAAGTCAGACCAACTTCTTTGCTTCTGCTGGAGAAAAGCATTCCCACAGCATGATACTGCCACCTGCACATTTCGCCATGGGTATGGTGTGTTCGGGGTGATGTGCAGTGTTAGTTTTCTGGCACCTGAGTGTTTTGCATGTAGGAAAAAAATGTTTTGTCTTATCTGACCAGAGCATCCTTTTCCACATGTCTGAGGTTTCCCTTGCATAGCTTACGGCAATTTGCAAAAAGGACTTCTTATAGGTGTTATAACGATGGCTTTTTTTCTTGTCATAAAGGAAAGATTTTTGAAGTTCAACTTTGGTCTTGTGACAAAGTTCCAACAGAATGTCTGGAAGCTTGCTTCCATGGAGGCCATATTTGTAGATGCCCAACTAGTGGTTAAAATGAGAACAAATTCTCCCACCTGAGCTTTGGATCTTTGCAGTTTCTCCACAGTTTTCAAGCAACGCAAGGATGGCCATGTCTTGCTAGGTTTGTAGGTGTGCCATACTCACAACTACATTCCTAACCCTGCTTTCAACTTCTGCACATCTTTAGCCCTGACCTGTCAGGTGTGCTCCTTGGTTTTTGTAATGCTGCTGAAGACAAATGCTTCCACTGGATTGTATTCAAAGGTATTAGAGTACCAGGAGCTGCATACAAAAGCATGCCACAATTTTCTTTCATTTTAATTAGTAAAGAATTTGAAAACTATAAATGCTTTTGCTTCCATTTCATAGTCATACACTACTTTGTGCTGGTATATCACATACAATTCCAGTAAAATACACTGAAGGTTGTGGTTGTAATGTGACAAAATGTGAAACTTTTAAATGAAATAAATACCTTTGCAATAGACCGCAATCCACTGTAATAATAATTGTTTTTGGCAGCAGTTTGCCATGATTCCTCTTCCGTTTTCCAGAAAAAACTTCAGTCAGTGTTTTCAGTGCTTCCCTGTGTTTCCTCAGGATCTGTTAAGTCACTTCTGTTCAAACACAGACCTCCTCCGGTTTCTTCCTGAGACTCAACCATTGTCATTCTGCAAGCCAGTGTTGGTTGTTGGAGTTGATCAGAGCAGTTTCATACACTGCTAGACTCATCTGAAAGGATTTTAGAATTTTCTGAGTTGGTACGTGTTTAAAATGAGGAGGCTGTTTTTATTTTTTTTTATTTTATTTTGCTCCATTTTCACTAGCACTTGCAACCCTCTTCACCTTGCCCTTCTGTCTGACCCTATAAGTCACTGATCCATTTACATACAGCGATCACATGTGGCGGCTGCTCACTGAAGCTGGGATTTCATGATGTAAAGGATAAATGAGATCCGACAGGTTGGAAGATGGATGTGGAACAGCCACATCCTCTTCTACTGAGAAGCGCAATTTCTTCCATTTTGATATTTGTAGAAATTTCTTTCATTTAATTTTGTTTTATATTAAAGGTTTCTCTCCTGTGTTCTAGATGGATGAATCCAGGGAAAATGGAAAATTGCTCATTTTTTAAGACAGCTGAGATGAAACATCAATGAAAGTGAAAGATAAAATGTGTGTCCCCAAACAAAATTGGAATATTGCTTCCATAATGATTGCTTATCGACCCACTGTATTGCGTTTCTGCAATATTGGGTGCAATAATGGTGTCTGCAGGAGTCAATGAATCCTCTGAAATTATGTTTCATTGTTGCCATGGAAGTGACAGTATCTGCTGACACCAAGTGATGGATGATGGATGTCAATTTACACTAAGGTACTGCGCCTATATTGGGGTTATCTATGCAGTCACACATTTAGGCAGGACTGATGAAGCTGTGAAAGATTTGTTTTGGTAATTTTGTTTTTTTCATACATTTCTCATTTCAGCTTGTTTTTACGATCATCTGCACACGGTCAGACCAGAACTGAGACAGTAATACTATTACAGCCTTTAGAGAGATTTCAGTTATCATTGTCTGGCAGACAGTAGCCAATGAAAAATTAAAAATCTCCGCAGGCCTAAGGAGTCAACTTATCCATACAGATCCGTCAGTGCAAGACAGATTCCCCCACCCTTGGAGTTAAACAAACGAGGTCTTATCCAGTGGCCCGCTGCTTGGCTCCACACAGCTTCCTGTGCAGAATAGTAATTAACCACAGAGATGTGCATTTACAACTCTGACATCAGGGAAGAAACACCAATACTGAGACTTGGCAATGAGAATGCATTGTGGTCCTCCTGTAGGGCATGTAATATTTAACAGTAAGCAACTGCTAACCTAATCATAGCATTTTGCTCCTGGCATCTCCTATTGTGTCGCTCCAATGTTTCAGCCAGATTCCTATGGAGAGTGTGCTGCGCTCAGCAGAGAGCGACCTAAACATCCTTTAGCCAATGACAACAGCATCACTTTCACATTCTAGTCAGATACAGTTAAAAAGCACATTTTAGATAATCTACACTTAACTTGTCTACAATGTGACCATAAGATCAAACTATAGGTATTTCACTGTTACAGCATAATGGCTCAAACTTAACTTCTGAAACCATTTACTGGACTCCAATGGTTATAAGAGTAACATAAAGTACACCTAACAGCAAATTATAACAGTCAGTTCAGGAAATTGCTCGAGCTTTCAATATGTTTGATTCTTCAACTTCACCAAACCTAATTCAGCTAAAAACAACAATCAATAAGCCAGTATCTGTGATGGTCAGAGAAGGTGGTCAGGAATACAAACTAACAGTGGGTATCTTTTTTGTAACTTTGTAAGCTTTATAGATCCCTTTTTAATAACATGCACTCAGTGAGTGGCTACTTTAGTCCACTTACAATTACAATTACAGGTCCTTCTCAAAATATTAGCATATTGTGATAAAGTTCATTATTTTCCATAATGTCATGATGAAAATTTAACATTCACATATTTTAGATTCATTGCACACTAACTGAAATATTTCAGGTCTTTTATTGTCTTAATACGGATGATTTTGGCATACAGCTCATGAAAACCCAAAATTCCTATCTTACAAAATTAGCATATTATTAAAAGGGTCTCTAAACGAGCTATGAACCTAATCATCTGAATCAACGAGTTAACTCTAAACACCTGCAAAAGATTCCTGGGGCCTTTAAAACTCCCAGCCTGGTTCATCACTCAAAACCCCAATCATGGGTAAGACTGCCGACCTGACTGCTGTCCAGAAGGCCACTATTGACACCCTCAAGCAAGAGGGTAAGACACAGAAAGACATTTCTGAATGAATAGGCTGTTCCCAGAGTGCTGTATCAAGGCACCTCAGTGGGAAGTTTGTGGGAAGGAAAAAGTGCGGCAGAAAATGCTGCACAACGAGAAGAGGTGACCGGACCCTGAGGAAGATTGTGGAGAAGGGCCAATTCCAGACCTTGGGGGACCTGCGGAAGCAGTGGACTGAGTCTGGAGTAGAAACATCCAGAGCCACCGTGCACAGGCGTGTGCAGGAAATGGGCTACAGGTGCCGCATTCCCCAGGTCAAGCCACTTTTGAACCAGAAACAGCGGCAGAAGCGCCTGACCTGGGCTACAGAGAAGCAGCACTGGACTGTTGCTCAGTGGTCCAAAGTACTTTTTTCAGATGAAAGCAAATTCTGCATGTCATTCGGAAATCAAGGTGCCAGAGTCTGGAGGAAGACTGGGGAGAAGGAAATGCCAAAATGCCAGAAGTCCAGTGTCAAGTACCCACAGTCAGTGATGGTCTGGGGTGCCGTGTCAGCTGCTGGTGTTGGTCCACTGTGTTTTATCAAGGGCAGGGTCAATGCAGCTAGCTATCAGGAGATTTTGGAGCACTTCATGCTTCCATCTGCTGAAAAGCTTTATGGGGATGAAGATTTCATTTTTCAGCACGACCTGGCACCTGCTCACAGTGCCAAAACCACTGGTAAATGGTTTACTGACCATAGTATCACTGTGCTCAATTGGCCTGCCAACTCTCCTGACCTGAACCCCATAGAGAATCTGTGGGATATTGTGAAGAGAACGTTGAGAGACTCAAGACCCAACACTCTGGATGAGCTAAAGGCCGCTATCGAAGCATCCTGAGCCTCCATAAGACCTCAGCAGTGCCACAGGCTGATTGCCTCCATGCCACGCCGCATTGAAGCAGTCATTTCTGCCAAAGGATTCCCGACCAAGTATTGAGTGCATAACTGTACATGATTATTTGAAGGTTGACGTTTTTTGTATTAAAAACACTTTTCTTTTATTGGTCGGATGAAATATGCTAATTTTGTGAGATAGGAATTTTGGGTTTTCATGAGCTGTATGCCACAATCATCCGTATTAAGACAATAAAAGACCTGAAATATTTCAGTTAGTGTGCAATGAATCTAAAATATATGAATGTTAAATTTTCATCATGACATTATGGAAAATAATTAACTTTATCACAATATGCTAATATTTTGAGAAGGACCTGTAAATGTACTCTAATGCAAATGCTCAATTGGAGCTGGTGTGTTTCAAAGCTCATTCACTCTCTTTGTTTTTCCCATCTATACATGTAAGATGCTCTTATAAAAGCAGCGCTAAAGGCATCATATACAGATGCAAACAATGTCCTTTTTAAATATTTCTCAATAACTATAAAATTGAATGATATTTTGCTGTAAAGGTACACACATGGAACTTTAAAAAAAACAAAAAACCTTTTAATTAGAGTACATTTCAATAGGTGAAAAACAAATCCCACATTAAGAAAATAATGATTCTAAGAAAATTACTGGTGCGATTAGCTTTTCCATATGTTCTTATGTTTCATACAATATCCCTCAGAGATGTTAATTGCAGAAAAGCTCAATCTTTGTATCCTTTAACAAAAGAAAGTTTACCAGTTAGTAGAGTTATTTAACCTTTACATTTTCTGGAAGGACAGACAGGCTTTTTTCTGGCATAACTCAAAATCAACCATTTGCAATGTGTTGAATGGTTGTTAGGGAAGCTTGTTAACCCTAGGAGACCGCTCTTTGTTGCAGTTCTGTCACAGTAAGCTTTACACGTTGTTTTGCCTTCTTACCATCCCACACACTATGCGTGGTGGCAAGATATATATAGGTCCTACCTTAAAGGAATATGGGCCCAACATATTTATACTTCAGGGAAACAAATAATCATGGATTGCTACCTAAATTTCTAAAAACTCTGATGAACTTCAAAAAGTAAAGCAGGCATAAAAATACTTTGGTTACATTCATTTTTAAAGAGATTGTTAGAGCTACAAGTATTTGCTCCCACAGTATTGTGTTACAGTGGGTTTGTCAGATTGATGGTGTTTGTTTCCACAATTTTTCAGCTTATACCTGTAAAAACCTATAAGAAATTTGCAGTAATAATAATTTTAATAGGTTTCAACATCATCTTGATTTAAGTTAGTTTACTGGGTTTGGTCTTATTAACTTTGTCCACCCCATATTATTATCGTATACATGCTACAATCATTATTTCTAGCAATTATTACTACGTGCGAGCACATGTGTAAGTTAATATAACTAGAAATGCATAAGGAGGTCGAACATTTCAGTTCGCTGGTACTTCGCTCTAAATCTCAATTATTCATCTCACTTAAATCACGTCAATCATGCGGTTATTGCTTTCACAAAAAACAAGTCGCCTCTTTTGTTATTTGTTTCCTCCCTGACAGTTTGAGTCCAGCATCCGGGAAAGGTTCTCACCTCGCATTGAGGGATTAAACCCATCAGACGTCAAACAGGTCCGCGATGTTTTTAAATAATTAATAAAATACCCCCTCTATGTTAGTATCACAGGAGCACGCCGCCTTCTCTTTTTTGACCCACAAACCGAAACACCTACCCGTTTCCTTGGCTTGAACCCCGCAGCAGAGTCCCCACTTGCTCGAACGACTTGAAAGGAAAAAATTATTCGGAGAGGAGAAAGAATAAAAGCTGCTACGTCCCACTTGAAATCACCGAGGAGAGACTCTCCTCCGCGCTCCTCTTCCTCTCTGCTGTCTGTCTGAGCAGCGGCTTACAGCCCGTCCATTGAAAGTGGACGCTGAGGGGATAAACTGGACGTCAGCGCTGATGATGCTCCACTCAGACTCTGATAGTGTTATGCGGCTTTGATTCCTTTTTCCTGCCTCCGCCGGATGCTCTCTACCAATAGTGACCCACTCTTGTAATTATTCCTGCTTGAATGGACTCCCTCCCTTCATTCTCTCCTCTTTATGTCTGAGCTTGATTAAAACAAAAACAAAAGGGGGGGGGGGGGGGATGGTTCTACATACTCTGTTCTCATTTTGTTCACTTTTAAACCGTTAATTGTGCTGGCTCGTATGTGCGTGAAATGCAGTGTTGCGGATAATTTAAAGTGTATATTCGCGGCTGGGGAAGAAAAGCCACTTTGTGGTGAAACAAAAAGACTCGGCAAGGAGCAGA
This sequence comes from Girardinichthys multiradiatus, assembly GCF_021462225.1. NCBI lineage: Eukaryota > Metazoa > Chordata > Actinopteri > Cyprinodontiformes > Goodeidae > Girardinichthys > Girardinichthys multiradiatus. Next base: position 13,378,601 of record NC_061799.1, read on the forward strand.
GTGATTTCAGCACCACGGACAGCGGGGCCCCGTCTGTCTTCATGGAGCGTTCTGGTAAAATGTGATCCTCCACGCTCTGACGCGTAAAGACACATGCTCAGAGTCAAATTTCTAGCTGTAGCGATGAAAAGAACTAGGAAAGAAGGAAAAAGCTACGGCAGAACTGATGTGAAAAGTCCCATTCTTGTCAGCCTGAGAACAAGGGAACTCATGTTGAACGGTGACCTTTAAATAACCTGGAGAATGCCCACAGTTCAAGCGTGGTAGAGCCCTGTAAAAGCAGTCATACTTTTCCCATAATTATTAACGTTTTAGCCAAACACTTGAATGTCTTTTGATAGGATTTTAGATGATTAGGCCAACACAAAGCAATGCATGCTTGGAAGGAAAGAAGGTATATGCAGTATTGGTTTTAATGGGTTTCAAATAGAAATAAGAAGATTGTTAAATAAAGAATTCTTTAGAGAAGCAGCAAAAAAAACAAAAAAACAAACAACACAGGGTAACTGAGAGCTCTACAACTCAGTTGAGAAAATCTGTTCACTTGGGGACTACAGTAAAGGTTGTTCTCCTTTGAACATACGTCTTCATAAGCCTGGCCTTTATGAAAGAGTGGGAAGACAAAATTCACTGTTGAAAAACAGCCATACGAAGTTCTGTTTGTAGTTTGCCACTAGCTGTGCAAGGGATACCTAAAACAAGTGGAAAGGATGCTCTGGACAGATTAGACCAAATTGGCTTTCATACAATGTGTGGTGAAAATTTGACACCTAAAAACTGACACACCACACCCATGGTGAAAGAAAATTGTGGAAGCATCATGCTGTAGGTATACTTTTTTCAGCAGCGACAGGGGAGCTGCACTGAGTTAAAAGGAAAGCTAAATTAAATTAAATACAGGAAAATCCTGGAAGAAATCCTGTTTGAGGCTGCGAATTACTTGACACCGGGGTGGAGATTCATCTTTCAGCAGTAAGATTAAACATACAGCCAGAGATACAATAAAACGCCAATATATTTGTGTTGATTAGAATTGGCCAGTCAAAGCACAGATGTAAATCAAACGGAGAATCAAGTGTGGCAGGGCTTGAAACCTGCTGTTCACAGATGCTTGCCATCCAATATGACTGAGCTTGAGCTATTTAAATAATGAGCAAAAATGTCAACTCTATTTGTGCACAGTGGGTTGAAACATACCTCAAAGGGTGATCCTGCAAAGTGTTGATTCAAGTGGGGCTGAATGAACGCCACACTTTTCAAAATTTTATTTGTTAAAATATTTTTCCTTCCACTTCATGATTGTTCACTCTGTTGTGTTGGTCCATGGCAATGAATCCCAGTAAATAAATTTTTTGAGATTGTGATATGACAAAATGTGAAAGAAAAACTAAAGAGGTGTCAATACTTTTACAGTGCATTGTAGGTTATACTATCACTGAATATATTTAAATGGTGTGTTGAAAATTGTCTATTTTTAGTCCAGGGGCTTAATTTCCTATGTTCTGCAGGAATTATGTGGCACAGTTGCTGACTTACATAATCATACTGGCCGTATGAACCCAAAAACCTTTACGTGGGCACCAGTAATCATCCAGCTTTCTTTTTATAAACTACTGTCTGAAACCAGAAAAAAAATATGTAGTTGTGGTTGAATTTAATAGCTCAGATCAGTATGGGACAATCATATTCATACAGTATTAGTGTGGTGTATTTTTTTGCTTTGTTTAAACCATGTATTTTGAGCTGAACAACTTGACCCATCTAAAGCCCTTTGCATTCTAATTAGCAAAACATTTCTAATCATATAGAAACAACTAAGGTCACTTAAAGGCAGAAAAAAAACAAATTGATTTCATCTAACTGAGTATTGGGTAATTAGAATTCACCATTATACTTCTTCATCAGGAAGCAATTTTTACTCTATATTGTATAAATAAATTGCATATGTCAGCTTGTATCTGCTCCAATATAATCTGTCCAAATCAGTTTCTAGTCACCATGCAACCCACCAATGAGCTTGTTAGCAGTCATAGTGGGGGACATGGAAGTATTGAGAGATTTTAGGCAACCTTTCTATTGGACACCTGGAATGCAGCCTAAAAAATAATGTTATGTTTTAACATTTTACATGCTTTTTTTGTAATGTCATTTAGGTAGATGTAAATGTTTGTTATAGAAGAGTCTTGCTCCATTTTGAAAATAGAAGTATATGATGACATATTCACTTTAATCAAATTCAGTTCAGTTTCTTTTTATTCAGTCACTTTACAGTGAACAATTTATGTTCTTTACCAAACGGAGGTGGTCAGTGTCAATTCATTCCAATACATTTCCATTATCATCTGATCCAGTATAGTGTGCTTCTGATTTAAACCCAGTTACATACAGTCTGATTCAAGGCTACTAAAATACCCTACAATCAAATTCAATAAATTCCAAAACACTGATCGCTAAATGAACTATCTATGCAAATCAGCACATTGCTTCAAATATTAACTTCAGTTCTGACCATGGACATGGTGGCCAACAACAGTGGATAATAACTAGGTAGCAGAACAAGCTCAAGATGGACGGCTATCTGATTCGATCAGCTGGGAGCAGAGAGCACTTAATATGGGAAAGAAATACAAAGAGAGGTTTCCAAAATTAATGGTAATAATAACTGCAATACATAGAGAGTAAAGACAGCAGACTGAGGAAGAGTGGTCTGTGTGTCCTTCAGGAGCCTAAGGGGTAGCTCAAAATAACCCAGGCCATTCTGGCTATATGATTTATCAAAAAGAAAACTTTTAAGTAACAAGTGCACTTGTTGAAAAGAAGGGCCATTCTAAAACAAGATTACAAAATTAAAGGTCATCTTGCAGTCATCCATACTAGTTTTCCTCTAAAGGCATTCGTGTAGTATAATTACCTCATTTAATCTATTGAGTTTTATTAATAATTATGGAAACCAGATATTTACATACACTGCAAAAGAGCAAAATCTTTTTTTTCTCACTGTCTGACATTACACCAGACTAACCAATCCTTCTTTTAGGTCAATTGGTAATGCCAGGATGATAACCAATGTTGGTTTCAAGATATTGTTTCAAACTTACTTTATATAAAAAAATGTTTACATAAATGTCCTTAGTATTTGGAAAAACTGTCTTTAAACTGTATGAGTTAGTTCAGGGTGGCCACTTTAAAACGTTGTCATTGTCATCTTTAAGCCATTAATTTATCATAATTCTATTGCAACTAATGTAATGAAAGTCAAACAGTAAAGTTTTAGTTTAATCAGAAACTAAAATTACAGAAATGAAGATCTCTGTCCCTGAGTGCTAATGATACACTGTGAGTACAGAAAAAGTTGTGTCATTTTGTTCATGTAAATATCTGGTTTTAACTGTACATAAATCTGAATATCAACAGAATAACAATAGAAATATATCATATGTTATCTAATAAATTAACTAGTGGAACCATCAAAAAAGAAATGTTCCTAGCATTGTAGCAATAAACAAAAAGTTAGGCCCAGTTTAAGTCATTATGATAAACTTAAACTACAGTCACCCTACGTTATAGTTTCTGATTCAATCTATCATAGACCAGACAAACCAAAGTAGGTTATTTTTAAGAACTAAATTCCTTTCCAATGACTACCCATGTGTGGAACAGTGTTTTTTATCATTTAACATGTTAGTTTTAATACCAACTGTCTTAAAGTTACAAACAAATAATACTAACTATATCAGAACTGTCCTCTCAATGCTGTTCTCCTTGTTAACTTGTTCCAGACTCTGACTTGTACTTTTATTTCCTGCTTCCTGCAAGTTTATGGTTCCTACATCAGACCAAATCTTGACAAAACAATTAATATAGTGTTTTAAGCGCCACACTTTATTTTAATGTTTCAGACTCTTACTTTGAAGTAAGAAAGGAGGTAGTTATTGATGTTCTGTTTTGATGACAGGGTCTGCAAATTAATACTGCTCGTCTGGCTGGCTGAAAACACCTGGTTGCAAAATATATATATGTCCTCTCCCCATGGGCATATAGTCCCTCCAGTGAGTTCTGAGTCTGTCCCTGGGTCTCCTCTCAGTGGGAGTTGCTTGGCAAACCTCCAAAGGGAGGCAACAAGGAGGCATACTGATCAGATATCCAAACCACCTCAAACTAATTCAATCAATTAAGAAAAGCAGCAGCTCTGCTCTGACACCTCCGACCCCCTGAATCACAAAGTTCCTCATCCTGTCTTTCAGGCCGAACCTGCCCAGCCAGTGAAGAAAGCTCATTTAAGCTGCTTGTATCTGGCAGATTTGATTAAAATCCTCAAACTAATCAAATCTGAACTTGATTTTGAATTCAGATTAAAGAAATTTTTTAAAACACAGTTTAAGAATCATAGAAATTGTATCTATTTGTTAAAACACAAAAGGGGCTTTAGGAGCACCATAGAATTAGACAATTAAAAAACCTCCATATGGGCTATGCAATACTTATATGTGCACCACCTACAACACTGCTCTGGTTCACCTGGTAGAGACTGGTTTGGAAGCACATAAGTTGCATGCAGGCATCTCCCTGTGGGCGTATTACCTTTGATGATGGTTCAAACCCACTAAGCAGACACCACTGGAGTTAAGACCATACTGACCCACATTTATCGTAGTTTGATTAACGGCTGCCTGCGTGTGTGTGTGTGTGTGTGTGTGTGTGTGTGTGTGTGTGTGTGCGTGTGTGTGTTTGTGTGTGCACACCAAGGCGGTTAACTGTGCGTCAATCGAAGCATAGCTACTTGTGAGAAGGCAGCCATGTGAGAGCAGGTACATTAGTTTGCATCACAGTGTGTCTTTAAAATGCTGTGCATGATGCTTTGTGCATATTTGAGCCCTGATTTTAATGATCTCCTCCCACCCCCTCTGGCCCAGCATGAGCTTATTTCGACTCACATCAGGATAATTAATATCACACTCAAATGCCTGAGAGAACATGGCTCCTTTCACTAGCGTTGCCCACACCGTGCTGCTCATAACTTGCCTACTTTTTTGGCTCACTGGTGAAACAAAACACGTTAAATAACAATGTTTGGACAATTTGCATCCATGGAAGTAACATTATGGTTTACTTGGACACTAACTAACAAATTGTGTTAATCATCCCTAAAATCATCCCTCAGAGCAAGACCGTTTGGCTCATAATACCATAATTGCCAATTTGAAGCCTTATATCTACAGAAAAATCACTCCTCCACATACATTTTCTTTTTAGCCCAACTGCTGAAGTGCACTTGAACTTTTCCCTGTTCCATTAGTGGTGCACTGAAGCCAGTGGTAGAGGACTGAGGATCTATGGTCTGTTTCCAGTAGTGTGTGTGTGTGTGTGTGTGCACAGTAATGAGTGAAAGTGTTTAAATAAAACCCTTCATCCTTTTGCAGATACTCCCTTTGGAGTTTGCGTTAATTAGGAGCATTCATTCTCCCTCAACTTGGCTTGCAAATAAAAACATCTTCAAATAAAAAAAAAATAGGCAGCACATGAGGTCATTTCTTGCTCTGATCTTCATAGTGTCATAGTGTCTTTGTTTCTATTTGCTTTCTTTGTAGTCCAGAAACCTCATGTGGAAAGAAGATTTTTTTTTGTTTCTCTCGCACATATGTGGAAAAAGAGCTCAATACAGAAACTGACACAAGCTCTTTGTCATTGTGAGAAATGCAATTGTTAGGGATTCATTCATCTCTTTGTTACTAAAACTGACAAGTATGAGTGATTTTCAAACGAGCAGAAGATAAACTAAGACGACATGATTCACAGTCAGTCAGAGGGAAACAGCAAAATTGACAAAATAAGTTAAATCTATTTACATATTTTATAAAGGAGAATAATTTCCATGTAAATGTGGGGAGAAATATATCCAGGTGAGAAAATCACTGTCTTTGTGTTTATGTGTACATGGCTTGAGATCAATAACATGCACATGTAAATAGTTGGGAAGATAACAGGGATTCAATGCAAAAACCACGCTCACCCACACCCACACATTCAAACCATGAAATGAGATGATCTCACAATAAAAAGCATGCAGGACATGAAAGCTTTACAAATGGCCAGGAAAACAACAGCTGTAATACGACAAGCAGACATTTGTTCCACTAATCACTGAGGGGATTGTCAAACGCATTCGAACACAAGCTACCAGAGACTTATGTTATTAGGCTCTGTAGCAATGATTGCGCAACACAAACAAACACACACACACACACACACGCTGGGGATGATGCTGTCGTCCAGCACTCTGTGGCTCAGTCCTCACACCTTGACAGCTGTCACTGATTCTGACATGTAGGATCACAGGATAAGGGGATTACACTGATCTGTGGAGTAATGGCTTCTTTGCTATCAGATATTTCAATTGATGTAAGCTTTGCATCAAGTAAACAACACTGGGTTTTACATATAAGGTGGAGGCTTATTTAAATCAGCCTGCTTTATATTTAAATATACAGCAGGCTTTCAACATCTGATTCTAAATAAATTTGTCTACAGGGACAGATTTATTTAGGACAGCTCAAGCTTTTTTCAAATAGCAACAATATACTATTCTTAAAACCGATTTAAAATCAGTGTGTTACTAGCTCTTTTTTTGCACTTATTTGTTTTTACTTTAGATCAACTTAAAAAAACAAAGAATACATAATAAAAATACTGCAGTTACATGTATTTAAAAAATATCAAAAAATTATGTCACTGGTGTTGCTGCTTTGGTCACAGGTGAGTATTTTTGGACACAAAAGCTCCAGTTCAGTTTGCAGTGAAACAATGGATAGATATGTGGAAAACAACCTTATGCCTATTGGTAAATATGGTGGAGGATCAGTGATGCTGTGGGAACATCTCAGCAGAGCTAATTTGTTTTTCAGTAAGGCAGTGTTGTTCTGTTGTGACATGAAACTAAGTAGACTCTCTGTCTTGTGTAACCTATTTTTTTTTAATTTTTTAAGCATCTGATCTGCTGGAAATACCAATGAGATATCAGTTACCATGGTTGTGGAAGAGGAGATTCAAGCAAAAATATAATCAGAGTATGGGCAAAAGGAAAGTAAAAATTTGGATTGAAAATCAAGGCCAACTCTAACAGATGTTTACTTTGTCTTTAATTTATTAACAGAACAATGCTCATTTTGCTCAGTGTCATTGATTTCCCACAGGCTGCTCCAACTGATTCACCTAGCTCACCAGAAGCTGCTCTGTTTCCTGTATAACTTTAAATATTTCTGTCGTTCGTCTTGCTTACATACTACATGTTTACTTGTGGCCTTGTATGTTTCCTTGTATCTTTCTGTAACAAAGGCATGGCATCTTATATTTTTGAAGCAACTATCTGACTTTATAATCTCAGTAAACTTCTACGTTTAAGGAAAACCAAGTAATGTCATTGACTCGATGTGCATTAACTTCACCACTTTTCACATAGTTTTTAAAACATTTTTAGAAAAATATAAAAAATTTGGTGAACATCATCAGTTTCTTCTAAATAATATAATCATACTCTTACATCTGTAGAGGGGGAACTGCAAGTTGTATCTGTTTAGAAGTAGGATGCATTGAGCAGCATTCATGCATGCAATGAGATGAAGCAATGTGGATATTGTTTGGTGGATTCCTTAAACATCGGCTATTCTTGTGCCAGGATGCATCACAAAGGCAAACCTAAAACATGTTAAATTACATTTTTATGTGTTTGTGATGTGACATGGTAAAGAAATCAGTTTGGTGCTAAAGTGTAGGTGTAACATGTGTAACACCGTCCATTTCTGCTACCTGTATGACCCCTTCTCTTTTCCAATGGATATAATCAGTCTGACAGAGACATGTCTCCCAATCCTTGTGGTTTTTAGTATAACAATGACCATCAGCGGGACCCTTTGTGAGCTGCCTTGAGACGACATTGTTGTAAATAAGCGCCGTTTAACTAAATAATCTGCACTGAAACTATCTGTGTAGTTATGCTGCTATAGGCTTAGGCTGCTGGAGGACATAATGACCACTTTCACCCTCTTCGCTACATTCTCACACTACTCTCCAATTTTGCTGTTATTTCAGCTTTTAACTTTGTTCTCTCTTTTCTCTTCCTAGAAGCTACACCTGGCCTGGCTCTGTGTCTGCCTGTGACACCTTTCTAGAGAGGGGAATCGTCCAAGCTTCTGCTGGCAACAACTTAATGCTCACCCTCTACCGATGATCCACATAGCCCTGTCTTTCAGTGTTTAACCCTTTCTCTCTCCTAGACATGGCAATACACTGAGCTTTTACTGTGACTAACTCTATGTGCTCTCTTTCAGACTCTAACCTTGAAAACTGGCTCAGAGTTTATCTGTTCTTTCTTTCTAGGTGAAACGACTAAAGGAGCTACATCCATTAACATTTACTTTTCCTTCCCATAGAAAGGACTCCTGGGTCAGTGCTTCTTTGTTCTCTTTGTGTCTCTGCTCTGTTCTCTCAAACCCCCAGTCGGTCGTGTCACACTGAGCCTGGTTCTGCTGGAGGTTTCTTCCTGTTAAAAGGGAGTTTTTCCTCTCCACTGTCGCTACATGCATGCTCAGTATGAGGGTTTGCTGCAAAGTCAACGCCAGTGACTGTCCACTGTCTCTACATGCTCATCCGGGAGGAGTGAATGCTGCAAGTCACTGACTGGATGCAATCTGCTGGGTTTCCTTAGATAGAAAAACTTTTTATCCAATTTGAATAAAAAGCTAACTCCGAATGCACTGTTCAATTGTTAGGATTAATTGGAATGTATGTACCTGACTGTTGTGAAGTGCCTTGAGACAACATGTGTTGTGAATTGGTGCTATATAAATAAAACTGAATTGAATTGAATTGAATAGTGGCTAAGACTGCACAGCAACCTCACAGCACTAACATCAAAAAGCAACTAGAAGTAATGTTGAGCCCTTTTTATCAGACAATTTCAAACCTGCTAAAATGCCTATTGAAGGTAATTGCTCACAACATGCCTTGGAGCTATAGCTTAGATTTTTGAGGTGAGTTTTTTTGGCATTATTAGCAGTAATAGTTCCCTTAGCTGTAGTAGAAAGATGTCATATTGCAGAGAGTTGTAAAAAAAGTGAAGAAATCTTCTGAGAAGTGCAGGGCTATCAGCTCATCTGACACACCCGTTTCAGCTGATTTTCTCAGTTTGTAGTCCTCCAACTGAAAACGTTAATTTCTAAAGAATTCAGAATTGCATTAGGAGATAATACACTTCTTAACTTTGACTACTGACTGTGGTCAAAGCTGTCTTTCTTTTCACAGCGGAAACGACCTCTGTGTTACTATACTAAAGTTAGGTTGGTCAAGGCTACTGCCTGTAGCGAATGGACTCATACGACACATCATTCCACTTTAACACTGCGTTCACGAGCAGCATGATCAAACGAAGCAATAGAAGAAACAGGGTTGCACCCCTCTCCGTTCGGTCTCATTCTGGCTGTGGACAGTGGCTAATGGAGGGACCAGACCACGCATCAGCTAAAGGCCTTGAAACTCACGGGCGAGTAAGGCTTCTACTTTGAAGAATCCTTGTATCCAAAAGTGTCTATGATCATCTATATGATATGCAACAAAGTTAAGTAATGATTTACTGTTCAAGTACCCAACATTCATTCATGCAAAGGGAGTAATAAGTCAAGCATGGCTACCCTGTGGTAGCAAACTATTGGTTTCCTGTTAGCTCCAACCGCTAACGGCTAAGGTAACATGTGACTCGCTGCCATCTTATGAGCCCGTAGGCTTTGTTGTCTGCAGCTGCATTTTTAAGTGTTCCGTTTTAATTACATATGTTTCTATATATACAGTGGGGCCAAAAAGTATTTAGTTAGCCACTGATTGTGCAAGTTTTCCTACTTAAAAAGATGAGAGAGGTCTGTAATTTTCGTCATAGGTACACTTCAACTTTGAGAGACAAAATGAGAAAAAAAATCCATTGACATTGTAGGATTGTTAAAGAATTTATTTGTAAATTATGGCGGAAAATAAGTATATGGTCAATAACAAAAGTTCAGCTCAGTGCTTTGTAGCATAACCTTTGTTGGCAATGACAAAGGTATAACATTTCCTTCACCAGGTTTGCACATACTGTAGCTGGTATTTTGTCCCATTCCTCCATGAAGACCTCCACAGCAGTGATGTTTTGGGGATATCGCTGGGCAACACGGACCTTCAACTCCCTCCACAAATTTTCTACGGGGTTGAGGCCTGGAGACTGGCTAGGCCACTCCAGGACCTTGAAATGCTTTTTACGGAGCCATTCCTCCGTTGCCCGAGCAGTGTGTTTGGGATCACTGTCATGCTGGAAGACCCAGCCACGTCCCATCTTCATTGCTGTCACTGATGGAAGGAGGTTTTGGCTTAAAATTCTACGATACATGGCCCTGTTCATTCTTCCCTTAACACAAATCATTCGTTCTGTCCCCTTTGCAGAAAAACAGTCCCTAAGCATGTTTCCACCCCCATGCTTCACAGTAGGTATGGTGTTCTTGGGATGCAACTCAGCATTCTTCTTCCTCCAAACACAATGAGCTGAGTTTGTGCAAAAAGTTCTATTTTGGTTTTATCTAACCACAAGATATTCTCCCAATCCTCTACTGGATCATCCATATGCTCTCTGGCAAACTTCAGACAGGCCTGGACGTGTACTGGCATAAGCAGGGGGACACGCCTGGCACTCCAGGATTTAAGTCCCTCTCGGCGTAGTGTGTCACTGATGGTAGCCTTTGTTACTTTGGTTCTAGCTCTCGGCTGGTCATTCATTAGGTCCCTCCGTGTAGTTCTGGGATTTTTGCTCACCATTCTCATGATCATTTTGATCCCATAGGATGAAATTGTGTGTGGGGCCCCAGATCAAGGGAGATTATCAGTGGTCTTGTACAGTATGTCTTCCACTTGATTTATTCACACCAACCTGCTTGCCTATTGTAGATTCACCTTTTCCACCCTGGTGCAAGTCTACAATTTTCTTCCTGGTGTTCTTCGGCAGCTCTTTGGTCCTGGCTATGGTTGAGTTTGGAGTCTGACTGTCTGAGGCTGTGTACAGGTGTCTTTTATACAGATAATGAGTTCAAACAGGAGCCATTGATACAGGTAACTAGTGGAGGACAGAAGAGCTTCTTAAAGAAGAAGTTATAAGTCTGTGAAGGCTAGACATCTTGCTTGTTTGTCGACGACCAAAAACTTATTTTCCACCATAATTTGCAAATAAATTCTTTAACAATCCTGCAATGGGATTTTCAGATTTTGTTTTTCTCATTTTGCCTCTCACAATAGAAGTGTACCTATGATGAGAATTACAGACCTCTCTTGTCTTTCTAATAAGGAGAACTTGCCCAGTCAGTGGCTGACTAAATACTTTTTGGCCCTACTGTAAATATATATATATATATATATATATATATATATATATACATATATATATATATATATATATATATATATATGTATATATATGTATATATACACTCTACTGGTAAAACGTTTTAGAACGCCTTTTAATTTAATGGTTTTCTGTATGTTTATGATTATTTACATTGTTTGTAGATTCTTAAGGAAGGCATCAAAACTGTGAATGAACACATATAGAATTATGTAGCGAACAAAAAATTGTAATGTTATCCTACACAACGTGGACACTATTAGAGCTGAGAACTGTCCTGTTTATGATGACGTCGCTACAAATGAAGATGTGGACAATGCAGTTGATATGAAAAATGGCCGAGCAGTTACAGATGCAGTATATCATAACAGTTTCTGATTTACCCACCTCTCCCCAAATGTAAACAACAGTGCTTTTATTTTATATTGTTAATTTTATTGCCTGCAAGTGACAATGCAGTTGTTATAAACATTTTATTCAAAAAATGAAATCCACCACTTCTGTGGTCACCTCACCCACATTTAACTGATGCTCCAGCAGTTGCATTTTTAGTTTTGTTTTCTGCAGCTGCATTTTCAGGTGTTCCTTTTTGGTTACAGGTTTTCATATTTTCCTGTAAGTAGCTGCAACTTGTACAACTGTTTCACAGGAAGCTTTATGGACAGAAAGTAATTTACATTTCAGTTGCATTTCTACTCTTTGTTATAGTTATATTAAGTCATGAGCCAAGGTTTAACCTCTTACACAGGCAGGTTGTGCTCCAGAGGTGGACAGACCCTCTTCACCTGAATATCTAGCATTGTGGACATTCAGGTGGCATCCAGCATTAACATGCTCTGGGTAGAAAGCAGAAATTTAGGGTAGACCTACTCGACTCTATCATTCCTAGGGTGGTTGGTTCCAGAACAGGTGAGAACAGTTAGGTCACTCAGCTCTGAGTCAAGTTAACCTTCATTTAAGCTCAAGCATATTTGCAGCCCTCATTAATGGAATACAGCTAACACAATTCACCATGGCAACAGGAGGAAGTAAGAAGCTTTGAAGTGCTTATTTCTCAACGATGGATTTAGAAATATTAATGACGGCCTATGGAGATTATCAAAACATATCTAAGAAAAAGACCCACTGTTGCTGCTGCAAAATAGCGTGAGTTAGCGTGGCAGAGTATTGCTAACCAAGTCAATGCATGAGTGGGATTTTACAGAATTAAAGTTGTATTCTCGACACGTGTAACAGAAAAGTGTGTGTGTGCATTTAATATCTGTCCAGGTGCAACATAGCAGGCACAAAAAAGATGTGGCAGCAAATCAAGGTAAAATATAAAAATACAGTTAAATCAGCTAAGGTCTAGTTATATAACTGTATTACACAGCATTCACTGGCTATATTCAACATATGCAATTAATGACGTGATTTCGCAAAACAATTCAATTTCTAGCAGGCCATCTTCACACTGCCAATATTTAATATTGTCCAATTGAAAGTAACATAAAAAAGGTTGGCTATAGAGCTATATAAGTGAAGAAATGTGGTGTGGGCCTAATTGTGTGGAGAAAAAAAAGCCAAAACAGGGCAAGTTAAATGGTTAACTTATCTGGGGTAAATGTCTCAATTTAACACTCTTATCTTTGTCTGATCAGATGTGGATGGTCTCCTGCCTCTTGTGGAGCCTCCTGTCCAAAAACTCCCATACAGTTGTATACAGTCTTTATACTTCACAGGTGTTTTAATAATGGATTACAGTACACTTGATTTTGTATCTTTTATTATAGAATGAAAATGATGACACTTTACTGCCATAGAGAGGGAGCAGACACAGATGCTTATTGAGGTGTAGCCCATACAATTGTAATGTAACACTTAAATATATTTTTGAGTGTGCACCAGAATTTTAGTTGGACATTTTCCCCCTAAAGAAAAATGAGGGTCATTCAAGTATAGAGTCCATCCACTGGAGAATCACACAAGCAACTAGGTTACAACACACCCTTTCTGGGCTGCAACAAGAGGAGAATGTTGTTTTACACCATATATATGTGTATATATATGACACCATATATATGTGTATATATATGACATAGCTAGACACACACACACACACACACACACACACACATATATATACCCCTATATATATATATATATATATATATATATATATATATATATATATATATACAGGGGTTGGACAATGAAACTGAAACACCTGTCATTTTAGTGTGGGAGGTTTCATGGCTAAATTGGACTAGCCTGGTAGCCAGTCTTCATTGATTGCACATTGCACCATACTAATAAATTATTGTGGTCTAAAACCAGGTGTTTCAGTTTCATTGTTCAACCCCTGTATATGCAGACCCAGGCCACTTGGCTTCCACATTACTGAAAACCCAGGGTATGAAAATACTTACCTGAGAACTTTCTCTGGGTTTGCACTAACCCCGCTTTGTGAACCAGACCCCAGGCTACGGCAGCTACTTTTCTATTCATTTTTTATCCAACAGAATGTTTTTTATTTGTTTTGCAGTTGAAATGCACAGATTAAATGTCACAGTATATGTGGGAAATCTTTGAAATGATTTATTAGAATCTCATGTTTCACTACATAAAAACCTGGCATTTGACAGGGGAGATAGACTTTCATAACCACTGTAGCCTGACAGGCTCACAGACCATGTGGGTTCAGTGCTTTAACAAAAAGGTGTAAAATGCACAGTCCTCTTTGGAGAAACTCCTATAAATATTTATTCATACACCGTTTAAATGTAATTGTATTGTATTCAGCAGTGGCATGTCTACCTGTAATGGATTAGTGACTTTATCCGAGGCTTTGTTGCAATTCCAGGTGGCATCAGCTTCAGAAACAGGCATCTGATTGGTAATAAAGAAATATAATGTACAGCTTCCTGCTGCTTCAAATGTTAAAGACTCAACTTTGAAGAATGAGATGATTATTCTGTGACCATTGTAGCCAAAGTTTGATACATTAAGACACGCTAAATTAATGTTAAAGGCAGATATCAATGGTCGGCTAGTGAGAAGAGAAATGTGTCAGGAACAGTTATGGGGAACTTTTAATATGTGTACATTTCAAATGAGTGCAAATAAAAAGGTTCCAGTGTGGCACACACACATTCAAACAGATAACAACATGCCAACAGTATCTCCATTCTTCCAGGACATACCCTGATGCCTTTTCATCAGTGATTTCAGGAAGTCCATTACTATTGCAGAAGAGTATCATGCTCCTGCACCACAATCAATACTCTTCCATTAAGGTGATGAACGGTCCGTTTCCCCAACCGTCTGCAGTCAAGACAAATTCTCAGGACCCACTGATCCAAATCAGTCAGTGTCAGCGTGACAGCACAACACCCAGACGATGTGAAGGGTACAGAGAATGACTGAATGGGGAAATCTGAACAACTCCCCCATGCTCACATTTGGAAACCTGCAGCGTAATAAATATTGTCCTTTACCTCAGCAGAAATTTTAGACATTAGCCACTCATTTCTCTAGACTGTGCAATCGTTTTATTTGTCAAGTTTCCAGGGTAATTTCAAACACATTTTCAAAGCAGGAACACAGCAAATAATGTTTTCTAGTTTACTATAGAAGACTTTTTCTCAGAAAAAGTAAGATCAAAGGAAAGATCAACTCTTAATTTGTCTTCCACAGAAAAACATGATTAAAGGAGACATACTTGTAAAACTCCAGAAATAACATCCAGGTACCAGGAATGTTAAGTGATGGAAATTAGAAAGCTCAAAACGCAAAAAAAAAAAAAAAAAAGAAAATTGGTAGTAGGTACAGACTGGTTTCTTTCTCTTTTCTTTGAGCAACAGCAAATACCCCCACCCATCCCAACTCCTCCACTGCTGCCAAACACTGGAAGCACAATTACAGAGAAACATTGAGTTTGACGAACAACAAAATGTATAAACCCCAAAATACAACACAAAAGAGAAACTGTGTACATAAAATCTGACAAAATATCTGCCAGGGCAGTAGTTATCTGGAGGCTTGGAATACAAAATCCATACAAAGAAAGGCAATGCAGACATGCAATGAAATAAAAAAGCAGTAGGTCAGAGAAAACATCAACTGTACAAAGCATACTAAGAACAGTGAGATGCTGGGAAAAATATTCCAAATAAGCAGAATTATTAAATAAATGAAAATGAACTTCAGTGGTGGTCATTAAACAGACCTGTAGCTCTAAACAGGAAGGAATGAAGCACATTTTGTGAAACTAAGTCCTGTCAAATCTAGGTTTTTTTTTGTCTTTCATGTTGTACCACTTTTGTGTGCTTTATGTTTTCTAATGAAAGGTATGAAATTTACCGCTAAAGTTACTTGCAGTGACTTTACCTTTCGTTGTTTTTTTTTCTATACTTAATGCTCACCTGGCCGTCTTGGGCTGACATTTAAATGTTCTGTATGTTCTGTTAGTCCCCTATGCGGTCAAAAAAATTACTAACTTGATTAATCCAAACAAAACTTACATGGAAGCAACATTCACCATGCTAAGGTGAGTGAATCTTCATCAGTGCAGAATGAGCATCTGCATAGTGTAGCATGAGAGTAAGCAACGTTTTTGTTTTGGCACAGTGCCCTCCGTTTTTGGTCTTCTTGAATCCTGGCCGCTGTTGTTTGCCAATGCCTGCCCGACGGATTTAGGGCACTTGTGGGTGATTCCTACTCCTCATTGCTGGTCGATTCTGCTGCATGGGGGTTGTGTGGGAACCTGGTTGCCTGGCTGAACAGGTTGCAGGCTTTGATCTGTACTGGGGGATATGGTGGCAGTGTTCGGTAGGGGGGTTCAGTAGTAGCAGCAAGGGATGCATGTTATCTCTAGATATGACTCTCATTTTCAGAAATGTTTCAGGTTTTAAAACTCCTTTTAAGCGTAGTTTAGTGATCAGAACTAACTATGCATTTGGCTTTGTTTTTAATGTAAGAAAACAACCTGAAGGCACAAGATCTCATAGGTCTAGGTTGGTTAGAATGTTTTTTTTTCCTTAATAAATTGATGATCTGGGAGATTTAAGTTTGACATGTTGACTAAACAGAAGTATTTTAGGGGCAATTGCTTTTTTCCAAGCACTCAATCGTGAAGTAAAATAACAGATTCTTTCTGCTTACTGATAAGAAAAGCCATTGTTATTTGTCTGTAAAAAAAATACACAATTAAGTGCAAGTTAAAGAAGCTTGGAAGTCAATTTAATTCTTTAAAATTTTTTATGATTCACTGACTTTGTAGCATTTCTCAAGCACAACAAAATGCTTTATAGAAATTTAATCACTTAAAGGTCTAAGAACCAATGTAAAATTTGTTTCATCCAACTTGGTTTTGGGTGTGATGAGAAATGACCAGAAATGACTTCTGAATAGCCCTTGTACATATTCTAAAAGCCTGTATGGCAAGGAAGATGCTCTTTCTCACACCTTCAGTACAATGAAACAATGTGTTCTTCTCAGAACACTTGCTATCATTTTAATTCACACAAGATATGCAAAGTCGCCCTTCAGGAAGTAGGAATTATTTTACGTTTTGTTTCAGACACAGACATGCTGTGAAAGCCTTGGCAAAAGACAGCAGCATGTAATTTAATAAAGTCTGCATTGCTAGCTCGCTCAAGAAACTGTTTCCCCCCAATTTAACAGCTGACATGCTCTGCTATCTTTCGGGTAATCCGAAGAGAAATGCCGAGTGGCAAAGCAATTACTGGGTGACTGACAGGCTCACAGTCGCACATTCAGCATCAGCCAACAAAGCAAATTCTGCATAATGCTCAAACAAAGTTCAAATCTCACTCTGGCATGTACAGAATGATAATGATAAAAGGGACAGACTGCTTTGTGGCACTTTAACACTAGCAGACAAATTACTCATTTGATTCTAATTATATTTTAAAATTACCAAATTAAACGTAATCAATAACCATGCTATTCCTTGTGTCAGCAGGACTGGGAGAAAAATGTTGAGTTAAACTGTATTAAACTATTATGCTATTTATGTCTTTGTTCCATGGCTGCAGGTGTATAAAGTTTGGTCTGAAGAAACAGAGCCCCTATCATGCAGCAGGCACGGGCCCGCCACAGTAGCCGAAACCTAGAGGAACAAATGCAGCAGTATAGCTGCCAGTGCCAGTGTTGTTTATAGATATTTGCAATACAATACAAGGACAAGATAGACAAGCCCCCAGAGTGTCTAAGCAAGAGGAAAAAAATACTTGTAACGGCAGATGAATTCAGATATCGATTTGGAAAACCAAAATAACGGCATCATTGCATTATGCAAAATTTGTAATCAGTAGTTTATTCTGTGCCTCAGAAATAATTGAAATAAAGTTAGTGTTTGAATGCAAGTTATACAATTTTGTGACAGGAGAAGAAATCAGTAGTGACCATAGGAAATGTCTTGCCATAAGACAGTAGTAAGATGTACAAAAATCCACTTTTAATGGCTAAAAGGTATGCAGATCTTCTTTGTTGTAATGCTTTTCTGACTTTCTGCTGTTGCTGTCAGGTTATGACGAGGCAAATTGTTTTCTCTTCTTCTTTTACTGTTTTGGTTTAATCAGAAAAAAGACATGTTTGGGATTCAAAACATAAATTAGAAAACTGTTTATTTTACTAGAGAGGTTTTTACAGGAAGAATGAAAATCTCTAGATTTTTATGCCACTTTTGCACAAGTTTTTTTCATAATCAGTGCCGGGATTTATACTCACCACACTGGTGTAAAACAGCTCAGCCTTTCCAGGGTGGCTGAAGTTAGCATGATTTCTTATCCCTGTATGGTGAATTCAGGTCAAACATGTCCCTTCATGTGGTACTGGTACATACATTTATAGCATAACATGCCTCTGTCTCATACTGCAAAGTTAAAAAAGAGTGTAAAAATAATCACTTTTTGCTAAGGAAAACTATATCTTTTGCATAGATTAGAGTTTAATTTTCCAGCATTTTCCATCCACCCTTAGCTTCATATCAAGCTACAGCACACTCTTATCACCAGTTTCTCAGTTTGTTTAACTCATAATAATCAGTTTGAATATTTAACTATCACTTTGTTCACCATTAACAGTTTCCAGCGACATAACTGTTAACGTCAAATATGGGTGAAAGGTGTAAAGTTTGTCATACAACAATGTTACTCCAGTTATCTAAGCATTAAGGAAACTCACGGGGAAATGCACTGAGTCTCGGCATATGGGGAGTAATATTGTAATAGAACACTGATGACTAATGATGAACAATGATTTGCATTCATCACTGGGCTCATAGATTATTTCTATCTTTGGTGTTTGTTCAACACAAGCCAGCTCAATAAATGATTCACAAGAGGATTCTGGCTTAAACAGGGATTAATTATGTATGAATCCATCTGACAAGGAAAATCTAAGATTTTTGAAATTAAACTGTTATTATCATGATGTAAAAAGGTTTTGGTTGTTTTTTCGGCTGCATGTGTTTGGATGTATTGTATTGCTTGGTTTTTAGTTTGTTTCTAGTTTTTTATTTAAATTGTTTTGTCATATCTGGGAGGAAACACCAATGTTAAAAGACTGCATTCATTTCACAAAATTTTGTGTTGCCAAAAATTTGTCATTTGTCAGAGAGACAATATGGATTAATAATAACAAAAATTAAGCAAAATGTTAAAAAAGTCCATCATACAACCAGATCTACAGAAATTCAAGTCAATTCAATTCAATTCAGTTTATTTATATAAAAACTAGATAGGTAAAAATAATCAAATTCTCAGCAAAACAAGGATAAAAAGCCTTACACAGAAACTTAGAATAATCAAAGGTCTGTGACATTATGGGAGAGAAAGGAATAGTTACAGTGCTGTGAAAAGTAATTCACACTTTATATATTTCTTCTGTTTTTGCATTTTTGTCTTTAATCTTTCAAATTAACAAACACATTTTAACAGAGAGAACCCAATTAAATAGAAAAGCTGATTTAATTTGTCCATTCATCTTCTACGCTCACTTCGTCCGTACAAGGTCGCAGGGGAGTTGGTGCCCTTCTCCAGCAGTCCAGCAGAGACGTGGGGTACACTGTCCATTGCAGATCAACACAGAAACACACAGGACAAACAACCATGAATACACCCATTCACACCTAAGGGCAATTGAGACAGACCAATTAACCTAGTCATGTGTTTGGACTAGGAGTACCCGAAAAGAACCCACACGTGCATGGGGAGAACATGCAAAGTATATGCAGAAAGACCTCTGGCCAGGAGTCAAACCCAGGACCTTCTTGCTGCAGGGCAACAGCACCAACCACTGCGCCACCGTGCAGCCCTAATGTCATTTCTTAATGGAAAAGAGTTATCCAACCACCCTGGCCATATATGAAAAAGTGCAGGCCCCTGAACGTAATAACCAGTTGTGCCATTTTTGATATCATCTGCTAGCATGCATGCACTGTCAGCGAGTCTTGAGTCACTGTGGAGGAACTTGTGGCCACTTTTCTATGCACAATTGTTGTAATTAAGCAACATTGGGCGATTTTAAAGCATGACAAGCCTTTGTAAGGTCAAGGCACCATAGCTCAATCTGATTTTCTGCAAGTTTTGACTTTTTACAAGGCCAGTCCAACACCTCCATTTACTATTTTTCAGCCATTCATAGGTTGACTTGCACATCCTTAGAAATGGCTTTGTAACTCTTTCCCGACTGAGAGATGTGAATGGCTGCTCTTTCTGCTTATTTCTTTAGATGTGTTGTTTTCTAAATCTTTTAGCCTACTTCATGTTGCCAGACGTTAAACAAATGTTCAGTATAAGTGATTTTCTACAGGTCTAGAAGTACACAAGCCTGGGTGTGGCAAGTGAAATTAAATCACATAAATGTGGTTAATCACTGTTAATTCTTGATTTAAGGGGGGTGGGCCAGTTACTTTTTTACATAGGATGCAACGTTGGTTTGATTAATTTTTTTACCTTTATAATTAATATCATGGTTTGAAAAATGATTTAAGCTTTGATTCTTGTCATCTTTGTCCGAGTTTAAAAGTTGTCTGATGATTTGAAACATTTAGGGGTAACAAAAGAAGCAAAAGCAGAAAAAACCTTAGGGGTAAATATTTATACATGGATGTTGTCCTATGTTGGAAAAATGTATATAAGTTATCATTGTTCAGTTTAAATCATGTTTATGTCTGAAGTTCTACTATAGTTAAGATGATTCTTATGATTGCTTTTTAGTGTGAAAAAGGGTTTGTGGAAGGTTAAAGAATGCGGTCTGGAGTGGATCACTCCCTGGACATACAGTGCCTTGCCAGCCATATGGAGAGGACATCAATGCCATGACTGAGTGTGTAACCGACTATATAAACTTCTGTGTGGATAACATCATCCCCACCAGAACCGTGATATGCTTCCCCAATAACAAACCTGGGATCACCAGTGACCTGAAGGACCTGCTTAACAAGAAAAAAAGAGCCTTCAGAGAGGGAGACAGAGAATTATTGTGGAGTTTACAGAAGCAACTTAAAGTCAAGATAAGAGACAGCAAGGAGGTGTACAAGAAGAAGCTGGAGAGCAAGCTCCAGCAAAACAATATCAGAGATGTGTGGACAGGGATGAAGAAGATCACAGGCTTCAAGCAGAAGGATGATCAGACCAATGGAGGTCTGGACAGAGTCAATGAACTGAAAACATTCTTCAATAGGTTCAGTTCAGAAACAAGCTTCGCATCCTCCTCTCCTGCTCACAGCCAAACAGATATTCCACCCTCCTTTGACCCACAGGACCCACAGCTGTCCAGTAACACCTCACATTTTTTATCTTCCACCTCAGCCATGGACCTTTCTGCTTCTACATGTTTGCCTTCACCCATATCAGAAGATGCTGATGCTTCCTTTGCTTCCCGCTTCCACCTGTGTGTCTCAAGAAGTCAAGTGAAGATGCAACTGGAGAGACTGAATCGGAATAAGGCTGCAGGTCCAGATGGTGTCAGCCCTAGAGTCCTGAAGGCCTGTGCAGAGCAGCTCTGTGGGATTCTGCAGCACCTCTTCAACCTTAGCCTGGCCCAGAGGAAGGTTCCGGTGTTGTGGAAGACCTCCTGTCTTGTTCCGGTACCAAAGAAAACTCACCCATCAGTCCTCAATGACTATAGACCTGTTGCTCTGACATCTCACATCATGACGGTCCTAGAGAGACTCCTGTTGGCCCACCTGAGTAAGCAAACAGTAAAACATCAGGAACCCCTTCAGTTTGCTTATTGCTGTGGAGTTGGAGTTGAAGATGCCATCATACACCTGCTTCAACAAACTCACTGTCATCTGGACAAGCCAGCAGCACTGTGAGGATCATGTTCTTTGATTTCTCCAGTGCATTTAATACAATCCAACCTGATTTGCTTTGTCAGAAACTCCAGAAGACTCAGGTGGAGGCCTCAACAATCTCCTGGATCAAAGACTACCTGACAAACAGACCACAGTTTGTGAGACTGAAGGGTTGTGAGTCTAACCAGGTAGTCAGGAGCACCACAGGGGACTGTACTCTCACCATTCCTTTTCACTCTGTACACCTCATACGTCCAGTACAAGACAGACTCCTGTCATCTGCAGAAATACTTGGATGATTCTGCAGTCGTGGTGTGGATCAGAGATGGACAAGAAGCTGAGTACAGGAAGGTGGTGGACCGCTTTGTGGCATGGTGTGGAAACAATCGTCTCATTTTGAACGTGACTAAAACAAAGGAGATGATTGTAGATTTTAAGAGAAACAGGAATAAGTCAAAAACTGTTACTATCATGGGAGAAGAAGTGGAGGTGGTGGAGTATAAATACCTCAATGTTCACCTGGACAACAGACTAGAGTGGAGATGCAACTGTGAAGCTATCTACAAGAAGGTCCTTTGGTGTTTGCAGCAAGATGCTCCATATCTTCTATAAGTCTGTTGTAGAAAGTGTGATCTCTTCTACCATCATCTGCTGGGGAAGCAGCATCAGAGCCAGGGACTTAAAAAAGCTCAACAAGCTGATAAAGAAGGCTGGTTCTGTTCTTGGGACTCCTCTGGAACCTCTGGAGATCATTGTGGAAAGACGGATTCTTCATAAAATGAAGAACATTATGGAGAACCCTGAGCATCCTCTTCATGAGACTGTCCTACAACAACAGAATGTCTTCAGTCAGAGGATTCTTCAGATCTGCTGTAAGACGGAGCGCTACAGGAGATCCTTTCTGCCCACAGCCATCAGCATCTACAACGACTCTTTGAGGAAACCCTCATAATGAGCTACAACAATATTTAATTTCCCTTTGGGATTAATAAAGTATTTTTGAATTGAATTGAATTGAATTGAAAGTATTCGGCCCCCTTGAACTTTTCAACCTCTTGCCACATTTCAGGCTTCAAACATAAAGATATAAAATTCAAATTTTTTGTGAAGAATAAACAACAAGTGGGACACAATCGTGAAGTGGAATGAAATTTATTGGATGTGTCAAACTTTTTTAACAAATACAAAACTGAAAAGTGGGACGTTCAATATTATTCGGCCCCTTTACTTTCAGTGCAGCAAACTCACTCCAGAAGTTCAGTGAGGATCTCTGAATGATCCAATGTTGTCCCAAATGACTGATGATGATAAATAGAATCCACCTGTGTGTAATCAAGTCTCCGTATAAATGCACCTGCTCTGTGATAGTCTCAGGGTTCTGTTCAAAGCGCAGAGAGCATCATGAAGACCAAGGAACACACCAGGCAGGTCCGAGAAGTGAGGACGTTTAAAGCCGGATTTGGATACAAAAAGATTTCCCAAGCTTTAAACATCCCAAGGAGCACTGTGCAAGCAATCATATTGAAATGGAAGGAGTATCAGACCACTGCAAATCTACCAAGACCCAGCCGTCTCTCTAAACTCTCATCTAGAACAAGGAGAAGACTGATCAGAGATGCAGCCAAGAGGCCCATGATCATTCTGGATGAACTGCAGAGATCTACAACTGAGGTGGGAGAGTCTGTCCATAGGACAACAATCAGTTGTACACTGCACAAATCTGGCCTTTATGGAAGAGTGGCAAGAAGAAAGCCATTTCTCAAAGATATCTATAAAACGTCTCGTTTAAAATTTGCCACAAGCCACCTGGGAGACACACCAAACATGTGGAAGAAGGTGCTCTGGTCAGATTAAACCAAAATTGAACTGTTTGGCCACAATGAAAAACGATATGTTTGGCGTAAAAGCAACACGGCTCATCACCCTAAACACAACATCCCCACTGTCAAAATTGGCGGTGGCAGAATCATGGTTTGGGCCTGCTTTTCGTCAACAGGGACAGGGAAGATGGTCAAAATTGATGGGAAGATGGATGGGTCCAAATACAGGACCATTCTGGAAGAAAACCTGTTGGACTCTGCAAGAGACCTGCGACTGGGACGGAGATTTATCTTCCAACAAGACAATGATCCAAAACATAAAGCCAAATCTACAATGGAATGGTTCATAAATAAACGTATCCAGGTGTTGGAATGGCCAAGTCAAAGTCCAGACCTGAATCCAATCGAGAATCTGTGGAAAGAGCTGAAGACTGCTGTTTAGGAACGCTCTCCATCCAACCTCACTGAGCTCCAGCTGTTTTGCAAGGAAGAAAGGACAAGAATTTCAGTTCCTCAATGTGCAAAACTGA
Organism: Girardinichthys multiradiatus; assembly: GCF_021462225.1. Classification (NCBI taxonomy): domain Eukaryota; kingdom Metazoa; phylum Chordata; class Actinopteri; order Cyprinodontiformes; family Goodeidae; genus Girardinichthys; species Girardinichthys multiradiatus. The sequence goes on from NC_061799.1 coordinate 13,402,670, forward strand.
TAGAGACAAACCCCAAGTGACTTGCAGCTGTAATTGCAGCAAAGGGTGGCGCCACAAAGTATTAACGCAAGGGGGCCGAATAATATTGCATGCCCCACTTTTCAGTTTTTTATTTGTTAAAAACGTTTGACATATCCAATAAATTTCATTCCACTTCACAATTGTGTCCCACTTGTTGTTGATTCTTCACAAAAAATTAGATTTGATATCTTTATGTTTGAAGCCTGAAATGTGGCAAGAGGTTGACCAGTTCAAGGGGGACGAGTACTTTCGCAAAGCACTGTAACAAGCTTATACCATATATGGGAATGATTACACTTTTAGGTTGAAATCTCTGTAAGAATTGGCTGAACCAATTCCCGCTTTTTGCTTGTAGGAATGTGAGTTGTAAATAAAAGGCTGGTGCAAGGATTCTCCCTTTGTGAGAAGGAAGTCGCTGTTCTGGCAGCGGACTGTCTCACCCTTGCAAGTAAAACTTACTTGGTTCACCTTGTGTCTTATTTTACACTTGTCTGTGTTTATCAGCTTTCTAACTCTAACATCCAATAAAACTGATGTTTTGTTTGTTTGTTTGTTTGCTTATCAATTACATTTGTGTACTCTGATGAAACGTTGTTGGGATCCCTGCCTCTGTTATTTTGTGGAACTAAAGCTAAAACACTGGGAAAAAAACTTGGCTTAAGTGATTAGACTGCTGCTGTTTTGTTCCTATTATCTTACTGGAACAGAGAAGAGCCCCTATGATGTATGTTAACTTCCACTTAAAGAAATGTCCTTGAAGCACTCTTGAAAAAAAATGCTGGGGTTGAACATTTTAATTAATATTTTTACTGTAAAAAAAAAAAAAAGTTATTTATTCTTTCAGCTTCTGCTCTCAAATTTTGAAGCACATTTCCGTACGTGCTAAATTACTTGTTATACATACAAAGAGAGAGAACAGGAATAGGGTGGATTTAACAGGGCCTTGTATCATGGTTCTAGTGATTTTTTTTTAGCTATTCCTGTAACTATGGTTTTGAGTTTTGTGATCATAAAATGATTTTTATAAGATCTTGATTTCAACAAAACCAAGATAATAGGATATAATTTCTCTGTTTTGAAGAAAAATACCACTCAGAGCAACAGTAAAAACAGCTTCTGAAATAGTCTAATTTGCACAGTACGGATAAATCCAGTTCCCTGGTGAGAGAAATTAGTAAGCATTGCTTTTATTTTCAACAGAAGATATTAAGGACTATTCCTCTTATTTGGTATAAGCTTATGTCAATTTCTTCACATTTCTGTAAATGAAATGCTACACCGCTCATCTACATCTAATAGAAAGAATTACTTAATGAAAAGGAATGAAATTGAGCCTCTGGATTTTATTTTAAACCCCATCTGAAGCTTTGACTGCTTTATTCTATCCTGGTGCATGCGAATGAGATCTTTGTATGGCCATGCTGCCCTCCATTGACTCTCACTGGTACTGTTCCACTGGTTCAGTGTGCGGATGACTTAAATATAAATAACTATGAGAAGAACTTGTTTTTAATGAAGTTTATGTTTTTTGTTGGATGAGAATGCTTTTATTCCATTTCTATAAAAAGACACCATTTCAGATTATTCTGCATTTAAGGAGGTCACTTTATATGCTGACCTTAGACTGTTGGTCATATTATACATATTGTAATTTGTTGTAGGCTGCTGTGGCAAACAACTACAACACTAACCCTCTCTGACCCCAGTTAATGGAAAAACAATAAGATGGCTCTCCACCTGCCTGTATAGTTACTGCCTGAGGCTAAGTCAGCACTGAATTACAAACAGGCTATAGAGGTACTGCTGCTGCATTGCTGTCAGTGGGCGGAAACGTACACTTTTTATACCCACAGTACAACCCACAGAGACAAATGCATTCAAGCTATCTTCTCTACTGCAATCTTTGCCTCGTTATGTGAAAAAATGGAAAGTCGGACTTTTTTCCCAACAAAAAAGTGGGTTTCAAATAATTGATGACACATCATTTAGTAACCAAGCCTTGAAAGGGGATTTCAAGCTGAACTGTTCCAGATCAGTGTAAATTCAATGAATGGTTCATAAGGTGGAGGCAAGGTTAGGAGCTCTCTGAGAGGGCTCTGAGAATCTTTGTGAATACGGGCCCTGGACTTTATGGAATAGTGGCATGAGTGCTAAATTGTTGAAAGAAAGCCAAACCAATTGACATCTGCAGTTTGCCACAAGACATGTAGGGAGCACAAACATGTGGAGGAACATGCTCCAAAGACCAAAGACCAAATTTAGCATTTGTCCAACATGCAAAATGCTACTTGAGAAGCTGAATGAACCTTGAACATGCTGTCTGAACATAATGGTCAACGCAGGATAATGCTTTAGGGATAATTTTCTTTGGCAGAGACCAGGAAGCTAGATTAAATTTGATTTAAGATGCATAGTGAGACCTGGTCAGTTCTGAAAGAAAACCGGCTAGACTTTAGGAGGACTTTGTTGAATAACATCTTGACCCAGCCTGAGCTACTTTACAAAGAAAAACGGGTGAAAACTTTAGGTTAAGGATTTAACCCCGGTTCTCTGAAACATGAGTGAGGTATCTCACTATGGGACACGCCTCCAGCGCCTGTCCCCCAGAAGCTCTATTACATTACGCCAGTCTTGACTGGCAGGCGGAAGTGACGTCCGCTCCCATGGGAGGACTTCCTCCCAGTATAAAAGTCGACGTCACGTAGGTGATCTTCAGTTTAATAAGCACACATCTTCCTCGCTCCCTGCAAGGAGGGTGATCTGGTGAGATACCTCACTCATGTTTCAGAGAACCGGGGTTAAATCCTTAACCTAAAGTTCTCTTTCAACATTCGTTTCGGTATCTCACTATGGGATATTTCTGCTCCCGTATTGCCAGATAAGCTCACTCGAAGACCAACAGATTGCATCTTGCATTCATGGCAATGTGGAACCCACACCCAGAACCGTGTGAGCCAGTGTGGGCCTGGTGACATCCAGTTTATAGAACCTAGTGAAGGTGTGAGGGGTCGCCTAGTTGGCAGCCTCACATATTTCCTCCACAGGTATACCCTGGAACAGTGCCCAGGATGATGCCACACCACGAGTGGAATGAGCCCGCAGACCTGCAGGGGGTGCAAGGCCTCTGCTCTCATAAGCCATAATAATAGCCCCCACTACCCAATGCGAAAGACGTTGCTTTGTGAGAGGCTTTCCTTTATGTGGTGAAGCCCATGACACAAACAGCTGCTCTGATTTACGAAAATCTGCTGTTTTTTCACATATAACCGCAGAGCTCGTACTGGGCAGAGCGTATGCAGTCGTTCATGCTCCTGAGAGGAGAATGGTGGTGGGTAGAAAGCCATTAATTCAAGGGCACGGCATGGCAGAGCCGTAGCAACCTTAGGTATAAAGGCAGGATTAGGTTTCAGTAAAACCCTTGACTCACCCAGAAACTGCATGCAGGACGGGTTAACTGAGAGCGCTTGAATGTCACTCACACGCTTAGCAGAAACCAGAGCAATCAATAAGGCCGTTTTAAGGGAAAGCACTTTGAGCTCAACCTGCTGCAACGGTTCGAACGGTGCACGTGACAACGCATCGAGTACCATAGGTAAATCCCATGAAGGAGTGAGGCTCCTCGACACTGGACGGAGCCGTCGTGCACCTTTCATGAATTGACACACCAGGGGGTGCTGCCCCACTGTTTTGTCACCAAAGCCAACGTGACAGGCTGAAATAGCAGCCAGGTATACCTTCACAGTGGAAAAAGCCAAGCCTTTATCCAACAGTGCCTGCAGAAAAGTTAAAACGTCCGACACAGGGCTTTGCATTACGCTCACCATAGGTTTTGCGCACCAACCCACGAATGCCTGCCATTTACCCTCATACACGTTACGCGTGGAAACGGCCCTTGCATTTTGAATTGTGTCAATAACGTTCTGGGGAAGCCCACTGGCAGCCAGATTTAACCCCTCACAGGCCAGGCCCATAGGGCCATGCGCTCTGGATGCGGATGAAATATTTCTCCGCGTGCCTGCGTCAGGAGATCTCTGCGGAGGGGAAGCCACCATGGCTCGCCGTGTAGCATCTGAAAAATCTCCGCTAGCCAATGTTTCCCTGGCCAGCGGGGAGCTATCAGAGTGTTTTCCCTCTCGCTCCCTGGCAAGAGTAGGAATGATCAGTTCCAGCGGGGGAAAGGCGTACAGTAGGGCCGGCGGCCATTTGTGTGCTAGAGCATCCAGCCCAAGCGGAGCTTGTTGCTCTGTCAGCGAGAAAAACATCGGACACTGAGCATTTTCCCCTGATGCGAAGAGGTCGACCTCCGCTCGGCCGTACCTCTTCCATATCTGGGTCATCACCTCACTGTGGAGTTTCCACTCTTTGTAGCGGGGATTGCCCCTTGACAGCAGATCCGCGCCTCTGTTCATTACCCCTGGCACGTGAGTCGCTCTTAGCGACAGCAAGTGTGAGCTGGTCCAGATTATCAGTCTGTATGCCAGCTCGTGTAAATGACGTGAGCGCAGACCCCCCTGTCTGTTGATGTAAGCAACCACTGTTGTGTTGTCCGTTCGGACCAAAACATGGTGCCCTTTGATAAAGGGCAGAAAGTGTCTCAGTGCCAGCATCATGGCCAGGAGTTCCAGACAATTAATGTGAGCTGTCTGTTTGTGGACTCCAAACGCCGTTTACCATCATCCCCTCGTGAGTGGCTCCCCAGCCTGTCAGCGAGGCATCTGTGGTAATTACCTTCCTCGTCAGGATGGTTCCCATGGTAACGCCGGTGTTGAGAAAACCGGGACGCTTCCACGGGCTCAGCGCACGTGCGCATATGAGAGAAACCAGGACGCTGCGGTGAGCATGGCGTGTGGGGCTCAAGCTGAGTGACGCCACCCACCTTTGAAACGGGCGCATGTGTAGATGGCCGAGTGTGATGACCGCCAGCGCAGACGCCATCAGACCGAACAGTCTGAGGCATAACCTGAATTTCACCTGTGTGCCTCTGCGAAAGAGTGCCAGACAAGCCTGAAAGGCTTTTACTCGTTCCGCTGAGAGGCGCCGCGCTCTGAACTCGACTGAATTCAGGGACAGGCCAATGAATGTGATTGTTTGTACTGGGGTTAAAATGCTCTTTTCCCAGTTTATTGTGAATCCCAGGGCTGTCAGATGTAAAGTAAGCATCTCTGCATGCGTCCTGAGCTCCTCTAAAGACTGAGCTGCAATCAGCCAATCGTCTATATACGTCGCCAGACGCATCCCCCTTTCCCTCAGAGGCGCGATGGCTGCCTCGGTGCATTTCACGAACACACGTGGGCTCAGTGAGAGGCCAAAAGGAAGTACCAGGTACTCGTATATCTCTCCCTGAATCGCAAATCTGAGGTATTTTCTGTGAGGGGGGTATATAGGGATATGGAAATATGCGTCTTTCAAGTCTATGGAGACAAACCAGTCTCCTTGACGCGCAAACTTTATCAGAGCTGCGTGTGTTAGCATCCTGAACGAATACCGTCTCAGATATGTGTTCAGAGCCCGCAGATCCAATATCGGTCGCAGACCCCCGCCCCTTTTCGGCACGAGAAAGTATCTGGAGTAAAACCCGTCTCTGCTTTGCTCCTGCGGTACCAGCCGGACAGCTCTTTTGTGCTGCAGGGAAATTATTTCCTCTTGCAGGACGCGAGCTGACTCTCCCCGGGCGTATGACTGTACTATGCCCTTGAAACGGGGTGGGGCTGTCACAAATTGGAGCCTGTATCCCTTGGATACAGTCTTTATCACCCAATCTGACGCTCCACACTCTCGCCACAGCTGAGTGTTGTTTGCCAGTGGACCTAAAGGTGCTTCCGTGTAAACACTGCGCAACACCGGCTGAGGGATCTGCTGTTCCGCTACAACTGCCAGCTGCGCTCGTCCCAGGTCTGCTTCTTCCACAGAAAAAACAGTCTGCTGTGTTAGAGGTAGGGTGAGAGCTCCCCCTTGAGGCCTCATGTGCAGCTGTGGCAAGGGTGGAGCTGGAGCTCCAGCCTGCCGCTGTTCCAAAGCTGGAGCGAGAGCTCCCCCTTGTGGCCTCATGTGCAGCTGCATGGCCATGTCCTGTCCTTGTGTTATTTTTAACATATTTTTCATGTTTGTTTGTTGTGGCTGCGCCCTCGGCTCCAGGCCTGGATGCGTGCCAGAAAACAACTTTATTGGACATGTTCTGAAGGGGGAAGGTCGTGTTTTTAGACACTGGCATGTGTTTGTGCACTGGTGTGTGCTTTCTGGCCACAGCTGCGGCTCCACTGAGCTCTCGGTGGCTTTGATCCTCCTCCGCTTCGATCGGCTCTGAACGATGAGCTCCAACATCGGCTCTGCAGGCCGTTTGAGTTGCCTTGAACGTGGCGTTCTGAACTCGAACTGGGACAGGACGTGTCCTGGTAGGGGGGGTGCAGGTGTCTGGCAGATCCTGCTCTCCCACCCCGAAGACGGCTCCCTAGGTAGCGCGCCTCTTTTTCTTTGCGCTCACAGTAGCGGAAGGGGTCGCTTGGTTCCTCGGCGTTGTCGGGGGAGCGAATGGCTTCCTTCCCCAAGCACCTTTGAGCTCGGTTTGTTTCCCACGGTCCGCTGACTGCGGCTGGCGTTTGGGGATGCGGTAGGCCAGTCGAGCCGCCACTTGAGCGAACGGCACACGGGGAGGAGGCTGCGCTTTCCTGGGCAGACACAGCTTTAGCGCTTCACCTTCCCTCTTCTTTTCCTCACAGCGTTTTTGCATGGCTGCCACAGTGGGTCTGAATAAGCTCTTCGGGTCCACGGGGGTGTCGAGGAGCTGGTTCTTTTCCCTCTGAGACAGGCTAGAGAGGTTCAGCCATCTAGCTCTCTCCTGAGTGACCATCAGGGCCATGGCTCTCCCGGATGCTTGGACAGCACTTCTGTGGGGACGCAGGCATAGGTCTGACAACTCGTCCCACAAATCGGCCATCGGTGTGCCAGTCATCTGCTCCTGTAATTCCGCTTGGTAAGCGAGGAGAAGAGACGAAGCGTTTAAGGCTTTAACAGATGCAGCCACCGCCTTGTAGCTTTTCTCATTCAGAGTGGACTGAAAAGAGTCAGCTTTGAAGGGAAGGGTGGGTCCTGCCGCTGTCATGGCTGACTTCTGCGATGGGTGCAGGTGAGATGCCAGCAGAGGTTCTACGGGAGGCAGATGTGAAAAACCGCCGGCCCCCATGCCCGTCCAGTCCAGCGCCGACCCTCCCAGGGCGGGGTTCTTGGCGGTGAGAGGATTGCTCCAAGACCGGGTCGCTTCCTTGAGGCACTCGGGAAAGACCGGCAACAGCTGTCTGCCGGAGGATTTGGCTCTCGGAAGCCGCTTCCCCTCATATCGAGATGTGGTAGTTTCGGTGAGGGTTTCTGGCCACTCGATGCCCAGCTTCTTTGCTGCCCTTCTGCAGACATCATGCAGGTCCGTTGCCGTCGGGTTTGGGGAACCGCAGCGGCTGGTGTCATCCGTCAGCGAGGGCTTTGCAACCGACTGGATGGCATAAGGCCCGCAGTCCAGCTCGTCGTCGTCAGACCCGAGACTGATGGACTCCATTTCAGATTCAGACTCGGCATTAGCAAGAGTACTGAAACCTGGAAGTGCGGCCTCGTCTTCCTCTGGCTCAGTCAGTGGCGCGACAGCGTCGAGCTGATCACCCCAACTGGCTCCAGCCAAAGTGGGCTCTCTCTCATCAGTACCAGGAAGCTCCGGTGGCGGGGGATTGGCTACCCCCATCATAGGATCAACCTCCGACAGGTTAGCTTGGCGTGCTAGCCTGCGCCGACGAGACTTAAGGGAGAGCCGTGCACAGTGCTCGCAGCTCGCCGGTGACGCCAACGCGTCCTGGGCATGTTGCAGCCCCAGACACGAAGCGCAGACAGAGTGGGTATCTGCCCCAGCTATGAGATTGCCACATGTGCAGGTTCTAGATGGTGGCTTGACTCTGTTCATGGTGAGAACGAGTGCAAGTTACACAACTTCGTAAGCTCCGTTAAGGTTGCAGCTAGTTTGATGACCAGTTGCAGCGCTGCTGTTTGGCGACAGACCAGCGTTGAAAGGGACTCAGAACAGTCGAGCACAGTTATTGAGAAGCGCTTGGCGACCGAGTTGTTAGCTCGCTCTGTGAACAGTTAAGCTAGCTCAAGTTACTGTAATGACCGTCTGAGAGGTGCTTCTGGGAGCGAGAAGAGGTGTTAGACTGAAGATCACCTATGTGACGTTGACTTTTATTCTGGGAGGAAGTCCTCCCATGGGAGCGGACGTCACTTCCGCCTGCCAGTCAAGACTGGCGTAATGTAATAGAGCTTCTGGGGGACAGGCGCTGGAGGCGTGTCCCATAGTGAGATACCGAAACGAATGTTGAAAGAGAACCTAATTCTGGTAAAAATACTATACATTATAATATATATATATATATATATATATAGTACACACAAATGTATGTATTATGCTGAAACAGTTTAATTATTATTCACCAAGTTCACATACAACCATAATTGAAGCACAAACGCTTAATAACATTTGTGCATCCACTTTTTGTCCAGGAATAAATAGCTTTTACTTACTTTTGATTGGCTGATTACTTTCATTTCTGATTTGCAAAGCAGTTTCAGGTGCATTAGAAGGCAAAAGATATTGCCTGTTGGAAAGCTTTCTTTACGACCTGTACTGAAATAGGAGTGAAGTGAACTGTGGTTTAATTATGTCAATGCTCTGGAGCACTGAGCCAAGGTATGCATTTCTGTTTGTGTTACCATCAGCAAATACATATTTACAAGATTGATGTCTATACTTTTCAGCCTCCAACTATAAAATAACATAGAACAGGTAGAGACTGTGATTGACTTGCACAATGTAGATCTCTGGACTGAGACAGCCATGAAAAAACTAATTTAGTGTTGGTAAACAATTTCTGTTGAAAGAACCATATACAGGTCCTTCTCAAAATATTAGCATATTGTGATAAAGTTCATTATTTTCCATAATGTCATGATGAAAATGTAACATTTATATATTTTAGATTCATTGCACACTAACAGAAATATTTCAGGTCTTTTATTGTCTTAATACGGATGATTTTAGCATACAGCTCATGAAAACCCAAAATTCCTATCTCACAAAATTAGCATATTTCATCCGACCAATAAAAGAAAAGTGTTTTTAATACAAAAAACGTCAACCTTCAAATAATCATGTACAGTTATGCGCTCAATACTTGGTCGGGAATCCTTTTGCATAAATGACTGCTTCAATGCGGCGTGGCATGGAGGCAATCAGCCTGTGGCACTGCTGAGGTCTTATGGAGGTCCAGGATGCTTCGATAGCGGCCTTTAGCTCATCCAGAGTGTTGGGTCTTGAGTCTCTCAACGTTCTCTTCACAATATCCCACAGATTCTCTATGGGGTTCAGGTCAGTAGAGTTGGCAGGCCAATTGAGCACAGTGATACCATGGTCAGTAAACCATTTACCAGTGGTTTTGGCACTGTGAGCAGGTGCCAGGTCGTGCTGAAAAATGAAATCTTCATCTCCATAAAGCTTTTCAGCAGATGGAAGCATGAAGTGCTCCAAAATCTCCTGATAGCTAGCTGCATTGACCCTGCCCTTGATAAAACACAGTGGACCAACACCAGCAGCTGACACGGCACCCCACACCATCACTGACTGTGGGTACTTGACACTGGACTTCTGGCATTTTGGCATTTCCTTCTCCCCAGTTTTCCTCCAGACTCTGGCACCTTGATTTCCGAATGACATGCAGAATTTGCTTTCATCCGAAAAAAGTACTTTGGACCACTGAGCAACAGTCCAGTGCTGCTTCTCTGTAGCCCAGGTCAGGCGCTTCTGCCGCTGTTTCTGGTTCAAAAGTGGCTTGACCTGGGGAATGCGGCACCTGTAGCCCATTTCCTGCACACGCCTGTGCACGGTGGCTCTGGATGTTTATACTCCAGACTCAGTCCACTGCTTCCGCAGGTCCCCCAAGGTCTGGAATCGGCCCTTCTCCACAATCTTCCTCAGGGTCCGGTCACCTCTTCTCTTTGTGCAGCGTTTTCTGCCACACTTTTTCCTTCCCACAGACTTCCCACTGAGGTGCCTTGATACAGCACTCTGGGAACAGCCTATTCGTTCAGAAATTTCTTTCTGTGTCTTACCCTCTTGATTGAGGGTGTCAATAGTGGTCTTCTGGACAGCAGTCAGGTCGGCAGTCTTACCCATGATTGGGGTTTTGAGTGATGAACCAGGCTGGGAGTTTTAAAGGTCTCAGGAATCTTTTGCAGGTGTTTAGAGTTAACTCGTTGATTCAGATGATTAGGTTCATAGCTCGTTTAGAGACCCTTTTAATGATATGCTAATTTTGTGAGACAGGAATTTTGGGTTTTCATGAGCTGTATGCCAAAATCATCCGTATTAAGACAATAAAAGACCTGAAATATTTCAGTTAGTGTGCAATGAATCAAAAATTTATGAATGTTACATTTTCATCATGACATTATGGAAAATAATGAACTTTATCACAATATGCTAATATTTTGAGAAGGACCTGTATTTTGAATCCTTATCTTCCTTTAACATGCAAATAGAACCTTTCATTTTCTGACGACCAGACTCTTATTTAAAATGTGTCGGTACTTCAAGGAGTCCTTGATATCATCTATTCTTGGAAGTGAAACAGACCAACAGGATCACAGATCCTCCACCATACTTGTTCATCTATTATTTCACACCAAAACCCACCTGATGTGTTTGCTGCTGAAGATCTAAATCTTAGCCTCACCAGAACAAAGCAAATGTTTCCAGTTAAAGTCCCAGTAGACTTTAGCAAACTCCACAAACTTATGGTTGCAATGTGAGGACAGAAAAGTGTTTTCCTGTTATCACTCACCCTAAAACAACCAGTTTTCATGTAGATAGTGTCTGATTGCTGTAAAGGAGATTTGATGACAAGATGCCACACTTCTGCAGTTCTCTAACAGGGAATGTGGCGATTTTGTACTTCTTTTTTTGGCTTTTATCTATTGAAGAATAACTATGATAAAATTAGCTGTGTCACATCCTCTTCATTCCCCAGAAAAAAAAAAAAAGGAAGCAATGGATTGCTAATTAAAAGTTCCACAAAACTCGAATCAAGTCAAAAGGTGCAAAGTTTAAATTATACAAAAATCTTAAATTACATTTTGTTTCTAGGAATTATGACATATATGTATGACATTGGTGGTATTGTGAAAATAATATTTATGTAAAAAATTTATAAAATGTAAGTAAAATAGCTACAACAACCTGGTTGTATGGGTATGCACACTGTTAAAGGAATTCTTTAATAATGCATCTTTTGATTCAGTGTCAGCATTTATTCTTTTTCAGTAGGACTCTATCAGTATCCCACATCTTGACTTGACAATTTTGGCTACTCTACTAAACAAACATTCTTCAAATCTTCTATCAGATTGTGAAGATATCTCTCAACCACAACTCTCTTCAGGCAACCCAAAAATGTTCTCTCAAGTTGCACTCTGACCAGGATACCCCAAAACTTTAATATTCTTCTGGTGATGCCAGTCTTTGGTTGGTTTTAATATTTGTTCGGTCTCATCATGATGAGGAGAAACAAATCCTTCATGATCATCAGCTTCTAGACACCTGAAGGTCAAAACTGACTGGTATTAAAATCTGTTTATTACATCCTTATTGACAAAAAGTTTAGCTCCAACTAAAGAAAAGTAAACCCCCGAAGATGATGATGCCACCATCATATCTGCCAAACTTACTTTTTGAAATAGTTGCTAAAAGTTCAAGTTTCATCAGGCCATAACCCATTTTCCCACAATATTTTAGTCAGGTCTGAACATTAATTTGGAGGAAAAAGCTTCTGTACTTTCACCCTGTTCATTTGTCCAAACACAGGCACAATAGAGGAGACTGTTGTTAACGTTACGTCAAACACAACCAGTACTAACCAGAAATTTCTGCTGCTCTGTCACTGTTACTGTCAGATACTTGGCATCATATCTGGATTGTTTCCATCTTTTAATCAGTTATTGAGAAAGATCCAGGTTTAGTATTGTCACTGTTGTTCCAAATTGTTTTCATTTGTATACTGATAGCTATCTGTACTCTGATACCTTTGATCAAGGACATCCTTTTGATTTTTTGTAACCTCTCTGCGAACTATGGTTTTAGGTAAAGGATGCACATGTCAGCAAAATCCTTTCAGACAACTAAATATTTATTTGCTTTTAATCAGATTCTCTAGAATGTGATTCAGGTGTTTAACCACAAAGACTAAATGCTAGAATTGAATAAATATTATGGTGTGCTCACTTATGCAACCAAGGTATTGTAGTTTGTTTTGTAATTTTCCCCATAACTAGTTTTCATTTAAAGTTTACAGGATATTTGTCACATTAAATGTATACAAACTAGAGACATATTTATCAATTTTTTAAGACTCAGAAACTTTGATTTTTAACAGGGGTGTGTACAATCTTAGAGCCACTACAATTCAGTCGGATCTTTCTAGAATTTCAGTTAAAAGTATGCTGTTGTGATTGTTTGTAACCTTCTTACACATCTTGGCCAGGAGCATCAATAGTTGTGGAAGACTCTCTGAGGTTACCTTTCTCATATTTTCTGTTATTGAGCATTTTAACTCACTAAACAATTAAAAAGTCAGTCAGTCATTTTCTACCACTTATTCCATAGTGGGTCGCGGGGGAGCTGGTGCCTATCTCCAGCAGTCTATGGGCGAGAGGCAGGGTACACCTGGACAGGTCGCCAGTCCATCGCAGGGCAACACACATACAACCATGCATACACACTCGTTCACACACCTAAGGTCAATTTTAGAGTGACCAATTAACCTAACAGGCATGTCTTTGGACTGTGGGAGGAAGCCGGAGTACCCGGTGAGAACCCACGCATGCACGGGGAGAACATGCAAACTCCATGCAGAAAGACCCCAGGCCGGGAATCGAACCCAGGACCTTCTTGCTGCAAGGCAACAGTGCTACCAACTGCGCCACCGTTCTCTCAATTAAAAAGTAATGTTGACAAATTTATTTGACGGTAAATTAACATTAACAAGGAAACATAATAAATGTATTTTAAACAGACTTCACATATCCTCTATCCCCACTGAAATCAGCACAAGGTTTATTGAAAAACACAAGAAGTGATCTTTAAAATAGATTTTATTTACCATTTTGTAATTCAACAGTTTACGATATACAGGTGACAGGACTAAGACAATTCAATGGATTTTGGCCCTACAAGTTGAAGAACAAGAAGAATACACACGGTTAGATAGATAGATTGACAGATATATATGATAGAAGGTACCAGAAGAGCTCTGTTCTCTTTTGTCAGGTGTGCTTTTCCTCTCCACTCCACCAATACAATACAACAATTTCTCTCAGCCATATCCTTGAAAAACAAATAATTTTCTTCTCTTGTGCTTTTTTTTAAATGGAAACGTGAATTTGTATGTTGTTCTTAAAAAGAAACTGCTGATTTCTCTAAAGTGTTGCAGTATGAGTATGCTTGTATGAAGAGTAGTAAGAAATTCAAGAGGTAATATTCCGTCATTTACATAAAACCATAGAATTCTAGAAGGGTCACATTGCAATGTTTTCCTTTTCATTACATTTGTGTTTTGTATATCTGCTCAAAATGGTTCTAACCATGTTTATTTTCATCAACATCAGTACCCTTCTGCACAGTGATGGTAAGTAATGACATATTTATAACTGAAGACCTGGCTCACTTAATATTTGTCCTCACATCTGTTTTAATTTAGATGCAAGTAGAACATTTTGAATTATGGAGGACCAAGCCTGCCACAATCAAAAATAAACACAGAAATAATTAATTCTCCATATAAAGTAATTCATGTGCCAACAAATACTGAAAAATAGAGCTCTAATTAATTATCATGGCATATGATGTGGTAATAACTTATCAGTAATTTCCCTTGTTCATAGTTTCATTTTCAATTGTATTTGTATTTATTCACTTTCTTTTTATTTCTTTTACATATTTATTTCTGTATTGTTTGACTTTTTTTTTTTCTCCAAATTTTTTTAATTTTATGTTTTAATTTAGGTAAAAATGTACACTTTTTATTTTCTACTTCATTTCTTCCACGTTTAGACTTTGCAATGTCTTTTGTTTTCTGTTTTCTTGCTTTAACTAACTGCCCATAAATAAAAATTATTAAAAAGATTGTAATAAACTGAAACACAATAAATAAAAGGTTTTGGGAAAAAAACAACTAAACAATATAGAAATAAATTTGTTTTTAAATGAATAAATGTAAGGTAAAGAAACTAAATAAATACAAAAATAGTGAGAAAGATAATAGAGATAAATTAGTGTGGCTAAAAATTAAAATACAAATGCCAGTTTGTTCCTCACTGCATAGTAATTGTTTAAAAGTCTTCTTTTTATTATGTTTGACTGGTTTTGTAGTTACATTAATTATCTCATTGAGCTTTCTATTTATTTCTACATTTACTGATTATGGCAGGTTTGATGGACCATATTAAATAAATGAAGGTTAACAGGTTATCTGATACATATCCCAGATTATATGACTGCAATGTTAACAAAAACAACATTTTCTGATTACAGTAAGCAGATAAATAAGAATGTGAGCTCTGAGTGGTGATCCAGTCTTGGTCACAGATTCATTTTGGTGTTTCTGTTCTGCTCCTTACACAATAACAGTGGCAGAAACAGCCAGATGCCCAGAATTAGGGACACACACGATATCCAAGGTAAACACTGATATTATGACTGTTGGCACTGCACAGTGTAAAACAGCTTAACGATGTTATACTGACAAAAAAAAAAAAAAAAAGACAAAAGCATTGTGATGTAGCTGCAGCCTGTGTCTGCACCAGAGATCCATTCTTTTGTAGTTCAAGTTTCATTCCGAAGCTTTTTTATTTGGCAATGCTTTTTAATATCAGCTGGCTTTTATCTTCAATGGAAAAAACTTCAAAAACAAAGAGCAGGGTCATTAAAGATGAACAGTGATTAAAATATGAAGATATTTTCTGAACTGCTAGTAAAAAATCTTCATCTCCTAAAAGATATAACTGGGTATGATTAGTAGAGTAGCACCGAGCTAGTTCCTGTGGATTAAGGGTACATGGACATCAATACTGTCACTACAACCCACTCTACATGCAGGTTCTGCAGTTAGAGCTAATGTACTACCTATGTAATACATAATACACCCGACACCGTCTACTTTACACTACCAGAAATATGACAAATGAAAATCAATCAAAGCCTGCTCCCCTCTGACCCTCAGAAACACAAACACACCTGCCCTAAAGTAAAAGCGAACACATACACCGTCTGATTATATTATTGTTTTTACATTACTATACAATAGCAGGAAGAGAGAGGGTCCAGCAGAGTTGGTAAGGGTTGGGAGATATGGAGAGATGGAATCATGGTGCTCACTTAATACTACATGAACATACAAAACAGGCAATCACGAAGAGGACATTGTCTGAGCTACATGTTGTCCCACTAAATCCTGGGCAGAATAAATTCTTCTTTCATCTTTCAACAAACGAACTCCTATCTAAAGATTTCAATAAAGCTAAACAAGAGGTTTAGAAAGATGGTGATACTTCCTGGTGTCATAGAGCACCTATTGTTGCTTCGAGTTATTATAAAAAAATACATTAAGTCTCATGGCTGGAATGATTGGTGTTAAAATCGTTAGTTATTCAAACTATAAGATTAGCTAGAACACATTTCTATAAGCTTTTCTGTATTTAAGCGAGTTTAAAAGTTAGATCAAAGTGTGTGCTTATCTTTCAGAATGTTTGCTGTGCTTCTTTTCGTTTGACTTTCTGTGCTTAACTCTGATTTTTATTATTGTTGATTTTTTTGTTGTGTCTCCTTGCATTTAAATGTTGTCAGCGTTACTCCATCTTGTGGACTGTTGGAGCAACTGCATTCCCAAATTAAAAACTACCATTCGAATATGTCAAATGTAGTCCAAAGAAGTGCTTCTAAAAGTCCTCCTGCTAAGGAAAGATGTTACATAGAGCTTTTAAAGAAAGGTTCACCATTTCTGGCAATGTGCTTAATTATCAATCTTTATTTGAAGATCAATATAACTAATGTCTTTCTGATAAAAACAGAGTTTAAGCTTGTACTGGCTTAGCTTAGCTTAGCATAAAGAATAACAACAGGTGCAAAACATCTGTCCATAACCTCTTTAACAGATTACCATATTATATCATTGTTTTGTATACGAAACTGTTAGCTCGTGTATGTGTTATGTGCTCGACTGGTGGTTCAGTCCAGCAACAAGGGACACCGCAATTGTTTTAAACAAATAAAAAGAAGTAGTACCTGGGCCGATATGTAATTCTCATGATAAGACAACCCTGACTTAAAAATGCCAGTTTATTGTTATTTATTTAAGAAACTAAATCTAAATTTACACCATGATCTAATAGCTTTCATTTAAAACATAAAATAATATTTTTTCTCACTGCCTTTAAGAAACACACTCTATGTTAATATTGATTCCTAACATAACATTATTATTATTTATAACATTTAATTATTTTGATATACAAATTTAAGCCAATATATAGAATAAAGACCCACTTAATTATTAGTAGCATTATTTATTTTCTATTGAGCAGAATATTATGTCTTTTTTGCATTTTGCTCTGTGTAGTTACAGGAGTACACAAGCTGAAATTTGCTAGTTAACAAGCTATCTGCTTAGATAGGTAGCCGGCATATGGCTGCTTAACACAGATGGTAACTTACCAGGTGCAGTTCTACATAAGTGATGGATAGTGTACCCAAACCGTCCATGTTTTCTCAACGTGAAATATTCCCAGACAATGTTTTGCTCCTGTAAGCAATGGACAAGTGTTACAGCTTACCACACTTCTACTGCAACAACTGTTCAGCTCTGTGTTACTCTAGACTTCATACATTCTGAAAAAAAAAAAAAAAAACAGTAACTCTGGGAGTTTCTCTGGCATCTCATAAAGGAACTTTCAATTGTAGGAATGGTATGACGAAACGTTTTTGAGATTTTAAGCATCTTTTTATTAATCCCTAGTATACCTTATTACCGGCCCATGCGTAGTTAAAACAAGGTAAATAGCAAAACTTGATGTTTTCTTTTGACCACAGGAGTTGAAAATTAGATGTGGGAATGTGGTCATGTCCCAGTTCAACCTGTTCTTATGGGATTTGCAAAACGTTTTGGCGCCACTTCAATTAGCAAAACAAGGTAATACCAAGATATGTCTCTGCATTCTGCACATTTAGGTACTAAAAGGTCATATTCACAAATATCGATTGTATAGTACTGTGTGCTATTGATGTTTTTATAGAAAATATCAGAAGTGAAATAAATTGTTTATACTAACAAATTCTATAATGTCTTATATCAACAGCAGCCATATCAACTCTGTGGTTGGTTGGGGATCAATAACGTTCAGTTAAATCCGACTTTAAGGAGCAAGTGGGCCTCTGAAATTCTCACTAGGTAGGAATAAAGTTGCTGTAAAAAAATATGTGAGAGTGGTGTCAGGCTTTTTGTTGACTAATTTCTACTCCTTATTTAAGTATCTACTTTTATGCTAAGCTAAGCCCAACTGGCTGTACAACCTTCAAAACTAATTCTGACCAGAAAGTAAAAGCATATGCACAAAGAAATGTACTATATTGGATATACAGTTCTGCACATTAATTTAAAACATGTTTCTGTGCTTACTGGACCATGGCAGTTATACAAAGTGATGTTTTCATTCTGAGCACAGTGTATCAATCTGAAGAAACAATGTTGTGGTTAATGTCACCTATAAAAATGGAATCTGCTAATGAAACTAAAAGAATTTCCACATACAGAGTCACAGAATGACATTGTTCTGATGAAGATGTGTGAATGGGGTTTAACTAAGCTCTTCCCAAGGGTCAGTTCTGTCTTTGTAGCACCACACAACACCACCACTGAACCAGACATTTCCCAGTAAAAAACTCAACCCAACCTGCATCCAGTCTCAGAAGAGGAAAGGTAAACATGGTTAATCACAAATCTATAGCTTTTACGTTTTGTACAAAATAAACATACGCAGTCTTTATCATTATTTACCAAGTTACTTTACAATGAGAGGTAAAAAGACGACATCTACAAAGAGAACAATACTATTGAAGCTACATATAAAACTACAGAATTCATCGCAGAGTTTTCTTCTGGAAACAAGCAGCATCTCTCTGCTTTTTGTCTATCCAACAGCTTGGCTCAGAGCTTGAAAACAAGAGTCTCATCACACATTTAAATCTTCCACAGACCGTAAACCACTGGCACTTCATCAGTTTCTTAATCGTACACAAAAAGATGTGCGACACCCATGTCACTCAGGTTGCATGCCAGATGGGGGCAGACTACTACGACCCATTAGAGACAGCATCTATAATACACAGATTCTCCTTCGGAGGCCAAATCCCAAGACACACTCCACTCAAAAATAACACCTGGAAGACTTAAGAAGAAGGGATGGCACTTTAATATATATTCTGAGAGTTGCATCCACCTGCATTGTGAGCATATGTGGGTGTTTTCAGACAATGAGTAAAGTTCGGAGGTTTCAGTCCCTGTAACAGTATCCACAGGCAAGGAACAACAGTTTACCTTCACTTGGACCCTGAGAAACAGGCTATAGGACCTCTTCAATCAAAAAACAAAAAAAGCTTCATATGCGTACATGTGTGAGAATGCAAAGATAGAGAGTTTCTGTATAATTCATAAATGTTTTTCTTCAAAGTTAGTATCTAAGTAACTTCAGTGAAAACAAATAACTGCTAAAGAAATTCCCGGAGACAATCAGACACGTGCCATTCATATTCTTGGGTTAAATATTTCTGCTTTGTATGGTTCATTTGAACACTAAGCAGCATAAGAAAACAAGAGGCTTAGTCCTAAGCTGAGATCAACTGAGTCTGAGGTCACTGTGTGCTGTGGAAAATACTGTATTCAGAGACTACGTGTGGGCTGCCAAACCTGCCATAGCCAATAAAAAACAGAAATAAATAAATGGCTCTATAAAGCAATAAATGTGCCAAATAATCCAGCAAAAATGGTAAAGATATTTTCAGCATTCACCACAGTATAAAAAAAATGGCAACATTTAATTTTTGCTTTTAATTTAAACTATAATGATTGATATGTGTTACTATCTTTACTTTTTCTTTCAACATTGTTCATTTTAGATTAGATTTTTTTTTATTTCCTTATTATTTGGTTCTTTGTTCTTGTTTTTTTAAAACACTTCTTTTTTCCTTTTATTATTTATTTATATATTTTTTAAAGACTATTGGTTTAAATGTTTAAAACAAACAAAAAACTAAATAAAAGTAGAAAAGGACAAAACAGAAATATAGGAATAATGCATAAATCTATAAAGAATAAAGTTGGTGATCATAAATAAAAAGAGTGTTTTAAAATATTAATATTAGAAAATGAAGAAAAGTAACAGGTAAACAAAGACATATTAAAACAAAAATACATAAATAATTATGTACAGTGCCTTGCAAAAGTATTCAGCCCCCTTGAACTTTTCAACCTCTTGCCACATTTCAGGCTTCAAACAGTCAGTCAGTCATTTTCTACCACTTATTCCATAGAGGGTCGCGGGGGAGCTGGTGCCTATCTCCAGCAGTCTATGGGCGAGAGGCGGGGTACACCCTGGACAGGTCACCAGTCCATCACAGGGCAACACACACAAACAACCATGCACACACTCATTCATACACCTAAGGGCAATTTATAGAGACCAATTAACCGAACAGGCATGTCTTTGGACTGTGGGAGGAAGCCGGAGTACCCGGTGAGAACCCACGCATGCACGGGGAGAACATGCAAACTCCATGCAGAAAGACCCCCAGCCGGGAATCAAACCCAGGACCTTCTTGCTGCAAGGCAACAGTGCTACCAACTGCGCCACCGTGCAGCCCTTGGCTTCAAACATAAAGATATAAAATTCAAATTTTTTGTGAAGAATAAACAACAAGTGGGACACAATCGTGAAGTGAAATGAAATTTATTGGATGTGTCAAACCTGTTTAACAAATAAAAAACTGAAAGTGCAATATTATTTGGCCCCTTTACTTTCAGTGCAGCAAACTCACTCCAGATGTTCAGTGAGGATCTCTGAATGATCCAATGTTGTCCCAAATGACTGATGATGATGAATAGAGTCAACTTGTGTGTAATCAAGTCTAAAAGCACCTGCTCTGTGATAGTCTCAGGGTTCTGTTCAAAGTGCTGAGAGCATCATGAAGACCAAGAAATACACCAGGCAGGTCCGAGATACTGATGTGGAGAAGTTTAAAGCTGGATTTGGATACAAAAAGATTTCCCAAGCTTTAAACATCCCAAGGAGCACTGTGCAAGCAATTATATTGAAATGGAAGGAGTATCAGACCACTGCAAATCTACAAAGACCCGGCCGTCCCTCTAAACTTTCATCTACAACAAGGAGAAGACTGATCAGAGATGCAGCCTAGAGGCCCATAATCACTCTGGATGAACTGCAGAGATCTACAGCTGAGGTGGGAGAGTCTGTCCATAGGACAACAATCAGTCGTACACTGCACAAATCTGGCCTTTATGGAAGAGTGGCAAGAAGAAAGCCATTTCTCAAAGATGTCTATAAAAAGTCTCGTTTAAAGTTTGCCACAAGCCACCTGGGAGACACACCAAACATGTGGAAGAAGGTGCTCTGGTCAGATGAAACCAAAATCAAACTGTTTGGCCACAATGCAAAGTGATATGTTTGGCGTAAAAGCAACACAGCTCATCACACTGAAGACACCATCCCCACTGTCAAACATGGTGGTGGTAGCATCATGGTTTGGGCCTGCTTTTCGTCAGCAGGGACAGGGAAGATGGTCAAAATTGATGGGAAGATGGATGGGTCCAAATACAGGACCTTTCTGGAAGACAACCTGTTGGAGTCTGCAAGAGACCTGAGACTGGGACAGAGATTTATCTTCCAACAAGACAATGATCCAAAACATAAAGCCAAATCTGCAATGGAATGGTTCACAAATAAACGTATCCAGGTGTTGGAATGGCCAAGTCAAAGTCCAGACCTGAATCCAATCGAGAATCTGTGGAAAGAGCTGAAGACTGCTGTTCATGAACACTCTCCATCCAACCTCACTGAGCTCGAGCTGTTTTGCAAGGAAGAATGGGCAAGAATTTCAGTTTCTCGATGTGCAAAACTGATATAGAGACATACCCCAAGCGACTTGCAGCTGTAATTGCAGCAAAGGGTGGCGCTACAAAGTATTAACACAGAGGGGCCGAATAATATTGCACACCCCACTTTTTAGTTTTTTATTTGTTAAAAAGTTTGATACATCCAATAAATTTAATTTCACTTCACGATTGTGTCCCACTTGTTGTTGATTCTTCACAAAAAATTTGAATTTTATATCTTTATGTTTGAAGCCTGAAATGTGGCAAGAGGTTGAAAAGTTCAAGGGGGACGAGTACTTTCGCATGGCACTGTAAATAAATGTGTAAAAGAACTAAATAAAAAAGGACCTGAATAATTAAAAATATGAAATAATATAAATAAGGTTAATAACACATTGATAAATTATAACAGTTAAAAATAAAATACAAATTACAATTTATGCCACCACATATACTATAACATTTTGTTGGCACATTAGTTATGCTTTTGAGCCATTTATTTAATATGTCCTTATTTTTGAGTAAAGCAGGTTTGATCCTTCATATCTATGAGCATGATTCAGTTTATCCGCCTCCTTTTCTGGCTGCAGAACGAAGCCTATTTCCATTTTTCCGTATCAGGTGGCCAGTGCTGACACGGTTTGCCGTCCCCCTCTACGCTACAGCACCACAACAGGTCTCCAGCTGTCCGACTGCTGCCACTACGAAGTCATCCATCCCAAACGAACCTAGTGAACTGAATACAGGAGAACAGTGTTGCGTCTCTTTGTGACTGCATGCACAAAACAAGCACATGCAGTTTCACAATCTACTGTACCTAACTGCTGATGAGGATGAGATTTACACGTTTTATATAAAAAAAAAGAAATGA
Organism: Girardinichthys multiradiatus; assembly: GCF_021462225.1. Classification (NCBI taxonomy): domain Eukaryota; kingdom Metazoa; phylum Chordata; class Actinopteri; order Cyprinodontiformes; family Goodeidae; genus Girardinichthys; species Girardinichthys multiradiatus. Next base: position 13,424,804 of record NC_061799.1, read on the forward strand.
AAGGAAAAAACAAACTGCATTTTTAAATTATGCGGAACAAATTAACAGCTCACCCCCACACACATATACACACATTTACACACTAACATACACGCAGATCTTTTGGATGTTGACCCAATTTATTTTATCCTTTCATTTTTTTCTTCTTCGTTTATCTAGAGATAACACGCAGACAGATAGAAGATGTTAGGATAGATATAATAAGCCCTTACAATATGTAAAGGTCTCCAGCAAATGGGATCTCCCCCACAGAGGACTGTGGGAAAGTAAGGTGAGGATGGAGGAGAAGTGAGGAAAAGGGAGGAAGAGAAGGAGGAGACAGCGGGCCGCAGAGGCCGTGCCCAGTAGCGCTGACAGAGAGGGCTGGCATCTATGCGCTGGGGTTGGGGTTGTTGTGTGTGTTGGTGGAGCCATTGCTTCCCTGGATGGTGAGGCTGATCTCATCCTTCTTCTCTGTCTCCTTTGCTTTCTCCTCCTCATTGTGCTCTTCTCTTAGCTCCTCCTTCTCCTTGATGGGTCGGGCCTCTACGGTGTCAGCAGAACCCATTGGGGCGTAGCGGCCTGTTCTGTGCTCGGCCAGGGCAGGGCCCCACTTTGGATGTGGTTGGCATGCATGCTTCAACCGCTGAGAAGAAAAGGTGGAGAGGGACAAATCATGTGGAGAAGAAACTTTGGGCACCAATTAAATAAATAGAAATCAAAATCTCAGAATTAGAAGAATATAAAAAGAAGTATTCATCAAAGGGAAAGGAAAATTATCTATTAAAACATTAAGGCTGATTTTCCTGAGTCCAAATCAGAAAAAAATGTTTTTAATATTTGTATTTGTCACCAAACTTTTTATCTCCAATTCACATCAATCTTTTGTTTTATTTTCCCTTACATTTTGCTACTATTTTTCTCTAAACTTAGGTACTGCACACTTCAATGTGTTTTTGACTTTAAGGTTATGAAACCCAGTGATGCTGTAATATCCATATATTTTATAAACAACTTACATACTTAACCATTCCTTAGGCTGAATTAAAACTAAAACACTGTAATCAAAGTTAGCGGGTCCTCCTTAAGATCTCACTGTTATGAGGCAGTCTGAACTGACTAAAATCTAGAGTCTTGCAACATCATGTTGCAACCACAAACTGTAATTTATTGTTTTTTGATATGAGATAGGCCAACATAAAGTAGGCTATAATTGTGATCAGGAAGGAAAATCATAGAGATGATTTTCTAAATTCTTAACAAAGAAACCCTGACAAGTCGGCCTTTGTATTCATCTCATTTTATTCTGATGCCGCTAAATAACTCCAGTGGAACGAACTGTCATCCAATTACCTGATCTGTAAATAGTTAACCTGTGTTTAATTTAATCTAAATTCAACCACAGCTGTTTTGTATGGCCTCAGAGGTTTGTCAGAGCACATTAGAGAACAAACAGTAGCATGAAGATTAAGGAACACAGCAGGTAGATCAGAGAGAAGGTTGTGGAGAAGACTAAAGCGGGTTTAGGTTGTAAAACAATATCCCAAGTCTTCGACATCTCGCAGAGCACTGTCCAATTCATCAAGATGGACGGTGTATTGCACACACTATTCCTGCCTGAGCATCACCACAGCATGATGATGTGAAGGTGCTTTTCTACCGCAGTTACAAGGCAGCTGTTCAGAGTGGATGACTGGATTCATCATACAGCAGAGCAACAACCTTAAACCAACAGGCCAGAACTACAATGCAAAAGTTTAGATCAAAACATTTTCATGTTTTAGGATTCAAAGTCTAGACCTAAATCTAGTTGACAATTTGAGGCAAGACTTGAAATATGCTGCTCTCCATCTAATCTGACTAAACTTAAGCTATTTTACAAAGAAGAATGGGCAACACTTTCAGTCTCTAGATGTGCCATTCTAATAATGAATCGGTGGGGTTGAATAGAAATGCAAAACATATTTCAAAATTCATTTGTAAAAAATCTGACACTCATTCCTTCCACATCACACTGTGTTACTTTGTGTTGGTATAGCACATAAAAAGAGTTTGAGGGACATAAAGAATTTTGCAGATGGGTTTATTTCTAGTTTTTGTTGAGCATTTCTCATCTTACTTTAAAAAAACAGACACCAAATGTAAACCTCTGTTTTGGATTGAAAAACCTCTGCAGCTTCAAGGCATCGCACTTTCTGCAGAGTTTAATCTTGCATAAACACACAAATGGCTCATTTAAAACTGAACAAAGGCAGTGACAAAAATAATTGGGTAGTGTATTTTTTATTGAGATTGCGTGTGTCTGCTTCCTATTACTTTACAAATTATAATGTCATTTTAAAACACTAACTTTCAGTTTGAGGCAGCATCACTAACCACACAGCTGGAGAAAACAGTACCTGGGTGATTTTAACCAACTTATATTCTTTAGAAAATTAGTTTGGCCTTTTCTAGTTATTTGTGTTCAAGCAAAGGTTTCTTTCAGAGCAGATATATGTGGAGGGACCTTGTCTTGTCCATACTGTACCTCTCTAAAGGTGGTCCCCGGGGACCTGGAAATCTTGTACAGAGCATAAATTGGTATGCAAATCACAGAGGACAGAGCCATGGCAAAGCCAATAGCCAGGGACCAGCCGGGATACACATAGTCATTGTAAGTAATGGGCTTGTACTGAATCACTGTGAATATCAGGATGAACTGCAGGCACACAGAAAGAGAAAAAAGGTTTTAACACATGTAAAATCTTATCATAGTACCCCATTATCTTAACATTTACAGCATATTTACAAGAATGTGACTAAAACTGCAGATAATAAAATATGCTTAAAAACAATCAATTAACGAAGTCGTTAGTCTGAGTTTTCATTTGCAATTAGAATCCACTAGTCACTGACCAGCAATAAATTGTAATCATTTTGTCTCATTTAAAAATAGTAACATCCTGTTTTACAGCCACTGTTTTCAAACACACATGTCACTTCTAATCCTAATATATATAATTTATAACAGCATTCAACAGGAAGAATAGCAAAAAAAAGTTAAACATCTGCACTGTTCTTTTATCTTGTTACATTATTGCTTTCAGAAAATTTTGAATGAGCTACTTAAAGAACAGCATTCTATCCTTTCTCTTACAAGTGGTCATTAATTATTAATAATGGACGCGGAGGAGACATCACTCCATTTGTGAGAGATGTTACTTTAAAACAAGGTTTTATTGAAAATAAATATGAATAAAAACCCTTTTCATCTGCCTGTAGACAGGTTACATGTTTTAGAAAATATGGTTTATTTTTAAATAGCTTTTTACAACTATTTCTCAGATTTTCTGAATAAACTGATGCTAAAAATACTGTAGTTAACTTTAAATATCCTTCCTGTAGTAACAACTTCCACACCGAAGGGTGTTGTTGAGAGCGCGACCAGGTAGTTCCTATTTATGGTTAATTGACTGATTAGATTGGAAAGTAAATCTGAGTTTTAAGTTTTTCGACCGCCTGGTCACCAGTCAGTTAAGATAAAAAAAATCAATTAGCCGATTTCTCTGTTGTTCTCGAGTCTAGAATTCCTAAATGTCGTAAACTTAGTCAATGAAGACTCTGCAAATCAAATCTTAGTAACGACGATTTTAAGGAACAGCTTAAAAGGTCCCCAATATTTCTGATAATGCTGTTTTAAAATAAAATATATAACACAAAGACACATAAAGACAAAGAAAGCACTTCATCCAGATGGTTAAAATCTGGGCTGTGTCTAACAGCACTGAGTTCAGCTGCAGTTTTAACATGGAATTTGTAGTTCAGGCACCCTGTTGTGTAGTGAAATGCAAAACAGAACAAAAGTACCCAAGATGTGACCAGTAATCCGCAACAATAAATTTCTCAGTTGACAGGGTAGGCATGAAAGGACTAATTTGGCTGTTTGGGAAATACTATTGACAATAGCTCCATGCGTTCATTTCACAGCCCAAAAGATTAGCTTTCAGCTATTTATACTGCAAAGAAAAGCTGTGAGCAAGGAGATTAGCTCTAATGGCTGCTGAAATGTAGGTCAGGTCCCTTAAAACTGGTCAACAAGTCAGGAAACATTTCCTCTAAAACATCTACACTGTTGAACCACAGAGTTTCTGGTTTATGTGTTTATGTGTGTGTGTTAACATACAGAGATAATGACAGGTGAGATGAATCTCCAGCAGACTTTGAAGAAGAGAGGAGGAGGGAAACCCAGCATCATCTCAACATCCTTGAAATAGTTCCTGTGACCTGCAAGAGGAAACATTTTCATCCAAGAAGGTAAGTCTATTTAGTTTGAATTAATTTTAGTTCCAAATTACAAAGACTGGCTTTGTTTATATCATCATTTCTTTTTTTTCTTTTTTTTACCATAACCATATCTATATATCTATTTGTTTGGGTCTTTTAGGTTCTTCAGGGAAAAAGGCTTTATGGATTGATCTTCTTTTACTAATGGCATGGTCACTTTTTATCTGCCAGTTGATACTCTGAATGTAACTGATCTACATTCCTCAAAGCGTTTAAAACCTTTATTGTGTTCTTGGTTTGACTCTGAAAAAGCCCCTCTTTGCTCAGAATAACAATGACTCTCCTGACAGTTCTGCTTAGTTCAGCTGACAGGTTTACTGGAATAGCAGTCCTAATTAGAGGGAAATGCCCTGCTGGAAACCGGAGGATGAGTCATCTTTAAAAACTACTGAACAGTGACTGCAGGTTAATTTACGCGAACAAGGCTCTGATAAGCCGATTAATTGTTTTAATGCTGCTACAACTCCTGAAAGTCTAGCATTTGGCATTTTAATTAAAGACAGCACATGCAATTTGGTTTAGTTTGATAAGGAACAAGAAGACAAGAAAAAATCTGAAATATTTAAAAGGTCTCATGAGTTCATGAGTTGGAATTCTTGTACTTTATTAGGACTTTTGTGCTAATAATCCCACTATCACATTATTTTTCATGGTCAGATTAAAATGGACATAATTACAACAAGGAGTCAGACTTTTGGGACCTCACTGACTGTGTGTTTTAAGCAGAACAGAAGATGTCTGCTATTTGTGCTTGTATCTGATGACTTTCATATTTCTGTCCTAGTATTTTAGAACATGGCTGCACAGTGGCTCTTATCTTATTAGTATATAGTGTTTTGTAGAAGTATTTTTATGTCTTGTACTTCCTCGCAATAAAACCACTTCTTCAATATATCCTGCCACCATTATGTATCATCACGCGACACCACTCATAGTGTTTTGCATCCAGGCCGAAAAGCTCAGATTTGGTCTCATCTGACCAGAGCAGCTTCTTTAATTTGTGTGTTGTTTCCCTTACATGGCTGGGAGCAAACTGAAAACAAGAGTTCATGTAATTATCTTTCAACCATTGCTTTCTTTTCACTCTTCCATAAATATCAGATTTGTGAAGTGCATGACTGATAATTATGGACTGATTCCCCCCAGCTGAGCTTTGGATCTCTGCAGCTCCTCCAGAGTTACCATGGGTCTCTAAGCTGCTTCATAATTGCGGCTCTCTTTGCCCGGCCTGTCAGTTTAAGTGGACGGCCAAGTCTTGGTAGGTTTGCAGTTGTGCCATATTTTTTTCCATTTTCGGCTAGTGTATGGAACAGGTCTCCATGAGATGTTCAAAGCTAATATTTTTTTAAAGGGTGGGTTAATCAATGAGTTAAATATGCCTAACATACTGATTGTTGCTCTTTGTGGGGCATCTTAAATTACTAAGTAAAGAACACAGATTTTTGTTTTTCATAGAGGTTTTTTTTTCTATCTGCATACAACTGACTGGAAGTTTAGTTCTCTCATTGCCTTCTAATGCATCACTTACTCACAGCACCCCTCAGCCACACAGTCTCTTTGCCAGTGTGTAGTGTATCGGTATGAATTAACGAGCATTCAGAATTGATTTTGTGCCATTTTCATATGTATGTAACAATAGGACATTGAATACCAGTGGATGTTAAGATATTGTCAGATATTCTGTGTATTGTAATAAATCCCTAATATAACACAATGTTCATTTGAAGTCCTATTGTTTTAGTAAACCTTTTTAACACTCAATAAATTTAATCTTTTCTGCTTTTACTACTTTAATTTAGAAGATGAACAGACTAGAAAAATGAAAACATAAAAAAATTTAATAGTTCGGCTTTATATACATAATCGGCTGCATCCTTTTTAACTTTAATATAATACCAGGACAATGATGTGTTGTAAGTTTCCAGCTGTTCTAAAATGTGTCCGGCTTGAGGAGCAACAATTAGCTTAATATATCCCTGTAGGTGCATTGACGTAGACAGTGTAAACAAAACCTTGTGCTTTTTAGCCAGTACGTGGTAAACAACATTTTCTTTTTGTTTAAATGTGGGTATAGCAAACATGCAATAGAGCTCAATTTTTTGCATCAAAACAAACAATAATAGGCTCTATATTCTGTTAGATATGTTTATAGACAGTACTCTCCCCACATACCATAAATATACATGATGCAGATACACATGATGCAGGAGATGATGACCAGAGAGAAACTGGCAGCATAGTTGTCCATTAGCAACAGCCAATAGATTCCTGCCTGCAAGGAAAAAAAACAAGACTTCCCTAAAATGTGTTCCAAACACGAGCAAACAGACTGCATATGAACACATGGCTGCATGACTTACATGTGTGGTCAGTGGAATGCCCAGCAGGAAACCAGCTATGGCCACTGAGAATGTGACTACGGTCTTGTTTCTGATAATCCAGTCTGTGCCAATCTCATCCACAATGGCCGTAACCAACGTCTCCAGCAGGCAGAACTATAAGAAAACAGGCAAGAACAAGGTTTGGTGATTAAATTCAAAATTAGACTGAAAAAGCTGTTGCTTAATTCATCCCTAACATAATTAGAGCAGATCAAAGGGATCCTCGACTGCTTATGGACAGTCCTCATACACTGACATTTTCTACGCCTGGCGAGAAAAATAATGTCATTCAAACTTTGAAATATCGGTGGCAGAATATTATTGTTAAATATATGAGTTTGAAAATAGAGAAAAAAAAAATATTGGTAAACACTAAATGTTTTAAAAAACACACAAGAAAAATTACGTTTAGTGAGAAGAAAAACTTGATTTGAAATCATTTTTAGTTAAAATGTGTATATATTCAAAATTTCTGTTCAGAATATTATAATTATGAGAAGTATAACTTAAAGATTACATTTAACATTATTCTTATAAAATAATTATAAAAATAATAATAAAAATATAAATCGGATTAAAGAATTATGTCTTATTAATATGATAAGAATCACAGAACGAACAAGGTGGTCGGAGCATCATTTTGTGGGACTGTTTTCATTTAAATCATAGAAACAATGCTGCAGCTTTTTTTAGCAAAACAATCAGGAAAGAAGTTAAAGATTTGACACAACTAGTTGTACAACTACAGAATGATTCCTACTACTACAAATGTACAAAACTGAAAAATATCTTTTTCAACCCCAACTTCTACTAATCAAAGAAACTGAACTGAACTGGAAACTGAATTGAAATCCATATGAACTAAGAACTACACTCAGCAGGAAACGAAAATAACAATAAAGAATCCTACCTCAGGGGTCAAAGAGCCACAAAAATAGAAAAAAAGGGAATCACAAATCTTGAGTGTGGCCTAACTCTATCATGTATTTCACAGCTTTTGTATACCTTTACCATTAAAGGAAAACTGGAGGTCACCAATATGTGTAGTCATAATCAGAACCTACTATTAATAGACAATCAATAGAGAAGATATATTCTCTACAGCACTATCTGCAATTATAGGCACCCCTGGTAAACACGTATAAAAGCCTTAAAATAATCACTGTGTGGTGGCAAGATAAACCTGGGTTTATCTTGCCTAACATGTTATGTAAATGTTGGAAGGCAAATATCCACCGGTTGTCCTGTAACTGGTGGGTGGCCAGTTCGAATCCCCGCTCCATCCGTCTCAGACGTTGTTTCCTTGGGCAAGAAACTTCACCCGAATAAAGAGCTATAAAGGTGCAGGCCATTTACTATTTAAAATAACTTTAACTAATATACTAGTTTAACAATGTTGCCCTCAGCTCCATAGTAACCTTTCAGAAGTAATTGTTTAAGGTTGATAATATGTCAATAAAATAACCTTACCATATGCACTGCTGTCTTTGTTTTTATTAACCACCACAGTATCCTGCTCTCACCTGAGTTCCTAGCCCCAGAAGGATGAGCATGAAGAAGAACAGCAGTGACCACAGAGGTGAGATTGGCAGCAAGGTGAGCGCTTCAGGGTAGGCCACAAAGGCCAGTCCAGGGCCGTGGTCAGCCACTTCAGACACAGGAACGTTCAGGTTGTGCGCCATAAAGCCCAGGATGGAGAAAATGACAAAGCCGGCATACACACTGGTGGCACAGTTGGTTATGCTGATGATGATGCTGTCTCTGTACAGGGGAATGAAAGGGAAAGACAGAGGGCCTTTGGTAAACTGCTGCAAAGCTATAGAATACATTTGTTCTTAAAATAATAATGACAACATTACCAGTTCCATTGTACACGCTAAACACAAAGGATGCATCAGGGAAACACTTGTTTAGAATTCTGTAAGCACTTGTTTGTTTGATCATTCATTCATTTTGTCAAAGCTTTTGTTCTGTTGTAAAACACTTGAAAAAATTTGAGAAGCTCTAAATCCTCTAATTTTCCCTTTGATTAGTTTTATTCACTGATTGGAGGGTTAAATACTGAAAAATCTGAATTCTTTTCCTATTAATTAAATACATAAAATCAAACAACGTCTAGCATTTTTGGCCCAAAAACAAATCAACTAATAGCATGTTCCTTGGTGCACTTTTTGATCTGAATAAAAATCAAATGAAGAGTTTGTACCATATTTATATTTGTCAAAATTAAATCGGCAGGTCTGATCTTAAAAAACACCAGAGATCGGTATCGGTTATTAAAAGCCTGATTTGTACATCTCTTGAAAGAATTAGGAAAAATCTGGCCTGGTAGTTATTGATCCTAACCTTTTCAGACCTGATATTTTTGTGAGCCTCGGCATATAAGAGCTGAGTTAATTATGCGTAAAGATTATCATTATAGCAAGCTAAAACCAGTCAGGAGTCAGGATAGACACCACTACTGTACTGGTGACAGCTGACAAACTCCAGCTTTAAAATATATCTGCTTTTCATCTATTTCCTGTGCCGCATTTTCTCAAACATTTTATTAGTTCAAACAAGGGAATTGTGCTTTCTTCCTTTAGAGTCTTGTTAGGGTTATTGAGGCGGATGTCTTTGATAACATACATGCTTGTTTGTTTCTCACCACTGAGACTTGTACTCTCTCCTATATTCTGCACTTCTGTCTGTGCACCGACTGGTGGTGTTACAGGAGAGCAGAATGTGTGTCTGCAGGGACTGAGCTGCAGAATGCTGGCTTGTTGGCACCTCCGTGCAGCTGCCTGGACAGATAGTGTAATCTCAAGCTCCTAGTCGGGGAACAAACTATATCTTTAACCTCCCTCTTTGCCCTCTGGAACCGCCCTAGCACCGTCACTGTCAACATGTGGGGACAATCTTGGGCAATACATTTTCCTTTTATCAGCCACTTCCTACGTTTAAACCTTCTCCAAGGCTGTTCGTTGTCTCCCTTGTTGACCAAGCACTTGCAAACACAGGTCAAAAAAGCTTTATCTTTGTACCTTGTTCTGTTAAACTGTTTTAAATCTTTTCTAACTTTCTTTTGGACAGAGTACTGACTGGTTTCAGAATCCTCTGACCTTTTACATCAATATTTTTCCCTGGCTTCTTAGCTAAAATATGTACACACCTTAAACCCTTTCACATTTTCTCATATCCAGAAACTTCAGTGTTTTATTAGGATTTTTATGTGATACACCAAAGTAACATTTTTAAGCCAATAAAAATCCGAAAAGTGTGGTGTCCATTTCTATTCAACTTTCATGTTAAATATTTTGTATTGCTAAATGACACTTTAGACAGTCCATCAGTCCATGACAGATGCAAACCAGCATGTATGCACACATTTAATGGTAATTTACAGAAGCCACTGAGAAAGGTTTTGCAATGTTCAATGAAGTCGGAGCAAAGTTAACCATGCATGCAAGAGAAGACCATACAAAGTTTAACATTTAAACCAGTAATTTTCTTTCTTTTAGATCACAGTAGTAAGACTGTAATAAAAAATGGCACATCAAGTGTTGATAAATCAGAAGAACAGACATAACTTTTCAAAAATCCCCAATTTCAGCTTACTAGATTTAGGATTTGAAAACAGTGCCCTTGTTGCTATTCCCCCAACCTGTACACCTAAACCTGTCACATTTTATTCAGACATTCTGAGCTAAAAAACCGTACATAACAAGGAGAGATGCACATTGCCACCAATCATATGTGTCATCCCCTGCCTTTGTCAATACTATACTATACCAAAACCCTAAATGGGGAGTGTTTACAAGTCTGTAGATAAATGGTAAATGGACTGAACTTATATAGCGCTTTTCCAGTCATACAGGCCACTCAAAGCGCTTTATACTAGAACCACATTCACCCAATCGCACTCACTAACGCTCACACATTCATACACCGATACGCAGATCGGTAGGCAACTTGAGGTTAAGTGCCTTGCCCAGGGGCACATCGACATATGGCAAGAGGAAGCTGGAATCAAACCCACAACCTTCTGAAGGCAAGATGACTACTCTTCCTACTGAGCCACAGTCGCCTAGATCCATTCTGTGAGCAGAAATTCTAAGTTTTTACCGGTGCCCTGTTGCTGATTAGATAGAACCCTTTTATGGAGTTTAGCTGCTTTTCTGCATTTCATTCAGGCAGCAATAGAGAGCAATACTTAAAACAGCTAACAGTAAGGCTGAATAAAGTACAGATAAATTGTTCACTCTTATCATTTTGGGCTTTCAACTACTGTCATGTAACATGCTGGACTTGAAATTATTAGTAACCTTTCGGAAATCTCTGAGATTTGTGGGACATTTACTTTAGGTCATACATTTGGAAACTGATGTTTTAGTGATGTGAACCATGCTAACCATCTACTAGATGTAAACCCTGTAATAATTTGTTTTCCTATTTTAGGAAAACTCTGTATTACAGTGGCTGCTCTCTAATACACACTATGATGCCATCGCTGCTCTTAATATAAACAATTCATGTCCACTAATGGCATGACATCTCGATTTTTTTAATGCTGTTTATATTTATCTTCGTATAGTTCTTAAAGCAAAATCAGAATTTGCTAACATTTACTAGAATATTAAAAGGTTAAAGTTTTACAAAAAGCTGAGATTGGAAATTGGCCACAAAATTCTGATCATTACATCACTTATTACAAGCAGTAAACATCTTCCTACCAGCTGCAGTTTTTTTTTACAGTCTGCTTGTACCTTTTTTTAGCTAAGCTAATATTATTCTGGCAAAAACCTTGTAAGTAAAGTACAGTGGATTTATTTTTTTAAGTGGTGCACAACTCCTTTAAATGAGTTTTTCCATGTCTTTCATCAGTTTTTAAGACTAACCTGAAACAGTTGTTGTGGAACTTGTTATAAGAAGCCATAGTGATGAGACCACCCCAGGCACAGCCCAAGGAGTAGAAGATCTGTGAGGCAGCATCTCCCCACACCTACAGGAAGAAAACCACACAGAAAGAAAGAAAGGGAATGTCAAGAAAAAACTTTCCTGTTTTAACATTTGTTTGCCAGGTTAGATTTGCATGTACCTTTGCATTGAGGACCTTCTCCCACTGTGGAGTCAAGTAGTACTTGATGCCATTTATAGCTCCATCCAATGTTATGCCACGGACAAACAATATGGTCAAAACCACATAAGGGAATGTGGCTGTGAAGTACACCACCTGGACACACATAGTAATCATGGAAAGCTGCTGAAATCAGTCTCAGGAAAGCCTAAAGTACTTCAACTGTAAATATGCAAAACACTGTATTTTTGTATGCGCAACCTGACCTTTCCTGAAGACTTCACCCCCCTGATGAGACAGAGGAACACCACGAACCAGGATACAGCCAGGCAGCCTAGGATAGGGAGGCGGACCTCTCCGAAGTTTCCAATATCATCGGAGATGTTCAATACGTAGTGCCTGAAAGACAGAGTTAAGAAACAGAAATTTTGAAATTCAATTAAATTAAATTTAAAAATACTTTATTCATCCCAAAGGGAAATTAAACGTTGTTGTAGCTCATATCATACAGGTTCCTTCAAAGAGCCGTTGTAGATGCTGATGTCTGTGGGCAGGAAGGATCTCCTGTAGCGCTCCGTCTTACAGCAGATCTGAAGAAGCCTCTGATTGAAGACACTGTTGTAGCACAACAGTCTCATGAAGAGAATGCTCAGGATTCTCCTGTTCTTCATTTTATGAAAAATCTTTCTTAGCACAATAATCTCCAGAGGCTCGAGAGGAGTCCCCAGAACAGAGCCAGCCTTCTTTATTAGCTTGTTGAGCTTTTTATAGAAGATATGCAGCATCTTGCTGCAAACACTGAAGGTCCTAAGCTTGCTCAAGAAGTACAGTCTGCTCTGTTCCTTCTTATAGACGGCTTCTTAAAATCTACAGTCATCTCCTTTGTTTTATTCATGTTCTAGATGAGATGATTGTTTCCACACCATGCCACAAAGCGGTCCACCAGCTCCCTGTACTCAGCTTCTTGTCCATCTCTGATCCACCCCACGACTGCAGAATCATCAAAGTATTTCTGCAGATGATGCAGAAATGGTCACCACATTTCATTTATTATTCCCCTAATATGGGTTGTTGTGTTAAAAGCTGATGTTCCTCTGTTATAGAATAAGAAAAGAAGCTACAAGTTTTCAACTTTTTAAAATTAGCTGATCTATAGTGCCTCACAAAACTATCCATACCGATCCATATCCATACTTTTTCAAATGTCATGTAACAACCACAAACGTCAATGTGTTTTATTAATTTTATTGTTATTGACATTTTCTGTTCCTCAACAGAGTATTGTAATTGTTTTATTGCCTGGCTGAATATTTAAGTATTTTGGGGGTATCTCTCTTGCTCATCTAGGGACTGAAATTCTTCCCTACTCTTCTTCGCAAAACAGCTTAAGTAAGCCATATTAGATAAAAAGGATCTAAGCATCGATTTTCAGGTCTTACTACAGATTCTTGCTTGAAATTAGAAATGGACTTTGACTAGGGCATTCTAGCACATGAACATGTTACTTCATTGTAGCTTTGGCTGTAGGCTTAAGGTCATCATCCAGCTGGAAGGTTCCAATCTAGTATCAAGTGTTTTGCAGCTCTTTAACAGGTTTTCTTTATGTATTGCCCTGTATTTAGCTCTAACCATTTTCCCCTCACTTGTGACCAGCTTTCTTGTTCCTATTGAACATAAGTATGCCCACAGCTGCCACAACCATGTTAGTGTATTCAGGATGATGTGCAGTGTCTTCTGCAGCTCTTTCCGAGTTACCACAGACCTCGGGGCTGCTTCTCTGATAATTTTCTTTACTTAACAATATCCTTCTTCTTGTCTCTCTTCCATAAAGGCCAACTAATAGTTTTGCCAGTGACAAGTCCTCAACCATTACATGAGCCTCTTGGCTGCCTCTCTGGTTAATGCTCTCTACACCTGGCCTGTCAGTTTGGGTGGAAGGCCATGTCTTGGTAGATTGGGTGATCTTTTTGTTTCCAGATGATAGATTGAACAGTGCTCAATGACATGTCTAAACCCATCCTTGACCTGTCTGCTGTGTTCCTTGGTCTTCATGATTTGACTAACATTTATTTTATTAGTAACAAATTTCTATCCTGTATGATTTTCCTTCCACTTCACAATTTGGCACTACTTTGTGTTGGTATATCACATAATTTGTGACTGCAGCCTGAAAAAATATGGAATACTTTTGAGAGGCACTGTATGCCACTTCTGCTAATGCAGTACCACAATGTTCAAACGCTGTTGCATTTTTAGTCACATCATGTTAAAATATTTCAGAGCTGCCTGCAAACACAAGACATGTTGATGCAAAGTTATCTACCAGGTGTGAGTCAATTTCGACTTGTGTCAACTATGATTTTCTTGTGAGACTCAGTCACTAGAAGTTACTTGTCAAATATATTTTACTGTAGCGATGCACATAGACAACTGCTGCTAAGTCAACAAGAAATCATGTCATGCCTATTTGCCGTAAGCCTACAAACTGTGCTTTGCTTAGCAAGGCTTTCCACCATTTTATTTGGATAGACAAGAAGAATGTCAAGTTGAAAATCCCTCTTGAACTTACTTCCAGTACTCCTCACTGGGGCTGGTCCTCTTGGTGCGGTTGACCACCTCCATCACCCCTGCTACTAGGCTGGTAGTGGTGTTCACCAGGCTGCCGTTCAGCTGCGCACCGCTGCCAACCACCCCGCTGCAGTCCGGAGTGTTCCAGGGGTTGTTGCAGTATGTCCAGGGCAGCAGGTTTGTCATGGACATGAAGAAGTAGTAGAAGGCAAGGCAAATGACCACATTGTAATAGATCCCGATATAGGTGGACACCACCATCATGCCATAACCAACACCTGAACAGGGGATGAGAAAGACAGGATAATATGAAGGTGTGAAATGTCCCACAAGTGTCAAACATTGAGTGAATATTTTTGCAAGAAAACTATACTTTAATCCTGTTTGCATTGTTCATTCGCAAAGTTAGACAAAAATACGTACACACATGTTAACACTTACCTTTGAACATAGGGCTGATCTTCCAGACACCCAAACACCCAAGGCTGGCAAACTGACCAAAGGATAGCTCGAGAAAAAAGAGAGGGATGCCGCAGAACACCAACATGATGAAGTATGGCAGCATAAAGGCACCTGGGGAGAGATGTATGAAGGCAAAACTCAGGTCCCATGCTTCATTTGATTATACAGGTAATTAACAAGTTCAACTAAATGAGTAATTGCCATGAGGTGTTGCTTTGAAGGCATTTTCCATCTACAAGTAATTCCCATTCGAAAAACATAAGGATCTAGAAGGAAGTAATCATGGAAAGTAATTATGCACCAGAGCAAAATTAAACGTTGCATTAGTGAAAGTCAAAAAACTGTTTAAGTAAAACCGTTTAGTTCTGAATTAAACTAAACTTAGTTATTAGTAGGTAAAAGTCTACAGAGCCTGGAGAGCATGTTCCTGATCTCTGACATGGCTGTTGTCCTCTGAATTGTACACTGATAAAATTATGCTGTCCTTTGTTAGGGGACGGACCAAAGATTACCACAAGCATCTATTTTAAATTAGGCTCAGAGAAGACAGGAGCTTCATTGGATTTATTTCTTTATTCTGCAAATTATTCATTTTTATTGCATTAGTGATGCAGTTTCTATTGTAACAAAAAGTAATCTTCACAAAGAAATATGATTACATGGAGGACACATTTTGCATTCATCTTTAATGATCACACAACAGAAGATCCACTCCTAAAACTGCTCTTGCTGAAAATGAAATAAGGGACTATGCTTGCATTTGGAGATGCTTCGCATTTGTATGTATATTTCTGCAAATTGCACCCCAAGTGGCAGATTCAACAAAACTAACACTGTTTATAATGGACAGATTGTGTGAAATATTTACTGTCGACTGTAAACTAGGGATAATTTTAATGCAGAAGAGGAAACAGCAGAAAAGCAGCCTTCTGCCTCTACAAAAAGAGGGTGTCAAAGAAGATGTTAGTTACCCTCTATTCCGGGGATGTATGTCTGGTAATTTTGAATATCACTCCTTTATTCAATTCAGTTGTAAAAACTGCCCAAAGGTTGTTGTTTTTTTTTTTCAGAAAAAAAGGTATTCTCATGGACGGTGCTTTACGGTGTCTCAAATAAACACATTTTGTCCACATCGGGCTCTAGTTCATCGAGGACAGCCTGCCTTAGACAATGGTTTTAGGATTTTAATCTGCACCCATTGTCATAAGGTACAACAAGTAGCCTTGTCAACAGGGGACAATCAAGAAACCGTCTTCATTTGTCAAGTGCAAAATAATTTAGAATTAGAACATAAACAAATACAAGAACTTCATTCTTATTATTGCAAATTTAAAGAATATCCTAATTTAGTCAGAAACTGAAGATTGTTGTTTGGAAACATCTTCTCTATTTGTAACTTCAGAGCCTGTTGTTTGTGGGAAAAACTCATGTTTAGATTGTGAAATGAGGACAACCGAAACCTAATGCAAAAACCTGAAGGTCTTGATGGCCATTTGTGTCACCATTTAATTAGAGCAATTTGCTCTGTGAATCCACTGCAGAAAATGAGGGGATTTTTGACGCAAGAAAATGGGCTAAAGAGTTAATGTGCTAATGTGCTAGTTAATAGCACATACCAATGAATGGACTGCTTGTCCACTTCATTAATAATAAAATTCAATATTGGTCTTCAGCACAATTCTTGACAATTCCTTGATTAACACATTTTTTAAATTTGTCTGGTAATTGTAATATGATTTTTGTTCTTTTGCTGTAAACATTTCTGAGGCATGTTTGTGACACCAAATTCAATGGGATTCTAATAAAAACAATATTTTTTTTTTTACTTGATGTTATCCCTAAAATTCTTCAGGTTGACAAATGGTATGTGCTAATGCCAAATTGTTCAGTTTTACTTTTGAAAAGAAAAAAACCTGCATCATCGACTTGACAGAAATATGTTACATCCTAAATAAGGTAAAACAGAAAAAATAAGTAAAGATAAACCTCATCTGTGATGAGAACATGTCATGTGTTAGCTGAGAGGTCAATAAATGTCCAGCTGATGCTGCTCAGCAGTGCTGCAACACTGCCTTTTCAGGCTCTAGCAAATTTTAGATGCTCATCTGTAGGACACATCTGTACATGTGTTTCCGTGTGTAATTAATTGTACCAGCAGATCCAGTGCAATGTTCAAACCTTATCACTGCTTCTAAAAGTCAACCGTCCTTCACATGCCACTGCACAGCATCTCCAGCCGTGTATGAGCTCCTGCATGGCCAACAGATGCAGAGTCAGAACATGGGAATGCAGCTCTCCATCACAAGTCGACAGTAATCCAAATGGTTGCTTTGTAAAATTAACCAAAGTGGGACTTCATGCAAAAAGTTCTGGTTTTTTTTTTCACTAAATTAGCTGCACTTCAGTGTCCATTGCTCATCCTCTAGAACATAAAAAAAGCTTTACAGAAAAGAACATACAACCGTGTTTTGACACACAGCTTTTAGGACGCATCTTCTTATGAACTCAATAAATTGGCAGTAAAAATTAGTTTTTCATCACTCTCTTCTACACATACAGTAGCCATGCAGCAGATGGCTATTCTCCCTGCATACCCAACTGCTGCTTGGTGAAGGCAGCTTGTCAGCAGCACAGCAGCAGCACCAGGATCCACTCTGTGCATCAGACACATACAGTACAACCACTAAACAACAATCTCGCGTGGCAAAGATTTGGCTGGAGTGACAGTTGTGCGACAGCTGCACTTACACTGAAATCAAATTTACACAAATGTGGACTCTTTACTTAATTGACTTCAGAAATGGTTCCACTGGATTTTAATTATCAGAGTATCAGAGTAAAAGGGAACTAATAACACATGCACACCACACTTTTCAGATTTCCATTTCTTGCTAAAAAGGCACCATATTTATTTCACTTAAAAAGTACTGCTATGTGTTGGTCCCAACAACACAGACTGACGCTCTGAGGGCCTGATCTTCAAAAGGTTTGTGTGTATGAAAACATGTGCAACATGGAATGGGTGCCCAAAGCTGATCTACAAACCAGGAGCAAATTGAATTGCTTGTGTAAAATCAGTGCAACAGCAGATGCAAACCTTTTAGTGTGTTTGCCAGGCCAGTCGAGAGACATAGTCCCTGCAGCGTGTCCTGGGCCGTCCCCTGGGCCTCCTCCTCTTGATGTGGAGGAGCAGCGGCTCTACTCCAATCTCCCGGATCTTCTTTCGGTCATGACCCAAAGTTCACGGCCATAGGTGAGGGTAGGAAGGTAGACCGAGAGAGACTGAAGAGAGAGCTTCACTTTTTCGGCTCAGCTTTTTCACCACAATGGACTGGCACATCATCCCCATTACTGCGGCAGGTGCCTGATCCGTCTGTCGATATCCTGGTCCATTCTCCCCTCGCTAGTGAACAAGATACTTGAACTGCTCCACTTGAGGCAGGAACTCCCCTCCAAGCTGAAGAGGACAAGCCACCCTTTTCCGGTCGAGAATGGAAGAGCTGATCTTCATCCCAGCTGCTTCACACTCGGCTGTGAACCGCTCCAGCGCATGCTGTAGGTCTTGGGAGGAGGATATTCAAATGTAATTCTTTACCTGTGATTTACCAAACCCGATACGGATTGTGGGTGTTTTCTGCGTCTATATTTAGCATGTTTGAAAGGCAGATGCAAACTGGCACACAAAAATGTCTGTGGTCACTGTGATGAGAAGGGGGCATAGGTACAAAGACAGACGATGGAGAGTGAGAATCTTCTGTACGCATGCCAACATATTTTGACTGCCAGAAATAAAAATAGTAGAGATATCATCTATCCAGCAATGCCATTTTAAAGCTGCAGCATTATAAACCCAGCACACCAATCACTTTATGGAGCACCAGCGTTATGTCTGGATGGACTGAGCGCCGCTATACAGCGCAGAAAAGGTGGTGCTGATTATAGTTGTCTGCTGCATGTTTGCAGCGGGACTGTAGACAAACTTTATGAAATTATTACAAAATCCAAAAACACTATCCCTTAACCCAAATTTTGATGCATGTTTATAAACAAAAAAGTAGAATATCAACAGGAGATGGGGGTTGTTTTCGAGGTTTTATGATTGATATTTAATCTTTTATCTTTTATTTTCTTCTTTTCAACTGTTTTTAGAAAGTGCATTATAATATTTCTTCTTCCTACTCTTATTGATTATGATTACCTTCTGCCACTCTACTCTCCCAAACTGCCCATGATGACCGCCAGCAGCACACGCAACATTCTCATTTAAGTAGGGTGGTCTGCAACACTTTTGCACCTGTTTTCCATTGCGCACGTAATCTTTGTAGATCACCCACAACCTATTGCACGTGCAAAAGATCAAGGGGTGTAAATGTTTTTCAAGGTACTGCATATGCAACAGTGTTGAGGCACTGGGCTTCTTTAAAGAACTCCTGCTAAGCTGAATAAGACGAAAGTTCACAGTATACAAAAAAATTGAAATTACTTGGCCACCAGGGCACCATCCTTACACATGCATATAGTTCAAATGCAATCTGCTAACTCTTAAGAGCTAAGAAGCCTGAAGAAAACTCATTTTCAGAAACTCAAGTCAGTGCCAAAATTCTGTAATCATGATGGAACCATTCTCAATTTTTTACTCACTACAGGTCCTTCTCAAAATATTAGCATATTGTGATAAAGTTCATTATTTTCCATAATGTAATGATGAAAATTTAACATTCATATATTTTAGATTCATTGCACACTAACTGAAATATTTCAGGTCTTTTATTGTCTTAATACGGATGATTTTGGCATACAGCTCATGAAAACCGAAAATTCCAATCTCACAAAATTAGCATATCATTAAAAGGGTCTCTAAACGAGCTATGAACCTAATCATCTGAATCAACGAGTTAACTCTAAACACCTGCAAAAGATTCCTGAGGCCTTTAAAGCTCCCAGCCTGGTTCATCACTCAAAACCCCAATCATGGGTAAGACTGCCGACCTGACTGCTGTCCAGAAGGCCACTATTGACACCCTCAAGCAAGAGGGTAAGACACAGAAAGAAATTTCTGAACGAATAGGTTGTTCCCAGAGTGCTGAATCAAGGCACCTCAGTGGGAAGTCTGTGGGAAGGAAAAAGTGTGGCAGAAAACGCTGCACAACGAGAAGAGGTGACCGGACCCTGAGGAAGATTGTGGAGAAGGGCCAATTCCAGACCTTGGGGGACCTGCAGAAGCAGTGGACTGAGTCTGGAGTATAAACATCCAGAGCCACCGTGCACAGGCGTGTGCAGGAAATGGGCTACAGGTGTCGCATTCCCCAGGTCAAGCCACTTTTGAACCAGAAACAGTGGCAGAAGCGCCTGACCTGGGCTACAGAGAAGCAGCACTGGACTGTTGCTCAGTGGTCCAAAGTACTTTTTTCGGATGAAAGCAAATTCTGCATGTCATTCGGAAATCAAGGTGCCAGAGTCTGGAGGAAGACTGGGGAGAAGGAAATGCCAAAATGCCAGAAGTCCAGTGTCAAGTACCCACAGTCAGTGATGGTCTGGGGTGCGGTGTCAGCTGCTGGTGTTGGTCCACTGTGTTTTATCAAGGGCAGGGTCAATGCAGCTAGCTATCAGGAGATTTTGGAGCACTTCATGCTTCCATCTGCTGAAAAGCTTTATGGAGATGAAGATTTCATTTTTCAGCACGACCTGGCACCTGCTCACAGTGCCAAAACCACTGGTAAATGGTTTACTGACCATGGTATCACTGTGCTCAATTGGCCTGCCAACTCTCCTGACCTGAACCCCATAGAGAATCTGTGGGATATTGTGAAGAGAACGTTGAGAGACTCAAGACCCAACACTCTGGATGAACTAATGGCCGCTATCGAAGCATCCTGGGCCTCCATAAGACCTCAGCAGTGCCACAGGCTGATTGCCTCCATGCCACGCCGCATTGAAGCAGTCATTTCTGCCAAAGGATTCCCGACCAAGTATTGAGTGCATAACTGTACATGATTATTTGAAGGTTGACGTTTTTTGTATTAAAAACACTTTTCTTTTATTGGTCGGATGAAAAATGCTAATTTTGTGAGATAGGAATTTTGGGTTTTCATGAGCTGTATGCCAAAATCATCCGTATTAAGACAATAAAAGACCTGAAATATTTCAGTTAGTGTGCAATGAATCTAAAATATATGAATGTTAAATTTTCATCATGACATTATGGAAAATAATGAACTTTATCAGAATATGCTACTATTTTGAGAAGGACCTGTACAGTAACTAGATCTAACAAACTCACATTTAGCCAAATGCAGCTCCAGCTACAAGTGGTGAAATGCATATATATTATATATACGTATTACTTCAGGCCCAAAATGCAAATGACAAGGTTTCTCCAACCAACTACCACTATCAATCATTCACTGAACTTCAATGAACTGTGAGCTCACAAAGTGAAACCCAATAACTTTCCTAGTATCCTATATATCCTTTACACAGTTGTACTGTAACACCAAAGCTGTTTTTAATGAAATGGTAACTGGAATATGTACCTCCTCCATTTCTGTAGCAGAGGTAGGGAAACCTCCAGACGTTGCCCAGGCCCACAGCATAGCCCACACTTGTGAGGACAAACTCGATCTGGTTGCCCCAGTTTCCTCTCCGGGAGTTTTCATCCTTCTTCACGGGCTCCCCTGGAACTGCTCCATTCTTTAACAAAGACAGAAAGAGACACAGAGTTGACATTAGGTAACAGAAAATTGAGTGGCTTTCTAAGATAGTGCTGCTGCAATGGGTCCAACAGCTTCAAAATTCACATAAAAAACACTTTATTGGTCAAGTAAATGGGCCGCATTCATACTTCAAGATTTCTTTGGATGTATCTAATGAATTATTTTCCTGATTGTTCAGCTTAATGTGAAGCTCAGCTATTTAAGTGTCAGGGTCATAAGATATTTCTGTCTCCTTTACCCCAAAGTGTAGCATAAGGTGGGCTTGCTCGAGCAGAAAGGATGAGAAGTGAAATCAGTGCCTTCAGAAAAGCCTCCCAGCATTCACTTTGTGCCGCCCTGATTTCCAGCTTTTCCTCTGCTCTTCTCCCTCCATCGCTCCATCTGCTGGCATCATATGGTCCCTCCGTGACCTCCTCTACACCCTCAGCTGTGTCTTTGCGGGCTCACATGACGGCACTTGTGCTGCTGCTGACGAATAAATACTGCCACGCACCAACTGGAAGTAATCCTACATCGACTGACTGAGTTCTGCCGATTCAGTTGAGCAAAAGCTGGGGCAAAAAAGCTCAAAGGTGAAATTATCTAACTGTTAAGCCAGGGTACTGTATATGAGCAAAATGTCTTAGTAAAGTATTTCAAGATAGGAACAGTTCGAGCCTCAACTATGTGTCACAAGAGAATAACTGTGAGAGTACACTTACATGTGCAGCTTACAGCCGTTATCAGGCTACAGCTGCAATGCAGAGGTGTCAGTGTTGTTTCATAACACTGAGTAAAAATAACACGCTTTCATGATTTTTACACCATTTAGACAACAATTATAAAATCATTTGGTTTTTTTTAAAACATTAAAGGAAGAAATATTCCTACGTTTGCTAAAGTAATATAACAGATTTTTCTAGGTATGTGTAGTTTTTATTTATTATTTTGATTTTAAAACATACAGTCAAGCAAACAGAGAATAAATATGCAAAACTGTGTAAATGGCGTTAAATGAAGAGGTTAGATCATGCTACTCAGTTTTGTTTTAAAATGTTTGTATGAATACAGTGATACCTTGAAACCGTGGTATACTGTAATGTTATTGTACCATGAAAATTATATACTTATACAGAACTCTGAAGTAGTATGGTTTCACTGAAGACCACTTCTTCCCAATAAACACAGCTCTTACAGAGACATCATGAGCACAAAAATATCAGACAAAAATAACAATAACCACATAAGCAGCTGCTACATTTTCTCAAAAGCTCTTGTCTGAGTCTAGCTGTGCGAGCATGTTAGGAGGGAAAAGCAAACAGAATTTCTCCAGCATCCTTGACCTTTCTTTCCTCAGGTCCTGATGCTGCAGATGTGACAGACAGGAAGATCAGCAAACAAGCTCAGTCGCTGAGGGCAGCCTCTGAGTGAACCAGCGGCTGCAGCAGTGTGTGGGTTGAAACCACCAGCAGAGATCCTGCCATCGCAGCAGGTCGCATTTTACAACATCTACATCCAGAGTTGACTTTGGAAGAACAAGAAGCAGCGGAGCCAGCGTGCAGCTGTGTGCTTGTTCCCGCTCACATCAACAGTACTTCTTGTGCCGACTTCCCCCTATGAGCAACCAGGTGTGGGTGTGCACATAAAACACAGACACACACACACAAACAAACACATGGACAAACACACAGTTTGGCAGGTTGCACTCAGCTTTGCAACAAGACAAACAAGAGCAGGAGACGAAACGCCGGGAATAGCAATGACCCTCCGATCTCTGGTGTTTATTCTCCAAAGCTCAACCTGATGTGCTCAAGACAGTCACACACAATGTGTGTGGAGTCTGAAACAAGTAGCACAGTAAGTGAACTCAAAGGAAATGTTGACTACATTCAGGTATTTTATAGCACACTGTGTACTGACAGATTGACAGCTCAGCGTATATATACTGAAACAGAAAATACAGCTTCACCTTACAGTGCCGTGAAAAAAATTCTTCTGTTTTTGTTTTATTTTTGTCACATTTAAATGTTTCAGGCCATCAAACTAATGTTATTATCAGACAAAGATGAGCTGAGTAAATACAAACTGCTGCTTTCAAACTGGGATTTTCTCAAGTGGAAAAGTTATCCTAACCAACCTGGCCCTACATTTAAAAGTAAATGTCCCACCTTTAAAAATGTATATTAACTGTGATTATGCTCAAACCTTCTGACAACTCAAAGTAGACGTAAATATGTCATGAAGCAACACATCAGGGGAACGTTTCAGAAGGTGTATGTCCTGCTACATCTGGCATAAAACTACCAACATCACAGCATTACAACTACAGTCAAACAAGGTGGAGGTAGTATGGTGGTCTGGGGCTGCTATGGTACTGCAGGACTTATACAACTTGTTCTAATAGATGGAACCTTTAATTCTGCTCCCTTCTCCTTTCTTGCAGTAAAGACTTTTAAACAGATCTGCAAAGAAGAGTTGGCCAATTTGTGGCAAACAGTTATTTGTTTTAAGGGCCAATAACTTTTTCATACAGAGTGAGTGGCTTGGATAGCTTTTACCATAATTGTATTTACTCTCGTTTTTTGATATTATATGTTGCCTGATGATCTGAAACGTGACAGAAAAGCAAGAACAGTTACATTTGTAAGGGTGGAAGACACTTTTACTACCTTGTAATAAATGATCTAATGTATTCTTAGAACGTATATCCATCCCTAAAGGTATCTGTCTGTTTAGGAATAAGACACAAGTAAAGGTTTAGAATTTTTGTTTTAAAATTAAATAACCACAAAGCAGCGTCAGTAAAAAGTACCTTTAAAATTATACCTATGCATGAGTCTTTGAGCAGAGTTAGCTAATGTGTAAAAAAAACTGTCATATATTTGGTAAATGTATAGAAAGTGAAATCTAGTAACTGTAACCACTACTGCCTATTTTAATGTACAAGATTTGCAATACTGCATTTTAGCTTGTGTGCATGATATTGTTGATCAAATCAGGATTTTCAGCTTCAAATTTTAACTTTTTTTTTCCCTTTGCAATGATGTTCCTTATGAGACAAAGAGGGGCTGCAGTGTCGCCCTGACACTCTGAGTTATGTGACCTGGTCTGGCCACTGCACTCAGGTGTCCACATAAAGCTGTTGGCGAAGGAAAGATGAATGAAGCAGAGAGCAGAAAAAAACACTAGAAAACGTTGTACCACGTTCAAAACAAACCATTACCTTAATGATGCAGGAGAACAATATTTTTCTGCAACTTTTGTCTGCATAAGATTAACTGGATTTGATAGCTCTAAAAACATATTACAAAACCAACATTATCACAAAATCTTTTAAAAAATACTAACGTTAGCTAACGTTAGCTTAGTGCTAAAGCAAACTGCATCACATGAAAACAGCTGGAGCAAGTTTAAAGATTTAAATATTTTAAATTCATAATTTCAGCCAGCTACGTGTTTAAAAACAGATGATAAAGCTTTATCAGAACATTATATTAGCCATTAACCTGAACAGCTTTTAAATATAAATTACTCATTCTTTGGTAATAGACATGCAATAATTCAAATTTTTACAAGACAGATGAACTGCTATGCAATGAAAGTGATACATGTAGAAACTTGCAAGAAATGCTAAAGGAAACTTATTGCAATTAACCCAAAATGATGACTAATACTTGGTTCACACGGCAAGATTTCAAAATTGTCGGCTGATTTTCAAAACCCGCGAGACCCCACACATGACGATTGAAAATTGTAGGTATAACAGATTACAAAGGTAAGCACAACACACCACACACTAACAGATTTCACTCATCAACATGTAGATGTCAGACAGGAAATTGTGCAAAACCTATCGAGATCAAATGTGAGTTCACAGTAAATAAACATGGCAAGAAGGAAGAAGCTCTGGCGATAGTTTCTAGACTAATTTTACTAGAGAAAAAACATTACAAAAATAAAAGGCGTTAGTTGGTTAAAGTAGTGGGAACAACATCAGCAGGGGCTCTACATGCTACACTATGATATTAAAGTGAGTTATTGTGTTTTCTTTCATTACACACTGTGTTTAGATTGTTCTCTGTTCTGATATTTCATTGAGCTTTCCTGGTTAATAACTCGTGTGCCATGGCAGTTGTTTTGTCTTCTGTACTTTGGATTCCCCTCTGTGTTTTCATCTGTTCAATTTCTGATTGCCTACACATCACATTCAACAGGCTGCATGCTTGTTTGTCCTTGGGAAAAAAAACAACCCACATATCGGGCCAAGACAATCCAATAAGTTGAATATCCCCAATTTGAGGTCGGAGCGGTCCTGCCGTCTTTCCAAGCAGACTAGATATCTCTTAATACACAACACACAGCAGGAATATCTCATGTTATCTTTAGAGCCATGAAAATAATCGGGGCATCCTTAAAATTGTTGGGCGCCACAGTCCGTCTCTGTGTCCAGGTGTTGCAGCCTGCAGCTTCATTGACCTCCTAGTCTGTCTGTCAGTCAGCTGGCCTCCACTCCTCTGTCACATGACTCTCTAGGACCATCTGGACTGTATGTAAGCATTAACCCTCTCTCCTGTCGTCCTTTTTAGTTTGTAACTTTTTTCCCCAGATCTCTTTTAAATAACAGCTCTGACCTTGCTAAAACCCATAACACCTGTGGTCATCCCAGCTGTTGTAAGAGCAAAACAGACAATCTTCAGAGCTAACACTCTGATTTGTTTTGGACAAATTTCAACCTTGATTTATTATTATTTTATTTTCATTTACATAGACTCATAAAGTAATCAAGACATTTCCACGGTTTAACATTTTGTCATATTATAGCTACAAACATTAATGGATGTTTAGGGGGATTTTATTTGATAGATTGACACAAAGTGGTGCACAGTTGTGAAGTAGAATTAAAATCATAAACACTACAAACATAAAACTGAAAGTTTGGCATGCATTTTTATTCAGCCTCCCCAGTCAAGCACAAGTCAAGAATTTGCAGAACAACCTTACTTTGTAATTACAACTGCAAGTCTTTTGGGGCATGTCTATACACGATTTACTAATTGAAACGATAATATTATAGCCCGTTCAATAAAAAAAGCTCAAGATTAATCTGCAGGTAGAGGATCTGTGCAAATCAGTTTTTCAAGTCTTCCCACAGAGTTGAAATTGAATTTAGATCTGGACTTTGACTGGAACATTCTAAAAATGAATATGCTTTGCTGTAAACCATACTATTGTAGCTCTGGCTGTAGGTTTGGCCTTGTTGTCTCTATTATTTTGTAGCCTCATGTATGGCTTCCTTCAGGATATGCTATTTTAGCTCCATCAATATCAAGTGGTGTGAATACTTTTGCAAGGCACTGTAAGATCAGTCCCTACTCGATAAATCCAGGAAGTGATATTAAAACGTAAAAAAGTGCACAACTTCAATGAGACAATTTGTGCCGTCATAAATTGTTGGGCTGCGTCACTTAACATTTACCTAACTGATTTCTGAGTGCTAAAATTAGACTGAAGCACCAAAGAAACCAAATACATTGCAGACATTCAGGTTCTTATATATGTAGGTTTTTATATTCTGACATCAAAAATATTTAATCAGAGGTGGAGGTAGGTCATTAGCTTTCTGTGAGAATATTCACACAGGTTTGAGATCAGCGGTCTGTCAAATTTCCTGCTACGAGCTGTTCTCTCTGCTGAGCTGATCTTAAAAAGAATGCCAGCTCAGTGCCTCAGAGGGAGATGCAAGCAAAGCTGCTGATCAGCTTCGTGAAGCTCAGACTCTTAAGTGCTAGGTGTGACATAAGTTGGGATCAGAGTGGCTTATCCAGAAACATGTCACTTTTCAAATATCTGCAGTTGTAATGCAAACAGAATACATTTATGTAGATTAGGTGCCTATTGCATACCCTTAAAGATCATTGTTGACCTTTCCATGGCTTGCTTCCAATAACTGCTCAAATGCACTATACCTGATTCACAGTTACAAGATAAATATCAAATCTACAAGTCCTTCTCAAAATATTAGCATATTGTGATAAAGTTCATTATTTTCCATAATGTCATGATGAAAATTTAACATTCATATATTTTAGATTCATTGCACACTAACTGAAATATTTCAGGTCTTTTATTGTCTTAATACAGATGATTTTGGCATACAGCTGATGAAAACCCAAAATTCCTATCTCACAAAATTAGCATATTTCATCCGACCAATAAAAGAAAAGTGTTTTTAATACAAAAAACGAAAAAACGTCAACCTTCAAATAATCATGTACAGTTATGCACTCAATACTTGGTCAGGAATCCTTTTGCAGAAATGACTGCTTCAATGCGGCGTGGCATGGAGGCAATCAGCCTGTGGCACTGCTGAGGTCTTATGGAGGCCCAGGATGCTTCGATAGCGGCCATTAGCTCATCCAGTGTGTTGGGTCTTGAGTCTCTCAACGTTCTCTTCACAATATCCCACAGATTCTCTATGGGGTTCAGGTCAGGAGAGTTGGCAGGCCAATTGAGCACAGTGATACCATGGTCAGTAAACCATTTACCAGTGGTTTTGGCACTGTGGCCAGGTGCCAGGTCGTGCTGAAAAATGAAATCTTCATCTCCATAAAGCTTTTCAGCAGATGGACGCATGAAGTGCTCCAAAATCTCCTGATAGCTAGCTGCATTGACCCTGCCCTTGATAAAACACAGTGGACCAACACCAGCAGCTGACACGGCACCCCAGACCATCACTGACTGTGGGTACTTGACACTGGACTTCTGGCATTTCCTTCTCCCCAGTCTTCCTCCAGACTCTGGCACCTTGATTTCCGAATGACATGCAGAATATGCTTTCATCCGAAAAACGTACTTTGGACCACTGAGCAACAGTCCAGTGCTGCTTCTCTGTAGCCCAGGTCAGGCGCTTCTGCCGCTGTTTCTGGTTCAAAAGTGGCTTGACCTGGGGAATGCGGCACCTGTAGCCCATTTCCTGCACACGCCTGTGCACGGTGGCTCTGGATGTTTCTACTCCAGACTCAGTCCACTGCTTCCGCAGGTCCCCCAAGGTCTGGAATCGGCCCTTCTCCACAATCTTCCTCAGGGTCCGGTCACCTCTTCTCGTTGTGCAGCGTTTTCTGCCACACTTTTTCCTTCCCACAGACTTCCCACTGAGGTGCCTTGATACAGCACTCTGGGAACAGCCTATTCGTTCAGAAATGTCTTTCTCTGTCTTACCCTCTTGCTTGAGGGTGTCAATAGTGGCCTTCTGGACAGCAGTCAGGTCGGCAGTCTTACCCATGATTGGGGTTTTGAGTGATGAACCAGGCTGGGAGTTTTAAAGGCCTCAGGAATCTTTTGCAGGTGTTTAGAGTTAACTCGTTGATTCAGATGATTAGGTTCATAGCTCGTTTAGAGACCCTTTTAATTATATGCTAATTTTGTGAGATAGGAATTTTGGGTTTTCATGAGCTGTATGCCAAAATCATCCGTATTAAGACAATAAAAGACCTGAAATATTTCAGTTAGTGTGCAATGAATCTAAAATATATGAATGTTAAATTTTCATCATGACATTATGGAAAATAATGAACTTTATCACAATATGCTAATATTTTGAGAAGGACCTGTATAATGTGGTTTAAAACTCTAACTGGTTGATGGAATATCTCATAAAAATGCTGTGATTGTGTTAAACTAGTGCTTAAATATTAGTAGCTGTTCTTTTTTTCATATTTCCATTTTCAGCTGCAGCATCGTCTTCCATCCTCTGTTTAAAAAATTGTTATGTTTAAATCTAGGTTTTGTTTTTGTTTTTGACTCTTCAAACTGGATTATCGCTATTGTTAGGGTGGCATTCTCTAAGTACAAAGTTAGCGCTCTTTTGGCTGCAGTAACCAGCCCATTTTCTGTTCATTTTCAGTGTATCCCCTGATTCATTGCAGAAATTTTAAAGCTCAACAACACTGGATGGATGCATGAGTGTTTCAGATTTCAATTTTCCTACATCTGTTCCCAATGGTCTTTTTGGATGTTTGATTTAGATCACTGTGCTGCTGGCATTTAAATCTTCAGCTTCAAATTCTGAGCAAGTCACAAGTCAGTCAGTCACAAATGTATTCACTGCAGCTTATTAATGAAGCACAAAATTATCATCATCTGAATTTAAATCAATCGACTATATCTACAAAGATTTCCTCTACTTATTCCCTATTGTTCTCTCCATATACAGGGGTTGGACAATGAAACACCTGGTTTTAGACCACAATAATTTATTAGTATGGTGTAGGGCCTCCTTTTGCGGCCAATACAGCGTCAGTTCATGACATATACAAGTCCTGCACAGTGGTCAGAGGGATTTTAAGCCATTCTTCTTGCAGGATAGTGGCCAGGTCACGACGTGATACTGGTGGAGGAAAACGTTTCCTGACTTGCTCCTCCAAAACACCCCAAAGTGGCTCAATAATATTTAGATCTGGTGACTGTGCAGGCCATGGGAGATGTTCAACTTCACTTTCATGTTCATCAAACCAATCTTTCACCAGTCTTGCTGTGTGTATTGGTGCATTGTCATCCTGATACATGGCACCGCCTTCAGGATACAATGTTTGAACCATTGGATGCACATGGTCCTCAAGAATGGTTCGATAGTCCTTGGCAGTGACGCGCCCATCTAGCACAAGTATTGGTCCAAGGGAATGCCATGATATGGCAGCCCAAACCATCACTGATCCACCCCCATGCTTCACTCTGGGCATGCAACAGTCTGGGTGGTACGCTTCTTTGGGGCTTCTCCACACCGTAACTCTCCCGGATGTGGGGAAAACAGTAAAGGTGGACTCAGAGAACAATACATGTTTCACATTGTACAATCCGGGTTAGCACCCGAACATCCCTTTCAGACAGCTTCCTCTTGCGTCCACAGTTAATCCTGTTGGATGTGGTTCATCCTTCTTGGTGGTATGCTGACATTACCCTGGATACCGTGGCTCTTGATACATCACAAAGACTTGCAGTCTTGGTCACAGATGCGCCAGCAAGACGTGCACCAACAATTTGTCCTCTTTTGAACTCTGGTATGTCACCCATAATGTTGTGTGCATTTCAAAATGTTGACCAAAACTGTGCTCTTACCCAGCTAATTGAACCTTCACACTCTGCTCTTACTAGTGCAATGTGCAATCAATGAAGACTGGCTACCATGCTGGTCCAATTTATCCATGAAACCTCCCACACTAAAATGACAAGTGTTTCAGTTTCATTGTCCAACCCCTGTATCCCCATTCATGTTCCTGTAGGAAAAAAAAAATGCAAGCATAATGATACCCCCACCACCGTCTTTGACACTTGCAATCAATGAAGGGGTAATATATTTCCCTCGATCATTCAGTTTTAGTTAGGTGGACTCCAGTTAACATATCAGAGATCACTATTAACCTAAGCTTATGAAATACATATTTAAAAGGCAAAATTCAGTATTCATTTTTATTAAATAGAAAAAATATTTAAAAAACAATTTTTGTATAGTTTATATGAATAAAAAAAAAAACAAGCAAAAGAACAAATAGCATGACAGCTACTGTGTTTTAAGATTTAACACAAAAAATCTTCTGAAAACAGTAGACAAGAACTCAGAAAACAACACAAACTTTAAACATGGTTACCAGACAGCTGAAACCAATTCTGTAAAGCTGTTAACGATGCTGGATTCTAGCAGGACAAGCAAGACCTCACATGTGGTTACTTCAGACAATATTAAAATACAGTTTCCTTATTTGCACTTCTTATTCTTACTTGACAGATTCATGTAATACTTCTGCCGTCAGCCCAACCCATTAGTCC
Organism: Girardinichthys multiradiatus; assembly: GCF_021462225.1. NCBI lineage: Eukaryota > Metazoa > Chordata > Actinopteri > Cyprinodontiformes > Goodeidae > Girardinichthys > Girardinichthys multiradiatus. The sequence continues at coordinate 13,456,087 of NC_061799.1, forward strand.
TATCTTCTCATACACTTGCAGCAAAAAAGCAGTCAGTAACATGCAGAGCTTTGCACAGGCCAGATGATCTCTGCTGCAGAAAAGTGATTTGTCAATATCGTGCAATTGCTCACTGTGCATGACATTTGCTGCCTAAAATAATTTTATCTACACCTTCGACCTGTGGAGTGATGACATTTTACTCACAGCTTTCTCTTTTCTCTTTAAGGGAAAGCTCTTTGTTTAGTATATCTGCAGTGAAGGTTCATACTGCATGTTTGGGCAAGTGAATGTACATAAATGTGAATGTATAAAGTTTATTATTTTCCATAATGTCACGAGGAAAATTTAACATTCACATATTTTAGATTCATTGCACACTAACTGAAATATTTCAGGTCTTTTATTGTCTTAATATGGATTATTTTGGCATACAGCTCATGAAAACCGAAAATTCCTATCTCACAAAATTAGCATATCATTAAAAGGGTCTCTAAACGAGCTATGAACCTAATCATCTGAATCAACGAGTTAACTCTAAACACCTGCAAAAGATTCCTGAGGCCTTTAAAACTCCCAGCCTGGTTTATCACTCAAAACCCCAATCATGGGTAAGACTGCCGACCTGACTGCTGTCCAGAAGGCCACTGTTGACACCCTCAAGCAAGAGGGTAAGACAGAGAAAGAACTTTTTGAACGAATAGGCTGTTCCCAGAGTGCTGTATCAAGGCACCTCAGTGGGAAGTGTGTGGGAAGGAAAAAGTGTGGCAGAAAACGCTGCACAACGAGAAGAGATGACCGGACCCTGAGGAAGATTGTGGAGAAGGGCCGATTCCAGACCTTGGGGGACTTGCGGAAGCAGTGGACTGAGTCTGGAGTAGAAACATCCAGAGCCACCGTGCACAGGCGTGTGCAGGAAATGGGCTACAGGTGCCGCATTCCCCAGGTCAAGCCACTTTTGAACCAGAAACAGCGGCAGAAGCGCCTGACCTGGGCTACAGAGAAGCAGCACTGGACTGTTGCTCAGTGGTCCAAAGTACTTTTTTCGGATGAAAGCAAATTCTGCATGTCATTCGGAAATCAAGGTGCCAGAGTCTGGAGGAAGACTGGGGAGAAGGAAATGCCAAAATGCCAGAAGTCCAGTGTCAAGTACCCACAGTCAGTGATGGTCTGGGGTGCCTTGTCAGCTGCTGGTGTTGGTCCACTGTGTTTTATCAAGGGCAGGGTCAATGCAGCTAGCTATCAGGAGATTTTGGAGCACTTCATGCTTCCATCTGCTGAAAAGCTTTATGGAGATGAAGATTTCATTTTTCAGCACAACCTGGCACCTGCTCACAGTGCCAAAACCACTGGTAAATGTTTTACTGACCATGGTATTACTGTGCTCAATTGGCCTGCCAACTCTCCTGACCTGAACCCCATAGAGAATCTGTGGGATATTGTGAAGAGAACGTTGATAGACTCAAGACCCAACACTCTGGATGAGCTAAAGGCCGCTATCGAAGCATCCTGGGCCTCCATAAGACCTCAGCAGTGCCACAGGCTGATTGCCTCCATGCCACGCCGCATTGAAGCAGTCATTTCTGCAAAAGGATTCCCGACCAAGTATTGAGTGCATAACTGTACATGATTATTTGAAGGTTGACGTTTTTTGTATTAAAAACACTTTTCTTTTATTGGTCGGATGAAATATGCTAATTTTGTGAGATAGGAATTTTGGGTTTTCATCAGCTGTATGCCAAAATCATCTGTATTAAGACAATAAAAGACCTGACATATTTCAGTTAGTGTGCAATGAATCTAAAATATATGAATGTTAAATTTTCATCATGACATTATGGAAAATAATGAACTTTTATGTGCTAATATTTTGAGAAGGACCTGTATTTGTGTGTTGTTTGTAGCGATGCACCTTTCAGATATTTGTGCCCTGTTCTGGTGATAGCAGTTTAACCCAAATCTGATTTTTCTTAAGAACTATAATATAGAAAGATAAAAACTGCACTCAATATATTTATTTTGAAGCCTTCTTGACGTGAGTGGTTATTAAATATTTATTGCAGTAGCAGGTTTTTGAGAGAACAGTTATGTTTACAGTAAGTAAAATAGGGTTTTACAAATATTTTTAAATAAAAACATCTTGTATTAAACCTAGTGCTGTTAGCACAGCCAGCACGTTAAGAACGGTAAGTTCTCACTTGAATCATATCATAGTTTGTTTCTCAGTACTATTTCATACTAAATTATCTGAGAAATATACTGAATGATTTTGAGAAGATGTTTTGAAAGTCGCATAGGGTTTTATGATTTAAGAAAAAGACACACCTCCATTGTTTATTAGTTTGGATATGCTACCGCATCCCACAATGCAATGCAAACCTGGCTACGGAAAGGTGTTTCTCTCATGTCTGCAGAGTACACCTGGTAGCTGTGTCAGATTGAGGTCAGATCACAGTCACACAGAGTCCAACCAAGACCACCCCATCCAAAGGGTCTCGTTGTTTTGTTCCTCACAAAAAAAACAGTGCGCTGTTTTGTGCGCACATTATATGTATTTTGTGGGCACAAATTATTATTTTGTGGGAACTAATTAGTATTTTGGGGGAACTGATTAGTATATTGTGCGCACGCTACATATTGTTTTCCCCCATGTCAGTTCCTGAGCGCCGTACGTTAAACATTGAAAACAAAAATATATATATATAGTAATATTGGGTACATTCAAATAAATAGCTTGAAGTAAAAACAGCTTTAGTAAAATCTAAAATATCTTATCTTGTTTAAAAATGTATGGTTCTCATTGTTATGTTGTAATAATTTTCTTTATTATTTGGCTGATTTGCAGTTTTTGCATACTTTAACCAGTGATATTCAGGGTCTTTCTCTGTTGTGTCACAGGTTGGAAGGTGAAAGGTTTGGAAGCCATGGCACAAAATTTGCATTTACTGATTAAGGTGCCATGATTAGAATTTTGTAATCAATTTCTAAATTGATGGTTTCTGTAAAGCACTGACCAGTACCAATTTTAGATGATGTAAGAACATCATAACAAATATTTCTTCCTTTCTGTTGACATAAAACTGGAGTTTTACCATTGTTTGAATGCAAAGAAAACTTATTAGAAGTCCCAGGACTTAGCACCTTATGTTAGCAGTAAGCACGGCTGGTATTATGAAAAACAGCAGTCTGTTTGTGTTTCTACAGAATGCAGATTCTTAGTTTAACTCTGAGATTTACAAAAAGCTATCAACATTTCAAAATCTACCATGTTCAATTAGATGTAGAAAACGTATAATGAAAAAACAGTGCAGGATTCCTGTACACCAATCAGCCATCCTGTTGTCTGCTCTCTCTCTTGCTCTCTCACATCATGAATGAACTGCAGAAATTACTCAACATGTAGTAGCAAATAAAATAAAGTTTGTTTGGCTTCCTTTCATTTTAAAATTTCACACATTACTGAAGCAGAAAACTTGGCTTAGGCATGGTGTGTTTAGTAACCATGAGATAAGATTTTTCAGTTTAAATCAGGTGTTCACTGTTCAGAGGCGAGCAAGTTGTAATAGATTAACAAAAGCAGCGCTAGATCTCACCTCACATTAGGTCATACATGCAGCTTTGATAAAGAGCAACACCTCTTGCACTAGAATATGCTTTGCAGGTCTTAAATTCAACAGCTAATTCAACAGCTACGTAACGGACATGGCCAATGACAACTTCCGCAGCACTGACATTCTGAACTCAGACTGAGTTGTTATACAGTATTGTGGTGTTTGATGTTCATGTTTAGCACTTAATAAACCATTTCATTGTTAATCCTTCTCATAAATTCATGCTTAAAGTATAATAATGCCAATAGAAATGCAGCAATTTATTGTAAAGCTATGTCTGTGACTGTTTTTGTGAATTTCTCCTCTTGCTGTTTTTGTCTAATTTTACACAGTCCAAAGAGTTGAAAAGATTACTGTGAAACAGGCAAAACAACATGTTGCCATTTAGTCCAGGATTCCCAACCAGTGGTCACCCATCCACATATTCACGATTGCACACGTAATCTCCCCTGCTGGACCTACACAGAGTTTAGTAAACATGTCTGTCTGTGCTGACTGAATCCACTTGGCTATTATGGCACAAAAAGCCTACCGGATCCCCCCAAAACCGGGCAGCTCAAAGCATCTTTTATCATTGGGCTGTGATGTGTGAGTAATAGGTCTAAAGACAGTGTAAACCGTAGCTTCTCAACCTGCTACCATTGGGGCCACATACCAAAGGATCCCATTGGGCAGGGATTGAATAAATCCCCCTCCATGGCTGATTAAATTAAGTTCAGTGGCTTGGGTGTCAGGAGCAAGATGAGAGAGAATTGGGTGCTGTTAGATAAAAGATGGGAAAGATGGTTGCTCAGCCAAGGATCACATACAGGGTACATCTCTTCAGGCTTTAAGTCAGTCAGCAAACCAAACATCTTGAGCTCATGGTTATAAAGAGCATCTTACAATGCTGACATTTTTAAATATGGCTTACATTCTAAGTATAGGTAACTGTTAATCTTACATTCCCAAGGCATCTGGCTTAATCAGTGTTTCAAGACAAGGAGAAATGTTGGTAGGGGGTCATTAAGAATTACAGTACTCTATGATCTAATTCGGATCTGTTTCATTGCTGATTCAACTTTTAATTCAGACAGTGAACATGGTTTTGAATAGAGATGACTTGTATTGGCTGATTTTGATCTTAACTGACCAGTTACCGATCAGGATAACTGGTCAGTTGGAAACCCAAAAATCCAATCTTTTACTGATCAGTGAATGAAGTATATTTAGGCACCATTAGTACATCAAAGGAAGTTTGTGGAAGTAGTTACTGAGGCAAGAAGAGTCTTGAAGAGAAGTTAAAATCGGATAAAATCTGTATCAGTGGGACAACACTTTACAAAAAGTGAAGAGTGGACATAAGCCACAAAAAGTGTTTTACAGATTGAAATCTCTAAATCCAGCTGAATCTAGCCAAAACAGATCTTAGACTTTAGTTTAAATGCCTAAGCAGATAAGAAAACAGTTTAACAAAAAAAAAAACTTTGAAATGTATCCAAAACCTAGTTTGATACACTGAATCTTTCAACATTAGAACTGGGTAACTGGGTAATTTAACGTTCTTGTCTCTCATATTTAAGAACAGGTGTCAACAGCAGTTGCAAAACTAGTAAAAAGTAGACCTTTAAAACTAGATTTTAAAATGAAATATCCAAATATTCACAATACAAGATAATATACAATCCATCTGTGAAGCAGTACAATTAAGAAACCATAATTCATGCAAATTCAACATCACAATCAATCTCACAATAAAAGAAACTGTAAATTGTAACCTTTTTATCTTTTAGTGCAAGATGACAATATTAACATATTCCATAATAACAAAACGTTATGCAATGAGAGATTTTTGTTACACTGATACCATAAAAACAATTTCTGTGATTAAAAAGTTGCCAAAAATATAATTATAGATGCAGATTCTGAATTAAACTCTTCTGTCTGTGGTAAATTCCTAGTTGTTACTCTCTGGTATTTTAGCAGTATACACATCTTAAATATTTTCAGCTGTATGTGAATTAAGTTATGAGGACAAATCTACCAGAGCTTAATGTGGAATAAATTATGCCAGGTACATTCTTAGCAAAGTGAGGGCTATGGTGAGACTTACATGAAGGTCATTAAGTAAGGGTCACTTGTTTGAAATCTGGCACATAACACCTGTAGCAACAGATGCACACCGCCCCAAAGTTATACCAATAAAGCTTTTTTTCAATTCCAACAAATTCAGTTTTTTTATGTTGTGCCAGTTTACAACATCTGCTGTCTCACAGCACTTGACAGATAACAAAATATTTAGTTCATATATGGAAATATTTAGTTAACTCAATCCAATCATAAAGACAGATTGAAAGTCAGTTACATACATTCCAGTTCGACAGTAGTTATAATTTAATGCATCCATGTCTAAGTTTTTCAAAGGAAACCCAGCCGATTGCATTGAGTCACTGACTTGCAGCAATTTAGCATTTAGGTAGCAACAGTGGAGAGAACTCCTCTTTAACTCGAAAAATCTCCAGTGTGAGTCAACTTCTGCCCTGAAAATTTCAAAGTAAAATCTGATCTCAAGTATTACATGAGTGAGGAGTCATCGGATACCTGATTCCAAGTAATCCAATTCAGTCAATTTCTGGCAGTACTAGGGACAGTATCTGGTTTGCATGATCTGTCAGCTATGTACATGAGGCAGTTGGTGAACCTTGCTCTTGATGATTGGCCAGTGGATTGGTATGACAGTATCCTATGAAATCTGTGAGTACAAGTCATTTTCCTTAAGACTAAATCAAAATGACACAAAAATATTAAAGATTGTGTTTGCTGCAACACAGTTCCCTACCTTTCAAATGATTTCCATGGTCATAAACAGCATTAGCCCTTAAAATATTCCATATGGTCTTACTAGTAAGTAGCTTCAGAATATCTTTTTTTCACCAAACCAGGAGCAAACCAGCCTGAAATCCTCAAATACCTTCCACAGTGGAGCAGGAGAGGGGCTGGATGTGTTTGTAAACAAGGTGCAGTCTAGTCAAAGATCATTGGGACAAGCATGTTGAAGTCTGATGAATTTCTAAAGGTTTAGTTACTGTTGAGATACTGTCTGAGTTCCAAAATTACCCACTGCTGTTGAGCTTGATGTTTCCTTGCATGTACCTAAGCAAGAGCTGATTTCTAATATTAAGATATATCAAGGTATAAAAAAGCATCAATATCAACATATTTTATGTTTTACTGTTCGTACGATTTAAACACTTTCCCTTTCTTACAAAAAATTTAAAAAAAAGAAATATCTATGTTTACCATATAACAAGGACCGTCATGGTGTGGAAACTAAAGACATGCCAGATTTCCCTCTTAAAAGAAATGTTCAGGATTTTTGAAGTAAGGTTTCTTTTAAAAGCTTATAGGCAGTTAAAAACTTACTTTAAGTTGATAACTCTAAAACTGTCTTTATTTACTAAATAAAGACAGTTTGAGAGTATTCAGTATTTGGACTTGTAACCACGATTGCTTGCAGAGTTTTGCAGTTTTGCTCAGCTCCTCATTTTCTACAAGTGTGGGATGACAGTTACCTGTCAAGGTATTGTGAAGCTTCAGAAATAGGCTATTCTTGGATTAAACAACATGAGGCTGAGCAGAAAAGATTGGGAGACTGGGAGTGGCTGTCTGAAACAGAGACAGACGCTGAGAGTTTGAGAGAAGCTGTCACAGAAAGAGAGTTGGAGACGGGAGGCCAAGGACCGGGAACAGCTGATTTGTGCAGACAAGCAGCCAGGTTTAGCAGGAGCTGTTGCACCCTTGTGCACCCATCCACCCTTGAACACACTCTCCCACCCCCTTGTTCTCTCTCTTGCTTGTTCACTCATTTGCTTAACAAGTTCATTTGTGCATAGGCCTTCATCAGGGTATGGAAGTCAAGTGATGCGCGAGACTCGCCTGCGGAACTGTTGGCCCTCGCAAGCTGTTCACCTGCACCCCTCCTCTCCCCAACACAACATAGCACTCCCTAACACACACAGACTCAAAGACTTTCACAATGTGTTTATATTGGTGCAAGACAGACATTGTATCCAGAATTGCCAGAAGCCTGAGCAAATGTTGTGTGAATGATCTTCATGCTGTGGCATTTCCCCAAGACCCACTGTAGAGTCAGAATTCAAGTAGCTTCATAGACTAGTTTTGTTGATTGTAAAGCTGACATGATTATTTGATCAAAGTATCAGTTCAAGAAAGCATACTGCACAATTACTGTTTTGATAAATGACTGATTGCTTCAAAATGTCTCAAGGAAAAGATTTTAAAGCTCTTCCAGTTTCCTCTAAAACATGATAATTCCCTGCATTTCTTCTGCATTTCCGGAGTTTGTTTGAGTCTTTGACTGTTGCAAAAAACTGGAAAAGTTGGTAAATTGCCTGCACTTGTATAGTGTTTATCAAATCTAAGGACTCCAAAGCACTTTACGCTACAATCATTAATCCACCCATTCATAGACACCTTCACACACTGACAGTGGTAAGCTACATAATAACCACAGCTGCCCTGGGGCAGACTGACAGAAGTGAGGCTGCCATACAATCGTCTCCACTGGCCCCTCTTACCTCCATCAGTAGGAAAGGTGGGTGAAGCGATATCCTTTACCAAGATATCGGTTAATTGCAAAAGTACTCAACGTGTTCGGAGATGTCCGCTCCCACTGCGCTAACAGCCAGCTCGCCTCGCCATCTGTCAGCTGACCGTCCAGTTGAGGCTCCCTAGACCAGGGGAGGACACCTATCTCCCGACCCATCGTTTTCATACTCCCGTTGGGTTTCACCAATGAGTGGAAGTTAAACACAGATATAATTTGGTCAGATTATATATCTGATGTTAACATTTGGTTTATTTGTTATTATGCTCTACAAATAAATTGATTTAAACTTGGTTCAGAAAGTTATTATGTTAGTGTTTAACTGTTTTTTCTTAGTTACCAATAAATGTGTGGTATTTGTCAGAAATATACTATATTTAGTGTTTTCATATCTATGAACATAAAAGTTATTTTAAACATTTGGCTGATTATTTAGCGAGAATAAAATTAAAAGATAATAAAACAAGAATATTCTGAAGAAAACAAGCTTATATGCCATCAGCTAAATTAACCATGTGCAGTTATGTACAGTGGAGACAGCAGGGTTAACCTTCGGGCTCCATTTTTACAGCTTCACAACTCTGCTTCACGCTGTCACGGTTGCTAGGCGACAGACATTATGCTGAGGTAAGGGCAGGAACAGCTGGTGAAGGCTAGACCATTCAAATTCACAGATCACTTTTGGCCACCCGGCCTATGTAGAACGGTCCTTCGAAGGATGCAGCCCCTGCATTTGGACACAGCACTCAGACACTCCACCAATGGATGGCCTTTTGACGAGTGGAAAAAAAAAAAAAGAGTGGAAATGTTTAAATTGTGTACATTTCCACGTCTCTTCAGGAGAGGTTATGTACAGTTGCCTTCAGGTTTCTGGAGTTAATGTGTTTTAAACACAATCATTATAATGCAGTGCTGATTAGTTTCTAAGATTTCTGCAGCGCATGAGTTAAAGTTGCTAGGCAGTTGAGGCTTGCATAATAACAAATAAACCAAACAGGCTACATAAATGTTTATTTACGCATTTATATATAAAAAAAATACTGTTTACTGGAACCCCAAAATTAGTCGACTCCAGCTAAAATCCTTTGGAGCCGGGTCTCCAGTTACATCGTCTACAATCTTAGATTAGGATTAAGCAATTATTCCAAAAGAGGAAAATGGGCAGATGAATTAGAAGTGAAAAACATTTCTACTGGTGGTGATTTTTTTTTTCCAACTCTACTACATTTTTTTTTTTTTAGAGAAGTAAGGCAATCAGTGATCTGTATGCTGGCTAATGAATTTACAGCATTGTAACAACTCTCTTGTTAGCTCTCCTTCCAGCACTCTCCACTGGAGCCAGTGTTAACAAACATCCTCACTATGGAGCCGCCACTAATCCCTCATACTGCAAAGCAAGTGTGCTGCTTCACCAAAAGCACACACACACACACACACACACCACACATGCAGACTCAACAAGCATTATTAGCCCTAACCCCCTCTGTATTTCCTTGCTAACACGGTGAACATGCTGCCTCGTCGAGCTTCATCATCAGCTCCTTTTCTCCCTTGGTGTTTGCCTCCTATAAATCCATGACAAAGCTGAGGAATAAGCCTCATCAGCCTTTTCTACTCACCCAGTTTCAGAGGTCTGCCTAAACTTCTTATTTCAAAAAACTTGCAGCTCAACGAAAACTAAATGAGGCGCATGCAGATCAGGGCACTGTATAGCTTTAGCTGTGGAGTAATGTTGGTTGTTGTGATGCCGATGTAATTGGAATTGATTTAAACTTTGCTCTGAGCAGCCCACAAAGTTAATTAAATTTTAGGTTTCCAAATAGCCACCATATTAAATGCTGATGTGAGTTTGTTCCTACTTTAGTTCAACCCTTATTGCATAGTGCTGAGGTAAGCTATTGTATGCATGTAAACATGAAGTTTTGATACAATTGTAAAATGCCAGATTGTACTGTATAATGAATTTTAAAAAGCAGCAATATTTTGAAATTACTGTTTTGACGAAAATTTTACATTCATTTATCTTTAATTTTTCCTTCAAATTTTAAATAGTATTTCCTGATTTGGGTGGATGTTATTTTTTAATTGGGTTCCTACACAATCGGGACAAATGTGGAAAAGCCTTAAATTAAGTTTCAGTTTTCAGTATAATTCCTCCCTTATCTCTCCCTCCCTTCTTTCCTTTCTTGTATACATTCTTTCTTCCTTTTCCATTTCCTTCTTCCTCTCATTCTTCACATGCTTCCTTCTTTCCTTCCTTTCTTCTTTACTTGTTTAAATTAATGTGTCTTTCTTTCTCTCCTTCCTTCTTCTGTTCTTCCATCTTTGTGTCCTACCTTATTTCTCTCTGTACTTCCTTTCTTCATTCTGCATTTCCATTTTTGTCTCGGTCATTTCTTCCTTCTTTCCTCTGTTCTTTTATTCTAATCTTGTATCTTGGTTCATTGCTTCTTTCATTTCTTCCCCTTGTCCCTCCTTCTACCCTTTCATTATGTGTGTCCCCTGTACTGTTCTTGTATCATTCCTTTCTTCCTTATTTAATTACTTCCTTCTCTTACTTGTGCCCTAAATAATTATTCCAAATAGGTTCCATACTAAACGCCCACCCACCGTAGAAGTATCTGTCTTAATTAATAGTGAATATATATATATATTAGCATAAAGATAAAGGACTGAGAACACTGTAAAGTCAAGCCTGAAATATAGACATTTCACATGAAAAAAAAGATTGAAAGTCTGCCACAAATTTCTGTTCTTAAAATGTTCTTTTAAGTCTTTAAAAAAAAAAGCTTGAAGAAGTGCCAGAAAGACAAGAGTCTTCTCCAGCTGTATGAGGAATAGAATAGGGTACTATCCTTCCTACAACTGTCGCTGCACACTGCTGGTCAGTTGACTGAATGATGGCTCCTACACTTTTTTCTCAGTTACAAGACTGATAAATGCAAATGTTAAAAAAATATTTCAGTCAGGATGTGGAAGCTAAAGAAGCTAAGCCCATCACTTGTTATGGTAAACCTGATTTGAAGCTATAGTTCGTCTGCTCAGCAGCTGACTGCAGGCTTGTTGCTAGAGCAAGAAGCCCTACTTGTAATCAGCTATTACCGGCTTGTTACACCTCCGTTAAAAGCAGAACGGGAAAAATGGAATGATATTCTGTGCACTGAACACTTGAAAACTACTTAATATTGCTTGTATTTATTCTATATTTTTTGCCTAAGTCTGTGTATCAAAATCTGAAATTGAAAGCTAATAATATTACAGTAATAATATGTGTGTTATAATTGTCTGAACAGAAAATACATTCATGTTGATGGTTAACTTTCAGATTCATGCAGGGAAAATATAACAACATACGACAATGTGTTCTCTCATTGAGAAAAAGTGGAACTGAATAAATACCGTTCTTGTTCACAGATGGATTTACTAAAATGTCTACATTTGGATTATTCTAGTCTAAATTAAGTGTGCTAACTCACTGTTATCCACTGCAGGTAAAATACGAACAACTCATAAATACTCCACACAACACCAGTTTAAAATACGTTTTATGACAAACTAAGCCTAAAGTGAAAGTTGATGAAAGTTAAGCCAGACTTCTAGTTATTGACAAACTGATTCTAAATATCTACTACATATTCTCCCTAAAACTGCAGAATCATTTACAGACTATGAAAATTCACTAATGTCCACAATGAGTTACAATATGTCTTCTACATCACTGTGAAAGAATTTAGGCCACTCATCTTGTTTCAATTCTGCAACAATGGAAGCAAGTACAGCCTGTTTAAACTAATGCCACAGCATCTAAATTGTAACTTTTACTAGGCCAATCTAAAACATTTGTTTCTTAAGCCATTCCGAAGTAGACTTACTGGTGTGCTTTAAATCATTGTACTGTTGGGCAACTCAAGTGCTCCTGAGATTAAGGTCACAAACTAATAGCTGGACATTCTCCTTCTGGACTTTCTGCTAGAGAGACCAATTCATGGTTCCTTCAATTACAGAAATTTATTGAAGTCCTGAAGCAGCAAAGCACCACCAGATCATCACACTAGCAAGACCATGTTCACCAGGTTGGATTTAAGTGATGTCTTCTTTCTGCAGGTCTGGCACTTATCAGGCCTGGGTGAAAAGAGTAAATCTGAACCCAGAAATATTGTTGTAGTTTCGATAGCTTTTTTCCTACAAATCAGATCATAATTTAAAAGATGCATTTTGTATTTGCTCAGTTTATCTTTATTTGATAAATTAAAATGCAATAACTGAGTAAATCTGCAATGAGGAATTACTTTTTCACAGCACTGTAACCTGTAACATGGCATTGCTTTTAATGAAGCATTGGAATGAAAATGCCAGAATAACTGGGACAAAAACATTTGGATCAGAAAACTGATAATACATAAACCGCTAATACAACCTTTTTAGGATGAGTGTTATTTTAAGCACATAACAATGCTGAGATGTTGCAATATTTCCACATTATTTTCTTTGTTCATGATGCCATCTATTTTGTAAGGTGTACCAATGTGTTCGCGGTAGGAGGGATCAGTTGTGTCCATTACCTCATATGTTGTAAATTAGCCTGTTAGATGCCTCCCAAGCAAACAAGCATTATCATCTGGGCTTTCCCAAACTATTTAAAGGCACAGTAGTCATGGTGTGTGTAAACATCTGAATTTAAGGAAAGTAAAAAAAAAAAAACATCTCTCATCATTATTCTGGTAAATAGTCTAAATTAATATTTTTATTAATTCTACCTACAAACATTTGTTTAAAACTAGGATCAGTGTACACAATTCTCACTTTTCCTTCAGTACATTTTTGTTTCAAAAGCCTGGGGGTTTTAAAAAAGTATAACTACCAATTTCCCACAGTGTAAGTCTCGCACTGTTAAGCCTTATGAGCCTAAAGTGGCTTAATGCCGTTCTTACAGAGAGAGACAGAAGTGAACCCTCCACAATGGTCCTGTTAGTTCTGGTATGTAAAAAAAGAGTTCCAGGAATCAGCGTCAAAGGATGGGCGCAAAAGCATTGTACAGTCAAATTACATAATATTGTAAATTAGTGTATATAAATAAAAACAACCTGAATTGAATGGAGTGTCTTTGCCTGAGGAGAGACACTTTAGCAGTGCTAGTGACCATGATGCGTTTTTCCACTGAAGGAACTCTCATTCTTGACCCAGTTCCGATTGCATGTCTTTGAACTTTGGTGTTTGTTGAGAACCGACGCACGTTTCCACCAGTTTTGGGAACCAAGCGTAACTCATCAACAGTGGGTGTTACAAAGCGTGGTAGTGAGACAGCAAAGCTTGCTGAGCTGTGCGTAATGTTCCTTCTAATGCAAAAAGAGAGAGCATCCATACACTACAATTAAACGAAAAAGGAGACAGTAGCTCTGTGCAAGAACAATGGTGCATACGATATTTTCATGTGCATATGTTCAGCATCAGCGATTAAGGGAACTGAGTAGTTAGACAATGCATGTTTAGTGTGTTTTGGCAAACAAATAAATAATGTTCATACTATACGTTCTTCATTTAAACCACCATTTGTTGCTTCTATTGTCGACAACTTCGACCTTCAATTCTGCGGAGCCCAGGTTGAACCAGAGTTTGCTCTCTGGAACATCTGTTTGTCACTGGGAACACGCGTCACCAGTTTGAAATCATGTTCAGGAACCCGAACGAATTGCGTTGGTGGAAAAGGGGTAGATGTGACGTACTAATGCCTGCGTTTTGAATACAGCCTTGAAAACCACAAAAAAAAAAACCTTTACCTAACAATAACAACAATACTCTTTACTCAAGAATGGATCCCAACTAATGGGAGACAAGCAAACTATTTTGTCAGGTTTTCCTAACTTGTATAACATTGTAATTTTTTTATCCTGTTTTATACTTTTGATACAGAAACTGAATTATACTAGATGCTATCACAAAATGGCAAATACCAACCAGTGCTGCAAATAAAGGCCTATGATAAGCCTACTAATTATACATCTGATCCATTTAAAGGCTCTACGTGTTGAAGCCATGTCAAAATCTGTTAGTCTCTTTCCTGCTGCCACCAGCTGATGTGTGAAACTGTCATTTATCTATTTAATCCTCATTTTTCTTTTTTAGTAAAAAGAATATTTCGAGACTGCCTTGCAAAAGTACTCAATGGAAGCAAGATTCAATATCTAATCAGAATTAAAAAAGAAGTATTATTTTCTGTGCCCAACTTCTAGACACATGGAAGATCTGTATGTGTTTTAATGTATGTGCTCCTATTGCCAACAAAGCATTGAGATTCTCATTTCTTCTGTTTTTACAAACAGAATAACGGCTAAATCCAGAACTGTGTTTTAAATATCTGTTCTGTGTAGAATTATCCATTTCACATTTAATGAGCCTAAGTATTTAGGATTTTTAGGTGAAGACGATTAATGTAGTCAATGTCTGTTAAAGAAAAAAAAAACTCAAATACTCGTTTTATTTAAGTGGAGATACCGTACCGTACCATACCAGCTTAATTTATATAGCACTTTAAACACCCACTGCCCTGTAATAAAAATATTAAACGACGTTTTAACAAGGAATTTTAAAAACAGACAGGGAAGAGGTCTGTCTGATGTCCGAGGGAAGGTCATTCGATAATTTAGGAGCTGCCACAGCAAAGGTAAGCATGTGTTGTCTGTCAACCGACATAAAGATGACTCAGTCAATACAATGAGGTCACTCAAGAACTGCTTCCTTTGATTGTCTTTGGTGTGTGTATTTTGATTATTTCCTTGTTGCCATGTTCTTATTCAGTTCATTTTTCAAGGTTAGTTTTTCATGAGATATACTCTTAGTAGTTCATGCTTTTGTAATTAGTTTCTCAGTTGATTCTTGTCTTTATACATTATTGTAATTATTTCTCTTAGATCTAGTTTGTCTCTCCCTCATGTCTTGTAATTTCTTTGTAACCCTGTTTAGCTCCACTCATAGTATTAGTCTTCCACCCTCTGCCATAGCATCATGCAATCTAAGCTCATTCTGCCCACCTGCGCCTGCTCATCAGTGTCATTCCACTTACCTATTTCCCCTGTAATTTAAGGTCCTATTGATCATTGTTTTTCCGCCGGGTTCTACTGTTTCAGTTTGTGTTCCATGCCAGGTTTTTGTCCATGATCCACGTCTTCTTCTCCTCACGCTATGCAGTACGTTTTGCTTTATGTAACTTGCAGTTTTATTTTTATTAAACCTTCTCAAATAACCGTCCTGCTCCAGCCTGCCTGCCTGTTTGCATTTGAGTCCAATAGCAAGAATCAACATTACGCAAATTCAGTTGTTGCTAATTGTTGCTATGTAGACTTGGTGACTCCAAGATACCACTCTTTGCTGCAGTTCTCTAACAGTAAACCTACCTTCCTTCTCAATGTATGTGATGGGAAAAAACCTTCTTTGTCCCAGTTCTAGTTGCTTTAAACTTTTTCATTATTTTTCTGACTGTATACTATATGGGCACGTTTAGGTGAGTAAGTATTTTCGTGTAGCAAATGGCTGACCCATAAAGATCAACACTCATCTGCCTTACTTAAATGGCTTGTCTTTCCTATTTTGAAGAGTGCCTAAAAGACACCTAAAAGACACCTTGTCGACTTCTGTGCAACAAGATATTTATACCCCAGGGAAACAAGAAGCAGTTTCCTAGACACTCTGATTAATATAAAAACAGTCAATTTTAAATAACATAAATGTCTCAGTTATATTTTTTCCTAATTGAAGCAACACAGATTTTTTTAATGGTTAATTTTTAACAACTGATTTTTCCCCTACTGAATAAATGTTCACAATAAAGGTTAGATTTTTCTTTCTGTGTCATATTATGCTACTGCAATACAAAATTTGATTATTTTCAGGCTTTAAACGTATTTAACTTTTTTAGAGATGCCAATCAGACATCATTGTTTATGGAACAAAAAAAACATATTTAAGTGGAGAAATAATTACAATTCTAACTTAATGTCTGGTAATCCAGACATCACAAAAGTTTAAACTATATCGCTGTCCCAGTTTTATGGAAAAACTCCAAGCGCATTCAACGGTTCGGCAGATTATGTCACATGTTTACTTAACTTAAAACTGAATCCATAGATCTAGTGCTTCTAATCTTGCAATAACTTTGGAAAGATAAGCAGCAACAGAAAACACTATGTTTATCCACAGAGTGCATGCATCATCAGTTTGCCTTGTGTTAATGTAGTATAAGTGAATGCTTTAACATGGCAGCTGTGAGCCCAAAAACGAAACTAAGCGAAATACAGAGGCAGACCTGAGGTTGGATCCACCACAGGGACATCGACACGGGGCACCTACATGCACATCCACACACAAATGCTTCATTCGGTCTATTTCTGTCTCCCTTTTCCACATGTGTTGGTTTCTCCTACTTGTCAAACCTTGGCCCAGAGTAAACACAGCTACTTTGCTGCGCTCCATAAACTGCAACACCTGCCCCCAGTGTTTCTGTCTCTCTGTCTGTCTGTCTGTCTGTCTGTCTGTCTGTCTGTCTGTCTGTCTGTCTGTCTGTCTGTCTGTCCCTGTGTTGAATTGAGAATGAGTAACAACTAGCATTCGTATAGAATCTTCACGGATGCTTCACATTTGATTAATCATAATACATTTCTATATTTAAAATATCCCTGCCAGATTATCAGTGTCTGCCCCAATTCATCATGTTAAGGCTAAAATTAAATATAGGAGAATCTATACCTACCTGACTAAAAATGTGAAAGCCTGCAGCACAGATAGGCTTAATATGTCTCAGGCACATTCATATCACTAGACATTAACTAAAAAAGCAAGCTTTCAGAGTGCAGTAACGCTCTACATAAATGCATCTAAAGTAGAACAATTTCTAATTTCTATAGGACATGCTTTATTAGCTTCCTTGGATTCTGTTATCCAGCGATTCTGCTTAAATACAAAACAATAAGTTCAGTTTCTGAATCTTTTTGAGGTGGTACGCATCATACCTGTGTCACTCAGAAATTTACAAAGCAGAGTATAAAAAGTTCATGTTCATGTACTTGATGAGAACTTTTCAAAAATGACACCAATTTAACGTAATGACAGGGTAATTACAGCTTGTCTGAATTTCTTTCCTTTTTTTTGTAAAAGCACATCAAAGCCAATCACCAGCATTCACTCAGCAATTACCGGATCCATCTGAGCTTCTTATTACTTCAATTACTAGTCGAGCATGTATTGAAATCATACACATGACCTCAGACTATTGTCTCAACATGCTGAGGTCCGGCTACTGCTGTGAGCTGCAAAAAGTGCAGGAACATGTTTTGGATTATTGCTCAGTCTCCAAACTCCTACTCAGTTTCTACAAGATCTTAAAAAGTGGACAAAAAGTCTTAAATTTATTTGTCTAAATTCCAGGCCTTAAAAAGTCTTATATAGGTCCAAACTTCCTTTACATGCTCTTACAAGTTATGTTTTTTTTTTTTTCAAAATTCATGTAGGACTCATATTTAAATTGTAATTAAAGGTTTTAAAATGCGTAGGCTGGTTACCAGTATCAAGGCATGCCAAGGTTTTAAAAAAGCTACAGTTTTTAAAGCGCTAAGCTTTTCTGTCATACCATTTCTATGGTTTACAGACCTCCTAATGAAACTTCAGAATACAAGATTGACCTGAGCTTTCTCTGTACTGTGCACTGCTGGTCAGCTTGCTAAAAACAACTATACAATTCTCATTAAAAGCACAACCATGGCATGGAAACTAAAGCACCATCTATCACTCTAATCAAGGTAAAGCTATTTAAAACTACACTTGGCTATGACTGATTTTTATTCTCCCAGGTTTACTCTGTAACGAGTAGAATGATAATAAAGAAATTATCTTATGAGCATAAAGCACTTAAAGCATGACAACATTTAGCAAGTGTTTGTTCTATATTTTCCCTGAAGTCCATGAGTAAAAAAATAATCAATAAATAAAAGTACCTAAATACATATACAGTCAAGCCTAAAATTATTCATAGCCCTTTCAAATTTCAATTTCAAGTCATCTTTTAATATTTCCAACATGTTTCTTCTATATGGAAGTGTTATTACTATTTTAGAGCAGCCTAGCCCAAGTCATGGGTTGAATCTGATAGAGAATCTGTGGAGGGAGCTACAGATTAGGGTGATGGTAAGGAGCGCTTCCAATCTCAAAGACTTGGAGCTCATCATGAAAGATAAGTCATCAAAATACCATTAGAAACATGCAAAGAGCTGTCCAGCAGTTATGAAATGTTTGCAAAACCAATAGAGATTTTTCCATTGATTTGTTGAGACAGATTAATAAAGTTTTCAACGTTTCATTTTTAATAATAAGTTTAAGTCTAAAATTGTTGTCGGAATCCCATAATAACAAGAAACCACTGTGTTTTTTAACAAGACTTATATGTGAAATGTGACACTGACACATGCATATTCAGAAACACAATCAGCATCAATCAGTCATTACACAATGTGCAATTAGTGGAATCTGAAGTAAACTATAAATATTAAAATACACATTTGTTAATGATGTAACCTCTATGATTATTGCTTAATTGTGCCATATGATAAGATGAAGTAATGTGTGTTATATTGAGAGCCGGGTGATTATCTGTTGCTAAAGAGCATTAATTTGTAGATTCACTGCTGCACTTCCAGATAGACGGAGTGGCTTATCCTCATTTTTATTATCTGTGTTCAATCAAATGCTATCAAAGTTTTCTGACAAATCAAAGAAAGCGCTGGACTATTAGCCTTACATGTTAGAAACTTTGGATTTTAATTGTGGAAATGTGTGCATGCAAGTATTCAGCTCAATCAGCTCCATCCACTCCTGACTAAACCTAATCAACTCAGACAGTACAAAACAGTAGAAAACCTGAGCACGCTTGTTAGTTCAGTGGATTGTAATAAGAAAAAAGGCAATGTCAAAAGGACCACAAATGAAGTACGATATGCTGTAGAAACAGCCTGCCAATAAGAACTGCTAGGTAAGCCTGCTGACTGGCTACTCATTCAAAGGGGCGCTTTGTCCCTTTTATGAAATCAGCTCGATATGATTTTTTTTTTTTTTATTAGCAACCACCGCACAGCAGAGGCTGTGTGAGACAAGGGTAAATGAATAAAAATGAAGGAAGGTCTTTGAGCTCAGTGTAGACTATAGAGTGTTCTTGCATTTCTCATAGTCTGCTTACTTGACAAAACATTTTCAAGGGATAATACTTTACAATTGCACAGTTACTACATCCCCATACAAGTTTATGGAGATTAAAACTACCCTGTGTTTTCTCCCTTGCCTACAATCTTAGACCGATGATGCCAAACTATTATTCAGTGCTGCCATAGCGGTGAGGGGATCCTATGTAAGACTTAAACATGACGAATTTATCTAATTTCACACCAGATTCAACTTTAGATTCTGAGGCTGCTACAGTTTGAATATTTTCCTACAGGTTGGTGGCAATGCCAGTGCTCATAGTTGCAGTTTGGTTTTCTACAGTAGATAACTTGACATTTTTCACTTCTAGCCAATTCAATTATTATGCAAAACAGATGTTTTCAAAAACCTCCAAGGTGCATCCATGCTATAAATTCACCAAAAATAGAGAAAAACTTCCAATACAAGCAATTTAGCAAAGCCTATTTTGAATCAACTTGAAAAACCTCTCCCGCTACCCAAGGGGCTTACATACTAACAACAATTCTTTAAGTAAACACCAATATATTACACGGAAGACCTGAACTAGAAAAAAAAACACATGTCTCATGCATATAGATGGTTGGTACTTTATAGAATAGATCCCCACAAAAAAGAAAACAGCTTGAATTGAGGATTTGGCCAAATAAATTAATTTATGAACACACTGTGATATTTTCCCAACATTAAAATATTTTACTGTAAATAAGCTGCAGGGAAACAAAACAAAAATACTAGATACACCAAAAAACTGGCTGGAGACCAGAATCATGCAAATTTATCCACCCTGATCGTTTGGCAGCCAGTCAGAAATCAAAATTAAGTGACTTTTTTCGATCACTGCTAAAACAACAGTTTTGTGTGGAGGTTGTTGCTAAGTAAAGACTTAAAACCTGGTGGGTGTTAAAATGTTTTGAACATATTAAATAGTTGTTGTTTTATTAAGTACAGCACAAAGATTAAATCTTTTCGAAATAAATATTTACAGGATTACTAAGCTGTTTAAAATAAAGTTAGAGGAGGGCATCTAAGAAGCTATTTAACAGGAAATATGTTGAGACTTCTGTGGTTCATTTAGGCAGTGAGAGATCAGACTTTCAACAGTTAACATGAAGGCTGAACAGAGCACAGCACAAATTTTCTGTTTTATGCATTTGAGCTTTCAACCTTTGTGTCATAGAACATGCTCAGAAAATGTTGGTAGCCTTGAAAATCCACATATAAGGTTCAACATTCTGTAGGAAACACAAACATTAATAATGCTATCCATGCTAACCACACTAATAGCTAATATAACATTGTAAAGCAAGTTAAAAATGTCGAGACTATAATCATGTTCTCTGTTTTTAAAGTAACAATAAAACCTTGTTTTACAACAATTGCCACCACAGCAGAACATCACCTGTGCTCCTAATAAAATAAAAAAATTCTGTTTAGGTCTTTTTACGTTAGATTTCTTAAGAAGGAATCGGAATCTGAATTCTGTGGAGATTGGCCACAGAAGTTTGATTAGTGCGTCTCTAAGAACTGCATAAAAGATGCAGAGAAGACAGACGTGAATCCAAGGATTCTTTGACATTACTCAAGTTAAGAACTAGATCACTTAGTATTGTGAAAATGTGAACACATTTGGAGGGGCATGATTTTTATTCAACTTTCAAATACAGGAATGATTTTAATTCCAAAACTGATATAAAGAGGTTTGGAAGACAGGGATAATTGTTGTTTTTTTTTTTGTTTTGTTAGTTTGTTTTTGACAGAAGACTAAGAAAAAGAAGAGTCAGTAATTATGAACCTAGATTTGGAACCATATGGACAGGCAACACTACTTGTCAGTCTCAAAGACCTCCAAGTCCTGTCAGTCAGAGCTTGCGGAAAAATATGGTGCCCGCCTGTTAACAAATCTAAACTGTCCAGATTTGGTGGATTAGCACACTCAAACACACACGAAGGTTCTCCAATGTGCACACACACTCTGGAGCTCTAAATAAATTCATGCTTCACCCACAACAGCCTCCTTATCCCGTAATTTTGTGTGTGAGCAATTTAGGCATCTGTTGTCCTATTGTATTTGTTGTGTGAGCGCAGAAAAAGCTCAAAGCATTTGTGTAAATGCTTGAATGTAAGGTTGTGTGTGTGTGGGTGTGTTTGTGTCTGTGAGCGCCTACAGAACTACAGCAAGCTGACTCAGCCTTGAGAGTGGCAGGCGGAAACAGGAGACAAGGACTTGGCTAACAATGTATGCCGGCAGCGAGGTTGGATGTACATACACACAGCGTTATGCTCGCACCCCTTCTTGTCTTTACCTGCTATAATGGAAATAACCGTACATCTTATCTTACACAGATCACAGGATTTAATTGTTTCAGTCAGTTGACTGTTAATAAAAGAAAGCAGAGCAGAGGAAGAGGTGCCAAAGCGTGCAATTAAAGCTCCTTCTGGAAGTGGCGGTGGAGGGCTGGTGGAGGGAAGGGGGCATAAATATCTGCCTTTTTCTCGGCACCTTTGCTTTTCTGCTCTTTCAAACTACTCTGTCTACTCTGTCTTTTTCAAACGTACGGCAGGCCGGCCCACTTCCTTACCAACCCTGTCTCTCACAGCACTGCCGGACTTCCCACTGCAATTACTTATAAAACTTTTCAAGGCCGCCACACGTGGTCGGGTTTTTAAAGAGCTGCGTTCCCCTCCTCACGTGGTGTTGGGGGTATTGAGTCGTCACCGACCCCCTGAATGATCACCGAAAAATAAGGAGACGCAGACAATAGCTCGTCTTGATGAATTCAATTCTTTCTGGACCCTGTACCGTTGTCCAGGCAGCTCCGAGCAAAACAATCGTTGCTTTGAAAGACACAGTCACTCAGTTGCCTTTGGAAACCCCCCCTAACAACTTCCGATTTAGGATCTAAAGATGATATACATCTCACCAGAACTTGGGACTTTTTTTCGTAACTTCTTCAAAGTCTTTAAAGAAGACATTTCTCAGTCCTCAACCTGGTATGAGGGTTCAACTAATGATATATTTCACACTAGCAAATTTAAAACAAGATAAAATTACGAAGACAACTTAAACTCACCTGGTCTGCAGTAGAAGCAGTGATGGTGTCCGACTCAGACATGATTTGATGCTGTGACCTAGTGGTGCTTCTCTGCTGGCCACTGTAGGCTCCTTCATTCACACCTTGTCTTTCAGTTCCGCAGCGAAAGAAGGGGGTGGGGGGGACACAATATACCCTCCCTTTTGCCCTGGCTTGATTAATGCCTGAATTACTTTCACCTCATTTCATCTGATGGAGCTCTGCTTCCTCTCCGCCTCTCTTGCTCATTCGGCATGGTAGTCCACTCTCTCCCATCCCTCTCTCACCCCCTCCCTTCCTTCTGTGCTTGCAGTTCTGCCTCAAACCTCAATCCTAACCTCCCTCTCTCTGTTCCTCCATCACTCGATCCCTCGGCACCTTACTTTTTAATCAACCCTCCCTTATTTTTCTTCTAACTCTTTACGTTCCCACTTATCTGTCACATTTCTTCATTTACGGAGTATACTCCTGCCCTCCTTCTCCTAAGCTATCCACCTCCCTCTTCACAATCACCAACACCCCAAAAAAGACACAGGAAAGATCCAGAGTCTTTTTGCTCTACCTCCACAATGAATGGCCCGTTGTCACTCCAGCACCTTGCCAGAATACAGAACAAGTAAGTGGGAGCGAGGCGAACCCATGGTGGCGGTGATGGTGGGGGTGTTCAACTTCAAGTGTAGCTGGCCAGAGTGAATGTGGGGGGAGGTCTGGGGGACCCTTGGGCCTCAGCCAAGTTTCCTTACTCTTTTTCTCAACAGATTAACGTAAGCAGACAAAAAAAAGTTAGGAGCCTGCAGGCCTTCCACCGGACTCTACTTCCCCCACCCCCTTTTTTTCTGTCTCCCTTATTTCTTCCATTTGTTTTCAGGGGCAGCTGCTGCAACTCTGCAGACCACCAACAACTTCCCTTTCAGCGGTACTTGACTCTTCCAAATCCTCGTCCGTCTTTACACCCTGACATTGCCAATGCCCTCCACTTGCCCACCATTTCACACCGAGAGGCCGGCCTACGCCAAGGCCCACCTCCTTTGCCTCATCAGCAATGTGTGCACAAAGTTACCACCCTTTCAAATTTAAGCGTTTTCCTCCTGAGCCGCCATTTGGTTGCCAACATTTTTGTGTCTGTTTGCCACCATATGGCTAATGGCCGTCCACAACAAAAAAGAACAAAGAGGCTGAAGGGTAAAACTGAATCCTTAATTGAGGGGTGATTGAGAGATCAACACTCATGGGGCAGTATGAGATGCTGTCATTCAATAAGTCACTTAGCATTAATTGTGCAAGTGAATGTGGTTGTGAATGATGTCCATAGTTGACAAGCAATTGGCGCCTGGCCTAATGCCTGTTTGATAGCTTTGGACAATGACTGCTGCCGCTTGAGTGGAGGCCCTCCAGTTATGTTTAACACGAGACAAGCAACACGGACCGGATGCTATTCATTTGTCTATCAATTAAAAGCGACAGAATCTCACAGGGGATGCAATAAAAGATTCATTAGCATTTACCCGCCCTATTCAGAGTGCTGAGAGGAAGCATTGAAGGGCAAAGAAAAGAAACGTTCTTGTCAGACGACTACATATATTGATATGTTTTAAAACATAAATTATTCTTTAAGGGGAGTAATGTGTTTTGGCCTTGACTTCTTGACTTTCTTCCTTTTAAGTTGTTAGTGAAGGCAATAGATATTTGTTATTTTAGGCATAAGCTTAGACATAAGCTTCCTCAATATAAGGTTAAAAATCCTGTACATTTCACTCAGTGTGTTTTTTTGTGTCTATACGTTTTTTGAGGCAGATTTTACTGAAGCGTCTTTGTTTTACTAGCTTTATACTTTAGTTCTAATACCAACTTTTTTCTGAAAGTACCTTATAGCGTCAGTAAATTATTTTGTTGTCTCTGATATTTCTAATGACATTGAGGGCAACACTTACAGACCAGATGTAAAGCTTTACGGGTGATGAAGCATTTTCTGCAAAATCCAAGAAAATCGTTTGGATGAATACTAATATGAATAACTCCCGAAACTGTGACATCTGTCTTATAAAAATATTAAAAGCCGACAACGTTTTCGGTATTTTAAAATACAATTATCAATTTGTAAAATGTATTAAAATGACTAAAGGTAAATCAATAATTCAGGCTTAGTGAAACTAGTTTCCCCTTAAACCTGACCCCTAAACCAAACAACTAGTTGTGCCACCCTTGGAGACAACAACTGCCATCAAGCATTTGTGATAACTGGCAGTTAGTATTTTAGTTCACCAATGTGGAACTTTGACCCACTCTTCTTTGCAGAACTGTGGGCCAAAGCGGTTCAGGCACTGCTCATCACGAGGCCAACACCATCCCTGAAGTAAGGCATGGTGGCGGCAGCATTTTGCCTGGGGATGTTTTTCAGCTGCAGTAACTGGCAGACTAATCAGGATAGAGGGTAAGATGAATGCAGCAATGTACAGAAACATCCTGGATGAAACCTGCTCCAGAGTCTTGACCTGAGACTGGAGTAAAGGTTCATTTCTCAGCAGGACAATAACCTGAAACACACAGCCAAGATCTGAAAGTATTGGTTTCAGAACCACTCTATGAACGTCCTGGAGTGGCCAAGCCAGAGTCCAGACTTGAATCTGATTGAACATCTCTGGAGAGATCTGTCTCCTATCCAACCTAATGGAGCTTGAGATATAATGCACAGAAGAATGGCTGAAACTGCCTAAAGATAGGTGTGCTACGTTTGTTGCATCATATTCAAAAAGACTTGAGGCTGTAATCGCTACCAAAGGTGGATCAACAAAGTATTAAGCAAAGGAATTGATTACTTTATGTATATGTTATCCCTTAGTAGTTTTCTATTTTTAATACATTTGCAACAATCTAAAAAAAAATTGTTTCACATTGTCATAACAGTGTATTGTGTGTAGAATTTTGAAAAAAGAGATATCTGATACAATTTGGAATAAGGCTGTAACATAACTAATTGTGCAAAAACTGCAGTGCTTATATTTCCGGATGCACTGATTCTAAAAGTGGGAGTTTTCAGACATGGGAATTGAACAGGTAATTTATTATGACTTCTATTTTTACTTTTTTGTTTATTTTACTTTAATTTTCTATATCTGATATCTACATGTGTTTGATGATCTATACAGTTAAGAGTAACAAAAAAAACAAAGAAATCTGTAAGGCAGAAAAACCTTTTTCACAGCACTGAGTAGATAACCATTATTTCCTCTACAGGGAAGTAAACACATAACTTGTTTTTGTTGAGGTTCTTTTGATTTAAGATTAGGTCAAATGGAACTAAATATTTTCGAAGTGTATGAAATACAGTACAAATACATGCAATATACAATACTTCATTTATTGCAGCATTAAAAATCGGACGAATCAGCTTGTGACAAACTTCATGAAATAATTGTTGCTGAAATTAGTTGCTTGTGAATGAGGGGTGAGGCTGTTTTGTTAAATAATGTGTGATTTCTGTACGTTGGGTCTTTTAACTCTAATTAAAGATGCACAGATGCTATTGCAAACATTAACATTATTTTTCCCACTTCAAATACTTGATGTGCAAATTAAGGATTTTGTTCCTAACATTTAGAGGTGCTGAAACCTTTTTAATAGTTCTTTCACAAACACTCCAAGCAGAAGTTTCCAAACTTCTAGCAAGATCAGATTATACACTCACCGGCCACTTTATCAGGTACACCTTGCTAGTACCGGGTTGGACCACTTTTGCCTTCAGAACTCCCTTAATCATTCGTGGCATAGATTCAACAAGGTACTGGAAACATTCCTCAGAGAGTTTGGTCCATATTGACATGATAGCATCACACAGATGATACAGATTTGTCGGCTGCACATCCATGATATGAATCTCCCGTTCCAATACATCCCAAAGGTGCTCTATTGGATTGAGATCTGGTGACTGGGGAGGCCATTTGAGTACAGTGAACTCATTGTCATGTTCAAGAAACCAGTCTGAGATGATTTGTGCTTTATGATATGGCGCGTTATCCTGCTGGAAGTAACTATCAGAAGATGGGTACACTTTGGTCATAAAGGGATGGACATGGTCAGCAACAATACTCAGGTAGGGTGTGGCGTTAACACGATGCTCAATTGGTACTAAGAGGCCCAAAGTGTGCCAAGAAAATATCCCCCACACCATTACACCACCACCACCAGCCTGAACCGTTGATACCGTTGATCCTCTGACCTCCGGCATTAACAAGGCATTTGTGCCCAGAACTGCCGCTTACTGGATATTTTCTATTTTTCGGACAATTCTCTGTAAGCCCTAGAGATAGTAGTGTGTGAAAATCCCAGTAGATCAGCATTTTCTGAAATACTCAGACCAGCCCGTCTGGCACCAAAAACCATGCCACGTTCAAAGTCACTTAAATCACCTTTTTTCTCCATTCTGATGCTCGGTTTGAACTGCAGCAGATCTTCTTGAACATGTCTACATGCCTAAATGCATTGAGTTGGTGCCATGTGATTGACTGATTAGAAATTTGCGTTAATGAGCAGTTGTAATAAAATGGCCGGTGAGTGTATTTCGACCCAAAAACCCAATCCTCTTACTAATTAGTTTCTGATGTTTATTTTATTAAAACGATCAGAATTTTGATCAGATTTTATGTCTGTTATGAAACTAGACAAGTGCGATGCAATGAGGTCAGGAAGCAGAGTACTGATAAGGTCAGAAAAGATAGTATTTTCTGTTAACACATTAGGGCTAAAACAATTAATCAGATTAATTGTGATTAATCAATTATTAAGATAATCGTCAACTAATTTAGTATTTGAATAATTGTTAACTGGAGTATACAGATTCTATAACATGCCTTTTGCTGAAAGTACAACACACTCATAGCAGTAGTTAGGCCAAAACTGTACAAAAATCATACACATTTTGTATTTAAGATGAAAAACCTATCCAGAACTCGTCAAGTGCAATAGCTTTAACTGCACCTGGTACAAATTCTGTAAAAAATCTCCTATTAAGCACCTTCAGCAATCCGATTATTAATCAATTACTTGAAAATATCATCAACAGATTAATCGGTTATCAAAATAACCATACTGCCCTCCATATTGTATTAGAATTGCTGTTGTCAAAAATGTTTGAAACATTGAAAAAAATGTATGTGCTTCTATTCCCTTGTCAGCCTATAGGCCAACCTATTTAATTTATTGGAGTTTATCAGATTCAGTACTTTTATACTCTGGTAAATCATAGGTCATTCAAACCATACCACTGTGGTGCTGCTTGTTTCGTGGTGTGTTTGTGTTTGTATTTTCGAAGCACTCATTTAAATGGTATTTTCCCTTCTGCATGTGGCAACATGACCTCTTCCAAGAATTCTGAAATATTTATACCCGGGGTCCATGGAATGCGATAATTAGCTCCAACACCATAGTATGAGAAACATCCCCATACCAACATGCATAAGTCACCATGCTTCAGAGTTTGGGGGATGTCTGACAAATTACCTGTGGTTTCTAGACCCAAAAGGAAAGGTTTTGTTTTCATCGTCCTGTGAAAGGTCTCTCATTACACCAGTCAACATCTTCTTCAGCAAATTGTAACCTTTTCAGGCTATGTTTTTTTTTTTTTTTACCTTTTTCAGTATTATTCAGCTCAAGCTGATTGGTTTTCTCTGAGTACTCAAATGTTTGCTCACTGGATAACACAGATTTACAAGATTATTCTTGGCCTAGCCACACTGTGTTTATGTTCTTTGCTACAAAGAACTAACAGCTAATATGCAATGCATTCTTAAGGCACCTACGTTGCTGAACTGTCCGGTCAGACACACAGGTGTCTTCTAATTGCTACAGTCCTTGCTGGTTACTGTAATACAGTTAATCATTTGGTGAGTCTTAGCTTTTTTGCCTATTTGTTGACCCATTTGTTTGTTAGTTTTTCATCTTCCTCTATGTTTTTTGGTTTTGGTTTCATTTTTAAATTTGTGGACATTCTCTGTACTTCTTTAAAAGTTTTTTCTCACTGCAATTGACTTTTTCATCAAAGTAAAATCCACAAATCCATGTCAGGAGAAACCCATTTGACTCAGGAGGAGGAGTACGTTACATTATAACCAGGATGTACAACAGTTTCTTCCTTAAACCAAAGCCCCCTTCATGACCTGTTTCTTTCACAGAACGAATGACCTCCCTGACTAAACTGTACAAATAATACATTTGTTGAGTTCAATCCTGCATTTTCTGTCAAAAAACTATTATTGATCTAGTTAGTATTTTGGCCATTATTGTATTTGCAGTTTGCACAAAAGTAAATCCAGTCAGACCTTGAAATCTTAAGAAACAAAGACAAACGTTGGATGTTGAATACATACTTGCATAACAACCTTTTGCAACGGCAAACACTATCTATTTTCTGGGACTGGTTCACACAGACATTCCTGAGACTTCCCGAGCTTATCAAAATTCCAGGTTTGGAGAAATATGCTGATGGGCAACATCCTGTTAAACAGTAATTAGTATGTCGGATCACTGTCTATGTATTTGTCCACTGAAAAAAGCCAAGGAACTGATTACACTACATGAAATACAATGAAGTGATGAAATGTACATCAACCATTATCCTCTTTCGCACAAAGGACTTTCAAGAGTTAAATGACTTGTCAATCAATGACTTATATTGCATATTTCATATCAGATTAGCATTTTAGTGCCAGAGGAGAGGGTAAGGCGAAGATGAATCACTTAGAAAAGGTGACAGGTATGGGGAAAATAATTCTTGATTCAGTTCTTATCTATTTAGTTTCCACTTTTATGGTTTTCCCTTGTTTTCAAAGTATTCCTATCTGTATTAACAAACAGTTTCAAATATCACTGCATAATTGATACAGATATACAGTATCTCTCCAGTGCCCTTCTGTCATTTGCTGAAATAGAGCTTTGTGATTTTAAAGGCCAACAAGAATAAACAACATTGAGTGATAAGTTGCAAATATTCAAATTTCAAGTAAAAGTTGGTCAGTCATTCTAAGCATTTGGCTTGTAAAGATTGTTTTTCCTCACTTTCTAGCAGGAATGAGAAACTATAATTCTATCATTCACAAGTTTACTCACAAACAGAGATGACATGACAGCACTATGAGCATGGCTTTACAGTTGAAATAGGTTTCCTAACAGAGCGTTAGATATTTAGCACGTTCCAGGTACCAGTTCAAGTTTTTTTAAATAATCTGTAGTCCTGGTGAAAGTCAGCGCCCAATACCTGCGTCTGGTTTATTGTCTGTGATTTTGTTGGTTGCATGACTCACTAAGGCCCATTTTATGCTGCCAACCATAAAAAAAATCATAGCCTATTTAGTGTGTGTACGTTTCGACTGCAAAACTGTATCATTGGTTTAGAACAATTTTTGGCTGAACCAACAAATCTGGGTTTTTCCTGAAAGTCCACTGGATTGTTTTATCCTTCAGAATGGCATCGATGGTGAAAGAGTGACTCCTGCATCCTCTGCTGTTTCTGTGTCATCCAGCCTGCTCTGCACTGATCAGATATTTCTAGCTGTCCTGAGGTAGGAGTGCAGCTGAATCATGAGTCTTTAAAATGTATGATGTTTAAAGCAAAGCAAAGTTAAAAGAAGAACTCGACTTTTTCAACACGTTTTGAGAGCACCAAATTAACTGGAAAAATATTTAAATATGTCTCAAATTGTCAACATTTAATATTTAAACATAAAATAGAACAGAAAGCAAGCATCTTATTGTTAGTCTAGCAAAAGCAAGACTGGATTTAACCTGTATGTGTTGAGTCAGATGTACCTAACCCTAACCCTTCAGAAGTAGAGTCTGTTGGCATTGGATAGTTTCTGATAATAATAATAACTATACAAGTTCAGTACATTTACCATTAAATAAAATGATGATGTTCATTAAAGAACCGAACCTATTGATTGGCTCTATAACACAATGGAGAGCCAGTCTCAGTATTTTAGCTTTTGTTTTTGCTGTATTTACAGACACTCGTCCTTTAAAACTCTACTCTTTGACATCAGTTCCTCATAAACAAAAAACTAAAGGAAACAGTGGGACACACTTCCTTTTAAGTGCGTGCCTGGTGATTAAAACAATTCAATAACTATCCTGAACCAAAGGAATGCAACTCCAAAGTTTAATATTTGCCAGAAAAATATTGTATTCAAGACTGAGTCAACAAAGTTGTGTAAATCAGACATTAAAATTTTGTCTACACATGCACACACATTTAAATCAGTATTTCAGCATAATTCAAACTCAGAATATATATTGGTGGGATGTTTAAGTTTAATTCTGATCCAAGTCTTACCCTGTTAGGCATCCCAGTAATTATTTCCCCGATTAAATTAACTAATCCAGGTTGGCTTCTTAAAAATAATTGCTTACAAAATCAAGCAAGTCTTCTGACATACAGTGCCTTACGAAAGTGTTCAGCCCCCTTGAACTTTTCAACTTCTTGCCACATTTCAGGCTTCAAACATAAAGATATCAAATCTAATTTTTTGTGAAGAATCAACAACAAGTGGGACACAATCGTGAAGTGGAATGAAATTTATTGGATGTGTCAAACGTTTTTAACAAATAAAAAACTGAAAAGTGGGGCGTACAATATTATTCGGCCCCTCTGCGTTAATACTTTGTAGCGCCACCCTTTGCTGCAATTACAGCTGCAAGTCGCTTGGGGTTTGTCTCTATATCAGTTTTGCACATCGAGAGACTGAAATTCTTGCCCATTCTTCCTTGCAAAACAGCTCGAGCTCAGTGAGGTTGGATGGAGAGCGTTCGTGAACAGCAGTCTTCAGCTCTTTCCACAGATTCTCGATTGGATTCAGGTCTGGACTTTGACTTGGCCATTCCAACACCTGGATATGTTTATTTGTGAACCATTCCATTGTAGATTTGGCTTTATGTTTTGGATCATTGTCTTGTTGGAAGATAAATCTCTGTCCCAGTCTCAGGTCTCTTGCAGAGTCCAACAGGTTTTCTTGCAGAATGGTCCTGTATTTGGCCCCATCCATCTTCCCATCAATTTTGACCATCTTCCCTGTCCCTGCTGACGAAAAGCAGGCCCAAACCATGATGCTGCCACCACCATGTTTGACAGTGGGGATGGTGTGTTCAGGGTGATTAGCTGTGTTGCTTTTATGCCAAACATATCGTTTTTCATTGTGGCCAAACAGTTCGATTTTGGTTTAATCTGACCAGAGCACCTTCTTCCACATGTTTGGTGTGTCTCCCAGGTGGCTTGTGGCAAACTTTAAACGAGGCTTTTTATGGATATCTTTGAGAAATGGCTTTCTAAAGGCCAGATTTGTGCAGTGTACGACTGATTGTTGTCTGTTGGAGTTTGTTACCTAGAACTCCTGCGTGTTGGTTTGTTTTGGAAAAGCTATCCTATACTTTATAGTACAAATAAAAACAAAGACTGCGCAGTCAAGTTTTTCTGGCCAGCCAGGAGAAACGCTGCAGCCCCGTTGCTGCTCACCACAAACGCTTCTGCTTTCCTCCCCAGCTTCAGCAGTTTTTATTCAAAAGCAAGGCATGTACATGCAAAGAAAAAACATACACTTTATCAGATGTCAGTTGAACTCTCTGATATATCTTCACTGTTGCCGGGCAAATTATACCTAGGTCAAACACACACAGAAGGCCTGTTAGCCAGGCCACTAAGTTACACAATACATTTTATTTCACACATTATTAAACATAACTTGAGCATAGCAATTCAGACCCTATTAAGTATTTTAAATGTTTCCAACATGTCCTATGAACAGACTCTCCCACCTCAGTTGTAAATCTCTGCAGTTCATCCAGAGTGATCATGGGCCTCTTGGCTGCATCTCTGATCAGTCTTCTCCTTGTTCCAGATGAAAGTTTAGAGGGACGGCCGGGTCTTGGTAGATTTGCAGTGGTCTGATACTCCTTCCATTTCAATATGATTGCTTGCACAGTGCTCCTTTGGATGTTTAAAGCTTGGGAAATCTTTTTGTATCCAAATCCAGCTTTAAACTTCTCCACAACAGTATCTCGGACCTGCCTGGTGTGTTCCTTGGTCTTCATGATGCTCTCTGCGCTTTGAACAGAACCCTGAGACTATCACAGAGCAGGTGCATTCATACGGCGACTTGATTACACACAGCTGGATTCTATTTATCATCATCAGTCATTTGGGACAACATTGGATCATTCAGAGATCCTCACTGAACTTCTGGAGTGAGTTTGCTGCACTGAAAGTAAAGGGGCCGAATAATATTGCAAGCCCCACTTTTCAGTTTTTTATTTGTTAAAAAAGTTTGACACATCCAATAAATTTCATTCCACTTCACGATTGTGTCCCACTTGTTGTTGATTCTTCACAAAAAGTTAGAATTTTATATCTTTATGTTTGAAGCCTGAAATGTGGCAAGAGGTTGAAACGTTCAAGGGGGCCGAATACTTTAGCAAGGCACTGTACTCTTTGAAAGCAGTAGTTAAAATAACTTGAATGCTTGTACAGGCATGCCCAAAATATACACTGCATTGCTAAAAGTACTGGGTCACACCACCAAATCAATAAATTCAGGTGATCCAATCACTTCCATGGCTGCAGGTGTGTAAAGTTTGGTGTAGAGAAACTTGACTGGCCTGCAGAGAGTCCTGACCTCAACCTTCTTGAACACCTTTATTGTGTCGCTATTGCTAGCAATGGTGGGTCCATCAACATAGACCATATAGATTAGGAAGAGGATGTCATCAAAGTTCATGTACATGTAAAAGTAGACAGACAAATACGTTTGGTAATATAGTGTAGATCTTTATCAAGCTTCCATTCTTTAGCTATTTATAAAACGACTCTGGACAATAAAAGCAAGAAAAAGGCACGGTAGTTTTTGCTCTTCATAATTTTATCTTTATCTGAACAAAAGTAATAAAAAACAAATCGATGTGTGGCCAACTTCAAAGTGAGCCAATGGATGCATCTGTACCTATTAAATCCAATACAATTTCTGTATCTGTCCCTTAGAGTAATTAGGTTGATTTCCCTTCATCTCTCATTAGCTCAGCATGCCTGTGATGGGACATCTGGCTGTGAAAGGGTCTTCGAAGTGAAGGAAGCATTGATAGAGTACTCTATTCCCTCCTGAGCTGTTCGTTTGAGGAAATACTGAAATCATGGAGGGTAGAGCTCTCTTGTCTGGTGTAGGTGAAACTTGACCAGAATTCTGAATAAGACAAGCACTACAGGAGTCACAGAGGAGAAGAAAAGAGAATTTTGTAGCACCAGGGCAGCTTTGTCCAACTCAACAATCTCAGAAAAAAGCTTACAGACAGAAGGGTGAAGAAAGCATTAAAGATGAATGAAGAGGACAACAATGAATAAGACTCAGATGAGTGAGTGATGTTTGTTCAAGGGTCAAGCAGACTTGAACTGAATATGACCTGGCCTCTCCAGGGGAGAGACAGAGAGAGAGAGAGAAATGTCGGGGAGCAAAAAAAAAAAGAGGGAACAGCGAGACATTTCCAACGCTTGGTTGAACCTAAAGTTTTCCATGTTAGTTACTCCACCCACCCCTCCGACCCCCTCCACCCCCCCATCCCTCACTGCTTTGGCTGGGAGGGCCCCAGCTGTTCGCTCTGTATAAATAGCGTGGCTTCAGCTTGGACCCCCGGGGAGACTGGGGCTCATCGGAGAGAAGGCATGGGAACAAATCGGGCTGGAAAAAGCACACAGCACACACGTTTTGACAAACATATGGGACCATTGCTGAGGATGAAAAGTGGGAAACATGTGAGAGAAGTTGGCCTCACGTGGCAAAAGTCACCATCGTGCTGAAAATGTGACAAAAGTTAAAAGGAAGAAAAAAAAGGTGAAAGAAAGAAAATATACCTTCAGAGGACAAAGCACTGTCCAAGGTGCTGCGGCTGCTTGATCAGGAGCTAATCCCCGCTTCATTAAATGCAAGAACATTAAAACCATGAGAGAAATCACAGCAAAGTGGAATTAGAAAGCTGGTAAGACAGGGGAAGCGATTTTTCATACTTTTCCTAAATTTTAAAAAAAGCATGCTTTTAAAACCAAATATGTTTAAATATTTCTCACATTGTCATTACTTGCTCCATTGTAGCTGAATTACTGACTGAATTACTAATTTAACATCTGAACATGTCAGTCTATCAGAAAGCCTGAAGCCCATGCAGTACCGGAGATGGCCCATACCTGAGTTATCACAGAAAATCTTTACACTTCATTAGTGAGCACATTCACAACTCTTCTCCAGCTGAGCTACACCTACATCTATCATGTTTATGCACAATCAGCAAGGCCTTTTCTCATAAAAATCAAAACATGCTTATTTATATTTCAACTCATTTATATTTTAACTTATATGTATTTTTATCTTGGTAGACTGGTGTCTGTAACCAGCAGTTTAGAAACTACTAATTCATTTTTCCGACCAGTAAAGGCACCGTACATGACCTATACCAGGTAGCCTGGTGGCAACTACACTGTTTTGTAATGAAGTCGTTGCTGCAGGAAGAAGACGGGTATTTTCAGTATCAGTGAGGTATTTAAGGGGGAGAACAAAAGGTGTAACACATCTCTGATTTCTACAGAGATATGTTGGTTGTTAACTCAGTCTGCTACTTATTACTTATGTGTTTTTAACTACATATTTTCAACTGTATTTATGTCAGCTGTATGTTTGTCTATGTGTAACACCTTACCACCAAAGCAAATTCTTCGTACGTGTGAAACACTACTGGCCAATGAAGTTTTTTTTCTGATTCTGATTTTGGATTCTGATTCTGATGTTGAATAATCCAGAAATGTTTGCAGTGTAACATGCTGTGTTAGGAAATGTCGCCAATCTCACAATGAGTGAAGAATCAAACATGTACTCTTATTATTTTTTTATCAAACAACCAACACAGGCGTCTGTTTCGCAGCCGACACTCCAAGATGCCATCCCCAGCAATCCTGTTGAACCTGTTGTATTTTGAAGCATAGACTCTTCTGATAAAACTGTCCATTAATCTCAGCTACCTAAACCGAAAGCAAGGCTAGCATTAATCAGGTAGGCAGCCGTAGGTCAGTGGTAGCTCTGGAGGAGCTACAGAGAGCCATAGCACTCAGGTGAGGGCAATTGTTGGTAGGGCAACTATTAGACGTGGGTTCAATAAATGTGGTTTAGATCAAGAGCTGCATCCTAGGTACAAATCCTGGGCAGGGGTCTTTCTGCTCCCCGTGCATGGGTAGGTTTTCTACGGGTAGCCAGGCTTCCTCCCACAGCCCAAAAAGATGACTGTTAATGAAGGTTAATTTCTTTCTTTAAAATTAGGTATGAGTATGTGCATGCATGGTTGTTTGTCTTTGTGTCGCCTCTCGACCAAAGACCGCTGGAGATAGGTACCAGCCAAGCTTGACTTGTCTAAACTGGTGATCTGAAGCTCACAATCAAAAAATCTGTCAAATCTTTTATTTAGTCAGAAAGTAGAAAAATAATTTTTAGTTACTCATTGATCTTCAAAAGAACTCAAGTAAAAGTTTTACAAAGCTAGTGATCAGAAAACTAGCCACAAAATATCTCCTTGGTGGATTTCTAGTTTTTTAAGCTGAAATGGAGTTAGTGTGGGAAGACAAAATGTAATAAAAACGACTCCCTTCATCCTATAGAGCCTACAGCTGCCATTCAACACCAGCAAACGCACGTATAACTAGAAACCAGGTTGAGTTCAAGTGCAACAAATTCCTAAATATTCCACTGAAAAGGCTTTTAAAAAGAGTTCTACTGGAAATCGTTGAAAATGATAATAACTCCAAAAACTGGGAGAGATTTAGCAGGTCCTTTGTTTCCGGACCCTGTCCATATTTCTCTGACTTCTGATGACAAGGGAGAAAGGGAGTGAAGTCCCCTCTTTTTAACTTGTTTGTCTTATGTTTTTATTGGGCTGAACGGAGGGCAGGCTCATTAAAACCAGATAAAAGCTGGAAAAGAAGAAACATCAGAAAACAGAATTTTCAGCCAGAACAGGTTTTCTTACACATAATAGAGCCCTGTGCGTGCGTGCGTGCGTGCGTGCGTGCGTGCGTGCGTGCGTGCGTGCGTGCGTGCGTGCGTGCACTGAAAGTCGGTGGGTGGTGAGTTACCTTTTCAACAGTGCCCAGCAGTGGACGTGTTTGGCATTTGTGGCCTGTGTGTCTCAATTGTATGCTCGCCACAGTTTCAACAGTTCAACTGACTCTGTGTACAGTTGAGCAAGTTCTTTTATTTATTTTTTTTTTTTCAGTGAGCTGGTCAGTCGGGAGGTGGAATGAAATGAGAGACCAAATCATATCTGACTTCATCCTCCTCCACCTGCCCTCTAAACTCTGTCTCCCTATCTCTAGCTCTCCGTTTACATCTGCTTGTTGGCCCTTTGCCTTAGAGGCAGTCAACATGGTTGTTGAGCACTGCTGTTAACTAAACGGACTGACTGGCAGCTCAATATGTTTCTTACATAACAACAAAAAGAGAGAGATAAAGTCTATTTTTCACCTGTAGGTGTTCACAAACAGTCTGGAACACGTAGTGGAGAGCAAGCTACGGAAAGCATCTGTCAGCACATGCAGCATGACTGCAAACAAAGTCATGCGTCAGGAAAACAATTTCTGACTCAACACAAGCCACTGAATAATTATCCCATACCGCATGACACTGGGATGATGTCTAAAATGTGAGAAAAAAGAAAATCGCATCATTTCAACTTGAGTTTTAGTTTGTGTAGGATTCTAATGTGTGTCCTGGCTGTGTTAAGTGTGTTGTCTGTGTGTGGGAGTTTGGGAGTGTGTATGCGTGAGTATGTGGGTCCTGACCTCATGGACGTTTTGGCTGTAGGATCCACTATTTCTTTCTGTTTAGTTTCCACTTCACAGCCTACAGCACACATTAGCCCCACAACCCCTGGGAAATGGCACGCACACACACTGAAATGCTTCCAAGCAATGGGGTACTAACGGACAATCGCAGACTCATGTAGGACCACGTTAACAATATCTGTGTAAGTTATAATAGCATAATTATGTGTTAGAATGACTCACTCAAAATCTGGATCTATATCTAACTTAGAATCTCTGAGAAGACTTGAACATTTATGTTCACATATGCTCTCCATTTAATCTCACTGAACTATGGCAAAAAAATACATTTGTAGATGTGCAAACTGCTCAAGACATACTCAAAAAAAACCATACAGCTGTAATTACAGGGGAGTTCTACACAGTTTTGACTCAAGGGGCTGGATATACAGGTCCTTCTCAAAATATTAGCATATTGTGATAAAGTTCTTTATTTTCCATAATGTAATGATTAAAATTTAACATTCATATATTTTAGATTCATTGCACACTAACTGAAATATTTCAGGTCTTTTATTGTCTTAATACGGATGATTTTGGCATACAGCTCATGAAAACACAAAATTCCTATCTCACAAAATTAGCATTTTTCATCCGACCAATAAAAGAAAAGTGTTTTTAATACAAAAAACGTCAACCTTCAAATAATCATGTACAGTTATGCACTCAATACTTGGTCGGGAATCCTTTGGCAGAAATGACTGCTTCAATGCGGCGTGGCATGGAGGCAATCAGCCTATGGCACTGCTGAGGTCTTATGGAGGCCCAGGATGCTTCGATAGCGGCCTTTAGCTCATCCAGAGTGTTGGGTCTTGAGTCTCTCAACGTTCTCTTCACAATATTCCACAGATTCTCTATGGGGTTCAGGTCAGGAGAGTTGGCAGGCCAATTGAGCACAGTGATACCATGGTCAGTAAACCATTTACCAGTGGTTTTGGCACTGTGAGCAGGTGCCAGGTCGTGCTGAAAAATGAAATCTTCATCTTCATAAAGCTTTTCAGCAGATGGAAGCATGAAGTGCTCCAAAATCTCCTGATAGCTAGCTGCATTGACCCTGCCCTTGATAAAACACAGTGGACCAACACCAGCAGCTGACACGGCACCCCAGACCATCTCTGACTGTGGGTACTTGACACTGGACTTCTGGCATTTTGGCATTTCCTTCTCCCCAGTCTTCCTCCAGACTCTGGCACCTTGATTTCCGAATGACATGCAGAATTTGCTTTCATCCGAAAAAAGTACTTTGGACCACTGAGCAACAGTCCAGTGCTGCTTCTCTGTAGCCCAGGTCAGGCGCTTCTGCTGCTGTTTCTGGTTCAAAAGTAGCTTGACCTGAGGAATGCGGCACCTGTAGCCCATTTCCTGCACACGCCTGTGCACGGTGGCTCTGGATGTTTCTACTCCAGACTCAGTCCACTGCTTCCGCAGGTCCCCCAAGGTCTGGAATCGGCCCTTCTCCACAATCTTCCTCAGGGTCCGGTCACCTCTTCTCGTTGTGCAGCGTTTTATGCCACACTTTTTCCTTCCCACATACTTCCCACTGAGGTGCCTTGATACAGCACTTTGGGAACAGCCTATTCGTTCAGAAATTTCTTTCTGTGTCTTACCCTCTTGCTTGAGGGTGTCAATAGTGGCCTTCTGGACAGCAGTCAGGTCGGCAGTCTTACCCATGATTGGGGTTTTGAATGATGAACCAGGCTGGGAGTTTTAAAGGCCTCAGGAATCTTTTGCAGGTGTTTAGAGTTAACTCGTTGATTCAGATGATTAGGTTCATAGCTCGTTTAGAGACCCTTTTAATGATATGCTAATTTTGTGAGATAGGAATTTTGGGTTTTCATGAGCTGTATGCCAAAATCATCCGTATTAAGACAATAAAAGACCTGAAATATTTCAGTTAGTGTGCAATGAATCTAAAATATATGAATGTTAAATTTTCATCATGACATTATGGAAAATAATGAACTTTATCACAATATGCTAATATTTTGAGAAGGACCTGTAAATGCACACCACACTTTTTAGATTTTAATTAAAAATAAAATAATGAGATTGTTTTCCTACCACTTTGTGATAATGCACTACTTTGTGTTCCTCTATCTCATAAATTTCCCCCCAAAAAACCCACTGAATTGTGTTGGTATAATGTGACAAAATATGTAAATGTTCAGCACTATTGTGCAGGAACTGGATGTAAAATTCTGTACTGCCCAAAGATCTAATGTCAAAAAGTGTTCTCTCTTTCAGGAGGCACCACAGCAGACCATTGCTGCCTTCCTCTTCCTGTCCTTTCCTTGCCATGATAAGTCCCTTTCTATTCTATAGTTCTGTCATCAACATTTTTCTGGTGCTAAGGTGTCAAAGACAGCTTAATGAGGCATAGGAAATAAATAAAAAGTCAATTTTCATTAGAACAGAGATGACTAATTGGTCCATAAGAAGCTCATAATCTTAAAACCTCTCTGACATGACTTTAGCCAAGCAGTGCACAAAAAGGGACAAGTCTGCTTGAAGGAAAAGACAAATCCCACTTGCACAGAAATGAGCACACAGCTTCACCTGTGGAAAGGCACCATAACATCGGGGTTTGATGGTGGACATGCAGTGCATTAGTTAAAAACAGCAGATGCAGAAGTTAAACTGCACACAATTCAGAGTTAAATGTGCAGGAGAAATCACAGTTATGCAGCGGTTGAAAAAGGTTTAAATTTGACTGCTGACAGAGCTTTAACCCTGAGAGGAACTGCCAGTAAAACCTTCCAAATTGTTGCTTCCTTGATCATAGTCCAGATTTAGGTAACCTCCTCCCCCATTTGGCCTTGAAAATTGATGGAGCTGCCGCTGTGGTCCACACTGCCTGACATGTGAATGCAGCTCTGAGCTGACAAATCAGCAACACAGCAGTCCAACTCCTCCTTTTTCTCCTCCTACCCTCACATCCCACAACATACATCTTAACCACTGAGACTTTAAAGACTGCAAGTGCAAAGGTAGTCACCAAGGAGTAAAAACAAAAAGACAGCTATCCGTTCATCCGGTGAAAACATAATGCCAGGGCACCATCTGCTAATCCGCTCTGTGGAAGTCGCTGCTTCCAGGGCAGTCAAAGACAACAGTAAGATTGAGGGAGATGGGGTACCTTTTGAGAGCCATGAGCGGTGGCAGGAGATTTAAGTTTGGACTGAGAGAGTCCTGGCAGAAGACTATGGGCCGAGCCAAGCGGTAGCAGGAAGCTACTGCCTAGTGTGTGCCGAGATTTACGGTGACTGGTCCATCTACCAACCATCTGGGCTAGTATAGATAAATCTAACTCGACGAAAAGAGCAGGAACTTTCAGAAAAAAGGAAAACAAAAGCAATTTTCCTCTCTTCAAACGGCAGTTTAGGTGTGTAGTTTACATCTAAAAGGTTAGACAAATAAATCACAATTACAAATTGTAATTGTGGACGTGAAACAATGTGAGAGGAGGATCTAGCCGATAAAAGACCTTAAAGAGAGGGTGGAGGTAGAGTGGGTGCACTGAGAGGAAGAAGAAACAAAGAGACAGTTGGCGATGGGAGCAACACTTTGACTGGGCACACACACATGTACACACACTATCTTTGATTGGTAGCTGATGACTTGAAGTCACAGCTGACATCAGTGTGCAAACATCACTGTGAAATGCTTCTGAAGACAGCACCCTCAGCCATCAGCAGGGGAAAATTAGAGGAAAGAGAGTTTATACTAATTTTCATCAAAGCTCTGTGCCTTGTTCATGTTTATAAATGACTGAATATTAGGCAGAATTTATTATTCAACAGAACTACAAACACAACAGACATCAAATAGAGAAAGAAAAGATCACATTCCCCTGTGTCTAAACTGTGGAAACTGAAAAGAGATCCACATAAATATATCAGTTGATATCTCAGTGTGCTTGAAAAGTAGATAGGGTTTATCAAAAAGACAAACCAAGCCTCACTTTCAACATCTTTGTTCAGGCTAAATTTGTTTGGGATGTGTGTTTTTAACATGCTATTTTTAGGGATAAACAACCATATTTATGTTGCAATAGCCTTTAACGAGATGTCCACTAATGCCCAGTACTTCAGGGGAATGACCCTATTGTAATTAACACATTAACTTGTGCTGTGAAGTGAAGTATTGTTTAGAGTAGGGACTGTGGTCGTGAAATCGTCTTCGGTACTTAAAGGAACCACAGTGTCTGTTAATGCATATTCTACACATACCAGTGATCACACTGGAAGCACGTGGCCAACATCTAGCGCTTAGAATATAAACAACATCCGATTGTGGTTTTACAGTTTCAAGCTGTGTATGAACTACTATGATAGACCAGAAGGAATTGTACAGAAACTTGTGTTTGAAATGAATTTTAATGCCCTATTTAGCAAAGGCAGCTTAAAAAATATTTAATTATACTAGTAAATTTCCTTCATTACTATTAAATCCAGTTATACTTAATGTCATTAGTTTGCATGACACCATAAATTAATATTCATTGTGTGTCCTTTTTTTTAAATTACCAGTCTGTGCTTAATTTGGCATCTGCTTGACTGGAAAAACCCCACAAATATACATTTTTTTAGATAACTGTAAATAAATTCAGGCAGATGCATTTAATGCGACTATCATCTTGGTTTGTACCATTCTTCGCCACAACTTTCTTGAAACAATATAAAAGGGTGGTAAAATACTGCCAGGCAATGGCAGAGATGCACCTGTTGGTGGCTGGCGACTGACAAACAAACTGAGAAGTTTGATCATTTTTCTATCCCTGAATGAGCCCATCAACGTGTTACCATGTTGGCCTGACAACAATACTCTTCTGAGTAAACATGACTCATATTTAGTTATTTTCTGTATCAGTGAAATGTTTAAATATCAACTCAACATTTGGAAATCATGGCAGCTTTTTAGAAACCTCACAGTTAAGTTAAGGGTGTACATTATCAAGAAATACACACAAAAATAACTTTTAGTAATAGTAGATTTAGAAATCCTACACATGCTAATCATGCTAATTGCTAATGAAAGATGATGCGCTCCATGAACATTTTGTCTTTACAAAAGATAGTAAAACTTATTTTTGTTTTACCTTGACTGCTCTGACACTCACATGGTGTGACTTTACCTCTGCTGCCAAACTAAAAAAATAATGGCGGGAAGGCTGGAAAAATGATTTTCAATGTCTTGTTATATTCAAATTTTTAAAGAAAAATCAACTAAAACTGTGATGGGAGGGTCAAAGCCAGGAACTTCTAAAAACAAACATCTCATTCGTACATCATTTTTGCAAAGTTTATAAACTTTACAGGTGTCAAAACATTCTGTACAAAAGTCCATAGATGAAAATTCAGAGAAATATCTTCTAAGAAACCTTAAATCAATAGTGAATGCCTACATTTTACTGTGCATTTCAACCCTAAAAACCCCAAAGCATTATGAACACATTTTGCAAAATGTATTAGGCTGTTGCTCACACCATGTTAGAATTTGCATTCATCTCACTAATCCTAAAAACAATCCCTGAGGGCTGACTACATTTTTTTATTCAAACAGGTGTACAAAAACCCGTTCATACCTCCATGATGTGAAAGTTATTCATCTCAACACTTCTCCAGCTGAGGCTCACTGTGCAAAGACTTACTGACTTTTCCATGACTAACATGGAAACATGACAGCAACAACACACCCATAAGAGAGTTGTGAAAAAGTTATGAATCTAATCTCCATCCACCAACAGAGAGGAGGATGAGAGAGAGCAGGCGAGACTGATAACGCCTGCTCTTACGTTTGAACGGTTTGTATGCACTTCACTGGATGAACATCTTAAAAGGACACAACAGAGTAAGGAAGAAATGTCAACGGGAAGGAAAGCAATACTTCAAGCAAGTGAGAATGTCATAGGAGAGTTGGGAGTCAGGGTTTGTGTTTATCGCCGTCTTAAGGTGGACTGAAGGACTTGGACTGAAGGGAGAGATGGAGAAAGAAGTGACCAGACTGTCAATGATGCCAAACTACTGACGCTCAACTTCAGGGCAGGCCTGATACTGACACATTTACGTATTGGTCCTATCTCTTATCAGCTTTCCAAAAAAAGAGGTTTCAGATATAAGGTATACAAGAACAGCAGAGGAAATGTTTTCTTCTTTGAATTGAAAGCAAACATTCGGACTATTAGACAGATGTGTAGGAACAAGAAAAAACAAATGCATCTTCCTCAACACAAAAAGCAGCAGAATGGTTTCAAAAAGTCACTATAGGCCCATTAGTGCATGAAATGTTGTGAATTACGCTCTACCCTCATAGTATGTGACGGAAGTGAGTTAAAACGTGTTCTGGAACCCTGTAAAAACCCAAATATAACAGTAAAACAGTTGGCCTGAAATTGGTAAAAAAAAAGGAAGCAGGGAGTAACTCAACTGGTGATTGAGCAGCTGCATCCCAGCACTACGACACCACCGAGATGTGGCTGCATCTGTGCGCCTTTGTGTTTGAAACGTTTGTGTCTCTATACACTTATCACTGAACATGAGAAAAACTCACCAGAATTCCAGTGAACTGCTTCTCTTCCATCCTTCAGGACCTTGTCAGCAAGGATCCTTTGCCTCTCTGCTGCTTTCTCACTCACTGTCTGGAGTGGACTCGTCCGCCTCTGTCTATCAAAGCTCTGGTGTCTTCTGAGGTGCCCGAGTGCCTTCACCCCGTCGCGTCGGGTTCTCTCCGTCTCGATTCCCCCACTTCTTCTGTGCCGTTTGCAAGTGTTGCTTGGAGTGGCGTCGGTGCTTTGTGTTAATTCTGCCCTAATCCAGAAACTTTTCTAAGCTGTGAAAAGAACACGTGACAGGCAGAGAGGGGTAGGAGGGA
Source organism: Girardinichthys multiradiatus (assembly GCF_021462225.1). Taxonomy (NCBI): domain Eukaryota; kingdom Metazoa; phylum Chordata; class Actinopteri; order Cyprinodontiformes; family Goodeidae; genus Girardinichthys; species Girardinichthys multiradiatus. Next base: position 13,500,337 of record NC_061799.1, read on the forward strand.
GTAGAGGAGAGGGGTAGGAGGGGTGGGGGGACAAGGAGACACTTTTTAGTAACTTTTCTCCTTTGGCGATATTCAGATCCGTCCTCATCTACCTGCATCTATCTGCTTGCATGAAAAACGTCAACTTTTCTATCCTCTTAAGCGTTCAGTACATCAAAATGTCTTGAAACGCCTAAAAAAATCAGTTACAGCGGACACAAAGAATTTTGAAAACATGTAGTAAGATATTTGCATACTGTCGCAAAGCAGCTGGTACAACAAAGTGCCCTTTTGTGTACAGAGATTAACTGATAGGGGAATGTTCAGATGGATGTAAGACAGGCAAACTGGGAAAACAGCTCTAAGCCTGGATTTACAGGAAGGTGGCAGAAGATATTTATGTTTGAACAAAACAGTTTTCAGGTGCTTTGATTTTATGTTAAAGGTGACATTAAATTTGTAATGACATAATGACATTAAATTTGGTTATGCAGAGAAAAGACATTAGTAGGTTTTCAGAGCTGGAATTTAACTTTTGACCACAAAACAGCAAAGGTAAGAGATGCACTATAATTAATTATTTTTAATCATTAAAAAGGATAACTAATTGAAACTCTTATTATTTTATATAATATAATATAATATAATATAATATAATATAATTTATTTTATTACCTTATTTTTATTTTCTGAAGTGAAATACCAGGCACAAAGAAGTCTACGTTAAATATCTGTTTGAATAGAATGATACACTAATTTTCCTCCCTTCAGTGGTTTTCTTTAGCAGTACAAACCTTCATCTATGGCACGATGCTGAAGTTGGCATTGATGTTTTAGCTTCAGGAAAGAGTTAATTTTACATTTTAGAAATCTGGACAAATTTTAATTAGCATAAAATCTGAAATTCTGAAAGTTCACAGAAAAATATTGTGAAACCTGTTGGCAAAGACAAAAAAAAAGTTTTAAATATATGAAACTGACATTCACATATAGAACAAAGTTTTAAAAGAGCACACAATGCTTTTAAATTATCTTTCTTCAGTTAGCATTAATTCTGTCCTGTTTCGACCAGTCTCACTATGTCAGATCACCAACTACAGCTGCTCTGTAAAATCAGTGAAATTGCCCCTTTACCCAGGCTACAAACAGGATGCTATCTTCAGTGTGCTGATGGGCATTTCAGTCATGTATGTCAGCAAGGAGGGCAGGGACCTAAAGCTTGTGAAAAAGGCAAGTCATGTTCATAAAAAGAATTGCTTAAAATATTAACAGATCTATAGCCTACAATATTTATCTGACATAATTTTCAATCCATCCATGCTGTCTGGCCTGAGCAGGCTGGCTGTAAATGTTTTCTAAACACCTCTGCATCTCATGACAGGAAATACCTTTTAAAAAAGCTCACGCATTAAGGTTACTTGCTCTGTGCGTACCTGCACACAGCAGGTAGGTGTCAGCTGTAGTGAGATAGTGGCAGAAGTAGGAATGGAGTTTTCTTTCGCTGCAGCGCCACTAGTTCCATTACAAGATATAGCTGTAGGGATCTTTATCCAGATGGTTAAGACTGGAGTGTTCTTTTTAAACATTTTTACACTTTATAACAGATTCAGAATGATAATTTCTTATGTGGGTAGCTAGTGAGCTGAGCTGGTTGGGTGCCTTCCTTCGGATGTTTTCTGGGCATGTTCCACTGGGACGAGACTCAGGGGAAGACCCAGAACTTGCTGGTAGGACTACATACCTCGTCCGGCATGGGAACGCCTTGGGATCCCCCAGAATGAGCTGGAGGATGTCACTGGGGAGAGGGATGTCAGACGTTCCACATATCAAAATCCTAATGGGGCCAAAATAATAAATGGGACTGCAGTTTTCCTTGCCTACTGGAATGTTGAGGAATGATTCGAGGAATGTGAGAAAGTTTCAGTATTCCTTGAATATACCAACAAAAGCCACATCTATGTTGGGCCTGATATCACAAAATAAAAGGACCCAATGGATCAAATGTCATCACCAGAGAAAACTGTCAAAATTGCACCATATTAAAGATGTTTAATGTCAGTTGAATAGGTTGTCAGGCTGAGACTGTAAATCATGCACAGTAGATTCTTAGCATGTCTTACTTAATCTGGCTCTATCACTGACTCATAAAATGAAAATAAGAAGCAGCTTGACACAAGCAGAGCAAAGTGACCAAATATAGCCACCCTTCAGGGTCACAAACACAAAAACCATCACATGCAAACAATATGTCTGCTACACATACAGGAGCCCACGGAGACTCCAAACTGCCCCAGGATACACATCATACACAGCATGCTGCACATTGATAAAAGATGACCAATAGAAACAAAACTAGGTTTTAAACTGAGTCCTACCGTTCACAAAGTGATGCTGGTAGAAAAAGACACCAAACCAAAGACAACATCAGCAGAGGGAGCGAGCTGAGTCTCAGGAGCCAGGACTGAAAATTGTGAATAAAATACACAGCTCTGCCTCCATCACACTGGGGGAACTTTACTAGTATGTCAATGAGGAATAGGGCCAAAGCCTATTGGGCAATCCTGGAAGGAGAGGCAGCAGGAAGTAACATCAAGCTCACACATATTAAACGCCTCAGTGAACCTGTGAGAGTGAACACTGCAGAGCTTAAACAATCAAGTTTATGTAAGGTCAATCCTAACATTAATGTACAATTAATAACGACTCAGGTGATATAAAAGCTAAAAACAAATGTGGTTTCAGTATCTTGAAACCACATTTTTTTATCTTGCATTATTTATTCTTAATGCTTTAGTTTATGCTTTTAATTTACACCTGAATTGTGCTACTTTAGAAACACACACATCTTCAAATGCAATGAACTCATCTGTTTTTGTGCAAATTTAAAGAAACAAAATTATTTCAACTTATTTCAAAAAGCTAATGCTCTGAAGAACTGACTGAATTCCGGCGTGGTGCCATGAAATTAGCTACTAAATATTCCACAGTCAACTGATAGTGATTTTGTCACAAAGTGAAAGGATTGGGAGCGACAGCCACTCAGGCAGGACGCTGAGGCCCATAGTACGCAGAGGCCACCAAATTCCTACTTTATTAATAGGTACAGACCTACAAACTTTCTGTGGCCTTCAGAGTAGCTAACAAAAAGTGTGCAAAATGCTTCATGGGATGAGATTCCATGGCCGAACAGCCGCATCCAAACCTTACATCACTAAAGACAATGGAAAGGGTGCAGTTGCGTAAAGCACACCACAAAACTCTAAAAATAGATCAAGCTCAAAATAAAGAGCATTTTCAACACAAAAATAAGTTTCCCAGATGAACACATGGAATCTGATTAATAACTTATATAAAGTGTCAGTTTAAATTTAAAAAAAGGAAAGCTACTTTAGCTTAACACTTTGCAGAATTTAAACAACTAGTTTTGTCTGTACTTAATAACAGAAAAGTGCTAATTTGGTTCAGCTTTTTTTTTAATACACGTATTTCGTTCGTTCGTTCGTCGTCTTCCGCTTATCCAGGACCGGGTCGCAGGGGCAGCAGACTCAGCAGAGACGCCCAGACGTCCCTCTCTCCAGACACCTCCTCCAGCTCCTCCAGGGGGAGCCCAAGGTGTTCCCAGGCCAGCCGAGAGACATAGTCCCTCCAGCGTGTCCTGGGCCGTCCCCTGGGCCTCCTCCCGGTGGGACGTGCCAGGAACACCTCCCGAGGAAGGCGTCCAGGAGGCATCCGGTATAGATGCCCGAGCCACCTCAACTGGCTCCTCTCAATGTGGAGGAGCAGCGGCTCTACTCCGAGCTCCTCCCGGATGGCCGAGCTCCTCAACCTATCTCTAAGGGAGTGCCCGGCCACCCTACGGAGGAAGCTCATTTCAGCCGCTTGTATCCGTGATCTCGTTCTTTCGGTCATGACCCAAAGTTTATGGCCATAGGTGAGGGTAGGAATGTAGACCGACCAGTAAATTGAGAGCTTTGCTTTTCGGCTCAGCTCTCTCTTCACCACAATGGACCAGCACAGCGCCCCCATTACTGTGGCAGCTGCACCGATCCGTCTGTCGATCTCCCGCTCCATTCTTCCCTCACTCGTGAACAAGACCCCGAGATACTTAAACTCCTCCACTTGAGGCAGGAACTCCCCTCCAACCTGAAGAGGACAAGCCACCCTTTTCCGGTCGAGTACCATGGCCTCGGACTTGGAGGAGCTGATCCTCATCCCAGCCGCTTCACACTCGGCTGCAAACCGCCACAGCGCATGCTGTAGGTCTTGGCTAGAGGGGGCCAGCAGGACCACGTCATCCGCAAAAAGAAGAGACGAAATCCACTGGTCCCCAAACCAGACCCCCTCCGGCCCTTGGCTGCGTCTAGAAATCCTGTCCATAAAAGTTATGAACAGGACCGGCGACAAAGGGCAGCCCTGCCGGAGTCCAACATGCACTGGGAACAGGTCCGACTTAGTGCCGGCAATGCGGACCAAACTCCTGCTCCGCTCGTACAGGGACCGGATGGCCCCTAATAAAGGGCCCCCGATTCCATACTCCTGGAGCACCCCCCACAGGGCATCACGAGGGACACAGTCGAATGCCTTCTCCAGGTCCACAAAACACATGTGAACCGGTTGGGCAAACTCCCATGAACCCTCGAGCACCCTGTAGAGGGTATAGAGCTGGTCCAGTGTTCCACGGCTGGGACGAAAACCACACTGTTCCTCCTGAAGCCGAGGTTCGACTATCGGTCGGACTCTCCTCTCCAATACCTTGGCGTAGGCCTTACCAGGGAGGCTGAGGAGTGTGATCCCCCTGTAGTTGGAACACACCCTCCGGTCCCCCTTCTTATAAAGGGGGACCACCACCCCAGTCTGCCAGTCCAGAGGCACTGTCCCCGACCGCCACGCAATGTTGAAGAGGCGTGTCAACCATGACTGCCCTACAACATCCAGACACTTGAGGTACTCAGGGCGGATCTCATCCACCCCCGAAGCCTTGCCACCGCGGAGCTTTTTAACCACCTCGGTGACTTCAGCCTGGGTGATGAAAGAGTCCAACCCCGAGTCCCCAGCCTCTGTTTCCACCACGGAATGCGTGATGGCAGGATCGAGGAGATCCTCGAAGTACTCCTTCCACCGCCCGATAATGTCCTCAGTCGAGGTCAGTCTCCCGCCCCCACTATAAACAGTGTTGGCAAAGCACTGCTTCCCCCTCCTGAGGCGCCGGACGGTTTGCCAGAATCGCTTCGAGGCCAACCGGTAGTCCTTCTCCATGGCCTCACCGAACTCTTCCCAGGCCCGAGTTTTTGCCTCTGCCACAGCCCGGGCCGCAGCACGCTTGGCCTCACGGTACCCGTCAGCCACCTCAGGAGTCCCACAAGCCAACCACAGCCGATAGGACTCCTTCTTCAGCTTAACAGCATCCCTTACTGCCGGTGTCCACCACCGGGTTCTGGGAGTGCCTCCACGACAGGCACCGCAGACCTTACGGCCGCAGCTATGGGCAGCAGCATCGACAATAGATGCAGAGAACATGGTCCACTCGGACTCTATGTCTCCAACATCCCCCGGGATCTGGTCGAAGCTCTCCCGGAGGTGGGAGTTGAATACATCCCTGGCCGAGGGCTCCGCCAGGCGTTCCAAGCAGACCCTCACTATGCGCTTGGGCCTGCCGAGTCTGTCCGGCTTTCTCCTCCTCCAGCGGATCCAACTCACCACCAGGTGATGATCAGTGGACAGCTCAGCCCCTCTCTTCACCCGAGTGTCCAAAACATGCGGCCGAAGGTCTGATGATACGACAACAAAGTCGATCATCGACCTCCTGCCTAGGGTGTCCTGGTGCCAAGTGCACTGATGGACACCCTTATGTTTGAACATGGTGTTCGTTATGGACAATCCGTGACTAGCACAGAAGTCCAATAACAAAACACCACTCGGATTCAGATCGGGGAGGCCATTCCTCCTGATCACGCCTCTCCAGGTGTCACTGTCGTTCCCCACGTGGGCGTTGAAGTCCCCCAGCAGAATAATGGAGTCCCCGGGAGGGGCACTATCCAGCACCCCCGACAGGGACGCCAAGAAGGCAGGGTACTCTGCACTACCACTCGGCCCGTAGGCTGAAATGATAGTCAGAGACCTCTCCCCAGCCCGAAGGCGCAGGGATACAACCCTCTCATCCACTGGGGTAAACCCCAACACGAGACGGCTGAGCTGGGGGGCAACAAGCAAACCCACACCAGCCCGCCGCCTCTCCCCGTGGGCCACTCCAGAGTAGAAGAGAGTCCAACCCCTCTCAAGGAGATGGGTTCCAGAGCCCACGCTGTGCGTGGAGGCGAGCCCGACTATTTCTAGTCGATATCTCTCGACCTCCCGCACAAGCTCAGGCTCCTTCCCCCCCAGCGAGGTGACATTCCACGTCCCTAGAGCCAGCCTAAGCATCCGGGGATCGGGCCGTTGAGGTCTCCACCTTCGTCCGCCACCCAATCCTCTTTGCACCGGTCCCTCACGCTTCCCCCTGCAGGTGGTGGGCCCACTGGGGGATGGCCTCGCGTCTCTCGTTCGGGCTTGGCCCGGCCGGGTCCCACGAGGAGCAACCCGGCCACCAGGCGCTCTCCGACGAGTCCCGACCCCAGGCCTGGCTCCAGGGTTGGACCCCGGCTCCGCCGTACCGGGCGACGTCACGTGCCTCGATATTGTGTTCTTCATGAGGGGTTCTTGAACCATTCTTTGTCTGACCCATCACCTAGAACCTGTTTGCCATGGGAGACCCTACCAGGGGCATTTAGGCCCCAGACAACATAGCCTCTAGGATCATTTGAGCACTCAAACCCCTCCACCACGTTAAGGTGACGGTTCAAGGAGGGGTACACGTATTTGTGTTTGAAATACACGTATTTCAAACACAGAGAAAACAGGGATATGTGGTATTATCCGAGTTTCATTTGGGGCTTCAGCACCTGGTGAGTGCCCTATAATCATTGATTAAAATGCATAAGTTGTATTACATAGAGTGTGGGGAAATATTTAATGAGAATTAAACACAACAAAGAGAGTTACACATGCTAAATGTGTAAGAATAGCGAACAGACATCAGATAGCGAACAGACATTAGCTAATCATTTTGGTTAGCTGTTGGAGCATATATAGAATTAATTTTAAACCTGAATGAGTTTAAACAAAAAGTGCTCTGCTTTGTCTTTATTCAGAATTATTAATCTGGCAAATGAAGGATATTAAAGAGGCAAGTTTTCAGGTAAGGAAAAACAACAAAATTGTTCAGGCATGATAATCTTATATCATCATCAATGCAAATGAATATGGCACATTATCACGTTCTGGGTTTGGATCGGACCAAAGTGCAGATAAGAACTTGGCAGCCGCATGATAAGAGGAAGACTTTTCTTTAATTAAAGGTCTCCAAAGCGTAACATAATCCAACAAATACAAACATGAGTCGAGCCAAAAACTTAAATGTGTACACAGTTGTGGCAAAACTGAGCATAAACAGGGGTAGTGAATGAGGAATAGTGACAGAGGAACCAGCGAGGAACAAAGAACACAGACCAACTAATATACAGGGAGAAAACAAAGGCAGGTAATCACAGGAACTAAGAACAGGTGTGGCAATGAGACATGGAGGCATAAGGGACAGGTGGAACTAATTAACAATAAAGGAAACCATAGACCTAAGAACGGTTAATACAAAAACACAAACCAAGTCCAAGGATGTCACACCATGACACACATTCTGTTACAATACACAGGTCAGTAGTGTTTCAAACGTGTCTCTGAAAAATTTTATTATTTTATTTTGTCTCACTAACTGCATTTCGATTGACCATCAAATTGTGCAAATTGTAATTATGAAAATACATTTGCTTAATGGAAACATGCCAATATCTAAAAAACTCACGTTTTTCACTTAAAAGCTTTTGAGCTAGGATGAGGTGGTTTTCTGGCCATATCGAAATTGGTGTATTTCCCAAAACTGCAATGGAAACACTTTTTTCGCATCACAGGAGTAATGTGATCAACAACCAGATGTTACTGGCAAAAAAGATGAAGAATACAACAGGAAGTAGTTGGAAGGTGATGTTATCGCATGAACAAACGTATTCCCCTGTGGTTTTAATTGCATTTCTTATTTAATGTAAACACCGTAACAGCGAAATTGTGTTTTATCGACAATTTCTAAATATCGACAAGTTTTGCACATATTTGCATATTTGCAGCATAAGTAAAATTTTGGTCCTCAGGGTTTGTATCCTGAGATCCTCTGTACTGCTGAACAGATACCAGAAAGTAGGAAGGCATACAGCAGAAGGATAGATGGCTTTGTTGTTATTTTTAATTCCTGCCACACAATCTTTGGAGCCAATAACTTAAAGACACGAGTAAAACTAAACATAACACTTGTCTCACAGAGAGAAGCAACACCATTCTCAACTGGCAGTCAAACATTGCTTCTGTACTTGCGGTCTGCATATTTACTGTGTCAGCCAGTGTGAAAGCCTCTGGTTCATCGCCTGACACAAATGTAAAACACAACAGCCTGAAGAAAACAAAGCAGCAACCATTATTGTTAGCCATGTTTACAATGCGTTATATTGTTACTGCCTCACAAAGCAGTTGTGTCTATTATCAATGAGGTCAATATGAGGCAGCAAGATTAGGACTCCACAAGTTCTGTTAGGTTGTGATAGAAAGCCTTATTCTCATATATATGTACTGCCAAGTACAACTAACGCAGCACTCAAAGCAGCCCTAACTAAGACCTAACTTGTGTTCAGAACCATGTGAACAGAGGCGGCAAAGCTGAAATCACTTTGAAAAGCTGAAAAAAACCGACTGATTCTGTCAACAGTGCAGTGGAAATGAGAATGGGAAAACTATGGGGATGCATTTTAAAGATAAAACATTTTACAGTGAAATTTTAATGATTTTGGTACCTACAAGAATGCACTAGAAAAACCCACAACCTACTTATTTATATCAGAAAGCTACACTTGCAGAAGCCAACATGAGGCTTATTTTCAACCCCCTTTTGCAAAGATTAATTAATGATGGGACGAAATGATGTGCAATATTGGGTTTAGTAGAATGGGACGAGACCAGAGTTTAGCAATATTTCTGGGAAAAATAAAATCCTCAATGTTTTTTGGTTTGTTTTGATTCCAGTTTATTTGACGAATCCTCATATTTGTATTTATTGTATTTAGGCCTATTTAAAGATTATTCTAAGGTGCTCCTAATGCCAACAATGCTCCGTTGTTGTGTTTTCACAAATATAAATCAGGTTTCCTAAATATCAGCTGTAATCCTGTTGAGTGTATAATTATTCAGTATAACTTTGATGTTTATAAGTGTTTCATGTTTTTGGGGAAGGCATGATCAAATACTGTACAGACTCATTACAAAACTGTGAAATAGTGTTTTAATTAAAGGTAGATGCTAACTTCAGCACTAATGAAGTTAAGGGGATTAGGCACCTTTGTCTCACTGTTCGTACAAATCCTTTCTATCTTTTCGGTCATTCCATCACAATTTCGTTTTCTACCAAGTCCCAAAAATTGCTGGCATATAAACATAAAAGTTGCGTCAGCTTCTACAGTGCTAGTGCAAACAAATAGTGTTGGTCAGCCTGATGTCTTTGTTAGCAATTTCCATGAAGACAACAGGGCAACGACATCATAACTATTTATTTTTACATATCCAAGTACTCTCCACATGCTGACAGTAACTGGATAGTATGGAAGCCCCGAAAGGCAAGTGAAAAAAAAATTAAAATATAAAAAAGATTAAAATATTTCAACGTTTATGCAAAAATTACAGACTCAGACTGAGGGCAGCACAAAAAAAAACTTTGCAATATTTCAATGAATTTGTTTTTTTTCAATTGCCTCTCAGGGCTTCTGTAGGATAGTGCTACTGAGAAAGACTTCCTTTTGAGATGACGAGAGATGTTGCAGTGTTTTATAACATCACGAGTTCTCAACCTATAAGATGTACAGAGTTAAAACAGCAAAAGAAAAAAAAAAAAAAAAACACCACAAGCAAGTGCCTACCAAAAAGAACAAAAAACTTGAACATGAAACAATAACCAGAACAGAACAACAGAACTGTATTGGTCAAACTCAAATAAATGCAAATAAAGAGCGCCTCTTATATCATCCTCCTCTCTTTGATGGGGCAAGAACAACCTTTTGTTGCATTTTCATAATATTATTTTTGCCCCTTGGAATACTGCAATAAAACATTAATCTGAAGGCTTTTTACACCTCTTTGACAGGGGTGTAAATAAATCAGGAGGGTGCTGAACAAGCCCCAAATATTTTGTCTAATACTATCACTAATATTAGCTGAGTATTTTAGGTAAGATTAGTCCAAATTATCTTCACTTAACATTTTTACAGTGCTTTTTTACAAATGTTTTTCCCAACATTCCTAATTGTCACTTTTGCCTTATTAATATTAGTGGTATTCAATGCATGTACTTAAGGTGTATTCAAAAACAGTTATTTTTCTTTATTTCACTCTTATTTCTCAAAGTTAAATATGATCACAACATTAAAGCATTAAACATGATCACAACTGGCAGAAACACAACTAAAGACATGAAGAAATAGAAATCTAATTATAGATGCAAATGGTTATTTAAGAACTTGTTGCACACTTTTAAAGCTTTCAACTTTTGGTTTCACTCTGAGCACTGACTGGAAAACAGGACTTTATAGAGGAATTAAAACTCTCTTTAAAAGAGACACGGGAATAATGATCAGACGTGCTTCAAACCTGTTCTTGCAGCAATAAGAGAGTATGAAATGTATCATAAGTCCACTGTCCCAGGATGAAACTTTTTCCAAGTGATGCAATAGATGCTGCAGTCCTTGTGAATAACAAGGAACAACCAGGTATTTCAGAATGTGAAACTCATATAATATATACAGTATATTCATTACACATAGAATGAAATATGTCAAGCCATTATATCTTTAATTTAATAATCATGGCTTACAGTAAATAAAAATCCCAAAAAATGTAGTGTCTCAGAAAATGTGAATTTTAAATAAGATCAAAAAAGTGAGATTTTAAACAGAAATGTCAGGCTTCTAAAATGTATGTTCATTTCAATGCACTCAACACTTGCTTGGGTCTTCTTTTGCATGAAATACTGCATCAATGCGGCATAGCATAGCCGCTTAGCATGGCACTGCTAAGATTTACTGCAAACCCTGATTGTTTTGATAGCGGCCTTCAGGTCATCTGCATTGTTGGGTCTTGTGTGTATCGTCTTCCTCTTGACAATACTTCATAGATTCTCTATGGGGTTCAGGTCACAGTTGGTGTGGTCAGGTGCTGGAGAGGAATCAGCCTCTCCATAGACCTTGCTAGCAGAAGGAAGCATTAAAAGCTCTAAAATCTCCTGTTGGATGGCTATATTGACTCTTGACTGCAGAAAACACAGTTGACCAACACCAGTAGATGACAAGGCACCCCAAATTATTACTGACTGTGGACACTTTAAACTGGACTTCCAGCAACATGGATTCTGTGCCTCTCCACTACAGTTTTTTCTTCTCCTTAGCACAGATAAGAAGCTTCTGACATCTCTGATTCAGGAGTGACTTCATACAAGGAATGTAACACTTGTAGCCCTAAGTAGAATTCGTTTGTGAATAGTGTCTGTGTAGCCAGACTCAAATTTCAGTCCACACCTTGTGAAACTCCCCCAAATTCTTGAATGAATTTTGCTTGACAATCCACTCAAGGCTGTATTATCCCTTTTATTGGTGCAATCTGAGCAGAAACCCTCCCTAGCTGCTAGACCGAGAGCAGCCACCACAGCTTCTTTGTCCAGCTCACTGTTCACTGCACCATCGAACATCTCCCTGTTCACCAGAACAGTTTACGTAAAAGGTTGTATCCATGCAGAGAAAATTATTTTAGGATAAAACAATGGGGCCTGAAGGACACACCTCATCTTCGATTCTCATTAACACCGGGGCCCCCCAAGGATGTGAGGTCAACCCACTGCACTACACTCTATTCACACATGACTGCTCCACCTCCTCTCCTTCAAATATCATTGTCAAATTCTCAACGACACCACAGTAATCGGCCTCATCAACATCGAGACATCCTACAGGTGTGAGGTGCAACATCTGGCATCATGGTGTAAGAACAATAACCTAGTTCTAAACATCAAGAAGACCAAGGAAATTATTGTTGACCTCCACAGGAACAGACAAAACCACTCCTCACTTTTCATTCGCAATGAGGCAGTGGAGAGTGTCCAACTCCAAATACCTGGGAGTAACCATTTTGGAGGACCTGTCATAGAGCACCAACACCTCCTCAGCTGTACAGAAAGCACAGCAACCGATGTACTACCTGAGGAAGTTGAGGAGTGCCCAAATCCCAAACTTTAATAACATGCCATCAGCAGTGTTTTAACCTTATGGACCTTTAGTGTGGTTGTACAGCTGTGTTAAGGCTGATCAGCAGACACTCTAGCAGATGGTAAAACAGCAGGAAAGACCACTGGAGCTACTCTTGCAGAGATCACTACCATCTACACCATTTGCTGTCTGAGGAGAGTCCATCACATCATGCGTGATCAACACCACCTGGCGCATCACCTGTTCCACCTACTGCCCTCAGATAGAAGATACAGGTCCATATGTGTCTCTGTGTTGTTAAGACTTCTATTTGATGCAGCATGTCTGTTACTGTTTATTACACTTATGCCTACACTGAATTATTATTGCATATTATTGTATATAATGCAATTCTACAGTTTTGTTCATGAAAAAAGAGTTTTGGCACTATTGGCTATGCAGTGTATGAAGTCTCCGAACAACATTCTGTTGTCACATTTATTTTGACAATGACAATAAAGGATTAAATCGAATCGCAAATCAGGATGTGACATCATCATGCCTGTTGTCAAGGTGGCCAAATTGTGAGTCTGTATCCGTTTGTTTGCTATATTGTGAGTCCAAAAACGCTTTTTTTTTCTCCCATCTTGGGAGACCATTACTCTGTTCAATCACATTCAGTCACTGTGATGGCAAAGTCCACATTAAAAATCAATTGTCCAAATGGGTATTGATTTCAAATTTGGTAAAATATTGTCAGTCAGTCAGTCACACATACAACGCATACAAATTGTTGTTCTTAATACATTTTTAAGCTAATTTGGCCTCAGTCGAAATTCTTCAAAACAAGCATTGGTTCTTAAATGAACATTTTCACACTCAACTGTGAATATGTTTATTAAGGAATAAAGGTTTCTATTGATCACTGCTTTTGGTTTCATTCTTTTGTTTCCCTTTTCGTAATTCATAATTTTTTCTTATTATTTCATTAATTTATTCAGTAGTTTAGTTTAATTTTACTAGCCTGGTTGAAGAGTTTGAGTGTTTTGTTAAGAAATTCTTGTATGTTGGAGAGAAGTTGGTTATTCTGTATATGTGTGCAGGGCTTGTTGTTTGAGAACACCAGTGAGCAAATTCCCTCCTTCATCTGTTGTTGTATAATACCACCTCACCAAGCAGGTATTCATAAAACAATAACCGATAGGGACTTAGAGATGTTTAGCTATTAATTCCTGATAATCAGGTGGTGCCCCGACTTGGTAATTGTAATCAAATTACAAGTTTGTTGATAATTGCTTTGTCACTTAATAAACTAATAATTATGTATAGCCAAACAAAGCCAAATGTTGCACAGCATCAAAATTACAAAAAAAAGGGCTTGTTACTGAGCATATGATAGCTTGAGCCAATGTCCTGAGCACATCTGTACTTGTTGGGTCTTGAAGCACAGAATCCAGATGCAGCTAACATGTTGTGACTCTCCCCCAACTCTTGAATTGACCTTTGTTTTACAATTCTCTCAAGGCTGTGGTTATCATTGTTGCTTTTACACCTTTTCCTACCACACTTTCCCCTCCCACTCAACTTTCCATTACTGTGCTTAGTTACAGTACTTAGTTACTGCAAATGATCAGCGGAGGACGTTGCTGACCCAAATCAAAAGACTGGAGAAACTTCACTCTGAACTTGAAGGACTTTGGACAATTGAGTATTGAGTCCTTCTTATTCTTACCCCAGGTAAGAAGCTTCCGGCATTGACTTTGGTTCAGGATGGGCTTATAACACATAGAATACTACAGCTGTAGCCCATTTTCCTGGACACGTCTGTGTGTGGTGGATCTTAAAGCTACGACTCAAGCCACAGTCCACACCCTGTGAATCTCCCCCAAACTCCTGAATGACCTGTGATTGACAATACTCCCAACACTGTGGTTATTCCTGTTGCTTAGACACCTTTTTCTATCACATTTGTCCTTCCACTTAACTTTCCATTAATCTGCCTTGATACAGCACTCCGTGATACAGCATCTTTAGCAACAATCTTCTGTGGCTTACCTTTCTCAGTAACTGCCTGCTGAACATGTCAAGACAGCATAAGCTCTTTATGACTGTGAAGGCCAGGGGTCTCAGCTCCAGTCCTTGAGGGCCGGTGCTTAACATAAAGCTTGTTTTAGAAATCTATTTGTATTGTTCTTATTAGTATAATGTTCTGATTAACCAAAGTTTGGATTTTCATGTCAACTGTAAGCCATAACCATAATGATATTTTCATATTATAAAGCTGTATAATGTATGCCCATCAATTTATTACTGAAATAAATTTACCTTTCAACAATATTGTAAATTATCAACATGTGCCTGTATATTGGGGGAACGCAACCAAAAATAAGGATCTAGCAACAAAACAGACAAAAGCCTAAATACTTCTGGAGATGTTGAACTAATGAGGTAAAGGTGAGAGATAGTCAGAAACTGTATCTAGAAGCAAAAGCAAATAAACAGCGACACAACCACAAATTAGAATAAAACATGACATTTACAAAAGGAAAACAGAACAGAAAAAGGGAACCAGGGAATTCCAAAAATAAGATCAAAAGTAAAACTAAGAACATGACAGAAAAAACATAAAGTGCACATGACAGCATGGAACAGTTTCCCAGCAGAACAATCTGTCCAGCCTAGGAAATACTTTCTGTTTGTGAAGTGAATGGAGATAATATTTCGAACTATATAGATGGGACCACAGTCATTACAGACAAATTCAGCGTTGGCAAGTTTGCCAAATAGCTCATCAGTACTAAGTAAAATTCCTGCTGATTTAATAATATGTATTTATTAATGAGACATCAGATACTGTCCTTTCAGTAAAACAGTTCATGGTGCCCATTTTCCACATGGATAAGGCATTATCTTTTTAGTATGAGGAGGCACTACAACATAACATTTAATTGTCTAAAGTCAAACATCAAATGGTAAAACAATGTACAAATAGTGTTGCATAAAAGTTATGATCATACTGCCCTTGATCAGCTTGTTTTTCTTCCTGGACAGAAGCAGTTTGTACTGTAAACATAATAAATGCATCCATGAAAGAAATTGTCATATCAAGGGGTAGTTTACAAGTGGAAGGCCATCTATTCCCCGCATCTGTCTGGAGTGAATACAATATAAAAATTTAAATATTACAAGTTCAAGCTTACTTTTCATCAGATCAAGAAACTTCACAAATGTTAGCAGGGATTTCAAGACTTTTTATTTTCGAAAGAAAGAAAAGAGAGGGAAAAAGTATGTCTTCTTATTGCATATTAATCTACTTAACATGTTTCTTTAAAAAATATATATACACCATTTGCTATATATTTTAAAATAATTTTAAGCTATTCCTACATCTTATTTTCACTCTACAAATTCATTTGAGCTCAGATATGGTATCCTCTGATGGCTATAAAAATAATTTCTCCTCTATGTCTAACAAGGCAGCACTTTTGCTAGGACTAAAACATCGTTGAACCATTGACGTCAAATAGCAAAGCTGAGCTGTACGTTCTTGCCCTCTAGTGGTGACTGGAGATAAACTACAGTCTAATTTTATATTTTCCGTGACTATTTTACATCTTTTTTGTTTTTTTATGAAATTGTAAAATGTAGTAACACTGTCAGTTTAAATCTAAACTCTTTAAGTGTACAGATCTGACATGAGAGCATCTTCCTATTGTGTGTAGACGATCGAAACACCACTGCTTATTGACACCTGTGAAACATATTGTCTTTCTCATTTTCTTCTGTTTTGTTCAGCTCTGTCCCCTAGTCTCCCTTTATCATCCCTCCCAATGTCCTAATGCCACAGTATTTGGGAATTCCAGACATCCAGACATGTCTGGACAAACGCTTGGCAAAAACAACACTGAAATATCCGAGAGCCACGCTGTAAAAACTGTCTTGATCCTTCTCATGGGAAAAATACTCACAATAACATCCACCAATTCTGACCACTTTCAGAAAAATTTTAAAAAAATACATTATTTATCTTGTTAGTATGACAACTGGCATAGACAACAAGTCAATGCCAGTTGTCATTCGGCCCTTCTGGCATTTAGGTTGATATGTTGATGGCAAGAAAATAGGTCTTTGTAGACAGACGGAATTAAATCTCCACCACTGCCACTCATGCAAAAATAGTCAAAAGAAGAAAACCTGTATAGCCAGCAGTATGGTCATGGTGCTGTCTATTCTATTGAAAGCTATAATTGCTCATTTAAAAAAATGGTTTGATTTAGACAGAATAGCATGTAGCATATGTAGTGCGTGGCTCCAGATATCCATGCTGACTATTGTAGGCCACCAAAGGTACCTAATATGGCACATAAGTACTGGACAATGAACAGGAAATGAATAAGTTGGAGTGACCTGAAGGTTGCCTTCATGGTGGATATGCGAAATTGATCAGTCAGAAGTACATGACCTTATTTAGCTGTCCCGCAGCAAATACTGTGAAACAACAGTTGTAAAAACGTAACAGATGCTAGAGAAAACTGAACGGACTGAAAACTATGGCCCAAACAGAATATAAAGATATCTCCGCAACACCTGTAGAGACTAAATTCAACTTTTCTGCACTCCTACAGACTCCAAGTACACAACAAAATGCATTTAAAGGCTAAAAAGTGGATTTTGCATGATATGTCCCCTTTAAGACTTATTTCTAAGCAACAAACTAGTAAACACAGAAAATCGAAGTTGTAGGAAGTTGTCAGGAAGTGGAATCAGATGGTATCCTCTTTGAAAATCAGTAATGTATGTTGAAGTGAATAGGTGCTTTTTTATTTTAACTCCCTTTGAGAGACTTATAGGAGGTCAAAACTGGGGCCTACAGTGCACAGCAAATACAAATCTTCAGCGCCCAAGGAAATAAAGGTTCTCCTGTCTGAAGTACCGCATGAAGCTAAGTCTATAATGGGGTTACTGTTATTCATGCATGCAAAGTCTTTGTTGACATACCCTACTTTTCCATTTAGTCTAGCAACCAATTACATGTTAACACCTAGTGTATTCTTAGATTGTGGGATTTGGACTGCATTTACTCATCACATATCAACCTAACCTTGAACATTTTTATTTTAAATATCTGCCTAAATCTTTTCAGCAACCTGAGCTTTAGCACCTCTTTTATTGGATAAGACAACACATTCTACAGCCTATGCTCCAAACATGCAGCCCCTGCACTTGCCACTGGCCTGTCAGATCTCCTTTATTGGACTATCACTTGTAGATAGTCCTGACAGGAGATGCACCAATTAGGCTTTTACTGAATTTCCAGTTTTCTTTGAGGTCTGAACTTATAAATTTCAATTTTGTTGGTTTCCAAATTGTGGAAAATTTTTTGGAGTCCTCAACAAGAGACCTTTTTTTTAATATTTGCGCTCTATGATAATTGTCTAAAACGCATCAATATACACTCACTTTCTTTGGTACACCTGCTCAATTGCTTTTAGCACTTAAGCAAATCAACCAATAACATGGTAGTAACTCAGTGGATTTAGTATCTAGACGTAGAGAAGGTGACTTGTGGAAGATTATACTGAGTATCAGTATGTGAAACTTAAGGGGATTTAAGTGACTTTGAACAATCACAATACAGTGTAAAATTAATGCCGATTCTAAGATTGCATCTGTTTCAATACAAATTGAAAGAACAAATTAAAATAACCTTTTTAAAGAGCGCAGGACATTTATTTTCAAAGATTGGCATAAACTTAATATTCAATACCTTTATACATTTTGGGGTAATACGGATTAAAAGTAAGTAATTAAACACATAGAGTACGCTTTCTACCATTACTGTATATTGATGTAAAAAGAAAGTTTACACAGCTGGTCGCAATCTCTTTTTCATATTGTAAAAAGTAAGGGTGACCCTATACTGCCTGGCGGCCCACATGTACTGTCTGTGTTGCTGAATTCTAAAGGCTGCTTCTATCATTGTCTCTATAAAATATTATTATTGTTTGATCACCTGGCACTACTTTGAACATGGCATGGTTCTTGGTGCCAGACCAGGTAGTTTATGTGTTTGAGAAACTGCTGATCTACTGGGATTTTCATGCACAACCATCGCAAGTTAACAAAAAATTGCCAGAAAAAGAGAAAAATATCCAATGAGCAGCAGCTGTGTGGAAAAAAAGACCTAGTTTAATGTCAGAGCAAAGTGGATAGACAAGTGCAAGATGATGGAAGGGAAACCACAGCTGAAATAAGTATTTATAAAACTAAGTTGTGATGAATGCCATATCTGAATGAACATCACATTAAACATAGAAGCAGATGGGCTACAGCAGCAAAATGTCACACTGAGAAAAACTGAGGCTACAGTTGGCCTATGCTCATCAATATCGGACAATAACGGGCAAAATGTTGCCTGGTCGGTCGATTCTTGATTTCAGCTGCTACATTCAGACTGTAAGTTCATTTGACCCAAACAACAGGACAACATTGTATCAATGGTTCAGGCTGATGGTGGTCTTATAGTGTGATCGGTATTTTACTGGCACACGTAGGTCTTCTTAGTCCTAACTGAGCATTGTTTAACCACCACACTCTCCCAGGGTATTGTTGGTGACCATACCTGCCCCTTTATGACCACAGTGTGCCATCTTCTGAATAATTTACCATGTCATAAAGCTCAAATCACCTCAAACGGTGAGAAGACCACAAACTCGGTTTGAAATGGGATACCTATGTGAGAGCTCACTGATTAAATAGTGTTTGACAAGACAGGAAGTATATTAAGAAAAAGATTCCATCAAGCCCCTCCCTTCATTACAAACTCCCCACAGCCTCGCTCGCTTTATGTATAGTGAATGGTCATTATGGGGTCTCACTACCGGTGCCACGTGTATCTCCATAAATATGAGCCTCAACACCCCGAAGGTTAGGTATGAAACAACAGACACCCCCCAGACCCCTAAATGAACCACACTCAGGTCCTTTAAGATGATTTTACCACGTTACGGTTAGAGCTGGTGACTACCCGCATAAACTCCACAGAGCTGCAAAGATCAGAGCTGAAACTCAACCTACCCCTTCCTCTTTCCCTCATTAAAGAGGCGTGATCTGTGCGTGGAGGTGCGGACGCGCCTTTCACTTCAAGCCCCCGACTTAATTCTTCCCGCCGGTAAATTCAGTTGGAAGTTGCATCACCTTGGTCTTCGGTCCCTCCACGGTCAACATCAAGCCCCTAAAAACACTCCTCCTAGAAACCCCTCCCTGTTTTTCCCCTAATCCAAGCCAACCGGGGGGCAGCAACATGTGAGAGCTTCCAGTCCAACTGCATAAACCGACCAGAGGCTTCCGGCGTGTGCGTCTGCATCGTTTCGCGCATGTTTGTGCAACAACAGGGCATGAAAGTTGTAAATAATAATCAGAGCAATTCATTTCAACATGCATGCTATTGATCAATCAAAATGTCACTTTCTCTAGATGCTAAACTCTCATATGTTTGTAAAACGTATAATCAAAACAGCATACAGTAATTACGCTATAGTGTCAGTTGTTTCTGCAGCCGCACCGTGCTGATGGTGAGACCAAGAACCTTCTCATAAAACACAGTGGAGCTGCACGTGTTCGGCGTGGGGGATGAATGCATGTGTTGTTCATTCTTTTGTTATGAGAGCATGCAACGATCTATCTCTCATCGACGCGGTGATTTCGCCTAACTGCAAAAGAGATCTTATCCGTCATGCGCTGTGCGTATTAACCATGATGAGAATTCAATTCCAATCAATTGGCCGATGAGGTACATTAGTCAATGCAATGCTCCAGACAGGTGTGGTAGCTCAGTGCGGTGGGGAGATGTGGAAGCTTTGGGACTTCCAGGGGGAGAAACATGAAGAAAAGGTAAAGATAATGGCTGTCTGAGGCATGACAAAAGCAGTCCGTGGATGGACGGAGACAGTTCGGAGGTTTTGGCATGCAGAGGGGGACTTTACCTTTTTGTCAGGATCGGCCAGGTTGGAGGGATGAGAAGGAGCGCGGAGTAGGAGGAGAACATGCGGAGCGACGTCTGGGAGGGATGGTCAGAGATGCTGAGAGTGAGAGGAGGAAGGAGAGCATGTTTCACACCAAAGCTATAAAAATAAAGCGGAGCCCTAAATATGTAACAAAAAGGGTCCAACAATTTGATAGGGTTAAATGGCTGGAATTAAATTCTAATAAAACGCAATGTGAATAAATAAGAGAAATAAACCCTTATGGTTTAAATACTTAAGTTTAATAAGACACGTCTTTTGATGCTTAGAAGCTAAAGAACAAAGGTATCCATCCTCACATTTTGTCATTACAAGGGCAAAACTGTCTTGTACCGGGATTTAAACAGGTAATTAGAAATAATACAAAATCTAAGAACTTTTAGGGAATATTACTAAGAAAGGCTATAAACATACAAACAAAAACATAATTTCCCGTGACAGATAAGCAATTATAAATAGATAATTAGCCTAAATACAATTTCAAAGCTTTACATCATTACTGAAACTTTCGAGGTCAAACGAGTTTGTTTCTGTTGCTTTGCGGTTTGGTTCGAGTTCTTTCAAATATCATTGTGTATGCATCAGGATGACATAAAAAATTGTTATGGCCTACGAAACCGACTGTTAGCCTAGTGAACAGGTGGTATTTTTCGGATTTAGGAAGAGCTTGGAATGTGTGTAGATCATAACGATGTCAGCTAGGATTTCAATGGAAATGGAGAGGATGTTTTAGCACAACCTTGAGTCAATCAAAGAATACATCAAAAATAAATAAAATAATAGTGCATGAGAGGGAAATTAATGTTTTGGAATGAATCCAGAATTCATTTTGACAGTCAATCTCCTACCAAAAAGGACCAAATGCTAAATAATAAATCAATATGTCACAAAGTTTATCAGCGTACAACCAAACAATTGCACTTTGTTTTCATTTGGTTTTTATTAGCATTGTATAGCAGAAAAAATCACATTATATGAGGAAAAAGGTTCAAAATCATTTATTATCATCTTATTTCTTACATCACAGACCCCTGACATGTTAACATGGGTGTATGGACTTTTCAGAGTCACTGTAGAAGCACATTCTCATTCGGAAACCAATATCAACAAAAAACTGTGAAACACTTGTTTTTCACTTGGTACCGAGTGGACCCACTTACTGATCTGGCACTTACAAGGTTTTTATCATTTGAATGCAGTGGAAGGGCCTTGTAGCAATAGATAACATAGCAATGTGTACATGTGCAATATACACAATAAGAGATTCCGTTAAGAGATTCCCACAGTAATATTTATGAAATATTATCCATTATGAGGATGCTAAAACTAGAATTAACCTTAGGCTAATCTTCTGTAATGAGAACATAAAGTCGTCTTCACTGTCTGCTATTAGAAAAAGTCTTCCCATGTCCTCTGTTTGACCCACAAATAAATCCCCTTCAAAATTCTTGTTTCCTGTACAAATGCCTAAATGTGTAAGCTGAAAATGTCTGTGTTTGAGCCCCATGTTCATTTCTGTTGCAACTTAGAGAGAGTGTGACTCTAACTTATAGAATACTGAACGCACTAGTTTCTGTTCAGACGCACTGCATGGAGTGCGTGACTTTTGACCTGGTGACTGTTGACAAAACCCAGAAGCCCACAGGGTTAGGTAAACAAGCACAGACATAGCTTTCTCTCCTTGACAACACACACTTGTACACTAAGGAACGTCCACAAAATACTAATGCATTATTACTACTCAGGTAAACAATGACTAGTGTCATTTTACAATGTTATACAGCAAAGAAATTGTCTTATTTTGAAATTAAACATGGCTTTCCAACCACTTTACATTTTTTACCTTTTTTTAAACCTGTTATAGCTTCCTTTAAAATGTGGAAATAATAAATTAAATGATTAGCTCTTGTAAATATCCTGATGGTGAGTCTGGAATTTACACCAGTCTGGTGTGAGTAGTTTGAGATTTTGTTGACGTATTCCCCCAAAACATCCCCAAAAGTTCCTTTTTCACCAACTAGTAGCTTGTAATGTCCAAATACATAAACTAGTTTAAGTTTTGTTTCATGTGGCTAGCATGGACAAAACAATCTTAGCTAGCTTATTGATAGTTAGCTTGGTATTTAGCATCAACAGCTGTAATGTGACAATAATTCAAACACAATTTCATCTCAGTAGTAAGTGATGGGAAAGGTGCAGCAAAAGCCAGTTTTCAGGAACAGAACCATTTCGAAGTGTTCACTAATAATACTATGCACATAATCCTTATGTGGAGGTGAGGGAAAATATTGTCTAAAGCTTTCTATTTGCACTTCACTAGCTAATAATATGTGTTGACCAATAGCTGCTCTAGATACTGGTGTTTTGTTACAAGCTGTACTTGTATTGTATTGGCACCACTTGTGAAGATGTGTAAAAACTTTTTAAAAGAATTCAGTCTTTTTTACTCAGTTGGGAAAAATATCCTATGTTAAGAATTTTGTATTTTTACACTTCTATTGCCAACCCAGAAAATGTCTAGAATATAAATTTACTGAAGCCTTTACAAAATGTACTTTACATTTTAAGTATCTATTTCCCTGGGGCATGTAGATGATGTGACACCAAGTTGACGCCAGCTAATCAGCACAAAATGCCTCCCTTCACCACAGAAGACTTCCACAAACCTTTACAGAAATTGACTGTTTTGGAGATGAAAATCCATCGACTAGAAGTGAATGTGGAGGTGAATATGGGGTACAGCGATGATTCAACTCTGCCTGTGATCCCAAACAGTGAAAGCCAGCTTAACGAGTCAGAACAATCGGGGATCAGGGCAATCAGAACACTGAGAATAAACCTACCGGCAGACCCCCCTGGCATGTTTTAGGCGCATGCCCAAAAAATCAAGGTGGACGACTCACTGGAAGATCTCAGAAATAAAATAAATTAGAATGGCCAGAATTACAGAGAAATGTCCTGTTTCCCCTGGGAAAAGGAGACTTCGACAGCGAGCTGCTGTCACAACAACTGATAGACAGTGTCTCGCCCACGGCCAAAATGGAATAGATTAAAAAATAATCTAAAAGGAGGAAATCAGGAAAATCTCATAAAAATAAACACAACTCAGACCGAAAAGAAAAATAAAACAATTAAATGTGGCCTACTGAACATAAGATCTCTCTCTTCAAAGACATTGCTAGTTATTGACCTGATTTGTGACAGATTGCCTCACAGAAACCTGGCTGCAGCAAGAGGATTATATTACCATAAATAAGTCAACTCCTACTAATTATTTAAATTTTCACATTCCTCAAAATACCGGGCGAGGAGGAGTAGTAGCAACCATCTTTCAGTCCGATTTATTGATTAGTCCCAGACCAATCGATAGCTACAACTCTTTTGAATATTTAATCCTTAGTTTTCCTCATCCAAATTACAAAGCACTAAAACCACTTCTGTTTGTTGTTTTGTACTGTCCACCAGGCCCTTACTCTCAATTTTTAGATCAGTTTTCAGACCTTTTATCTGATTTAGAGTTAAATGCAGATAAAGTTATTATAGTGGGGGATTTTAACATTCATGTTGACACTGAAAGTGATAGCCTAAATATAGCCTTTAATGCTATCTTAGACTCAATTGGCTTTGCTCAAAACTTTAACAAACCTACCAACCTTTGTCTTCATTCTCTGGACCTTGTGCTGACATATGGCATTGAGTGTAAAGACATAACAATATTTTCTCATAACCCTGTCCTGTCTGACCATTTCTTAATAACCTTTGAGTTTAATTTAACCGAGTACTCCACACCTGAAAGAAAATTTCATTACAGTAGATCATTATCAGGCGATGCTGTAACAACCTTTAAAGAATCTGTTCCACTTTTAATTTCCTCATTATCTCTGAAAAGCACAGTGGAGGGCAATAATTCTGTTTCTGCCCCTTCACAAATTTATTCTTTTGTTCATAGTGTTTCTTCATCATTGCGTGATGCATTAGACAATGCAGCCCCCTTGAAAAAGAAGGTAATCATTCATAGGAGGCAGGCTCCTTGGTTTAATTTAGATCTGTGTACTTTAAAGCACAATGTTAGAAAATTGGAGAGAAAATGGCACTCTACACACCTAGAGGATTCCTACTTAATCTGGAAAAATAGCCTACTGTTGTATAAAAAGACACTTCGGCAAGCTAGAACAGCTTATTTCTCATCATTAATAGAAGAGAACAAGAATAATCCTAGGTTTCTCTTTAGTACAGTTGCTAAATTTACACAGAGTCATAGCTCTGTTGAGCCATTCATTCCCTTAGCTCTTAGAAGTCATGACTTTATGGGATTCTTCTTAAATAAAATTGATTCTATTAAAAATAAAATCTTTGACATACTCCTGAAGATGATTACTTCATCCTCAGCAAGTGAGACAATATTGGAAATAACTGCAGAACCAGATTTGTGTTTGGACTGTTTTGATCCTGTGGAGCTTCCTAAGTTATCAGAAATATTAGCTTCATCTAAACCTTCAACTTGTATGTTAGACCCAATCCCAACCAAATTATTTAAGGAAGTGTTCCCTCTGATTTCCAGCCCCATTTTAGATATGATTAATCTATCTTTAGTAAATGGATATGTACCACAGGCTTTTAAGGTAGCAGTAATTAAGCCTTTACTTAAGAAACCTTCGCTTGATCGAGATGACTTAAAGAATGACAGACCTATATCCAATCTTCCATTCTTATCTAAAATTCTTGAGAAAATAGCTGCTAATCAAATGTGTGAGCATTTACACAGCAATGACCTGTTTGAAGAGTTTCAGTCAGGCTTCAGAGCTCATCATAGCACTGAAACAGCTCTGCTGAAAGTCACTAATGATATTCTTATGGCCTCAGATAATGGACTTGTGTCTGTACTTGTCCTCTTAGATCTCAGTGCTGCATTTGATACAGTCGACCATAATATTCTCTTAAAAAGGCTGGAATATGCTGTAGGAATCAGGGAAACAGCGCTAGGCTGGTTTAAATCTTATCTGTCTGACAGATTCCAGTTTGTTCATGTAAATGATAAATCATCTTTAAACTCAAGGGTTAATTGTGGAGTACCACAGGGTCCAGTACTTGGGCCAATTCTCTTTACTATATATATATATGCTTCCAATAGGTCAAATTATCAGGCAGCATGGGATAAATTTTCACTGTTACGCTGATGATACTCAGCTTTACTTATCCATAAATCCTGATGAACCCAACCAGTTAGATAGACTACAAGGATGTCTTGAAGATATAAAAACTTGTGTGACTTTAAATTTTTTGCTTCTAAATTCAGACAAGACAGAAGTTGTCATCTTTGGACCGGAGTCTTTAAAAAAGAAACTGCTTAGTCAATCACTTAACCTGGATGGCATTAAATTGACCTCCGGTAATAAAGTAAAAAACCTTGGTGTTACTTTTGACCAGGACATGTCATTTATATCCCATATTAAACAGGTTTCTAGGATTTCCTTCTTTCATCTCCGGAACATTGTCAAAATTAGAAATATCCTATCCAGGAATGACACTGAAAAACTAGTCCATGCATTTGTTACTTCAAGGCTGGACTATTGTAATTCTTTACTATCAGGATGTCCACAAAATGCAATTAAAAGCCTTCAGCTGATTCAAAATGCTGCAGCAAGAGTTCTGATGAAAATTAAAAAGAGAGATCATATTTCTCCTATTTTAGCTTCCCTTCATTGGCTCCCTGTTAAATCCAGAATAGAATTAAAAATTCTCCTCCTCACATATAAAGCCATTAATGATCTAGCTCCATCATACAGAGATCTGATTGTTCCATATGTTCCTAACAGAGCACTTCGTTCTCAGACTGCAGGTTTACTGGTGGTTCCTAGAGTCTCTAGAAGTAGAATGGGAGGCAGATCCTTTAGTTATCAGGCTCCTCTCCTGTGGAACCAGCTCCCAGTTTTAGTCCGTGAGGCAGACACCCTGTCTACTTTTAAGGCTAGGCTTAAAACTTTCCTTTTGATAAAGCTTATAGTTAGATTGGCTTAGGTTATCCTGAGCTATCTTCCTTATTTTTTACGTCCGTCTTCTTCCCTCCCGGTTGGATGGAGGAAGGGGGAGTCAGGTTTAGCCTAAACCGGCTCAGTTATGGTTGAGGTGCAAACACACCCTCCATTTCTGCTACCTGTATGACCCCTTCTCTTTTCCAATGGTTATGATCAGTCTGACAGAGAGAGGTATCCCAATCCTTGTGGTTTTTAGTATAACAATGACCATCAGTGGGAACTTTTGTGGGGAGCCATGTGACAACATTGTTGTAAATAAGCGCCGTTTAACTAAATAATCTGAACTGAAACTATCTGTGTAGTTATGCTGCTATAGGCTTAGGCTGCTGGAGGATATAATAACCACTTTCACCCTCTTCGCTACATTGTCATACTGCTCTCCAAATTTGCATTATTTGCTGTTATTTCAGCTTTTAACTTTGTTCTCTCTTTACTCTTCCTAGAAGCTACACCTGGCCTGGCTCTGTGTCTACCTGTGACACCTTTCTGGAGAGGGGAATCTTCCGAGCTTCTGCTGGCAACAACTTAATGCTCACCCTCTACCGATGAGCCACATAGCCCTGTCTTTTTAGTGTTTAACCCTTTCTCTCTCCTAGACATGTCGATTGACTGAGCTTTACAATAACTAATTATATGTGCTCTTTTTCAGACTCTAACCTTGAAAACTGGCTCAGAGTTTTTCTGTTCTTTCTTTCTAGGTGAAACGACTAAAGGAGCTACATCCATTAACATTTACTTTTCCTTCCCATGGAAAGGACTCCTGGATTAGTGCTTCTGTAATTTTTGTGTGTCTGCTCTGTTCTCTCAAACCCCCAGTCGGTTGTGGCAGATGGCCGCTCACACTGAGCCTGGTTCTGCTGGAGGTTTCTTCCTGTTAAAAGGGAGTTTTTCCTCTCCTCTGTCGCTACATGCATGCTCAGTATGAGGGATTGCAGCAAAGTCAACGCCAGTGACTGTCCACTGTCTCTACATGCTCATCTGGGAGGAGGGAATGCTGCAAGTCACTGACTGGATGCAATTTGCTGGGTTTCCTTAGACAGAAAAATGCTTTATCCAATTTGAATAAATAACTAACTCTGACTGCACTGTTCAATGGTTAGGAGTAATTGGAATGTAAGTACCTGACTGTTGTGAAGTGCCTTGAGACAACATTTGTTGTGAATTGGCGCTATATAAATAAAATTGAATTAAATTGAATTGAATAGGAGTGAGACAGCTGGAAATAATGGAATTCTCCTCCAAAACAGATTTGCCCCACTTCAGAATGAAAACCAGGAAAATTATCCATCTTCTGAGAAAAATAAAATGTTTGAGAACAACCTTCATTCTAAACAGTCTTCTCCTAAACTGCCAGAGAAAAAGCACACCACCAGACCAAGAACCCTAATAGTGGGCAACACAGCTGTGAATGGGATTAAAAACTTCTGCAACAAGAAAAATACAGAAGTTATGATTGGTACCAGTAACGTGGTGTCCGATATCTCAGAGAATATTCTGGCAATCACAGAAAAGCGCCCGTCTCTAGAAAACCTTATTATACACCGTGGAGCCATGGATGATGTGGCTAAGAAAAAATCAGAAGGACTGAAGGAGGTTTTCACTCGTTTTGTGAATATTGTTGGAGGTCTCAATATCAAGGTATTTCTCAGCGGACCCTTTGCACCGATTTTCTGTAGAGATCAAATTTTTTCAAGACTTCTGATGAGTAATAAATGGTTGAAAAAAACATGTGCCACTACATCTGTGAACTTCATCGACAACTTTAATATTTTTTGGGAAAAAAGACAACTCTTCAAGCAAGATGGTTTCTGTTTGAACAAGCCGGGAGCCAGACGTCTCACAACTACTCTCTTCTATTCAGTAAATAATCCACCAGCAGCTTCGACCTTCAACAGAGAACATGGAGTATCAGAATCAGAATCAGCTTTATTGCCAAGTTCGTACATATAAAAAGAATTTGACTCCGGTACACTTTGCTCTTTGGTTTTGTTTTTGCATTACAGAACATACATATTTACAATGTACAATATACACAAATATAATAAAAAGGTGCATTTGCAACATCTGTATGCTGTTGTTTTGTACTCTATTGAATGTTCAACAGAGAAACAGCCTGGGGAAAGAAACTGTCTCTGTGGCGGCTGGTTTTAGTGAACAATGCTCTGTAGCGGCGGCCTGAAGGTAAAGCTTTGAACAGTTTATGTGCAGGGTGTGTGGGGTCTGCAGAGATTTTAGCAGCTCTTTACCTGACCCTAGTCCTGGATGGAGGGAAGGTCAGCCCTGATTATTCTCTCTGCATTCCTGATTATTCGTTGCAGTCTGGACCTGTCCTGTTTTGTGGATGAGCCAAACCACACTGAGATGGATCAAGACAGGACAGACTGAATGATGGCAGTGTAGAACATGACTAGCAGCTCCTGTGGAAGGTTGTACTTCTTGAGTTGCCTCAGGAAGTACAGTCTCTGCTGGGCCTTCTTTCGAACAGTGTCTATGTGTGAAGACCATCTCAGGTCCTCAGAGATGGTGGTTCCTAAGAACCTGAAGTGGTCCACGGCCGACACAGTGTTGTTGAGGATGGTGAGGGGGGTGTATGGGGGTGGTGTTCTCCAAAAGTCCACCACTATTTCCACAGTCTTGAATGGGTTGAGTTCAAGGTAGTTCTGACTGCACCAGTGTACCAGCCGATCCACCTGCTGTCTGTATGCAGACTCATCACCGTCCTGGATCAGTCCAATGACAGTGGTGTCATCTGCAAACTCAAGGAGTTTCACGGACGAGTCCGGTGAGGTGCAGTCATTTGTGTACAGAGAGAAGAGGAGTGGGGATAGAACACATCCCTGAGGGGCACCAGTACTTATTGATCTGGATCGGGAGAAGATGCTCCCCAGTCTCACCTGCTGCTGTCGGTCCGTCAGGAAGCTGTTGATCCACTGACAGGTGGAGGCTGGGACATTGAGCTGTGTGAGCTTCTGGTGGAGGATGTCTGGTATGACGGTGTTGAAGGCCGAGCTGAAGTCTACAAACAGGATCCTGGCGTACGTCCCTGGGTGGTCAAGGTGTTGCAGGATGAAGTGTAGACCTAAGTTAACAGCATCATCTGCCGACCTGTTTGCTCGGTAAACAAATTGCAGGGGGTCCAGCAGGGGGCCTGTGATCTCTTTCAGGTGCTTCAATACCAGCCGCTCAAAGGATTTCATGACCACAGACGTCAGGGCTACAGGCCTGTAGTCATTTAATCCTAGGATGGTGGGTTTCTTGGGAACCGGGATGATGGTGGGTCGTTGGAGGCAGGAGGGGACCTCACATTTTTCCAGTGATTTGTTGAAGATCCTTGTGAAGATCGGAGCGAGTTGATTTGCACAGGCTTTCAGGCATGATGGGGAGACGTTATCAGGTCCTCCAGCTTTCTTTGTTTTCATGCGCTGAAAGAGCCTATTTACATCTTCCTCAGAGATCTTTAGTGCAGGCAGAGGATCTGAAGGTAGGGGGGTTGGTTGTTTTACGGGTCAAATTTGTTCCTGAATGGGATGTGGAGGGGATGATTTGAGGTGTGAATGGCTTCTTGTCATGTCTGCAGTAGAAGCCATTCAGACGGTTGGCCAAGCGAGGACTATGCTCAGGAAGGGTGGGGTGGGGGGGCTCCTATAGGCAGTCGGGTTTCTCAGACCAGTCTATACAGCCGAAGTGTCACCAGTAGAAAGGCCGTTCTTAAGCTTCTCACTGTAGCTTCTCTTGGCTGCTTTGATCTCCTTTGTTAGTCCGTTCCTGGCCTGCCTGTACCACGCCCAATCTCCACTGCTGTGAGCTTCTTCCTTTTCCCTGCGCAGATTCCTGAGGTGTGGTGTAAACCATGGCTTGTTATTTCCAAAGGTGCAGAAGGTCTTGGTCTGCACACACATGTCCTCACAGAAACTGATGTATGATGAAACCACATCAGTTAGTTGGTTTAGGTCAGTGGCTGAGGTTTCAAAAACAGTCCAGTCTGTGCATTCAAAGCAGGCCTGTAGCATCTGCTTTGATTCCTCAGTCCACTTCTTAACAGTGTGAACCTTGGGTTTGGAAGCTTTTTGTCTCTGTCTGTAGGTTGGGATGAGGTGGATTAGATAATGATCCGAAAAACCCAGAGCAGCCCTGGTAACAGCATGATATGAGTCCTTTAAAGCTGTGTAACAATGGTCCAGTGTGTTTTTGTCTCTGGTGGGACACTTCATATGCTGTCTGTATTTGGGGAGTTCATTGGAGAGGTTTGCACTGTTAAAATCTCCCAGTATTATGATGAAAGAGTCAGTGTATTTTTTCTCCAGGTCTGGATCGTCGGCGCCATCTTGGTTTTCACTAACTATCAACAACAATGATAATGCTGCCTTCAACAGCTCCAGCAGAAACAACCGGCCAGTTGGCTGAGAAAGAGAGGTCATCACAAAAGGTCTCCCCGTCGAAATCCACAGGAGAGGTGGACGCCCCCCCATTATACCCCCCTCCCCCAAAACCCAAAACTCAGACCCAGACCGACACCCCCGGTAAACCCCCCTCATTCCAGACCCCAACCCAGACCGCACAGAACTCTCCCATCTCCCCACTGAGCCCGCTTTTTGCTTTACTGGATTCTGATAACATGAAAGGAGCTCTTAAAATCGGGACCCAAATGGTTCTGACATCTTCTCCATTCAACACCCCCCGTGGCCGAGGCCCTGCTACTAAATATCTTCCAAATGCCGCAGAGCCCCACCACCTCCTAATCTATATCCTCCTAATCAGGACCTTCAAATCACTTCTCTGTGATACAGTCTGGGCCCCAGTGGTGACTCTATCAGAAATGAGCAAGTCCAGGAAGAACTTGGGCCCCTAATAGGAGATAGTTGTAAAATCTCTGCACTTATACGTGACAGAAGAACAAAGCCAAAAGGATAAGAGACAGAAATAAACAATCAAAAAAAGCCATAAACTGTCAGGTACAACCAGACACAGAGTTAATATCAGCAACTAAGTCATATAAACTGGCTTTATTGAAGATTAGATCTCTGTCAGGAAAATAATTTTTAATCAATGACTTTATCACTGACCATAATCTTGATGTTATGTTTGTAACAGAAACATGGTTACATGAATTTAATGAAGCTCCCATTCAGTCAACATCTCCGAACTACAATTTCCTTTGTGAGAGCAGACAGCAAAGAAAAGGTGGAGGGGTGGTATGTGTTGATTATGACTGTTTAATTATTGTGGGAGACTTCAACATTCACATAGACAATCCTGAAGATAGAAGTGCAATAGATCTATGTGACACTCTTAGAAATGTTGATTTGCCTCAACATGTTAAACAGCAAACAGGGACATATTTTGGACTTGATCATCACTAAGGGTCTAAACATTTCCAAGGTGTCTATAACTGATGTTGCCCTATCTGACCACTTTTCTGTTATTTTTGAAAACATCATCTGCAATGACTCATTTTGCCAAAGAGACATGATAAGAAAACACATCTTTAAGGACGGTGCTGCTGAAACCTTTAACCAGATTTACTCTTCTACCTCCACTTTGCCCTGTAACACTGTAGATGAGCTGGTAGAAAACTTTCATTCTAAAATCTCAGACATCATTGATTCATTTGCTCCAATTAAAGCGAAAGTCGTTTCTGGGAAGAAAATGTCTCCATGGAGAAGTGCTCCACCAGTCAGAAGTGAAAAAAAGCAGTGTCGAAAAGCTGAACGCAGGTGGTGCAGGTGGAGTCTGGACTCCAGGTTCACTATATTATCTACAAAGAGAGACTATACAGATATAACCTACAACTGAAAATTACAAGGGAATCTTTCTTTTCTGAGATCATCAGCAAAAAAATTAACAATGCTCGTGCATTATTTGCCACGGTCGACAGGTTAACAAACCCTCCTGTAACTGTAGCATCTGAACTCCACTCTACCAGGGCCTGCAATTAATTTGCTAAATTCTTTACTAAAAAAAACCAAAAGATCAGAGGGGCAGTCAGCACATCCACATCAACTCCAGTGCCAATGTTGTCTCCAACTAGAACTGATTTTGACAAAATTTCCCAATTTCACCAAATAAACTACAAAAATTTAGAAGAAATCGTACAGCAACTAAGCTCTTCTTCCTGCTGTCTCAATCTTTTACCCACAGCTTTCCTTAAGAAAGCTTCGCCTGTAATAACATCTGATTTAACACAAATAATAAACGCATCTCTTTTGTTAGGTGTTTTCCCCCAGGCCCTGAAAACAGCAATTATCAAACCTCTTTGAAAAAGAGCAACTTGGACAAGCTGCTTCTACAGAACTACAGGCCTATATCAAACCTCCCCTTCATCAGTATTATTGAAAAAGCTGTGCTTCAACAGTTAAACAACTTCCTAACAATGACCAACCGCTTCGATGTCTTCCAGTCAGGCTTCCTGCTTACCACAGTACAGAAACTGTTCTTGTCAAGGTGTTCAATGACATCCGTATAAATGCAGACTGTGGAAGAACCACAGTGCTGGTATTATTGGACCTTAGTGCAGCATTCGACACTGTTGATCACTCCATTTTATTAGAGCACCTGGAAAACTGGGTCGGCCTTTCTGGTACAGCACTCAACTGGTTTAAATCCTACTTGAAGGACAGGGACTTTTTTGTGTTAGTAGGTAACTTTACATCAGAAACCACAAAAATCACATATGACGTTCCCCAAAGGTCCATCTTAGGGCCCCTTCTGTTCAATATCTACATGCTCCCCCTAACTCAGATTTTAATAAACAACGTAAGTTGTCATAACTATGCAGACGACACACAGCTATACGTTGCGATGTCACCAGATGACTATGAACCAATTCAAGAGCTGGGTAAATGCTTAGAAGAAATCAATGCATGGATTGGCCAAAATTTTCTTCAGATGAATCAAAACAAAACTGAAGTTATAATCTTTGGACCAAAGGAAGAGCGTTTAAAAGTTAGCACACAGCTTCAGTTAATACAGTTAGAAACCACCAGTCAGGCTTGAAACCTGGGTGTAGTGATGGACTCAGACCTGAACCTACAGAGGCAGATAAAGATAGTAACAAGATCAGCCTTCTATCACCTACAGAACATCTCCAGGATTAAAGGACTAATGTCTCAGCAGGACCTTGAAAAACTTATTCATGCATTCATCTTTACTAGAATTGATCACTGCAACGGTGTCTTCACAGGTCTGCCTAAAAAGTCGATCAGACAGCTGCAGTTGATCCAGAACGCTACTGCCCGTGTCCTCACTAGAACTAAGAAAGTGGAGCACATCACCCCGGTTCTAAAGTCCCTACACTGGCTCCCTGTAGCTCAGAGAATAGAGTTTAAAATACTTCTGTTAGTCTTTAAATCACTGAATGTCTTAGCACCAAAATACATTACAGACTTGTTGTCAGTGTATCAACCATCCAGACCTGTCCGGTTTTCTGGCTCAAATCTACTCTGCACACCCAGAACCAGAACCAAACATGTAGAAGCAGCTTTTAGTTCTTATGCTCCACTAATTTGGAATAAACTCCCAGAAAACTGTAAAAGTGCCAAAACCCGAAGTTGCTTTAAATCAAGATTAAAAACGTATTTGTTTAGAGTGGCCTTTGACTGTGTTATCTAAACATTATTTGTAAAGTCTTCAGCCCAATTTTCCTTTAATTTTCTTATCCATCATTCTATTCTCTTTATTTTATTTTTATTTTTTTTAATTACCTCTGTTGTTTGATTTTCTGTATCATTGTAATGTTTTTTCTTATGTACAGCGCCTTGTGTTCCTTGTTGCTGAAAAGCGCTATATAAATAAACTTGACTTGACTTGACCAAGCCCGTGGTTATGACCCACTGTTCAAAATGATCACACGTCAGGTACGGTACAGTATGGTGAAAAATACATTTCTTCTGTTTATGTTTTGTTGTCCTACTTAAATGTTTCAAATCATGAAATAAATGATCAGACAGAGAAAACTTGAGTTAATACAGAGCAACAGTCTTCAAATAATGATGTCATTTTTCAAAAGAAAGAAGCTATTCCAACCACCCTGGCTGTATGTGAAAAAGTAACTGCTAAGTTGTGCCAACCTTGGCAGCAACAACTGCCATCAGGTGGTTGCCACAACTGACACTGAGTCTTGACACAGCACAAGTTTTTTGGCTGAATGTCCTGCTTAAAAACCAAAGTGGGCTTGAGTTTGAGGTCAGTCAAGGTCACTGATCGGCGAATATTGTCCTTTTATTGCTCTGCTCTCGGTGGAGGACGCACGCGTTTTCTCTCCCTCCCTCTTGCCTGCTTCTGCATCTGCTTTTGTCTGTGTTTTTCTCAGAGCCTCACTTTACATATCTTCCAAACTTGCAAATTATGGATTTGGTCTGCTGGTCTCTCAACCCAATTGATAAAATCTTTTCCACGGGAAGACCGGGTAAAGGAGAACCCTCTTGCCCAGCTGGTACATTCTTCTCTGGATACACAATGGATTCCTGGCAACAGTGGAAGATTGAGGACGCAGAAGATGTTTATATATTTGGATTCTTGATAACAGGATTTCTGCTTTTTGGAGCCGGCGGTTACCTGACTTATCGAGTGAGTAGCAAAACGTGGGCAGCTGTTCAAAGCATGCCAAAGCTGCCTGCAATGCTGGATGGAATCTGCAGAGCGATCAATGCTCAGACTGAATTGTTAAGAGAGCTAAGCCTCAAGCTGGATACCGTTCTTGAACAGAATCGTAGTCTGGAAGCGGCTTTTGGAGTCAGAGGTGAAAGGATTTAATCATGGAGAAGGTTGTTCGCTCCAGAACTGCAGGAAAGTCCCAGAAATTTAGGTATTTGGATTTGCAATTGAGAGATAACAGTAAAAAACTCTTAAAGCGGTTGGAAATCCACACAACTGCTTGAACCAGAACACTTATTGTTTTTCTAAATCTGGTGCCCCAAAGTGGCCTTGGCAACCTCTGCTAAGTGGCTATCAACAAAATATCTCCTGGATGTTATGTAAATATGGCGCTCTTTCCCAGCACCCCCGAACAACTGCGACCCAGATAAGACTTTGCGGCCAATTGAGAAAACTTCCATCTCTCTCCTCAAGGACAATGGTGCTCTATCTGTGTTGACAGTCTAATTCTTTCACACACACACACAGTTATTTATTAGCACCCCCGGGATTCCACTGCACTCTTGCAAAATCTTTTCTTCTTGTGTGTTGCTTAGCCCTGCACCTAATTGCATGATTTCATTACTTTTTCATAGATTTTTTGTTTTATCAGAAGCATTACCAGCAAAAACCAAACATTTTTAGTAATTTGGACCATAGCTGCTCTAACACCAATGACCCAGCTTTCTTAATTAGACTACAATGGACTGTTATTACTATTAAGTTCAACTTCAGTACCAGTAAAAGCAATATATTATTAGCACCTGAAAATGTGGATTAAAGCTGTTTTGTACCAGTGACTCAGCTTCCCTAGTTAGAATTCAGTGGAATGATGAGACTATCAATATTATCATCTTCTTTTGGCATAAGATGCTTTATTATTAAGAGTGGCTTGGAACCAATTTCTACCAGTAAACTTGGAAGGATTATTAATTATTATTACTCCCAAGGATTATTAGTGTTTTTTGATTTGTTTTTTTGTGTCTGGTTCATTGTAATGTTTTTCCTCATGTACAGCGCTTTGAGTGCCTTGTTGCTGAAAAGCGCTATATAAATAAACTTGACTTGACTTCAGGGTTTTCTAGTAGAAAGCAGAATTTATGATTCAATCAATTGCAGCAACATGTGTAGGTCATCACAAAGCAGCCACAGATATACTACCACCATCTTTAACTGTTGTTATGATGCTCTTCATCTAAAATACTGTGTTACACTGACTGTTATTGGATGTACAAATTTTAAAAGCTCCACTTTTGTCAGTCCAAATAGGTGGACTTTTGCCAGGGGTCTTGGGGATCATCAAGCTAGATTTTGCCTTGAAATTCTTTTGAGGACACCAATATTTCACAGTCTCTTTCTTATTGTTGAACTATGAACACTGACCTTAACTAAAGCAAGTGAGCCCTGTAGTGCTTTGGATGCTGTTCTGGGTGATTTGTCACCTCCTGGAAGTGTTATTCCTGAATTAATTGCACAAGTAATTTTGGTCAGCTGGCCTCTCCATTTGTGCATGTTTCTCACTGTGCTTCTCTTGAGTCCCAAAGGCTAGTAAATTGTTCAATACCTTTTTCAGACTGATAGATTTCAGTGACATTGTTTCCCATCTGCTCTTGAATTTTTATAGATCAGGGCAAGATTTGTTGCTTTTTGAGACCTTTTAGCATGTTGTCAGACAGAGCTGCACGATGCAACAGTTGTGAATGCTGTTGTCTTGCAAACAGTGGTCTAATACCAACCTGGGGTCTTTCTGCATGAAGTTTGCATGTTCTCCTAGTGCATGCATGAATTCTCTCCGGATACCCCAGCTTCCTCCCACAGTCTAAAAACAACTGCTAGGTTAGCTGATCTCTCTAAATCAACTTTAGGTGTGAGTGTACATGGTTGGACTGGGTACCTACCCAACCTTCACCTAATGACCGTTGGATATATGCACCAGCCACCCTACACAGTGATGAAAAATATTATGAATCTTATGTCATGTTTTGTTTAACTGTCGGAACTAAATGCACCAATACTCTCAGGTGACAAGAGTAGGTTTAAAGAGTTATTTAAGTACAATGATGAATGTGAAGGAACTCATAGTCCGGGCAGTTTTCTGGGAACACGGGATAGAGAAGAAGAGGTGAACAGAGGAAATACTCCCATGGGCCTCCTCCCGGTGGGACGTGCCTGGAACACCTCCCGAGGAAGGCGTCCAGGATGCATCCTAAATAGATGCCCGAGCCACCTCAACGGGCTCCTCTCGATGTGGAGGAGCAGTGGCTCTACTCCAAGCCCCTCCCGGATGGCCGAGCTCCTCACCCTATCTCTAAGGGAGTGCCCGGCCACCCTACGGGGGAAGCTCATTTCAGCCGCTTGTAACTGAGATCTAGTTCTTTCGGTCATGACCCAAAGTTCATGGCCATAGGTGAGGGTAGGAATGTAGAGCGACCGATAAATCGAGAGCTTCAGCTCTCTCTTCACCACAACGTACCGGCACAGCGCCCCCATTACTGCGGCAGCCGCACTGATCCGTTTGTCAATCTCCCGCTCCATTCTTCCCTCACTCGTGAACAAGACCCCGAGATACTTGAACTCCTCCACTTGAGGCAGTAATTCCCCTCCAACCTGAAGAGGACAAGCCACACTTTTCCGGTCGAGTACCATGGCCTCAGACTTGGAGGAGCTTATCTTCATCCCATCTGCTTCACACTCGGCTGCGAGATGGTCCAGAGTTCCAGGGCCGGGACGAAAACCACACTGCTCCTCCTGAGGCCAAGGTTCAACTATCGGCCAGACTCTGCTCTCCAATACCCTGGCGTAGGCCTTACCAGGGAGGCTGAAGATTGTGATCCGCCTGTAGTTGGAACACACCCTCCAGTCACCCTTCTTATGACGGGGGACTATCACTCCGGGCTGCCAGTTCAGAGGCACTGTCCCCGACCACCACGGAATGTTGTGGAGGCGTGTCAACCATGAATGCCCTACAACATCCAGGGCCTCGAGGTAATCAGGGCGGATCTCATCCACCCTCGAAGCCCTGCCACCGTGGAGCTTTTTAACCACCTCGCTGACTCATCCTGGGTGATGAAAGAGTCTAACCCTGAGTCCACAGCCTCTGTTTCCACCAGGGAATGTGTTATAGCAGGATTGAGGAGATCCTCGACGTACTCCTTCCACCGCCCAATATTGTCCCCAGTCGAGGTCAGCAGCCTCCCACCCCATTGTAAACATTGTTGGCGAAGCACTGCTTCCCCCTCCTGAGGCGCCAGACGGTTTGCCAGAATCACTTCGAGGCCAACCAGTAGTCCTTCTCCATGGCCTCCCCGAACCCCTCTCAGGCCCGGGTTTTTGCCTCTGCCACAGCCCGGGCCACGGCACGCTTGGCCTCACGGTACCTGCCAACCACAGCCGATAGGACTTCTTACTGCCGGTGTCCACCACCGAGTTCAGGGATTTCCGCCGCGACCAGGCAGACCTTACGGCCGCAGCTAAGGGCAGCAGCATTGACAATAGATGCGGAGAACATGGTCCACTCGGAGTCTATGTCTCCAACATCACCCCAGAATTTGGTCAAAGCTCTCCTGGAGGTGGGAGCTGAATACATCCCTGGCCGAAGGCTCTGCCAAGTCTGTCCGGCTTTCTCCTCTTCCAGCGGATCCAACTCACCACCAGGTGGTGATCAGTGGACAGCTCAGCCCCTCTCTTCACCCGAGTGTCCAAAACATGCGGCCGAAGGTCTGACAATACGACAACAAAGTCGATGCACTGATGGACACCCTTATGCTTGAACATGGTGTTCATTATGGCAAATCCGTGACTAGCACAGAAGTCCAGACCTTTAAAACATTTTTGTAATGGGTGGAGGATACTGCACATTTCGATTAGTTCGCCGATGCTGAATGTGCAGAACACAAGTCAAAGCAAAGAAGGTCCGTGATCTTAACTGCTTTCACCATGAGGCCTGTCCTTGCTTGTACAGAGCAGAACCTTTCAACTGTGCACTCAAAAGCACAGGCCCTAGTGAAGCTTTGAGTGTTTTGGTTGGTGTTCTTTGATATGCAATTGCTAAAAACACAAGAAAACCACATAAATGCTGTCAGAATCGTCTGCGTAAAGCTTCGATCTGTATGAGAAAGGCTGTCTGCAGTGTGTTATCCAGATATTTTATATTTGAAAATTCCACATACCTAACAGCTGATTTACATTTTGGTGCCTCCACAAACCTTCAGTCAGTTTTAACCTGATCTCCAACTTAGTGCGGGAATGGGAAAAAGCAAGAGAAAAAAAGAAGATAAAAGACCTCACTGTGTCAGCAAAATCTTTATGAGTCAATAATAAAAGCAGTTATATGTGATTTTTGTGTGACATGACAGAATTTTATCTGTGACAAATTGTGTGCAAAGTATACGGACTTTAATAATAAAAAACAACAAAGTTGACATAGGATGCAAGCAAATGACTTCAAAAAGTCAGGACTTTATTGTATCTTGGTTAAACTTGCCTTGCTTACCTATTGACATAAACCCATCGAGGAAGTCTACAAGAAAGGCTGCAGAGGCAGAAACTAAATCAATGGGGACATCTAGTGGACTAAC
Source organism: Girardinichthys multiradiatus (assembly GCF_021462225.1). Lineage (NCBI taxonomy): Eukaryota > Metazoa > Chordata > Actinopteri > Cyprinodontiformes > Goodeidae > Girardinichthys > Girardinichthys multiradiatus. The sequence goes on from NC_061799.1 coordinate 13,539,942, forward strand.
GAAGTATTAGGAGGAAAACTGCTGCTTTTGGTTTCGGTTGAAAAAGGTAATCTAATATGTGTCACTTTAAGTATGTTTATGCTTTTATGTCACACATGAACTGGGCATCTAGATGTCGATTGATCAATTTAATAAACCTAATGTTTCCTTGTTATCATTAACTTATTGGGGTTTAATTAAAATACAAATACTTGCAACAATATTTGGAATACCAGTTGCTGAAAAGGAGGCACTGTTCCAGTCATTTTGTTTTCTGTTGCTAAACCGAGAAATAAAAACAAACAAAAACAACTAAAATTAGCTATTTATAATGTATGAGATGTGGCACTCCAAAACAATTGATTGATCAGATATTTTACCATAAACTCAGGAAGTGAAATGTAAAGTTATCTTTGTCAGCCAACCACCATCATTTAAACGACAATTGAATATGGAAAAAATTACATTTTAACAATAAGTGATTGTAAACCAACAAACATACAATAACTGAGTCAATAATGAAATACATTATCTGGGAATTACAATTATCTATTTTCTTATTAGATGTTTCCCGGGTTCTAGAAGAAGACGTTTCTGATATTTGTTCTTAATAGGTCTGTTACGGGTAAAGAATATATACACACATTTTAGTAAATTAGAATATTATTGACCGGTTCATGCATTTCAGTAACCCAATTCACTAGATGAAACACATTACACAGGATTATGTTTTCAAGCCTTTATTTCTGTTAATTATATTAAGGATTAAAATATTACATCTGACCAATAAAAAAAACGTTTAATACAGAAAGGTGGGTTTATTGGAAAATATGTTTAATATCTCAGAGACATAGCAGAAGGGGGTCGGATGTAATTTTGAGATAATAGATGATGTCATAAAACATCTCCTTTGGTTTAAAGTTCCTCTGGTGATGTATTAAGTTTTTTTTGTAAAATCTGATTATCAAATGCAGGTACTACATTGTTGGTTTCAAGTTAAAACCATACATTTAGCTTTTACAAACCTTGTTAAAGGTATTGTGATGTACTCTTCAGTAAAACCAGTTTTTCCTGCTTTCTGAATTGATAATGTTGATTTAGATAGGAAGTATAATAACAAAGTACTGAGATCACTAAGTACAAATACATATTCTCGTCTTCCAGTTAAAAAAACCATCACTCACTTCAAAGTTTTTCAGAGGCAGAAACTATCAAAACACAAACTAGATATTTTAATTAGCTTTGTTCCCTTAAAGAAAACTGCTTTTTATTTAAAATTTTAAAACCATGAAGGACATTTATCCATATGTTGAACTTTAAAAATAAAATTTAAGAGCATCTTGATGTGATGTGATTAAAGCATGAAAAAGAGGGGTGGTCATGATAGACCTTCTTCCCCATCCGTTTTTCTTTTTAAATGCACACTATAACAACACGCATCAACACCACATTTGTGCGGGCGGAAGTAGGCTTGGAGTCTTTTCACATCCCCGTTTGCTGTTTGCCGTCTGGGTTCGGAGGCCGGGAGAGGGAGCGGGCCTTCTGGTCAGGATCTGGGCTAGGGTTGGGGTTCGGGATCGTTTGGATTGCCCAGTTTCTAATAAAGTTTCTTTTTATACATATCAAGCAAAGCTTTAAAGCGTTAGCTGTAATGCTCCACTTGTGAAAGCAAATCTGTTGGGCTTTTTCTTGGCACTCAGACAACAATTCTGAGTGCTACTCTGCTAGACAGGACACGGTTAAAAAAAAACCAAAAAAAGAAACTATGCAATAATATTTAGTTTATTGTAAAATATTTATTTTACAATATTTAGAAGTAGATTTATTTTAGTGTCCACAATTTTTACATAATTTGAGAACTATTCAAATGTTCTGTTTCAATCGATTAAGAAACTAAAAAATAAACATCCTAAAACTTTCACAGTTTTTAGATGAGTCTACATATATAAGCGAAGTCCTTGTTTTATTCCTTGTTATTGTTTTATTCCTTGTTATTGTTTTATTCCTTGTTATTGTTTTATTCCTTGTTAAGCTAGTAGATGGATATATTAAAGTCTCAAAAATAGAGATTTGGGCTCCTCTTCATAAAGAAATATAATGCTGTTTCACTTTTCCAAATTTGTCACATTACAAACAGAAATATGTATTTTATGTGTCAAAATACCAAAAAAGTTGCCTTAATTGTGAGGTAGAAGGAAAATAAGACACAATTACCAAGGTTTTTTACAATACCTTGGTAATTGTGTATTGCAAACACCTTGGGTGTTTGCAATACCAAACACCCAGTCGGTCGTGGCAGATGGCCGCTCACACTGATCCTGGTTCTGCTGGAGGTTTCTTCCTGTTAAAAGGGAGTTTTTCCTCTCCGCTGTCACTACATGCATGCTCAGTATGAGGGATTGCTGCAAAGTCAATACAAGTGACTGCCCACTGCCGCTACATGCTCATCCAGGAAGAATGATTGCTGCAAGTCACTCGATGCAATCGGCTAACCAATTTTAATAATAAACTGAATCCGACTGAACTGTTTGATATTTAGGATTAATTGGAATGTATGTATGGACTTGATTCGATTGAATTGACTTTGTAAAGTGCCTTGAGACGACGTGTGTCGTGAATTGGTGCTATATAAATACAACTGAATTGAATTGAATACAGGAGGAAAACCTTTTAGAGGCTGCAAAAGACTTGAGACTGGGGCAAGGGTCTCTAGCACGATGTCGATTCTAAATATAGCTTTTATAAAATGGTTCAAATCAAAGCTTATTCATGTGTTAGAAAGACCCAGCCAAAGCCCAGGCCCAAATCCAGTTCTCCATCCAACCTGACTGATCTTGAGCTATTTCATAAAGATAAATGGGTGTAAATTTCAGTGTCTGGATGTGCAAACTTGGCAGAGAGTTACCTCAAAAGTATTGGAGATTTAAGTGAAATTCAAATTTTTCTATAAAATACTGACTCTGGGGAATTAAATACAATGCCCACCACACTTCTCAGGTTTTAGTTTTAAAAATTAAAAACTAGCTTCATTTCACTGCATAATAATACAATTAGTGTTGTCCTATCGTGAGAGTATTGTTAATTCAGTGTTTTTTTCTGAATGAAACTCATATCTGGCCCATTCAAAGAGAAACAAGTTGGAACATTTTCTCATCACTGGCCTGGACAATGCAACTGCATACATGGACACTAGGATGCAGTATTGCACAAGGTTTAAAAGGCACCAGGGCAAATCACCTACTGGTTTCAGTCAGACTTTATAACAAATATGATAAATTTTATAATTTTCAGGTACTTTCAGAACACGCTAAAACAGTTCTGCAACAAGAGCTGGATGTTTTCTCTTTGTTGTCTTTTGTTAGAAAATAAAATGTTCACATCCAGTTGCACTGTTATTTGAGGTAGAAATTACCAAGTTCCAAGTTAGAAAAATGACCAAGAAGAACCCCCAGAAGATACAATTCTATAAGATAAAGAAGGTGATCTCACCTACCCTGGCTTCAAAATCCAATATGGCTGCTGTTTGCTTAAAACACAAGGAAAGGTGCTGTCGTAGTTTATCAGCACTTCTGGCAATTTGCATCTCATTCCATTAATGGGCAGGTTTCATAAAAACACGTTTCTATTACCTTGTATTACCAATAAAGGTTATCCTAGTCATTGATTGGAACATTAAACAATTTCTACTGGTTCTCCATTGTCATACCATGATAGAGTTAGGTTAGATGTTATTCCAAAATTCAAGTTCTGACTTCAGAGGTACATACAATGCAGCATTAACAGAACTTTGTCCTGGTTTTGCTGTGGTGGGCTTCTGTTTCTGCTGGAAGGGTTCTTGAAATACTCTTCACTGCATTCCCCTGAGGACTAGTACGTGTTAAAAACAAAGATCAATGTGCTTAAAGTACTATTCATATGGCTGATTTGGTTCTGTTGTTCTAGCCTACAGCTAATTTGCTTCTTGTTAGCTTGTAAACAGTTAATACCACAATTTCTTCTGAGTCCTAATAAAGACAGCCATTGTACCACCAGTGGTTCTTGTACCACTGTTTGAGAACCACATAACAATACTTGTATAATATAACCTTATCACTAGTGACTTTACAATATTTAAATATTGTATAGTGATATATTTTGTCTTCAATAGAAACAGAATGAAGCTGAATAGTTTGTTCATTTTATCTTTAAAAAGGGCTTATAGTATTAGTTTATTTAATAATGTTTCTGAAACCTTAATTTGATTAAAAAAAGAACACATTCTTAAATTATAATTCTGGAGCAATCACAGATTGAAAGAAAGATTTTCATTTATTATGAGGAAAATATCAGGAGTATTAAATAAACTAATGAGCAATGACAAGAGCTTGTTTATTGTAAAAGTATTTTATTTTAGAGCCCTTGAGAACATACAAAACAGTTGCATTCCATCAGAAGTACACTTAAGCAAGCTTACATTTTAGTTTCAAGTAAAGCCGTTTAACCAGTGATTACAGTGGATACTTCATTCTTAGACAGTCACTCAACATTCAAATTCATATTCCTGACTGTAGTCCTGATAAAATGAGCAGTATGTAGACAAGCTGAGGGAAGATGTGTCTGTTAGTTCTAAAAGACTAGCTTAGTACCTGAATTAGCTCTTTTTGATTAGGTGAACCTTCAAAAAGACAAATAATAACTGCAGTCCGGTCCCACAATGCGAGGCAAGGCTATGACATCTTTTATGTTCAGGAAAAAAAAAAACGTACAAATTGTCATGGCAACCTTGACCTTATTTTAGTATATTCTTAAAAACACACAATGAGAAAAACATATATACTGATGTACAATTCTGGGTCCTGCCCACAGTGAGTGAATAAAGCAGTCTGGTTAAGATACTCAACAACGTATCAATAACTTATTACAAAGGCAGATGGAAGAAAAGAGTTAAATACTAAACTACTATAACTTAGCCAGTGTTTGTCATTTTATACAAAAATATACAAAAACCATCAGAGGCACTTGATTTGGTGGAAAATGAGGCACTTGTGGAAAATAAAAACACAATCTCCACCTTTTCGCACTTTGGATTTCCTTTTAAAGTACTTAAGGATTGCAGGCCGGCATGCCCATAAATGTGAACGCTTTATTACATTCATATAGAGCAGTTCAATTAAGAGGTGACCACCTGATGCGTCACTGGAAATGCTGACAGTGATCCCGTTGGGTAGGGGGGACAAAAACCGTCCATGAGTTAAGAGTGACCTACATGTGCCTCTTCATGTGGAGAGCCAGGTGGTCCGAGCGGGAGAAGGCACGCTCACACAGGTGACACTGAAAAGGTCTGTGCCCAGTGTGCTTCCTGAAGTGCCGAGTGAGCTCGTCAGATCGGGCGAACTTCCAGCCACAGCCTTCCCAGTTGCAGTGGTAGGGCTTTTCACCTGGGAACACAAAGTGAAAAGTTAGGGATGTAGTGCAGGATTACGCTGTGGCGAGCAGGGGTGCCAACTAGAGGGGCCCAGAGGGTGACAATGGCATTTGTGTGCTCCCCAACTGGCCCATTCTTTTCTAGTGGCACCCCAGCTGCAAAAACAACAAAACAAAAAAATGCAGATGAAAAGAAAACAAATGTTTTTTAAGTTATCTCACCTGTGTGCGTTCTCATGTGCGCCTTAAGATGGGAGCTCTTGGTGTATGTTTTCCCGCAGCCGGGGAACTCGCAGTTGTGCGTGGCGGCGCGTTTTCTGGTCCAAGACTTGCGGCCTCGCTTCTGCTTAACGCCCCCGGCCTCGTCGTGCGCGTAAAAGTCCAGGAGAGGAGACGAGGGAGGCGTGAGCATCATCCCCTGCAGAGAGGTGGGATGGTGTTGCTGGCAGTGCATGCTGTACTGTCCTTGGAACTGTGGCACACCTCGGTGTGGGTACTGCGGGTGATATGGTGCGTTCATGTACTGGCTTGATAGATGGTTCTGATCAGGATGATGATGATGATGATTATGATGATGATGTGAACTCATAGATGAGTTCATTTGCGCCAATGTGCGTCCCTGAAGCTGAATCGGGTGCGCGCTGAAGCCCTGTACCGCACCTGGAATTGGGGGCTGATGCGTAAAAGCTGCTGTACGCATCTGGTGTTTGTCATACACTTCTCCCACAAAGGTTCCAGCAGTAATCATACATGACTGAACCCCGGGCTCGGTTTTAATTTTATATCCAAGCGGGGATGGAGATGAAGCCGCTTGAGGGTGAGAAGGACAATTTAAAGCCCGCAGTTCTGTGAACTCGCAGTTATCCCTCGCCTTGCCTGTCCTCTCCAGAGCGTCTTCCTCTGTATAACTCATCTCAGGCGTGAGAAGCTCCGCCATCAGGCTGCGGACAGGGTTCGACTCCGCGAAGCTGCTGACGACGCCCTGATAGCCCTGTGCGGCCAGGTGAGAAGGAGGATGATCGGCGCAGTCTGGCAGAGAACCGCCGCCACAGCTTTCCGGCGACTCCGGCAGGGGGTACCCGCACTGCTGCTGCTGCTGCGAGGGAGACACGTCCCCTCTGTCGTTGTTTCCAGCAGAAGTGCAGATGGTGTTAGACAGGATGAACTCAAGGTCCAGAAACTTCCCGAGCTCGTCTTCATCTTTGTGGGGCGCAGAAGGAGAGTGAACGATGCTGAAGTCAACCTCAATGCGCGGACTCCCTGCGCCACCTGTTGCAACGCTCCGCACCCATTCATCCATATTGCAAAGCTGAAAATAAATGCAAAAATTAAAGCTCAAGCCAGGAAAACAAATGCTAAGATGGCAATAAAGGAATACATTAAAAGACAATTTACTTACATTATCCACCGCTTTGAAATTTGGGAACGATGTCAAGGCAGGCATCAGTGCCTCAGCCACAGCCATGCTGGCAGTCTGCGTATAAACAAATCAATACAAATTCAAGACTTCAAAGTCTCTATGCACATACAGCGCACGTTTCGATTGCGCCGACAGCTTACGAGCGCTCCAGGAATCAGAATGTGAGTATCAACACTGCAGACTGACTTTTATACAGCTGCCTTACTCAGAGTGGGAGGTGTCTCCTCTGCTGCACTAATCGCAAGCACGGCCCCCTGCAGTTAAAAAATTCACTGGAATTCCGTGAGCAGGTGAGATCAAAATGCGTGGAGTAATAAAAGAGAACAATCTGCAGTTGGTTTAATCGGAACGTGTTTAAACGAAACAAAGAATTGGAATTAATTGCAGTAGCTGAAGCACATTTACAACCAATGACTCAGGATACATGTCCCCAAAGGCGTTGGCTCATCTATATTCGCGTGTTGGTTTCGTTGGCATTAAAACCTGACATTCCCCTATGGCAGTAGCAGAGGTCGACTCCTAATCTGAACACTGATTTAAAATGCAGTTCGCTTACCATGTCAAGAACCTTAAAGCTTACAAGCCTTATTTATTTTAAAATATGACACAATTATTGGCATATTTAGTGTAAAGGATGGCATATTTTTTTGGGTAAGTAAAAATGACGTGAGTTCACTCCCCCGCCCAAGTTAACAGTATGTAACATTTTAAAAGCCCCCATTAGTTTCGTCCCGGCCACTTCAAACAGAAACACATCATTAATTAATTCCGAAATCATCCCTGCCTGTTCAAGACAAACAAAAACGTGTGAAGCAGACCCCCCCCTCCCCGCACCCCCGGGGGAACAACCTGTTAATCCGGAGTAGACAAAAGACTGGCCGACATGTTCCCTTAATGACACCCCTCCTTCCCCACTCCCCAATAGCCCTCTCCACCACCTTTCATTCGACCACAGGCACGTATGCACCCTGCAGCCATTCCTTTGGTAATGCATAGGTGGATATATATATATATATATATATATATATATATATATATATATAGCGCAAATCCCCTACAGGGCGTCAAAGCCAAGCAAACATTGCTTTGGCTCTCCCTCCTATGTCCTCCTGCAAGCCTTGTGAGCAGCAGCCTCCTGCAGCTCCCTGCTTTTATACTCCGTTATTTTTGACCTGCTGTGCTTACGCAAAACAAATTCCGGTTCAGCCTACGAGCCAAGTGGAAATGGACTCTGTTTCCTGGGGAAAAACTTTACACTCACTTCCTGTACTTTCACTCCGCAGTCACATCCAGACCAGTTTAAGGATACAGATGGAGCTACTTTTGGTCTTTTGCCCAAACACTAACTGTACCCTCATGGCAGTACAGTAAACTGTGCATGTAAGTTTAATTTGGACTTACAGTAAAAAAAAGGAAAATTACATTTCTGGCCCCACTCTAAATGGCCTATCAGAGAAAAATGAAAAGTAACTATTTAGAAAAAAAAGTCAAAGTCCTTAAAATTTGATATTACTACAACTGCAGCTTAGAGAAGAATGTCATCCATCTTGTCTCAAAGGTGTTATCAAACTGAGCTTGTGTAAAATAACAGCTCACCAAGAATAATGACAGACAGATAAAGAGTTGCCCTAAGCTCAGGTTTCTCTTTTGTGACTTTTCTTCTGAAAAAGCGTCTCCCAGCTTGTGTTTTCCAAACACAATTACCTGAGATTACAGTTGTGAGCAGATGAACATACAGAAACAAGGCTTGTCAGCTCATACACAAAATGTTACCATACAAACCCTAACCATTTCAATGTTTGTATTTTCAATTACGCAAAAGTTTTATTCACAAAGGGCCTTTTACAGCCTTTGTATATTTTTGCCATAATGAAAAAAACGCTTCTGTTAAAATTTTGTTAACTTGTAACTAAAACTCTGTTGAAAGCAGTCATATGAATGAATGTAATTTATTATAGTTATGTTTTTGAAGCTAAAGCTAACACGTTGCTAGCTAAACTTTCATGCTATTTCTAGCTAAAAAGGCAAAAAGGTGCTACTTTTAGTCCAAAATGCATAGTGTCTATTTTTGTGTTACTTTAGGCTAAAAAGGCTAAAACCTGCTACTTTTAGATAATAAAGCTATAGCCTTTGTATTTCTTTTTATATTGTAAAACATGATTGGTTCTTTCATTTTGAAAAAAGCTTTGCTTTCTAACTAAAAGTGGGTTTAAGCAAATAAAATTATAAAACGCTAACCAGATCTTTAAATGTTGATTTTGTAGATAAAACCTAAACATAATTAACTAAATGTTTATGCTTCTTCTAGCTAATAGGGTAAAATTTGTTACATTGTAGATTGTAATAGTTGTTACTTTAACCATAAAGCTTGAAGGTTTCTGCTTTCAGTCAAAAATGGTAAAAGCTGGCACATTTGCTGAAAATGCTAAAATTTGTAACTGCTAGCTTGAAAGGCTAAAAGCTAAGACCTTTAGTTGAAAATGTTAGAAGTTGCTACTTAGATTTTAAAAAGCCAGAAACACTAAAAGTTGCTGCTTTTAGAAAAAAAAAAGCTAAAATTGCTAGTCACACATTTTTTCTAACAGCAAATGAAAGCAGTTAGCTAAAAGGATATTTCAAAACATATTAGGTTTTGGATGAGTGTTCAATTCACTTTTAACAGTTTATGTAGCTAGCCAAAAGTGAAGTAAAAATGTTGGAGTGGACAGCTTAGTGGAAAAATACTGAGACATAAAGGCTACTGAGGAAATGGTAGGGTAAATGCTGATTTTTTTTTTTTAAACTTGCTTTTTTCATCCAGATGTGTTTCTCTCAGTTTATGACACATGCTTCCACAGATACCCGTTGTTGTTTTTTAAGTGTGTGTGTCTGAGTGAGTGAGTGAGTGAGTGAGTGAGTGAGTGAGTGAGAGCATGTGTATACATTCCTTTCAAAAGATCAAAACAACCAGCCAAGAACAATTTGTTAAGCAGAATACGGGGACGCACACAGACAAACACAAACACCAATAGTAATTACTCTCCATCACCCGCAAAGAGTGGGGAAACCCAGTTGTTATCTTGGATAAATATGCTGCCGAGCATGGCATGAAAAAGCAACAAAATGATTAGAGAGGGGGAAAAAGAGAGTGCGACAACAGCAAGGAGACAGACTAGCTACCTTCTAGAAAGATATCAACAAGACATGGAGGGGTGGGAGACAGGAAATAGGAACAAACTGAGGAGAAGCATGGGAAAGAGAAATAATGAAAGCAACGATTTATGGTGCTGTAATCTTTTACTCTGCTTTCTTGAGGCCAGAGTTAGATGGCTGTTGGGTTCAACAGTCACTGTCTAGGCAAGGAAAAGGTCTTTGTGTCTGGAAACCGAGACAAGAAAAACATAAAAGACAAAAACAAAAATGTAATGACCTGATATATCATGTAACCATCTGGGATATAAAAAGGTTTATTTTGGATCCCTGTGGCGCCATTGTTTAGCACAATCAAACACTAATGAAATTATTAGCAATTAACAGGATCACATGCAATTAGGAGCTTGAACAATGCTGATGACCTCCTGAATAGATATGACTGTTTACACAGAATCAAAAGTTTATGTTACTGTTCCAACCAGTCATTTTGCTATCATCAACTCAAGTAAAAGTTTCAGGAGGTTTTTGTGAAAACAAAAAAATGATTTGTAGTTATTTACACCTCCAGATGTAATCTTGTCAATAAGTAATGACTCACATATTTTCTCATTTATTTAAGATAAGATAAGTTACACTTTCAGAAACAATTTACATCTCGGATTCTGATGAATTTGTAAGTGCATAAAATCTTTTGTGCAGTCTTGAATGTATGGAGTTTCTCATAAGTCTGCACAACCCCTGTTAAAATGCCTTTTGTGTTTTCTGTATAAAATTGAAACAGTGATGAATAATTTCAAAACTGTTTCCACATAGGAGTCTTTTTGAAAGGAAAAAAATTTAAAGAATGTCCAATAACCCTGTTTCAACAGTGTGTAAACACGTTTGGCCCTTTTCCATTACTACCTTCATGGTTTGACTCAACTCTGCACCGTTTTGAGTTGTTTTCCAATACAATTTAATACCACTGCAATGTGGGTGGGTTTGTGATAGTAAGGTGCTCCAGAGTTTAAAAAGTAACATGACATGTTTTGTATGCGACACAAACACAACGCAACATGGAGGACAAGGAAGCAATGTTTAACCTGCTGCTCAGTCTATTGCTTTTTGTCAGACTCAAAGTAGAAGACGAGAATCAGAAATGGCTGCGGGTGAAAAGATGGAACACTTGGATAAGTAAAGGATATTATGGGAAGCAACAAAGCATTCTCAAGCCAAAGGATATAAGCTAGACAACGTATGAGAACAAGCTAGTGGTATCTAATGCTAGCTTGCTATAGTGCTCATTTGCACATTAAGCCTAGAATACAACTGTGGTTTAAGACAGTTATTGTAATATGTATACTGTGTGTTTTACCAATGGCTGTCCTTTTGCAAATTTAGCACTGCCAACTGTCAGTCTGGATGTTTAACTGAGCCTCCCAGTGGTGAGGTGTTATTGTTCCCGGTTACATGAACGCACAGTGGTTGCAGAACTTCAGGATGTCTAAACAAATATTTAGCTTCCTGTGCAACAAACTGCATCCGACTCTGGAGCTACAAGCTTTGACTTTCAGTGAATGTGTACCCTTAAGGAAGAAGAGAGGTGCAATTGCACTGTGGAAGCCAGCTACCAGCTCAGAGTGCAGGAGTATTGGACACCTTTTTGGAGTCATCACAACTGTGTGCAGATGTGTGCAAGAGTTTAGTGCTGCTGCAGATATAAAAATATTCTTGTTGATCCCAGGCCCGAGCCCAAACAAGTATAATTGCATATCAATATGAATTATGACAAAAAACTTTGGTATCTTTTTGTATTTTTTCTTTTGTTTTGTACATATGGCTTTATGACAAATGGAATTCTGAAATAACAAAAAGCTAAGAATGATCCAATAGTAGAAAAAATCACTTTTGATTTTTTGTGATTTGGTCAACAGAATTATGAACCATGAATGAGTCAACTAAGATAAATTAAATTCCATTAAAAACTAGCCCAGTATCAGAAAATGCAGATGCTAGTATGTCACAAAATTCCACAATATAAAAGTATTATCACTACAGGATATGTTCTTTTCTGCACTGGCACATTACAGGGGTTGGACAATGAAACTGAAACACCTGGTTTTAGACCACAATAATTTATTAGTATGGTGTAGGGCTTCCTTTTGCGGCCAATACAGCGTCAATTCGTCTTGGGAATGCCATATACAAGTCCTGCACAGTGGTCAGAGGGATGTTAAGCCATTCTTCTTGCAGGATAGTGGCCAGGTCACTACGTGATACTGGTGGAGGAAAACGTTTCCTGACTCGCTCCTCCAAAACACCCCAAAGTGGCTCAATAATATTTAGATCTGGTGACTGTGCAGGCCATGGGAGTTGTTCAACTTCACTTTCATGTTCATCAAACCAATCTTTCACCAGTCTTGCTGTGTGTATTGGTGCATTGTCATCCTGATACACGGCACCGGCTTCAGGATACAATGTTTGAACCATTGGATGCACATGGTCCTCAAGAATGGTTCGGTAGTCCTTGGCAGTGACGCGCCCATCTAGCACAAGTATTGGGCCAAGGGAATGCCATGATATGGCAGCCCAAATCATCACTGATCCACCCTCATGCGTCACTCTGGGCATGCAACAGTCTGGGTGGTACGCTTCTTTGGAGCTTTGGTACGCTTCTTTGGTGGCTTCTTCACACCGTAACTCTCCCGGATGTGGGGAAAACAGTAAAGGTGGACTCATCAGAGAACAATACATGTTTCACATTGTCCACAGCCCAAGATTTGCGCTCCTTGCACCATTGAAACTGACGTTTGGCATTGGCATGAGTGTCCAAAGGTTTGGCTATAGCAGCCCGGCAGTGTATATTGACCCTGTGGAGCTCCCGACGGCCAGTTCTGGTGGAAACAGGAGAGTTGAGGTGTACATTTAATTCTGCCGTGATTTGGGTAGCCGTGGTTTTATGTTTTTTGGATACAATCCAGGTTAGCACCCGAACATCCCTTTCAGACAGCTTCCTCTTGCGTCCACAGTTAATCCTGTTGGATGTGGTTCATCCTTCTTGGTGGTATGCTGACATTACCCTGGATACCGTGGCTCTTGATACATCACAAAGACTTGCTGTCTAGGACACAGATGCGCCAGCAAGACGTGCACCAACAATTTGTCCTCTTTTGAACTCTGGTATGTCACCCATAATGTTGTGTGCATTTCAATATTTTGAGCAAAACTGTGCTCTTACCCTGCTAATTGAACCTTCACACTCTGCTCTTACTGGTGCAATGTGCAATCAATGAAGACTGGCTACCAGGCTGGTCCAATTTAGCCATGAAACCTCCCACACTAAAATGACAGGTGTTTCAGTTTCATTGTCCAACCCCTGTACATACAAACATTTGACTGTGATACAGTGTACTGAACTTCTTGCTTTTGCTGAAAACACTTTTACCTTAAATGGCTCGACCAACCAGTGTTAGCCTCTTCTGTTAGACTGGACAAGTTAAACCAACACAGCAAATGACCCCCTACATTAGGGTGCCTTTCTTCTGCAAGGACAGGGAAGAGTTGATGGGAAGATGAATGAAGATAAATATAGGGAAATGCTGGAGGAAAACCTGTAAGAGGAAGCAAGCAACTTGAGACTAGGGTGGGGGTTCACCTTCCACCTGGACAACAGGCCCAAAAATACAGCCAGAGCAATAATGAAGAGTGTTAGATCATAGCATATCCATATGTTAGAATTGCCCAGTCAAAGTTCAGTACTAAATCCAGTTGAGAATCTTTGCAAAGAGTTGAAAATTAATGTTGACGGACACCTTCCATCCAGGGCTTCAGCTATTTTCTAAAGAAGAATGGGGAATAATTTGTTCCCCAATGTGCAAATCTGGGGAAAAATGTAGAATTCAATTCTGACAACATAAAATAGGCTAAAAGGTCTATAAAAGTAACACATTTTGCTCCTGTCTAAAGAAATTAGGGAAAATATGAGAAGTTCATTTACATACGTTAGTCTGGAAAGGGTTACAAAGCCATTTTAATAGCTTAGGACTAGTCACAGTTGGAGTCGTTGTCCATGAATGGAGAAAACCTGAGCACTGGCGACTTCAAGCACACACTGATCAACTCATGCAGAATATCTAAAATGTACCCAGAACACATCTAAAGCACTGCAGGCCTCCCTTCGCTAAGTTCAGGTCAAGGATCACGATTCAACCGTAAGAAAGAGACTGTGCAAAATTGTCATCGATGGGTAAGTTACAAAGCAAAAACCACTTAAAACAAAAAAATGGCTTGTCCTACATTTGCTCAAAGCATCTTGATCAAAGACGTTTGGAAACATTGTCTGTGTACTGACAAGACAAAAGTGTAACTTCTTAGATGATCCTGTGACATCTGACACAAAACTACAGCAGCATTTTAGACACAGAACAGCAGACCGTCAGTCAAACATAGGGGTGGTAGTGTGATAGTTTGAGGCTCCTTTGCTTCTTGACCTGGATGTCTTGCTGTATTTGATGAAACCATGAAACATACTCTCCACCAAAACATTTAAAAAAAGAATGCCTGACCATAATGTCTTGACCTTAAGCTGGAGAACTAAAATGCAAACCAAGCCAGCTGGTCCAAATTTGAAAGGCTCCAAACATAAGGTTTTGAAGTGGCGTAGACAAAGTCTGGACATAGAGCTGATTGGGATGCCGTGGGAAGAACTTAAAAAGGTCATTCATGATTAAAAGCTGTCCAATTTGGTTGAATTAAAGCAGTTCTGCAGAGGAGTGGGTCAAAACTTCTTCACAGCGACGTACAACCCCCTCTGCATGTTATCACACATGCTTGAAGGCAGTTGTAGCCATTTGGCAGGCCCATTTACGGGGCAGTTACTTTTTTACATATGGGCCAGTTGCTTGGGATAGCTTTATTCCTTTAATAAATTACATCATCGTTTGAGATGCGTGTTGTATTTACTTAGATTACCTATATCTGAAATTAAATTTTGTTTGATTATCTGAAACATTAAGTGTCACAAAAAAGGCAAAACAGAAGAAACCTTTGAAGGGGCAAATACTTTTTCACAGTGCTATATTACCTAGAGCGTTTTTTTGATTTTGCTCTTGGGCAATAACTGATTGCTCCTTATCCATTTGGGCTGCTCTACTTTGTTTGTCTTTCAGTGGCTAAGCTGTTACCGTCCTGATATTCTATGCTGATATGTGACAAAGGGATAAAATCAAATCCATTGTTGGGGTTTTGTAAAAGGAAAAAAAAACCATATGATGCTTGATATTTTGTCATTTCACTTACAATGGTTCTCATATACTTGCCAGTGTTTACAGTTTCAGTTGTGCTATTTCAGTGTAGTTGGCATTAGACCAAAAAAGAGAAATGCAGCTGAGACTAATTATCCTAGTACATGTTGTGTGAGTACATTGTGTTACCAGGTTCATACCTCATATAGGGCTCAAATGCTTCTGATTTCACTGACTGATTCATCTAGCCTATTCGAATTGAGCAAAGTAATAAGTGCAGCAATAAACCAAAAATCTAATATCTGTGATAGATGTCAAATGACATAGGACTTTCTCCAATACCTAATTTCTTTGCTTTTTATCAGGCCATAGAGAAACTAAAGACACCTGGTGCACAGTGTGGGTGAGTGAGGGGCCAAAGGGTGATGTATTGTGCATAGCATCACGTATTCAGTGTCAGTGTGGTGTCTCAGGGTGCGGTGACGAGTTTGTTTCCAGATGGGGCCACCCATGTCGGCCATAAATCTATGAAGGAAGAGTCTTTTCAAGACTTTCATAGGTTTTTACTCGTTACTGTTTGTTAAATAAAGTTTGAGAAAATATGAACAGTTCTATATCTTTTATTGTTGACTATACAACTATGAGATTGTTGTTCAGCTAACAGGGTTCACACAGATGCTTGAAATCATTGAAAATGCTTGAATTTTAACAAGGTGTTTTCAAGGTTTGGAAAGTGCTTCATTTCTGTATATAGTCCTTTAAAGTGCTTGATATTGCAACTGTACTGTTTTGTAATTAAGAGTACTCCAACAGTTTGATTAAAAACCTCAATTTGACATTTTTATGGTAAATACACAAAATAGAGAGCTATCAGTTTGCCTTTGATAAATTGTCAGAAAGCCTCGCTGCCACTCAAAGAGGGTTTGCTCCTTTTCATAATACCAGCATGTGAGTAGTAAATGGTAAATGGTAAATGAACTGAATTTATATAGCGCCTTTCCAGTCATACAGACCGCTCAAAGTGCTTTACACTAGAGCCACATTCACCCAATCGCACTCACTAACGCTCACACATTCATACACCGATACGCAGATCGGTAGGCAACTTGAGGTTAAGTTTGCTCCTTTTCGTAATACTGGCATGTGAGTAGTAGACTTCACCTGATAAAAAGACCACTGGCCCAGTGGCGTACTCTGGCATAGCTATGAAGCAGACCTACTTTGAGCAGTGTTATGGAAAATTTTAGTGCCTTGCTTTCTTTGCTCCTTGATACTCTACAGGAACTGACAAAAGTATTAGAACCCCTCAGTGTTTTTCCATTCTTCTCTTATTTAGTCTTAGATTAATGGTTTCTCAGCCTTCTGCTGGCAGCTGTGTGAGATAATATGTATGCCACACTGTTAAGATTATGTCTAGGACAACAGGTTTCTCGCTCTGTTTCTCTCTCTCTCTGGGTCTCATGAGAGTTACCTTGAAAACTGTTGTAGCTTATAAGGAGAACCTTTGCTTTGTCTAGGCAGAACGATTTGGCAGCACTACTGAGCGCATCTCCAATGCTGTAAAAAAATCCTTCTCTCTTGCAAGATTATAATAAAGCTGATTCTGAGTGACAATCATCGGTCTCTGTCTTGGTAAAATCAAATTTTTCTACAACAAATGGCGACGAGGATGGGATTCCTTGACTGGGTTTTTCTGAGGACATCGGCAGGAGTGTCTGATCAACCTGGGAAGAGCTTCCCTACCTCAAACCCTTTTAGTGTTAAGGGGTGGAAGACTGCTGACTCGGTGTTCTTGGAGACTCAAGACTGGAATCCAAAAGAACCAATTTTTTTTTTCTTCCAGAGACGGTGAGAAACAATGAATCAGCATAATTTTATTAATTATCATCAATATTAATTTGCTTAGTAGTTTGATAATTATTACCAAAGGCTTATAAATTAAATTGCAAACTATAAAAAAATAGTAGGAACAGAGAAAATAATAAAAGGGTTAATAATAATAAGGACTTCTTAAATTTTAACTAAAAGGTTAAAACTAACAGTTTTCTAATGGGGACAAAGGGGATCTGGGATTTTTCCCGCCTTGGAACAGGAGCGAGGTGTACGGACCTCACTGGCGTGGTTGATGCCACACTGCGCCCGGGTGAACAGTACTTCACCAGTAGAGTCCCTTCCCTGTACGGTTGAGTGAGGCTCCCCTAACCAGTAAGTTAGGGAGAAGGCGATTAGGGTGCCAGAAAGCTCTAAACTCTTGTGGAGATGTCTGCAGGTTTTAAAGGAACATTTCCCCCATTACCAGTAAGTAAGGGGTGTGGCAAGGTTGTCAGTATGGGACAGCGGTTCAGTTCTAAGGGATTACCTCCTCCTCCCCAGGGAGAAACGTGTAAAAATATGGACCACAACGCACAAAGTGCATCAATATATGGCTTAAAACTTTTGCAGCTCTACAATATTAAAAAGGACTGAGGAAGCAACAAAAGAGAAAAAATAGGACAAAAAAAGACAATGGATGACAGGTATGTAAAAACTAACTGACTGACTGACAATGCTTCTGTTTGTGCAAAATCTGAACCATGTACTAAACCTTTTTCTCTGCCTCTTACACACATACACATACACATGGGAATTTGAGCGCTCCCTGGACATTAGACACCTGCCCTCCCCACGGCTCCACTCCACCAGAGACGCTTCTTCAGCGTGACCTGAAAAGGAGAGGACCTGCCTGCTGCAGATGACAGCGTGAGAGTTTCCACCAGAACAAAACTTAGAAGAAATCTGGTAAAAAACCCAAAACCCACTGAGATGGGCAACAATCTATGCTGTTTGCCAGAGCCAGAAGAGCGTTACACTGGACTCATCTTGAGAGCACATCTTATGAAGACAGAGGAGAAACAGGCTGGAGCAAAGTTTTTCCTCCCTTCTGAAGAAGTTAAAGTGGACAAGGAAAGGGCAAATGTCCACCAACAGGCCAAGGGAGGGCCTGGGTTTTTGGACTGATAGGGGACTGTATGCCACAACAGTCCGACTCTGGAGCGGTTAAGAAACTGAGGGGGGTAACGTACAAACACACACACATTTGCAAATATCTTTTCTGTTTTTCTGCAAGGAAGAAAGCTTATTAATTGCTGTTGATGGGGTTTTGACGTTGACAGATGTAACAAGAGGTTAAATGTTATAAAGTAATTGTTTTAGAGAAACAAGTTCTCTCTCTCATCATGGTAGATTCAGGGTCAAATATTGCTACTAAAAGTCCTTAAAAGAAAGAGGAATTTTTAAGCCCCTCCAAAACTCAGCTGTAACCATGTGTTTTCTATGTCAGCCTCAGGACAGATCCCACGGAGGAGCATTTTAAAGTCCATCGCATGTGTAACACTTGATGGACTCTCCTTCAGGCATTGTGTCCTGTTGTCAGAGTGTACCCTGTAAATCTAACAGGTAGAGACCTCTGAGAATAGGGTTAGTTTTACTGCAGAGTGTCTCCATACAGTCTGACACAGTACTTCCAGTGGGGTACGGCTTTGGCCACAAGCGTTAACTGAAGCTTGAATGGATGGTGCAAATTCATTATTTTCACAGCAGCTGCTGGGAAGAGGTTAAATTAGCTGATTTTTCCACTCTTCTGATTTTATGAAGCCTGCTGACTTACACTGTACCTCATATTTGGTCCTGACAAAACTATGAAAAGCTTTGTCTGCATTTTCTCCTCTGGGAAAAGAAAGAAAATCTAATCACTTCTGTGTTGCATTGGAACGTAGACACACTTGTTATTTTCTCTAACACCCCACCAGCAAAATGTTTCAGAGTAATGGATTCAGTTAAACACATCTTCCCTGGCAAAAACCTGTAAGATGAGAATGGAAAGATGTAGTTTTGATTCTGAAGGTAAGAAAGAATCTAATTGGACAAGTGGTACCACAAAAACTCTAATATCATGTTCTCTAAAGACTCTGCTTAGAAAGGCCTTCTTCCAGAGACTGTGGAACTATTTCCCACCACAGTACTAGATTTTGAAGTATGCTTTTCCTTTAATCCAAAACAGATCTGTGTTGTTTTATTATAATGTCTGAAGCTCCTTATGAACTATGGGTTAAAAGAAAATATGACTTGGAGCTAATTTAGAGCTGTGAGCTAGTGATTAAAACTCCTAAATCTGTTATTGTTGATGCCAGAAATAATAAACCCTTTAGTCTGAAAATATTTAAGGTATTTAATCCATTTTCTTTAATCTCTGCAGAAAGCTGGCATCAGTGGTCCTCAACCTGTGGTTCCTGGACGCCTGAGGCCCGTGAGCCATAGATTGTGGGTCAGTGAAGAAAATTTTAATAAATCAATAAAGGTATGCCATTTAACTGAACAGAGTACATAAAAAAAATAAATAAATACTACACTTATTAAATAAAAGATCTAAGCCAATGATGGGTTCTGGCTTTAAAGTCTATCAATATTCAAATTAGGTTTCTACTCTGGGGAACACAGATTGAGGCTGAAAGTTGTTTTGGAGCCAGGACTAGGATTCAGGAAATTAAAACTCATAGTGAGTAAAGTCCTTTATAACAGAATAAAGGCAGAAGTAATTAGGGTTCAGGATTTAAAATCCTAGGAAAGACCTTTGTGGGGCATAAATCCAGGTAAAATCCTTTATTTTAGGGATAAATAAAGGCCCCTCTTTTAACATTAAAGAGGAAGAGCGGCTCAAACTCCAGTCTCCTCCCCAGGGAGAAATGTTTGATTTCATGACAACTTGGATGAGTTTGAAAATGTTCAAATAAAGGTTTCATTTTTGGATACTTATAGGGTAAAAGAATAATTAAATCCTTCACTACCTAGGAGTACCAAACACATTTCAAATTAGTACAAAATATATTTTTAAATTAGCATAAAAGATCATTTCAAATTACCAATATTTCAAATAATGGAAGATTTTCTAGCATTTGAATTACAAGAGAGGGGTCCTGAGAATAATTTTCCTCCCCAACTTTCAAAACTTTAATAACCCTGATTTAAAGAAAATGATGTCCAATTATGTCTTCTGAAGCACTATAATGAAATAAAATCTAGTTGGGGATTAAACTTAATTGTTCATTTTTCTGTTTAAGTTTTAACACTGCAGTGTTTGTGTTTGTTTAGTGTCTGGGTATAACCATAAAATGTCAATGCCGGCCTAAAAATAATTGTCTGCATTTAACCTGAGCAGAGAAATTCTGAAATACAGCTGTGATCAAATTAAACTTAACAAAAAGAGAAATTTAACAGCAACTCTCAGACCTATAACTGCTGTCATTACAATGTTTAAAGTATGAAGAATTAGCAAAGAGGAGACTACTGCTGAGCTTCTAAATTATTTGAGATCTCTTTGAATTGTGTGCAATTATCTTTAAACAGGATCCTGATGATTATCAATCAAAGCATCTGGAGATATGCTAAGAAAAACATTTTTGAAAAGAGATTGTTGAAAATTTCTTTACATTCCTGAGGCTTCATGAAGTCACTGAGTAGATTTGACATCATTAAAACATTTATTAAATTTGATATTTACAATTTGATCAGGGAAAAAAAACAAAATTTTTGCCAACTGTGTCTCTGTCTGTGATTTTTGTCTTTGTTTCATAGGAATGAATGTTTTAGCACGTACTGTAACTATGGGGAAGGTTGCTCATATCTCCATTGAGGACTTAGTGACACTGTGAGAAAAGATTACACTTTGTGTTTTGTCTATAAAACTGGTGCCCAGCTCCCCAAGGCCTCATCCTGAGAACCTGTCTGAATGTACGGGGTTAATTCCTCTAAATTAGTCAAAAGATTAATTCTCCTTTGCTGGATATTTTGATAAAGATCCATGTAATTATTAAAGTAGTTTCTGCTTAATGGAAATGGTAAAAATACAAACAAAAGTATTTTAACCTTCAGTAACTGAACCAACTGCTGGAAATAAAGGAGTTCACACTGCAGCAGATCTAAAGTTTGACATTGCCAAGTGATACAGTGGATAAAATGCAGACTCAGAATGGACCAGTCTTACTTATCAAAGTAAATATCCCTATTTGAAGATTTTTGAGCTTTAATATGATGCAAACTGGGTTAAGCACCTGGGGCAATAATGAACCACTGCATTTGAATTTCATGCAAAATAAGGGTAGACAGAATAGTTTATTCTAGAACTGTTGAATGCCACTGAAAACAGCTATTACTGTAGAAGTTTGTCTGCAACCATATATCGAGCCTTCTCTCCAGGTGGAGCTGTCTGCCATTAGCAGGATGCAGTCAGATTACACCAACTGCAGCAAGGGTTATTGGACCAGCCAAGGAAGAGACATCGAAGGTCCAAACGCAAACAGAGTCCATTCCAAGGTGCTGCTGGTGGCTAGAACAGTGGCTGCTTACCACAGACTGTTTCCTAATCCACCAGATGACTCCACTCCTGAGGGACATCGGCCCAAGCCAACGGGCTAGAGCACTAGGCCTGCTCCAACCATCACAGGATGTAAAGAAAGGAGATCACCCCATGAAGGACAACGGCCCACCACAAGCCAAAGAACTGTAAGCTAATCACTGGAGAGTGATTGAAGAGGTGGGTGAAGAAAACAGTTTTTACAATGGGCATAATAATCCTTTCGGCAGCGCAACGTTTGCTTTAAATAAGATCACGGATGAGAAGAAGATGTCTTTTATCTACCTCAAGTCTCCCAAATTCAAGATGTACAGAAGATGGGACATTTTGCATGTTTGTTCTCTGTCTTCATCATTGTTATGTTATGTTGGTTTATTCTTTCCATGTTTCTTTCTTTTTTTTTTTTTAATCAAAGCTTATCAGGTTCGACAGAGCTGTCTCCACATCAGAACAACTGAGACAGGTAACCGTAAAGGTAACCCTAAGAATACCACAGTGGCAGCAAGGATTGACCTCCATGACGTGGTACCCCGCAGAGGTTATGACAGTTGGTTTCAGAATGCAGATGTGTACATTTGTGTCCGCACACCTTGGAGGCTAGCAATTGGAAAATGGTGTCCGGACTGGACTTATGTGTACTGGAATTCAAATCCAAAAGGTTCTGTCAACCCGAACTCTAACTATATTCCACAGGGCCTGCGGCAAGACATCAGTTTGAATAGAGACAAGTCCACCCAACGACCTCACACCACTAGATATGATCCCCTGGTAATAACTGTCAGAGAAATGTGGAAGAATCCCCGGCCTACTGTTAATCATGCAGAACTTAATGAACTTGTTTTGGCTTTAGGAGCTGATGTCTCTGGAAGAGACCCACTGGGATTGTTTCGAATTCAGTTTGTGGATCAACCTAAACCTTCTGATGAAGTTCTAGATAGTACTGGTATTAGCCCTTCTCCTAGCCCAACCACACCTCCTCACGCATTGGTCACTTACTTAAATGTCTCATCACCTGAAGTAATATTGCAGGTTGAAACTGGATTTTCTGACAAAAACACCTGGTTAGAATGGATAACATTTATGCTAAAAGCAATAACATGACAGAGTGTATTTCCTGTTCATCAGCCAGACCACAACTTTTCACTACTCCTGCCTTCCCATTTGGTGTTCCAGATGAGTATAAGTTGGCCAGTCCTATAGTCAATGGGTTTGAATCAATATTTATTTGGATTACTCCTAACAAAAATGTTGATCGCATTAATTATGTCTACTACAATATGCAGCGCTTAGCAAACATCACCAGAGATTAAATGGTCGGCGTAACTGACCAATTGTCCTCCAGTTCTCTTATGTCTTGGCAAACCAGGATGGCTTTAGACATGTCGTTGGCTGAAAAGGGAGGTGTTTGTGCCATGTTTGGTCCTTTATGTTGTACTTTTATTCCAAATAACAGGTCCTGAGGGTTCAGTAACAAGAGCTCTGGATGGATTATGCACCCTGGCTCCCTGGTACCCTGACTCTGGTGCTGATTCTTTGTCTGACTGGTTTACTGCTACCTTTGGTAAATAGAAGGTTTTTATCATTGCAGGTTTGACTTCTTTTGTCACCTTCACAGGTATCCTCATTTGCTGTGCCCTGCCTGCGTACTCTAATTAATAGATTGATTACCTCTAGGTCATATCAGATGCCCTTCCTCAGAGGTGAAGGGAACCCTTGGATTGCTCTGATGAGTCTGAAAGTGACTCTCATGATGATGTATTTTTTTAATAAGTTTCATCAATGTTCAATTTCCATCTGTACACATAATCTTCTTGATTCTAATAATGTAGATGTGTGTCGAACACACACACAGTTGATAATTGGTGAATCATTATTTCATTTTATTATTATTATCTTTTTTATATTTCTTACTTTAATTGATTTTTGAATGTTCTAATTCATTAAATTCTTTGTGTATTCGGTTTATCTGGTCATTCCTTAAAATGTTGTTGATTACATTAATTTCCCCCTACAGAGTTAGTTGATAGGTGTTTTATACACAACGTTTTCCATCTGACAGATCGTTTTTGCCACAGAGAGGTTGACAGTTATGGTAGTTTTGGAAGTTTTAATTTGTGGTTTTTAGTAATTGATTTTATTACTCATTTGGTCCTACAAATTCATACATTTTTATTCATTTTTATTATTATTAATCATCTTTTTGTTCATTTTTTATTACAAATTTTATTGTTAATTTTTATTATTAATCAATTCACTTTTATAATTACATTTTCTTATATTTTCCTTCATAGTCATTCAGTAAAATGTCTTTTATTGTTTTCTTCAGTATTCGATAACATATGAAACAAGTTTCATTATGATCGAAGAGGGTGGATTGTTATGGAAAATTTTAGTGCCTTGCTTTCTTTGCTCCTTGATACTCTACAGGAACTGACAAAAATATTAGAATCCCTCATCGTTGCTCCATTCTTCTCTTATTTAGTCTTAGAGTAATGGTTTCTCAACCTTCTGCTTGCAGCTGTGTGAGATAATATGTATGCCACACTGTTAAGATTATGTCTAGGACAACAGGTTTCTCGCTCTGTTTCTCTCTCTCTCTGGGTCTCATGAGAGTTACCTTGAAAACTTTTGTAGCTTATAAGGAGAACCTTTGCTTTGTCTAGGCAGAATGATTTGGCAGCACGACTGAGTGCATCTCCAATGTTGTAAAAAAATCCTTCTCTCTTGCAAGATTATAATAAAGCTGATTCTGAGTGACAATCATCGGTCTCTGTCTTGGTAAAAACAAATTTTTCTACAACAGCAGATAACTATATATTTGCTAGTCAAGCACGTCTGCGGTGAGCGGAATAAATCAGCCAAGCAATTGCTGTTTTATGACCACTGGCTTCAAAACGCTAGATACAAATCATGATTGAAACAAGGACCAAATCTTCCAGTACCTTCCTGCAACATATGCAAGAAGGACCTGCAGCTTTTTGCAATGGGAGAGACGGCGCTCTTGAGCGGTAAGCCATGGTAGTGGGAGGGTAAATTTGGGCTTGCTCACAACTTTCTAGGTAAATTATAAATTGTATATTTATAGACATAAAGATATATGCATAAATATATTTAAAATGTATTTAAAAACCCAGAGAGCAAAGCATACCGGGTCAAATTCTTTGTTTGTATGTACAAAATTGGTAATAAAGCTGATTCTAATTTTGATATTGCAAATTGATTATTGAATGGTGGGTCGAGCTAGGGTTTTATGTCATCTACTGTACTTTAAAATGTGCAATAACTGAATATTTTTATTGAAATTGCTAGTAAAGGTGGTTAGCTGTCTTAATTGGTTTAATTATGCAAAAAGTAGCTGTGGCTTGGCAATGTCTGTCATGCATGCTGTGTTTCTGATGTCTTTTGAGCTCCTTATGCCTGGATGTCCATTTCATATTAATACTATAACTTGCAGAATAGTAATCAGTTGCACAGTATTTTAGATTGTTGATAGTCTCCCTTCACATAGGGAATGCTGTATGAAGCTCAATGAAGAAAAGGCGCACAGAGATACAGACTGCTTCAAAGTTTGGTGCAGGTAGACCGATAAAATATTTGAAAGTAGCCAGTCTTTCCAGCTGCAGCTTAAATGCTGTGTTCATAGATAGTCAGAGAAAACCCTATTATTTCAATTAGCAACAAGGAGGAGCTAAAAAAACGAGTGTCGATGGTTTATTGCAAATCATGGTAAATGTTGAATGGCCTGCACTTGTACGCCGCTTTATCAAGTCTCCAGAGACCATAAAGTGCGTTGCACTACAACCAGTCATTCACTCATTCATTCATGCACACATTCACATACTGACAGTGGCGAGCTACATTGTAGCCACAGCTGACCTGGGGAACACTGACAGAAGTGAGGCTGCCATACACAGGCGCCACCGGGCCCTCTGACCACCATCAGCAGGCAAGGAGGGTGAAATGTCTTGCCCAAGGATACAACAACAGAGACAGACAGAGCAGGGATTGAAACCAGCAACCCACCGGTTACAGGACGAACTCTTATCACTGCCCCCACCGTCGCCACTCTGTGATTTGTTTAGATTTGTTCAATGTAATGAATATATATTATTTCTAATGAATGAATGAGTTACAGATCTGTGTAATTGAAATAAAGGTTGTCCTAAATTTGATATTTTAAATAAAGCTATTAAAATTGGAAGATTCCTTTGTTAAATGACTGTTTTGTTCTCGGACCAGTCAGGTGTAGTGGGTATTTGTGAGAGAGACATTTCAAAAAGTAAAATGTTGCTATATTTTAGTTCACTAAAATATAATTAACTGATCAAGTTTGATTATATAGCACCAGTTTACATCAATTGTCATCTTAAAACACTTTAAAGTACAGTCTAATTAATTTCTAGTCATATAGAAGTAATCACATATTTAGAATTTATACCAATACAATACAAATATATAGGCGGTGCTGAAGAACTACAGCAAAACGTGACATCTTGGGGTCACCAAGTCGCAAAAAAAATCCCAAATGTTTTTTTTTTTTGTGAAAGAAATGACGAAAGCAGCTCATGCCAGCTGTTTAGCATGGTAAAGGAGTTGTGATGCCATGGGCCTGTTTCCTTTGCAATGGCCTTGAGAACCTTGTTAGAGTGGATGACATTGTGAACTGTTTGAAAAATCAGACGATATCAAATCTAACTTCAGGAAACAGACAATGGTTCATAATTGATTCAGGATAATGATCCAAAACATATGGAAAAATCAACACAGAAATAGTTAACCAGACACAATATTAGCCTTCTTTCATGACCATAGCCTTTTTGTGTGTCCTGTATTCAAAGTGATTGTGCTTAGTTTTTTGGCAGATTAGATTGTTTTTTATACACTAATGATCTATGCTGAGTGAAATAATCTGGTTATCCTTGTGTACCATAAATTGACCTTTTATAATGTAATATGCACATGAGAACTAAAAGGATAGTTATACATTTTAATGTTGACTTTTAGCCAACAGTTTATTAGTTGTCCCTTGAACTAGTCACATATTTAGGATGTGGGTAAGGCTGAAAAACCTTCATGGCTGTACTAACATCAAGGTGGGAATTGCAAAACATTTTGTTACTGCCAATACACCAGCTGGTACCAACACAACTTGTTTTGTGATTTGTATTCCTAGGAATAATGACATATGAAACTTTGGAAATTGATTAACACAAAAAAAGGGCATGTTGCATTTTTTAAAAGTTAATTCACAAACCTTGGAGATGGCAGCGTTCCATAACAACATTGGTCTCACAACATTGACGACAGATTTCAAATGTTTATATTTTTGGACCATGAAAGGTAATTATCTGCGTCTGAAGCGGATTTGCCTCCAAAGCATTCTTGTAGCATTTACATTCTGCTCTCAAACTTCTTAAAAGCATAGAGAAATTTCCTAAAGTCAACCATGCAAGACGCACTCATTGCAACAAAAGCAGGCCATCTGTGTTTGTGCAACATGCAAAAAGTTATAATTTAAAAAACGACTGAAACTTATCTAATATTTATGGAGGTGTTGGAGAATTTGGTATCTGGTTCTTCTCAGATCAGGCATCATGTGGAAACCAGAAGACAGACACGAGAGCAAATAATTACCTTTCCCAGGAAGCTGCACCAATTGTTGGGGGCTGGAGGATGAATGAAGAGTATTTTATGTTAGTGTTTGTGTGTGTCCTCCAATGTGGGGTGTCCTTTTGACCTCGCAGTATGGCAGACACACACAGAGAGACGGTTTTGTGTCCCCAGACAAGAGGCCTGCTTTCACCTGAGCAGGCTCGGCCAATTACGCTTTTCAACCCCCCTGTCCAATGGAGACAAAGGGGAGCCGAGCAGGATGAGTGACTGGGACCAGGCCGGGAGTCTTTTCCCTTGTGGAGGAGGGGTGAGGAGTAAATCTGATGGAACATGAAGACAGGATTTGTTTTCTATTGTGTGCTAAAAGTTTTCTAAGTGCTAAAAGTTTGCAGATTTCAAACTGCAAACACTTAATTTTATGCAATTCTAAAAAGCTTTACATAGTGAAAACCAGTGTTTTAAAATAAATTACATATATATACACATTATATGTGACCCTCTAATGCAAGTAGGAAGGCCAGCAGTGCTTGGCACTGGGACATCACTTTGGTCTTGTGAACTGCAGGGTGGAGCAGCTCCGTGGATCGGGCTTGTTCTGACACATCGTGCTCATACTTAATTAGCTGGGTCAACATTCAGTACTCCTTGTGCTGCTTAGGCTGTTTGTCTGCAAGTTTTCTGGTGTGGTAGGCCACATTGTTCTAGAGGGGAACATGCTGCATCCAAATACTGCAGTTGCCATGTTCATGTGCCTTCAATCTACAACAATTCTTACCTAGAAGGCATCAAAGTACCATACATAAATGCCAGGACCTTTGGATTCCACGCAGAACATTACATAGAAACACACTAAGTGTAATTTACCTTAGCTGCCTTTCGGTTTAATGATGTTATTTTTCATCTACATCAGTGGTGTCCAAACAAATGGCCTCTGGGCCACCCTGATCTACATAATAAAATCTTCTGAAGTCAGAGATACTCTTCTCTGTGCCTTCAGTGCAGGAACAGGTTCAGACAGAACACAAAGCAATAACACTAGGAAGTTTGATGCCTATGTTTAGTATTATTGTAGGCGTTTGGCTCCACATCTCATTTTGCAATTCAAAGCTATGGTAGAGTTGAGATTCCTGGTCTGTATTGTCTGCATGTAGTAAAAAGAGTGCGTCAATATAAATGTTTCTGCACATCGAACACGGACATAAAAGTGTCTGGTACGAACACACTACAACCTTTATGAAACCGATGAAGTTACACACCTGCGTAACAGATAGTATTAGTATAACTATATTTAACAAATAAGTCGTTTTTTTCTCATTTCATACATACAGGGGTTGGACAATGAAACTGAAACACCTGTCATTTTAGTGTGGGAGGTTTCATGGCTAAATTGGACCAGCCTGGTAGCCAGTCTTCATTGATTGCACATTGCACCAGTAAGAGCAGAGTGTGAAGGTTCAATTAGCAGGGTAAGAGCACAGTTTTGCTCAAAATATTGAAATGCACACAACATTATGGGTGACATACCAGAGTTCAAAAGAAGACAAATTGTTGGTGCAGGTCTTGCTGGCGCATCTGTGACCAAGACACCAAGTCTTTGTGGTGTATCAAGAGCCACGGTATCCAGGGTAATGTCAGCATACCACCAAGAAGGATGAACCACATCCAACAGGATTAACTGTGGACGCAAGAGGAAGCTGTCTTAAAGGGATGTTCGGGTGCTGACCCGGATTGTATCCAGAAAACATAAAACCACAGCTGCCCAAATCACGGCAGAATTAAATGTGCACCTCAACTTTCCTGTTTCCACCAGAACTGTCCGTCGGGAGCTCCACAGGGTCAATATACACAGCCGGGCTGCTATAGCCAAACCTTTGGTCACTCATGCCAATGCCAAACGTCGGTTTCAATGGTGCAAGGAGCACAAATCTTGGGTTGTGGACAATGTGAAACATGTATTGTTCTCTGATGAGTCCACCTTTACTGTTTTCCCCACATCCGGGAGAGTTACGGTGTGGAGAAGCCCCAAAGAAGCGTACCACCTAGACTGTTGCATGCTCAGAGTGAAGCATGGGGGTGGATCAGTGATGGTTTGGGCTGCCATATCATGGCATACCCTTGGCCCAATACTTGTGCTAGATGGGTGCGTCACTGCCAAGGACTACCGAACCATTCTTGAGGACCATGTGCATCCAACGGTTCAAACATTGTATCCTGAAGGCGGTGCCATGTATCAGGATGACAATGCACCAATACACACAGCAAGACTGGTGAAAGATTGGTTTGATGAACATAAAAGTGAAGTTGAACATCTCCCATGGCCTGCACAGTCACCAGATCTAAATATTATTGAGCCACTTTGGGGTGTTTTGAAGGAGCGAGTCAGGAAACGTTTTCCTCCACCAGTATCACGTAGTGACCTGGCCACTATCCTGCAAGAAGAATGGCTTAAAATCCCTCTGACCACTGTGCAGGACTTGTAAATGTCATTCCCAAGATGAATTGACGCTGTATTGGCCGCAAAAGGAGGCCCTACACCATACTAATAAATTATTGTGGTCCAAAACCAGGTGTTTCAGTTTCATTGTCCAACCCCTGTAGATACATTACAATGAATTAAATTCAGATCAAAGAAGCATTTATTTAGTTCGATTTAAAATGTGAAACATATATAGATTCTTAACACATAAAGTAATACTTAGGTTTCATTTAGGTGATCGGCCTGTGGCAATGCTGTGCTAATGCTCCACAGTTTGCTTTAATAGCGACCTTTGGCTTTTCTGCATTGTTGAGTCTAGTGTCTCTCATCTTTCTCTTGACAAACCCTAATAGATTCTCTATCAGGTTTAGGTCAGTTTGCTGGTCAAGCACAGTGATATCATTAAAGCAGAAACTGATAGTTTTGGAAGTTTTTGGGTGGGGATTTTTATCCTTAGCTCAGGTAAGACACTTCAGATGTTGATGATGTCATGGATACATCTGTGTGTGATGTCTCTTGAAGCACTCCAGTTTAAGTCTCTTTTTGTGAATTTTTCCAGACTCTTGTGTTTCCAATATTATGCCTGGCTACGTCACTCTCTGAAAAGCCAGATTTCTTCGAAATTATCTTTTGTAACTTAACCTGAATGTGGGGGGTGTCAGTGACTGTCTATTGAATTACAAACATCACAGTCCATGAAGGCAGTCAAAGAACCCATTAGCATGCATTTTAGCATACATGTGTTTTATTGTTTTGTTTTTTTCAGTGCCAAGACAGAAAATGAGAAGCTACTGTCTACTATACTACTTTAAACCTATCAACAAAGGTATGCAAGTATGCTGGTGATTGTCCTGGTTGTTTTTATACAGCATTAGGAAAAGGCTGTGTTACAGAGGAAATCTAGCACCTCTGGAGAGTAAGTGGAAAGCCAAAAGGGTCACAATTTGCTCATTTTGCAATGCCTGTTGTAAATTTTGTTTTTGTATTGTGCAGTGTTGATGCATTTTTGAAAGATGATTAACTTTATCTCAAAGTAATGTTTTGAGGAATTCTTCAATTTCTCCATGTCTGTGCCAGAATTAAACTCTTTCTTCTTACTAAAGAATTACCATTAGTTGCTGAGCCAAAAACAAAAAAATAGATTTCATTGTTTTGATTAACACATTTTGTACAAGCCTTACGTCCTGGTAATGCAAGAACAGCTGTACAATTGCATCCTTCTTCAGGATACAAACATCTTCCCAATTGCATTTTTTTTTATTTTTATAAAAGTTCAACCCTTCGTTTTTGTCCTCTTAATTTCCTCTGACAAAAGGTATTTCACGATGTACTCCCATGAGTCTGTGTTATGTTGTTAGTGTGGATTGTGGTGTACAGTACATCAAACCCGTTGGGCCTTTGAAATAGCTGTCACGAAGATAAGGTTGCTGTTATTGAATCCATTATGAGATTAAAGGTCTGAACAGCCGCAGGGCCTCCTTTAAAGAGAGTGAGTGAGAGAGAGAGAGAAAGAGAGAGAGAGAGAGAGAACAAGCAAACATCCAGCTAAAAATACATACAATAACACACAAAACCCCAAATTTTCATTCATTGCCTTTGTAATATTTCTAAACTCATCTATCTTAGAAATAGGTGCAACAAGTGACTCATGGGAACTATTAGATAGAGCCTTTAAGATATTGTATGACGATGTTATAAAAATGAGCAGGGTGCTCAGTAAAAGGGCAAGTTGCACACACACACACACACACACACACACACACACACACACACACACATATGCTTGGTTACAGTGGAACAACATTCTTATGATTGTTTTGACCATTGATCATCTAGCATTGGTATGAAAACAATTGAGCTTGCAGAAGGGTTACTAGAGTAGACCTACCAAATGACATATTTGCTATTACTGTTGGCTAACCTTGCTCACATTATTTGAATCAGACTCTAAATTAAGGGTAAACACAACATAAGTGATAGGTTCTCTATACAAGAAGAAATTTATGTCCTGAGTGTTCTGTAACTGTTTGAACAGTATTTAATTGTTATGTAAACATATTAGCCTTTTCTGTTATTTTGGATATAACTTGTGGCTTAATGTAGTTTATGTATATTTGGTAGATGTACATAGGTCTGAAGATAGATCCATTATTGTGGAAATTATATTCTATGATATGTATAACAAGGTCTGTTTATTTGTGCTAGCTTTATGTTCCAATGCCACATAATGGTGGCAGACATTCTTCATGACTGCTTTAAACAATGTTTACAGAGAAGATACCGGAAGTAACTCTGGCTCTCTGTGTACATAGCAGAGATGGTGAATTGAATTTCAAATGACTTATCTCTGATGTTTTATTCTGTTTTAGTTAAGCTAGTTACGTCAATACAAAGACACTTCCCTGTCCTAATAGTATTTCTGCTTTTCTTTAGCCAGAAATTAAATGTTCCCTCTGATTTATGCACCACACTGAGATCAATGACTAATAAACCACAGACTTGATGACATAATTTATTTTCATCCCATACTTATTTTGTAATTTTCACATTTTTAAAGGGGATTTACTGTAGTGACATAGCAGACAATATTAAGCAATGATCAATAACAAATACCATAAGACTGATAAACTGATTTGCATGTCATTGGGTGAACCAGCAACACTGTTAAAATTGTGGTTCACAGAGATCTGTGAAAATACTTTATTTGAGGAAAGCAGTATGAAGTGTAAATATAGAAAAAACATATGGTTTACAACCTGGGTAGGTGCATGGCAGAGAAATTTGCTCTGTCAAGTATACAAACTTTATAGATAAGAAGCCAGACATCTTCTACAAAACTATATAGTTGAGAGCCAAAAAACGGAAGAGCAGTTATCTTTGTCAAAACATGTCCCCATAACCTGAGAATCTGAGAACTTTCACCAACATCTTCATTGCATATTATTTCTAGCCTCTGAACTCTTGTGGCAACATTAATCTTGTATATTCTCACAATGTTTTTTGGTTGGGTGATCATTTTTGAATTTACTTAGTCATTAGGAGAGCCCTATTTAGTAGCAGGTGGATTTAATGATTTTAACAGTTTGGCTCAGGGTTTTTCCTTCAATATGCGACTTGTCTGCACATGTATATTAAAGCCGTGTGTGGCAGAGGAGGAAGTGAGGTGGGTGCTATAACTAGATCAACTAGGAGAACAGGACCTGCTGTTGGCCGAGAACCTAAGTGTTAAAGAACAGTTTGTCCTGCAGAATCAAGATGTTTCTGCACAGCATTTTACCTGCGTTCCTAAAATCAATGTACCCGTTTTTATTGTCTCTGTTGTGCCAAACCTGTGAGTGCCTCAGGTTATGCATGAAAGTTACTCTCCTCTGAGCACCCACAAACCACACTTTGCTAAAAAGTGCTTTTTGATTGTGCTAGCTATCTCAACATGGTTAAGAAGGAGTGAACTTGGCCTTTAAGGCTGCAAACAGAGCAGAAACATGGAAGATCAATCTAAATTTAATTTCACAACATATAATAGATGAGAATAGATCTACACCGTTTTAAATGCTACATCCTAAAGACCTCCAATCTTAACCCTTTGTTAGGGTACAAAAAAAGACTTTTATCTGTTCTATCATTATGAGAAAACCAGAACAAAACCTTCACTTTGTGGACTTTTCTTTGCATATCTAAACTCCTTAATTTGTTTGTTTTTCTCAAGAAAGCTAGCATTTATAGTCTTAATTAATCATTATGTATGCTTAATGACGCAATCTTCTGGAAAGCGAGGTACTGACAGGCTAATTCCTAAATGTCTCACAGAACCCAGAGGTGGTCTCTGGATGTTTTGCACAGGGCTTAACTCAAATACATTCATCTTTTGGCTTTTTAAGTCAGGCTGACAAGTTTTCTTCCCCCCTAATTTGTCATCATATGTGCTTACTGGCTTTGCCTCACTGCCTGCCCCCACTCTCCTGTCACATTTCGATAGCTAATGGGGTCCACTCAAGATAACCATTGTTTGTCTGCCACAAACCTTTGTCTTAACAAGCAGAGTACCAAAAACAAACCAACGTGAAAATGTGTAAGTCTGCAATATTAACTCAGAGCAGCATAATTACCCTTAAAAAAAGACCATTATGCATAACTTTTACCTCAATTTTCTATTTTTCACATAGATATTAAATGTAGCAGATGAAACGACCGTAAATTGTGATGGAAATAAAACATTATGGAGGTTATTACCTTGCAGCTTCAGCTTCTGTTCTCATCATTGTGTTTTGAAACCTTAATGACAAAACTGAGCAGGAAAAATAATGTGAACTTCAGTAGCATAAATTAGGATTTTTTGGTATTTTACCATGTACATCTAAGCACGTGTATGCCAACGACTATTCGGTTGAAACGGGGTAGAATGTGACTAGTAAATCTGACAATTTAACTAACCATTTATTTCATAACTGTTGAAAGAAATCTCATTTTCTGGCCTGGCTTTACCTTATTTTGACATATTTGTACACACATATCCAGACAGGGGCAGGCCATATCTTAATATGGTGAGTTTGAAAAGCTTAAAATCCAGTTAATTTACAACGTGAAGGAAAAAATACAGAGGAAGCACAAACAGAAGGCAAACCGCTATGACAACTGATCACTAGGACAGTCCAACAAATGGAGTTTTGACGCAAATTCATACTGAAAGACTCACCCTGCTCTATCTAATGACTCCTCCATGTGTCTCCCCTCCATCCAATCAGCGTCAAGTCCGCAGGCCTCTTCAGCCAATCACCCTCTGACGCTTCGCTTTTAAGGACCACCAGTCATGGATCCCTCCTGCTCTTCAGCCGAGATCAACCCTCCTCCACCCCACATCCACCATCTTCCTTCCGATCTTCTCCCAGTCTCTTCTGGCCTTCACACCACCACCAGTCAGATCCAGGGGGAAAGACATCTCTAATCCTAAGCCTAAGATATCCATTCAAGCTCATGACATTCATGTCTTCCTCTGTGGTCCGAGCGCCAAAGAAATAATAATTTGCCAATGAACTTCTCTAATTGCCATCTTTGTGTTACTTATTGTGAGTCTGTTCAGGTTGAAATGACTGAACAGAAGCTTGAGATGACAAAATAAAAAATACTACAAACAAGGAAATAAATAAGAGGAAATTAATGAAAAGGATAAACGTGGGAAAGTACAAGTCCAACTTATCATGACAGGAAAATTAAAGACTTTGTTAAGACATTCTGACATGTATAACTCTTTCATGTTTTGAAAGTTACCTACCTTTGAGTAGTTATCTTAGCAATTTGTCAATACAGTAAATGTCTTCAGTTTTTTTGTGTACTGTATGATGCATTGATTTTTTTCCTTCTAAATTTGTACCATTTTTGGTTGAGTTCTTATATTTTAGTTTTTTATTGTTTTTATTGTTTATTTATTTAATTATAAAATTAAAACTCATGTCATTTTTACATTTTCTTAAGTAGTTTTTTGTGACTGTGATTTTCTTGTGATTTGCTGACTGCATTAGTTTTTCTAACACAAACAAAATCTCAAACTCAGAAAGACTGAATAGGTGAGAAAAGTGTCAGCTTGTCAAAGAAAGAGTTTCTTACGTTTTCTCAGGAACCCTGTGAGCTCATGTGTCTTATCGTCTCATCCATATAGAAAACACAGAGGACTGGACAGTTCCTCGGGGCTCTTATCTGACTCTGGCCTCTGGTATTTCCGTTAGAGAGAAGCCGCTATCTTATGGTGCCCACTGCACTGCCCAGCCTGTCCACCACAGATTAGTAGTAACCACATTTGGAGGTGTCTCTTTCAGAAATATCCCTTCTCATATGGCCACTGATGTTTGCATTATATTAAGAAGGAGCTTGTCTCTATTTTCTTTTATCCAATTCCTTTTTTTCCTTCTTTTAAAATTGGTTAATTCTCTCTTTTTTCTTGCCTGCTTGTTTTTTGTCTTAACCTTGAGTCTTACTCTAACTAATAGTTCCAATCATCATCCTTTCAAAAGTAAGATTTGTCAACCAAATGCTTTTAAATTGTCTTTAAGAATTCCTAATGTGAAAATGTGACCTAAGAACTGAGAGTCATCACTGAATATATAATCAATGACTATAGTATAAAACAATATATTTTTAATGATTTGATGTAATCTCAGATGGCTATCTTAATACCTTTTAAAACTCTGCTTTTCTAAATTAAGTACCTGAAGATGATCCTGACATATTAGTAATATATTAATCTGGAAAAGGGTTGCATAGTGGCACAGTTGGCAGCACTGTTGGCTTGCAGCAAGAAAGTCCCTGGTTCAAGTCCTGGCCACGGGTCTTCTGCATGGAGTTTGCATGTTCTCCCTGTGCATGCGTGGGTTCTCTCTGGGTACTCCGGCCTTCTCCCACAGTCAAAAAACATGACTGGCAGGTTACTTAGTCTCTCTAAATTACCCTTAGGTGTGAATGGGTGTGTGCATGGTTTTTGTCCTGTATGTTGCCCTGCGATGGACTGGCGACCTGTCCAGGGTATAACACACATCTGACCCATAGACTGCTGGAAATAGGGACTAGCTCAACTGTATGGAAGAAGTGGGTATGGAAAATAGATGGATCTAAAACCTTTACTTAAGAAACCTTCGCTTGATCGAGATGACTTGAAAAATTACAGACCTATATCCAATCTTCCATTCTTATCTAAAATTCTTGAGAAAATTGTTGCTAATCAAATGTGTGCGCATTTATATACCAATGACCTGTTTGAAGAGTTTCAGTCAGGTTTCAGAGCTCATCATAGCACTAAAACAGCTCTGCTGAAAGTCACTAATGATATTCTTATGGCCTCAGATAATGGACTTGTGTCTGTTCTGGTTCTGTTAGATCTCAGTGCTGCATTTGATACAGTCGATCAAAAAATTCTCTTAGAAAGGCTGGAATATGCTGTAGGAATCAAGGGAACAGCGCTAGGCTGGTTTAAATCTTATCTGTCTGACAGATTCCAGTTTGTTCATGTAAATGATAAGTCATCTTTAAACTCCAGGGTTAATTGTGGATTACCACAGGGTTCAGTAATTGGGCCAATTCTCTTTACTATATATATGCTTCCAATAGGTCAAATTATTAGGCAGCATGGGATAAATTTTCACTGTTATGCTGATGATACTCAGCTTTACTTATTCATAAATCCTGATGAGCCCAACCAGTTAGATAGACTACAAGCATGTCTTGAAGACATAAAAACTTGGATGACGTTAAATTTTTTGCTTCTAAATTCAGACACAACAGAAGTTGTCGTCTTTGGACCGGAGTCTTTAAAAAAGAAACTGCTTAGTCAATCACTTAACCTGGATGGCATTAAATTGACCTCCGATAATAAAGTAAAAAACCTTGGTGTTATTTTTGACCAGGACATGTCATTTGAATCCCATATTAAACAGGTTTCTAGGATTTCCTTCTTTCATCTCCGGAACATTTCCAAAATTAGAAATATCCTATCTAGGAGTGACGCTGAAAAACTAGTCCATGCATTTGTTACTTCAAGGCTGGACTATTGTAATTCGTTACTATCAGGATGTCCACAAAATGCGGTTAAAAGCCTTCAGCTGATTCAAAATGCTGCAGAAAGAGTTCTGATGAAAATTAAAAAGAGAGATCATATTTCTCCTATTTTAGCTTCCCTTCATTGGCTCCCTGTTAAGTCCAGAATAGCATTTAAAATTCTCCTCCTCACATATAAAGCCCTTAATGATCTAGCTCCATCATACATCAGAGATCTGATTGTTCCATATGTTCCTAATAGAGCACTTTGTTCTCAGACTGCAGGTTTACTGATGGTTCCTAGAGTCTCTAGAAGTAGAATGGGAGGCAGATCCTTTAGTTATCAGGCTCCTCTCCTGTGGAACCAGCTCCCAGCTTTAGTCTGTGAGGCAGACACCCTGTCTACTTTTAAGGCTAGGCTTAAAACTTTCCTTTTTGATAAAGCTTATAGTTAGAGTGGCTTAGTTTATCCTGAGCTATCTTCCTTATTTTTTACCTCCGTCTTCTTCCCTCCCTGTTGGTTGGAGTAAGGGGGAGTCAGGTTTAGCCTAAACCAGCTCAGTTATGGTTGAGGTGCAAACACACCCTCCATTTCTGCTACCTGTATGACCCCTTCTCTTTTCCAATGGTTATAATCAGTCTGACAGAGACAGGTATCCCAATCATTGTGGTTTTTAGTATAACAATGACCATCAGCGGGACCCTTTGTGAGGTGCCTTGAGACGACATTGTTGTAAATAAGCGCCGTTTAACTAAATAATCTGAACTGAAACTATCTGTGTAGTTATGCTGCTATAGGCTTAGGCTGCTGGAGGACATAACGACCACTTTCACCCTCTTCGCTACATTCTCACACTACTCTCCAATTTTGCATTGTTTGCTGTTATTTCAGCTTTTAACCTTGTTCTCTCTTTTCTCTTCCTAGAAGCTACACCTGGCCTGGCTCTGTCTGCCTGTGACACCTTTCTGGAGAGAGGCATCGTCCAAGCTTCTGCTGGCAACAACTTAATGCTCACCCTCTACCGATGATCCACATAGCCCTGTCTTTCAGTGTTTAACCCTTTCTCTCTCCTAGACATGGAAATTGACTGAGCTTTTACTGTAACTAATTATATGTGCTCTCTTTCAGACTCTAACCTTGAAAACTGGCTCAGAGTTCATCTGTTCTTTCTTTTTAGGTGAAACGACTAAAGGAGCTACATCCATTAACATTTACTTTTCCTTCCCATAGAAAGTACTTCCGGATCAGTGCTTCTGTGTTCTTTTTGTGTCTCTGCTCTGTTCTCTCAAACCCCCAGTCGGTCGTGGCAGATGGCCGCTCACACTGAGCCTGGTTCTGCTGGAGGTTTCTTCCTGTTAAAAGGGAGTTTTTCCTCTCCGCTGTCGCTACATGCATGCTCAGTATGAGGGATTGCTGCAAAGTCAACGCCAGTGACTGTCCACTGTCTCTACATGCTCATCCGGGAAGAGGGAATGCTGCAAGTCACTGACTGGATGCAATCTGCTGGGTTTCCTTAGATAGAAAAACGTTTTATCCAATTTGAATCAAAAGCTAACTCCGACTGCACTGTTCAGTTGTTAGGATTAATTGGAATGTATGTACCTGACTGTTGTGAAGTGCCTTGAGACAACATGTGTTGTGAATTGGCGCTATATAAATAAAACTGAATTGAATTGAATTGAATTGAATTAAAAAAAGAATACTCCAAATACTGTTTGTTATAATGGGACTGATAGTAGTAATTGTAAACAAATTAACTTTTTTCTACTAGTGTGGCTCCGTGTCAACTTGCCCTTTTGTCCCTTCCTATTAATGGTTCGTTCCAAGGACAACAGGGTGCAATGTTTATGTTTGCTGCATGTTTGTCTGCTTAACATGAATTTGCGGCGCATCTCTGAGCTAAAACTGCTGATTGATTCATGTTCACATTATACTTTATTGTTCCCTCAAAAACCTGGCAGCACAATGTTTTGGTTTCCTTCCAATAAAACTAACAAGGAATCAAACAACAAAACACGTTTTGTGTGAATGGCAAGATAAAAATTACAATCCTTCCATATGTCAAGCTTTACTTAGAAAGTATGTTTTGTCATCTCGAAACATATTTTTCAATAAATGCTAAGGATTAGCATTTTCAGCATCAAGCACGAAATGTGATTAAAAATGTATTTTTGACATACTCATCTATGTACAAACCCATCAAAATTATAGATATGTCTTAATTTAATTTAATTTAATTTATGTTTGTGTTGTTGTGCAAAAATAGTGTGGAGTTACTTTTACTGTAACTAATTATATGTGCTCTCTTTCAGACTCTAACCTTGAAAACTGGCTCAGAGTTTATCTGTTCTTTCTTTTTAGATGAAACAACTAAAGGAGCTACATCCATTAACATTTACTTTTCCTTCCCATAGAAAGTACTCCTGGATCAGTGCTTCTGTGTTCTTTTTGTGTCTCTGCTCTGTTCTCTCAAACCCCCAGTCGGTCGTGGCAGATGGCCGCTCACACTGAGCCTGGTTCTGCTGGAGGTTTCTTCCTGTTAAAAGGGAGTTTTTCCTCTCCACTGTCGCTACATGCATGCTCAGTATGAGGGATTGCTGCAAAGGAAACGCCAGTGACTGTCCACTGTTGCTACATGCTCATCCAGGAGGAGCGACTGCTGTAAGTCTCTGACTCGATGCAATGTGCTGCTTTTTCTCCA
Source organism: Girardinichthys multiradiatus (assembly GCF_021462225.1). NCBI lineage: Eukaryota > Metazoa > Chordata > Actinopteri > Cyprinodontiformes > Goodeidae > Girardinichthys > Girardinichthys multiradiatus. Next base: position 13,579,798 of record NC_061799.1, read on the forward strand.
ATTTGAATAAATAACTGAATCTGACTGCACTGTTTAATGGTTAGGATTAATTGGAATGTATGTTCCTGACTTTGTGAAGTGGCTTGAGACGAAATGTGTTGTGAATTGGCGCTATATAAATAAACTGAATTGAAGTGATTTGAATAGAAGTCCTATAAGAATTTTCTAATTAACATTTACTGTCCCCAATTCTGACCTGAGTAGTTTACAAATGGACATTTGCCGATGCCAAGTCGTACTCGTACTCGTGGTCTTCCGCTTTATCTGGGATCAGGTCTCAGGGGCAGCCGACTCAGTAGAGACACACAGACTTCCCTCCCACCTACTCTAGCTCCGCCAGGGGGAGCCCATGGCACCCCCTCTGTAAACAGTGTTGATGAAGCACAGCTTCCCCCTTCTGAGGCACCGGACGGTTTGCCAGAATCGCTTCGAGGCCAACCGGTAGTCCTTCTCCATGGCCTTACCGAACTCCTCCCAAGCCCGAGTTTTTGCCTCTGCCCATCAGCCGCCTCAGGAGTCCCACATGCCAACCACACCAGGTTCGGGGATTGCCGCCGCGACAAACATCGCAGATCTTACAGCCACAGCTACAGGCAGCAGCATCGACAATACAGATCCTTCTCAAAATATTAGCATATTGTGATAAAGTTAATTATTTTCCATAATGTCATGATGAAAATTTAACATTAATATCTTTTAGATTCATTGCACACTAACTGAAATATTTCAGGTCTTTTATTGTCTTAATACGGATGATTTTGGCATACAGCTCATGAAAACCCAAAATTCCTATCTCACAAAATTAGCATATTTCATCCGACCAATAAAAGAAAAGTGTTTTTAATACAAAAAACGTCGACCTTCAAATAATCATGTACAGGTCCTTCTCAAAATATTAGCATATTGTAATAAAGTTCATTATTTTCCATAATGTAATGATGAAAATTTAACATTCATATATTTTAGATTTATTGCACACTAACTGAAATATTTCAGGTCTTTTATTGTCTTAATACGGATGATTTTGGCATACAGCTCATGAAAACCCAAAATTCCTATCTCACAAAATTAGCATATTTCATCCGACCAATAAAAGAAAAGTGTTTTTAATACAAAAAACGTCAACCTTCAAATAATCATGTACAGTTATGCACTCAATACTTGGTCGGGAATCCTTTTGCAGAAATGACTGCTTCAATGCGGCATGGCATGGAGGCAATCAGCCTGTGGCACTGCTGAGGTCTTATGGAGGCACAGGATGCTTCGATAGCGGCCTTCAGCTCATCCAGAATGTTGGGTCTTGAGTCTCTCAACGTTCTCTTCACAATATCCCACAGATTCTCTATGGGGTTCAGGTCAGGAGAGTTGGCAGGCCAATTGAGCACAGTGATACCATGGTCAGTAAACCATTTACCAATGGTTTTGGCACTGTGAGCAGGTGCCAGGTCATGCTGAAAAATGAAATCTTCATCTCCATAAATCTTTTCAGCAGATGGAAGCATGAAGTGCTCCAAAATCTCCTGATAGCTAGCTGCATTGACCCTGCCCTTGATAAAACACAGTGGACCAACACCAGCAGCTGACACGGCACCCCAGACCATCACTGACTGTGGGTACTTGACACTGGACTTCTGGCATTTTGGCATTTCCTTCTCCCCAGTCTTCCTCCAGACTCTGGCACCTTGATTTCCGAATGACATGCAGAATTTGCTTTCATCTGAACAAAAAGAACTTTGGACCATTGAGCAACAGTCCAGTGCTGCTTCTCTGTAGTCCAGGTCAGGCGCTTCTGCCACTGTTTCTGGTTCAAAAGTGGCTTGACCTGGGGAATGCGGCACCTGTAGCCCATTTCCTGCACACGCCTGTGCACGGTGGCTCTGGATGTTTCTACTCCAGACTCAGTCCACTGCTTCCGCAGGTCCCCCAAGGTCTGGAATCGGCCCTTCTCCACAATCTTCCTCAGGGTCCGGTCACCTCTTCTCGTTGTGCAGCGTTTTCTGCCACACTTTTTCCTTCCCACAGACTTCCCACTGAGGTGCCTTGATACAGCACTCTGGGAACAGCCTATTCGTTCAGAAATTTCTTTCTGTGTCTTACCCTCTTGCTTGAGGGTGTCAATAGTGGCCTTCTGGACAGCAGTCAGGTCGGCAGTCTTACCCATGATTGGGGTTTTGAGGGATGAACCAGGCTGGGAGTTTTAAAGGCCTCAGGAATCTTTTGCAGGTATTTAGAGTTAACTCGTTGATTCAGATGATTAGGTTCATAGCTCGTTTAGAGACCCTTTTAATGATATGCTAATTTTGTGAGATAGGAATTTTGGGTTTTCATGAGCTGTATGCCATAATCATCCGTATTAAGACAATAAAAGACCTGAAATATTTCAGTTAGTGTGCAATAAATCTAAAATATATGAATGTTAAATTTTCATCATGACATTATGGAAAATAATGAATTTATCACAATATGCTAATATTTTGAGAAGGACCTGTAGATGCGGAGAACATAGTCCACTCTGACTCTATGTCTCCATCCTCCCCCGGGAATCTGGCCAAAGCTCTCCCAGAGGGGGGAGTTGAATACATCCCTGGCCAAGGGCTCCGCCAGACATTCCCAGCAGACCCTCACTATACGCTTGGGCCTGCCAAGTCTGTCTGGCTTTCTCCTCTTCCAGCGGATCCAATTTACCACCAGGTGGTGATCGGTGGACAGCTCAGCCCCTCTCTTCACACAAGTGTCCAAAACATGCAGCCGAAGGTCTGAAGACATGATAACAAAGTCAATCATTGACCTCCTGCCTAGGGTGTCCTGGTGCCAAGTGCACTAATGAACACCCTTATGCTTGGACATTGTGTTCATTATGGACAATCTGTTACTGGCACAGAAGCCCACCTATGAAAACATTACTCGGATTCAGATCGGGGAATCCAAGAATCATGCCTCTCCAGGTGTCACCGTCGTTTCCCACGTGGGCGTTGAAGTCCCCCAGCAGAATAATAGAGTCCCTGGGAGGGGCTCTATGCAGCACCCCTGACAGGGTCGCCAAGAAGGCCGGGTACTCCGCACTACTGCTCAGCCCGTAGGCCGAAACGACAGTCAGAGACCTGACCCAGACCTGAAGGCACAGGGATGCAACCCTTTCATCCAACGGGCTAAACCCCAACATGAGATGGCTGAGCAGGGGGGCAACAAGCAAAGGAAGACCAAGAGTCACCTCTGCTGCGGACGATAAATTAATCCGAGTCACCAGCCTCAGAAATCGCAGGTTAACAGCAACTCAGATTAGTGAACAGGTCAATGCCACACAGAATTCTAGCAGCAGACACATCTCTAGAACAACTGTTAAGAGGAGACTGTGTGAATCAGGCCTTCATGGTAAAATAGCTGCTAGGAAACCACTGCTGAGGACAGACAACAAGCAGAAGAGACTTGTTTGGGCTAAAGAACACAAGGAATGGACATTAGACCAGTGGAAATCTGTGCTTTGGTCTGATGAGTCCAAGTTTGAGATCTTTTGTTCCAACCACCATGTCTTTGTGCGGCGCAGAAGAGGTGAACGGATGGACTCTACATGCCTGGTTCCCACCGTGAAGCATGGAGGAGGAGCTGTGATGGTGTGGGGTGCTTTGCTGGTGACACTGTTGGGGATTTATTCAAAATTGAAGGCATACTGAACCAGCATGGCTACCACAGCATCTTGCAGCGGCATGCTATTCCATCCGGTTTGCGTTTAGTTGGACCATCATTTATTTTTCAACAGGACAATGACCCCAAACACACCTCCGGGCTGTGTAAGGGCTATTTGACCAAGAAGGAGAGTGATGGGGTGCTGCGCCAGATGACCTGGCCTCCACAGTCCCCGGACCTGAACCCAATCAAGATGGTTTGGGGTGAGCTGGAGCGCGGAATGAAGGCATAAGGGTCAACAAGTGCTAAGCATCTCTGGGAACTCCTTCAAGACTGTTGGAAAACCATTTCAGGTGACTACCTCTTGAAGCTCATCAACATTATGCCAAGAGTGTGTGGAGCAGTAATCAAAGCAAATGGTGGCTACTTTGAAGAACCTAGAATATAAGACATATTTTCAGTTGTTTCAAACTTTTTTGTGCAGTATATAATTCCACATGTGTTAATTCATAGTTTTGATGCCTTCAGTGCGAAGCTACAATATTCATAGTTATGAAAATAAAGACATCTCTTTGAATGAGAAGGTGTGTCCAAACGTTTGGTCTGTACTGTACCTGCGACTATGATGGAAACTGATTATATAACCCAGCATTTGCTTTAACATGCTTAATTGTTTTGGCAACATGCATTTTTTTTAAAGTTTAGCAAATGGATTTTGTGCTGTCGTTATGTGCTTATTAACTTCTGGAACAAACCTCTCTGCAGATGATGACACAAATCCTTTAATACCTCCAAAGGTTTTTTGTGAATATGGGTCTTGGTAGTGTGCTGTTCAGTCTTTTCCGCTTTACTTGGTGCTCAAACAGCCACATCATATTCTGTAACAACATGCTCTACACAAGGCTTTATGTTAATCAGTCTCCCATGCAGATCTGTAACTTAGTTGCATACAATAATAAAATATTACCTGTTGTGGCTTTGAGGTTTTACACATCAACTTGTGGTTTAGCTTCTGGCATGCTTATTTAATTTCAATTAAATTCAGTTTATTTATATAGTGCCAATTCACAACACATGTTGTCTCAAGGAACTTCACAACAGTCAGGTACATACATTCCAATTAATCCTAACCATTGAACAGTGCAGTCAGTTAGTTATTTATTCAAATTGGATAAAACGTTTTTCTGTCTAAGGAAACCCAGCCGATTGTATCCAGTCAGTGACTTGCAGCATTCACTCCTCTTGGATGGGCATGTAGAGACAGTGGACAGTCACTGGTGTTGACTTTGCAGCAATCCCTCATACTGAGCATGCATGTAGCAACAGCGGAGAGGAAAAACTCCCTTTTAACAGGAAGAAACCTCCAGCAGAACCAGGCTCAGTGTGAGCGGCCATCTGCCACGACCGACTGGGGGTTAGAGACAACAGAGCAGAGATACAAAGAGAACAAAGAAGCACTGATCCAGGAGTACTTTCTATGGGAAGGAAAAGTAAATGTTAATGGATGTAGCTCCTTTAGTCGTTTCACCTAGAAAGAAAGAACAGATAAACTCTGATCCAGTTTTCAAGGTTAGAGTCTGAAAGAGAGCACATACAGTTAGTTACAGTTAAGCTCAATCAATCGCCATTTCTAGGAGAGAGAAAGGGTTAAACACTAAAAGATAGGGCCCCCCACAAAGGGTCCCACTGATGGTCATTGTTATACTAAAAACCACAAGGATTGGGATACTACTCTCTGTCAGATTAATTATAACCATTGGAAAAGAGAAGAGGTCATACAGGTAGCAGAAATGGAGGGTGTGTTGTCCTATTGTCAGGTAAATGCTGTAGTGTATTGTGCAATAATTTTAACCTGATTAATGAATCACTTAGAATTGTTTTTCCCAAACATTATACAAACCGCTTGTTAAAATGCATGTTTTTGCATGCAAGTACAAAAATTACTCTGATGATAAATCATTTACAGTTTTTTTCCTTTTCCTTTTCATATATTGTATATTTGTTATACAGTTCAACAGAAAATAAAACAAATCAGTTACAGGGAAAAAACCTTGCTGCTTAACTGTGCACTGCCTCACAGAATACTATGTTTTAGGCACCATTCAATACAATTTCAACATTCATGCTCCTCGGTTACACATCTGCCATCGCCATCAATTACAGTGAACCTGATAAACTGTGAATGATGTTTAACTGTCTTAGTAGGATTTTCTTGACATTTGACATCTCCTTCCAACATCAAAAAGCTCATTGATCTTTGTCCAAACTGCCAGTGGGGAAATGTTTGTAATTAAATAAGAGGTTTTTGGTTGCTGTAATGTCAACAAATAGGATTCCTTTGATTATTGAGAATAAATAATTCAGTATAAATGTTTTGAACATAGAGTACCGATTTCATAATTAAAGTAATATTTTTTACACAGTTTTATCCTTTAAGAGATACTTGGTTGAATGAAAATAATTGTATCTAAAACTTGTATAATAAGATAATTTGAGGCTTCCAATCAAAATGTCTTATCCTGGCTAAAAACTCCTAGAATCTTTTTGGAGAATGTGTTATAGTTAGATCAATCCATCAAAATTTTTCCTTTAGTAATTTCTTTTTTCCAGCTGAATTGTAAAGTGGAAACAACTTTCAAGTGATTTACCTTGGTTTGTCATTTTTTAAATCACAAACACTTAATATTTTACAAGGGTGTGTGGACACTTTTTATATGCACTGTATTTCTCTCAGATCTAGTATATTACTTTTCAGGGGTTTTACTTCATCATCATCTGCATTGGTTTGTAGTCTTTAACGTTAAATGTAGATATCTAGTATTTGTCTTTTTCTCACATACCGAAATGGCAGTTGCAATTGTTGTTATTCTTATTTTAATGTTGTTTGGTTAATTAACAGACCACACATTTACGGTTATGTTTTTTTTTATTTTGTTGTCTTACATTCTATTGGTTTGGCGCCAGTGGTTTGAAGATAACATCACTCTCTGAAGCCACATGAAGAGAATAACTGCCAGCCAATTATACCATTACCACCGATGAAGCACTGGGTTGCATGTTAGGTTTACACACCCACATACTTACAAAGATGCCAGTACACACACAAATGTAGATAGGTATGTTCTCATAGCCAACTACCAGTGAGATGCACAGAAATGAAAAAGTCACGTGTTTTTCTGTGATCCTAATGAGAAATAAAAGTAACAAATGTCTAATTAAAACAAAATGAAATAAGATAAAACAAAAACCTGTTCTACATGACATCTGTCTTTTACTTTCTGACACTGTGACCAGCTTCCCCTGCAAGAGAGAGGTGGGAACCTCTCTCTCTCTCCATTTCCTATGAGGTCACCTTTGAAAAATAAAGGCCACTAGCGCTGCAAATTTTGTTGCCAGGTAAAATACCATGTCTATGCCATGATGGAGTCCCACATTCCACATGTATTTATAATTTATTATTTTTGCTGCACTCCTGGCTTTACTAAAAATGGCCAGGGGTTATTGCCAGCATATTAGTATAAAATGCATGTTAAACTGACATAAACTATAAACTGGTGTAGTCTTTAACCTTATGTGTGCTATTTTCTGCTGAATTAGTTCAAGTGAGAGTTCTGGTTGTGCATTAAAACATCAATATCTCTTTGTCTCACATGTTTAGAAAAATTATTTAATTGCCATCCCAAGCATGATCCTCCTGTGATACAGTAAGATTTTTGTTAAATTTCTGAAGCATGCCTCCATGATTCAACTAATAAAATCTAGACTTATTCTTGTCTCTCTGGTCTCCCGGGCCACCCGGGTCTGGGCGGTGCCGGCGCTGTCTGTCTGTCTCTGCCCCAGGAGGGAAGGGGACCACCTCCTGGGTCCGGGGGCTGGTTGCCCCTAGGGGGTACCGGCGCCTGGACCTGGGAGTATAGAGTATGCATGGGGAGTGTGAATGAGTGTATGACGTCCATTGTTGTTTGTCTTTACGTTGGGTGCGAGTGATTTTATGTGTATGCATGAGGGTGGGAGTGGGTGATTGTGACTGTGTGTGCCTGTTTTTTTTTGTGACAGGTTGGGTCTTGGACTGCTCCCTCTCCAGGATCAGCTTAGGCCCCCCCATATTATGGCCTATTTCCTCCCCGCCACACTACCTGCCAGTGGTTGGAGTCTCTGCCCGCTGGTTTACTTGTGGTTCTCGGTGTCCAGGGCTGGGTGCTTTGGTGTGTGCTGGGTCACTCCCGGTGGCTGCTTGCCGGGGCCTAGCCCCCTGGGCTCTGTCAGGCCTCTGCTTGGGGGGTGGTGTGTCCCGGGGTCTTGGGTCTCTGGGTCCATGCCTGGAACTGCTCAGGCGTGGACGGCTGCCGGCGGGGCTTGTGGGCTTGTGGGCTCGTCGCTGCGGCTCCCTGGGGCTTCTGCACTTTCGCTGCTGGGTGGTTCCCCTGGGACTCTCCGCTGCTCTTCTCTGGGGGGGTTGCGGTAGTCCCGGCGGTGGTTCTCCTGGGGTTCCTGTGCTTTGGGGGGCCTTTGGATGTCTGTGGCTCGGATCCCCTCAGTGTCCGTCCACGGACCATGGGGCAGGTCTGTTGGTCCTCACACTCGCTATTGCATTTTTGTGGAGAAACCTTGTATACAAAAGCGCGTCCACACTCATACTCACAGGTGTTAAGCTCCCGGTGTTGACAGATACACAGATGTTCTATATTGGGCGGCACCTCTCACTAAGTACATTTTACATTCATAAGTACTGTGTACTATTTTGTTAAAAAAAAAAAAACAGCTGCAGGTGTATAAGCAAGCAGGGTGTAATCTTTTATTCTCTTCATCCTTCTTTCTCTCCTCCACTCTTTCCTCCTTTTCTCCCCTTTTTCCCTTTTGCCCCATCTCTCTCTTTTTCGAACTTCTTTTTTTCTTTTCATTTCAGTCTCTGTGTCCGTAACAATTGAAATATTCCCAAAGAAGTTTATAATAAAGTTTATTTTATAAATATCAAGCAGAGCTTTGAAGCATTAGCTGTGATGCTCTGCTTGTGAAAGTAAATCTGTTGGGCAATTTCTTGGCACTCAGACAACAATTCTGAGCGCTACTCTGCCGGACAGGACACGGTAAAAAAAAAAAAGGTTATTTGCTTTTTGAATCAGATGCTAAGATGGAACAACTAGCAGTTCTACATGATGTGCAAAAAAACTCTTGTGCCAGGATGGAAAACTTGGAGAAGGCTGTCAGTCTTCTTCTTAAGTTTTAAAATTTTAATTTCAGTTTTGACACAAACATACTATGTTGCTTGTTAGGTTTTAAACCAGGCCTTTTGAAACTATTTTTCTGCCTGCATATAAACTCATATGTGACTACTGGGAAACATAAATTGCAGTATGTTGATTGACAAAATAATTTCTGTATCATTTCTTTTGTATTTTTGCTTAATTAACTTTTATTTTATAGAAAATAAATGTCAATAAATGTAACACACACCAAATTACACTTTGATTTCTTATATATTGACATAAAGGAATTGAAACCAGGGCTGGTGAATTTATAACAAATGATACCGTGAATTAAAATAAGAAGCATTTATAATGGCAAACAGATTAAATATAGAAGCAGGATTATTACTCACTGGTTAACAGTGCTTGCCATAATTAAGCTCTATCTCTGGATAATTAGCTTCCTTGTTTGTTAAGCCTTTGTCCAAGCATGTGACTATGACAGTATTCATGGTATGCTAGTTTTAAGCAGGGATCTGTCTAGCATGTTTCCCTGCCTTCTTTTTACTCATGCATGCAGGGATTGGCCCACTAAAAACACACCAGACGAAGTAGAGACAATAGTTGAAAAAATAAATAAACGTTTAACGAATTAATATGAATGTCACGGAGTACATTCCTGTGCCAGTTTTATGTAACAAGGCTTGACTTGACGTAGATTGCACATGTTCCAAAGAAGCATAGCACGGTTTTCATGCACATACAGTACTGTGCAAAAGTTTTAGGCTGGTGTGAAAAAATGCTGTAAACAAAGAAAGCTTTCAAAAATGGAAGTATTAATCTTTTATTTTCATCAGTTAACAAAATGCAGTGAATGAACAAAAGAGAAATCTAAATCAAATTAATATTTGGTGTGACCACCCTTTGCCTTCAATACAGCATCAATTCTTTTAGGTACACTTGCACAGTTTTTAAAGGAACTCAGCTGGGAGATGTTGCTCAGACATAAAGATGCAAACCGAGGAGTCAGACAACAACAACGACAAGACAGGAGACAATGGCAGCAGCATAAGAAAATTATGTGATTTACTGCAAATGAATAATTTCACGAGGTTTTTGCTGGAGAAAAAAAAAAGTAGATAAAGGAATTTGGACTGAACCGACCAGATTTCAAAATCCAGCAGCAGGCAAGTGACCGTGGACGGATTTATATTTAAATACAGTTTATTATTGTATTGTAATCCCTGACTTCTAGTTCTTCTCCCAGAATTCTTTATCACCAGCCTTAACTGCCCTTTACAGTTGCAAGTTGGAAAAACTATGGTTGCCCTCAGGGACCAAGCCAACTTGTTTTGCTACAACTAGCAAAACAAGCTGATAACTTTGAGTTCCTCTGCAATTCTTGGTTTCAAATACAAAATAAATATATTGCAAATCAATGTTGCAGAACTTTGTGTTCCACTCACTTATCTAAAAACTAATTTATAGAAAGGGTGCTGGTTATTTGTCCCAAGTGTTTATGTAGCTGTCTGCCAGAGGAAGTTTCATACTGATTATGTTCCAGTTTATACCCGCCAGGGGACGATTCATACCTTCTTTGACAACCCAGAAATCAAAGTAGTCTTCTATATTCCACTAATACTTCTTTTTGTCACTTAAAATGTAATTATGCAGTCAGTCAGACATTTTCTATATCCCGCTTCTTCCACAGTGGGTCACGGGGAAGTTGGTGCCTAGCTCCAGCAGTCAATGGTCGGGAGGCGGGATACACCCTGGACAGGTCGCCAGTCTATCGCAGGGCAACACAGGACAAACAACCATGCATACACTCATTCAGGCCTAAGGGCAAGAGAGAGACCAATTTGCCTAAAGCTGTGTGAAAAAGTATGCGTATTTGTGCATGTATGTTTGCGGACAGGACTAAAATAATAGGAACTGGATTACAAGCGATAGGACTGGATCACCTGGTAAGGATGGCTTGCAGCAGTGTGAGAGGAATCCTCACGTTGATGCAAGCTACTAATATACTTTTGACATATGTTTAATTTTTCCTGTCTTTATTACTTTATTTAAATAAACAAAGGAAAGATAACAGAAACAGTAGCTGTGATTATCTCTGACTGCTTAAAACATATATATTGCACATAATTGTTTTTTGGCCGCACTTACATGCTTCAGGATAGGATGAACTAATTTCTCAAATTTGATATTTCAGGGACAAAAGCTTAACATAAGTATTAGCATTAGGACTGGTAGTTTTATTGTAGGACGTAGCAAGTAAGAATAGAAGCCGACCACGTAAAATCCGTTCATGCGTGCTTACCTGTTGGTTTGGTTAAAGGTGAGACAACAGTTGAATGCTGGAGACTCAGCTGCACTCTCTCACCAGCCTCTCTTAGTGAGAGACCATGGTTTATCACATGTTCTATGATGGTGGCAGGTATTTCATCATTCACTATGAACATCCCCACCACTGCACATTCTTCCTCCTCTCCTTTGTTATGTCCCTAGGCCAGATCCTCTCTCTGGGTCAGCTGTCTTTTTACCAGATCCCTCCTGCTCTATCTGCTCCTCTCACCAGGCCCATTGAGCTGAGGACAACCTACATGACTTTCACCACTATCACAGATTTTACAGACATGAGTTCACACAAACAGACTGGTTTTTGTTTCACTAGGGAACTGGAGATAAAACACTTAAAAACTGGACCTGGCGAGGGATCATGGACTACAGGATTTTTCAGACCAACTAAAGCTAGCTGAACTAATCAAAATCTTGTGGAAGTTCTTGCTAGGGCAACAGTTTGAAGGAATTTGCATACCAGAAGGTGGCAGTAATAGAAGGTATTCTCAGAATTTCTATTTCTGTTACACTGTCCCATAAAATGAAACTTGCAATGTCAAATATGTTAAGCCTAACCAACAAGTGAATATGATTTATATTCTTTTTGCAGTTGTATTGAGAGTTTGGAATATTTATTTGAGGTTGTTGTTGGTTTTGGAATGACTGTCAATGTTGGCTTTAATCTAAAAATTTTATTATTTCTATCCAATAGACAACGTTGTCCTCTTTCTTGGAAAAATCAGCATATCAGTCCTAACAATATGGTGTCTCCTATCACATTATCACTCTTCCACAACATTCAGCTGCCTACTTGGCTGCCTTGTGCTCATTTGTTTGGATGGAAATTAATAGAAACTTTCCTGATCTAAAATCTTGAATTGAAAGGGAAATTTGCACTGCTAAATTTTTTCTGTTTATCTGAACCCAGGATCTTCTTGCTGCATGGTATCAATGCTAACCTCTGCTTAGTTGTGGAACCATTACATCAGGCATCCATCCATCCATTGCCCCTGCCTGTCCTTGTAGGGTGCTTATCTCCTATCTCCAGCGGTCATCGAGCGAGAGGCAGGATACACCCTGGTCGCCAGTCTATCACAGGGCAACACAGGACAGACAACCGCACACGCAACGGGATACTTTTTGAAGAGACCAGTTAACAGTCACGTTTTGACTGTGGCCAGAATCCGGAGTACCCGGAGAGAACCCACGCGTCCATGGGTATAACATGCAAACTTCATGCAGGGGAGGGGATTTGCGTCCAGGACTTTATTGCTGCAAGGCAACGGTGCTACCGACTTCACCACCGTGCAGCCCTTCACATATGAGGCAATTCAGTTCATAGAACAAGATTTATACAGTATACCATGCAAATATATGAACATTGTAAGAAACATGATTACAGATTAATGTAAAAATGCCAGAAAGAAAAAAACAGAAACTAAAAAGTTGCTTTATCTGATAAGGCTGTATAATTAAACTGATTTCCCTCTCTTTGTATTAATGTCCATAATGTGAATGTGTGGAAAAGCACATTTATAGTTGAAATTTTGTTCATGCACAAAAAGTAACTATTGAATTCATCATTTCCAACTGGAATTACGCAACACCTAGTTCTTACATACACATCAGCATCTGTGTGCCTTTTGAAACAATGCTGTGCTGACAAGATAGCTGCAAACCATTCTTTGCAACAGGGTTTTATTTATATTAGCAAAACCTAATGCCAAGAATTGACTTGTATCTCATCTGGACAACCCAACCTGATTGAGATTGATCCATACCTGTAGCACCAATTATTCGTTCTTGCCAATCTTGGCTAAAACACTTCTACAATTTTATGTCTATTCTGATTTTGGCCTAAACCTATACAAAGCTATTTATCTAAACCCTTATGTTTCAAAAGAGAAAAAGTTCTAGATAGCAATATCTTTCTGACTAGAGCTGCATACTTATTTAAGGTTGAAGAGATGCATTAGGAATGCAATGATAAACGTGAATTAAAAGGATAAAGATAACAGCTATTGAAGGAAACATCCAGTCAAAAACATGTATGGATAATTTCGGTTACATGTTTCTCAATCATTCAGTTCCAGCAATACTCATATTTCTGATGGTTAGTGTCACATGTTTCTGTGAGACGGGGGCAGTTCTGTCTTACCACTCATTACTGAGTAAAGAAGTATCCACTTTTACATGGAATTTTCTCCAATAGCTAGTGCAGCTGACTTCATTTGCGGTTGGTATGCTGACATACAGAAATCTCCAATGCATGCAATTAATGAGTCACTGACACCAGGGTGTTCCAGCCCACTAAATGCAAAGGGCTGTCTGCATTCTGTTACAAGGAAAAGCAGATTCAAATAGTGAGAGACACATAAACTTTGACAACTAAATCAAATAAAAAAAGTTAACATTTTTACAATTTTACAAATACCATTTAAGTTTTAAATTAGCCATTGTGGGCTGCATGGTGGAGCAGTTGGTAGCACTGTTGCCTTGCAGAAAGAAGGTCCTGGGTTTCAATTCCCAGCTGGGGGTCTTTCTGCATGGAGTTTGCATATTCTCCCCATGCATGCGTGGGTTCTCACCGGGTACTCCGGCTTCCTCTCACAGTCCAAAGACATGCCTGTTAAGTTAATTGGTCAATCTAAATTGCCCTTAGGTGTATGAATGAGTGTGTGCATGGTTTGTGTGTTGCCCTGTGATGGACTGGTGACCTGTCCAGGGTGTACCCAACCTCTCACCCGTAGACTGCTGGAGATAGGCACCAGCTTCCCCGCGACCCACTATGGAATAAGCGGTAGAAAATGACTGACTGACTGACCATTTAAGTTTTATTATATTTAATATATATATATATTTAATCTATTAAGACAGGCATATTTTACATGTGCTATTTTAGACCTGTGCAGTGCATTATTATGAAGGAGATTAGGTAAATTTCTAGCACAAGTGATTGACCATATCTCAATGACCTGGAAGTATATATTGCTATTTTTATTTGACCTCAACTTTTTCGTAAAATCATTAGCCTAAACGAGCCCACTGCAGGGCAATCTTTAACCCATTCATTGATGCAGTTTCTGCTTTTTGGTCCATGTTTTTTCACCATAAAATCAAACGTTTCTCCCTGGGGAGGAGGTAATTCATTAGGACCCTTCTGGCCCATTACACGTCTGGGTAATGGGGGAATATCCCTTTAAAACTTGTCCACGTCTGGACCAAGAGTCAGAGCCTTCAGGAGACAAAGATGCAACATGAGCAACATAATTAATCATCATAGAATAGATACACTGATTCACAGTATAATTTTAAAAGACTTATGTATGTGTCAAAATATTCCCCCGAAAATCTATGTTCTTATATGTTAATGTGAGCTCAAAGCTCTGGAACTGTAAGATTATTAGACTAATATGGTTTATTGGATAAGATGTTCTCAAAAGCATTTTTCTAAGCCTCATGACAAAACTCCCTAATAAAAATCATTGTGAGTGTGCAATTGTTTTAGCAAACTCTGGGTGAACAGCTTTAATTATTGATGAATGTAATGTCGAACTAAAATTGTTTGTAGGTATGAGTTGTACCCAGAATATTTTAGTGTATTATTCAGATTAATACAAATATCAAAAATTTCACAAATCATAGTGTTTTAAAGAATCTATTATCAGTGTGGTACATCCCAGTCCAGATTTGACTAGTTTGTATATTGGGGTATTTATTCTAAGAGGGTCTTCTTCAGTGTAGAAATATTCAGATGTGGTGTAAACAGCCTAAGTATTTTAGATTTTGACCTAGAGATGATCAAACACAGCACAGAGTCATAAAATGTCTAAATAGCCTCTTTTTTCTAGAGGGCAACCATAATGTTGCCAGATAAACAATCTGAAAATGTGGCAACCTTCTGATTTTCTTATCTTTATTAGCCAAATGCTGTATACACAACAGAGCAACTCAAGAACTACTTCCTTTCTCACTTCAAAATAAGAGTTGCAAAAACAGATACAGAATGTCAAGCTTGAGGTACTCAGCTTATCTGGGGTAGCATAGTAATAGCTTACACTTATTTCTCAAGAGGAAGTCATTGCTAACAGTTACTCCATAGCACTCCAATTGTTGGACTTTAATGAGAAAAAAGATTGTGGTATTTTAGTATCTTACTGCAAGATCTTGTTACATGACAAAGAAATACTTATTTTATATGCCTAGTCTACATACATTCTACCATTTATTTAATTACGTAATGCCTTCATAAGTCAATACTAAAACTGTGTACTGAAACAAACATTTACACATATGCACTTGTTCACCAGTGTATGTTTTTAGATTGTTGAAAACCTTTTCAATTTCTGGTAGTAACCCTTTCCTCTGGGGCCAGACTTATACACAGAAATATATGCTCAGCCTTGGTTCAAACTGGAGACATTCAGTGCTAACAATAACAACAGCCTCCAAATGATAACTTAGGAACTTCTCAGGAAGTTTTTCTCTGAACAAAGGTACTGACCTTACATTGTTTTGTTAGTGTATGGCCTCTCGGTGACAAGCTGTCTTTTATCTCAGCTACACCCTTTCTAAACTCTTAGAACCTCTCACCTGTCAGCCTGTGACAGTAAGATACACGCTTTTTGGATGGGGTAACCTCTCCAACCTCTTTTCCCTTGACACTTTGTATTCTTTACCAGTGTAACCAAAGCCTTTATGAGTAACCCTCACTTCCTCAATCCCCCCTCCCCTCCTATCACTTCTTCATATTTCTGTCTCATCGCTCTCTCTTTCATTGTCATCACTTGTTATGCCCTATTTTCACATTAAAAGTTTCGCTCTTTACCCGGCTGTTCTAGAAAGTATGTACATAACCATTATCTTATGTATACAAAATTTGTCTTTTGCTTTCAAAAATGGGTTCAAATTTCAATGGCAAGACTGTATTAAGACTGTAAAAAAATCAATAAGTTATGTTTTTCTCCAGTAAATCACTTTTTAAAAAGATTTCATATTTTGAAAGGGTTTGTCAGACTGTGTTCAGCCTATGCAGTACAGACCAAACGTTTGGATACACCTTCTCATTCAAAGAGTTTTCTTTATTTTCATGACTATGAATATTGTAGCTTCACACTGAAGGCATCAAAACTATGAATTAACACATGTGGAATTATATACTGAACAAAAAAGTGTGAAACAACTGAAAATATGTCTTATATTCTAGGTTCTTCAAAGTAGCCACCTTTTGCTTTGATTACTGCTACGCACACTCTTGGCATTCGGTTGATGAGCTTCAAGAGGTAGTCACCTGAAATGGTTTTCCAACAGTCTTGAAGGAGAGATGCTTCAAGACTGTTGCTTAGCACTTGTTGGCCATTTTGCCTTCACTCTGCAGTCCAGCTCACCCCAAACCATCTCGATTGGGTTCAGGTCCGGTGACTGTGGAAGCCAGGTCATCTGGTGCAGCACCCGATCACTCTCCTTCTTGGTCAAATAGTCCTTACACAGCCTGGAGGTGTGTTTGGGGTCATTGTCCTTTTGAAAAATAAATGATGGTCCAACTAAACGCAAACCGGATGGAATAGCATGCCGCTGCAAGATGCTGCGGTAGCCATGCTGGTTCAGTATGCCTTCAATTTTGAATAAATCCCAACTGTGTCACCAACAAAGCAACCCCACACCATCACACCTCCTCCATGCTTCACGGTGGGAACCAGGCATGTAGAGTCCATCCGTTCACCTCTTCTGCGCCGCACAAAGACACGGTGGTTGAAACCAAAGATCTCAAACTTGGACTCATCAGACCAAAGCACAGATTTCCACTAGTCTAATGTCCATTCCTTGTGTTATTTAGCCCAAACAAGTCTCTTCTGCTTGTTGCCTATCCTCAGCAGTGGTGTCCTAGCAGCTATTTTACCATGAAGGCCTGATTCACACAGTCTCCTCTTAATAGTTGTTCTAGAGATGTGTCTGCTGCTAGAACTCTGTGTGGCATTGACCGGTTCTCTAATCTGAGCTGCTGTTAACCTGCGATTTCTGAGGCTGGTGACTCGGATTAACTTATCGTCCGCAGCAGAGGTGACTCTTGGTCTTCCTTTCCTGCGGCGGTCCTCATATGAGCCAGTTTTTTTGTAGCGCTTGATGGTTTTTGTAACTGCACTTGGGGACACTTTCAAAGTTTTCCCAATTGTTTGGACTGACTGACCTTCATTTCTTAAAGTAATGATGGCCTCTCGTTTTTCTTTACTTAGCTGCTTTTCTCTTGCCATAATACAAATTCTAACAGTCTTTTCAGTAGGACTATCAGCTGTGTACTGTATCCACCTCCTGCACAACACAACTGATGGTCCCAACCCCATTTATAAGGCTTGAAATCCCACTTATTAAACCTGACAGGGCACACCTGTGAAGTGAAAACTATTTCAGGTGACTACCCCTTGAAGCTCATCAACCGAATGCCAAGAGTGTGTGGAGCAGTATTCAAAGCAAAAGGTGGCTACTTTGAAGAACCTAGAATATAAGACATATTTTCAGTTGTTTCACACTTTTTTGTTCAGTATATAATTCCACATTTGTTAATTCATAGTTTTGATGCCTTCAGTGTGAAGCTTCAATATTCATAGTCATGAAAATAAAGACAACTCTTTGAATGAGAAGGTGTGTCCAAACTTTTGGTCTGTACTGTATATGTGAAATATCTTAAGTATTCCTTAGATCAAAATGGCCCAAAGAAAATTAGGATAATTTACATTTTTGTGGTAAGATTTCAAAGAGCTAACAGCTAAGCAGACATGTTCTTGTGATGTGTTCAGTCACAATGCATTAAAGGTCAATTCAGCCCTTCTTTACTGTGTGCTGTCAGGTTTATGAATGAAAAGCAGCCTGTTGTGGGGCACTGGTGGCTCAGTTGGTAGAGCGTGTGCACCATGTGCAGAGGCTATAGCCCTCGACAAGGTTGTTCTGGCTTCATCGGATAGAATAAAATGTTTACCACAACTTGGTAAACATTGGTAAACCTCTGCTGCATGTCTTCCCCTTCTCTCTCCACACTCTTTTCTGTCTGATTACTGTACAATAAAAGCCACTAGTGCCAAAGAAATCTTAAAAAAAAAAGCCTGTTGGTTCCACTGCTTTTAAATATCAAATGTACATGGTGAAAGTCGGTGCAATGCACAAGTGAACAAAGCTGCCGTTACGTTCCCCAAGGCAGTCCAAGGGTGGGGGATATCTGTCCAGGAATGAGGAGTCAACTGCAAAACAAGTAACATAGTGATGTTTTTATTTTCAAATACTTTCAGAACAAAAATAAAATTTCAAAGAAAGTGAATCTGTATTGAAATGCTCTTGTTGGTGGTGATGTTCTTAAGAAAATGGGTCCCAAGTAAACCTCAGGCCCCACACGGCTTTTGGCCACCCCTGTGCATATACAGTGGGGAGAACAAGTATTTGATACATTGCAGATTTTGCAGGTTTTCCCACTTGCAAAGCATGTAGAAGTCTTTAATGTTTTCATAGGGACAACTGTGAGTGCTGGCATGTAAAACAAAAATCCAGAAAATAACATTGTGTGATTAATTTAGTAAGTAATTTGCATTTTATTTCATGACATACGTTTGCAAACAGATTTTAACATTCTCCCATGGGAGTTAGGTTTGTGGGAATGTCAGATAGTACATGTTAAACTCTTCCCTTTCCAATAAAGAGAAGATGGATCTAAAGCTGCTGTATTTTATGGAGGATCTTTTAAACAGAAATCTGTTTGTCATATGTTCATCATCATTATTTAAACAGATAGGGTCAGGTTAGGTACCACAGTCTCTCTAATTGTATCTCTATAGTCCTTCATAGGGCAATTTTCAAAACACAACACATGCTTCTTTCTCTTGTGCAGCTGTGGTACGGATAAAAACATGCACAATGAAATGCATTCAGATATCCTGCTGTAATTTTTGGATTGTAACCAAGTGCTCCAAGTGCTATTAGCTTTAAATAAACTGAATGGATGATAGACGGGAGGAAACACTTGATGGTAGATTGGGCACTGCTTATGAAACACAACGTGATACACATGAACATAAAAAACAGAAAAATAACAGTCATCAAGATGAATAGAGTAAATGTGATCCTGGTTTGTGTTGATGGGGTTACACACCTGAGATTTTGAATATGCAAATACCTACAAAACATGATACATGTTCTGCAGCAAAAGCAATTACTATGTGTTAATTGTGATCGTTCCTATTTATTCATAGTTTACCCTATTGTGTTTTATCAATTTTTGTCTGTAAAAATGAAAACCAAAATGACCTTACTCTCAGAGCAAGACGTTACATTGATGTTTCTCTAAACTCATATGTCCAATACGTGCAGTGAAGATAGATGGGATTGGTGAGAAGGATCAGTACAATTCTAATCATACTTTTAATCGTACTTGAACTGATGTATTAATAAAAAAAGGATCTTTGAAGCTTTAAGTTATCATGATCCTATTTTGTTGAACCAAGAACTGACCTAACACTTTCTTCCTTGTTACTCTAATGCCCCATGCGTGCTCAGAATGTGAGCTTAAAAGTTCAATGCAACCTGCTGGTTTCCTCAGACAACTGTTTTCTAATTGGCATTTTGTGATCTGAATCTAATTACTTAATAACATTTGATTTTGAATACATTAAATAGAATGTCATAAATTGGAGAACCGGCAACCTGTCCAGGCCGTATTACGCCTCTTTTCCACTGAATGAAGGACAGAGCCACCAATCCCCGGTGACACTAAACAGGAACAAGTGGATACAAACAAAAGATAGATGGAAGGATGGAAATTAATTGCATTGTTATTTGTCTGGATGTTGTGTGACGAAACAACACTAATTGGTCCATAATAATCTGGATGTCTCTACCAGCTTTGCAAGACCTTAGAATATCCAAACACTGAAGATTTTGCCATTTTTTTTGGCTCTCAGCAATTCTCAAGTTGCCAAAGATTTGCAATTGAATTTAGGTCAGGACTTGGACTGAGTCCTTCCAACACATAAACAAGATTTGATCAAAACGGTTTCCTTGTAGTTTTGGCGCTTTGTTTGAGGTACCTGTTCTGCTGGAAGTTGACTTCTGTCCTAGTCTCCAGTTATTTGCAATCTTTCTTCCAGGATTGCCCTGTATTTAGCTCCATCCACTTTCGCGTCAACCCTGACCACTTTCACTGTCCCTGCTGAAGAAAAGCATCTCCACAGCATGAGGCTGTCACCATGTTTCACACAGGTGTTGTTGGTATGTTCAGGCGGGTGTCCACTGTCACTTTTCTTCTACACAAAGTATTTTGGAAAATGCATTAACATAAAGAAAATCATGGACAAATAAAACAGCATCTGCCACTATTTCCAGAGGTCTAGAAACAATTGCTCTAACTGTGTGTCTTGGGTGGAACTTACATTCTACAAAACCTTAATTCATAATTTTAAATTCAAACAGCAAAGTCTCATTCAATAAGTAACTGTATCACACTAAATTACCCTAGACCAATGAAAAGCAAGACCAAAATTAATAGCCCAAATTATAAAATGTTTCATAAAACCTGAAAACAACCTCTCTACAACTGCATGTGCATATTTTAATATAAATGTGTGTCATTTAAAATATGATTACTAGGGCAATTACTTCTATGACCATGTGTCAGAAAAGAATGCCCCGCCTTTACATTATGCTTAATAGTGACTGAAATTTGGTAATTCTTAAAACACTGACTGGTGGGCATCATCTAAGATCACATGTATTAGGCATGGAAAGAAACTTTATGTTGCCCAAGGGCAATGCTTTGCTGTACACTCCAAAGCCAATCTGTATCTTGTCCAGCTGACTGGACATGTGAACAAGTTTTTGAAAATAGCATATTTGAGTACAATGATTTTTTTAAGCCTGAAGAAGATTGAAAATGCTAAAGAAAATCATGAGTGAGGTTATTAAAACTTCCACATTAAAGGGTTTAATGGAGTTGAGAGGAGAGACACTGACACATATGATTAAAAGTTGCCCTCTAAATGATAAAGTTCTGTAAACTTGTTAACATCCCTGCCCCACCATTGCTGGCTGTGTCCCCGCATCCAAATAGTTTGTTGTGCTGAATTGTCAGTCAGATGTCCCTAAAATGGAACAATAAAGAGTTTCATTTTCCTTTTATTCACATGTTTCCCACACAGCAGCCGCTGACAATAAATGGCTTCTGTTGTGCACTGAAACCATAACACCTATGGTGCAGGGGGAACCGTGAGGGACCGGTGCAAAGAGGATTGGGTGGCGGACGAAGGTGGAGACCTCAACGGCCCGATCCCCGGATGCTTAGGCTGGCTCTAGGGACGTGGAATGTCACCTCGCTGGGGGGGAAGGAGTCTGAGCTTGTGCGGGAGGTCGAGAGATATCGACTAGAAATAGTCGGGCTCGCCTCCACGCACAGCGTGGGCTCTGGAACCCATCTCCTTGAGAGGGGTTGGACTCTCTTCTACTCTGGAGTGGCCCACGGGGAGAGGCGGCGGGCTGGTGTGGGTTTGCTTGTTGCCCCCCAGCTCAGCCGTCTCGTGTTGGGGTTTACCCCAGTGGATGAGAGGGTTGTATCCCTGCGCCTTCGGGTTGGGGAGAGGTCTCTGACTATCATTTCAGCCTACGGGCCGAGTGGTAGTGCAGAGTACCCTGCCTTCTTGGCGTCCCTGTCGGGGGTGCTGGATAGTGCCCCTCCCGGGGACTCCATTATTCTGCTGGGGGACTTCAACGCCCACGTGGGGAACGACAGTGACACCTGGAGAGGCGTGATCGGGAGGAATGGCCTCCCCGATCTGAATCCGAGTGGTGTTTTGTTATTGGACTTCTGCGCTAGTCACGGATTGTCCATAACGAACACCATGTTCAAACATAAGGGTGTCCATCAGTGCACTTGGCACCAGGACACCCTAGGCAGGAGGTCGATGATCGACTTTGTTGTCGTATCATCAGACCTTCGGCCGCATGTTTTGGACACTCGGGTGAAGAGAGGGGCTGAGCTGTCCACTGATCATCACCTGGTGGTGAGTTGGATCCGCTGGAGGAGGAGAAAGCCGGACAGACTCGGCAGGCCCAAGCGCATAGTGAGGGTCTGCTGGGAACGCCTGGCGGAGCCCTCGGCCAGGGATGTATTCAACTCCCACCTCCGGGAGAGCTTCGACCAGATCCCGGGGGATGTTGGAGACATAGACTCAGAGTGGACCATGTTCTCTGCATCTATTGTCGATGCTGCTGCCCATAGCTGCGGCCGTAAGGTCTGCGGTGCCTGTCGTGGTGGCAATCCCAGAACCCGGTGGTGGACACCGGCAGTAAGGGATGCTGTTAAGCTGAAGAAGGAGTCCTATCGGCTGTGGTTGGCTTGTGGGACTCCTGAGGCGGCTGACGGGTACCGTGAGGCCAAGCGTGCTGCGGCCCGGGCTGTGGCAGAGGCAAAATCTCGGGCCTGGGAAGAGTTCGGTGAGGCCATGGAGAAGGACTACCGGTTGGCCTCGAAGCGATTCTGGCCAACCGTCCGACGCCTCAGGAGGGGGAAGCAGTGCTCTGCCAACACTGTTTATAGTGGGGGCGGGAGACTGCTGACCTCGACTGAGGACATTATCGGGCGGTGGAAGGAGTACTTCGAGGATCTCCTCAATCCTGCCATCACGCATTCCGTGGTGGAAACAGAGGCTGGGGACTCGGGGTTGGACTCTTTCATCACCCAGGCTGAAGTCACCGAGGTGGTTAAAAAGCTCCGCGGTGGCAAGGCTTCGGGGGTGGATGAGATCCGCCCTGAGTACCTCAAGTCTCTGGATGTTGTAGGGCTGTCATGGTTGACACGCCTCTTCAACATTGCGTGGCGGTCGGGGACAGTGCCTCTGGACTGGCAGACTGGGGTGGTGGTCCCCCTTTATAAGAAGGGGGACCGGAGGGTGTGTTCCAACTACAGGGGGATCACACTCCTCAGCCTCCCTGGTAAGGCCTACGCCAGGGTATTGGAGAGGAGAGTCCGACCAATAGTCGAACCTCGGCTTCAGGAGGAACAGTGTGGTTTTCGTCCCAGCCGTGGAACACTGGACCAGCTCTATACCCTCTACAGGGTGCTCGAGGGTTCATGGGAGTTTGCCCAACCGGTTCACATGTGTTTTGTGGACCTGGAGAAGGCATTCGACTGTGTCCCTCGTGATGCCCTGTGGGGGGTGCTCCAGGAGTATGGAATCGGGGGCCCTTTATTAGGGGCCATCCGGTCCCTGTACGAGCGGAGCAGGAGTTTGGTCCACATTGCCGGCACTAAGTCGGACCTGTTCCCAGTGCATGTTGGACTCCGGCAGGGCTGCCCTTTGTCGCCGGTCCTGTTCATAACTTTTATGGACAGGATTTCTAGACGCAGCCAAGGGCCGGAGGGGGTCTGGTTTGGGGACCAGTGGATTTCGTCTCTTCTTTTTGCGGATGACGTGGTCCTGCTGGCCCCCTCTAGCCAAGACCTACAGCATGCGCTGTGGCGGTTCGCAGCCGAATGTGAAGCGGCTGGGATGAGGATCAGCTCCTCCAAGTCCGAGGCCATGGTACTCGACCGGAAAAGGGTGGCTTGTCCTCTTCAGGTTGGAGGGGAGTTCCTGCCTCAAGTGGAGGAGTTTAAGTATCTCGGGGTCTTGTTCACGAGTGAGGGAAGAATGGAGCGGGAGATCGACAGACGGATCGGTGCAGCTGCCACAGTAATGGGGGCGCTGTGCCGGTCCATTGTGGTGAAGAGAGAGCTGAGCCGAAAAGCAAAGCTCTCAATTTACTGGTCGGTCTACGTTCCTAACCTCACCTATGGCCATGAACTTTGGGTCATGACCGAAAGAACGAGATCACGGATACAAGCGGCTGAAATGAGCTTCCTCCGTAGGGTGGCCGGGCACTCCCTTAGAGATAGGGTGAGGAGCTCGGCCATCCGGGAGGGGCTCGGAGTAGAGCCGCTGCTCCTCCACATCGAGAGGAGCCAGTTGAGGTGGCTCGGGCATCTATACCGGATGCCTCCTGGACGCCTTCCTCGGGAGGTGTTCCAGGCACGTCCCACCGGGAGGAGGCCCAGGGGACGGCCCAGGACACGCTGGAGGGACTATGTCTCTCGGCTGGCCTGGGAACGCCTTGGGCTCCCCCTGGAGGAACTGGAGGAGGTGTCTGGAGAGAGGGACGTCTGGGCGTCTCTGCTGAGTCTGCTGCCCCCGCGACCCGGTCCTGGATAAGCGGAAGACGACGAACGAACGAACCTATTTCTCTGTGATTACTGTTGTGCTGCGCTTGATGACACACTTATTGTTTTTATGCGCATGTGGGTGAGTTTGGAGCCACAAAATTTTCAAAGTAATGTGAACGACCACACAAACAAATCAGTTTCTGAAAAAATCGGATTTGAGCATTAAAAACTGCAGTGTGAACATAGCCTTCGGAGCCAAAAGGCGAGTAGAAGTCTTTAATAATAACAGAACTGATAACTTACAAAGGAGTGAACAGGACTTGGAGCACAGGTGATGAAATGGGCATAGAACAATAGAATCCAGTAGTGAATAAACAGGGGCAAGGTGATGGGAGATTTAAGTAAAGGAAAAATAAAAACCAACTAGTGTGTGTATATATATGGTGGAAATGAGCAACAGCTAAAGAGAATTAAAGCAGGGAGATGAGGGAGAGAGTGAATGATAGTAGGGAAGGAATCACAGAATATAGTAAAACAAAGCAGGAAAATGAACTGTAAACTAAGCAGAAATGAATTAACTGATAAGGCAATCTAACAAAACAAGGAAACAGAATCAGGAATGATAACTCAAAAACATTTAACACCCATAGATCCTTGCAGACATAGCATGACTAGCAGTTGAGCTCTAATATTAGACATAAAGCCACTCCTGATATACAGATTGCAGGTATACAAAAGACATATATCGTAGTTTGCACACACTCAAAATTGTCACTCATCCATTCATTTCAGTTGCTTTTTTGACATCTGGGAGTTTCAAACTTTTTCCGGTTTAATGGTATAACTTTAGCTCTGTTGCAGCTATTATTGAGCTTCATCATTTGAAGCACAGCCTGAATGTTTCTGTTTGCATGTCTCTGATCAAAGGAGATTTTGTTAGAGTTGACTTCAAATTCCCAGTCATCAGTGTTTGGATTGCAACAAGACAAATCCTTTCTGACACTTCACACAGCACATGTACCATTGGATCGACAGCTCTGGTTTTGTTTTTCCTCTTTCCTGCAGCAGGCAAACCCTTCTTGGAAAATACAATAGGATCATAAGTCAACTTGCTAAGAGGAATAGGTATGTAACATTTTTGGTTATTTTCACAGGGGCATGAATCTTTTATTCCAGCTGATCAACACTTTTACCATCTTTTCTACATTTTGGAATCAACTAGCTTGGACTGAAGCCTTCTTGTATTGAAGTTAAAAGCCTTGCTGCGATCCTCCAGCTGGTGGTCCACACTTGAATTACTTCTTGTCAGTATAATACAAGATTTGTTCTACCTGTCAAGACTAAGTGATATTAGCATACTGGCTCATCATTCCTAGACTGTGCAATTGTTTTTTTCTTGTTCATATGTACAGGTGTACATGCTTACAATCACTAAAATCCACTTAAGAAATATGAGCCACAAAAGGTCTTTGCTAATGAAGCTGGTTGTTAACAGAGTTCTGGAAATATTAGTGAAAGGAAATAGCATGACAGTATAAAGTACACAAGTAACAGTGATAACCAGAAATAACTGAAAATATTTTGAAGCAAAGTTCATTCAGGAATTTGGTGGAGATTCACAAGACAGTCAATTGTGGCTGAGATCAGAGCTTGAACAACCAACCTACACAGGCTTTATCCAGGACATGGGCTATAACTATCACACTCCTCATGTTAAGTTACTCCTGATCCAGAGACATCATAAGAATCTTACCCAGGTGAAAGTAAAATTACATTTCATTCAGTAATCAATGAGCCAGAGTCTGGAGGAAGAGTGTGGAGGTGCATAATCAAATTGCTTGAGATCCAGAGTAAAGTACAGCGTACTTTCCACTGTAAGTAACATTTTGGGAAGCTATGTCATCAGATGCAGATTTTATTTTCTTGCAGGACTTGGCTCCTGCTCACACTGCCAAAACAAGTAATACCTGCTTTAATAACCATACCATCATTCTGCTTGATTGTCCAGTAAACCAACATCACCTAAATTCTATGAAGTTGTTGAGAAAAATGACATAACCCAGATGCTGACAATGCAGGCACGCAGAAGGGTGCTATTAAAACAACCTGTGCTTCCTTTACTCCTCACCAGAGCTACAGACTGCTAGCCTCCATCCTATGTTGCACTGACACAGTATGTCAGGAAGAAGCAGCTCTGATCAAACATTGGGTACATATACTGTACAGCACATGGACATACTTTCCAGTCTTATGTGGTATTCTGATTGAGAATCTAACAAACAGAATTTTGGGCTTTAATTAGCGGTAAGTCATCATCAGAAAAGAAATAAATGAACAAATGTTTGCAATATTTCACTCTGTGTAAAATAAATACATTTATATTTTATATTTGTTTTTTTAATTAAATTATTGAAAAGAATTAACTATTTATTGAGATAACCCAGACTTGTATAGAGTACTGCTGTTTACTAATTTTGGTTTTAAAAGTCAGAAGTCACCATAGTTTTAAAATGCAAAATTCAGGCCTATTTTGGTGGATGATTCGTGTCAAAGTGACGTGGAAAAAAACCATTGAAATTTCTGTATTGACTGTTTCCATGCACCATAATGTATTTAGATATGGTTCAGTTAATATCTGTTACACCAGAAAATTATTGTCGCTCTTCATTTTTGGTTTGTTAGCACCATCAGTTCATAGGTCGATAAACACAAGTATGGGAGTTGACTTTAACTGAAAAAGTAAATGTTGGTGTGTGTGCCATGCTGTAGCTCTGCTTCTCACTCCACACACTCCGTTGTGTTTGTACCACCGATAAGACATCGGAGAGAGTTTTTATTAACTGTGTTGCTAAATTCCAGTCAAAGGGGAAGTGCTTCCAGAAACTGTGATTAGGATGGCGTGAAAAGAATCACAAGGAGATGATTTGCAGCCAAAAACAACACTGGCTCTACAGACACACAGAAATAAGGAGCAGGGTTTCACTTTGAGGGGGCATTCACGCTGCTGGCCCGGTTCAGGGATCGGTCCAGGTATCGGAAAAAGTGAGAGAATTCACACAAGACCAAACAATGTCATGCAGTTGTAATGGATTGTTGTGGGGGCAGTAATGCTCCAGTATTGTGCTGATCGAGAAGAAAAAAGCTCGAAGAAGAAAGTCCATCTCATTAAGGTTTCTGTTGCACACTTTGGTGTTCAAATGTGTGCCTGCAGCTCTTTACCACTCCATGTAGCCCCACAAGCCATACAATTAGAAAACACAGTGGACCAACACCAGTAGATGACATGGCACCCCAAACCATCACTGACTGTGGAAACTTCACACTGGACTTAAGGTAATGTGGATTATGTGCCTCTCCACTCTTTTTCCAGACTCTGGGACCTTAATTTCCAAATGAAATGTAGAATTTGTTTTCATATGAAAACAGGACTTTGAAAAATTGATGCACCAACTCCAGCCTCAGTCCACTCCGCGTGAAGCTCCCCAAAATTCATTTTTTGGATTTTACTTGACAATCCTGTCAAAGCTGCAACTCTCCCTGTTGCTGGTACATCTTTTCCTACACCACTTCTTCCTTCCACTCAATTTTCTGTTAATACAGGTCCTTCTCAAAATATTAGCATATTGTGATAAAGTTCATTATTTTCCATAATGTCATGATGAAAATTTAACATTCATATATTTTAGATTCATTGCACACTAACTGAAATATTTCAGGTCTTTTATTGTCTTAATACGGATGATTTTGGCATACAGCTCATGAAAACCCAAAATTCCTATCTCACAAAATTAGCATATTTCATCCGACCAATAAAAGAAAAGTGTTTTTAATACAAAAAACGTCAACCTTCAAATAATCATGTACGGTTATGCACTCAATACTTGGTCGGGAATCCTTTGGCAGAAATGACTGCTTCAATGCGGCGTGGCATGGAGGCAATCAGCCTGTGGCACTGCTGAGGTCTTATGGAGGCCCAGGATGCTTCGATAGCGGCCTTTAGCTCATCCAGAGTGTTGGGTCTTGAGTCTCTCAACGTTCTCTTCACAATATCCCACAGATTCTCTATGGGGTTCAGGTCAGGAGAGTTGGCAGGCCAATTGAGCACAGTGATACCATGGTCAGTAAACCATTTACCAATGGTTTTGGCACTGTGAGCAGGTGCCAGGTCATGCTGAAAAATGAAATCTTCATCTCCATAAAGCTTTTCAGCAGATGGAAGCATGAAGTGCTCCAAAATCTCCTGATAGCTAGCTGCATTGACCCTGCCCTTGATAAAACACAGTGGACCAACACCAGCAGCTGACACGGCACCCCGGACCATCTCTGACTGTGGGTACTTGACACTGGACTTCTGGCATTTTGGCATTTCCTTCTCCCCAGTCTTCCTCCAGACTCTGGCACCTTGATTTCTGAATGACATGCAGAATTTGCTTTCATCCGAAAAAAGTACTTTGGACCACTGAGCAACAGTCCAGTGCTGCTTCTCTGTAGCCCAGGTCTGGGGAATGCGGCACCTGTAGCCCATTTCCTGCACACACCTGTGCACGGTGGCTCTGGATGTTTCTACTCCAGACTCAGTCCACTGCTTCCGCAGGTCCCCCAAGGTCTGGAATCGGCCCTTCTCCACAATCTTCCTCAGGGTCCGGTCACCTCTTCTCATTGTGCAGCGTTTTCTGCCACACTTTTTCCTTCCCACAGACTTCCCACTGAGGTGCCTTGATACAGCACTCTGGGAACTGCCTATTCGTTCAGAAATTTCTTTCTGTGTCTTACCCTCTTGCTTGAGGGTGTCAATAGTGGCCTTCTGGACAGCAGTCAGGTCGGCAGTCTTACCCATGATTGGGGTTTTGAGTGATGAACCAGGCTGGGAGTTTTAAAGGCCCCAGGAATCTTTTGCAGGTGTTTAGAGTTAACTCGTTGATTCAGATGATTAGGTTCATAGCTCGTTTAGAGACCTTTTTAATGATATGCTAATTTTGTGAGATAGGAATTTTGGGTTTTCATGAGCTGTATGCCAAAATCATCCGTATTAAGACAATAAAAGACCTGAAATATTTCAGTTAGTGTGCAATGAATCTAAAATATATGAATGTTAAATTTTCATCATGACATTATGGAAAATAATGAACTTTATCACAATATGCTAATATTTTGAGAAGGACCAGTATGTGTGGATACAGAACTCTGTAAACAACCAGCTTCTTCAGCAATGACCTTTTGTGGCTTACCCTCCTTGTGAAGGGTGTCAGTGGCTGTGTTTTGGACATTAGTCAAGTCAGCAGTCTTCCCTATGATTGTGTAGTCTATGACCCAGAGTGAGACTTTTTAAAGGCTCAGGAAACCTTTGCAGGTGTTTTTAGTTAATTAGCTGATTAAGATGAGATACCATGAGTGTTTAATAATGAACTTTTTCACAGTATTCTAATTTCTGAGACACTGAATTTTGGGATTTTATTATCTGTAAGCCATAATCATCAAAATTACAAGAAACAAATGCTTGAAATATATTACTCATATATTGTATTGATTTATGATAGAGCCATCAAACAGAAACTTATTTTAAGCTGCTCTTCCTCTTCCTCTGGGGATTTATATTTGATGGTCAACACATGTTTAAAGAAAATATGTTAACAAAGTGGGTTTATGAACTAAATAAAAAGTTGTGGAATGTTTTGGATGTTAGAAAAATGTGTTGGCATCCTGTATATTTTTAATTATGTTGGTACTGGCATTATAGTGGATTTATTTCTATTGAATGACCACAGAGCAAAAAGTACTCACCTTTCCCATCTTCACATGTTTAATTTCCCATTCTGAGGATTTTCTTCATGAATTATTAGTGCTGATAAGGCTTTTTTAGGTCATTCCACGTGGTTCTTCTGTCATTATTGTGCTCTGGGACTGCCAATGAGCTTCACAGCAGGGGTTAAAACACCTGTACAGCCCTTTTCCTGAGGCCTCACCCACCATAAAATCACACTCATTATTTGTGGAAGCTGTGCTTCTCAAATTACTGATAAGTACTTAGGATATTACTGCACTGTTAAAACATTTAGTAAAATGCAAACAATGCTAGTTCGTTTAGACTTAGACTTGACAAAGGGAAGGGAACTAGGTTAGGCTTACCCCATGGGGTTCTACAGTGGATAGGAAGAGGAGTGTAGCTTGTAGCTGTATGTGAACACTTTTTTTCTTTGGTCTGCCTTGTTTTTCATGCAGTGCTTTGTGAAAGTATTTATACACCATTTTTTCACATTTTGATGTTACAGCTACAAACCTTAATGTAATTTATTTGAATCTTATGTATTTTATCACGTCATTGAAATTACAGGTCCAAACTGTGTTGTTTACAGTCTCCATCAGCTTTTTACATCTTCAGACTCAAATTTGAAACAGATTTTGAAAGTTATGATTTACTAGGTTAATTAGTTTTAATTAGTTTTCTATATTTAAAAATTCACAAATAAGATCATCAACGTGAGAAGCTCATGTCTGTACTGTATATGTTTCAGATCTTGTGTAACACGTACATCACCTGAATCAAAAAAGGTAGAATTTTTTCAAAGTGTGCAACAGTTTTGGCAATCTATTTCATTTCATATCCATTACTGGTTTCACTTTACAGTTTTAAAATAAAGTGCATTTTTGTCAAAATTATTTACGCAAAAATATTAACATTAATACAAATAATTATCATCACTGACATTAAATAAGATAAAAGTTTCCTGTTTTAGGTCAGTTAGGAAGACCAAATTTTTTTACATTTGCTAAATGCCTGAATAATGAAAACATCTTGTTTTTGCTGTTTTGTATAATTCTTTTAAATTCAGAGGTTTATATGCATTGCCGTAGTCGAACTGAATGATTCAGGTAACCTTCCACAAGCTTCTCACAATAGTTTTCTAAAATGTTGATCCATTCCTTCTGACAGAACTGGTGTAACTAGTGTTAGGTATTTAGGCCACCTTGCTCACACACAGCTTTTTAGCTCTGCCAATCCCCTCTGCAACAAAACACCCACCCACCATGATGCTTCCACCCCCATACATCACAGTTGAGATGGTGTTCTCAGTCATGCAAGCTTCTTCCTTTTTCCAAATACAATGATGTCATTATTGCCAAAATACTTAAATGTCATCAGACCACAGGACATGTCTCCAAATGTCCCTGTGTGCATTTGGAAACTGTAATCTGGCCTTTCATGTTGCTTTTTGAGAAATGGCTTATTCCTCCTTCAGTGGCCTCACAGCCCATATGGTGCAGAACTGGTTTTAATGAGCACTCTTATCAGCTTCAGCCAGCATCTTCACAAGATCTATTGCTTTCGTTCTGGGGTTGATACACCAAAACACATTTATCTCTGGGACACAGAACCCATCTCCTTCCTAAATGGTCTGGTGGCTGAACATTTTCATCGGGTTTATATTTGCCTGTAACTATTAGAACAGAAAAACGGTGTGTCTCCATTTAACTCAAATGTTGAAAATTATCCTGTGAGAAACTTACGATAATTAACACGGCTTTCTCAAAATTTAATGTATATAGAAATCTTGGTTTATGGAAACCTCCCAAAATTAAAATCTCTCAAGATTTCTCTCTTTCATCATTTTGGCATTTAACAAATACAACGGATTTTGGTCATCCTAACAGACCTAAAACAGGAAAGATTTAGTCAGATTAATGTTATACTGCAATGGCGTCTATTTACAATATGTACAGGGGTTGGACAATGAAACTGAAACACCTGTCATTTTAGTGTGGGAGGTTTCATGGCTAAATTGGACCAGCCTGGTAGCCAGTCTTCATTGATTGCACATTGCACCAGTAAGAGCAGAGTGTGAAGGTTCAATTAGCAGGGTAAGAGCACAGTTTTGCTCAAAATATTGAAATGCACACAACATTATGGGTGACATACCAGAGTTCAAAAGAGGACAAATTGTTGGTGCACGTCTTGCTGGAGCATCTGTGACCAAGACAGCAAGTCTTTGTGATGTATCAAGAGCCACGGTATCCAGGGTAATGTCAGCATACCACCAAGAAGGACTAACCACATCCAACAGGATTAACTGTGGACACAAGAGGAAGTTGTCTGATAGGGATGTTCGGGTGCTAACCCGGATTGTATCCAAAAAACATAAAACCACGGCTGCCCACATCACGGAAGAATTAAATGTGCACCTCAACTCTCCTGTTTCCACCAGAACTGTCCGTCGGGAGCTCCACAGGGTCAATATACATGGCCGGGCTGCTATAGCCAAACCTTTGGTCACTCATGCCAATGCCAAACGTCGGTTTCAATGTTGCAAGGAGCACAAATCTTGGGATGTGGGCAATGTGAAACATGTATTGTTCTCTGATGAGTCAACCTTTGCTGTTTTCCCCACATCCGGGAGAGTTACGGTGTGGAGAAGCCCCAAAGAAGCGTACCACCCAGACTGTAGCATGCCCAGAGTGAAGCATGGGGGTGGATCAGTGATGGTTTGGGCTGCCATATCATGGCATTCCCTTGGCCCAATACTTGTGTTAGATCACTGCCAAGGACTACCGAACCATTCTTGAGGACCATGCGCATCCAGTGGTTCAAATATTGTATCCTGAAGGTGGTGCCGTGTATCAGGATGACAATGCACCAATACACACAGCAAGACTGGTGAAAGATTGGTTTGATGAACATGGTGAAAGTGAAGTTGAACATCTCCCATGGCCTGCACAGTCACCAGATCTAAATATTATTGAGCCACTTTGGGGTGTTTTGGAGGAGCGAGTCAGGAAACGTTTTCCTCCACCAGTATCACCTAGTGACCTGGTCACTATCCTGCAAGAAGAATGGCTTAAAATCCCTCTGACCACTGTGCAGGACTTGTATATGTCATACCCAAAACGAATTGACGCTGTATTGGCCACAAAAGGAGGCCCTACACCATACTAATAAATTAATGTGGTCTAAAACCAGTTGTTTCAGTTTCATTGTCCAACCTCTGTATATATCTTGTTTCAAATATGTATAATACGGATGGGAATTAATTAATTAAAATAAAGGAGTTCTAAAAGCAGCATAAAAACATTTCTAAAATAGATTTCATGTTAGTGTGTTCATGGCTGCATGTGCATGAAAACACTCAGCTCCTCTGGCATCCATCGCTCACCTGCTGCCCTACCAGTCTCACACTTTGGAATGCCTGCTGCCATTTAAGCTCAATTACTACCTGCTGCTGCCCTATTCTTCTTGTCCTCTATTGCCTGGGGTTCATATTGGATAAAAGCCGTAAAGCTCTGCGTTTCACGGGGCAGGGTTGGGTGTAATTGAAAGGAGGCAGGCACCTCATTCCCGGCACTGTGGGGGGCTACAATCACAGGCTTGCCCTAGCCTTTAGGCCACTCCACCAGGCGCTAAAGAGGGTCTAAACAGGGCACCGCAGGGGTTGATATCAAACACCGACAGAGTCCTGGGATAACAGCAAATAACAACACAGAGGAGCAAAGTCACACACACAGTCGGGATGTCTGTCAGAACGTGTTTATTACAGTAAAGTGTTGGAGTTAATAGAAAGAAGAAATCACATCATTTGCAATTATAAAGGAAAAATCTTGACTTGTCTATCAAATTCCAATTTCTTATATTCACACTAAAACTGTTATACTACAGCTGCCAGAAAAGAAGCAATAAAATGTTCGCTTCTTTTCACTGCTAGATTTGGCAGCTATTGTAGTCGGTTTAAATTATCTTACCAATAAAAGAACTGAACATGTGCCATACATTTGTATTAGGTTCACATAATAGAACCACCTTTTGGTTTACAGCTTGAAGTCTTTTGGAGTATGTCTCTACTGACTTTATACATATGAAAAACACTTTTTTTTTTGCTAATAACTCTTTGCTAAAACATCTCAAGGTCAGATTAGATGGGGAGCATCTGTGAAAATTCATTTTCAATTTGTGTAACAATTACAATATACAATTGGATTTAGGTCTGAACGGTGAATTAGCCATCCCACAAAATGAATAGGCTTCAATCTAAATTATTCCACTAAAGCTATGGCTTTATGTTTAGGGTTGCAGCCCTGCTGGAAAGTGATTGAAATGTGACCTGAAAAAAATTTGAAAAATCTAGTGAGTCATGTGTCATTTTGATAGGCCACCTCCAGGTGAGAACTCAGTAGCTGTAACATAGCTACATCATAAAGGAGAATTATCATAAAATTGTTCTTGTTTTGACCAAATTTGATGAAAACACATTTTATTACTATTAATGGGTTTGGGCCATTTAAATTTACATATTGCAATCCTGAAATGTTCCAGAACTTTTTTAAACGGGAATAATGTTAAAATACAGATGTTAACCTCTGAACATGCCACTGATTGTTCAGAAAGTCGGCTGGTAAAATATTTGTAAGATTACCAAATGGGGTAATTAGAATTTATACACTTCAGACCTCTTTTCATTTTTTTCACAAAACAGCAAAAAGTAACACAAAGCACGTCCTTTAAACAAAATCATTTTCAAATTTAAACCTTACTGTTAACTTTTTTATTCTTTTTATCATCTTCTTATTAATAAAAACTAATTTAAAGAAAAGAATGACCCGGCCACTGAAAATGAAATGCAGTCATATTTAATTAAATAGAATGTGCGTTAGGATGACACTTGTTTATCACATTAAAAGTACCTTTTTTTAAATAAAAATCTTTAAGCAGATATTAATCATATTTTTTATTTCACATTTAATTATCAAAATGTGTTTTTTATTGGTTCGATGTAATATTCTTAGTGGAAACTAACCAAACTATATGCCATCCAGGCCAAAATCATCAAGTTCAAAATACTGAGAACCAAAACCCCTGTGTGTTTATTTTGCATTTATGTGGGCCATAAGGGAGAATTTTGGGTAAATGCACGAATTTGTTAAATTTAAAGTATGTGGAGTTAATAAAAATTTGATTTTTTTAAATGAAGAAATGACTACATTAACTATAAGATAAACACAAGAAACTCTTGTTGAGATGAGGAGAGTTTTGCAGGCAAGGGATCTGTTAATCATTGCAGATCTAAAACATAAAAAGCATAAGAAGGCAGCCTTCGCCCATCCTTTACTAAAAGGAAAGCATACAATGTAAATAAATGTTTTTGGGATGATTGGTTTTACTTATTTTCTTCATTTATAATTTATTTATTTATTTGCTTATTCTCTAAGTGGGACATGAGTTTTGTCTGAGTTCCCAAATGCTCGTTGTATTCAGCCAAGTTAACCAAGTTAACTTCTTTTAAGTAAAGGTTACTGGGTGTCTGTGTTCGTATTTATAATAAAAAAAAGAATGTGAGCAAAAAAATTGGTTAATAAATGTTTAAATAATGTTAGGGGTCCTTTTAGTTGCTTTTCTCTCTGCATTTGTGTTGTGGTAGTATGAAAATGACAGAGATAATTTTTAGTGCATGATATATTTGTATCTCCATTTATTCAACTGGTGGTCATGGTGAACAGAGACACAGATAATGCAGCCGCATTATATTTACATTTTTGGTTTACATTAAAAATTTAAATATTTATGACTGTTAAAATATTACTGTTATTGTGTATTCTGAAAATTGAATCCCAACAGATCACAAACACTATAATGCAACACCAAACCTATCATCATTTAACAGAGGATAAAAACTTTCACAAATGTTCCTAGAAGAACTCTGCATGCCTAGGTGCTGGTTTTGATACAGCTGTAAATTGCTGAAATTCAATAAGGTTAGGTGACTAAATATTTTTGCAATATAGGTTATGCTAAACATTCTCACTTTACACTAAAGAGTTGTGAGTAAAGTCAATTATTCATAAAGTAGAAGAGTAATATTTAAAACAGTGTTATACACTGAGTATATATTTTCTTGCCAAATTTAATTTTCTTGTTAAAAAAGTCTTACTGGACAAAATTAGGTTGCTGCACTTATTTTGCTGTTATGATATGGCAGCTGAATTAAAGAAATACAAAACTTTTTTTTTGGACTCAATTATGTAGTTTTTAGCACTGTTGCCTAGCAGCAAGAAAGGTTTTAGTGCCAATCTTAGCAAGATATGTTTTTGTGGCATTTACATGTTCTCTCTAGGTACACCAGCTTTCTCAGACAGTACAAAACATTCATGTTAGGTTTGCTGGCCACTCTAAATTGACCATTAGTTGTAAAGAACACATATCAGCATCATATGATGCTTGTCAAAAGTACAACTTTGTTATTTTTAACAACCCACAACACATTTTTCTGTTCAGTGGTTGATGCTTGATGGAATGGCTCCCAATGGTACTTGTAGGACCTATTCTTGTCATGGTTTCCGGTTGTGAATGACCAAAGTGGCAATAGGACATAGGCAGGTGGATAAAAGAAAGCCTATGGTCTGGTAGTCAGAAAGAATGAAACAAAATAAACAGGACAACGTTTCATTGTTTAATGTATTAAGTGATCCACTTGCAGATCTGGAGCTGCATGTTGCAGACCCATGATCTAGCAGATGAAAACTGTGATCCTATCTCAATATGGCTGAAGCTATAAAAGTGCAACACCTTGATTGTTAATTGTTAAAGTAAAACTGTAAAGGTAAAAAATTAAATAGGTCCCTTGGACCAATCAGTAATGGTTTCTGTTCCAGCACAGTACAAGGGCCATAACAGGAGCCAGGACCAGTTCTACAGGGGCACTGGCCCCTGTTGGCCCCTGTCTAGAACTGTCCATGAACCAGCTGTGGAGTTGGAACATAAATCAGGTCCACCTGGACACCCTTGTTGGAGAACTCAGGGACAGGAAAACAAGGCGAGTCCACCTGGACACCCTTGTCGGAGACATTGGAACTGAAGCTTGGCGGCAGCTACGTGCAAGCTCTTGTCCTTGGAAGCAGCAAGGAGCAGGCTTAGACCCTCAGGAGCAGCGTGAAGCAGGCTCTGGGACCATGAGGTGCCGTGGAACAGGCTCTCCGACCTTGAGTTGACTTGAAGCAGTAGAGGTGTTTACTAGAGGCCATGGAGAAGGAGTGAAAGCATCCTGGCCACAATGTCCATGTCTGGAACTAATGTGCTGTGTTTGACCGAGTGGCGTCCTGGGACCTAGGACCCACCTGACTGGCGCACCAGTGTACAGCAATGGGTCTGGCGTTCCCAGGCCAAGACGATGGCCTGCTCTGACGAAGACAGAGAGCAGTTGTAGCTGCTATGAATCAGAAAAAGGCGGACCCAAGATTCAGCCAGACACAGTACTGAAAGTTTAAAAGGTTTATTCAGCCACAGGAAAACGTCACACAGGTAACACTCCTCACAGCTTCCAGGAATCACTGAGGCAGAAAGAGGGATTAGTGACTTGTAGTCTCTCCAGATTTTGCAGGGACCAGAAAAGCCACTAACCTGCTTTTGTCTTGCGTGGAACTTGAAACCCAGAGGGGAAACCTCTGTGGGCGGCAGGCGGTGATCTCCACAGCACAGGTAAGAAGTGACTCCAGGCTGAATAATCCGAGGGCTAGGCTGGCTCAATAATCCAAGGACAGAAACAGGGTCAACGATCGGAACAAGAGGTGTCAGGCAAGGGGCAGGCAGAGGCATTAACCAGATGCAGGAAACAAGGTTGACAACCAGAATCCAAATAGTCCGACAGGGAGCAGGCAGAGGCATAAATCCAAAAGGCAAGGCAAGGTCAAGAACAATGATCAGACAGGAAGGAACGCTGGATATCTACTCACACAATGGTTTTCAAAAATCTGCCACCGTCTGCTTGTCAGAGTCAGTATATATCAGGGAAGACACAGGTGCTTTGCATTCCACAGATTGCACTACACTGCAGCAGCCACCAGGTGCATCTTACCTGCTGATTGCAGCCAGGGAGACAGGGTAGAGCAGATGTGCCAGAATCATAACAGTAGCCTCACGAGCCACTTCCAGGTGATGGCCCCAGAGCTCAAGCTTCTAAACTTCATCATCAGGCCGGTGCATATTATTCTTCAGCTGGCCTCAGAAGTACTTAAAAACAGTGGTAATTTCCAAGTCTGTTGCCTGGTCCTTCTTCTGATTGGGTTCTTCTGTCATGGTTTGGGGTTGTGAGGGACCAACGCTGCAACAGAACATCGGCAGGCTCATGGCAGATGGATATATTTTAATGAACGTAATGATGAACTTACAGACAGGGAGAAAATACAGGAATCAGGTAGATGGCAACGGAGAACACAACAATAAAGGGACAGAAAACAGGAACGTAAATACAACTTAGGTGAAAAGAACTACATGACAAACAGGTGTGTGCAATTAACAAAACACAAACAGGTGCAGCTCATGACAGTTGTGTTCAAAAGTGCCGAATCTTCTGATAAAATTTTCCACAGCCAAAGACCAGTAATCTGTTCTTGCTTGAGTTACTGTAACACCACACATACAATGTGTGTAAAACGTGGAAAATGATGGAACACTGTGACACTCCGGATGTGAATTCCCGTTAAGTGTATGGTTATCTGTCTCTGTGTTACTGTGATGAAATAGTGACTGTTTCTAGGTGTACCTGCTTCTTACTGTTCAATATTTGACCCAGGACTGGGTTAGTGAAACAACCCAACTTGGATTGTTTTTAACCAAACAGTTTTCAAAATACACATGCTAATTTCTGAGCTACAAATTTAAGAAATGTTTTTTATATAAATATACACACGAATAATTTGGGAATTTTGACAAGTGTAGTTAAAGCTATCAAAATTTTATTTTTGCTTTATGAAAATGAGCAAAGTGGAATAAGAAGGAACTTTAAAATCTTTTCCCAACAGTCAGCAAAGACAGACACTTTCCCAACATGAAAGTGATAATGGTCTGCTGTACATTTAGCTTCCCGGACCAGAATTGCAAGCCTCAGATCCAGTAAACACACACACACACAGACAAATCCGGGTTTTACTATCCTTATGAGGACTTTTCAGTTACTTCCATTGACTTCCATTCATTTTCCTTGATTTTTAGT
The DNA here is from genome assembly GCF_021462225.1 of Girardinichthys multiradiatus. NCBI lineage: Eukaryota > Metazoa > Chordata > Actinopteri > Cyprinodontiformes > Goodeidae > Girardinichthys > Girardinichthys multiradiatus. The sequence continues at coordinate 13,619,091 of NC_061799.1, forward strand.
GCCTAACCCTGACCCTAACACTACCCCTAATCCTAACCAGTTAATACCTAACCCTAACCCTAACAATAACTCAATTCATACCCTAGTCCTAAACCTAACCCCTGTCCCAAGAACGGAATTTGAAAAAGTGAGGACCAGAAAAATGTCCTCACTTTGTCAAAATGTCCTCACTTTGCGATAAAAATATGAAAAATGGTTCTCAGCAACAAGTACAAGAACACACCCACACACACATGATCCAGTAAACACACACACAAACAAACGTTACACCTGACCTGTATGCATGGCTTGAAGGGTTTCCAATAACACAACTAAAGCTTAAACCTGTCCCTTCGCAATCGATGAGAAATAACTCAACTTTTTTTGCACACCCAAACATAACAAAGATGTTATGATTCAGGAGATGTTAGCCAACTTGTCTTGAACAACAAAGACCAGTTCTAAATCAACAGCAAATATATGCAGTAATCTCTCATGTGGGGATCCTGCACGTGTTAATAGAAGAGCTAAAATAAGACTAAGGACTTGAGAAAGAATGTAAAGTAAGTATTGTGTCAATAATGGGGTGCAGAGCTGTCTTTGTGTGTATTTAGCAGAGTTTGTCCAATTGTGACTGTGTTCGAGAATATGCCTGGGCGTGCAGTTGGGCATTTTCATTAAGTTACATTTTATTTCTAGGTGTGCTCTTGTTTGTGAGAGTTTATGTCTGCATTAAAATGGAGTGTCCAATATTCATCAGTTTGTGCTATGCATGTGTTCTAGCTGCTGTTTTATTTTCCTGATTTTGCAGTGCATCTAATTTTTGAATGATTTTAAATACTAAAAGCAAATATTCAAAAATAGCAAATAACAAAACTAATGTCAATTTGTGCATACCTACTTTTTGCTGTATGAATTTGGCGACAGAGGAGGAGGGAGTGGTTGTCTGAAGTGGTCGCAAAGAGAGAGTGGAGATAAGGTACCTCTAGCAAGCCTGGAAGCAACCCCCTAGAGTCTGCCGATGTTGAAACAAAGCACAGTAGCACAGGGCAGGGTAAGAACCGAGACACACTATGGAACCATAAGACAGACAAGTGGCAAAGACCTGCAAGCTGCCCAGACGAAGTGCAACAACCCAGCAACCAAAAGCCACTGCAACTCCAAACCTGAAAAAGTAAAGGAACATAACCACACCTGAAGACCATAACTATCATCTGCCAGAGACATTGACTCATGCTGTGTCAGTGTTGCATTCTCCCTGTGCATGCATGTGTACTTTGGTTTTCTGTCATAATGCAAAAACTTGTATTATAGGTTTTCTGGAGACCAAAACTTGCTTTATCGGGCATAATAGGTGTATGCTGGATAAATGTGTCATTTGTGCCTGTATTACCCTGTGATGGATCTATATAGGATGTTTCCTGCATGTCCTCCAATGACAGCTTGAGATCGGCACCAGCCCCTACAACCCTGCATGGTTAAGCAGGTATAGACAATGGATGGATGGATGGCAAAAATGAAAACAGGCCATGATGAAAAGTAAGAACAAAGTTTGAACATATGCCCTGCCAGTTATCAGAGACCTTTCTGGTGTAAATGCATCTCATTACTTGTTCACTCATGATTCAGGATGAGTCAGGGGACCAGGTACACATACTGACACTGTGGTCAGGAATAAACTTGTCTCCACTTGTCTTTAAAACCTTTTGAAGCTGCCCTAACCTTTGAGAATTCCCATACCGGGATTAGTTAAGGGCCAATGAAAAACTGGTTATTACCCATGTTGGAGCCTTGCTTTAAAAGAAGCATATGCCTTTCACTATCTAAAACTGAATGCTTCAAAGCAGCCAGCAATGACAATTCCTTTACTTTCTCCCATTTCCTGCTCTGCAACAGTTTTATGTTCACTCTCTGTCCCCTTCCCTTTTTCCTTCCTGGTGGTTTTTGTACCTGATGTTCCTTATAAATTGTGATGCACAGCCAGCTGTGAAAACACATAAATCAAACAGAAGGGCAGAGGAAAGATGGATTTTGGGAATTTGTTGAATAGTCAATGTGTCCAGAGATAATGAAAAAAAAAAAAGGTTGAATGCAATACAGTTTGAATGATTTTTGAGGTCTTGAGCTTTCATCTTTTGGTTGAACCTAAAAAGCATAGTATGAATATGTAAACATTATTTATGCCTTCACTTTCCCTTTTTAATGCTAATACCAGCTTCACTGATAAGTGGGCTCTTGCTTAAAAGATGGCTAAATGACGAAACACTTTAATTTACACCATTGACAAAAGTCAGACAATTCTGCTGTTTGTCCCTGGACAGGAATGATATCCAAGGTACACTCTTTGCTCATTTAGAAATGTGCCTTTTTGTAAAAAGTTTAATCTGCAAACAACAACAAATCTATAAAGGACACTGCAGGCATCTGGAAATCCAACTTTATGCAGATCTACTCTCCAAACAATAAAGATCCATGGATATCTTTCTTCATGGCTTTCTTAGGTTTACTAGCCATTACTCCTATTTAATTCTTAAACATCTGTTGAAACAGATTGCTTAAGCTTAAATATTTTATTAAACTTTTGCCTGAGAGAAGTTTCCCCATCTGAACAATCCTAATAGCTTACCACATGGGCAAATCTAAAGCAAAATATCGTTTCTGTCTGTCCAGTAATGTCCTTCTTAGGGGGAAAAGAAAGATCAAAGTGTGATCCTCCACTTTCTCATTTCATTAAACAAAACTTGACTGATGTCATGTCAGCTGTTGTAGTCAGACAGTCTTCAAACCTCTTTGTTAGAATATTTACAATACAAGGAGTTGAGGTGTTGTTCTAATTGCACCAACCCTTCGACATATTTATCTTCTTATTTCACAAATTTACATTCACACGTAAGATGAAAGAGAGTATTTTGTCTCTGTTTAAACTTCCAAACTAAAAAATGCATTCAAAATGTTGTTCTTTGACGTCCCCTTTCTAAATATAGAGAATTAAGTCATTCTTTCATTGAAAAGGTTTGATAGTCTTTAAAACAGCCAACATGTAGGCCCATAACGATTGCTCAACATGGCAGCCAGAAGGGCACAATTGCATAACAGCAGGAATGTGTTCTTCTTCTGCCAACATTGAGGCAGTTGTCAAAGACAATTTTGATTATCTATCCAAGAAAGAAAAACAAAGACATCAGGACAAGCTACAAATTTTGAGGACTTGTGAACAATATTGTGCCCCTGCATCTTTATTTACATTTTGGAAAGTGTTTGGAAATATCTCTCTCAGAACTGCAATTTGGTGACATTTATGGGTACTTTGAAGGAAATTACAATGCTGCATAAAATCTTTTCAAAAGTACAGACAGCTACATGTTGGTTCAGTCAGGATGGATAAAGCGTAGTTTTTAAGCAACACCTCAAACACACTGCTTCATCATGTAAAATCATGACAAAAAAAAAAGAAAACAGCTAAGACATCAGTAAGAGAATTGTGGCCCTTCACAAGTCTGGTTCATGTCAACATTAAAGGGTTAGGGTTAGGGTTAAGAACTTTAAATGTCAATGAGACACGTCACAACCCGCCCCCCTCCAGGTCAACGAACGTCCACTCAACCCCATTGTAGTTTGATAACGGATATACCATTTTCTAGCAGTGCAGAAAAATGAAAAAAAAAAAAAAAAAAAAAACAATCTAAAACTGTTTATGTAATAATACTGTTCAAAACACGCAGTATGGTTATGTCCTCATAGAGCTAAAAGTGAGCACACAGCACTAACATATGCAGAAGGCACGCTGCTACTGCTATCAACACAATGGCCAGGAAGTCAAATCAACACACAATAAATTCACGTCTAAAATAAAGTTGTTTTTTGTTGCTTTTTATTTGCAGCTTACTGCTTTACTATGTCTGTCCTTTCCCTTAGACAGAAGGAACTGACTCCTTAATCAGATGAAGTCTTTGGCATGAAGTCCTTATGATGAAGTCCTTCTTGATACAGGCGGAGGTTGCTGAAGAACTCATCCTTGAAATGCTTTGCACCGATGAATTTTCCCACTGATGTGGGCACATCTAAATTGACTAAAAAATATGACCCAAACAGAGTATAAAGATATATACACAGCACCTGTAGAGACTAAATTAAACTTTTCTGCACTCCTACAGACTCCAAGTACACAACTAAACGTACTTTGTGTGTATATATTTATAGAATAGGGAAGGCAGGTTGTGATAGTGCAATATGCCTATTTGTTTCCTGGCTGTGAGGAGCTCATTATATTCATCAGGAAATATTTTTTTATTGATAATTCTTTTTTGCCCATCTGTATATATAGATTTTTCAAAGAATATTCTTTTTTTCAATAAAATTACTCCAGTTCAAGACCAAAATACACAATTTAGTTTGATATATTTTCATTATATTGATATTATGCTGTGCACAATGGCACATTTTAATCATACACAGGGTAAATGTTATGACCAAAGGCTATGTCATATGCAGGAGTCCTACAATGGAAATCAGCACTTTTATTTGACCAGATTGCCTTTAATAAATAGTTTCAGTTATGCTCTGACTGTAGATATGTGCAAATGTTGGTGAGTAGCAGTTTTATGATCAGCACACTGGCTTTACTTAAATTGCATGTTCTCTGGACTTTCACATTCTGAAGAGTGGCAGAGAGAAAATTGGTATCTGTCACATAATACTCCAGGCACACAGGAAGTCATAAATTACAAATAAAATTTATTTGACACTCAAATAATTAATTTACATTTATTTTATTACAATCAAAAATACCCTGTCCAGGGTGTACCCCGCCTCTCGCCCATAGACTGCTGGAGATAGGCACCAGCTCCCCCGTGACCCACTATGGAATAAGCGGTAGAAAATGACTGACTGACAATCAAAAATACAGTACCTTATAAATGTGAGTACACCCCTCAAATTTTTGTTAATATTTTATTCTGTCTTTTCATGGGACAACTCTGAAGATATGCCATCTTTGATACAATGTAAAGCAGTCAGTGTACAGCTTGCATAACCATGTAAATTTGCTGTCCTCTCAAAATAAGACATAGCCATTAACACACCTGCTGTCCATTCACACCAGAGACCTTGTAAGACTAGTGAGCCAAATGAAACCACGGAGGGAAAATGGCTAATTGGGCACAATTTGGACATTTTCACTTACATTTGTACTTACTTTTGTTGCCAGCAGTCTAGACACCAATTGCTGTTTGTTGAGTTATGGAGGAGCTGCAGCTCATGTAGGGGCCACAGTTAATATGTGAAAGGAGGTGCTCTCGTCAGACCACAACAGCATTTAACTTTCTAGCCAACATGCAAAACACTATGTGAGTTGTGGCAGTATAATGCTGGGGAAATAATATTGCACAGTAGGAACAGCGAAGCTGATCAGAGTTGCTGGAAAGATACATGGAGTTAAATAACAGGCACTCTTGGAAGAAAACGTGTTAGAGGGTGCAAAAGACTTCAGAATGGAGCAGAGGTTCACCTTCCAGGACAGTGACTCTTAACATACAGACAGAGTGTACAACATACAGCAATACAATAGTTTAGATCAAACTATATGCATGTGTTAAAATTACCTAGCCAAAGTCCAGTGCACAATCAATGGTGAACAGCGGAGTGGACATCCTGTCCAGGGGCAGTCCTCGACACAGGTGCTGGACCCTTCATCCCAACATGATCTCTCAGATCTGGAGCAGATTCGGCAGAGTAGCATTGGATTTGTTTGCTACACCGAAGAACACGCTGTGGCAGCTGTAGTTCTCACTGTAGTTAACTGATTATATGCTCCTCCTGAGGAGTTATGTTTTTGACCCAGACAGAAACAGTGAGGCATAGACTACATTGTGCTTCGCCTTTAACCCACTCGCGTTTTGGGACCCACAGCCATGGTTACAACATGAAAGGCCAGTACAGACTTTCCTGGAACTTCCAAAATAAATTGCATTAACCTACTTCCAGCAACTGAGGAAGGGGGGAAGTTCCCATGATGCCACTGGCTGTACAAAAGCACCCCCCCTTTTCAATGATCCGATCTCTTCCACTGTTCCTCTTTGCGGGACCGGGATCGGAGAGGCAGTGCGCTAATGTCTCTTTGCTGGCAAAAAGACATAAACTCTTCAAACTGTCTCTACAAGCCGAGTGAAGCAGTTTTCCCTGCCCGAGAGAAGGACAACAGGAGCCGTGGTTACGGTAACGTGCAATTTGGCCGGCCGACAGAACAGCTACCACTCCCCACAGCTAAGGAGGTTAGGTGTAGCTAACTGTTTAAAGACTGTGGACGTTTCTTCAAACTTCGCCCCCTTGGACAACGTTCCTCACCACAGTTCATGAGGTTAAGTGTTTGGGCAGAATAATATAGAAGTGATTTAGATTGAAATAATCTAAACGTTTTCCATTTTATGAAGTTTGGTTTTGTGTTCTTTGCTTGTATGTTTTTAAAGTTAAGACAAACTATACTTGAAGGGTGATTTTAAACAGAAGATTGATCATAACATGCCGTCCGCGCTTATGCATTTTAACTCTTTTATTGACGGTATTTTTAAAGGTGTGTGTTTGATTCTGGTGCTAAGCTATCATCCTCCTTTGTTAGCTTCAACTGCTAACAAGTAAGGACATGTGGTTGCTGCCAAATAATATTTACCCAGAAAGGTTAGTTTTCAATCCAGTAAATAATGTGTCCCTAACATCTTTTACTAAATTTGATAACTAAGTAAACACCATTCAGCCCCATTTCTCCAGAAAGATTTGGCTCTTTTCCAAAATACGTCCTTAAATGTTTTACCATTCCCTTAATAATATTTCTTTAAATATTATTTCAATAAAGAAAGGCAGCTAATGAGACCCCGTTGAGAATTAGTCATCCAGAAGGTTGGTTTTATTCAACAGATCATTCTTAAAACATTATTTTGTTAAAATAATATTTTATCTGATCTTGCATTGTGAATGGTTGTCTAAACGTTTGCTGATTATTGCCTAAGTTGGTTCCAAGACTAACTTAACTTCATTTCCAGATTCTTCAAGATAATCCTTGGTTCTCAAACATAAACATTGCATGGTAATGTTGCATCACTCTTTTCGATCATGGTTTTCAATCATCTTTAATCAACTTGTTTATATTGTACATAGCCCATTAGTCTTCCTTATTCTTTAATTCTGCTTGGTAGTTTAGTTGGATTGTTTTAGCAAAGTAAAGAGTTTATTGATTGAAATATGTTTGACTTTGAGTTGACTTATTTTTGTTAATAAATTCTTGTATTTTAAGAAATTGTGTGAATTCATTCCATATATGTGCAGAGTTTATGCTGTTCAATAATGTCAGAGCTCGTCTCACACCTTTCTAATCTGTCCTAATACCATCGCCTTACTGGGATGGTATTCACAGGACAACCCTTAACAGACCGAAATATTATTTGATAAAATATTAAAATATTGATATTAAATATTAAATAATATTCTCAGATTCATAATCGTAACATGCAATAGCCTTAAAGGGCAGTGCAAATATTAAATACAATATTGGTTAAGTTCTGTAGCTCCAGATTCTATAAGTTACGGCGCAGCCCTTAAAGCTCTGGGCCTCACTAGTTTCTAAATGGCTAAAAAATAACACTATTTGGGACCAGATTGTCCAGTCTCAGCATAATTTACACTCAGTGAAATCATAACGTGGCCCACTCAGCAGATGGGTGTGGACTAAATTTTTCAACGCCACTAGCAAGGGATAAACATAGTGGGGAAAATGCATAAATACAAACTGTAAAGGGCACGTTTTTTTTTTAGAAGAGCAGGAAGGAGGGGTCTGGGCTAAAGTACCCAATGTTTAAAGACCCTAAAAACACTCCTGCTTCCAAGTTCTTCATAAGGTGCGATGCCAGGGATGGTAGTCTTCTATCCTGGCCGGTCTCAGCACTTTGGCCAAAGTTCAAGACAAGACGTCTTCCACTGCACTGGGACTACTAGATTTCGAGATGAGCAAAGCATTTAGAGAAATACCCCAAAAGACTTAGATCTGTAATTTCTGTGGAAGGTGGGTCAACAAATTACTGACCCAGGAAATAATATCCAAATGCACACCTACAGGTCCTTCTCAAAATATTAGCATATTGTGATAAAGTTCATTATTTTCCATAATGTCATGATGAAAATTTAACATTCATATATTTTAGATTCATTGCACACTAACTGAAATATTTCAGGTCTTTTATTGTCTTAATACGGATGATTTTGGCATACAGCTCATGAAAACCCAAAATTCCTATCTCACAAAATTAGCATATTTCATCCGACCAATAAAATAAAAGTGTTTTTAATACAAAAAATGTCAAACTTCAAATAATCATGTACAGTTATGCACTCAATACTTGGTCGGGAATCCTTTGGCAGAAATGACTGCTTCAATGCGGCGTGGCATGGAGGCAATCAGCCTGTGGCACTGCTGAGGTCTTATGGAGGCCCAGGATGCTTCGATAGCGGCCTTTAGTTCATCCAGAGTGTTGGGTCTTGAGTCTCTCAACGTTCTCTTCACAATATCCCACAGATTCTTTATGGGGTTCAGGTCAGGAGAGTTGGCAGGCCAATTGAGCACAGTGATACCATGGTCAGTAAACCATTTACCAGTGGTTTTGGCACTGTGAGCAGGTGCCAGGTCGTGCTGAAAAATGAAATCTTAATCTCCATAAAGCTTTTCAGCAGATGGAAGCATGAAGTGCTCCAAAATCTCCTGATAGCTAGCTGCATTGACCCTGCCCTTGATAAAACACAGTGGACCAACACCAGCAGCTGACACGGCACCCCAGACCATCACTGACTGTGGGTACTTGACACTGGACTTCTGGCATTTTGGCATTTCCTTCTCCCCAGTCTTCCTCCAGACTCTGGCACCTTGATTTCCGAATGACATGCAGAATTTGCTTTCATCCGAAAAACGTACTTTGGACCACTGAGCAACAGTCCAGCGCTGCTTCTCTGTAGCCCAGGTCAGGCGCTTCTGCCGCTGTTTCTGGTTCAAAAGTGGCTTGACCTGGGGAATGCGGCACCTGTAGCCCATTTCCTGCACACGCCTGTGCACGGTGGCTCTGGATGTTTCTACTCCAGACTCAGTCCACTGCTTCCGCAGGTCCCCCAAGGTCTAGAATCGGCCCTTCTCCACAATCTTCCTCAGGGTCCGGTCACCTCTTCTCATTGTGCAGCGTTTTCTGCCACACTTTTTCCTTCCCACAGACTTCCCACTGAGGTGCCTTGATACAGCACTCCGGGAACAGCCTATTTGTTCAGAAATTTATTTCTGTGTCTTACCCTCTTGCTTGAGGGTGTCAATAGTGGCCTTCTGGACAGCAGTCAGGTCGGCAGTCTTACCCATGATTTGGGTTTTGAGTGATGAACCAGGCTGGGAGTTTTAAAGGCCTCAGGAATCTTTTGCAGGTGTTTAGAGTTAACTAGTTGATTCAGATGATTAGGTTCATAGCTCGTTTAGAGACCCTTTTAATGATATGCTAATTTTGTGAGATAGGAATTTTGGGTTTTCATGAGCTGTATGCCAAAATCATCCGTATTAAGACAATAAAAGACCTGAAATATTTCAGTTAGTGTGCAATGAATCTAAAATATATGAATGTTAAATTTTCATCATGACATTATGGAAAATGATGAGCTTTATCACAATATGCTAATATTTTAAGAAGGACCTGTATATGAAACTGAAAACCATGTATCCTTTATGCAATGTTCAAGGGATGTGAATACTTTTACAAGGCCTGTTGAAAAAAATACTATCAATGGCAAAAACCATGCTGAGTATATGTATCAAATTCTCAAGGTGTGACTAAAGTGCATCATAAAGATTAAGGAGCTAAGACTAGTTCATTGTTAGAAAGGTTTGTTTTTTTAAGAGTCTCCAACCACAAAGTGCATAGTTCCTTTCTCTGGTTGTTACATCCATCCATGTCTCTGATTTGCAGACCACATACGTGATGTTTCCCCTCTAGTGGGAAGTTATGAAAAAAGAGCAGCTCTGTTTCCGTCTTCATGCTAATGAGGGTCTCGAGAGGAGCAGCATTTCCTTTTTTGAGGAAAGCAAATACACAAATACACACACAGACACCGACTCCACAGACAGAAGGCTTTCAACAGGGGATCCAGTCTCCTTCCCCCAATTTGGCTTGTCTCCATCAGTTAGCTGGAAATTATTAAGAGGGGCCAATGGGGACTAGTTAGTGGTCTCGTCTGGCTGTTTCTGATCAAAAACCATCTACATTCATGAAGAGTAGCCATAGGATAACTTTATAGTCATTTAAAATTAAAAGAGTGTGCATATTTTAATATTTGATGCCCTTTGATTTTTCATTTGATAAATTTAGCTTGGTAAATATATCATTTTTGCTCTGAAAAGAACATTACAGGGCCCTATGAACTGGGGTTCCCAGGCCACACAGAAAGTGGGGATTCCAGGGGGTTTTCCCTCTACATCCCACCTCCATGGTTGAGGTAAGCAGTGGAGACAGACCAGTATGGGAAATATTTATCTAAGCCAGAATTGCAGAGCAAACTTGGTGATATGTAGGGAAGCTCATGCATCAGGGATCATATTTTTAGCTGAATAAGGTGATGCAGGTTCCTGTTCGGTTTGCAGTTTGGTTTGTTATGTCTCTGATTTAGGCACTGGTTACCAGAACTGGTTGCGCAAGAAAATGCAAATCAGATAAGTAAAGATTCAGCTCTTTCAATAGTTCTTTTGCATCTATATACAGTAATTAGTGTCATATTTCAGTGCTTATTGATTTCTTTGGCTCGTAATTAGGACTTGTAAATTTCCTAATGATGTTAGTCTAAGTAAATATGTAAACAATCCTGTAAGTTAATGCCAGGATCTCATACTGATTCTTATCAAATTCAGGCGGAAATGAATCTACTCAAACAGAGGTTTGAATGATAAGGCTGTTTACTCTGCAGCTGTGAGCAGACAACACGCCTGACTGGACAGTTCAGTTAGGTCCTGCTTTATTTCCAGCCAGCTTCAGAGAAGCTCAGAAACAAATACGGGAGACAAACTGAATCATATCTGCCATTAGATTTTGGAAACCCCAGTTACAGTGGCACAGCTCTGAAATCATAGGGAGGAATGTATGATTAGAGTCAAAAAATATGAATTGGAAAGAAAATCATAATTTCTTCTCCCAGTAGTGATATTGAATTTAGATCTAGTTGATTTATTTTACTTTCACATATTTTGTAAATTAATGTCTGCTGATGTGAAAGAGAATGCTAAAAGTAGTTTTTTTTGTCTAGCAAATAAATGCACAAATTGGAAACCATTTCAGTTTTGGCTCTCACCTTCGCTAAGAAACAAGATGGAGGCCCTGTTTTACTTAATCATATCACATTGTTAGTGAGCAGACACAATACAGAATTGATAAATAATCACTTTGATATTTTGATAGATTTTAAAAAGGGAACCACGCATCTACATTGTCTAAACTCTTTAATATTTTAAGACATTTTTGCCCACGGACCACAATATAGCACTGTTACCTCTTTACAATTAAAAAAGCTCATTTCTATGTTCAAAAGTTCTCTAATTTGTATCGCTCCATTCATGCACAAGGTATTTCAAAGGAAAAACAGGTAAAGAAAACTTTCAGTTAAGCAAGAAATCCATTATTATAACAGTAAATTTTAACTATCACATAAAAAAAATAAATACTAAAATGCAACTTAAAAATCATGAACTGATCATTTTTTCACCTAACGGATAATCTGCAGTAAAAACAAATATTTTAGAGTCCATAGTTTTGCATCTCTCAAGTTGTCAGGATCTTTAAGGTTTTCTGTTCAACTTACGGCTTAAGATTTTTATGTTTTTGAAAACGGTTGATTTTATGGCTTTTTTGGCATTTCTGCTGATTTAGCCATATGTTTTAGTTACTGCTACTGTAGAAAAACCCAGTGATCAAACGTTTTTTCTGTTTTCTGGCAGAAGTCAAAAGATTTTATTTCAAATGTCTTGTTATTTCAGTGGGAATCCCATGCAGTCTAACAAGATTTTCAGGGCCTTTGGAAGATAAACAGACCCACAGCATCACAGATCCTCCACTATCATTCTCTGCCTTATGTAGTGTACATAAGGTCCTTTACCATATATTGATTTGTTGTTTCACACCAAGCCCACCTGGAGTGAATGGTGCCGAACAGCTTAATGTTGTGGCCCTTTCACACCGGAGTTGTTTGTTCCCCTCTATACCAGAGTTTTGTTTTTTTTTTTAACACAGATCATTCACTTTGCATCTGTAGATGCTCATCTGAATCCTAGTGCAGGCCAAACTCAATTCACTGCAAGTGAAGCCAGAGGCGGTTCACTTATTGCGGGAATGCAACAAGACTATCCAAATAACCAAATACAGAAACTGACACAGATTTAAGGAAATATATATGATCTGAAATCTTTGAAATCCTCACAATACTCTGCTCGGCATCTGTGTATTAAATCATAGTCTCATGCTCTCTGTTGTCTTCTTCTGTACTTCTGTATTTATCTCATGTCTGCAGAACAACATACTGAATAGCTTACAGCCTCACCTGCTGCTCATACTGAGCAGGTTCATGTGATAGGGCCCTAAACCATCAGCTGCTGTATTTCATTGACAATGCCCAGGCGGTGTGGTCCGCTTTAAAAGTTGTGAAAATTAACCAAACCAAACGAAAGTTTGAAAAATTTCAGCATTTCTTGCTCAAATTAAGTAACTCCCCCAAACTATTTTGGCGTGAAGATAACCTTGAAGTCTCATCTGGATCAAAGCACTGTGTTGCAGTCAAAGTCCGACTACGATTTATTTATGAATTGCCATTGTTATACTGGGTTTTCTTAATATTTAGAATTTCTTAAAGTTATAGCTTTCATTTGTAATTATAAATAGTTTTTCTTAATTGCTTGCATTTTGCAAGTTATACTTTTTCTTTCCACAATTTTCTTTCCACAGCAGTTTTCCAAGTAAACATGACAACAAAAGATTTTAGGGTGATTGTAATCAGTTACGAGCCTGCATGTTAAGACTTATTCATTCTCAAGCATTAAATAAATATATAATAAAACTAAACTAAACTAAAAATAAAACTAAACTAATTTCTAAAAACAAATTTCCATAAGCTTTTCCCCCTCTTCTAAAGAGTCACTATTCCCAGAGTCAGCATGCCAAACCTATTCCCCTCCAGCTAAATACCTGAAAGTTGTTAGCTAAGACAGAGCAATGTTGACTCGCTTGAACAAACCACCGTCATTACTGTCGTTCTAGCACATGATGAAACAGTGGGGGTGGACTGAGAACGGACGCTCGTATATGGTTGTCTGAGTGTGGGTGTGTATGTTATAGTGCGTGAATGCCAATGGGAATGCCACAGGTAGGAATTCCAATTGGCACAGTGGGAGATGGGTGTGTTGGTTAGACTGGACAGTCTGTGGACTCCTGCAGAGAGGTGCAACTCTTCAACACCATCAGGCCTCTGTGAAACAACACCCAGGTTAAGACCAGGTCAAGACCTAACATGATGCTTTGAGTCAGAGATTTTCACTCTTTGTTTTATAGATCCAAAAAAGAATGTTGATCTATTCAAATGTGTTTCTGACACTAATACAAAGATTACTGATTCACATCACAACTGAAAAATTGGAGAACAAGAATTTTAGTTGGCTGTGACCATGTGAAATAAGATGATTAAGATGGCAGAGTAATTATAGCTTAGGCTAAAGGGCGTGTGCTCATCTGGTACCTGCTTTAAGGCTTTTCCTTGGTCATAATTAGGGACAGAGAAGTAAAAAGGCTTAAATATCTCTTAAAATTAAAACTGCATTAAAAACATCAGAAATTGTGCAGAAGGTTTGCTGCTGCACCAATGACACAAGCTTTAAGTAAGACAACAGTTGAATTTACAAGGTTGTTTTAGTTTCTTATAAATGCAACTTTTGTGCAAATGCCATCTCAGCTGTACCAGCAGAAAATAAAAAAATAAAAGTAGTTTATTTTAAGGGTGACTAAACACATTGTTCCATCATAAGAGTTAAAACAATTTCTTGTCAACCAAAAAGGTTGATGTGCTTTAATTTCTTTAGTTTATTTTCATAGAACCGACAGGTTGCTTCCTTGGATTCATATTGATCAAGCTGCCACATGCAATTAACAGTGCAAATGGTGATGTTCAAATGGCATAAACATCTGGCTTTATTCATATATAGTAAGAAATAAATGTATTCAGTTAATTCCAGTCACAAGCAACAACACCCATCCATCAAGTTTCCATACAGGTGTGATCCTCGCTGGCTTGCAGGGCCTGACGCTTATATCCACCAGTCCTTGTGCGAGGGGAAGGAGGAGAGGTACATCCTGGACAGGTTACCAGCCCATTACACTCCAAGCAAAAACGATTTTCTATAATATGCTACAGGAATTCTAGGCAACATTCCCTCCCAGTATTTTACAGTTGAAACCAGACGTTTACATCGAAGTTACATGAAAAGGCATATATTTTTTTACTTTTGGATGTTAAATCAGGGTAAACATTTCCTGTTTTTGGCTCTATTAGGATTACCAAATTATCTTTATTTGTTAAATGCCTGAGTGAGATTTGTTTTTACATTCTTGAAAATCAGAAATGCACATACATTTCAGTATTATTTGGTAGAACTGCATTTTAAACTGTATGATTTGAATCAAATGTTTTGGGTATCCTACCTCAGATAAAAATAGCTGGAATTACATCACAAATGTAAACATATGCGTTTGCTAAACACTTCTGTGACTTCAAATGGAAGCATGTGATGTGGTCCAGTGACACTAAGATTGAGCTTTTTCGCAACAAACATTCCGGGTAGGTCTGGCACAGAACAAAGGTTAAATATTTTGAAAAGCACCGCATGCCCACTGTTAAGTGTGGTGGAGGATTTTGCATGCTGTGGGCTTATTTTCAAAATACCCCGGAAACATTGTTACAGTGCATGGAAATATGAACTCTTTAAAATAACAAGACAATTTAAGGAAACACCTGGTGGACTCAGCCAGAAAAACTGAAAAAAGTATTCTTTCTTTAATGGTCATCTTTGTCCTCAGACTTAAATCCAATAAATGGTAAATAGAAAAAGAAGAGAGCATGGGAGAGAACTCATGACTGGGTAATCTGGAGAGATTATGAAGCAAATAATGACGAATAGTCAAAGATCTCTTTCTCTGTTTGCGTTAACCTCATGAAACTAAGTTCTTTTCTACTGGCAATAGGGTGTTGTATAAGAATAAACAAAATAGTGGCAATAAGTATGTCACCAAAGATTGTTTTCCTCTTCTTTCACTGAATAAATGCTAATGCAGCAAAAGATTATGCTGTTTTAAGGATTTCTACACATCTTAACCAGAGGTGGCAATAATAGTTGAAATTTGCACATATTTGTGCAAAACACCCCCCGGTTGCACTACTGTTCCAAACTCTTTTATTGTAAATTATCTGTCATACCCAGCAAACACACAAAGTGAATTATACCACTTGTTGGATAAAGTTTTGTAGGTACTTTAGAGCATAAAGCAATAACATATGACTCAGAATGAGTTTGGGCTGCATGCCCGTATTAATTATACACTAGTTGATTGTGTTCACTAGTGCATCTGCAGAATGTGGAGAGCAAAGCAAAAAAGGGACCTGTAAAAAGTCATGCTTGCACGCTGTCTTAAAGCTACATGTCAATAATTATATGCTTCCTAGCATTTAGGAGCAATTGGAAGATAATAGGATTCAATTTCCTGTTTGTGTAAAGGACCAAAAATCAAAGGGTCCAAAATTTATCACAGGTTAATGGCTAATTTAGCACCACCATCGAAAAACACAAGAATCTTATACAATATACTGTGAGATATGTCCTGATTGCCTACAGCTATGGACACTGAATAACTATAGGCAGGAGGAAAGAGCAGGAGGAGAGAATAAAGACTTGTTGATAGGTGCAGCCAAGAGAACAACTTCAGAGAGGAAGATGACAGTTAAGATACTAGAGAATTAAGACAATTAAACCACGGAAACCAAAGCTAGTTTGGTAAGTAAACTGTGTAATGCACTCGAAGCCTATTATCTACAGTATGTCTTCTTCTCCATCATAAGGACTCTCATCCTCTCTTAAGGCTCTGTTCTTACAGCTGATAATTCATTTTGACAACAAAGTTGCATGAGACGTCAGATTGCATTAATTTATTTCGTTCCTATTCAACATTGTGAAATACAGCCGGTGCACCTGGGTGGAAGCATCTGGCACAGTATCTCATATTTTCTATACACCTCCTATGTGTTCTGGGTAAAAATGCCTTGCAAAGTTTTCAAACCCTTGAGCTTTTTTATGTTTCGCCCTGTTATAGTCACATACCTTAGTGTGTTTCAGTGGGATTGGGACAGCCCAACACAAAGTTGTGCATAATGATAAAGTTCAAGGAAAATAAAATCTGAAAAGCTGCAGGTTTTAAGGACTGACCTTTTTCCCCATTTTCCTGAGGCTCAGTCAGACATCAGTCAAACATTTCCATTATATTCCAACGCATTAAATATGACTCTAGTTATATTTAGACATGAAAAAACAAGCCACTGGTTTGTGACAGAAGATGTAGGCAAACATATAGGGATCTGCCAGAAATGTTCTGATAGGATTATTATACAGAAATATGCTGCAGGTAGATGTTTATCACACTGCAATAAACATAAAATAACACACCCCTATAAAATGTGTTTCAGAGAAATGCTGTAGATTGCTTAAAAATTAGTGCACAATACTGCAAAACATCAACAGTAAGAGATAAATTAATACACCAAATACTAGGCGATAGCCATTTCATCTAACAAGAATGTAAATTAAAGCATATCAACAGCTTAGTGTATATTCTTATCAGGCACAGGACTGAGGCTAAGCTGCATTAAACATAAGAGCACATTAGCATAAAAGTTAATGTATTTTATTGTATATTTTTCATGTTTTGGTTTATGTATCTGTGCAACATGTTTTTGTAAAAAAATTATGATTCAAGAGGAGAGATGAACAAAGACAAGATGTACTCCTTGTGATTCCAAATTTTACAAGAGCAGGAGAAAAAAAGCCAGCTCATACTGGCATGAAGTGCAGCATGTCTTGTTCCCTTGGGAGAGCAATCACAAACTGGCTCTGTAATGCAAAAAGGAAGTGTTGGGTCTTGCCGCTGACGAACTTCAAAAGCGTCTGATGGAACGTTCATTTGCTTAGGAACATTTTCTTTTTAGATGTTTCTGCAGCTGTGGCACCACTGAAGGTATGGGAAACAACATATTTTAAATCCTGTTGGTTTTTTTTTCCCCTTTTTGATAATTTGACTAGATTCCCTCAACATTTTTTATTTGAAGTCCCCAGCATGGTTATATATACACTGCATGCATGCTTGGGTTGTACAGCTCTCCACATCAAACACTGTAAAAGCTGATAATACCAACAACAGTTAATTTGTTTTTCTAAATATTTGATCTGCATCTCCAGAGTTATCTGTTGCTTTTCGCAAACCTTTTAAGTGTCACGCTTATTCATCTGCAGCTAAATGCTTTTTCTGTGTGTTTGGATTACATTTTTCTGCACAATTATTCCTCTGATTCATCAGATCAAAATAACAATGTATTCAGACAGAATCCATTTTTTATTTGAAACTTAAAAACCTCAAACAACCTATAAAACACCTCATCAAAACCTTCATATCAGCTGATACAGAAAATGTGTGCATGTTTATGTGCATGTGTGAGAAGACCTGAAAACCAGCAAAGATGGCATTTTTGAAAAGTGAAGACATTTTCCTGGGCCTTACTTTTTTCGTGCTGTTACTGCGTTAGTGGTTAGATTTAGGACTAAAGTATGCAGTGAGTTTAGGTCAGGTTTAGGGTTAGGCATCTACTGGTAACGGTTAGGTTTACGGTTAGGGTCAGAGTTAGACCATGGAAAATGAATAGAAGTCATTGCAAAGCCCTCATAAAGATAGATGTACAAGGATGTGTGTGTGTGTGTGTGTGTGTGTGTGTGTGTGTGTGTGTGTGTGTGTGTGCGTGCGCGTGTGTGTATGTGTACAGGCTTGCCAGCTTCCACAAAGTCATTATGTCCATACAGGCAACTCATAAACATAATTGGCTGATAAGAAGAGGAGACGTGATGAGTTGACCCCAGTTCTCTCCCACAGCACACACACACACACACACATGCACATACACACACACATCACACACACACGAACAAGCTCTCTTGAAGGATTATGATAGGTTATCAGAGGCCATGCCATATACAAACAAAAAGGCAGACAAGTATCCGGGCAAGAAGCAAAATGGCATCAAATGCCTATACAAATATGATAATTGCCTATCTGTACAAATGGGTAATATGTGCATGTGATAGTTAGTGAACATACATAAATGAAAGCCAAATAAGGCTTAATGAAGCTTTGAGTATGAGGAGCATTAGGAAACCCCTATATGGTAGGAATCTTTTTTTTTGTCCTTAATCCCCAAAAGTAAAAAGTAATTTTAGAATGTTTGGGCCATTATCTCACTTCATTTAACTACATGCATTATTTCCAGATAGAGAAGGTGCCTCTACTGCTCCCTGCCTGTACTACCACTGAACACTGAAAAGCAATAGACTCCAGCTAGAAATCAGGGGAATGCTCTAAGAACAAACAGTGGATCTCATGCTTGTACACATCACTGATAAACTGTAATATTTTTACACCTTTAAAGTGACATATATGTACATCTAAGAAAACTAGAATATTTTGGAAAACTTCGATATTTTTTGTCATTCAGTTCAGAAAGTCAATTTGATATAATATTAATTTATTACACACAGTGTGAAATATTGTAAACCTTTATTTTTTGTAATTTTGATGATTATGGCTGACAGATAATGAAAAACTAAAACTCAGAAAATTAGAATAAAATAAAAAAGTGAAAAATTGGAAACTCTTGGTGCCACACCCTTATCAGCTAATTTACTGAAAACACATGCAAGGTTTCATGAACTTTTAAATGGTATCTCCACCTGGGTCAGTGGGCTACTTGAACAAGGGGACTGCAGACTGCAGACAGATGTCCAAAAGACAGTCACTGACACCCTCCACATGGAGGTTAAGCCACAGAATGGTCATTGCTAAAGAAGCTGGTTATTCACAGAGTGCTGTCTCCTAGCATTTTCAAAGAAAGGTAAGTGAAGGAAAAATGTGTGATAGGAAAAGGTGCACCAGCAACACCCAATAAAGAATTTGGGGGGAGCTTCACAAGGAGTGGACTGAGGGTGGAGTCAGCACATTATGACCCTCCACACACCGGGCAGTCCTACACATGGGCTGCAAATGTCCCATTCCTCGTGCCAAGCCAAAAATGTACAAATTATGCATGCAACATTTATCAACACCTTTTGCACAAATATACTAAATGCTGAGGCCTCCAAAGCAGCAATGTCATAGTAGTCATAAAAGATTGTGCTATAAAAACATTAGAGGAGCACACATCCTGAAACTTGACCTGCAAACAAGGTTTAATGCTCTGGTTTGATGAGCTCAGCCTCATAAAGGAGTATGAATGGGTTGTAAACTATTACTTTTTAATAGCTTTGTTGCTGTTTCACAACTGTCAAGTTTAGCTTGCCCATGAATGTGCAAATTGATAGGAGGAAAGCATTGGCAGCTATAGAAGCTTTCATTTACAGAGCTATGAAAAAGTTTTTGAACTCTTAGATATTTTACCTGTTTTTACTTTTTTGCTACACTTAAATGTTTCAGATGATCAAAAATATTTTATTATTACATAAAGATAACCAGAGTTAATCAAAAATGTATTTTTTAAATGAGCATTTCATTTTTTGGATAAAAAAAAAATCAAAACCAACATGGGCCTATGGTGAAAAAGTAAATGTGATTAATCACATTTCTTTCAACCACACCACACAGTTGCTACTGCCAGACCTGTAGAATCAAGAAATTAGTTAAATAAAACTTGTGTCAAACTGATGTAGACTAATAAATCTCAAAAAGCAAAACATAATTCCCCAATTGAAAGAAATACAAACCAATCAAGATGGCTCCCAAGGGATTATTGCGGGCTCATCAAGGAGGTCACAAAAGAATATGGAGCAACATCTAAACCACTGCCGGCCTGGCCTCATTTAAGGTCAGTGTTTATAATTCAACAATAAGAAAGAGGATTGGACAAAATGGTATCTGCTGAAGTAAAAGAACATGAATGCCTATCTCATATTTGGAAAAAAAAACACCACAAGTTTCCAAAATTTGGGGGATTTATTCTGTGGACTGATGAGACAGAAGTAGAACCTTTTGGAAAGTGTGCATCTCATTACATAGTGTAAAAATAAACACACTATTTAAGAAAAAGGACATGAGTCAAAACATGGTGGGGGTAGTTTGATGGTTTGGGGTATCTTTGCTGCTTCCAAATCTGGACAACTTAGTGTAACTGATGGAACCATGATTTTTTCTCTCTACTAATGATGGAGAAATGTCCAGCCATCAGTTCGTGACCAAACAATATTTAGGTTTACAGGGTTAAGGTTAGGAGCTAAGGATTAGGGTCACACATAACTTCAGGTGATGCATGTCTTATGTAGTGGCTCATATAATTTGCTTCTGCAACATTATAACATTCTATACTGGATGTTCAAATTAAATTACCCTCAGGTAAGTTACAATTCAATAGAGGTGGGGGGAAATTCTAAATGTTGACATATTAAGAAATTATTACAATTTTTGTTACGTTAATTATCCTAAAGATGAAATTCTTTAAATGTTTTCAGAACAAATTTTTTTAATCTAAGTGATCATTTCAAATGTTTAGTGACCACTTCCCTACTGAAATGAATGACAAAACCATTTGGCTGTGTGATGATATCCTGACTACACAGATAAATTAACAATAGTTACAATACAAATGCAACAGTTTTGCTAAAGTGAAGACATTTTTTTTTTTTCAAGACTGTTATACAATATGAGTATCGCATGTCCACAGAAAACCTGCTGGCTCTTGCAAGATACAGTGGAGCGTATGTTCTCTGTTAAACTGCACTGCAAGCACAAATATTAGCAAGGTGTAAATATTAGCGCAGAGAGGAACAGTATCTATTAAATTTCTGTGCTCATGTTTACTTTGAACACTCTTCTCAGAAAAAAGAGGAAGCATAATTTGCATGGTTAACGTAACTGTGGAGGCTAATATGCATTGTTTTCATGGTGAAATGTGCTAGTTTTTTTTACTCTATTACTTTAATTTGGATGTAGAAAGCCTACTTAAACTGCCTCCACAAGACAAAAGTAACACAGACAACAAAGCACTAACATCTACAATCAGTTTATTTTTACTAATATATGGAAAGAGCCTTCAGAAGATGGGTATACTGTGGTCATAAAGGGATGGACATGATCAGAAACAACACTTGGGTAGATTGTGGTGTTTAAATGATTCTCAGTTGGGACAAAGTTGCCCAAAGTGAGACAAATGTGACCATTACACCATCAGCAGGCTGAACTGTTGATACAAGAGAGGATGGATCAAGGATTTTGACCAAATGTTATTGATCTGAATGTCGCAGCTGAAATGGAGTCTCATGGGGCCAGGAAGCGTTTCACAATTTTTTACTGTCCAATTCTAGTAGGCCTGCACAAACTAGACATTTTCTCTTTTTCTGACTTAAGTGTCTATAAACCTGAGAGATGGTTGTAAGAAAAACTCAGTAGTACCTCAGCAGTTTCTGAAATATGCAGACCAGCCTGCCTGACACCAAAAAACATGCCACATTCAGAGTCACCTAAATCCTCTCTCTTCCCTCTTCTGTTGCCTAGTTTGAACTTCAGCCAGGTGACTTTACCAGGTCAAGATACGTAACAGCATTAAGTTGCAGCAATGTGATTTACTGAGACTATTTGTATTAACAAACAATTTAACAGCTCTATCTAATAAAGTTGCCACACTATCCATCTCTATGTAGGGAATGGCAAATCCGACTATAAAGGCAGATTTGATATTAAGCTGCTGTCACAGTTTATCTTGCCAGAAATGATGGTATCAGAACATAGCATTGTTGCCATGATGTCACCATCTCAAGCAAAGTCTGTGCAAGAAAACTTAAATGCCTAATGATCATTGAAAAAATATATTTTAATGAGGCATTTTTTTATATTGTAATGATGTTTTCTTTGTTACAAAGTATACCAATGAAACTGTTATCTTTTTTGATAAAGCACCAATCCTTAAATCACTGCACTGTCTCCCTGTTTGGCAAAGAATGTAATTAAAAATATTGCTGATGGTCTACAAGGCATTCAATGATATCGGGCCTAAACACATTTTAGAGTTACCAGTCAGGTATGAACCAAGTAGAACCCTAAGATCATCAGATAGCACCTCAGCCTGCTAACGAGGAGGACTAAACAAGGGGAGGCAATATTTAGTTTCTATGTCCCATAGCTCTGGAACCAACAACCTAAAATTGACATGTGCAAAAACTGTTGGCTTTTTTAAATCGGGATTGAAAACAGTACTGTGCGCTGTAGCTTGCCCATAAAGGCCAAAGATTGCTTTATCATTTTGATCGTGATTTAGCTTTTTATTGGCCAAAAATATTGTCCTTTTAACGCTCCTTTCTTTCGTGTAATTGTATCTTATGTTTTTATGCCACGCTAAGTGTGTCTTTTGATGTATAAGGTTTTTACTTACATTTATTCCTTTCATCTTACTGGTGCCATACATATGATTTTGCATTGTTCTGCCTTGACTCCTAAATATGATCTTGCTTCAACATTTGGCCTAAAGTGTATCTAACCACTGATTGCTTTTTTACATTTTACAGCTTAATCTAAATGTCTTTATGCCCTTGAATGAGGCATCTAATGGATTTTTTTAGATGTTTTCCACAAATGATGTGCATGGTTATACAGCTGTTAATGTAATACTTTAATAATAAACACAAATGGCGCCAGAATAGTGTTTATCTGCCTTGAATATAATAAAACTCTGGGTGATTTCTTCTTTTCGAACAATCACACTCTTTGTTCCTGTACCTTCTCATGTATCACTCCAGCTGTCAGTTGTGTTTATAATCAGGTTTGATCATAACATATCACTCACATCCATCTTCTGAAAGAGGATCCACACAAGGAGATTGAGACATCCACACACACTGGTACATATGGCTTCTGTTACAAGGTCGACCCGATGAACATCATTGTTAAGAGAAACAAGCACTACGGAGGACGCTTGAATGTCTGTGTGTGTGTGTGTGTGTGTGTGTGTGCATGCGTGCGTGCGTGCATGTGTGTGTGTGTGTGTGTGTGTGTGTGTGTGTGTGTGTGTGGTGCAAATTGTGGAAGAACGAGTTTGTGATCAGAGCCAACAGGTGTGTCTTCACTGGAGCTCACAGGAGGTGACAGACATACACCGAAGAAATCGTCAGGCAATGCATCAACGTGATTCTTCATTCCAACAATCACTTCAGCCAAGTAGAAAGGGCTGCGTCACCAGCACTGGGTATAAAGATACATTTTAAAACTTTCTATGAACTTGTTATGCCTTTGGATGAAATGTACCAGTGCTCGGTAGCAAGATATTTGTTGATTTTTCAGGTATTCTGTTTGGGAACAATGTCATGTTGGATGACCTCATAAATGATTACTTTTTTAGATAGAGTATACTAGAGTAGTTTCAGGTATACTTTAGTAACTCATAAGGAAATGATTATGATATGCACTATGCATCCTTTAAATGCCTACAGACGACCTTCACACAACTGGAGGAGCGAGGATGATACCTGAGATTCTAAATGTTTGACTTCTCAAGTGAATGTAAAACAATCCAGCAGATCACCTTCAACCAAACCTTGGTATCAGAATACCTGACCAAACAAACTCAGTTTGTAACATTCAGCCCATGAAGACACCGTTTTAGCCCAATTTCTTTTAAAGCAATCAAAACTCTGCTACCTCAGGAATACCCTAATAACAGCTATTGTGGCATCTTTCAGGAATGGATTGGAACTGGAAAGCAGGGATCTTGAAGGTGCCTTCAGGAAATTATATATTAGAAGCCTCCACGTTAACACCACCAAAACTAAGGAGATGCTATGGATTTCGGAAAATCCAGGCTACACCATCAACGCCATCAACCAGTGTCCATACTAGGTTAGCACAGTGTGTGTTATGAGATGCTGCTCTGTTTTGTCACTTTCAGGTAGCCACTGCAGGAGAAGACTCCTGGACCACAGAGTAGCTTAGGAGGTCAATTGTCCCCATTGCAATAAGACTTTTTAACATCTTCTGATCTCCATGTCAGTCATCATCCTGCACATATATAAAACTGGACCTCCGCTTTAAAACTTTTGTGTGGTTATTAATTCTACACCAGTCTGTTTTAAAAAGAAAGCATGCAAGGAGTTTTCTTCACAGCAGAATTTAGACTCAGTGTCTGATGTTACATCTCAAACCTTCATGTGCAACTTAATAGACACAAACCAGAATTTTCAGAAATTATATTATAAACTTGTCAGGATCTGTGCCATGTCTGTCTGTTTGGTGCTGTTACTGTTCTTAGCCTCTAGATGGTGTTGGAACCGGAGGAGAGGTGACAGGTGTTCTCTATCTCCTTGATGATCTGCTGAGGAGTATTTAAGGAGGAGGCTGCCAGCAACTCACTACCAGAGTGTTGCTCTTTGTGGTACAGTTCAAGCCACATTGCCTTTGCCTTTGCCTTGATCTTACTTTGCTTTTTTGTAATTTTGGTTTAGATTTTGGTTGTACATTCTCTGACTTTGAGGAGGAGTTTCGACAGGTCTTTTCCTGTGAGATTGATTTAACTGCCACTGCACGAAGATTATGGTCAATTAAACAGAGAAACCAATCAGTGGCAGAGTTCTCCATTGATTTTCGCACCCCCGCAAGCAGCCTCTGGTTGGAATGACTGTGCACTCAGAGCAGCCTTCTTCCAGTCTTTAAACGATCCGTTAAAGGATGAGTTAGCATTAATCGACGAGCCCAAGACTTTGAATGGACTAATCAATTTAGCCGTCAGACTCGATAATCGGATGAGAGAGAGAGAAAGATCCCAACTTGAACAGAGCACCGTTAGGATCCGTCCTCCTAGCCAAATCACTGAAATGCCTCGCCCCACCTCAGTTTCACATATTACAGAAATAGAACCCATGCAGATTGGGCGGACTTGGCTTTCCCCAGAGGAAAGATTGAGACGCCACCAGACTAATCAGTGTTTCTACTGTGGCTCATCTGAGCATCTCCTGGCTGACTTCTCTATTCATCCCACGGGACAGAAAGGCCAGGTCCGTCAGTAAGTGAGGGGAGACTGACGGACCGTCCACTTACCCCTAGACTCTGTTTACCCGCCACAATAATTTCACACCGCCCTTTTCAGAACCTATCTGCCCTTATTGACTCTGGTAGTGATCAGAACCTTATTGATCAGAGGTTAGTTAATGAAGCACAGATCGAGACTGAGCAACTTTCTGCACCCCAGTTAGTGTCCTCATTAGACGGACAAACTTTACCACGAATCACTCATCGTACCAAACCTTTGATATTAATCCTTTCTGGAAATGATAGGGAGGAGATTTTTTTTGTGTGTTCCCCATTGCCTTAAATTCCGTTGTTTTAGGTTTTCCTTGGCTCAAAAAACACAATCCTCACATTAACTGGGCAGAAAACTAAATTGAATCCTGGTCCACTAACTGTCATTCCTCTTGCCTACAGTCAGCAGTCGCCTCACTCCCCTCTGATTCAGCTCCTGCAGAAAATGAGATTTCCAATCTCTCAAACGTCCCTCCTGAGTACCATGATCTGAGGTTAGTGTTTAGCAAATCTAAGGCTTTATCATTGCCTCCACATAGACCATGTGACTGTGCCATAGACTTGCTTCCTGGAGCCCCCCTGCCTTCCAGTAGGCTTTATAATATCTCAGGACCTGAGAGAAAGGTTATGGAGGATTATATTAATGAGTCACTGGTAACTGGGTTAATTCGCCCCTCCTCTTCTCCACTCGGAGCAGGGTTTTTCTTTGTAGGAAAGAAGGATGGCTCACTCCGCCCATGTATCGACTGTAGGGGATTAAATCAAATTACTGTAAAAAATAAGTACCCTCTTCCACTCCTTTCCTCTGTTTTTGAACCTGTTCATGGCTCTACCATCTTTTCTAAGTTAGATCTCCGTAATGCCTGTCACTTAGTTAGGATCCGCCAGGGGGATGAATGGAAGACCGCCTTCAAGACCCCGTTGGGAAATTTTGAATACTTGGTTATGTCTTTTGGACTGTGTAATGCAGTGTTTCAGTCACTAATTAATGATGTCCTTAGAGACTTTTTGAATGTTTTTGTTTTTGTTTACCTTGACGACATCCTGATTTATTCTAAGGACATTAAAGAACACATTTGTCACGTCCGTCTAGTCCTCCAGAGACTTTTGGAAAATTGATTGTTTGTGAAAGCTGAAAAGTGTGAGTTTCATAAGACATCAGTCACTTTTTTAGGCTACATCCTGGAGGGTGGACAGGTTCGCTCGGACCCCGAGAAGATCAAGGCAGTACTGGAGTGGCCTGTCCCGGACTCCCGCAAACAGTTACAAGGGTTTCTTGGATTTGCGAACTTTTATAGAAGGTTCATCAAGAACTTCAGCTTAATAGCTGCCCCTCTCACCGTATTGACCTCCACTAAAGTAGGATTTTCCAGGACACCAGAGGCAGATAAGGCATTTCGGACCTTAAAAGAGAGATTTTCTCAGGCTCCCATACTGGTTCACCCCAACTCCTACAGACAGTTTATTTTGGAGGTGGACGCCTCAGATACAGGGGCTGGAGCCGTACTTTCTCAGCACTCTTCCTCTGATGAAAAACTCTACCCATGTGCCTTCTTTTCTCATCGCCTAACAAACACTGAGCAGAATTACGATGTGGGAGATAGAGAGCTACTTGTAATCAAGTTAGCTCTCGAAGAATGGAGACATTGGCTAGAGGGTGCAAAACACCCCATCTTAGTATGGACCGATCATAAGAATCTGGCTTACTTGCAATCAGCCAAAAGACTTAACTCACGCCAATCACATTGGTCACTGTTTTTCTCTCGTTTTTCTCTCACCATCTCTTACAGGCCTGGCTCCAAGAACCTCAAACCAGACGCTTTTTCCCGGCTTTACTCACCAGACACCACCGAGAAAGAGGCAGAACCCATCGTACCATCCCACTGGACTTTTGGAGCCGTAGTTTGGGAGGTGGAGGACCTGGTAAACCAAGCCCAACATAACGAACCAGACCCAGGCACTGGCCCTACCAACAGGATTTATGTTCCCACATCTGTTAGGTTTAAGTTAATCTGTTGGTTTCATACAGCAAAATTCTCAGGTCACCCAGGGGTTAGCGGAACCATCTCACTCATGTCCAGGCGATTTTACATCCCTTCACAAGGATGTAAAGGAGTATGTGCAGGCTTGCTCAATCTGTGCCAGGCAAAAATTGAGCAACCAGCCTTCTTATGGGTTACTCCAGCCTCTCAGCACTCCCAAACGCCCGTGGTCTCACATTGCTTTAGATTTTGTAACTAGCTTACCCATATCAAAGGGAAATACGGTCATTCTCACAATAGTAGACCGTTTTTCTAAGTCCTGCAACCTTGTTCCTTTAAAGAAACTTCCATCTGCCTTCCAAAGGGCCCAGCTGTTAGATCAGCAAGTTTTTCGCCTCCATGGCATACCTCAGGATATTTTGTCAGATCGTGGTCCCCAATTCATATCTCGCGTTTGGAAACAGTTTTGTTTGGCTCTTGGAGCTAAAGCCTCTCTGACATCTGGTTACCACCCCCAATCTAATGGTCAGACCGAACGCATGAACCAACAGATGGAATCCATACTCAGATGCATGACCACTACAGAACCTTTGGACTGGTGTATTTATCTCCCCTGGGTTGAATACGCTATCAATTCCCAAGTCTCATCAGCTACTGGTCTCTCACCCTTTGAGGTATCCATGGGTTACCAACCTCCTCTGTTTCCCGCGGATGAAAGGGACATAGCCGTAGCATCCGTTTGTCACCATATACGTCGATGTAAACGAATTTGGGGTAACGCTACCAGAGCCCTCCTTTGCACAGCAGACCAAAATAAAAAGTACGCTGACCGCAGACGGCAGCCTGCTCCGGTGTACAGTCCTGGCCAAAAGGTTTGGTTGTCCTCTCGAGACATTCCATTGAAGGCTATGTCCAAAAACTGTCTCCTCGCTTCATTGGTCCCTACACTATCGACTCAGTCATCAGTCCCTCTGCTCTTCGTCTGCGCCTGCCTTACAGCCTACTTATCCATCCTGTGTTTCATGTGTCCCAAGTAAAACCTTTCGTTTTCAGTGCTTCTTGGATTTGTTGCCTTGCAGGTTACCTGAACCTGACCTTGCCTTCAGCATCGAACCCTGCCTGGATTACCGTCTTCTGGAAAGAAACTATCCAGCTCCATGAACCAAGACTCAAGCCTCCAGTTACCTCATTGGATCAAACCAGCTGGCAGCCTCCTGATTCCTTCGTTCCGTAGATCTCCCTCTGCGAACCCTGTCCACCCTCCTTCTTCCATTGCACCAACTACAGAAACTCTAGGACCATCTATCATCCTGGCACACCAGTGTTCACAGTCTCCAGTCCCATGGGTAAACAACCTCCTGGTCTCTCCACCCCCTCTGGCGGATCTCTATTTCAAATCAGTAAGGCAGAATTATCATTTAAGAATATAGGTCCAGAGTTTCCCCTTACTTACGGTTCTGTTTATTTTGCAGTTGGTATCCCGGTTCCAGTTTTCTGCACATTTCAACATACTGTTAATAAACTCCTTACCGTTAAACTCTGTCTCCTGAATTGCTTTCTGCATGTGGGTCAAATCTGTTCAAAACATTATGACAAAACTTATTTAAATGTTGTTTGTTCTCTTTAGGAGTCAAAAAATTCTAGAGATCAAACTGTAAAAGGTTTTTGTTTTTCATTTCTACTTCTAACTTGTGATAGAATATAGCAACGGAGCTACTGCCTGTCATAAAGACCAGATTTTGAGGCCCAGTTCCCACACCGAGTTCAACATCCTCATTCTCAAGTCAAGAACAAGTTGAGACAAAGGGAATCTCTAAATTAAGGCTCACATTTCCTGATTAAAATCATTTCAAGCACCATGTCAGTGCAGATTACTAACCAGCATGTCATTTCCTTGTAGCAAACTCACTTCCAGATGTTCATTGCACCATAAGTTGATTTTGCTTGAACTAAGATCTGTTTCACACCAGTACTTGTCCTGAACTCAGCCCCAATAAGCATTTATTAGGGGTAAAACAATACATCCAGCCCAATTAATTTTACAGAGTAAAGAGTTTTCAAGAAACAAAACGGTCAAACTTTCAGTTCAAATATATCCCATATACTGCAATGTGTGTGCTTGTTTAATGATTAAATGTTTATTTATTTTCACAAATCCAATAAAGGTTTCTTAAATCTTAATGGGGGATGTAGTAACACATCCAGCTAATATTACTATAAAATACACTATGTGGGGTTTACAAGAACTAGCTGAATTTTTCAGTAGCTTTTTTTTGAGAAAAATAAGAATCAAATTCGCATTCTTTTCTCACAAATGAAGGTTTTACAAATCCCAAAATTGTTTTTAGGACTCTAGGTAGTGTAAAATAATTCTGACCATTTTTTTTTCACAATTAGAATAAAGGATAAATGTGTCTTAGACTGCAATTGAAAGACTGGTTTGTTTAGTGTTCAATTATCCAGATCAGATTTCATCAGTCTTTCAATATTTTTGATTTTAAAAGAGATGATCAAATGCACATCCCTTAAATGTTGTAATATAGCCCTTTATCTGTGAGGCAAATGTTTTTGCAGCACTAGTGGCCTTTATTTTTCAGTGCTTTTTGACAGTAGGCAGACAAGAAAGGAGGGCGGAGAAAGAGGGGAAGAAATGTGGCAAATGCTGCCAGGGCCGGGACACAACCCGGGACTGTGGCATCGAGGACTAAAGCCTCAGTACAAGGCCCACACACTTAAACCCCTACACCGACAGCGAGGCAGATATTTTTTGTTTGTTTCACGTGTCCTATTTGGCAGAGAAGTGCTCTGAATTATTGTCTGAGTGCCAAGAAGAGTGCCAAGAAGAAGCCCAACAGATTTACTTTCAGAAGTGGAGCATTATGGCTAATGCTATAATGATGATATATATGATGATATATGTATATATATATATTAAAAAACTTTATTAAAAACTGCTTTGGGATTATTCAAATTGCAATGGACACAGAGACAGAAACAAAAAGGAAAAAAAAAGAATCAAGAAGGAAAGACAGAGAGGTTGGGCAAAAAGGTAAAAAGGGAGAGAAGGATAAAAGAACAGAGGATGAAGGATGATGAGAATGTAAGATAACATCCTGGTAGACTGCATCTACACCTACAGAAACATATATAACAGCAATGTTATCAAAAAGTGCACGGTCCTAATGAATGCAAGATGTATTTGTCGGTAATTGCGGCTCAATATATAACATCTGTGTATCTGTCAACACCTGAATCCAAACACCTGTGAGTTTCAGTGTGAGCGTGCTTGTGTAGAGAAGATTTCTCCATGAAAATATGCAATAGTGAGTGTGAGGAGCCACTGACCTGCCCCCCTCATACCAGAGACAGACACGGAGGAGATCTGAGCCACAGGCACCCAAAGGCACCCCAGAGCATGGGAACCCTGGCAGGACCAACGCTGGGTCTACCACAATCTGCCCAGAGAAGAGCAGAGGACAGCCCCAGGGGAACCACCCAGCAGCCATAGTGCAGAATCCCCAGGGATGAGCCCACAGGCCCCGCCGGCAGCTGTTCACACCGAAACAGATCCAGCCATGGACTCAGAGACCCGAGAACCCGGTGCACATCACCCCCCAAAACAGAGGCCCGACCGAGCCAGGGGGCCCAGACCCCGGCAGGCAGCCACCAGGAGTGAGCTGGCACACACCAAAGCACCCAACTCCGGACACTGAAAACCACCAATACACCAGCGAGCAGAGACACCAGTCACTGGGAGTGTGGCGGGGAGGAAAAAGGCCTCACATTTGATTGGGGGGGCTAAGCTGATCCAGGAGAGGGAGCAGCCCAAGATCCAACCTGACACAAAAACAGGTGCACACAGTCACAATCCCATATTCCCACTATCATACCTACACATAAAAACACTTACACTCACACACACAACGTAAAGACACACAACAATGGACGTCGCACACTCACTCACACTCCCAAACATACACTATACTCCCAGGTCCAGGTACTGACACCCCAGAGGGGCAACCAGCCCCCAGACCCAGGTGGTCCCCTTCATTCCAGGGAGTAGACAGGCAAGCTACCCTAGCACCAGCCCAGACTAGTGCCGGCACCGCCCGAACAACCCTGGCCTAGACCCTAATTCTTAGAGGCTAAAAGCTAGCCAGTGGAGAGTAGCCCAACAGCAGCCCAATGAGAAGTTGCCTCTGTCAACATGAGAACTTCCTTCTTTTTTTACTTCAAAATAAGAGTTTCAAGAATAGATCAGATTGCCAAGCTTACCCCTACATATACTGCATAAGCAGCATAATTACTAAAGTCATATAAAACTCAAAACTCAACAGGTCATTTTATCTGAACTTTGACGAGAGGAAACAATGAAGGTCGGCTGGCTGCCAGAATCAATGAGCAGACCAACATTATTTTTCAGGGAACTTAAACTTTCAAACCCTGTAATCACCACAGAAACATGGAAACTCTCTTTAAAACCTAATCTATTATCCAAAGCGACAAAAGCTATTGTTTCCTACAATGCACAGTAATCCTTACGTAGAGAGACTATCCCTGTGAAAGATCTGGCTGGTAGTATCAAATACACTGCACGTCAAACCCTTCGTCATTGGATCCAATGGATAAACCACTAAATCACACCACAATAGCTGCGGACTCATCTCATTCACACAGGCCACATGAAAAGGAAGGGGAGAAAGAAGGAAGTCTAACTTCCATGGCTCAGGCCAAACCAGACAAAGGGCTCTCGAACCGGACTGCCTCAGGACAAAATCATATGACACTGGTGCACAGGAAATCACCCAAATTGTCCTTTGTCTGGGACATCAAAATCCCTCTGCCTCAGTGCAGGTAATGAAGAGCAGGGAGGGAAGGGGCTAAGGGAAGATGAACGGGAGAGTGGGAGAAAGTTAGGAGGTGGGAGAAGACAGAAGACAAAAGACTGTTTTCAATTAAATCTGCCATGTTTTGAGGAGTACAATACATGGAACTTGCTTTTTTAATTAGTTTTCATGTCAGAGTTGGTTGTTTCCACTTTATTTACATTTGTATAATGTTTTTACACTTAAATATCCTCCACCTAACCATACTTATCATCTAGTAAGCAAACCTTCTGCAACCCTGTTGAAAAAAATGTTACACATATAATGTATTAATACATTATTATATCTTTATCATTAATATATTATTGCCATTGATCATGTAGTAAAATGTAGTGGCTACATCTGGCTATTCCATACAGTGTTATCAAATTATTTACACAATACATCTAGAAATATTAGATAGTTTCATCTATATAGTTTCAAACCTAGCAAAAATCTGGGGTTTTACACAAATTGTTGAGTGGAACATTCTTATCCAAGTAGATACATTTTGTCACATTACAACTTTGAACTTTTTCCTATTAAATTATTTGGATGTCATTTGTATTTAGGCAATGGCTGAACTACCCTTTGTGCAGTTATATGAGTCCCTTTGAATATCTAGAGACAGTTCTGTCCAAACCTCTTTGCAAAATATGTCAAGCTTAGTCTAATTGGATGGATGGTGTCTGTGAAGATATATTTTCAGGTCTTGGTCAGCACTTTGACTGGGCAATTCTGAAACAAGAATATGCTTTGAAATAAACCATTCATCTTGGAACTGTATGTTTGGGTTCATTGTCCTGCTGGAAGTTAAACCTCCACCCCAGTCTCAGGCTAGTCACAGCTCGGGAGAGCATGGTTTGCCTGATCAGGCCAAAGATTGGACATTTGAACTCAGTTGTCAAGCCGCACTTGAGGAACTTTGGTGTGATTTTGCAAGCATTCAATAACTCTTGAATTCGAACAACTAGTCCAAAACAGTTTTCATCATTTGGACAGTATTTTCAAACTAAGAGGCTGTCATGATTTGAGGATGTTGCAGAACCAAAGTGCAACTGGACCAAGACAGATGAATGATGAGGAGATTTTTAAAGAAGAACTGAAAAAAACTTTAAGAACTTGAGGAAACACAAGAACCAAAGAGACAGCAATGTATAATTCAGCAGTGAAGGAAGAGAAACCAGGGACTTAAATACAATGAAGATGTAATGAGCTACATGAAAATCAGGGGAGTAAAATCAATGGAATGCAAAGCAGCTGAGAAAGAACGTAAACGGGGAACTGAGGAAAAGACACACAAAGGATTAAAATACAAACAAAATGAGAACAATAACCAACAGCTTCGGATCATGACAGAGGCTTGGTGCTGTAGGATTAACTTGATGGTTATTCATGTGTGTACTTCCTCTTGTTTAGACTATTGTAAGACAGTTTTCACATGCTTGAAGTAAAAAGCTCTTGATTGCCTTCAGTTGGTCCAAAACTCTGCAAGATTCTTCACTTGAGCAGAAGAGCTCAAATCACACCTGCTCTCATGCCTTTGCACTGGTTGCCTGTTATATTTAGAATCAATTTTTAAATCCTGACTTTAACTTTAAGGGACCAATGTGGTCAAACTCCTTTATATAAAACTAATTCATTAAATTCATATACTTCAATTCAAGCCCTCAGGTCCTCTAATCAAAATCTACTTGTAATCAAAAACAGCAGGTATAAAACTCGGGAGGATGGCTCTTTCAACAATGTTTGACCTTGGCTGTGGAATAAGCTTTGTTTGTTTATACATTGTATACAGAGTCCTGACTCATTAAAAAAAAAAAAAAAACACACACAACAGACATTGAAACCTGCTTTTTCACTTAAGATCTTTTTAATTATTATTCTGTTTTCCATTACCTGTGTCATAGATGTTTTGTCTTTTTAATCATGTTTTAATTTAATGCTTTATTATTTTTTGGGGTCTGCCTTGTGAAGCACTTTGGGATTTATATCTGTGAAAGGTGCTGTGTAAACAAACTTTGCTGTCTTACCCAGACTAAAGTCTCTTGCAGTCTCTAACAGGCTTTCTCGCATGATTGCTCAGTATTTACCCCCATCCATCTTCCCATCAACTCTCAATATGCTTCTCTGACACTACTGGAGAAAACAATCTTCACAGCATTATGCTGCCACTACTGTGCTTCACTGTGACAATGGTGTTTTATGGGTGATGTGGCATGATCGTTTTCCATCCCATACTGTTTTCTCCCTAAGTACTGGACCTCATGGGTCTTCTTGCCACTCTTCTGTAAAGACCAAATGTGTGAGCAAAACCCATAGTTGTCCTGTTCAACTAGGTATAGGGCTTTTCCAAGGCACTGCTTACAGCCACATTATTTTGTGTCATTGTCTTTATCAGACAGTTTTCAGATTTTGGTAAATCCAGTGATTGAGAGAGAGTAAGAATAAGAATAGATCTGATCTGATCAAAAAATCATTAAAAGCAGGTTTCTGGCAATTATGCAAACATTTAAGTGAAGGCAAGAATGCAGAAAACATTCACTGAGCACGATTCAAAGTGATCTGTAACATTCAAACCCAGCCTGCAGCATCACATCCCCCTTCTGTTCAGGGATGTATTTGAACAGGTGAGTACAGTCAAAGAGGGATGAGCATGAAGGCGGTCGGCTGGCCAGTCTGCCAGGTACTGCCTGAGGCAACACTGCCTCTCATCTATTCAACC
The DNA here is from genome assembly GCF_021462225.1 of Girardinichthys multiradiatus. Classification (NCBI taxonomy): domain Eukaryota; kingdom Metazoa; phylum Chordata; class Actinopteri; order Cyprinodontiformes; family Goodeidae; genus Girardinichthys; species Girardinichthys multiradiatus. Next base: position 13,654,042 of record NC_061799.1, read on the forward strand.
ATACAACTCATGCAGACAGACGGCTCGCCTCTGGTCTTCCACTTTATCCCCTGGGTCCCTGTATTACCCCACCCCTTAGTTCTCTGAGAACAACACCTCTGAAGCCCACACATATGCACAATAAATCACACATGTACTTCTTTGAACAATTTTCGTTTTTTATTTGCTGACTTTTGACGCTGAAAAGGTTTCCACGTAAGCATACAAGAATATTGCCATGGTGTATCCTTTGGTTTTTCTGTGCACTGCATTTGCAAACATGAGTGCATAAAAGAAACATACCGGTTTTCTGAAGTCCATTCTGCTTCACAAGGCAAAGCAACAGTTAGGCTGCACAAACATGCTGCAAAAGTAAGTCTTTTGCAGCCTCTAACATGTTTTTTTTATAGGATTGCCCTTTATTCAGCTCCATTCATTTTTCCACCAAGTCTGACCAGCTTCTCTGTGGCTGCTGAAGAAAGGCATTCCAAGAGCCTGATGCGTCCACCGCCATGTTTCACCATGGGGACTGTGTGTTTAGGGTGAAGTGCAGTGTTAGTTATCCAACAGACAACATTGTCCATGTAGCACTTATTATCACATGTTTGCTGCGACCTCTATTGGGCAACTAATTGGGAACTCTTTTGGCTTTCATTCAAACGATTATTTTGGTTTTGTTACTTTTCCATAGAGGCCAGATTTTAGGAGTGTGCAAGTAATAGTTCTCCTTTCAGCATATTCTCCCACCTGAGCTGTGGGCCTCTTCAGGTCCTCCAGAGTTATTGTGGGTTTCTTGGCTGCTTCTTTAAATAATGCTCTCTCACATATTAATTTTTTGTCTATTTAATGTTTGTTTTTAAGTAATTTTGTAGTGCCTACATTTCTAGTCATTGTGGTGGTGGTGTTCTTTGTTCCCTGGTTTACTCAATAATGCCTTGGTTTCATACACAAGCAGATCTGTTCCTAATCTTACTTACTCGCCTGTGTTGTATTCTGTCATCAGACTCCCCAGTATATATATACTCCTTGGTTCAGTTACTCCCTGTCAGATCTTCTGTTGTCCACACCCTGCTGTCACCAGTCCATCCCGGGCTCTTCAGTTCTGTTCTTAAACTTGCTTTTTCACTACGCTTCTGCCATGTTCTTCCGTTGAATAATAAACTGAATTTGACTGCACTGTTTGATCGTTAGGATTATTTGGAATGTATGTACCTGACTTGAAATCTGTATGATTTGATTGAATTGACTTTGTAAAGTGCCTTGAGAAGACATGTGTTTGAATTGGTGCTATATAAATAAAACTGAATTGAAAGGAATTCTCTGCATTTGGGTTAAGGTCAAGTTTATTTATGTAGCACATTTCCAACAGTTCATGCTGAACAAAGTGCTTTACAAACTAAAATTCAACAAAAAAAAAGCACACCAATAGTGAAATAAAAATATAAAACAACTAAAAAACAACAATACAATAAGTCAATTAAAACACCGCAAACAACGACAGGATGTTAAAACAAAATGCTTAGATCAATATGTGCTAAAAGCCGGTCCATATGCATCATCAGTACAAATTCCAGTGTTTCAGCAGATCTAATATTTAGAAACAGACTCTTCCAGAGTCTGGGACCTGTCACTGAGAAGACCTTGGAATGGATAGCATCAGTTTTGTACTGGACCTTATGGTTCTTCTTGGAGCATGAACAACTAGGAACTCAGACAAGTAAAAATGGGTTTTGATATTTCATGATTTAAAAACAAAATGGAAATTTGTAAACTGGGTATTGCAAGTAACAGGAAGCCAGTGTGGAGAGGCCAACACTGGGGTTATATGCTCTATCTGTTTTGTACCAGTCAGTAGAGCAGCTGCATTTTTTACAAACTGAAGACAATGAGCAGAGGATGGGTCCAAACCTAAGTACAGAGAGTCACAGTAGTCCAATAAGTAAGTAATGAACAGATGGATAGCATGTTCAAAGACATTAGCTGGAAGGTATGGCTTTACATTAGATAGCTGTCTCAGATGGAAAAGGCTAGATTGGACTACTGGATTTACCTGCCCACACAGTTTAAATTAACCATCAGGGTATTTGCTGAGGTTTAGAACGTTTGTCTTACAATAACAGAATAAAAGGGCCTTAAAATCTTGAAAAACAGAGTTGCCAAAAATTATCATTTCTGTTTTGTTTTTATTTTTTTTAAAGTGACACCCACTTTTTAACATCATGGCAATGTATTATTGGCTAAAATGAGTCGAAGGCGAATAAATCTGCAAGTTATCTGCAAAGCAGTGAAATAAACAGTTATACCGTGAAAGAATTTCCTGCAGAGTCAACATATATAGTGCAAAGGGGGCTGGGTCCAGAATTCAGCCTTGAGGCACCCTAAAGTCCTTCCAGATAAGAAGGACTGAAACCACAGAAGGACACATCCTTTAAGGCCAACACATGATTCCAGCCGGAATAGGACAATATCATCCTGCTTTACATTTCCACAACTTTATGCTTGATCTTTCTGCTGTGTTCTTTTGTCATCACAATGATTTTTATTCACTAATGTTTTCTAACCAACTGCTGAGGACTTCTCAGAACAAGTGGCTTTATGCAAAGAATAAATCACACACAGGTATGCTATTGTATATTTACTAAGTATGGTGGCTTTCAAAGCCACTGGATTTTAATGAGAGATATCAAGGCAAAAAGGATATGCAGGCCAAGGTTTTCCGATAGCTCTAGGTTGTGAACCATAATAGCCTTAGTCAAAATATAACACATAGGCTGTAGACATTTTGTGTGGTTGCCTTTAACTGAACGATATACATGTACAAAACAAGATTGTTAGTTTTAGTAGTCACTGTCTAAGAACACCTTTATCTTCTTAAAATATAGACAAACTAGCTTTTGCACAGAGTTGTATCATTTTCCTGCATTTTCTACACAAAGAGGAGAAATCTCACATTGCAGTTGCTCTTTGATCTCTCCTGAAGACACAAAAAAAACACAGGGTGCTCGTGTCTTTGTGAGAACGCCTGAAGCAAGACACTAAATATCACTCAGAAAGATGACCACAAAGTCCAACCTTCAAATGAGGTGTCATGATTATTCAGGATCCAGGATGTGAGTTAATAACGTGGGCCTTACATGAAGTAAGCCAATGGGCATTGTGTCCGTGGCGTTTGTGTACAGACAATGTGTACATTTAGCCAAAAACAGCAGGACTGTAATCCATGTTTGCATTAATCCTAAACAAGCCAAGCATTGTCTCACTGTTTGCTTGAGTATGAGTGCTGAGTTTATCCACTTGCTTGTAAAAATCGGGACAACAATAACAGGCACACTGGACACTTCCCCTTTAACAAACTGACATCTTAGATACAGGATTAGGACATAGGTCAGCTTCTGTCAGTTACAAGTGTTACAATCTGATTACTGAATGATCACCTACAGAGGAGTTAGGAGGGGACAAAGACAAAGACAAGGGTTCGTTCACAGCTGAACAGCTGATATCCTGAAAGGAAATTAACAACATCCTAATTGTTTCAGTGGGATAGAAATCAGCCCTCAGATCTGACTGTTGAAGAAACTGCTCTGGTTTTCAAGCTGCCTAAAGGTTGTTGTAAAAACTGTTAGTACTCAGTCTAAGTCATAGACAGATGCATAGGAAATAAAATGTATATATGAATTGTATCTTAAAATCAGGAGCATTTCTTTGATATTTGCAGAATTTTTAAGCTATCACCTCTCGCTCTCTTTTATGCAGACTTTCAATTAAGCTTTTGTCAGCATGTTTCTGGAAACATCATAAAGCATGCAGATGAAATAGATGTAACTAAATGTAATTAAATGTATAGTTCTGTGACAACCAGTTTCTATATAATGGTTTAATTTATTAAGGAAAAAACACAAATAAAACCAAACTGGACCTGAAAAAGTGTTTGTCACCTTAATAAACTGTGATTAACCACATTATTGGTTCAGTTTCACAACCTGCATCCATAACTTATTACTCTCAGACCAGTAGAAATAGGAAATCACTTAAACACACAACACTGACAACATGAAGTGCGCTTAAAGTTCCCAAAGAAAGTACACACCATGCCTGGATCTAAAGAAATGTAAGTACATGCAAGAAACAGGAGTCATTAACATCTATCAGTGTGGAAAGGGTATCAAAGTCATTTTTAAGGCTTTGGGATTCCAGTGGACAAACGTGAGACTGACTGACAATGTAAAACTCAAACTTTTTAAAGGTTGATGTCCCATTAAATCCACTGCTAACCTAACAGTTTTTTCAGAAAAAGAACATCAAAGGCATATGGATTGACAAAATGCTTCCATATATTGTATGTTTCACTAATTTAGTTAAGAAATTCGAATCAAAGAAGAGTTTTTATTTTAGAAATAAATCATATTTCACATTTTCTGTAAAGCAAAAGCTTGTGGAAGCCACCTATTTGTCATAGGTGCAGTCATACAGCATCTTCCACTTTAGTCCCTCACTCACCACTGCACTGTATTTGTAGGCAACATTTCTGGTTTATGTTAATCTATAAAGCTTTGCTCCGTAAACTCTTACAGTATCCTAACACCCTTTTGTCTATAAGCTCTGTAAACTACCATCCTACCACCTACCTCCAAGTGGTTGCTTTTAAATGTTCCCTGGGTTTCAACAGACTTTGGTAAAACAGCAGTCTCCCATCATGCACCTTGGTCATGGAATAATCTCAAAAAATCTCTTAAATTACAAACATTCATATCATAAAGAATGCAGTGAAGGTGGAATGTCCCTGTTTTTGTTGAGAGCTCACTCAATTTTAACTTTAATGTTTTCTTCCATTTTATTGTGTGATTGCATTGTCAATGACTGTACAGGTCCTTCTCAAAATATTAGCATATTGTGATAAAGTTCATTATTTTACATAATGTCATGATGAAAATTTAACATTCATATATTTTAGATTCATTGCACACTAACTGAAATATTTCAGGTCTTTTATTCTCTTAATACGGATGATTTTGGCATACAGCTCATGAAAACCCAAAATTCCTATCTCACAAAATTAGCATATCATTAAAAGGGTCTCTAAACGAGCTATGAACCTAATCATCTGAATCAACGAGTTAACTCTAAACACCTGCAAAAGATTCCTGAGGCCTTTAAAACTCCCAGCCTGGTTCATCACTCAAAACCCCAATCATGGGTAAGACTGCCGACCTGACTGCTGTCCAGAAGGCCACTATTGACACCCTCAAGCAAGAGGGTAAGACACAGAAAGAAATTTCTGAACGAATAGGCTGTTCCCAGAGTGCTGTATCAAGGCACCTCAGTGGGAAGTCTGTGGGAAGGAAAAAGTGTGGCAGAAAACGCTGCACAACGAGAAGAGGTGACCGGACCCTGAGGAAGATTGTGGAGAAGGGCCGATTCCAGACCTTGGGGGACCTGCGGAAGCAGTGGACTGAGTCTGGAGTAGAAACATCCAGAGCCACCGAGCACAGGCGTGTGCAGGAAATGGGCTACAGGTGCCGCATTCCCCAGACCTGGGCTACAGAGAAGCAGCACTGGACTGTTGCTCAGTGGTCCAAAGTACTTTTTTCGAATGAAAGCAAATTCTGCATGTCATTCGGAAATCAAGGTGCCAGAGTCTGGAGGAAGACTGGGGAGAAGGAAATGCCAAAATGCCAGAAGTCCAGTGCCAAGTACCCACAGTCAGTGATGGTCTGGGGTGCCGTGTCAGCTGCTGGTGTTGGTCCACTGTGTTTTATCAAGGGCAGGGTCAATGCAGCTAGCTATCAGGAGATTTTGGAGCACTTCGTGCTTCCATCTGCTGAAAAGCTTTATGGAGATGAAGATTTCATTTTTCAGCACGACCTGGCACCTGCTCACAGTGCCAAAACCACTGGTAAATGGTTTACTGACCATGGTATCACTGTGCTCAATTGGCCTGCCAACTCTCCTGACCTGAACCCCATAGAGAATCTGTAGGATATTGTGAAGAGAACGTTGAGAGACTCAAGACCCAACACTCTGGATGAGCTAAAGGCCGCTATCGAAGCATCCTGGGCCTCCATAAGACCTCAGCAGTGCCACAGGCTGATTGCCTCCATGCCACGCCGCATTGAAGCAGTCATTTCTGCAAAAGGATTCCCGACCAAGTATTGAGTGCATAACTGTACATGATCATTTGAAGGTTGACGTTTTTTGTATTAAAAACACTTTTCTTTTATTGGTCGGATGAAATATGCTAATTTTGTGAGATAGGAATTTTGGGTTTTCATGAGCTGTATGCCAAAATCATCCGTATTAAGACAATAAAAGACCTGAAATATTTCAGTTAGTGTGCAATGAATCTAAAATATATGAATGTTAAATTTTCATCATGACATTATGGAAAATAATGAACTTTATCACAATATGCTAATATTTTGAGAAGGACCTGTATACCTCTTTTACATTGTTATTTTTATGGCTTCCACCTTGGCCAGGTCTCCTTTGTAAAACAGATTTTAATCTCAGTGGGACATCGTCGTTAAATAAACGTAAGCAAACAAACTAAATCACACCTACAGTCAGGCACGGTACTGGAAATGTGATGGTCTTGTACTGCTTCGTTCTTTCAGGACCTGGACAACTTACCATAATTGATTAAACCATGTATTGAGGCCTCTAATAGAAAATCCTGAAGGAGAATATCCAGCCATCAGTTTGTGACCTTAAGTTGAAACTCACTTGGGTTATATAGAATGTAAGTAGCAATGTAGTTGGACCAAAATGCTCTAAAACAAAGTGAAACAAGTCAAAAATCATATTCAAAAATCCCCAATATAATGAGAAAAAAGATTATATGAAACATAAATTTAAAACACAATAAAAACAAAGTTAACATTAATTAGAAATGTACTAAAACAAATAAATCACAGGAATATTTACAATAAGAAGTTCAGGAGGTTTTAAAGCTGTCCAATGTGTGAGTGTTCCTTGTCTGCAATAGTAAATAGTTCCAGAGTGGCTCCTGGTACTGCAAAGGCACTGTTACCCCTATTTTTGCATTTGCTATGTGCAACATGCAATAGCATCTGGTGTGTAGATCTGAGTGCTCTTGTTAGGGTATGGTGGAATAGACGTCCTTATGATTGTCCTTCAGATAAGCAGGTGCCAGCCGATGTAAGGCTTTATAAGCAATCAATAAAACCTGAATGGATGGATTCTGTAATAAACAGGAATACAGTGGAGTTAAGCCAAAATGGGTGTATTACGTTCACCCTTGCTCACTCCAGTAATTAGACGTGCAACTGCATTTTGTACCAGAAACAAGCAATGAAGCAATTGATCTAAACTCACATACAAGGAATTGCAGAAATCCAGGTGGGCAGAAATGAAAACATAAATAACTCGAGGTGACAGCTAGGCTAAAATTCTCAGCTGGGAAAAGCTTGATTTTACAATGGTGAGGGTGTGTGTCACAAACTGTTGTTCAACTTGCCTGCTACTAACGTTCTCTCACCCCTAAGAGGCGCTGGAGCTGCAGACCGGAGTTTTGACAGGTGTACGTCGTTGCTTCATCAGCTGAAGGACTATATGAGGGTGGTTCTCTGGCTTTTCTACGCCTGAGTGTTTTTGCCTACTGTGGTAGTGTTTACCTGGCCAGCATCTTCTGAATTCTGGAAGCTCCACTTGTTTTTTTTTTAGCCTTGATTAACTATCTGTCTCTTCCCTTCGTCATAGGCTGTTCACGCCAAGCTGGGTTTCCCCCTCCTGAACTCACCTCCTGTCAAGATTGGAATCTGCTGCATCTGGCAACTGCCCTTGCGAGTCCTCCAGCTGAAAGCGCAACCAGTCCACCCACCTTGCTACCTGGAACATCAGAGCGCTCCAACCATTTCCGCGCAGGCTCACACCCCAGACTTGAACCGGCTCTTTCCCCCTGGCGGATCGATCGCCTCCCAAAAAGTGAGCATAGATCTTTGCTTGAATTACCCAATCTGTTCCTCCGCTCACCTCTGTTCTTCTCTTACAGCCTGACTCCTGATCACTCGGCTCACCTCGTTCCTGAGACTAAAAAGAAATAAAAACTATAAATTTATTCTTCTCTGTCTGTGTGTCCTCTGCATGTGGGTCAAGTCGGCCTTAAAAACTATGACGGTGGGACTGTCCATTTTAAAAGAACTGTCAATTGTCACACCAGGGTTTTTCACAGAGGATTTCATAGAAGGAGCCAGGAAGCCAAAAAGGATCAGGGTAATTTTTTAATCAGTTTGTCTTAATAAAATAATCTCAGTTTTGTTCTCATTTAAGTTAAGAACATTTAAGTTCAGTAATGGTTTTAAGTCATCTAAGCTATTTAATAAAGGCTACAGTGATTTGTTAAGTCCTATTTTTAAGGACAGATAGATTTGTAATCTGCATAGCAGTGTAATGATGTAATGTTTGGTAATGATGGAAGCCAAAGGTAACACATCCAGTGAAAACAGGGCCCAGGATAGACCCTTGAGGGACTCCACTGGCAAGTAGAGTTGCAGCCAGAGAGTATCCTGTCACTTTTCACAAGTGATTTGGTTGTTGTTTTTGCTTACATTTTGATAAATTTCTCGTAATCAGCCCTTTTATCTGGACTGATGTTAGTTGCCATTTTAGGTCAAGTCCTACTATTTCATGGTTTTGTGATTATCGTAGTTTTACTTTGTATCTCTGTCCAGCTCACTGAAGTTTACTTGTTTCCCACTCTCAGCAGCAGCCACAATGCAATCCAGCTCATTCAGCCCACCCATCCCTGCTCATCACACTCATGCCACTCAGCCACTTCCACTGCTTTATAGCATCTGTTGGTCATTGTTTCTCTGCTGGATTGCTCCGTTTCTGTTCTATTGCTATGTCTGTTTCATTGCCTGATTTTTGCCTATGCTGCTTGTGCAGATCTTATCATGTCAAGTATTTGCCTTTTTTTGTTTGCACACTTCATGTTCTGTTTTTATTGTGCCATGCTGTGAGTTTTTTGCCTCTTCATTTTTATTAAAATTCTTCCAATCACCATGCCGCTCCAGAGTTTCAGTCTGCACCGTGGTCCAGCTTCGAAACCACAAATTATTACATGTCCATTCATCTGGAAGGCAAAAAAGCTAATTCAACTAAATGGCTTAATCACGAACAAAATTATGGACATGTAGTGGCTTGGTCAAATTCTTGACTGAAATCCAATTGAGATGCTGCAACATGACCTTAAACGGGCCATTCCCGCTAAAAAAAAAAAAAAAAAACGACCTGAATTAAAAGACTTTTGCAAAGACAAGAGAGCCAAATATCGTTCACATCTATTTCTAAGGAGTGCATAGCCAGTTTTCCGACTTTATGGCCATCTTTTGCCTGTGAAATTGCCACTGTAGTCTATAAAGCGATAAATGACTCAAATCAATATTGGGAATAAACAGTCCTGATCAGGGCATCCCTAGAATGAACTTTAGTTTTTAAATTCCATTTAACTCCAGTTGTCCAGTTGTGATTGTATTTCTCATAGTTTAATGAAATTAGAAGTGCGGGGTTATTCTTGCAGCCTGACAACATTTCTGGTCAAACGGAACTTAACAACTTCCCCGTCTGTGCCCTGAGGTGCATGTGTGTTGTCTAACACCTTCTGTTGATCTTTACATTATCTATTTGCTGATTACAGAAAGCACAATGCAAACAAAACCTATCATTAACTTATAGTCAGGCTTTGGAAAGATTAGTTGTGACTCCGTAAAAGCCGGCTGTTACCTAATATGTTATGCTGATATTCTTTAGCCCAAACATAACAACAATATACACTGCTACATCTGTAAGATATCCCAGCGAGGTTTAGTTACATTTACAGTTGACAAACATATTTGCATGTTGAAGGTTAGATCATGGTATTTAGAAATGAATATCTAGTCCACTGTTGTGTCTTAGTAAGCCTGGAATGAAACTGACCAACACGATGCGGTGTATTCTTTGCCATGGCCCCACCTAATATGTCAACAGTTTGTCTTTTCTTCACACCAGGTTGGTGGGATTAACGTGGATGCATCTCAGGATCAACTGTGAGCGTGGATAAAGCAGAGGTTGTTTTTTTTCCATACAGGAGCAGGATGTGAATGTTGCTTTACGCTGGCCGGATGAAGTGGGTGTGCTTTAAGCTGTGTAGCAGGTGATAAGAAGATGTCAGTTTACACCTGCAGTCAACAAGTTTGTTTCTGTAGGTTTTGGATTGTTTTGTTTATTGAACAAAGCAATCCAATCCAGCTGAAAATCTACACTTCTTTACATGTATGTAATATATTACTTTAAAGTGTGTAGAACTGTTATGGCTGTGTTATGTGGATCTTTATTAAATTACTTTATAACACAAAAGTGATGACTTTAGTGGCATGTGAGGGGGTTAAAGTATCACAAGTTTTCTGGGCTGATTTAAGGAGGAAATTAGGTCTACCAACTGACACATACTCATGTTCCACCCCTGCTAGCCCATTATCTCATGTTGTCATCTCTCCCTTTCAAGATATGGGGATCCTCTGGCAAAACCCCCAGACCCCCACCTCTTTGCTTGGCACACACACACAGTGGGCCAGTGTTTTTCCCTTGGGGGGTTGACCAAGATGAAAGACGGTGTGGTGAGGGGTTACTAAAGCAGAAGATGAAACAGATGACATGACCTCACCCCTCGTCTTGTCTTTTGCTCTTCTCATTTCTTATATAAACCACTGGCATTTCTTTTTAGCATCGAGGTAAACTTCAGTTTTTGCTACGACACAAAATACAACACTTTAAAAGATTCATACTCTTTTTTTATATGTTCTCATTCAACAATGATACACTTCAATATATTTTATCAGGATTCTATGTGACAGACCAACAGAACATAACACGTGTAGTGGAAGAAGAGGGATGGAAAATGGTGACATGAATTGTGATTCATCCCTTTGATCTGAAACTTGTAATTCAAATCCAGTTCAGCTAACTGACTTTAAAACTCACCTAATTAGTGAAATGTAATTTAGTCTCAGTAAATCCAGTTATTTTTGAAGGAGGTTTATTTGACATCGGTAAACAAACAGCATAATGAAGACCAAGTAATTCAGCAGACAAGTCAAGGATGAAATTACAAGAGTCCTGTAATCCTGTACAAGTTGAAAAGACTGAACAAAATTGGTAATGTAAACCTTAGAGCAGGGGTCTCCATCTCCAGTCCTTGAGAGCTACTGTCCTGCAGCATTTGCATCCCTGCTCCAACATACCTGAATCACATGAATGGCTCATTACTAGGCCTTTCCCAAACAAGATGGCACACTGAAGAGTTCATTTAATCATTTGATTTAGCTGTGTTGGAGCAAGGAGTTGCAGAGCGCTAGTTCTGGAGAACTGGAGTTGGAGAGCCCTGCTTTACAGAGTACCTGATCAGTCTTACTTGAGTCAAACATTGTTTATAGTGAAACACTCCCACCCTGTGGAACCCTGGTGTTACTGCAAGGGTGGCATTTGCTAGTGCCGTGACCATAAGAGTCATATTGTTTAACCCTTGTGTGGTGTTCGGGTCTGTGGGACCCATTTTCATTATTTATTGAAGGAAAAATGATACAATTAATTTAAATTAATTGTAAATTTGTTTCCACTCATATCATGATTTTAATTAAGTGTTTGATTGTGAGGCATTAAAAATCACTAAATGCAAAGGGTCCACTAGACCCAGAAACATTGGCTGAGTAAAAACAATATGAACACCACACAAGGGTTAAGGTTTTATGATTCAATAGCTGTACTACAATAAAACCAGAAGTGTTGCTAAATATAATGCCATACTGGGGCATAATCCCCAGCTGTGAGATGGTCTATAATAACCTATAGTCGCTGTAGCCTCCTCATTATTGTCACTGTTACACACATACAAAGATTACAGATTACAAAGATTACATTGAAAGGGTTAGGATTACATTGGAAAATGTATAACAACATTTATTTAAACAAAACTGTAGTTTTTGGTACATAATTGTAGAGTAAGTGAGGAAAAGTTGAAGGAATAAAATACATGGTTTTCCAAGCTTTTTAACACTAAAAATCTGAAAAATGTGGGGTGCATTTGTAAACCAGCTTCAGGTCTTTTAGCTCATGTCTCTAACAGCTTTGCACATAGATACTGTAATTTTTGGCTGTTCTTCTTTACAAAATTCAATTGGTTTTAATGTAGAGATACCCTGTATTTAGCTCCGTCTATCTTCCCATTTACTCTCCTGCTAAAAAAAGCATAATCCCACCATCAAGCTTTTACCATTAGGTTACATGGAGGGTTGATTGTATATTTAGGGTCTAAGTTTTCCATCACCTTTGCTTTGCATTTAGGCAACTGCCAATGTTGATATAAAATGTATTTCACTTTTCTTTCACCTTCTTACTCTGATTTTCTATTTTTTCTGCAACTGAAGTAGCAAAACTGGTGATTTCATTCCAATTTTTGTTAGAAAAACAAACTGGGAGGAGCTTTGGACGACATAAAAGATCCTAATGGCTTTTAACCAGCCTTCAGGGGCTTCTTCTGTCATCTGGTTCAATTTCCTGCCTCTTTCTGCAGGCGCCTCCTGAATAGATTGCCTGGTATCCCTGGCACCCAGCCTACAGCTAAATACCCACAGTCCTTTTGAACTGGCCAATACTATGTGTGTGAGTCATTAAAAGAATATGTACTTTGTGTCCAAATGTGTGCACACACGTGTGTACTTACAGGTCTGTTCACATTCGCTGCATGCATACTAGTATATATGTTGTATGAGCCTTCATGAGGTGCTGGGTGGAAGAGGGGACATGGAAGGCACTATTAAGTGTCATATTGATTCCTCTGTGTGGGCTTGTGCTTATAAAATCTGTACATCCTCGTTAGGACTCACACTGTCTGACCCCCAAAACATATGGCATCACTAAGCGTCAGAGCTGCACTATTGGAAGACCAAAAAAAAATAAACACAAAAACAAAACAAAAGCTCTTGTTGTTTTCATGCATTAGATGATAGGAACCAGTCTAAACTACAATTCTAAATGTGACATATTTGATAAGAGAAATAGCTCTTTTTTTCTTAAAGTTTCTAATAAATGCTGTGTTCCATTCACACTTTGCTTCTGAGACTTTATTGTTTTCTTTATTATATATAATTTTAAAGTTTTAGCTTAAATAGACCACAATCTTGTCACAACCAGCGGTTCAGTGAAGGCCTCAGAGGTTTGTTAGAACACATGAGTGAAAGAAACAGCCTAATGAAGACCAAGGAACATAGCAGACAGGTCGGGGATGAAGTGTTGGAGACGTTTAAAGCAGTTAGGGTATAAAACAATGTCCCCCACTTTAAACATGTTACCATAAACTGCCTATCAGTCCATTATACAAACATGTAAACCTACAAAGGCATGGTCATCCACCTAAAGTTACAGCCAGCCCATGAGAGCATAATGGGAGAAGCAGCCAATGGCCCCATGGTAACTCTGGTTGGAACTCAGGTTGAAGAATCTGTTAAAACGACAACTATTAGTCATTAACTCCACAAATCTGGCCTTTACGGAAAAGAGAGTGGTAGGAAGAAAGCCATTGATGAAAGAAACCATAAGAATTCAACATTTGGCAAAAGCTATTAATGGGAGGCAGCAAACACAGAAGAACGTGCTCTGGTCAGATGGGACCAAAGTTAATTTTATTAGCCTAAAATCAAAACACTGTGTGCGGTGGAAACTAACACCTCACATCGCCCTGAACACACCATCATCATGGTTAAACATGTTGGTGGCAGCATCATGCTGTAAGGAGGCTCCTATTCAGCAAGACAGGGAAGTTGGTCAGAGCAGATGAGGAAATGGATGGAGCCGAATCAGATTTTGTATTTGTAAGAAAAATTAAAAACCATACATCATTTTTCTTCCATTTAACAATTATGCACTACTTTGTGCTGGTCAGTGATAGCAGGCTTACATTATAAAACAATACCTTAAAATGTGACAAATTTCACGTAAAGACGAGATGTGGTAAAAATTCAACTGATAGAAAGATTTTTGCAAGTAATACGTCCACGCAACATTTGCATTGTCATTAACCAGTCAATTATCATAGATTGAAACAATCTTGTAAGCTTATGAACTTTATGTGGATATTTTCCACTGACTGCAAGTAATAAATAACAGTCACAATTATAAGTACCCAAATTATTAATTGGGTACATAGCTAACTGCTACTTGTATAGTCAGTGCATCATTTTTGCCCAAAATGTTCTACAAAGCATTATTCCTTTTTTGATTACCTCTCCTTCATGACTTTATTACCATCTGACAGCACTTAAAGGAGCTCTTACAGTGTTGGATCTCCAGGCTGGATTTAACAAGGCCCTGCCATGGCTTGAGCTTTTGTTTGAAGATTGGATGCAGATCTGAGCCGCAGTTAGTTGTAAGAGAGAGAATATTCTGCAGTGGTTCTCTCCAATTGGACTTACAAGCCTCAAGAATTTCTGTTTGTTTGGACCTGTAGGATTTTCTAAAGTGCACAAGTAAACTCATACACAGAGTTTTCCTGGACAGAGATGGAATCTAAGGATCTGATTTCAGATGTCTGACAGCAAGAGTAACATTATTTATGGAAACGTTGGTGTCAGGTAAAAACCTCTAGATGGCAATAGTGTCCTGCGGTTGCTTTCTTAAAAAAGCAATGAATCTGTTCCTAACTACTATCCACATGTTTAAAGATTGCTTCTTGTAGGTATTGTTACTTACCTATTACTCATCTCACTTATCTCACTAGACCATATGAAGGCACAATTATACCTAACCATCTCTTTTGTTGCATCTTTTTCTGTATCAGTTTCCCGATGCCATCTTGATCCTCTAACACCTTGTGGTTTTGGGAGCGATGTAGCTACCATGTTGCCATACATTCCTGTCTTGATTTCAATAAAGTCTTTCAAGCAAGACCCTTGTTGCTGTGGTTTCCCACTCAGGAACGAGGTTTTGTCAGCATCTGACAACACTTGTGTTAATGACAGACTCTGACAATAATCGAACACTCATACATGTCGGTATTTCCCTTTATAGAAAACACTTTGGTCTGGCAGCTTCTGTTAGTCACAGCAGGAGTTTCTGTCAGTCTGCAGTGGTTGGAGAAAACATTTATGATGCTGGTCTGCTGACTAGTGGAATGTATTATGCACTATACAAATAGATTCATTCACAGCGAAAACCACTCATTCAAATATTATGTTAATATCATCTTTTTACCAACTCCGTACCGAACTCATCCTCTATGGTTCTTCTGTTGTTTTCGCTCTGCAGTAAATCCTTGCTGTCATTATTAGTGGCAGACCTACAGACCTAGACTTGCTTAGAACTAATGGTTCATGAGAATGCATTGCAAACCCTTCAGAGAAATAAGATCAACTTGCCTTCTAAGGTCTTTCACAATTACACCATGTGCACAATTATTAGGCAACCTTTAAAGATTCACTTTATTATTAAACTACAGTGTTCTCAGTCAATACAAAATGCTATTAGCTATATGTTCAAAATTAAAGCAGGTATTACTTTGCAGAATTCTTATGCAATTAAATGAAATCTTTTACATTTTCCCATCCCACCGTGTTTATTTTTGTCTGTTAGAGGGAAAGTAATAAGTCAAAATTTACAAATAAACATTTCTGACCCTTAAAAAGACATCTGTTACCAATAGAGCTACCCATCTTTTTCAGTAACGACCATATACTTTCCATTCATGGAGTCTATTAGTTTGTTGATGAGCAAATGTTTGTGCAGCAGCACCCCCAGCATCCCTGTCACTGTCCAAAGAGATGTACAGCTTTTATTCACCATAAATGTCCCATCTAAGAAGGATCCATAAGTTTCCAGTACGGTGGTTTAGATCAGATTAGGGAGTAGACCATTTCATTCATCGTTCATCTTTAAGGCATTTACTTGCTAGCAACACAGTACAGTACTTCAATACATGCAATGTTGTCCTGAATTAAAGATGCAGATTTTTTCCAGAATCACTGCTGGAAGAAAGTGTCTTCTAAAATCTAGCTGGGGGTTAATTTTGAGTCCATCCTCAACCTAAAAAAGCTCCAATAGCTTATATTTAACAATACCAGCTCATAGCAGTACACCACCTCCACCTTTCTGGTGTCTGAGTCAAAGTGGAGCTATGTGCCTGTTACTTATCCAGCCATCTGTTATGTAAAGAGAGACTCTTATGTCATAAGTCCATAAAACCTTGAAAAAACCTGTCTCGAAGTTTTAAGTAATGTGTCTTGTTCAGTGGTGATTTGGAAGCAGGTTTCAGCGTTCTTCACCTCGGTCATGTCTCTGAGCACTGAACACTTTACAGTTCTAGGGACTCCAGGTAGGTTGGAGTTCTGGAATAATAGAGCAATGGGGAAGAAGGGGTCCTAGTAGCGTCATGTTTGATTCTTCTCAACATGTTTGCTGTTACCCTGTTAACTAAACGTTGAATGGTTCTGTAATGATGTCCAAATATCTTGGCAATGTCAAGAATGAGTCACTGAAAGACTTTTGGAGTCTGTTAAATCTCTTTTTGACCCATTTGTGCTGAGGAATAGAAGCTACCTAACAATTAGGCACACATTGATATAACGGATAGATCTCCTACGGGACACATCGTCCCTCATAATAACAAATACACATCACCTGATATGGTTCAATCCAATAAACATTCATGTTTATACAGCTTGGAGGTGCAAAATCTGAGTACATGGATATTGTTGTGTTAAGAAAGATACAAAAACTGACCTTGAACGTATTTGGGCTTAGGAAAATAAAAACAATTGATTATTCCAAGACTGTTGAAACTTTTTAGGTGACATTAGATTGAACTAATCATCTTTTAATTAAGCAGAGCGCTTGTCCTTTCTAAAGTGGGTCCAGACAGTGAAGTTGTTACTATCTGTGTCTAGAATCTTCTCTCTCTCTGAAAAGTAAATGGTGTTTGAAAAAAGAATAGAATGTATTTTTCCTAAAGGCTATATAATGTAGAAGCGCCAAAAACAGTGTCTTTGTGCTTTTGAGACCTGAGTCCAGTCCAACAAAGTGATGAAGGAGAAATGAAGGAAGATGCAAGCAATGATTGACTGACCAGCCAGCACAGGGCTGAAGAAGAGGTGTGCCCAGTCAAACTAACCAAGCCTGGATCAACTTGGTTAAAATTCACTAGTGTAGTGTTATTTTCTGAAACCTTTCATCTATAACCTTTCAGCAGGAGAAGATAAAGGAGTTGTTTCTAAAGTCTAGTTTTCTGAGAAGTGACACAATACCCATGACTAAGAGTCAGAGAGAGAGAGAGAGAGAGAGCAAGGTCAGGTATTTAGAAAATCTAAACTATGTATGTAAATCAAGTTTACCTTTCCAGAGAGAGAGAGGGAGACCATTTGATAAAGTTAAATCCTTCATCAACTAAAGAAAACCTGAATGTTCATTCTCCTACTCTGTGGAAATTCCCTTGTGGTCAAATTGTTATGTTTGGTTGTTTTCGTCTGGGTACTTAATTGATCATATATTAATATGATTACTAATAGTTTAGTTATTTATTCTTTTAGTGACTAGAACTAACATAAATAAGTTTCTAATTAAAATGTTAATATTGTGATTCTAAGAAAAATTTATTTTTCACAATATATTCCTTTGATTTCTTTCATGCGAATTAGGCTACACATCCTTTCCCACGTGCTAAAAAGCTGATGGTGTTTTCTCCTCCACAGAAAAACTGACAGTGATGATAGCGACCCTGAAATCAAATATACAGGGAAATTCTGCAGACGGTTACAATATCACTGAAAACCTCACAGCAGAAGTGATACCTTTGACTCTAGAGTTGTGGTTGCATGACATGATTTTCAAAGGTGACGGTGAGGTGAATCAGGCCAGGGCTGCAAGGTGGTGTGACTATCAATGAACATGGCATAGTCATTATGAGTATGGGCAGCTGCCATATTGAACATGGGGAAGGTACAAGAGAATGCCTTAAGGGTGTGGAAAGTAGGATTTAAAAACAAATTTATCAGATGCAAACACCTTAGTAGGATCATAATTACCTTCATGCTGACAGAGGTCTTTCAAACTTGCTGCAAACCACCCACAGTCTAATATGTCAAATAGGTCTTTGAGAGTTTAGAGCAGCCTTGTCGTGGTCTGAAAGGCGCTTTCCTCTCTTGATTCTGATTCATCATTGGCAGTCTGATATTTCTTCATCAGACTTCTCTTTTATTTAAATGCATAGTTAAATTCTTACTGTTAATCTTAACTTCGATTGTTTCTTCATGAGGTACAATGCATCTTGTGACTGTGGATTCGATCCATTTTGCAGTATCACAAATGCTTGTCAACAAATACTATTGACTCCTCCCATGAGTGAATGATCAGATAAAATAGAAAAGCATAATGCAAGCACATACAGGTCCTTCTCAAAATATTAGCATATTGTGATAAAGTTTATTATTTTCCATAATGTAATGATGAAAATTTAACATTCATATATTTTAGATTCATTGCACACTAACTGAAATATTTCAGGTCTTTTATTGTCTTAATACGGATGAATTTGGCATACAGCTCATGAAAACCCAAAATTCCTATCTCACAAAATTAGCATATTTCATCCGACCAATAAAAGAAAAGTGTTTTAAATACAAAAAACGTCAACCTTCAAATAATCATGTACAGTTATGCACTCAATACTTGGTCGGGAATCCTTTTGCAGAAATGACTGCTTCAATGCGGCGTGGCATGGAGGCAATCAGCCTGTGGCACTGCTGAGGTCTTATGGAGGCCCAGGATGCTTCGATAGCGGGCTTTAGCTCATCCAGAGTGTTGGGTCTTGAGTCTCTCAACGTTCTCTTCACAATATCCCACAGATTCTCTATGGGGTTCAGGTCAGGAGAGTTGGCAGGCCAATTGAGCACAGTGATACCATGGTCAGTAAACCATTTACCAGTGGTTTTGGCACTGTGAGCAGGTGCCAGGTCGTGCTGAAAAATGAAATATTCATCTCCATAAAGCTTTTCAGCAGATGGAAGCATAAAGTGCTCCGAAATCTCCTGATAGCTAGCTGCATTGATCCTGCCCTTTATAAAACACAGTGGACCAACACCAGCAGCTGACACGGCACCCCACACCATCACCGACTGTGGGTACTTGACACTGGACTTCTGGCATTTTGGCATTTCCTTCTCCCCAGTCTTCCTCCAGACTCTGGCACCTTGATTTCCGAATGACATGCAGAATTTGCTTTCATCCGAAAAAAGTACTTTGGACCACTGAGCAACAGTCCAGTACTGCTTCTCTGTAGCCCAGGTCAGGCGCTTCTGCTGCTGTTTCTGGTTCAAAAGTGGCTTGACCTGGGGAATGTGGCACCTGTAGCCCATTTCCTGCACACGCCTGTGCACGGTGGCTCTGGATGTTTCTACTCCAGACTCAGTCCACTGCTTCCGCAGGTCCCCCAAGGTCTAGAATCGGCCCTTCTCCACAATCTTCCTCAGGGTCCGGTCACCTCTTCTTGTTGTGCAGCGTTTTCTGCCACACTTTTTCCTTCCCACAAACTTCCCACTGAGGTGCCTTGATACAGCACTCTGGGAACAGCCTATTCGTTCAGAAATTTCTTTCTGTGTCTTACCCTCTTGCTTGAGGATGTCAATAGTGGCCTTCTGGACAGCAGTCAGGTCGGCAGTCTTACCCATGATTGGGGTTTTGAGTGATGAACCAGGCTGGGAGTTTTAAAGGCCTCAGGAATCTTTTGCAGGTGTTTAGAGTTAACTCGTTGATTCAGATGATTAGGTTCATAACTCGTTTAGAGACCCTTTTAATGATATGCTAATTTTGTGAGATAGGAATTTTGGGTTTTCATGAGCTGTATGCCAAAATCATCCGTATTAAGACAATAAAAGACCTGAAATATTTCAGTTAGTGTGCAATGAATCTAAAATATATGAATGTTAAATTTTAATCATGACATTATGGAAAATAATGAACTTTATCACAATATGCTAATATTTTGAGAAGGACCTGTAGGTTCCCATTTTTTATTACTGACAGTAGCAACATACAAACTATTTACTATAAGCAAAATAGGACAGCCGCCACTACAACAAAGAGCAAATATCTCAAAGTAAATGCATTTCTATGTCCATAAATAAAAAATTTTAAAAAATTGGGAAGGGGCATGTTGCTGTGTTGTGCTGGACATTGGCGGGGTCTGAGCTGGTGCCAGTGTTGAAGCCACGGATGGTTCAAGGGTAGAATCAGGGGAGCTTGAAGGGCCCGGGCAGAGCACAGACTTAGTGATGCACAAGCTATTTTATTTTCTTCATGCAAGAGATAATGGTGTTTCTTTCTGAATATCATTGTTCATTCAAAGTAACCTCACCACCGATGGGATGAGTTACATAAAAGATGCTTAAAGTCACAAAACACATCATCATCCATCGTGTAATGCAGTGGATGACTCCAATCAACTCTCCCTCCTGTTGCTCCTGGTCAGTCCCTGTACATGGTGTCCATTTGGTCAAACCACTTACAATGTTCTCGGTTTGAATCACTCCGGCCGTTGTGGTTTGGTAATTGCTATAAAGCATTTTAAGCTTCTCACCACATTGCTTTGGTGTTTGCTGGTACCCATAAGCAGCCAACAACGGAGTTGTTCCAGTGACGCAACCGATGGCGCAACCCTCTATTCAAACTGTGATTGATATGCTTCAAAGATTGGATTTCCAGCTCGCCTGGAACCCCGGCAAAGTAGGTACTATAACAGGAGCTGGCAGCCGCACTGAAAAGGAGCTTAAAGGATCACCGGTGGCAGTACCAATTCATTGGAGTGTGATAAATGAAGGCCAGCATTCATCTTCTAGCAAACTTTCAGAAGGTGCTTTACCACACTGCCTTGGCAAAACAGTTAGGCAACAGGTATCCATCTTTTTTATGGTCAAATGACATCAGCTTGCCAGTGCCTACACTTTGTTGTACATATTCAACCTCAAATTGTGATGACCAGTTTTTTGCAGACATTGGGTGAAATGTACCTTGATAATCTTTACATATAGCCCCTTCCAACTGGTTTGATTGTGTAATTACACTTCCACCCCAACTTTGCTGGAGTCCATGAAGGTCTCTTTCCAGATGAAGATATCTTCCAACAACCAGCCTGATGTGAATCCGGATCAGGTCTGAGCCATCATCACTAAATAAGTATTTCACTCGCTTGCCAAGGGCGCTGGAGGTTGGACTGGAAACTAAATTGGACAGTTTTCACATTTAAAATACCTGCAAGAAAACAACATGCTTCCTTAAACACATTTACTAAGAGAAATTAGGTGAACTACAAGAAATGCAATGGATGCCATTTGATATTTAGAGATTTAATGTCAATTGTATCTTACAAATGGGAAAGACGTGTACCATTTTCATGAACATACAAGACAAACTGGGACTGACACAAATTCATATCGTCTTTTATAACAGGAGGGGCAGAGTCCAATCAATGTGTTTTAATCAGGTGATCAGTGGATCCTGTTTAAAGTATTTTACATGTCGAGTGTAACTGTAGAATTACCTATGACCAAAGAAAACGCTACATTGTTGTCAAAGACTGGAAGTGATCCAGATCAGATTTCCTTGTTCTACAAGTTACCTATAATGTGGATTCAAACATTCATCTCTTAGATAACTATAGGTGAGCAGGAGAGCTTTTAAGATGTGGGCCTCATTGGTACATCATCCAGCTTTTGGAAAACCAATCTACCTTTGAGCGATGGAGTCTTTCAGACACCCAAATGGCATAAAATGAGTTAAAAAGGATAGAAATTGTGGATGTCTTTGCATTAAAGCTATATCGGTCAACCTTTTTCAAAAACAAACCCTTTTCTTCACCATCATGGTTGTGTGAAGAAGTCCACTTATGATATTTGAGAAGTTTTATTTGTCTTTTTTTTCAATATTTCTTACAACAATACAGACGTCACAGATTACATAGTTTTACAAACACAAAGCACACCACCATCTTGGCTGCTGATGCCGCTGCGGTAAAGGGAAAAGGGGGGAAAATGCTCTGGGTTGTTGAGATTGCCAGTACAGCCTTAGGCATCTTTCTTTTAAAGAGCCTTTACTCATTTGTTACCGCTTAGGACAAAAAAAAAAAAAAACAACTTCCCTTTGGACTTGTTTCTCAGGACCCTTTTATGCAGCACAGCATTATGGGAATATTAGAAAAAACGTTCTGAGACATGTAGGGGTTAAAGACTATGATCTGATCATTGCGTTACCCCAACTGAGACGAAGAAGAAAGGGTGGTAAACTGAAAAATGTTTCTCTGAACATTTGCACAGCTCTGCATGGTTTCAGGAAATCTTGGACAATAGCAAACTCTCCATTCAATAAAACTAACATTTGTCCTTGCTTTATGATCTAATCTGGTTTTCCAGTGTACCCTGCAGAAAAACTAGACCACCTACATCTCGACCATCTAATCTTGAGTAGTTTATTATTTTTATTATCTTTTTTTATTCCTGTACATTCAAATAAAACTTCAACAGATCTTGAAATGATCTTTTCTTTTTTCAAAAATACAGAAGGCTTTTTATTCCAGCCATTTTTTCCCCCCTACACACTTTTCCCAAACTGACTTCTGACTTAAAGAAAAAAAAAGGGATCCAAATGTATACTTCAGTGTGTGTCTTTTGATTGTAATGTATGTGAGTGTAGAAGTGTGTTTGAACTCCATGTCATTTACACCCAACATTGTAAACTTACATAGAACTATATTACATGTGCTTGCGCTGCATTTTGGAGGGGAGATAATTTGGTTTACTTCACTAGACCATCACAAAAAGGGAAATAAGAGGTTTTGTAAAAGAAGTGAAGAACAGCAAGTGTCTAACTTCTTTTCAAGGGTTCTGAGCGTATTCTGTTTGGTTGAAAGCTCAATCTTGGTGGCTGGTCCATTTTCTTTTAAACACTCAAGCAAAGGTTCTATGAGGAAAGAGTTTGATTTTTTACAACAGAAAAAAAAC
Source organism: Girardinichthys multiradiatus (assembly GCF_021462225.1). Taxonomy (NCBI): domain Eukaryota; kingdom Metazoa; phylum Chordata; class Actinopteri; order Cyprinodontiformes; family Goodeidae; genus Girardinichthys; species Girardinichthys multiradiatus. The sequence goes on from NC_061799.1 coordinate 13,677,051, forward strand.
TGATAAAAAAAATTAAAACAGAAGCTTTCTGTCAAGTCATCAATGTTGCACCTGCTGTCCAGCTGGAGGCAAATCTTTAAGAAGCGTGGGAAAAAGGAGTTCATCCCCAGCAGCATGAAGCTACCGGGAGTCAGCAGGACTTTGCTTAGTTTTTGAGGGATTTTGGGGGCGGGTGGTCCACTGAGAAAGTCCTTTAGTGGAACATATCTGTTAAACATCTGGAAATTCAGCTTTTCATATTTTATTCTTTATCTGCAAATGAACGATCAGACAGTCAGCAAGAGTGTCCATAAATCACTTCTTCAAGAGAGTGTCAGCCTCCTAAAAAGCCAGTGGAGTCTCAAAGACTGCCGTCTTGTCTCTAAATGCTCACGGAGGCTTGGGATCTACAGTCCACAGGAGAAAACTAATGGTGACGGGGGAACAGTGGAACCCATGATGAAGGAACTGGAAGGATGAGGAGGCAGCCGTTGTGCTGTTTACAAGTAGACACGTCTCAGGTCTCCAGGCGAGGTGATGGTGTTACACTGCGGGCATAGCTTCTTGTTCCCCTGTGGTAAAAGGACAGAGATGAGTTAGCTTGGGTGCTAAGATAATACAATTACAGCCTAAATATAGCTTAACATCAGTAAAATGTAAGACATTTTATGGTGCTACAAGGTGAGGGTATTTGTTCAAATACAGTTGCATTTCTATAAATGTAATATTTTTAAAAAGCTGATTTAGTTTAGTAATTTAATTAAAAAAGTTAAACTCAGAGATTCATCACGTACACTGTGATAGATTTAAAGTGTGTATTTATGTTCATTTTGTATATTATGGTTTCCACTTAACTTCCCACAAATATCCTTGGATATAACATCTCTTTGTGCAGCTTGTCAGTGACTGCTAGGCCATAACATTACATGTCGGTTATAAAATTTCTTTTTGGAGTTATGGGATCTTGCAATTTTTTTTAAAACTCATATTTGGGTTTTCATCAGCTGTAAACACAAATCATCAAAGTTAGCAAATACATGTTTGAGATATGTGTCTCTGGTTGTAATCAATCTATATACTAGTTTCACTTCTTGAACTGCATAGCAATGATATTCTAGTTCACTGAGATGTACCTGAAAGACTTGTTAAATCAGAACATGTCACTTGGCTGAAGAAGTAACATGTGGAGGCTACAGGTTCACAACTCTGTCAAAGTTTACCAATGCCTGGCACAAGTACTAACATTTGAGGTGACTCTTACATCCTTCCTGCAATGTGGGTCTAACTCGACCCGTGTATAGCAGTGCACTGTTCCACTCCTCGCCATTTTCCTCTCCCTGCTCTGCTTTGATAGTGTGCCATCTGCAGTAAAGCAGCAGGTGATAATGTGCAACACAGGGCAGAGAGCAACCTTCGATTCTGAGTGGGTGGTCTCAAGGATTGTCCTCCACCCCGTCTTTTTAGTTTTCCCTCCTTCCTGTTTATTCTGTGTTGGCTGGTAACAGCTAGCTGTAGGCGCCTTCCTTGCACGAGTTTTCACCGTGTAGTGATTACAGGAGAAATATAAGATGGCAGAAATATGCAGATGAATGGCGGACATCTGGAGGCAATAGGAAGCAGAAATAAAGCTACTTGCTTATTTTATGTAGTATGGCCTCACAGGAAGAACTAAAGATTCACAATAAGGGTTAACTATGTAAAGACCCCGCTCTTTGCCACTTTATGAAAAAATTACATTTTAAAAGTGTACCATCCATAAATGAATAGGATGATGGTAAAAATGTTTCACCTCTTCATTGGGCGGAATGAGGCAGGTTTAACAGAGAAATGCTTAAAAAAAAAAAAAAAATTAAGCATAATTTGATCACAACAATGTCCTGTCTCACATTATATGACCACATTATTTAAAATGCAATTACATTTTTGGCCAGACGTTTACATGCAGTCTTTATAAGCATGAACATTCAGTTTGTTTCCAGGTTGAAGTAATTACACAGCAAACATTTTGGGTGTTTGTATTTATCCTGGCTTTGAAATGTATACACAACCTTGTAATATTTGGTTAACTGTCCCTTACCAAGTCGTACCTTGACCACACCTCTGTCTAGCCATTGACAAACTTCTGGCAGTAATTTAGCTGGATATTGGCTTGTCTTCTTGGCAGAACTGGAGGAGCTTTGTTAAACTGGTTGGTTTGCAGCCTTGACATTTAGGCAGAATCCACAAGTTTCCTATATGGTTACGGCTGGGGTCATTCAGGAAGCTTGGCATCATTATCCTGTTGGAACATCCCACTATGTCCCATTTTCATCCATCTGAGCTTAATGACATCCTCAGCAAATTAGAGAGGACGTCTAGGAACCACCCAGAAACCTCCAGAGCTCAAGTATTCACCAACTAAAAATCACTACAACACCAGCATCACTATCCAGTAAAGCCAGTTTTACATCACCTTGGCTGAATGCTCCAAAATGAACACTTGCTGCTGCCCAAACAGTCAACCACAACCCCTTCATGAGCAAACAGTATGGTCGAAGTAGGAAAGATTAACATGTTTGGCCACACTGACAAGAAGTATGTTTGGGGGAGTCAAGTTAAGGCTTTCAAACCAAAGTCCACTGCAGCAGCTGTCAAGCATGGTGGCGATGCCATCATGCTGTGGGGCTGTTTAGCTGCCGGTAGTTCTGGTGCATTGCATGAATAAGAGAGAAAAACTACCTTTAAATTATTAAGCCTCACCTGCAGTCAACAGCTAGATGGTTAAAGCTTGTAGAAAGTTGATGAGTGTTCCAACAGGACAATGACACCAAACTCATCAAAACTGCTGTTTAAAATGGATAAAGCAGCCCAACATTAAGCTTCTGGGATGGTCTCCCAAAATCCTGACCTTCAACCTACTAAAACGTTTTCAGACTATGCTTAAAAGTCAAACCTTTGCCAAAAAAGCTATCGATTTCTAATAACACTACCAACTCTGCCAAGAAGCATTCTGAGCCTGTGTGGATTCAAATAAAAGTATTGAAAAGTCCCAAATTATAATTTAACATTCATAACAATGACTGCGTGTAAAGTTAACCAGAACTTCTTTTTCTTAAACCTTTATTTATACAGGTGGTCTGACTGAGTTCTCATTTACAAGACAGACCTTACCATTTGGTCTTAATTCTAAGTAACCGGTCTACAGAACCCAGTAAACATGTTCGATTCTGACTGCAAATGACTGAGATGGTTAGAGCAACGGCCAAAAAGATTCCTCAAATCACTCAAGTACCTCGATTACTAAAGTTCCTTGAGGCTATTTATCGGCCTCGATGCTTCGTTGAAATCTGTTTATTCAGTGTTCAGTTTGGCTGGATATTTGTGTTGCACAACGCTCATACTTCCGCTAATGACAGCCTTAGCTGATACATGGATGCCAAACGCAGTTATCAGCTATGGAGGGAGATGGTGAGAGGCAAAACGAAACGCGAAGAAAATGACTGAAAGTGTCAAAAGTGTGGGATCACTTCAAACTTGAAGGAAAACAGCGCAGTGCAAGCACTGCAAAACTGAATTAGCGTTGCATAACGGCAACACCTGAGCGGGAAACATCCGCTGCAGCGGCAGACCCCGTCTTCTTGGTGTATCATGACAGTACACTACAAGGGTTCTAGTTTATCGGGTTAACATCGTGCTGTTATAAAAAAGAAAATCCAAAATGCAATATGCAAGTGACATTTTATGCACTTTTTTGTTTGTGACCATTTACACTACACTTATTTGAAAGCTGCGTTTAAACTGTGACCGTCAGGCAGATGCTACAGATCAATTAAAACCAAGAAAAGCAGATTGAACAGTTTCTATCCAACAGCAATAGCTAAACTCAACACAGCCAGAATGTAAAAGGAGATGTGATAATGGGAATGTGCTTCAATATGAACGTGTGTACATGTGTTTTTATTTTACCTTTTTAACAACTGTTTCTATTCTTCTATTTTACATAAATTATTTTTTTCTAATGGCCTGACCAGATAGTTTTTTTTCGCAATTTTGTTGTACTTGTGACAACGACAAGACAATGACAATAAAGGGTATTCTGGTTCTGACGTTTGGTCTGGTGTGACCCTTAAGGATGTCTGTGTTCTCTTGCCTCAAGGCTGCTGGATGAAAGGCACTCTTTGGGCAAAGGTCATCTGAAAGATGCTTTAACATTACATACCGGCTCTAGGATGCATAAAACAGAGAGCTGGGATGAAAATATATAAGTTTAGGTACAAATACCAAAACAAACTGTAGATGTAGAATATACTTCTCAGTAAATAATAATTATTAACTGCTATTTCAAGTGAGCACACTTCTTTTTTTTTTGGTTTGCACACCTGTTAAAGTTTACTACTCCTGTGCAGTGCGGTGGGGAGCAGGTAAGAGTGTGGTCCTGTCATGCTGCGCTCCAGCTGCCTTACTCATTACAGCGGTAAGGAGCTGGGAGGCTTGGTGTTAACCGGATTCCTCGGCATTGACTTTGATCAGTTCGGCCCTCCTGTTTTTACAGCAGTCTGCAGGCTATGAGTTTAATGCTGCATATGTTAGCACACAGAAAATATAGGTACAGGATTTTTCCTCGAAAACTAAATTACAGTTCAGGTAATGAATAAAACATGCACAAGCGGCTGTTTTCTTTGCACTCAATGACGTTCTCCATGAATCAGCATTGATTTTCAATTAAAGTCATGTTCCAAACAACCATTAACACGTATAAATGCCAAATAAAAGCTTATTAAAGGTAGACCATAGTATCCCAATATGCTAAATCAGAGATGCTCTAACTGAGCAAAATGGTTTGGGTTCTGTGAAAGCAAATGTTTGGCTGGTACCGCAACAGAAGGAAGAGAGGCTTGATTCGATCTCTGTGGACCACTGAACAAGGAAAACCCACTACGCAACTAAACACTAACCAATAGGTGGTGTTCAGTTTGACCAAACAGCCGGATGATGGACTTTGTTATTAAATTATTCTATTGTCAAAGGGTGATAATTTGGTCACTATGTCGACATCTATAATCCTGGTTTCTGTGCCGTCTTGCAGCCTACATGAAAATATTTGAAACACTAGTTAGAGAGACAATATTTAAAAAACAATCTAAACACTAAGGACTGCTGGGAAGCAGTATTTTGGCAGGCTATCATAATAAAGTGGCATTCACTACATGGGTTAGAGCATGTATGCAAGTCCTCTGTCATATTTGACATGAGTGCAGTAGTGTGATTACTGGTCAAAAGGATTGACATGTTTACCAAATACCAGTACACTGATCACTCTGGCCTGATCACAGGAAGTTTCAAAAGACCGAATCAACATACATTGATTTTTATTCAAGAACTAGCTCCAGAAACCAAGCTTTAATATGACGTTGGTCCACCCTTCTGCATCTACAACACCTTCAACTCTTCTAGGAAAGTTGTCTCCAATGTTTAGGAGTGTGTTTATGGGAATTTGGGACCATTCTTTTAGGAGAGCAACTGTCTTACTATGATGCTACATCATGTTGCATTGCAATCTGTACTCTTTGTATGAGTGCTCAGTAATACGGGGATCAACATTTCCCTGAGATAAAAAAATAAATAAATGGTACTATTAATGTGTCTGCGAGTTAAGCAAATCCGAAGGGAAACAATGTGATGGAATGGGAACAGAACAGGGAAAGACAGTAGTAAGCGGCTTATGTAAAAAGGAGATAATCTGGCAGAGGGGCAAAGAATAGAGACTGTTCATTTTCCCAACTTAAGCAACACTGTTTTCTTCTCTTTGTTACCACATTAGCACTGGCTAATTACACACAACTGAATATATTAGACTAACTAATAACCAACAAAATCACAGAGGTGTGTGTGTGGACACAGACCCGAGGCATCGTGTATTAAGATATTGGAGCTCTCTCAGTTCACTACTTTGTTCCAACGTCTTAACAAGCCTTTTGGGGACCATTCCATCTAAGCTCTTCCCTTACTGAGGCTAAAAGTGTTTGCTCTGCGTGGAGTGTGTGTGCAATATGAGAACAAGTCATTTGGGGAATATTCCATTTTAGTTTCTCCCTTTTGGGCACGTGAGCTGAGAGAAAGTCACTGACTGTGAAATGAGGCTGCAATAATTGCATAAAATGAGGAGCTGCAGGAAAGAGGAGTCTAAGAGAATGTGTGTGTGGAGGTGTGTGTGTATGGGTTTAAGCTCACCAGAGTCCTGAGCCAGCACTCTTCACAATGGACGTGCCAGCACTGGATGGACGTCAGAGGCATCGTGTAGGAGTCCTAAAGAGAACAGAACATTTTTAAACTTTTACCAGATTCACCAGTAACACAAGTCACCCACAAGCAACCGAAACTGAATGTTCCCTGACCAGTTCACCACATTGGACCACTATCCATGGAACAACACAGCCAGCAGGATAAAAACCACTGAGCAAGGCAGCACAATGGGGATGACTGAACCGCCAACCTGCAGGTGAAACACACTCACTGACATGACATCGGGCAGGCAACGACTACAGATGGTGGGAGGGCAATCACAGGGAGGGGATGCAGGACAAAGCCGTGAAAGAAGCACCGCCGTCTGTTCATCTCAAAAATAAAATGGAGAGATGATTTAGGAATGGTGGTGAGGAGGGGGCGAAGAGGTGCAGGAAAAGGAGGGAGGTAGTGCCTTACCCTCCGTAGGGGTTGTGGGAGGAGCCTCTTTATGCTGCTGCCGTAGCCACCAATCACAAGGCCCCTGTACAGGCAGTACAGGCCGAGGGGGAGGGACTTAGGTTGCCTCTCTCCAACCTCATTGGCCAGTGGCCGGGAGCCCGACCACACCCCTATGCTCTTGATCTCTGCGCCTGGCTTGAGAGCAGGCTTTCTCTGCGGAAGGAGGGGAGGTGGGGTCAGGGAGAGGAGAGTGAGGGGCGAAAGGTGGCAGCTAATCATGAAGCTGAACTCATCGTGCTCACGGACAGTGCAACAAACAGGCACGTAGACGTGGAGAAACACACACACACACACAGGGCCACACCAACCAGTACTAGAGGTTCAGCAATGACAGCCAAACAGCCTGGAACTACATTGTAATTAGCCAAACCACTTGTCTCAGAAAGTAGACTGAAGGTCCAAATAATGCTGTGTAAAGATTAACTGACTCGGCGTTAAACCAGGAGCCTTAAAGTCTAAGGTATTGTTGAGGGATGAAATGAGTAACATGGCAGATTACTGTGAAATAGACCATACATTTTTCCAAGAACAGTGCTTTGCACTTTGTCACATTACAAGAACAAATGTCTATTTGTTGCTGGGATTTCATGTGACAGACCAACAAAATGTAGCTGCTTCTAAAACATTTCTTACAGGATTGCCTTGTATTTGACTTCAACCGTATTCCCATCAACTCAGACCAGCTTCTCTGTTTATGTTGAAAAGAAGCATTCCCGCAGCATGATGCGGCTATCACCATGTCTAATTGTGGGAATTATCTGTTCAGGGTGCTGCTATGCAGTGTTTAGCACACAGCGCTTTGTCTGCAGGAAGTTCGGTCATGATCTCTTTTAACAAGACAACCTTATTCCACATGGATGCTGTGGTCCACTACTGGGTTTGTAGCAGACTGTAAACTGGATTTCTTAAGACTGTCTTACAACAATGGCTTTTTTGAAAGAATGCCAAGCAGAAACCATCGGCAGATTCAAGGACTACATGACTAGTAACTGTCCTTTTAACTGGTTCTCACACCTGATTTGAGGACATCTGCAGCTCCTCCATAGTTGGCATAGATCTCTCGGTCACTTTTCTTATTAAAAGTCTTCTTACCCAGCCTTTAGGTTTAGGTGGCCTGCCATGCCTTAGTGGGTTAGGTTTTATAACCTAATCCTGCTTTAAACTTCCCCACAACTTAACCCCTGACCAGTCTGATACATCATGAAGACAAAGGGTCTTCATGAGGTTTATTTACTTAAGTTCTCTACCAAACCTCTGAGACCCTCAAAGAACATCTGGATTTATAATGAGATTAAATTGCACATAGGTAGACTCAATATTATCATCACCAGGAGACTTCAGTTGGAAACTGGTAACACCTGATGTTATTTCGAGGTATTGGAGTGAGGGGGGTATGGAAAGAAATGCGCACAGCAACTTTTTAAAACAGTGTCTTTTCCCTTCCAGGGGTCAATTGTGCAGAAACGTATGTAGATCTCTCCCATTAAATCCTGCTAAACTTTATTGAAGATTGTGGTTGTAACGTGACAAAATATGAAAACACTCAAGGGTTTCATTGCATAATAATTCTATACCTAATTGTTTGCATTGCTTTCCTGTAAAATGACCTATTTTCAAACAACTATTAGATTTATTAAAGTTTCATACAAAAATCCTTAAGAATCACTGAACTTTCTAAAGTGACCAGTAGGTGGGGATAGACATCCATGGCAGGTGCTGTGCTGAAGCTCTTGGCTGCATATAAGCCAAGAAGGTAAACGAATGTGCCAATATAATGGTAGCAGGACTAAATCTGTTAGAATAAAAAAAAAAATATGAGACAACGATGTAAAAGTTATAATTTAGCAGCAGCAACCTATCCTGAACACTGAGTCAACTCTGTGGAGGGTTTTCTGCATCTGAGGCTTTCAATGGAGCCCCCCCACGGCTCCTTTAAAACCTGGCAACAAGTGTGACTTAATCTGATGACTTTTAGATCAGACGAAGTGACAGGACAGGACAGAGACAACCTAAAGACAGACAGAGATAGATTAGATGGAGGGGTGTGTACACATATTTGCGTTTCTCTGCAGGCCCCGGAGAGTGAGAGCGATAAGGGACAGTGACAGATGAGTGGCGACGAGCTGCGTGTCTATGGGGCAGTGAGTGATCGATCGGTGTGCCTTGCCCTCTGTGTCACCTCGGGCACCGAGCGACCTTTAGGAAGCGCAGGCATTGGTAATTATCCGTTTTACGCACACACAGGAACAGAATGCCAATGCTGAACCATCTACAAGCTTGAAGGATGGGTACTTGACATAAAGTGGCGAGCACAAACACTGATGACGGGATGTAACCTCAGCTGGGAGGTGTCTGACAAACATAAATATCGTCCCTCCTTGTGAATAATGCTGTCACTCAATTACCTGACTCTTATCTCACTTAGTGGTGAATTCCATCATGCACTCCTAAGGTATATATACAGGTCCTTCTCAAAATATTAGCATATTGTGATAAAGTTCATTATTTTCCATAATGTCATGATGAAAATTTAACATTCATATATTTTAGATTCATTGCACACTAACTGAAATATTTCAGGTCTTTTATTGTCTTAATACGGATGATTTTGGCATACAGCTCATGTAAACCCAAAATTCCTATCTCATAAAATTAGCATATCATTAAAAGGGTCTCTAAACGAGCTATGAACCTAATCATCTGAATCAACGAGTTAACTCTAAACACCTGCAAAAGATTCCTGAGGCCTTTAAAACTCCCAGCCTGGTTCATCACTCAAAACCCCAATCATGGGTAAGACTGCCGACCTGACTGCTGTCCAGAAGGCCACTATTGACACCCTCAAGCAAGAGGGTAAGACACAGAAAGAAATTTCTGAATGAATAGGCTGTTCCCAGAGTGCTGTATCAAGGCACCTCAGTGGGAAGTCTGTGGAAAGGAAAAAGTGTGGCAGAAAACGCTGCACAACAAGAAGAGGTGACCGGACCCTGAGGAAGATTGTGGAGAAGGGCCGATTCCAGACCTTGGGGGACCTGCGGAAGCAGTGGACTGAGTCTGGAGTAGTAACATCCAGAGCCACCGTGCACAGGCGTGTGCAGGAAATGGGCTACAGGTGCCGCATTCCCCAGGTCAAGCCACTTTTGAACCAGAATCAGCGGCAGAAGCGCCTGACCTGGGCTACAGAGAAGCAGCACTGGACTGTTGCTCAGTGGTCCAAAGTACTTTTTTCGGATGAAAGCAAATTCTGCATGTCATTCAGAAATCAAGGTGCCAGAGTCTAGAGGAAGACTGGGGAGAAGGAAATGCCAAAATGCCAGAAGTCCAGTGTCAAGTACCCACAGTCAGTGATGGTCTGGGGTGCCGTGTCAGCTGCTGGTGTTGGTCCACTGTGTTTTATCAAGGGCAGGGTCAATGCAGCTAGCTATCAGGAGATTTTGGAGCACTTCATGCTTCCATCTGCTGAAAAGCTTTATGGAGATGAAGATTTCATTTTTCAGCACGACCTGGCACCTGCTCACAGTGCCAAAACCACTGGTAAATGGTTTACTGACCATGGTATCACTGTGCTCAATTGGCCTGCCAACTCTCCTGACCTGAACCCCATAGAGAATCTGTGGGATATTGTGAAGAGAACGTTGAGAGACTCAAGACCCAACACTCTGGATGAGCTAAAGGCCGCTATCGAAGCATCCTGGGCCTCCATAAGACCTCAGCAGTGCCACAGGCTGATTGCCTCCATGCCACGCCGCATTGAAGCAGTCATTTCTGCCAAAGGATTCCCGACCAAGTATTGAGTGCATAACTGTACATGATTATTTGAAGGTTGACGTTTTTTGTATTAAAAACACTTTTCTTTTATTGGTCGGATGAAATATGCTAATTTTGTGAGATAGGAATTTTAGGTTTTCATGAGCTGTATGCCAAATTCATCCGTATTAAGACAATAAAAGACCTGAAATATTTCTGTTAGTGTGCAATGAATCTAAAATATATGAATGTTAAATTTTCATCATGACATTATGGAAAATAATGAACTTTATCACAATATGCTAATATTTTGAGAAGGACCTGTACATATATAGAACTGGTTTTAAACGAGCGGGTAAATTGTTGATTAGCGCATGAATGAGCAGACAAACGCATCAACTTGCAAAGCAATGCGAGGTCTAATCCCACATCACAAAAGCTACATAACACACTGAAAAAGTTCAAAGTAAAAACATGTTGCTCATTGCGTGCACACGGAGGTAGAACAAGCAAGCAGCAGGCAGGTGACAAGAGAACATGGATTTTGTGGATTTCTTGAAGAGCAGCATGTAAAATGTCCAGCGAAATTAGCTATCACCTCCTGCCTCAATGTGAAAAAAAATTATAATTGCCTTGGCAACTTCAGAGGTGAGAAAACACGAGCACATTTCTCCTCAAATGAAACAAAGAACAAAAAATCCCGATAAAATTTCCTCAGTTTTGAGGAAGTGAATTTATTAATTTGAACACTTTCATGATGGTGAAGTGACTTGGAAACATATTCACAACCCATGCCCTTCTTCACATACAGTCAACTACTTGCCAAAAATTAGCAATGGGATTTAGGTCTGGACTTTGACTAGGCCATTCTACCACATGAACATGCTTTGATCTAAACCACTGCTAGTCTAGCTATATGTTGAGGGTCATCGCCCTATTGAATAGTGAACCTCCACCTCAGTCACAAGTGTTTTGCAGCTTCTGCCTGGGTTTCTTCTAGGATTGTATTTAGTTCCATTCATCTCCCCCATTACCTCTGAACAGCTTTCCTTTCCCTGCTACAAAAAGGTTTCTTCACATCATGACAGTGCCACCATCGTGTTTCAGAGTGGGGTCAGTGTGTTCATAGAGATGGAGTGTCAGCGTTTTTTAGTAGGTCAGACAGCTGTCTTTGAGTCTCGCCTGAGTAGGGTCCATTTTTACCCACATTTTGGTAGTCCACCAAATGGCTTGTGGCCAGTTTTAAGCTTTCTTCCAACAATAACTTCCTGTTTATCACTCCTCCATATACACCAGATTTGTGGAGTGCACAACCCACCGGAGTTGTGGATATTTGCAACTCCTCCAGAGTTAACATGATTCCCCTGACTGCTTCTCTAAATAAATCTCGCCCAATAAAAATAATTTTAATAATTATAATAATAGTAATAATAATTACATTGAAACTTGACAAAATTTGAAAAGGTACAAAGAGCATAAAAACGTTTGCAAGGTACTGTGGCTGAGGCAGGACGTACAGCCTAGTGGACAGCTTTCCGAAGAAGTAATACTCACCATGCAGATGAGACACTTGTACCGGTCTCCCCGCAGGATCTGCTTCTCGAGCTCTCGGATCCGGGCCTTCAGAGCCTCCATAGTAGTAGCTGTTGACTCCTCCTCTGTCACCCTAGGGTAGAGGAAAAAAGGGATTAGATACATAAATAATAATGAAGTCAGTTTATAACTATAAAGGTTTACCTGCAAGGTTATTTATAATCATCTTTGCTCCTCAGGTTTGTAGTACTGGACACTAAGGTCTGGTCAAATCTGGATTGCTTATTTTACATTAACTATAATCATAGCTTCTGATCTATCTTTATTTTATTTTATTTTAAAAAGTGTCAATGTTTTGTCAGTTTTTACTTTGGTTTAGACGTTTTTCAAACAGAAAGAAACTGGTGCAGTTTAACATCCCGATCTAATAAAAGAAAAAAAAACTGAGCTGTGCTTTTTTGATATTTGTATGAGAGTGCCTTTGTCTGGTTATTCAAAACCCAAAATGGTCAGTGATTTGGCGAGAAGCTTTGGCTGTAATTTGAAAAATTAAAGGACATCCTATTTCTATGAAACTATTTCTTTTTGAGGAATTTAAATATTTAACTTTTTGATAATCAGTGTTTGCTCTAGGAGTGGGGGGTATACTGACATGCTTCATTTGCTGTGTGCTAGTGCTGGCCAGTAAACCGGTTGTAATTTTCCCTCCGATATACATTTTTTTATATACCGCCATACTGTGGCATAGTTGAGAAAACACCTGTAATGCTTCAACAGGCAGCAATTTATTTAATAATGTTCGCCACTAGAAGCGCTGCAGAGCGTTGCGTGGAACAGCACCGCCAAACAGCATACAAGGTAGAGCATGCTAGCTAGCCAGGTAGCATAACAATCTGTTAGCTGACAGAGTCTCTGTCGCTATTGTAAGTTAGATTAAAGAACAGAAAACAGATAGCGGATAAAGAAAGTGAGACTGGAGATGCACAGGAAAGTTTGGAAGTTTTTTGGTTTAAAAAAAATCTGACAGACCAAACGGTTGTTCATTGCAAAGTTGGGCTCGATGGCGTCAACCAGTAGTGCCAAAAGGTCAGATATCGTTTGATCACTTTTCAAGGCACTGCATGTGGTTAAAATACTGGATATATGTCTTACAGGGGCTGAAATTGGAATGTTTATTTCTTATATAGTTTATTTTTAATATGCTGCAGTTTGGACAATAAATTTTTTTTTACATTTTGCAACTCTTTTTCTGCTATCTTATATTGACTTATTCATATAATGTGTAATTTTGTGAGACAAAGTAATTGATAGTATAATTACAGGCTTGATTTAAAGCATAGTCTTGGCAGTAAAATAAGCCACAGACATATACAAAAGCAGAGTCATGAACAAAATAAAATAAGTAAATAAATTGCAAAAATACCATATATACCTTGAAATCAGCAGAATCTTTAAAAAAAAAAAAAAAAAAGTGATACTGCCCAGGTAAAAATATATATATTTACCTGTCACAGAAAGCAGCAGGTAAATATATATAGACTTTTTCCAGTTTCCAGCTTTAATTTCAACTTCTCTATAACTTCTTACATTCATTTTTAAACATCTCCATGGTTTTCATATTTCCATATATCCATTTGTACATGAGTTTATTTTCCTGCCTCTGAAGAGTTGCATCCCTACTCTCGCTCCTCTTGATGTCCTTTACTCGATCCAGTTTTTCTTCTTCCTGCCTACAAGCAGCCTCTGACTAATGTCTCGCATGATGCCAGAAAATGTGTATTTAACACTGTTCAACAGCATATGAAGCAGCCATAACTGAATCAATACGAACCACAAACGTTGATTATAATTCGGTGCAGGGAGCCGAGAGCACACGAGCCGGCTGATGTTTATTACAGCCGTCAATTCGCTCTCGGCCGAGATGCGGTGGTAGTGTTTGTGTCTATTTATGGTGATGTGGTCATTTTGCAGCCTCGTGGCTTGCTGATCTATGGTATTGATCTGGCAGGGGAAGGACAAGCAGAGAGAAGGAAGGGACAGTAAATGCAAGCCGTACGTAGCTCTGTGTGTAGGGCTCCATATGGTTCCATTTCCAACATCCGCATACAGAGCAAAGAGCAGTTTCTCATGTTTCTTTCTAAGTACAACACCATTAGTTTCAGTTCATGTATACGTCAATATATCAGCAATAAATAACTCGGTACCATTACCAAAGTATACCAGAGTGTCAAAGTCCTGGTAAATGAGATGCTATAGAAAGTGCAGGAATAACACAACCTCATAATAATACCTCAGACTTATTTCACCAAACCAAGTTGTGCTGACATTGAAACTAAATAAGGATCTGAGAGACAGAATTCACTTGGTTAAAAGGTTTTATGTACTCTTGTATCGGGAGAGCTCTTCCCCTGAGATCTTCTTACTCGACTAGGCTTAAAAACATCAAAACGCCAAAACAAATAATAAACATATTGGATTTACTCTATTTTGCCATCATATGAAAATGACAGAGCATGTCTTAGCTACCCTGGATGTTCAGGCCTATGACAATGGACCTGCTTCAGGTCAGGGGGTCCACCACAAGTGCAGCATTAAGTTCTAGGTCCTTTACTAAACCGGTATGGAGAGCGGACCTGCTCCTCCCTGTAAACCCATCATCATCCCATGTCTATAAAGACCCAGCCTGACGTACCACCACCGTGCCCTATAAACTGCCTTACCCTCTCCCCGTTATTAGTGCTGAGCTTGTAAAAAGCCATTTAGCCTTGATTAGCCTGCCAGCTAATATAACAACCACAGACCCCAGACAGAGTTGGACTGTAACTGTCCCTTAACAGTTCCATGAAGTTCCTCTGTGGGTCAATCACCTCCTTAGCTCCGTCAAGAAATATTTTTGTATTTTCCAAAGAGATGTTAAGAAAACAAAATGGGAAAAAAGTTTTCTTTTAACATTGCTCACTTTTCCAAACAACATGTTTTCAATCTCTGTTATAAATATTTATTAAGCACACTTCAACAAAACAAATTGCTTTATGGTCCACCAGGGTAACAACATTCATCTTTCTTTGGCCAGATGTGAGCATCTAAATGAAAGTGGAAAAAGTAATGAAAAACATCTAGTGGACTTCACATATAGAAGAAGTTAGGAGGAAAATAATATGACTCAATTGGGCCAAGCCATAAAAAGACAGGTCTCTAAGGCTAAAAGGTAACCTCTCAACCAGCAAGATCCATATGTGAAAATCCCTAAATCCTTTGTGCATTTCACTGACTTAAACCAGCTCAGGATTGTTGAAACTTTTAGCCAAAATAGGAAAACTCATATTCCTGTGAGACACAGGTTGAGTAGACACAATCTGGATTAACCTGAAAGGTAAAGTAGTCCATCAACAGAGATGAGTCATGAGTGCTCTGAACCGTTCTTCTTTCACTAGGACAGCAGGGTTTATTGAAATGGATGTTCATGTAGAGATCAACAATATTAAGGCTGATTCATCCCCATAAGGCTTGACGCATAAAACGGATAGATCTGCCCTCATGCATACTGGCTGTCTCAGGTCTTCAAACACATACATGTGTTGTGCAGGGTATAAGGACTGTTTGTTAAAAATTATTTGTTTCCTTATGATTTGTATCGCGTAGAATATATGTCCAAAAACTAAAGGTTGTAGTGTGCTAAGCTACTACAAGGTGAATTTATTTCAAGGTTGTTTGCACATCTTTACCAGAGGAGCCAATAAAGGTGGGAGGTTCTGTTTCAGGACCAGCTTTACCAGCCTAACCCTAACTGACAGACGTCTAGGTTTCTAGAGTATATCAGCTGTCACACAAGGTGGAAACATGATGGGTTTAGGAGCAATACTGGGAAAATTAAGAGCAAAAAAATAAAGAAAGAAAGAAAGAAAATCAACAGTTAACTAAATACGGTGCCTTCATGTCCCATGAACTGTTTTACACTTTGTTGGGTTACAACCTAAAGCATAAGTATATTTTCTGACGTGATGGACCAACACAAAGTAGAGCATAAATGGGAAATTATACATATTTGTTTTGTCTTTACGAATAAACACCTGAAAAGTGAACCACAAATCTGTTCTCAACACTTGCAGGGGAACCTTTTGCTGAAATTAAACCTATTTGGGGGGAAAATGTTTGCACTTAGTGACATTTTTGTCCATTCACCTTTGCAAAATATCTTAAGGTTAGTAAGATTTTGATGGACGTAATGTGGGAACATCAATTTGTAACTCTTACCACCGACTCTGTTGCATTTAATGTCACCACATGCCGATCTAAACCACCTTACACCTCTTCAGGAAAACCGTCGCTTTGTGTTGGTCTATTAGATAAAACCCCAATAAATATGAATGTGACAACATTTTAATGGGTATGTCAAGTTTTGCAATGACAGCAGTTTTGAATTTGAATCTTAGTGGATTCAAGAACTCTCTACTTAAATCATTTATAGGTTTGCTTTGGTTGTGCTAAAGTGTTTATGTAACTACAAAATCCTACAACATTGGCCTGCTGTGAATTTATGTGTGACTTTGATCTAAAGGCCAGTTTTCTAAAGCGTTAGTTCAACTTTATTGCTGTTCAACAGCTCCTTTGGCCGGCCGGGTGTGAGTGTGTATGTAACCATTTTTCTGCATTTCCATCTGAAGTCCTTCTCATGGCAAAAAGAAAGCGAGAAAGCCAAGCAGAAACAGATAGATGGCTCTGCTTCTCCTCTATTTAGCGCTCTGTTCCTAGCGTCTGCGGGGCTATTTCTCATTTCATTAGTGGGGGTGTGTGTATGTGTATGTGTGTGTGGGTAGCGGGAGATCTCTACTATCCATCTCAATCAGCTCAATGTCTTCATCTGCTGTCCATCTACATCTCAGCCTCACTCAGCTTCTGTCTCAGCACCGGAACATACAGTTGATAAAATTTAACACAAATTAATTTGCAATCCTCTTTTGGTAAACATTCTTTCCTTAAATAAATCTCTAAAGTATGTGCCGCCCTAAATCCCTTTAGCACATCATTCTGGACTGCACCATTAGCCGAGGCCTTAACTACACTGAGACACCATGATAAAACATTTAAGTCACTATTGATTTCCCCAGCTTCTTCCTGATGTGTGAGCGTGCGTTGGGTTTAGAGGGGTTTAGAGGAACCTTGTAAACAGCTGGGAAAGAATTGAGACAGAAGACAGGAACGGATGGACGACAGAAATGGGACAGGAATAGAAGGAAAGATGCACTACACTGTGAAATAAAACAAGGAAAGGAAGGTAAAATGCAGAGACAACGACTGGGCAGTGTGTGTGTGTGTGTGTGTGTGTGTGTGTAAGGGGGTGGTGGGGCACAGGGTAGAAATCTAGCTTCATCACTTCCAAATTGAGGACAGATTCAATTATTTGCAGAAACCACATGGAAATCACTCCGCATTGTTCCAGCTGGAGCACCAAATTTGGCAGCAATCGCATTGGCGGCATTGGAGGGGCCATTTATCTTGGAGAGGGAAGAGCGTCTCAGGCGATGTATGCGTATATGTATGTGTGTGTGTGAGAGAGAGAGAGTGTGGAGAGAAAGAGAGAGAGAGAGGGAGAACTCATTTATCTTGCAGGGGAATGAGCAGGGGAACGAGGACGCCCCGGGAGGCGAGCAGATCATTACCCATCTGGGATCAGAGACAGAGAGAGATTTCACTAACGCTACCTTGTGGAAAGACACGCGCACACACACACACACACACACACACACAATGTATCAATGTAACAAAGGGAGACAAATCTCATTTTCATTTGAGGATGAAAGGGCAAAGAAGCTCCACAAATACGTGCATTTATAGCAAGCGAGGAGGAGTGAGGCAGGGAATTGTTCCAGCCAGGCACCTGACTGCTTGTTCCAATGCAATCATTCAGCATCTAGTTGGCCTCACCCTAAATGGATACTTAAGATTAACGCATGTTCTGCTCCAGGTGCCCGCTAAAGCCTCAACGAGAACATCATGTGGCAACACATGGCAGCATTTGTTCCACAAAAATAACAGAACACAAACAAGGCAAAAGTGGTAGGAACTGAGTGTACTGATCCAAAACTGTTGACTTTACAAAATTATGATAAATGGTTAATAGTTTCAAATATGACAGGAAACTTGCACACTTTTTCTCAACAGCATTGCCTACTCAATTTGACAGCTACATGCAGCCTGGCTAAGAAACTAATGCAGCAACTTTGTAAAAAGCAAAGAGAGTTCAGCTACAGCTGATGTAATACAGAGGGATCAACCAATAGTCTTCTATTCAGTCGAGGCACCTTGAGTAATATAAGCTTAGAATTCCAAATCAGAAAAACGCAAGGTGTTATATCCTGGTCCATCACTCGTTTATTTTTATTTTAATATTTACAAACAAATATGGAAACGGCGACAAGAAGCACCCAGTTTTTAAACCGTCCCGGTTGTAACTGGCCAGTCAGAAACTCAAAAATCCACCTATTTTCCCGTCATTGAACAAACCACACCTAAGGGCTACCAAGTCACGCTGAGAACAACAATCTCCAGTGTGGAAGCGGTTTTTGATGCCAGAAGACTCAACGTTAGCTATTCTTAGTGTCAGTGAGGGGACGCTAAACTCAGAGGAAACACAAAGATGTGAGAAGCCATTTAAAAGAAATGAGCTTTTTGTATGACATGATGAGACATGTCTACGGTTCATTCAGGTTACAAGAAAGCAAGAGAGAGCAAGACTTTCAGCAGATAACAAGAAGGCTGGACGTCTTGTTCATTGGTGCTGTCAACTTCTAGCTGTGGGGGAACATGCTGGGTTTGGAAACGTTGGCGGTGGTTTGGAAGAGACAAGGATCTGCTTTCTATAGGAAATACAAAGTGAGGCTGTCGATAACAGTCACTGACGCCAACTGTTCTAATCGCTGATGTAAGACGCTAAAGACACTTTAAAAAGTCCAGTCTGTAACAATTTTGTTTGTTATTTAAATAATCAATAAGAGCCTACAGGAAGATGGCTACATAAACATATTTTAATGCTAGTCATATATTCTTTTAATCTAGTTCTTAAAGATACATTGAAATTGGTTAAACATTAGTATAGACAGGCTAAAGACAAAAACTGGAGATCAGACACAAATCTCTAATAGGTGCATCTCTAGCATAAACTGTTAAACTTTCTATTGTGGAACTGGCTTTCCTCTCCTAACAGAAATTGTTACCTCATGGTTTAAATGCATAACTTGTTTGTAAGAGTGTGAAGCATGAGACAGAGATTCACCAGAAGCATTCTCCCCATATCCTCTTTATGTGGTGAAAGAGATTCTCATCTGCCACCATGTACATTAAAGAATACATTGTTGTTTTTTTTTACCATGCACAGAAGGATGTGCAAGGAAGGAAAAACTTGCTTAATTGGTGCAGACCAGCCATCAGTTCATCTTACTAACTGGATGTACAAATAGATACATCTGGTATTTCTCCATTAATTTTCCTCAAGCATTTCCACAGACATGGAATCCAAAACTACACTACTGCCGACATCTGTGTGGCTGTTTAACTCGTCACGCTGGTTAGCACACCGATCTGCATACCAGAACATGCCACACTTCAGCAAAAGCATTTCTCAAAGGAATACCATGAAATCAGATGACTACCAAGAACTAGACCAGAGGTCTGCAACCTGCAGCTCTGATTATGTAGAACTAAGATGGTTTTTCATCAAAAACAAGAAAAACAACGGGTTCTCTAATTTAACTGTAAAACACATTTTCTATAGTACTTACATATTAAGCTTTATGTCTTTTTGAAGGATTTTGTGGCTCTAGAGAAATTGATTTACTAGAAGCGACAGCAAAAACGGCTCTTTGCAAAAAAAAAAAAAAAATGCCTGCTGACCTCTGGACTGGACAGTGGGCAAAGCTGCCAAAACTGAAGGTGCCGGTTAAATTTTTAGTTTACCTATTTGGACTGAAAATCACAGAGTAGCTGCATATTCTCTGTAACAAACAGGCAACAAATGGATCTCTTCACCTATTAAACGCTCACTCTGGTCTGACAGCGGCGCTTTTAATCAATACATCTCGAGTGGCTCAGTTTGTCCACCAATTATCCAATTCTGCTGATATTTAATATGGAGAACCATAGTGCTGATTAATTCATTTAAATAATCTATTGTACTGAATTGCCTCCATGGCTGAAGCGGTTCATGTTAGTTAAAGCTGTGAAGACCATACAAAGACTGACCGAGTGAATATAGTATTCAGATACCTTAAATGTTTTCACACTTTAAGTTACAACCACAAAAATATTTTTGGGAGGTTTAAGGTGACATGCCAACACAAAGTACTAGGATATGTCTCTATATGCTTTCCACATCTAGAAACTGGCATTTATGGCCACTCTTCTTTAGAAAATAGCTCGATCTCAGTCAGATGGGATGGGCAGCATCTTCGAACAGCAACTTTTAAGTGTTGCCGCCAATTCTTATTGGGATTTGGGTCTGGACTTTGACTGGGCCATTCTAAATCATACATGTGCTTCGATCTAAACCATTCCACTGTAGCTCTGGATGTATATTTTGGCTCATTGTGCTGCTGGAACGTGAATCACCCAGGTCTCTTGCAGTCTCTAATAGGTTTCTCTCAAAGTTTTACACAGCATGATACTGCCACTACCATGTTTCATTGTGTAAGTGACAATTTTCAGCCAGACATTGCATTTAGTGCATGGCTAAAATATCAAATTCTGGTCTAATTTGATCAGAGCACCTTATTTCACATTCTTGTCATGCGAAGAAGACTTCTTATAGCTTCCATTCAATGTTGTAACGTGACAAAATGCATACTTTGCAACCAACTGTTTTTCTTTTACACCACTACCAAATAAATTCAATCGGTTTATTTCATCTCACGAAAGCCTCATAAAGCAGGAAGATTGATTAAAGAAACCTATCTGGATGCTGAAATAAACCTATGTGTGTATTTGTCTGTATGAGGCATGTTGAGATAAACCGGAAGAGACCATTTATTCTGAAATTCACAGAATCCTCTTATAACATCATTATATGTTCCCATGTTCGAGTATTACAGTAACACCTACTTTTCAATCTCGCTGTTTTTACATGTACGTGGAGCATTCGAGGAAGACGAGGAGGATGATGAAGGAGTGCTGGGGTCTGTCTTGCTGCTCTCCCCGTTGCTCGTAGAAGGCATCTCTGTAATCATGAAAAAGGTATCAGTTAATTTTGAACTTCTGAAGGCAGCATATATAGAAGTATTTATTTTATTTTACCGTACCTATATTTGACAGCCACCACTTTCCTCTCTAGACTGCACAGTATATGAAAGGGTGCCATTAATGTTAACTTTACTCACCATCGCTTGCCCACTTGGAGAACTCGGGCGTTATTCTGTTGGAAGGCATCCCGCCGCTGCAACAAAGTAGGACAACCATCAACCATGTACAAGTTCCCAGGGGTGCTCTTCATGGTGCAAACTATTTGAGCCAACGTTTTGCTCAAGACTTCATACTTGAGCACCGCTCCTCGCAGCGCCTCCCTCTCCCTGGCCTCCCCCTGGTCCTCGCCGGCTCCAGAACACGGGATGATGTCGGCCTCGGTGTACTGCGCCTTGCCGTACTCCAGCGTGTCGTCTCCGTCCACGTCGAGGTCGGCGTCGCTATCCGCCGCGCTCTCCTTGATACTGCATGTCGCAAATCCAGTTCCTGTGGAGACAGAATGAACAGTTTTTTTTTACCAATACTTTCAATTAGCATGTTGGAAAAAGGCTCAATTTACCACTGGTACACATGAGAGAGTGGATCGTTATTCTTCAACTGCCTCAAGCCTTTATGGACTTTGACAAAAAGACTCAACTGGATTCAAAAGAGACTCTCAGAACAAACGTTTTCACACGCAGAATTTCTTGCTTGTTTTGCCATTTTTAAAACGCATCAGAGTCAAACGTTTTTTTTAAACCATCAACATAAATAATATATGTCTTGATGTAGCCAGAGACGACCTAACTTTCTGAGACGCCTGAAGCTTATGTTAAACTTAGCTCCTCTGTCCATCAACTTAAAAATTATTAGAAACCCAAAAGAGAAGAGCGAGATGTGGTCAGAGATGAGAGAGTTGGTGTGAAGTGATCAAGAATGACACGTTGCCCATCAATTTTTAAGAAAGAGAGGGGAGTGTGTGTGTGTGTGAATGGCACCTTTATAAACCAAGTGATGAACGCTCAGACAAACCCTTGCCACTGCCTGACTGCTCCTTTCAGCTCTACTTAACCACCAAGTTGGCTGTGTGTCCATCACTTACAGGTGTCTTTTCCATGTTTGTTTGAGACTGTCTGTCCCTCTGTCACTTAAGTCCTGTCTCTCCAATCTATTCAAGGGGTGTGTGTGTGTGTGTGTGGATGCATGACTACGAACCTGTCCACCTGTCACTTAAACTATGTCTGCCGGCAGCACAAAGGTAGTTGGGGGTATGTTTGTGTTCAAATGTGTATATTACTCAGACCCTGCGTGTGTGTGTGTTGCGACTGAAGCCGTCTGTGTGTGTCAGCCGGTGACAGGCCTGACAGCCATCTTATTTACACCCATTCCAATTTCTACAAGCTCTCAGGTGGACTAGCGGGCTGCCTATGAGTGTCTGTGGGGGGACCAGACGGAGCTGACACCCGTCCTGTCCCTGAGTGTGAGTCCCGATACTAGACTTCCTAGAACAGTTGCTCTCAGTGAACAACTGCATCTCACTCCACTGTGGTGTCTTTGTCAGAGAGCCACACAGTCGACTGAGCTTTCCCACAAGCTTTTTCTATAATATAGCCGTCAGATTCCCCTCCCGTGTAAGTCTGTAATTTAAAGTTAGGCAGAAGAACATAGAAAAGAATGAACACCAGAATTTGTGTGAACAGTTTAGAAATGACTTAAAGCCTCTAATGTAGTAGCAAAGAAATTTATTCAAACAAATTAACATAGTCTTCAATTTATTTTTGGTCTGAGCATCATATTTCTGCAAACAATTACGATGCAGTGTAAATCTAGACGTTTCTACAGCTAGGCAGACCACGCGTTTGTTAAACATGGAGGTTAAACACAGCTTACCCCATTACTGTCAGCCCTCCGAGAAATGCAGCCATGAGAAAGGAGGAGACTCTGTTTGAACCTCAAGCATTCATTTTGGTGTGCTCCTGACTGTTGAAGTTAGAGTGAACACCAAGGTGAGATCAAAAGAGCTGCCTGAGGCCTTCAGAAATACGTTAGTAGCGGTGTATGGGTTTGGTAAGGGTGTTAAAAAGGTGCCAAATGAATTTGAAATCAGTAATGTCACCTTACAGAAAATAGTTTACAAGAGGAGGAGCTTTAACAGCTAACAAATAACAGGTTCAGGTCTGGCTGACCAAGCAAGCTCACCCTGAAAATCCAAAAATGTTAAAATGACATCACAGGACCTACAGCGGGGTCCCACTGCTGCTCATATGAAAAGGCCATCCCTGTATAATCAGAATGAGACAACCCAAGTTTAACTTTCCTGGGAGGTGTGCAAGGAGGAAATATTTGCTATCCAAGAAAAGAATGAAGCCCACACTAAAGTTTGTCAGAGAAAACAGACAACGACCAGGACTTCCAGAATAATGTTCTTTGGACAGATGACACCAGAACCGAGGACATGCATAAACAAAATCCAGCAGTCCAGGAGAAGAACCTCATCCCAACTATAAAGCATGGAGATTGGAGTGTCATGGTTTGGGGATAGTTTGCTGCAGCTGAACCATCATGGAATCCGCCATGAATTCTGTATCAGAAGCTGCTTGGAGTAATCAGTATCGGAACTACTGTAATTGGACCCTGCAACATGACAAGGACCCCAAAAAACATGAATAAATCCACCGAGGACTGGCTGAGGATTAGACCAGTCAAAGCCCAGAGACTGGTAAATGGTTACAACAAGAGTGTCACTGAGGTTATTTCAGCTAAAGGGTGTAACACTAACTCTTGAGGGGTGCGCTGATTTTTCCCTAAGATACAAAATATATTTTGGTTAAAGAGTAAAAGAGTTCGCTTTTTAAATGTAGTTAAATCCCAGTTTCCAGAGATACATCAACCAAATCTCTATTTAGCTTCGTTCATCTTTACAGTGTGTTTTTAAATTTGCTGTGCGTCTTTCTTTCAGATTTAATATCCTACTTTTCATCTCTTAGAAATTCCTCTAAATGAAGTTGACCTATGAAGGTTTCTTAGAAAAAGGAAAAGTCAAATTTAGCTTGAAAGCTTCAGAACCCAGAGAGCATCATATATAGATGTCCCCAGACATTTGTAACTGTCTTGTTAAAAATGATGCTGTTCTATAATTTTAAGTGCACGTGCCCATACTGTAAGCTGAATGCCTCCTGAGCCGATCTGAGTGAATACACACGCTGTAGATGTGCGCGATGCGTTCACCATGCGGGTTCGTGTGGCCTGTTTGCTCTGAATGTGTGTGATTCCCGTTCTTCTATCTGTTCCTCTAAGCAGTCTTGGCAGGCCAATCTAATCTGGCCAGGGAAAGGTCAGCCACACTCTAACTGCCTTTCACTCACATTATGTATCAACACCCCCACCCCCGTCTTTACCTTTCTTTTTTCTTTTTTCGTTCGCCATTTCTTCACCTTATTTTCCAACTTTTTTTCCAATCATTTATTAGCCAATTTTTCAAACTTCTTTCATATATAAATGTCTATTTTTCGCCCTAGATGTGTCGTTTCCTCCTCTGGTATCTCTAGCATTTAGACCATCATAATGAACAGCTTGCTAGTTCTCTGCCAAATAATCAAAATCAATAATAATCATTCGCCCTGGATGGGAGTCCTCGGTGTGTCTTGTTATCAAAGCCACCTCCCTGATATACTGCTGACTCTTTAACATGTTAACTATATATTTCCTCCTCTATGTTACATGGTTCATGGCAGCAATAAAAGAGACCTCCAATTTACATATATGTCAACACAACAAGGCTACCAGCACAGTTCAGAACACGTGGGCAGGATCAAAGGCCTCATCATGCCGACCGGCAGCCCAGCTCAGCCAACCGAATGACCTCGGTAACATCTCGTCTCCATAGCAATTATCGGGACCCCCTAAGAAGCCCAGAGGTGGCATGTCAAAGGTGATCACACTATCTCTCTGCCATTTACAGGTCACAGAGAGAGAGAGGGGGAGAGGAAGCCAGACACAAAGACATGAGACGGCCATCTTTGAAGTTCATGTACAAAGCGGAGATCTCTCCTCTTCTCAATCCTTCAGGGCCATCTCCACCTGCAATAATCCCCCTCCTCTCCTCATTGGTCTCTCAGGACAGCCTGGTATCAAACCTCAGGATCTGCCATGCTGCTTCCCTTTAAGAATGTATTTGAGCCATTTTGGTTCACTTTTTTAGCCATTTGAAATCAGAAAATTGTTAAAAAGGTGAATAAATGTAACAGACTTGATATAGAACTAATTATCTTGTTTACTATCTACGATTCTTGCATATTTATTTGTAGAACCTTACAAGAACTAGTGAAACTAGTTAGCCTTGGTGGTGTCTCCTGTCCTTAACCTCGTCCTGTTTCCTTTGGTCATAATGTTTTTTTTAAATGTATGTTTCAAAGCAGTTCTGAGATTAATTGTGCAGCTATGGATCAAAACACGCTGATTAAATATGCCTTAAGGATTTTTGGTTTTCTTTTTTTTTTTATTAAACTGTTAAGAGAAGAAACTGGAAACAAAATCAGAAATCTTGGCTGTGACCTTTCACCTGTCCCCAGATCTCTCAAGCACAGCGTCCAGGACGCTGTAAATGGCTGAACCTTCGTTCTATTTTCAAGGTTAACAATGTTATTTCCAACTTGAGAGACTATCTACAGGAAACAAAAAATACAAATATTTGGTGAAAACACCCCTCTCTTTACTTTACTGGATTTCTTAAGAGTCATGTACTTTTAAGGCATGCATTGTTAATTTGGGACTAAATGCAACATAAAACATAAGAGTAAGGAAATCTTTTTTGTGAGTAAATACTTTATATGCAAATGTATATTTGAAAAAAGAAAGAAAGAAAAAGAAATAACTGTCTGTTCCTGAAGCAAACGCCCAACATCTGTGTAATGGTACGTAACCATAAGTACAGTGATGGTAAGGACAGGTTTGATTTGAACCAAGAACACCTGCTACTTCTATCATAGCATGACTGGAAGAACAGAGGATCAGGTTTTTATCAGTATGTTTAATGTAAATGTGTAAAGGCTTTCTGGAAAGATGTCTAGTACTGGTTATTCCTAAAACTCCTAATTTTCCTGACTTCACGATAGAACCCATATTGTTTGGTTGCTTTATGAACAATCACTAATATTTTTGTTCTACTTTAAACGTTTTGTAATTAAATGTGTAAACAAGTAATGTGTAAACATTAAAACCAAGAGCATTTCATTTTCTATTTAGTTTTATAATATTTTCTTTCTCCTACTAATACAGTGCATGCCAGACTCCTTTTGTATATTTACATTTCAAGGCATTGCTCAAAGCTAGGTGTGTATAGATATGTGTAACAGTGAACTTTTGATGCATTTGGACCAGAAATATTCAGTATGAAGGCTTATGGATCAGCTCACATGTGTGTTTTGTTTGGCACTGTCTTCCTTGATGTAAAAGTACCAAAATATACTGAACCATGACCTAAAAACCAAGCTATGTACCAAACCATGACTTTCTTTCCATTGAAGGACCACCAAACAGAACAGGTCCAAGGGCAGATTTAGGCTCTCAGCCCATATTTTGTCTCAGGAGATACTTGAGTTTTTTTGGTTTTTTTTCACTCTTTTGGAATGCTTTTATAAGGTTTTAGTAGTGTTTACTACAACGCTATTACTACAAGAATGAATTCTTGAAATGATCATTTCACAAATCCTTTATATAAAAAAAAAAATAACCATTTGACATCATTTTATAAATAAAATAATGTGAAATGATGGAGACCTCTACATAAATAAATATAAATAATAAGAATATTTAAAGTAGTCTTAGATAAAGTAAAAAGCAGTATAATAGTGCAGTTTAATAGTGACAATAAAAAAAAACATCTAAGCCCATCATAGCCATCATAAATGCATTTAAATCTGGGCCCTACACAGAAACGTTTTAAAATGTCCAGTAATACCAGGGAAAGTTCTAGAGTAAAATTTGGCCACTGTGCAGCTTACAGACGGACCACCAGACGGATAAAGAAAGCTCTCTATCTGGGCTATAAGGCTTCTTTCAACCTGCCCGAGCCGGTGTGAGACACAGGGAAGTCTTCACTCACACACACTTGAATCCTAAACTGATCTTGTTCGATTTCACCCCCCTCTCCTGTCTTTCTTCCCTGTGCTCTCAAAGGGAGGGAAGGATGGTGGTGCTTCACAGAGGAATGGGCCCTCTCTTCATCTTGCCAGCTGAGGAGGCCTCCCCCCACCCCCACCCGTCTCTATATCCGTTTAGCCGGTCACAAGCTCCAGAGAGCCTGCTGGATGCAGTTGTGTGTTAGAACCACTGAGGAGCTTTCAAGACAAAATCCACCTTCTGAGCCCTCTGCCAGGATGGAAGAACGAGTGTGCACGCGTGTGTATGTGTGTGGAAGTACGTTTCAAGTTGCTCTCCCCAGGCCACCTGAGTTATCTGTGTC
This sequence comes from Girardinichthys multiradiatus, assembly GCF_021462225.1. NCBI lineage: Eukaryota > Metazoa > Chordata > Actinopteri > Cyprinodontiformes > Goodeidae > Girardinichthys > Girardinichthys multiradiatus. Next base: position 13,704,706 of record NC_061799.1, read on the forward strand.
ACATCACAAGGTTCCCTATTAGAGCACGACAGAAGGGTCCAGGCTGAGGCTGCTCGTTTTAACAATGTGAAAGGCAGACGGATGGAGGGAGGGAGCACCTGGGAGATGGATGAAGAGGGGCTGAATCCACCTCCCGCCCTAAGTGCCTCACTTTGTGCTGTTTTAGTTGAGACTTTAGCATTGATCCGTCTTGTCTCCACTTGGCAAGCAGAGGAGAAAGGGAGGCAGGTGAGGCTCAGCATGTGTGTTTAACAACAGATCGAACATAGAGAGGGACACATGAAAGCAGAGATGAGGAGCCTGCAGCTCTGTCTGTCCAACCACTGTGGTTTACTTCCAACTGTCTTTCTATCCATGATTAAATGATTACAATACATTTAAATAGCTACAATAAAGATGACCATTCATTTTAAATCGAGCTGAAAGCAGTTCATCAATCCAGGTAACAGAGCATAAAGCTTACATTTTATTTCACAGGCAAGTGAAGTTATGTTGAGGTGTGATTGTTGGGCACATACAGGTCCTTCTCAAAATATTAGCATATTGTGATAAAGTTCATTATTTTCCATAATGTCATGACAAAAATTTAACATTCATATATTTTAGATTCATTGCACACTAACTGAAATATTTCAGGTCTTTTATTGTCTTAATACGGATGATTTTGGCATACAGCTCATGAAAACCCAACATTCCTATCTCACAAAATTAGCATATTTCATCCGACCAATAAAAGAAAAGTGTTTTTAATACAAAAAACGTCAACCTTCAAATAATCATGTACAGTTATGCACTCAATACTTGGTCGGGAATCCTTTGGCAGAAATGACTGCTTCAATGCGGCGTGGCATGGAGGCAATCAGCCTGTGGCACCGCTGAGGTCTTATGGAGGCCCAGGATGCTTCGATAGCGGCCTTTAGCTCATCCAGAGTGTTGGGTCTTGAGTCTCTCAACGTTCTCTTCACAATATCCCACAGATTCTCTATGGGGTTCAGGTCAGGAGAGTTGGCAGGCCAATTGAGCACAGTGATACCATGGTCAGTAAACCATTTACCAGTGGTTTTGGCACTGTGAGCAGGTGCCAGGTCGTGCTGAAAAATGAAATCTTCATCTCCATAAAGCTTTTCAGCAGATGGAAGCATGAAGTGCTCCAAAATCTCCTGATAGCTAGCTGCATTGACCCTGCCCTTGATAAAACACAGTGGACCAACACCAGCAGCTGACAAGGCACCCAGACCATCACTGACTGTGGGTACTTGACACTGGACTTCTGGCATTTTGGCATTTCCTTCTCCCCAGTCTTCCTCCAGACTCTGGCACCTTGATTTCCGAATGACATGCAGAATTTGCTTTCATCCGAAAAAAGTACTTTGGACCACTGAGCAACAGTCCAGAGCTGCTTCTCTGTAGCCCAGGTCAGGCACTTCTGCCGCTGTTTCTGGTTCAAACGTGGCTTGACCTGGGGAATGCGGCACCTGTAGCCCATTTCCTGCACACGCCTGTGCACGGTGGCTCTGGATGTTTCTACTCCAGACTCAGTCCACTGCTTCCGCAGGTCCCCCAAGGTCTGGAATCGGCCCTTCTCCACAATCTTCCTCAGGGTCCGGTCACCTCTTCTCGTTGTGCAGCGTTTTCTGCCACACTTTTTCCTTCCCACAGACTTCCCACTGAGGTGCCTTGATACAGCACTCTGGGAACAGCCTATTCGTTCAGAAATTTCTTTCTGTGTCTTACCCTCTTGATTGAGGGTGTCAATAGTGGTCTTCTGGACAGCAGTCAGGTCGGCAGTCTTACCCATGATTGGGGTTTTGAGTGATGAACCAGGCTGGGAGTTTTAAAGGCCTCAGGAATCTTTTGCAGGTGTTTAGAGTTAACTCGTTGATTCAGATGATTAGGTTCATAGCTCGTTTAGAGACCCTTTTAATGATATGCTAATTTTGTGAGATAGGAATTTTGGGTTTTCATGAGCTGTATGCCAAAATCATCCGTATTAAGACAATAAAAGACCTGAAATATTTCAGTTAGTCTGCAATGAATCTAAAATATATGAATGTTAAATTTTCATCATGACATTATGGAAAATAATGAACTTTATCATAATATGCTAATATTTTGAGAAGGACCTGTATGTCTTGTTTTATTAGTATGCTTTTTACACTCAACCTGCAGGAGAGCTGCAACACAGTTAATTCCTCTCTCCTTTTCAAACTGAATTTTTTTATTAGTCTTTAAAATCAGGATTTGTCATAAATTTAGAAAACTCCTGACAAAAGAAGCATACACCAAAAAACAACAGCTGTGTAGAAAAATGAATTTAAATTAGAGAAATAACAGAACTAGACACAGATCATCCAGTATAGTGCTACAGCTTTATAAATGCATGAATTTCACTCACACCATCCCTAAGGCCTTTTTTTTTCCAAAGCCAAGGGAACATGTCAGAACTTGAAAGTTTGGGAATATTTCCGGTTACAAAAAGCAGACCGTCAAAGGAGGACTGACAATCAGCTGAGTGCAGGTTCTACAGGACCAGACAGGATCAGGCTGAGGATCTGAATCTGTGGATTTGGCTAAATTTAGTGTTTAAATAAACTTACATTCACAAAGTAATATGTTCTGATCTCTTGCAAGCCAAAAAAAAAAGGAGTAGAGAAGCTCTACTGAAATTTATATAAAAATAGACAACCATTTCTGCAAATAAGCAAAACATAAAGAAAATAAAGACTTAAATAAATGTCCAGAAACTTACAAAAACAGAGGGCCATAGTGAGCTAAGTGCTTTTACACACAAGGTGTGTTGTGTCCCTGAGCTGCTGCTGCTGCTGCACTCCCCAATGACCAGCTCTCCTATCCGGCTCTATAATTGCATTTCTGGGCACACACACGAAGCGGTGACCAGCGGGTCAATTGCCCAGCTAAATGTGTTTTCCTTCCCTACGCACAGAGGGTGGTGTGGGGTTCAGCCGAGCCGAGTCAGGCTGACCCCGGGCCAGCATGCGCTGCCACTAGACCACAGGTACCATTAGCGCTCGCTGGTCACATTCGACATCGGTCTCAGAGAGCTAACGGTGCTCACATTGGACAGCAACGCGGTGAATGATGGATGAGCAGGGAAACAAAGGAGGAGACAGACAGAAGAGAAAGGAGGAGAGAACAAACTGCTGGAACTGACTGTGACGCCTGAGCTCAGAGAGGTCAGTCAGTCACCGGAAAAGCACACGACCAGACACCTATACCATCAACTAGCAGGTGGCCGGGCTCGCACGCACACACACACACACACACACACACACACACACACACACTCCTGTTTCTTCACAGCACTGAAAACCTGTCTGCAGTTAGTGCGAAACACCACCAACAAGGAACCACATGAGATGTGTTTGTACCTCTGAAACCTCCCTCCAGTAAGGATGTGGCTCTGATCCTTTTCTGACCCGCCCATTCGTACTCGTCAAAGCCCCGCCCGTTCTCTCCGTCCATGTCCGCGGAGTCTTCGTCGGCCAAAGCTCCCTCGCGCTGGCACGCAAAAACACACAAACAAGAAAGGATTTCAAGAGACGACAAACACCCTGCATTATTTATTTTTCAAATAAGCACTTTAATAACTCTCTGGGAACCCTTTCAAATTGTACTTTACAACACAGCTAAGATGAGGCTTAAAAAGCTGAATTTCAGGAGAAACATTTCTCACAAGTTTTACAATACAATGCTTTGCAAAAGTATTCATACCCCTTTAACATCAGGTTACAACCACCAACTTCAGTGTGTTGTACTGAGTGTCAGTGCAACACAAAGTAGTACAGAACTGTGAAATAGCAGGACAATGAAATTTGGTTTTTACATTTTTTTCCAAACAAAAATGGACAAAGTTTTGTATTCAGTCCTCTTTAATCTGACACCTCGTAATAAAATCCAGAGCACTCCAATCAGAAGTCACTTAATTTGTAAATAAAATCTACCTATTATTTAATCTCAGTATAAATCCAGATGTTCTGTGAAGGCCTAAGAGGTTTGTTAGAGAACATCAGTGAACAAACAGCATCATGATGATCAAGGAACTCAGCAGACAGGTCGGGTAGAACATTGTGGAGGTATTTAGATCAGAGCTGATAACATTCTAACTTGGTTCCAAAAATGAAGTAAGCCAGAACTTTACAAACTTGTAAAACAAGCAAATCAGTTTGTCTTCATGTTATCATTATTTTGTTTTTTATGAACAAGTTTGAAATCAAATAAAACAAACTGAACAACTCCAAAACTACCAGAAGATGGCCGTCCTCTTAAACGGATGGGCCAGGAGAGGATTGCATTTTTCAAAGAAGCAGACGGGCTATTTCTGGAGGAGCTGCAAAACTCGGGTGGGTGAATCTGTTGACATGACAGATATTAGATGTGAGCACCACAAATCTGTTACAAACATATTCATGTGACAGAATGGTGCAGTCAAAGTCCAGAACCAAATCTAACTCAAAATCTGTGGCTAAACCGCAGCTCACAGAGGCTCTCCATCCATTCTGACTGAACTTGAGCTCTTCTGCAAAGATGGCTGGGCAGAAATTCCATTCTCTAGATGTCGAACATGTCACAAAATGAAAGAAAACTGACACGGGAGTGAATACTTTTGTAAGGCAGAGTACACTAGCTCCATTTACTGTTACAACACATGGAAAAACTCATAACTTACATGACTTGCGACAGTCAAGCTACTAATAAATCTAAACCATGCTGGTGGAGAAGAAGGATTAGTATATCGGGGAAGTTTGATGGCTGACAATCAGTGACATGAGACAGAGAAGGAGTTCATTAGTAGCAGTGATGTACCTCAGGTCTACTCTAAAGGAGAAGATAGCTGTTAAGTATGTACCAACGAGAGAGTGTGATGTTTAGCTGGGACAGGTGAGGAGTAACTGGTAGCGAGGGCTACATCTAGAGTTCTGTCAGACGCACGATGCAACCGTGTCACATGGGATAACCTGCAGATGAGAGCTGGCTGGTTTAAAACAACACTAGTCTGCAGAAACAGACTGCGTGCGTCAACAGTCCCCTTTTTGCTCAAGTCATTCGCAGTTAATCCAATATGATGTGACTGCAAGAAGCCGCCATGAAAAGGAAGTTTCTCTCTTTGTTTGTTTCTACAGTACAGCATGGATGGGACTGCTCAGAATCTACAGGAAGTAGAGAGGTGAGTGGGAAAAGAAGGGAAGACATAGGCCGTCCAGGTGGCGGTAGGCAGGGTTCTAGGGCCGGGGTTGTACTACCTGGATCAGGCATTGTTCCACATGTCTACTCATCTCCTCCTCGCTCCCAGCCAATGGGGCACTGCACAGCGGACATACCTGCCCCCCCTCCTCAGGCTTCCTCCTCTTCATCTTGCCTATACGGGCTGGAGCAGAAGGACAAGGAAAGAGAGAAAAAAATATATAGATAAATATATTTATTTTAGAAAATGCCTTAATCCCTGTTCTGAGCTCTTTACAAACCTATACCCATAATTAAAGATGGCTGACCTGACTAAACTGGCCAGCTTCTGGAACATGTTCAGAGAGAAACAGCTGGATGCGACACTCAGTCCTTTCCACTCTTCTCTACATCACTGCCTTTGCTCTATTCCTTTTGTTTCTCGCTTCTTCCCTCGCCTTCCCTCCTGTCATGGCAACCCCTCATCCTCCACCCCATCCACCCATTTAATTAGAAATTTAACAGGGCCGAACAGCCGTCATTGAACCCTGAATCTCTGTCGTTTTTTCTTAACTGCAAATGGTGCGCGGGGACATTAATTTTTAGCTGGCTGGGAAAGCAAAGAAGGCCAAGAGGGACCGTGGCAATGGACAGAGGGAGAAGAAGAAAAAGAGGAGGACATAAGGCAGCATGTCATAACTGCAGGGCAAGAACATGGGGGGAGCAAAAAAAGACGGGGCTTCCATGTCATTTCTCGCCCTGACACTAATCAAACGAAGCACTGTTTAAAGAGGGAGAAAAAGGCTGCTTATTGTGTATGGCATGAACCTTAAAGTCCCCACAAGGAGAGAATTTCTCTGGATGCCAAATCAGAACAGTGCCTTGCAAAAGACCTTTTTGTACATTATGTCGTTAAAACCAAAAACTATAGGGTATAGAGTAATACTAGGGTATTTTGGGGGGATTTTATGTAATAGAAGAGAAATGTAAATAGATGGCTTTTTTTTTTTAAACCAATAAAAATTGGACAGAGCTCCGTGAGATGTTGAAAGCTTTGGGAATATTTTATAAAATGTCTATCTTTAACTTGTCTGTTGTGTTCTTAGGTCTTAATTTTGTTTATTCAATAAAGTTCTCTAAAACACCCAAGAGGTTTTCAACAAACAGCTGTATTATACAGGTCCTTCTCAAAATATTAGCATATTGTGATAAAGTTCATTATTTTCCATAATGTCATGATGAAAATTTAACATTCATATATTTTAGATTCATTGCACACTAACTGAAATATTTCAGGTCTTTTATTGTCTTAATACGGATGATTTTGGCATACAGCTCATGAAAACCCAAAATTCCTATCTCACAAAATTAGCATATTATTAAAAGGGTCTCTAAACGAGCTATGAACCTAATCATCTGAATCAACGAGTTAACTCTAAACACCTGCAAAAGATTCCTGAGGCCTTTAAAACTCCCAGCCTGGTTCATCACTCAAAACCCCAATCATGGATAAGACTGCCGACCTGACTGCTGTCCAGGAGGCCACTATTGACACCCTCAAGCAAGAGGGTAAGACAGAGAAAGAAATTTCTGAACGAATAGGCTGTTCCCAGAGTGCTGTATCAAGGCACCTCAGTGGGAAATCGGTGGGAAGGAAAAAGTGTGGCAGAAAACGCTGCACAACGAGAAGAGGTGACCGGACCCTGAGGAAGATTGTGGAGAAGGGCCAATTCCAGACCTTGGGGGACCTGCGGAAGCAGTGGACTGAGTCTGGAGTAGAAACATCCAGAGCCACCGTGCACAGGCGTGTGCAGGAAATGGGCTACAGGTGCCGCATTCCCCAGACATGGGCTACAGAGAAGCAGCACTGGACTGTTGCTCAGTGGTCCAAAGTACTTTTTTCGGATGAAAGCAAATTCTGCATGTTATTTGGAAATCAAGGTGCCAGAGTCTAGAGGAAGACTGGGGAGAAGGAAATGCCAAAATGCCAGAAGTCCAGTGTCAAGTACCCACAGTCAGTGATGGTCTGGGGTGCCGTGTCAGCTGCTGGTGTTGGTCCACTGTGTTTTATCAAGGGCAGGGTCAATGCAGCTAGCTATCAGGAGATTTTGGAGCACTTCATGCTTCAGCAGTGCCACAGGCTGATTGCCTCCATGCCACACCGCATTGAAGCAGTCATTTCTGCAAAAGGATTCCCGACCAAGTATTGAGTGCATAACTGTACATGATTATTTGAAGGTTGACGTTTTTTGTATTAAAAACACTTTTCTTTTATTGGTCGGATGAAATATGCTAATTTTGTGAGATAGGAATTTTGGGTTTTCATGAGCTGTATGCCACAATCATCTGTATTAAGACAATAAAAGATCTGAAATATTTCAGTTAGTGTGCAATGAATCTAAAATATATGAATGTTAAATTTTCATCATGACATTATGGAAAATAATTAACTTTATCACAATATGCTAATATTTTGAGAAGGACCTGTATACTGAGATGAAATTACACAAAGGTGGACTCTATGAACTATTTAGAGTAACTTTGCAAGGAAATTAGCTGCACTGGAATTTATGTAGGGATATCGGAGTAAAAGTGGGTAAATGTAAATGCAGGCCACACTTTTCAGATTGCTATTAGTAACATCTTTTAAAAAAAAGAGATGCATCAATTTCCTTCCGCTTCATGATTATGTGCTACATTGTGTTGGCTTATATCATACAATTCCAATAGATGCATTAAAGTTTGTGGTTGTAACGTGACAAAGTGTAAACATGTTCCAGAAGTATGCAAGGCCTTTTGGCCAAACACTGAAATGGGTTTCTCGTTTCCATGGAGACGGCTACACTGAGAAAGTGCACTTTTTAACTGTAAAAGATGCGTTTTTGTTTTTTTTGTTAAAAACAACTAGAAGTCAGCAAACCCAGAAAAAAAAAAATAGAAATTATCATTATGGGCAAATCCCCAGCTGTCTGTTGTGAGATCATCTGGGACCTGCAGTACTAAATATCACTGTAAAAATGAAAGTACACATCTGCCATATGAAATTCATGATGTAGTCATTTTTATCTAACAAGTGTTTCATTCAAGTGTTCTTTGAGATTTCGTAGGACTGCCAAAGAAGTAATTTGCTATCATTTTTCATTTAAGCTTACATCTTACCTCCTGCCACTTCACAAGCACAAACATATAATTTTTTTTATATTTTATTATATTCAAAATGTTGAACAACACATGTATTCAAATATATGCTTATCAAACAACACTCAAGAGCAGACATGATATGTGTACATACCATTCAGTCTTGTTTGCCTGTTTGCCCGAACTCTTAAAAATGTCTGCAAGGAGAAGAAAAAAGGAGAGGGAGGAAATAATCATTAGATGGTCATTAGACAGTATGCAGTGTTTGCAGATGCAAATCTCGCTGTTCTGAGTAGGATTGCTTTGGATACGTTTGAAGGCGCTTATCAACATAGGCAGCGTAAACAGTTCCACCTACTTCTCTGTTGTTTTCCACCTCCTCCATGACTCTGTGGTCCCTGCCGACAACCTGCTAAAACTAGCTGCTGCACAGAGCTCAGGCCTGCCGCCAGATTCTCTACATCCCAACGCACTAAGCGCTGTGGCTACAAATTCATGCGGATGGAAAAGGATTGAAAGTGGCGCCCGGTTCGGCTAGTTGCTGCCATGTCTGACGCCATGTTGGCTTGTTGTGATCATGTGATCGCCGCGGAGACGGAAGTAGACAGACGTTGGTAGTTATTTCGCCCCTTGGTCACTAGGGGGAAGCAACGGGTTTCACACCAAATCTCCAAGAGACAATTCTGATCCTTTAGATGGGTGTTATTATTGTCACTTGATCTTATTATACTACTTTCAATACTATTTATTTATTTTGCTATCTCAAAAGAAAGTGTTTCACAACCTTTATGCAGTTAATCTTGATTACTGTTTAGTGTTTTTCTTTTATGTTTTGGATGGTGCCGCTATCTTTATTCCAAATGACCACTTTGGAAATTACATATCACTGTTTTGTTCTCTAAATGTCTGAGTTACAAGAGAAGTAAAATATCAAAAGGTAATTGTCAGTTTGCAGAAAGATTGTCCACATTCAGTGCTTTTGTAAGGTTCTTTTCAGGTTCTTGTGTAAGGAACTTTTCACACTACAACCACAAATGTCAGTTTATATATATATATATATATATATATATATATATTTATTTTTTTTTTTTCATTCATTCATCTTCTATACTGCTTATTTTATAGTGGGTCGCAGGGGAGATGGTGCCTATTTCCAGCAGTCTACGGGCGAGAGGCAGGGTAGACCCTCGACAGGTCGCCAATCCATCACAGGGCAACACAGAGACATACAGGACAAACAACCATGCACACACTCGTTCACACCTCAGGGCAAATTAGATTGACCAATTAACCTAACTACCAAAGGCAACAAAGTTATGAATCAACACACATGAAATTATGAAGTAAACAAAAAGTGTGAAATAACTAAACATTTTTATATTTTAGATTCTTCAAATAGCCCCCTGTGCTCTGATTACTGCTTTACTCTCTTGACATTCTTTCCATGAGGTGGTCACATGAAATGGTTTTCTAAAGAGTCTTGAAAGATCTTCCCAGAGGTTTATTGTAGATACGGCCAAAGGTTAATATTTCAGTCATCACAGCAAAAGGCGGCTACTTTAAGGAATCTATAACATAATTAAAGTTCTTTTACATTAATCATAAACATGAAGAAAATTATTAAATGAGAAAGGCAAAACTTTAACTAAAACTTAAACTTTTGACCGGCAGTGTGTGTGTGTATATATATTACTTGGCAATAAAGCTGATTCTAATTCTAATATATATAAATATATATATATATATATATATATTCTTCTCACATTTAGCCAAAGTATTTTGAGGGATTTCTCTTCTTTCTTACAAAGTGTAAAATATGCAGTTTACTGTTATCTATGTCAGTCAAGGGCACATCAGTCTATTGCAGAGGAGAGGCAGCGGAATCTGTAAAAGTTTCTGAACATTGAGTAAATGTACTGTTCATTACTGGCAGTTGCAAAATAAATTATTAATCATTAGTGTTTTTCTTTTTTTTTTTCTTTGTGGGCATGTTGGGAACATTTAGGGTCCGAGCTAGTTCAGTTTGCCTGGGGTGAATTATCTGCGTCATTAAAAATAATAGCCTCTGCAATAAATGTACAGTATTATGAAATTAAGTGAGGTCAGACTCCTTTGGCTTATCCACCTCTGTCACTTGCAGATTGTATCACTCAGGTCTGCTGGGATTCAATATAAAGCACTGTATGCACTGTAAGCACAGTATGCTGACTAAAGAATGTCCTCTTACAGTTATGAATATCCTCTCTTTGGTACTGCAACAGCTTATTGTAAGCCCATCTTCTATTGGTGGAAACTGTTGAGCAGCCAGGCCTTCACCTTCCCCTCGTTGATCCTTTTTTCCCCTCTTCATTCTCTGAGTTATTGGCCTGCTGGCTGTGCATCACCACCACTACCTTATTATTATGATACACTCACTGAACGGCTGAGGACAGGTCAGGTTTTCAGAAGACGCGAGGAAGCAGAGAGCACTCAGACCTGACTGAAAAAGAGGAGGTGGTAAAGTCTTCCATTATGCTTCCTCTCAAGGTGTTGAAATAAGTCGCCATCGACTTAATCATTTGTATAATATAAGGCGATTTCAGCAATTTCACCAAATGAGAAAATCTCCTTTATTGCTTAAAGGTCATTATGAGATGTGTCATCCCAAACGTATGGATGTAACGTCTGCATGGACTTAATAGTTCTTATTTTATGGTGTTAAGGGGGAAACCCACTTAACCCGGAGATATATCACAGCCAGAAGAATTACCCGAACAAACTTTGATGAATAGAAGAGATAAAAGCAGTCAGGGTGACATCTGAGATTAAAGAAGATTGGTCTGTTATTCAACATAACTGCTGAGAAGGCATCAGAAACCCAGATTTATCATAATATTCTGCTACATTGATATGTGTCATAATTAATTAAATGCATTATACGATAAAATACTTTTTGGTACAACAGCCTTAATTTGCCTTTCTATTTTAACCTGTTTGATATTTTATTTTAATGACAGGATAACGTTTAAGTTTTTAAATTGCAGCACTGAATATTTGGTCAGATTAGGAGGTGATTACTGAGAAACAAATACAGATAAATACAGATGGAACATTACTTTTAAAAATATAAAACATAATCAACCTGAGCTGGATGGTTAGTGAGAAAAGAATTAATCCTACTTGAACTGATAGACAAAAAAATCAAATCCCTTTAATATATTTCTGCCATTTTATATTGAAGGAGGTGACCTCCCTGCTAACAGAAAAGTATAACTTCAACCATGATTGCCCCGAGTGGTGTGTATGTGTCCATGTTTATGTGACCTGATATCTGTCGGAGTGGTGGGCATCTTCGGATGACAGGGGTGACACCACCGGAGACTCTCCCTCTCTCTTGATGTGCACAGACAAAAGCATCGACTGGAGAGACAGAAAGAAAGAGGAAGAAAAAAATAATCTACTATGCAGATGATCTTGTCATGTTGTCACCTATGTGAAAACTGATTGAATAAGTACACATGCCTCAGCTTTTGTTGGTTTTTTAGTACAATGTTGTTCTGATATGTTGCACCTCCAATTGTAGGTGCTAAATGAGCGAAACCTGTGTTTGAGTGTCTAATTCTGAAACAAGACACAAGGACAGACTGTCTCTCAGTATATTTATGTAAATTACTGCAAGACCAAATAGCTGTTTGCATTACCCAGATTGCAATGAAAAAATACCGTCTGCTAAAAGCTGCTTGGGATTTTTGCAAAGGACAACCCAAAGAGAAAACAGCAACCTACTGAGTTTCTGGATTTACAAAAAAAACTGCTTCTAACTGATGCTTCACGTAGGTCAAATGCCTAAAATAAAACTCTGTAACCAAGAAACTTATGAATTCAACAACTTAGAGCACTGAGGAATAACTGCCCTGTTCTGCTGTTGCACAGCGATCCAAATGATCAGGGGTCAGCCTCAGCAGTGTGGTGGTCAATTAGGCTGAAGGTTTTGCTTAAGGGAAAATAAATTAGTGTCTGACTAAGTGTACAATTTAAATAGATTTTAAAGTGTTCATATATTTGCAAGTGCCAAACACTGTTGTAGTAAAAGAAAGGGAAGCAGGAGATCTTCTTTACTTCAAACTTAAAGATCCAAGAAGAGAAACCATTTAAAGCACCAGATGACGTGTTAGAACTGATTAAAGACACCACATGTGTAATGCAAATCTAAGCAACATTCATTTTACAACTTACTGTAAAAAATGCAGCAAAGTCTAAAATGTGAGTCTTTATATGCATTACAAAAGTTAAAATTTGATTTATTTCTTACACAGATCTATAACACAGTAAAGGCTTAGAATCATTACCCTTCGAGAACTCCAGCAGTGTTATTGCCTCAGCTGCTAAGGCCGACACGTCACCGATGATGACTGTAACCTGCCTGACTTTGTCTATAAAATCCCTTCCTCTGATTAGACTTAATGTTTATGGGACATTAAGAGGAGTTAGGGAAGAAAGAGCAGTTGGAAAGTAAGGAAGCTCTTGGAGAGAACAGAAGGAAGTGGAGTAAAGCAGTGGCAGGAGAGAGGGTAAACATCTGACATTACAGGACACTGCCTGTCCATAAATCTGTCCAGCAAAACTTTGTGCGGCTGCTCTTGCGCATGTGCACTTATAAAAGAGATAAAAGCTCTTCTAACTCACTCTCTGTGACAAAGACAGTCAGGGGACTCTCGCAAGTGACTAAAGAGCAATGGTGGTAAGAGGAAGATGGGGATATGAGAGAACAGGCGAGGAAGGAAAGGTACTGTCTGTCTTTTACAACACTCAGACCGCACTCTCTCTCTTTCTGTCTCTCCGTACTTGTATTTTCATTTGTGCCTATGCGGCTGCTTTCGCTTTTTACAAGGCAGCTGTGAAATATTTGTATTTACAGTCGTCCCCTATTAATCAAGTGGAAAGGGGCAGAGCAGAGGCTTAAGTGCTCGACAGCAGTAATCTAATAATAATATGTGAGAAATGACCAACCTCCAGTGCTGCCACAGTAAATTGGACATTATGCATGGTGCTTTTCTGTCTTTCTGGGTGTGTGTGTGTGAGTGTGTGTCTGATCTTTCTTCTTTTTTCTACAGGTTTAAAAAGGTCAGGAAACCTTTACCTGGGGGTGGTCAAGAAATATATTCAAGTTTTATCATTAGAATATGACATTTAACGGTAATCTCCAAAGAGGTTATAAATGAAGGTCTTTCTCCAAATTTGGTCTTTAAAAAGCACTAATTAAATCAACGTGCAAAAAGATCCGCACAACAACAGTAGCATTGAAACCTAATAGGTTAGTTACTATATCTGCAGCCTATGGTGTCAGATATCTGAATATGGCTCATTTTAGAATGCAGAAATTACGTTTTACCCTTTAAAACTATCTTGCAAGTGCAGCTTAAAAAGACACGAAGAGGTGTTTTAGGGTTATTCCTGGGTGTAAAATGGGTGGGTGGTGCATAGCAGCCAGGAGAGAACAGCAACAAGCCCAGATGCTTCAGACTGGCCCTCTTCATTCTTCATGGCCTGCCGCAGAATACTAAACAACAGCAATACGATGCACAGTCACGGCTGCAGAGGAAATCTAGCACTCACCCCTCAACCCTCCTTTGCCTGCTATAGTGGAGTACAAGCCCATCCCACACCACCATGAGCACTCCTTTAAGCCCAGGTCATCACCTTCTGCCCAAGTGCTGGGGATAAAAACACCACTGATTTATTCAGGATCCCTGGTGGATTCATGTGCAAGTCAAAGGCCTTTGCCTTGTAGTGTTCAGCTGTGACCTGAGCTGTTATTAGTGGTAGAAAACAAACATGGAAATGGTGGCTTAGGTTTGGCCTTTAAGAAAAGTCACCGTAGGTCTTTGTTTATATATTATTCTATGAAAAAGAAAATAATTAAGTCAAAAACTGAGGTATAAAACTGCTTAGAATCTGTTCAGCTTGTTATTTACTTACTACTGAGTTGGTGTGTTCAATTATGCTTTTCAAAAGTATTTATGTCGTTTGAACCTTTTCCTAATTTGTTGCAGTACATCCACACACTTCAGTATATTTCCTCGAGACCTTGTGTGACAGACCAACACAAATGACTACATAATTGTAGAATGGATTGAAGACGATACAAATCATTTGAAAAGTATATCGTTCACCTGCAATCAGCCCCTGGGGCATTGCTTTGCAGAGCCACCTTTTTTAGGAGAGTATGTCTCTCCCAGCTTTGTACATTTGGACACTTACTTTGCAAAATAGCTGAGTCTCAGATTCTTTAATCTAAACCATCACTTGTAACTCTGTCTATATTGTTTAGTGTTGCCCTACTGGATGGAGTAACCTCCACAGATTCAAGTCCTTTAAGAGGTTTTCTTCCTGGATTACCCTGAATTTAGTTCTATCCTTCCTAACATCAACTCTGAGAACTCTAGAGGAACCAATGAACCTGTCATATTTTTGAACTGTGGGAGGAAACCAGAGTACCTGGAGAGAACCCACGCATGCATGGGGAGAACATGCAGAAAGAACCCTGGCCAGGAGTCGAACCCAGGACCTTCTTGCAGTAAGGCAACAGAGGTTTATTGAACTGGGGTTTAATTAGGGCTATCAGTGTAAAAGGGGGCTGAGTACAAATGCACACCACACTTTTCAGATTTTTATTAGTAAAAAAAGGTGTAATTTACCTTCCACATCACAATTATGCGCTGCTTTGTGTTGGTATATTAGATAAAATTGTATTAAAATACACTGATGTATGTGGTTTTACTGCAACAAAATGTGAAAAGAGGCATAGGGTATGAATACTTTGCATGAATTGTAATTATTGACAGTGGAAAATGCCAAAATTCAAGGTAATTTAAAACTCTAGCAGAAAACACTCCTAGTAATTCTTGTGATTTGACAGTGTTTGTCTTTTTAAATCTATCCTTGTCGCATTTATTGGAAAAAAAAAAAAAATTTCCTTGTGGACCAGCTGCCTGTTGAACCACAGAGCACAGTTCTGGATAAGCTTGTGGGTGTGAAATATATGAAAAGATGTGTGCAGTTTTCCTCTGGGAAAACAGTGGGCAGTGATACATCATTCCAGCAATATTATAAATAATATTAACAAGTAAATCACATGCTCATGAAAGGCAGACACTGCTCTGAAAGTATGCTCTTACCTTGGGAGTTCCTGGAGTGGCTACACCATCCTTGGACGAGGGGTTCTTACTGCAGTCAGAAAACAGGACGAGAAGGAATTTAGTGAAGATTCATAAGATAATGTGGTGCTCAGCTGAGTCTAGACACACAATGCATGCTTGTTCAGCTTTTTCCCTGGATAAAACAAGCAATATATGGACATTTTTAGCACATTGGAGAGCAATTTACTGGATTCTTGTTAATGCATTCGCTTGCAATTTATCTGGCACTCTTCTCCTTGACCCGTTTTTCATCCGTTGCTTTACTGTTTCAGAGTAATTACAGCAGCAGTAAATAAAAAGCAACGCCTTCTTCATCTCACCATTCCCACATATAAACATAGAAAATATAAGGAGGAAGGAAACAACAGAATTCGTCAGTGCTGCCAAATTATGTTCACTGGGAGTATGAAATCTGTTGAGGACCATCAATTGGCTCACTCTGGCTGGAAACAAGTGAGACAGCTTAGATTGGATATGAAGGATGGGAAGTCAAAATGTGTAAAATTGACAGTATTGTGCTTTATTCTGCCAACAAACCAGACATGTGACATTTCTGCTTGTTACTCCATTCTGATGGCTTCTTCTGATGCACTCATTCTCAATTGATCCACTCCTTCTTCCTTCTATTTCCCCCTCTTTTTTCTTAACTCCTACCCCCCTTCACTTTCTTTCACTCAAACACAGAGATACATTTTTCTGAGCCTCATGAAGTGTTGCAACAGGCTTGACATTGACATGGCGAGGCAGGGTTGTCACGTTTGCTTTGAGACCCTGTTAGCAGTCCAGACCCTCGGACACGCTCACACAGGCGCAGTCACTCACTCCTACACTCGCAGACTAACAGATAGTGGCAGATCAAGGAAGGAACAGTGCCCAAAACTGAATTGAGTGCAACCTCTAATCTGACAGCATGCCCTGCTAGACAAAGGATTTCATTTTTCAATGGCTGAATGGGTGGATAATAAAAATAAGAGGCTTTATTTATGTGTTACTTATCTGAAGGAAGAATTTACAAACTGCTGGACAAGGACAGACCAGTGAAGCATCAATCCCTTTTCATTTTTAACATACATATGACCTTTTTTCTCACTCTAAGACATCAAATTAGACTAAACCTTTCTGGTTTTCAGGTGAGTTAGCAATTTTTCTTAGTATGTAATAGAATTTCCTTTAAACCGTATCTATTGGGTCAAGTGTTTTGGTTATCGCAACATCACAACAGTTTGCTGTAGTTTTGGCACATTCCTCCTGACAGAACTGGTGCTGCTGAGTCAGGTTTGCATGTTGCCTTCTTCTCACTGACATTTTCAGCTCAGGCCACACCTTTTATATGGGGGTAAGATCATGGCTTTGTGATGACCTCTCCAAAACATTGACTTTAGGCTTTGCAAGACCCATTTGTGCCTAAGCTTTAACTTCCTGGGAGATGTCTTTAGATGTTTCAAAATTGTTTTTTTTTTCATATGATGCCATCTATGTTGTGAAGCCCAGTAGTCCCCCTGTAGTAAAATAAAAACTCACACATAATTGTGCTACCACCCCTGTTCTTCTCATTTGAGATGGTGTTTTCAGGCTTGCAAGCTTCCCCCTTTGTCCTCTTAATGTAATGATGGTCATTATGGCCAAAAACTTTAATTTTAGTTTCATCAGACCACATGACTGCAGTTGCAAACTGTAATAATTTTTTTATTTGCTTTTGGAGTTTTGGCTGCTTCAATACTGAGTAGTCCTTCAGCCCATGTTGGTAGAGAACCTATTTCATTGTGGATAATGACACTCTCTTACCAGATTCAGCCAACAAAACATTTAGCACCATCTCTGGGACACTGAACTTGTCTCCTTCATGAATGACACAGACATTCCCAAGGGGTTTTTTACTTGTTATTTTAATAGATGAACATGGCACCTTTGGGGAACTGGAAATTGTCCCCAAAGTTGAACCAAATTTGGTGATTTTCCCATGAAGTCGCACAAGGGAGCAGTGAGATTGAGGTGTGCCTCTATTAACCCCAGATGTTGTGAATTTACCAGTAACATACAAAACCTTGACATCATCATCTGGGCTTTCCTAATGGGTTTTATACCATAGTAATCTTAATATATGCACACTTGCACACAAGAAAGTCATACAAAATATTCTACCACATTTTATTAATTTTAATTATCCTAAATGAAGTAAAAGATCAAAAGTTTAGTATGATTTGATGTCAGAAGGTGAAGAAAAAAAGCACAGATTTTTTTAAAGTACAAATAAATATCTGATTTCAGCTGTATATTTTGATTTACCTGTGGGTAATCACAGCTTGATTACAGTAAGTTTATCACCAAATGGGATGTATTTGAAAATGTGGTGTTCACCATGAGGGATGGTTATAAAAAATTAAAGGAAGGAATAAAAGGTTAACTCTTTTGCAAAGTAAAATAACTTAGCTTCCTGTGTATAAAAAGGTCCATTCTTCTTCAGCTCCATATAAAACTTAAGGAAGTATTTAAACTTAAAAAAATAACTGTTGCCATTTGGTTCAAGTTTGGTTTTAGCGGAATGATGCAGATGACAGAAAGCTGCTAAGCTCACAGCCCACACAGCATAGATGGACACACACACAGACACACATATCCCCCCCCCACACACACACACACATACATAAACACAGCAGAATTGTGTCAATATGTTCAGTCTGTTTCTGATTGTGCATCCAAATATTTTGATATTTTAAGAAGGAGAATCAGCTTTCAAGTCACATGATGTTGGTTGAAATATTCCAGTGTCATTGTAAACCATTTCAAGAAGACGATACATGATTAGTTATCATTGGCATCTTATGAGCAGACGGAATTTTAATATTCAATATGTGAAACTAGTTCTATCAAGTTCAAAATACATAAATTGTAGTGCCAGTTTAAATATTATTAACTGAGAATATAAAATGTTGTAATTTGCATGCACATCTCAGAAACCCTTGATTTTCAGGTGTGTCTCTGAAAAATCTGTTTGAAGAGCCAGGTAGCTCTAGGACTTCCCAAAAAGATGGGAAGACAAGAGGTTATGGAAATGGGAACAGTGGAAACATGAATATGGCCTTTATTTTTGACTGTCAACACCAAAAACCCTGCTTCTTTCTATTTGTCATTTCTAAAATGTTTACCATAAACAGTGGTAATAACCATACTCTCTATGTACCTCTGCCAGAGAGCAGAAAAGAGCAGGTAGCACATACACACAGGAGTGGAAATATGTCTGTCATTTATGAAACAATGTGTATTGGTTATCTATATAAAACATAAAGGTGATGTTTGCAACTTAGAAACCATTTTTAGAACATTTCAACTGTCCCTAAATGCCACTCTAACAATATTACAATGTAAAAGCAATACAAAATGTTTGTATATTCACACAAAACCATCCCAGTGTGAATGGCACTCAGATTGTTGCAGTTAATATTTCTGTTCTCTTTAAAAGCAGCATTTGAGTTTGGAGCAGTGGTTTTGATATGGGCAATATGGCTCACTGACCAGGAAGCCATGGCCTACGGGGTGGCAAAAGCATGTTGGGGAATAAAAAATCGGTGACTTGCAACCAGAACAAGTTTTCTATGGCTTATTTGCATGTCCATTCAATGGGGACCAGTCTCCAACCTGTACAGTGGACAGTATAAACTATGCAAGAAAATGTGATTGAAAAGGGTAATGGCAATAAGGTTTGTACCTGTTTCACAGCTTCTGATATGGTGCTAAATTAAAGGGCTATTTCATATTTGGACTGAATTTGATCAGGTGTTGTTCAAAATGTAATTGTCATATCCAGCCAGTGTCTGAGTTTTGTTTGTGTTTTTGTTTTGTTCATTTAACTTGGTCTGGTCCTTTGTTTATCCTCTGTCTCCCTGCAGCCTAGCCCACACCTGTTGCTAGTTCCCCGGATTACCTGGTCCCTCTATTCATTGGTTCACCCTGCTCTCCCCGTTTGTATTTAAGCTCTTTAGTTTTCATTGTTTCCCGCTGGTTCCTTTTTGTTGAAATTCTGTCTAGCACACCGTGATGTCTGGTTATGTACCTTGTGTCTGGATCTGGTACTGGCTCCATAGACACCGATTGTTTTCCCAGCTTGCCTGGCTGTGAGTTAAGAGTATTAAAACTCAACTTACCTCATTCACCTTCTTCCTGGAAATCCTTCTTGCACGTTGGTCCTACCTCAAAACTTGTTATATGACAGTAATATGCTTAGACTGATCAAACTTGAACTGAATAATTGTGGACTGAACAAAGTACTTGAAATACAGATTGAGGCTGATGACACCTTTATTCTCTTCAGTGATTAATTTTCTTGTGAGGGGGCAGAAGGAGAGGCTCTTCCAAAGGTGGTTAGAACCACCAGACAGTTAAAATAAAAACAAACCTAGATTTAAATACAGTACATGACCTGGAATAATGTAAGACCATAAAGATAAGCTACACATAAGTTGAGCAAATGGCCTGAAACTGAGTAATTAGTCAAGCCTTTTGCTTACAAAATCTAACCCTATATGTTACAAACTGTAGCCAATTGTCATGCTACTGAGCATGTGTAAATGAAAGCTATTTCTCTTATGTGTGTACATCTGAGGATGTGCACCTGTACCTGTACATGTTTGTGCTGGCCTACCCTTCAGCAACAAAGAAAGCAAACATAGGCTGACACAACCAAGCTGCCGTGTAATGCAGCTGAATCTGCCAACCTCCCCCGCTTCTTCGCACACCCCTCTCTTACTTTGTTCCTATCTCTTCCTCTCTCATCTCTCTCCCCCCCTCTTCCTCTATCTCCCTTTTATTCATTACCTAGAACCTTTGCGGAGGTAACAACAATAACAGCCACCTCCACCTGCTTGCTGACAGTGTCAAACAGCGACAAGAGAGGGAGCGAGGGAGAGAGAGGACAGCAGTTGCATGCCTGCCACGATGGGGGAAAATTGCCACATTGACAGAGAGGGTGATGGAGAGATGAAAGGAGAGTGGAAAAGGGGGAAAATTTGAGGTGAAAGAAAGATGTGGTGAGGGAGGATGAGCGGGCAACACAAAGAGAAATGATGAAAGGAGACAGAAAACGAGAGAAAGAAAAAAGAGGGAGTGATAGGAAAGTTGGGGCTACCTCTTCTTACGGCATAACACGTCTGCTCGCCTGGTTCTATGAATTTTTGATGTTGGGGATTAGGGGGCCTGAAAACTCCAGCTGGCTGCCATGTCAAAGAGGAAAGAAAGAAACACGGCAAGCAGGAACCCACCAACAAGCCGCTGGAATTGATACAGTTTGAAATGTGTTTTGATAATGAAGTAAGTGTGAATGGGAAGGACAGGTGAGTGCATGGGGGTCCCTCTGACAACTACGTCTTACAGGACTTTGTCCTGTCCCACCAATTCAGACAGGGACGTCTTGTTGAGCTGCCTGAACATGCAGCCAACATCTGCAAGATTATGAACAGGAAATGGAGCAAGTTTAAATAATCATCTGCTGTATGTAATATGGACAAGCAAATCAGGGCTACTAGGTGAATCAGTTTGTTCTATAGTAGGTCAAACTGCCCATCCACCCTCAGCCTGGTTAAATGTGAATATAGTGTCTTGCAAAGGTCATACCTCCTGAATCATTACAAATTTGCTAGCTTTCCATAAATTTTCTTTAACCACTTCGTCTGTACAAGGTTGCGGGGAGCTGGTGCCTATTTTCAGCAGTCTACGGGCGAGACCTGGCAACTTGTCCAGGGGTGCACCCTGGATAGGTTGCCAGTACATTTGTTAGCTTTACAACCAAAAAATGGAGTGCAAGTAGTACTTGTGAATTCAGATTTTTCCAGATAGTATGTAAAGGTTTTTTGTATTTTTGTATTGAGCCTCAACAAGACAGTACTTAGTAGAAGTACAGTCTTCTCAACTGGGACCAACTTCCCTGTTCCTGCCAAAAAAAAAGCATCCCAACACCATGATGCTGCCTTTACCAAGGTTAACAATAGGATGATGTGTTTGTTTGGTTTTCGTGCTTGTAACGTAACAAAATGTAAAAATGTGTCAGGGGAGCTTCTCCACATGTGACCGACAGCCGTCCTGCATTCACTACCTTTAAGTGATAAGGGTTTTCTTGGTGGGATTTTGGTGACAACAGGGTGGAAGACTTGAGAAAGCTCAGTAAGCTGAAGGTACTGATTGCTTTTTGCTTTTTTGTGTCATCTGGCAGGGAGGTAGGGGTTTGGCTCTGTGGATGTAAACTGATTATGGAGAAGGAGGGAGAGGAAGGTAGCAGAGGTGGGAAGAGGAGGAGGAGGTTGGGGGATGATGGGGTATGTAAATTACTTTGTCCCTTGCCACCCCTCAGAGCCACCTGACATGTACAGAGCATGATAGATTTTCATTTGCCA
Source organism: Girardinichthys multiradiatus (assembly GCF_021462225.1). Taxonomy (NCBI): domain Eukaryota; kingdom Metazoa; phylum Chordata; class Actinopteri; order Cyprinodontiformes; family Goodeidae; genus Girardinichthys; species Girardinichthys multiradiatus. Next base: position 13,726,586 of record NC_061799.1, read on the forward strand.
AACTGCACATCTGTGTGTGATTTCCATGTCCACGCAGAAGTTGTGGCCCATGAACAACTGTCACAGCTCTCAGTCGCAAGAGGGCACAGGCTGGCAGTTTTAATCCAACCCACACCCATTTACATGCAGACAGAACAGGGTTGGGAGCAGAAGAAGCAGAAAACAAATAGCAACACGCTGAAGAACTGATATTAGGACACAAGCAGATGCAGCTTGCGCATGCAGCCCTTCGTTTCCATACCCATGGCTCTTTCATTCAGCGACCGCCGAGTGTCATTAAAGGCAAATTTACTACAAATTGGACCAAATTTCCACTGTCACTTTCAATGATTGCTGCCACCATGCAGAGAGCCAGGGAGAAGAATAGGCAGAGGGTGATTTAGCATAAGGTCAGTTTTGTGATATAACCCACATAAAACCCCTCTGCTGTTTTTCACTCTATTTTTCCATTTCTTAATAGAAAACAATAGAATTTATGTTAGATTTTCTTGTGCACATGTTTAAAAGTGCATCACTTTTGCTAATCCCTCACTTTTCTTCAGTGTCTCTTTGGGTTAATGGTGAGTAGGTAAATCAGCCAAGCGTGACATTAGCCACCATCCCATCTCACCCAGGGATGATGCGATTTCCTTAAATAATGAGTGTGTGTGTGTGTGTGTGTGTGTGTGTGTGTCTGTGTGTGTGTGTAGTCTCCCCAGTTGGGTATCCAGAGGGAAGGACAAACTCTAACCTTCATTATTAATTGAAGCACACTTGCACCCTGATACATAACAAGAGGATGAATGGCTTTCCCCTCAGTTTCAGTTCACCTTTATGTATTTTTTTTTTTATCTTCACATCTTCTGCTTTTTGGCTAACAACTAATCTATCACTGTGACAACTAGGCAAACATGAGTCACTGATGAAGGCAATCACTTTTATATTTTAATAAAAGTTTGAAGACCTTTAGACTCGAGACTTTTTATAGTTATCTTGTTTTGCACTCCATTTACTACCTTTAACAATGCAATTAGTAACAGAAAAAAGTTAAGAGAACAGCGGAAAGGATGGAAGGTTTTGCGGTGAAACATGGAAAATCTTGGACTTCCCTGAAAAAAGTAAAAATGTGTTGAGGTGTATGTTACTTATACTAAAACATTTCCAATTAGCCTTTAAATCTCGAAGCCATCTGAAGTGGACTTTACCGATTCTGCATCTTGCTGTTACTTTAACCTCCAACTTCTGTCTGTTTTGTTGTAAAATGAAACTGGCCACTCAAACTCAAACTTAGTGAATGCTTAAATTAATTCACCTTCAGTTTTTTTTCATTTGTTTTCTAATTTTCACTTAGATTTAGAGGGATTTTTTAAGTAAATATAGTTTTATTAGTATAGCTTCTGTCAGATGAATATGACAAAACTGACAGATGGCAAAACTGCAGCAAACAATGTATTGGGAAAGTCTTGAAGGTAAATATCCATTAACACAGCATTGTATCTCATGGTCATAAACATTCCAGTTTTTTTAATTGCTGAAATCAGCTAAAACCAAAGGTGGCTGTCTGGCTAGCTGTTAGCCTTTCAAAAGGCTAACAGCCATAACATGATAATGTTTGTAACTAATATTTTATGAAAGCTTGGTAATTGTGAGCAGATTGTGTCTCTGCTTAATTTTTCTGTCAGTTAATGTTAGTTTCCTTTATCAACTGCAAGTGTATAAAAATACTGTAATTACCACTAGCTAAACGTTTTCCACAAAGACGAACCTCTGAAAATCTATCCATGACAGGGATAGTTCAGAGTTTTCAAAGTCAGGTTCTGTTAAAACGTTTTACTATTCTATCTGCCGTAAATGACTATCTTGGCGTCTTCACTGAGCATAAAACCAGATTAGTCAGTCTTGAAAGCTGAAGCTAACAGCTAGACAAAGAGAGAGGCCAAGACCAAAGCAGACTTCTACTGTTCTAATTCCAATCTCAAAAATGTCTTAGTGGTTCGCTTGAAAGCTATTTTATGAACCTTTGAACTGTTGTCAAAGTTGCATTAGCAACTTATTGATACAGGAGCTGATGATTATTTACACAGGAATTGAAGTGGAAATTAAATACGATGTAGTGTGTCATCAATAATCTTCCTGAGCAAAATACAAGCAGAGAATTGAACATTTAACACGTTTGCTGTCAGAGAAACTACTGAATTAAAAAGTTAGGCAATGTAAAAATTTAAAAAAGGATTTTCTAAAACCACTATTATATTTTTGATTTTACTGTCATTTGCTTTTATATCAGACAGTTCCATGCATGTGTTCCTAGTGTGAGTTATACACAGGAAGGTCATTGGTGGTGCACTCCCTCCTACCTCTGTTTCCTGTGTAAATAACCATCTAATGTAAATGTGAATACGGTTTAGAGGTTCATAAAAGTTTTGGCATAAACAGCGATGGTGTTTTTCAAACAACAGAAGCTCACTTTTCTCTCAGATCCTCCTGTGCTAGCCGTTAGCTTTAGCCTTCAGGACCGGCTAATCTGGATTTATAGCAAAACTAAAGACACAAAGAGAGTTCTCCACTGCAAATATTAACTATTTATATTCCTTAACCAGAAGCTCAGTTAAAAGTGTTAGTTTAAGCTCAAGCTTTTCACAGCTTAGTTCCATCAAATAGTTCACCTAAAAGTTTGCTTCATAAAATAATCTGTTTCATCCATGCATCACTTTCTTACTCTGCTAGTTGAGCCGAAATTGTGAAGAATGCTTACATTTATATTCATTCAATTATTAGTTCACAGCCCTGTTGTTTCTAGGTGATCTATGATGGCAGAATAATGTGTGGTCCATGTACATTGAACTGCTGTAATGGATATGATTTAATGTAATTTATGTAGATGGTAGGGATTAACATTAAAACAACACAAGTTCTTGAAGATGCCTGCATCGTGCCTGGATGTAAGAGAAAAGGAAAAGGAAACATCATAAAGAATATGGAGAATTAAGGATGAGAGGATAGAGACATAAAAAGACTGAACCAGATGATGAGAGTGATTGTAGAGAGGAAGATTAAAGGGATGAGGTGCAACTCAAATTTCAATGCAGGGTGATGCTGTCTGCTGCCCTGTTTCCCCAGGTTAATGGGGACTATCATAAAGCTGGGCCTCTATAGTGCACACCGGGTCACGCAAACACACACACCCACATGTGGGGCAACACGCGCAGGCATACAAACACGCATGTACAAGCATACACATGCATACACACACATTCACAGCCTGGCATGTGTTCGAGGAGAAATATGGATCCTAATGGCTGTGTCCTATCGTTAAAAGGGCTTGGAGTTGATTTATCCCTCGTAAAACGGCTCGTGCAACTGCCATGAGGAGAAGAAAAAGGCGGCGTGGAACCTCAGGTCACAGGTGTGAATCCTAATCCCTGTAGGAAACACTTAGCTTTACATTGACAGCATGTTTATCTCTTTTATGCAGATTTATGGCACCCAAATGCGTGCACAGGAGAAATATTGCTTGGTGAGCCTAACAGAAGGGCTGAACTGAGTTGAAGCCCTCACCTTAGGGGTTAAATGACCCCAACACCAACCATTGTCTACGGTGTTCTTTTCTGGTTTACCTTTTCATTTCAGGCACTGTGTGGCTCATCCTGTTTTAATACACAAGGACCATTAAGTATTACGTAACGCTATGGTTTGTTACATGCGAAATTAAAAATAAATTCAGTTTAAATTTGAACAACTCTCAAACGTTATGAGCTTGTACGGCCTACCTGAGACATATGGCAGCTAGTCTCTCTATTTCTGTCTCCATGTGCTCCTGTAGCTCTCCGGGCCTCAGCAGCACTTGGCAAATTGGACAAACTGGAGCCTGGTTGTCATATAGGGACATCTTCTTTTTACCTGGAGACAACAGCAAAGAGGGACAGAAAACATCAGTACAAAAACAGATTCTGACTCTGTAAATGTAACCCCGAATCTATAGCGTCTTGCAAAATTATTGAACTTCTTCACATTTTGTCAGGTAATGACCACAAAGTCATGTGCAAATAAAATTTGAAGGTACATTTGTATTCAGCCACTTTTGCTCTGATTCCACTAAAAACATCAAGTGCAACCATTTGCCTTCAGGGGTCACCTAAACAGAGTCTAGCTGTTTGTAAATTGATCTCAGCATAAATCTAGCTGTTCTGTGAAAACATCAGACCTTAGAGAACATTAGTGAACAAACAGCATCAAGGAACACATCAAGACAGGCCATGGATAATGTTTTGGAGGAGTTTCAAGCAGGGTTAGGTTAAAAAACATGAAAAAACTATCATTTGAAATCTACTCTAGAGGGAACACAGTTTACATGTGAAAGGTCCTCTGGTCAGAGGAGACCCAAAGTGAACTCTTTGGCCTATATGAAAGGCATGCATGTCATTTATACATGTGTATAAAGGTGTTCTAGCCAGATGAACACAGCACATCATCCGTCATCATCCTGAATCAACCATCTCCACGCTGAAACATGGTGGGGGCAGCATCATCCTATGAGGATGCTTTTCTTGCGCAAGCACAGGGAAGCTAGTCTGAATTGATGGGGGCAAGACAACAACCCTAAACACACAAGCAGAGCAACAAGGGAATGGTTTAGATCAAAGCATGTTCACGTGTTAGAATGGCCCAGTCAAAGTCCAGACCTAAATTTAATAGGAGTCTTTTGGCAAGACTAATGTTCACATATAATCTCTTTTTAATCCATTTGACCTTGATATAATTCTACAAAGAGATATGAGCAAAACATCAATGAAGACTCCAGAAGACTTGCATCTGTAATTGGAGTTAGAGGGGGCTGAATACAAATGCATGCTCTGCTGTTCAGATTTTAATTCATAAAAAAACAACCAAAAACCATTATTTCAGATCTACTTAATAACTATGATCTATTTTGTATTGGTTTATCAAATAAAAAAAATAAATTGAGGTTCAATATTGTATCATAACAAAGGAAAAACCGAAGGATCGTGAATCCTTGTGCACAGCACTGTAAAACAATCAAGCGAAAGGAGGTACAATCCAACACTTTCAGTATAAGCTTTGTTGGTAAAACACTTTTTTCCTTACTCTATAAAGTTGCAAACATTAAGTGAATGTACATTAGATTACTCACACAGATAGCAGACTTTATTGTGAAATGTTGCTCTGGGATCAAAGTGAGGGGGATAGGGGGGTGGAGGACTTAAAGAAATGTCTGCCATGGATGAGATTATGCTGTATAGAGTCTGCCAACACCACCTCACTTCATTGTCCTTGATCAGCAGAACAGCAGGGTGGGGCCCACCTGTTTTGTGTATCAACATGAGTTTCATTGGTCATCCAGTGCTTTGCGTGAAACGTGCACCCTTTGCGTTGTATACTCTTTGAGGCTTTTGTGTTGTATGCGTTCAGCTGTGTGAATCCTGTCCCTTACTGTCACCACTTTGTCTGTCTGGGTTGGCTAAAAATAGCAGCTATTGAAACTGTATCAGTGGTTCATTTTGGAAGACACTTCCTGATTCCCAGTGTTCAGCCAATCAAACATGGCTATTTTTAGCCCATGAACAAAAGGCCCCATCTCAGCCAGGATATCCTGTTTAGACAGCTTGTCACCATGGCAACACAGAGAGTCAAGTGGGGAGGACTCCCTCTTTGTCTTATCTGCCTTTACGCACTAACACAATCACAATCATGCACATGCATTTGTGGCCCTCAGGAGACGTGAATCTCTATCATTAAATACTCTGCATGATGATTCAACAGACAACGCACCCACTCCCTTATTGGGTCTTTGTTAGTGTGTGTGGTTATACAAAGCTGCACCCTTTACTTAAAGGAACCCAGTGACTATGAAAAAAAACACTCAAAACTTTCCGTCATCATGCCTGCCTTTTTCTCTCTTTCAAATTTTTTTCTTCATCTCCTATTTTACCTTGTTTCTTTTTTCTTGTGTTTTTACCCGCCATGTACAGTGGCATACCCATTGGGGTTTGTCAGATACAAACTTTGAAGTGGAAGAAAACAAAGCAGTATTTTCAAAAACATTCCCACTACTCGACGCTGCCACCACCATGTTTCATTGTGGTGATGATTAGCAGTGTCAGTTTTCCTCACCACATACTGCTTTCAATGTTGGCTGCAAAGTTGAATTTTGGTCTAATCAACCTTCTGTTTCTCTTATATTTCCTTAAATGGAATCTATTGTGGTTTCTTTCAACAATGGCATTTTTTTCTTGCTACTCCTCCATTACAACCAGGTTTGAGGAGTGCATTCATATTAGCTGTCACAGATTCTCCCACCTGAGCGGTTTATTTCTGCAGCTCCTCTAGAGTTACATCTTGTCTGCTTCTCTGATATAATCTATAAATCCTTGCTTGGGCAAGTTCAGGTGGCTGGCAAGGCCTTGTTAGTTTTGTCATTGTGCTCTTCTGTTTCAAATTCCCCAAGGTGTTTAAAGCTGGGTGTATTGGTTTATACCCTAGACCTGTTTTCAACTTCTCAACAACTCTATCTCTGACCTATGTCTGCTGTGTTCCATAGTCTTTGTGATGCTGTTTGTCCACTATTCTTCTCCAATAACCCTCTGAGGCCCTCACAGACCTGAAATATTTACACTGAAATTAAATAATGAGGTTAGTTGCAAAGGGGGCAGAATTTAAAAGCACTCTGCACATTTTACATTTTTATTTGTAAAACATATATTACAAAATATATTAAAAACAAAGTGTCATTTTTCTTCCACTTCACAATTACAGTATGTGGTACTGTTGTGACGTAAAATGCCAGTGAAATGTGCTGAAATGCATGGTTATAAGGTGACAAAGTGTGAGAAAGTTAAATGGATATCCTTTGCTCTGGCCCCCAATCCCACCATCCTTCATTATTGCCTTGACAAGATAATTTGAGGCAGGCTGGAGCAATCTCAAGCCTCCACTGCAAGAAAAGGAAGACCCAATCCTCAGTCTGCAGCCAATGAGGGCTCCGTCTAACCCACAGATAAATGCACTCCTACATTTCACTGACAAACACACACATGGACGCACACAGAATTGTGCAATTTTAGGCTTTTGTAATGTTAAAAAACCCTAATGTTTATTCAGAAGTTATGGCTTCTTTTTTTGCATTTCAATATGAAGCTATTTTTCTTTGAGCTGTAAAACATTCTATATAAATAATTTTTCTATTTCCAGAGATTGATGTGGAAATATAAATGCAAGCATATAACAACAGGCAAGAAGTGAAATACTGACATAAAACTAAAAGTACAGCATTTTTAAAGCATAAATTGATTGGATTTTGTTTTTACAAAAGATCAAACGCTTTTTTTTTTTACCAAGATTAAAACTAAAGAAGCATAACTTATACATGACCCAATTATATCACAAAAAACAAAAAAAAACAAAGCATCCTTATATAAAAGATGCAATTTCCCATGAGGAAAACATGGATGTTATAACGTAATATCAGATACAGTATCTCAGATATGATACGTTTTATGAAAAAGCTGCAATGCTAGAACACTGAGAAGATCTGGTTTCAAATTGGTTTTGGTATATTTCCTATACCTTGAAGAAGTTTTCATCCCCCTTGAATTTGAAGGCTTTAAAGTAGAGGGTTAAATGTACATTTCACAAATACATTTTCAGCCCCCTGAGTCAATACCCTGTAGAACAACTTTTTCTTCTACATGCTTGCTATGTTTTCTACATGGTTTAAAGCAAACTGCAAAATGGGACACCTCAATGACTTTCTTCTTACGTAAAAGTCAGATTTGTGGAGTGCACAAACATAGTTGTTCTTCTAACAGATTCTCTGATCCAAACTGTGGATCTTGACAGCTCCTCCAGATTTAATATGGTCCTCTTGGCTGCTTTTATTAGTTTTTAATTTGTTCATTCTGGCAGATGGCCATATTTGGTACATTTGCAATTGTGCAATAGTCAACTTTCAAATCAGCTTTAGAGGTTGTTTGAAACCTAACCCTTCTTTAGGTTTTCCACACCTTTATCACTGACCTACATGTTGTGCCCCTTTAGTTTAAACAGGGTTCTTTCAGAAATCTCCAAGTCCTTTAGAAAAAAGCATACTGAGATTAAATTACAATTACATAGGTAATTGAATGGTAAATGGACTGAATTTATATAGCGCCTTTCCGGTCCGCTCAAAGTGCTTTACACTAGAGCCACATTCACCCAATTGCACTCACTAACACTCACACATTCATACACCGATACGCAGATCGGTAGGCAACTTGAGGTTAAGTGCCTTGCCCAGGGGCACATCGACATACAGCAGGAGGAAGCCGGAATCAAACCCACAACCTTCCGATTGCAAGACAACTACTCTTCCTACTGAGCCACAGTCGCCAATTGAGCACTCTGCTTACATTTTAGGTGATTTCTGGAAGTGGAATTTATTTAGAACTATCAGAGTAAAGGAGGCAAATTAGAACTGGACTCAATTCTTTTTAGATTTTTATTTGTCGGACATGTTTAAAAACATGCTGAATTTTCTTCTCGCTTTACAATTATGCTCTTTTTTGTGTTGCTCTATCATTAAAAATCCTAATATTATTCATTGTTTTTAGTTGTAACGTCACAATATTTGAGAAAGCGTCAGATAGTCTATTTCCAAATCCTCACTGCATTTTGTCCTATTTCCATATCTTGTAGGTTTGACTAATAACCCTTCTTAAATCCAAGTATCTTTTCAAATTCTCCTATCCTTCCTTTTAATTGCCAGTTCATATCTTTTACATATTTCCTCTCTGTGTTTTCCTTTGTCAGCCTTCCCCAGAGGAAAGTGAGCAATAGGGAGAGGCCAGTGGAGAGATAAATCCAGTGAACGTGGAGGAGAACAAGAGGAAAAGGAGTGAGGTGTTGATGTGATGCGATGTCTCACACCAAGCTTGTCAGCCCCTTAAACATGATTAATGTTGGCCCATGAGCCTCACACACACATTTGTACCCACGTGTCCTACTTTGGACCTCACACCTCCAATCACACACTCATCCTGTGGTCCAACAAGGGAGCGTTCAATCTTGGGAAGCGCAGGGAAGACAGGGCCGTCAGAAAAGGTGGGGGATGGAGGCACGACAAAATCAAGGAAATAGGCCTGACAGGACTTTTTAGTTGCGAGATTCCTCAGTGAAACACCAGTTGGAGAGTAAATGAGTGTTGGTTGGATGCATGCATGGAGGACAGGACAAAGGTGTTTTCCTCCATGACAAGAATGATGGAATATAGGCCCCACAGGCCAAGATGGATCATCTCATCTCTCTTTGTCTCAGTGTCTATTCTGCCTTTCTTTCTTTCCATCTCAATCATTTCTCTGTATCTTCCATTTCCTTTTCCACCTCTCTTTTAAAATCTCATTCTCTCGCTTCCCCCCCTGATCGCTACATTTCTTCTTTTCCATAGGCACTAAGCAGCGCTCACTGGTTTTGTTCATGTTACGAATGAGTCACTGTCAGGAAGCACATCCTCTGTCTGATGTATTTACTACGTACAGTTGTAGTGACATAACACTTTGTCTGGCTGACCCTAAAACAGCCTTCTTTATGTGAACGGAGTCAGCGTTAAAAGCTGCAGCTGTTTGACTGGCCTCTTGAGATTGATGCAAAGGTAATTTAGGGCGCATTCACATTGCTGATCCAGTCCAGAGATTGCTTTCACACAGAGATTTTTATACCGGCCCAAACAACGTCATGCAGTAGTAATGGATCGATCAGGGGCAGTATTATGCTGATCGAGAAGAAAAAAAGCATGAAGGGAAAGTTTGTCTCATCTGAGTTTCTGTTGCTACTTTTGTTTTCAAATGTAGTTGTGTGCTTACATCTCTTCCCTCCGGCATGGTAAACAGCGTTCAAAGTCAATTAACATCCAGATGCAAAAAATATTTAACAGTGCAATTTTCGCTATTACAAAAACGTTTTTTGTCTTTTGGTCCAATAGAGGGAGCTCTCAGTATGTTTAATTTACCTTAAGGAATAAATGTGTGGTTAAAAACATCTTGTAAGGCGAAATAAAGTATAAGGTCTTTTCATCTTTGTACCAAACATGTTTAAACAATGGCAGCTATCAGGTTTGGGTCACTTACTCCCTTAAAAAAGCAATTGAGGCAAAATGTACAACACCATCTGATTGGCTGCTATTTGGCACAATCACACTGGGAAGCCTGATCTGCCAGGGGTTCATAGAATTAAAATATTGTCATATTTGAATGCAGACATATAATCTTGCTTTTTGAGATTACACTAATGTGTTAATTCAGCACAGGCTGTAAGAAAAAAAGGGTCAGGGAGAGGGCTGTGAAGTTCAAGGTGGTGCCATAATAGCAAAAATAAAACAGAGCTTCATGATGCAGTTTATAATGCATTTTACTTAGAAGCTGAAATTTCCAAGGTCTAACTTGTAGTGAAGTTGGAAATACAAGTGGAAGTCCCATTTTAAAATCCAGTATAGCTGCCTTACATAGAAAACTTAGTGATAGCGAGTGTAAAAAAAAAGTTTATCAGCACTTTTGATGATTTATTTCCCATCAAATGTTTCATATACACAGCACAGCAAAACCTTGTTGAGCCAATATGTTGCTACAATATTTTAATATACATTATAAGCTTGTATTACTAATAATAGTTCGCCTGACCACTAAGCTGGTCAATAAGAAAGAAAATGGTTTTCAAATTCAGACTGGAGCACAGTTATGTTGGGTTGGATGTCATTTCCAAATCCAAGATCCAACTTCATAGGAAAATGGAATGTAGTATCTGTCACACATCTGTCTGGTTCACTTTAGCCTGCTTCAGTTAAACTGGAACTTAAGAGGTTTGTGATGAAGCAAACGTCAGTAGTTTATTCCCCTTGCAGATACCAACATTTGTACAAAATGCAGCTCAAGAAAACCAGTGTTACTACCAGTGGTACCTGTACCACAGTTTTAAACTCGCTGCTGTATGGCTTGCTAAATACAGAACGTCTTTTTCTTTCACATGTTTTGCAAGTTCCAAGTCAAGCTTAGGATGTGTTAAAATGAAACCTGTCCTTGGCTAAGCATTTAGATCCCTAAAATAACAGGAGAAGTCCTATAAACAAACACAGTGATGGGCCATTACACACAGCAGATGGTAAGGAGGAGGAAGTCAGATCATACGGAAGAGTGGACACCAAAGACAAGTAGTCTTCTTTTACCCTGTCCTGTCCTTGTATTCTGATTCTTTCCCTTTAATACATTCTATCGAAAGCTCTAATTTACTTCACTTATTCCTGCTTTCCTACCGTCCCATACCTATTTTCCATTCCTTACTCTATACTTTTATAAGTGTTTATTTCACACAATAACCCTTCTTTTTCTTTGTTTCTGCTCTAACAGATGTGGACACCTATAATATTATAGAAGACCTCTTCCTAATATTAGTGGCTCTGTTGAAAACATCCCCAAGAAATTGTAATTTTTTTCTCACCAGGAAACAGGCCCAATACCTTTTAACTATTTAAGGGGAATTTTAATTCATTGAACACCTTTTCCTCTCTGTCTCTCAGCATCCGTGTCCACTCCCTCTGTTGCTCAGGTCCAGATGAAGTGGGAATCAATAGATGCTAGATAGCACAGGCTGCTAGTCACAGACTACAATGGGCTGAGGTAAAAGGCCACCTCCATAGAGGACAAGGATTGTCAGCTCAATACTTACTCTCAATGGGGCCTGAGATAAAACATCATTTCGGGGTGTCCTCACGGCTCAATGGGCTAAGAGGCAAAGCATGCGCTCACTACTCTGAGGGTCCAAATCCCATTAATGACCTGTATTATGTGTCATCTCTTCACTTTTATCTTGCCCAGCACTGCTGCCTCTCAGTGGATGTACAGTGTTTTGGAAAGGTATTCACACCCTTTGACCAGGTCATATTTTGTAAAGTAACAACTTTTGTGTATTTGTTGCTATTTTACATGAAAGATCAGCCCAAAGAAGCCAATATTCGGGAATACTGAGGAAAATTTTAGGGCCGGAGCCCTGCAGGTCCTAAATGTGTCCTTGCTTTAACACAACTGATTCAAATGGAAGAATAATCTCCCTCAATCGTTTGGTTTGAGAGAGCTGAATCAGAGCAACATAAACAACATTCAGGCCACCGACACCACTGATTTAACATTTCTTTTAACATTGTCCTGCTGGAAGGCTAATCTCCACCCATGTCTCAAGTCCTTTACAGCCTTTAACTTGTATTATTGCAGAATTACCTTGACCAGTTTCCTGTTCCTGCTGAAGAACAACATCCCCACAGCATGATGCTGCCACTATCATGTTGACAGGGAGAATGGTGTGGTCAAGCTGATATGCAGTGTTTGTCGTCTACAGCTCATAGCATTTTGCATAACACCAAAAATTCCAGTTTTGGTCACATCTGGCCAGAGCACCTTCTTCCACGTGTTTGCCATGTCTCCAATATGGTAAAGTTCTTTCACAATGTCTTTTTTTTTGCCACTCTTCCATAAAGGCCAGATTTATTGAGTGCGATAATACTTTAACAAATTTCTCCACCTGAGCTGTGGATCTTCGCAGCTCCTCCAGAGTTACAATGAGCCTCTTTGCTGCTTCTTTGATTAATTATCTTGCCTGGATGTGGACAGCATATGCCTTGGTGAGTTTTAGGCCATATTCCTTCCATTTTTTTGATGATGGACTGAACAGTTCTTAAGGTTGTTCAAATATTTAAAGCTCAAACCTAAAAGGTTTTGAAAGCCATGTATAATTTAACCTTCACCTCACATTTAGGTACCATGTTGTGTTGGTCTGTCACATTAAATCCCAAATGCAATACATGAAAGATATCAAAGTTTAAAGGGCATCAGTACTGTTGCAAGGCCCTGTAAGTGGGTTTTGAAGTTTTTTTAAAACCTAAGTTCACACATAACATATTCAAACATTAGAAGTGTATTGGATTCTAAGGGTTGCTGCTTTAGGAAAGGGAAAAACTGGCTTGAACCTTTACTGGACAAGGACGGGAATGAAATGGCTGATATTCCACCAACTGGATCATTTTCTTTTACATCTTTTTTTATATCTTCTGAAAGGAATTTATCAGACCTATAAATTATACGCACAATCAGCTAATGACTGCTGGGCATGTAAACTGGATTTAAACACAACAGTAAGAGTCAGATAAGCGAAGGGAGAGGAGTTATGGGCTGGCACACACATACAGCATGTTTTTTGTGGGTGCCACTCTAATTTCTCACACACAGTGCAATGCAATGGGTACTCTTGCAAAATGCACATGCTGTAAATACATCTCCTGAATCCGTTTGCAAAACATCTGCAAGTGCAGTCTGTTTTTGTGTCCTTGAAAAACTCTCTCGTTTTTCTTTACAAATCCATTCCTTATTTTGTTTTTCCTCTATATGGGTTTTCATACATGTCTGCTACACCTGTTTTCATGTCCTCCAACCCTATTCCACATCCTTCTCTTGCACCCCCCCCCCCCCCCACCCCCTCCCCCCACCCCCCACCCCCCGGCTCCCCTCTGTCCTGGTTAGCTATAACACCCGCCAACATTGGTAAACAAGGAAATCTCTCAGCCGCGGCCTGGCGCGTAACCGCATTACCGCACCCGATAACCTCTTCAAATAATGTGCGATAAGAGGAATTTGATTTGATTCACGAAAGCAAAAGTGGGGGCACTTCTGCAACCCCCCCTTCTTTTCCTGTCCTTTATTTCTTTCTTTTTTTCACCATTTCCCCCACCACTCCACCGTCTTCTTCTTGTCTCCTTTTCACTTAGCCTGAGGGTCCGGGCTTCCTCCTCCTCCCGCCGCCACATTCCCCTTCTCCAGAATGACACTGCCTCGCATCCGCAATCAAATAAATCCAGCCGAGGTGTCAGCCTTCATTTTGACTCTTCCTTGTCTTCTCCCCAACCGATGCAAGGTGAGGTGATAGGGGCTCCGTAAAGCCGTCATCTCCATAATGGCAAATATGAGCCCTAAAGCCCAAAACCAGGGGCCATATTAACACAAATGGGACTAGCAAGGTGTGTGTGTGTGTGTGTGTCTGTGAAGTGATATGATTTTTTTGCTTAAGTGAGCTGTGATTTAAGCAGGCTAGACACTGATCTCTGTCTATGCTAGTGTGTATGTGTGTGTAAAACAGATGAGGCTGTTTGGCTCATTCAGAGGGCATTTGATGAAATGGAACGGGGGTCAACTTCAGTTTGCCACCCAGGCTGCTTTGCGTTAGTATGTGCATGTGTGCATTTCCTGTATCCGTCAGATCTGGTGTGTGTGTGTGTCTGCGTGTGCACTCTCGCTCCTTGACAATGATGCATGGTGCTTTTAAATAGCACTCCTCCACGCCCTGCTCAAAACTCATCACCAGGCCCTTCCACTATCCCTCCCTTGCTCCCTGGGGTTGTCACTTTTAGAAAAGCAAATGAAATGTCGGCTCAGCGGAGAGGAGGGATGAAGAGATGGCCGGATAGAAGGATTGAAGGGGAAAAGGTGTGTGTGTGTCTGTGTGTGTGCTAAAGCAACTGTGATTGCTGTCGCTTGAGTCAAAACATTTCTGTGCCTGAACGAGAGGAGAGAGTCAAATCTGAAATGAAGGATGTAATTTTTTTCACATGAGCAGGGCAGTTTTTAAGTTGAAAACATAAATTATTTTCCCACTGAAAAGGAAGGAGTAAAGAGCATTTTCAGGACACCCTTTTACAGTGTAAGCCAAATTAATTGACACCTCGTAATGACACCTGTGAAATAAGCCTTAAAATAAATAAATAAATAAAAAATTTATTGCAGCACCATAGTCTCACATTGAAGAATATAGAAAAGTCAAACTTTTAACAAAATCACTTGTAGCACAATTATTGGTACCCCTAACAATCCTATAAAATATTTGTAATTTAAAGCACAAAATAGGAAAAACACCTCACTCCTACTCTTGAGTACAGTATGAATGGAGGATCTGTGATGCTTTGGGCCTGTTTGTCTTCCAAAAGCTTAGTGAATCTATTTTGACCTCCTATGTGGACATTTTAAATAAAATCCTGTTGGACTTCACTGGTTAATAGAAAAAAAAATGGGCCATTATTGGATCTTTCCTGTATTATGGCTTATTTTTAACTGGAACCATGTGATTTAGTCACATACGACTAACACTGAGCTTTTTGGCAACAAACACTCCAGAAAGGCTGGCATGAAACAGAGGATGTATATGTGAAAAAGCACGGTAAAGGATCTGTGATGCTGTAGGACTGTTACTCTTCCAAAGGGACTGGATGGAGTGCATGGCATCATGAACTCTCCAAAATAAAAAGAGATTTTAAATAAAATTCTATGGAGTCTCAGAGTAAACTAAAAATAGGTCATCAGTATGTTTTTCAGCAAGATAATGATTTAAAGCATGGGGCATAGAACAACATAGAAATGGTTTCCCAGAAACAAAATTACTCCCATTTCCTGGCCATCTCCCCACATTTATCCAACAAAAAATCTGTGAAGTGGGCTAAAGAGAAGAGAGCACATTAGAGGGGTTGTACAAAGTATTTTGAACAGAGGTGTCAATAATTCAGGCATTAATGATTTTGTTAAAAACAATTATGTCTGAACATGAGATTTTATGTCCTCAATACATGTACTCACATTAAAGGTTGGATATTTCTAAAGTATTCAGAGAATTTAACACTGATATGAAAGATGTATTTATATTAAGTCATTTTACACATTGTTACCAGCAGGTCTAATAAATGTGACCAGCACTGTATGGACAGACATTAGCTGAATATTGAAGCATTTTTGGGAGGAAAAACAAAAAGCCTAAAACATTAACACAATGCCACACTATAAATCATCAACAGCCTATTTCAGAATTTACAATGACAAATAGTCATTTGATGATCTCTGTGTGTGTCTGTGTGTGTGTGTGTGTGTGTATGTGTATAAGTGTCAGAATGAGTGTAGCGACCTTTATTCCCGGGACAGTGATGCACACACGTGCCTGTCTCAAAGACATCAGTGTGATGCAAGTGAGGTTATCTCCTACTACTGACAGCTGTTTATCCAATCCATCACCTTGTCAGACTGTGAGAGTTTGTGTGTGTGCGCCCGCATATGTGTGTCAGGGAGTCAGTGGTGAGGAAGACTGAGGTGAATTAATGGAGCATTAGCCAAGCAGTGACCCACAGACCTGAGCCACAACTAGCTGTTAAAGGCCAAATCTTGGTTTAAGACCCTTAACAAGCACCAGGGCACAACATTGAAATCACAACCATCTGCCAGTGTGGAAGTATTTTTTGAGAAATTAGTGTAAAATCTACAATCTTCTCTCGTCTCGTTCTCAGAAACTCAGTTCAGTTTAATTTTAATTCAGTTTCTTATAATAACACCAATTCACAATAAATGTCATCTCAAGGACTTTTACAGAACAGGTTCAATTCATATCCAGAAATATATGATCAATGCAATCTTACAGACGCATTCAAATTCAAGTACATACATTTTAATTTGATGAAAGATATAATACGACGCAGCTAGATGCTGTTTATAATGCAAACTGGTAAAATGTTATCTAAGGCCCCTGCCTTGGATAACACTAGTAAGTAATGACAGCCAAACACCTGGTTTATGCTTGCGGATTCTGTCTTTGTGCACAGCGGATTGCAGCAGAAGCGTATTCGTACAAGCTTTTTTTAGGTGGGTGTGGACGGTCGCTTTGGCCGGTCATGCACATCCCCATTTTTGTAACATTTCACACACAGTGTAAAAGTGTAAAACAATCTAAAAGCCAAACTCTTAAACCAAGTTCGTTTTTACATGCGAAGCAAAGTTGAATATAAACACAAAGGGAATAAAAATTGCAGGAAGTTTTGCTACCTGTTGTTGGACACAGGCAGATTTTATCTGCATTGCCATCTACCATTTTAATTTAAAAACTCAACTCAACTGTGCTTCAAGCGAAAGAGTGAAAGTTGAATGGACGTTCATTGCAGCTGAACTCTCCAAAGACAGCTGCTGAGCAACGATATAATCGTGGCCTAAATGTAGCCCTCTAATAACAACCTAGATCCTATTGGCTTTACCCATGATATTCATAGGCCTACTCATCATTGTCATCACACACTAGATCTTGTGCTGCCTTATTGCATCAGATGTGAACAAATATAGTCTCGTCAGCCTTACTGAATAGGGAAAAGCTTTAGATATTAGTTACCGTTTAAAAAAATCAAAACCTTGTTTTCTTGTACCTAAGTACAGACTAATCTACACAAATTCAAAATGACATATCTTTCAATATAAAATATTTCAAAAATTACTTCATTTGATTGGCTATTGTCATATGCACTTCAAATTTGGTGTGTGTTAGTACTGTACATTGTTTGATACAATAAGGACTTGGCACATGCACAGTTCAGAGGACAGTCTCTACTGACCTGTGCCCTGTCTCTACCGCCAGATTCTCTCCATTTCTCCTTCCTCAGCTTAGGAGGGATAAAACAGAGGTGTAGGCAAGTAGGGGCCGTTCAACACGCATTTCCATCCCAGAGGAGTTTAATCATGACAGGAACATCCCATGTAAACACGCCAAAAAGGGACGTCAGCAGATTTAAAAGAGACCTGATTCAGCCTTAATAGATGACTTATTGTTCCTGAATATTGTTTTGCAGAACGAGTTTGAAAATACATTTCATGGCTTTTCTGATTTACCAAGATGAAATAACAGATTTTAAAGTTAGTTTGGTACAAATTTGGAGTAGCATCTTAGTATTCTAGACAACAGGAAGTTACAGCTTTACTGCATTGCTGTTGAACTGACAGCATCCTTTCTATGCTGTGCAGTTGACGTATTAATCCACACTTTAAACTGAAAAGATACACATTGGTATATAACTGTATTTTTATCTAGTGATCATTTGTCTCATTTACTCGCCTCTTTTCTTTCGTTGCCCAAATCCTGCTCCTTTTTTTCCACTCCTTTGCTGCCTCTCATTACCATGCTCCCTGATGCCTTCATATGGTCGAGCAGCTGAATTAATTACCAAAGCCAATTAACGCTAGATTGGCTGATGTTTTAACTAATTAGCTTTAATGAGGGTGCCGTGGCTGCCTGCCTCGTGTTAATTAAATCCTAACAGCGGAGGAGGCAGCATGTGGAGGCAGGACGGGAGTGATGTAGGAAATGGATAGACTTACACACGATTCCTTATTGATAATATTCAGAGCGCATCACAGTTCCACCCACCCTGTTGTTATTGCAGGCTTATCATTGACATTATTAGCCTTTTGTGGGGAATATCTCGACTTCAGGGAGAAAAAAAAAGCAGCATTTTATTAAAAAGAGCTGCAATTATGTTTTGTTAGTGTGTGCAGTCGCTGCTTTAGCTGCGTCAAAGTTTGTCTTGGCTAACGAGGTTTTATTAATACAACTCATATCCTCGCTGTGTGTCTCCTGGTTATTTCTTGGCATATTTGGTACAGCAAGCGTGCCTGGCAAAGTGGAGCAGCAGATTAAAATCTTAGATCAATGTCATGCTGTCCTCTTATTCCACAGTTTACCTGCTGCATGCTTTAACTGCATTTTGCACCTGGTTCATGTTAGCAGGATCAGAGGGGATAAACGTGCATTTAAATAAATGTAAATCTGACAGCTCGTGCATATGAACTATATTCTTAAATTCCTTTGCTTGCAAAGTAGCACCACTGATTCAGCAACCTAAATTGATTTTGAATACAATAACACAAAACTGTGCAATGTAACTGATGATGCAGGTATTGTACTGTACTGTTGTTGCCCTTTGGTTTTCTACATCAAAAGAGGTGGAATAGAATATCAAATTAGATTAATCAGATGTGCATAAAAACAGTGTTATAAATTCAACAAATTGCTGTAGATCACTACAGCCCATCTCCATCCTCTCCCATCTTGCTGATCTAAAGGTACCAGTGCCTACAGTATGTCTGAGGTGGCCATAAAAATCTGCATGGACATGTAAAAGGCTTAATGATTTTAAAGTTACAAGAGAAAAGAGGCTGCAGTTTGCCTCATCCATCAAGTCTAGCACCGCCGCCTTCGCCAAATGGCCCTGCCACCTAACCTGGAGCTGAGCAATGCAGGGCCCAGAAACACCTCCTCCCTCATCTCAGTGTCTTTGAAATATTTGATCTCTGTACAACTTGAGCTACATTGTTGTTTCCTTACCTTTTCTCCCTCTTTACCAATCTATTGGTAATTATATCTTAAATCTTTCTTTTTAGCAGGAGAACTGATTATTTCCTCTTAAGTTTCCTCTTAAAGTTAGTTAAGTTGCCAGTGTGTACACTCACCTGCCATTTTAGCTGCTACACCCGTTTCTGTTGCTTGTCAATGCAAATAGCACACAGTGGCATTTAGGCAGCTAGATATGGTGAAGACAACTTACAGAAGTTCAAATGAAGCAACACAATTGGAAAGAAAACCAATTTAAGACTTAAAAGGGGGACAACTGGGTGAAAATTTGGTGTAGACATCATAAAAGCATGGATCCATCTTGCCTTTTATTAACGATTCAGCGACAACACAACACAACAACTAAGATTGTCCCCTTTAAAGCCATTGATTTCTATCAGTAACATTAATGTAATTCAGACTATAAACAGCTATAAACACACTTACCCACACCCTTGGTGACAAGAATAGCTAAATGTAAATCTGATAAGTAGATGAAATTGAACAGTCATTCAAACAGGCCTGTTTAAATGGGAAGCCTCATGAGCCCTTTTGTACTTCAGATGCTATTGTAAGTGTGTGTGCATGTGTGCTTGTAGTGTGTGTATGTCGGCTTGTCAGCAATTGAGGAGAACCTATTTCCTCTTGCAGAATCTCAAGCTCTAAATGATGGATTGATATCTCTGTCGCAGTGGATTGTATGTGTGTGTGTGTATGTGTGTGTGATTCACCAGCCCTCTCAGCCTCTTGCTGCCTCTCCTCTTAGGCCCTTATCAGCTCTTGTCACAAACAGAGGATAGGGGATAATCCTTCATACAAGGGGAGCAGTCTTCTCTTCCATCTATCTAGCTGTCTGCTATATTACCCGTCTCTCTGGAGTGTCACTGGAATAGAAATCAAACATCCACAAAGCAAACCTCCAACATCCTGGTAATCTCTGTTGGCATGACATGCTAGTTGAGAACAATAGCCAGTTGTTATGTTCAAAGTTCAGTTAGTGAAAAGTTATTTCTAAAACTGTTTTTCAAGTTGCAGCTAGTGTAACTTAAGGGATTGAAGAATTGGGTTACCTTTATGTGTCACTTTTCACGGTAGGAAATTTAGTTCTGTGCAAGGTTGACAATGATGATGATGTGGGCCGGTCTGAGCCCTGGACGAGACCACACAGCTATATTCAAACAGCACTCCCAAATTCAACTTCCTTACACATATTTTTAATTTAAAAATAACGCTTACTGATAAATACAAGCATATTTATAACATTTACTGAGAGCTGTAACATTTGACAAGAGCAGAACAGGCACATCTATCTCTGCAGGGATCAGGTTTAACAAAGATTATACCTGAAGCCAATTTATGTGTGTGTGTGTGTGTGTGTGTGTGAGTGTGTGAGCGCGTGGTTTTGTGTGTGCGTGTGTGTGTGCATGTGTGTGTTTGTCAAGCATCAGACAGCTGCAATTGAACATCATTGTGATCTTTATCAATGTCTTATCACTCTGCTCTACAGTAATCTACATATTAGCTATTCTTCTATCCTTTCTTGCTTATTTCCTTTCCTCCCCATTCCTTTCCTTTCTTCTCCTTTCCTTTTCCTACCCTTTCTAACCTTTTCTCGCTTTTCCTTTACTTTCCTTTATAATTCCCACTCACTCCCTGCATGGTATCATCACATTGTCCATTAGAGGGAGGTGTTTCATTAGACTTTGGTCTTGCTGGGCCTTTGCCGTTTTTCTACGACTTTAGAATGTCACATTATTCCACACCTTACAAATAAATACTCTTTCGTGTAGTCTTATAAATGTCTGTATATGTCAAATAAATCCTAGCAAGATAAAGCATTTATATCAAATGTGTGTTTTAAGTTTCTTGTCCTCTTTTTATGTTCACAATTTCAATTAGTTTTTCTTTAACATCTATTAACGTCTGTTTTTCCCATTTTGCATCCATCAGTCTTTCTTTCTCTTCCCTCACACCTGATCCTAATTTGGTAATCATCATAACTGTTTCATATCTTGTCATTAACTCCTCATGTTCCTATTGTTCCAGGTGTTCAATGTTTCTTTTCTCCACTGCATCCTGTAACAGGTTATCAAAAAGACATTTTAAAGGCAGTTATATAAGACTGATACATGATCACAACTCCTTAAAGAAAAAAGAAAAGCCTTTGGAGAAACATATATTTTTCACCAGACAGTAATTATGTTGTCTCTGCTTTGGTTTACACTGAGATATCTTTAGATTCTGGATGGAGACAGCTTGGAGGGTCTCTCTCTATCTCTCATACACACACACAAACACACACACACACACAATTGAGGCGACAAGTCTGCTGCTAAAATCAATAGAAAATTAAAGCGACTGAAATGGCTCCTGCTCAGACATTAACCTCCATTCTCTTTTCTTCTTTCTTTGCCTTTTTTTTTTTGCATTCCTACCATCATACCTCACATGCTTTTTCACTCAATCTCTCCTTCCCTCCCCTAATAGCCGGTGCCACAGACGATAGCGGTGGTTCAGATAAGCTGAGTGTAGGTTTTGGTGACGGGATGAGAGGAGTGTTTTGTCGGTTTGAGGCTTACAAATGGTGACCGAGGAGAGGGTGAGATGGTCGGGTTGAGGGGATGGGGGCAGTAATAGCAGGAGGTGACATAGGCTTTGGATGCTCAGTGCCTGGACACACACACACTTACGCTCTCACCGTCTAGGGACTCAAATCTCAGAGCAATTTTCAGACCAGATGATTGGCAGCTTGATGCGTATTCTTCCCTTACAAGACCGGCTGATAACTCCAGCTATCCCCACTCTGCCCCACCATCCCTCCATCTCACTCTTCTTCTTACACTTTTTCTTTTTTTGTAACTGTTACGATTTCAAAACTCCCTCAGCCTGTTTCTCTCCTTCTACCTATCTGTCTCTCCATCCATCTCCCCCTGCTCTGTCCCTCTGTCTCCGGGCCTGTTGTGGGACTATTACAATGACAGAGGCGATAAGGGACATTTATCACATGTGCGGTGGGCTGAGCAAGAGAAAGCCCTCAACAGGTCTAGAGGGAGAAACACACGCAAATTTACCAATACACACACACACACATAGATTTCAACGCTGAGATGTGCAGAAAATCTCATGCACTTAATGCATGTAAATGCTTGTGCGTAAACACACCACTAGCTAATATTGCACGTGCTTGCATGCAGCTGTGTAAACAACCGCCCCCCCAACACACACACACACACACACACACACACACACGCACACACACACACACACACACGCAGTGCAACGGTGAATCATCCTTTTCCCCATTTTGTATTTTGCAGTTGACTGAGGCCATTCCTCCATAATTCAATACAGTTGAAAAATGAAACCTCGGGAAATCGCTACAGCGATTTTACAGATCCCCACTTATCCTCATAATTCATTATTTCCAAACTGTAACAACATTACATTTCATTTGTAATGCTCCGCCTGCCTCAGCCGTTTGCCAATTGTTATATCTTATTGTTTTCCCCTCTTCGAGAGCGAGAAAAGTGAGTTATAGGGGGAGAAATGGAAGCTGGCTGGGTGGTGGACCTCACTTGTGCTCTGCCTATCTACCTGTTTTTGTGTCTCCCCATCTATTTATTTATCACCATGACTGCCTCTGGATCTGGTCTACCTTCTTCTCCATCTGTCCCTCTAGCTGCCTCACTCAACAAACTGGTGATGGAGAGAATCTAGAGGCATCAGCAAAAAATAAGAAGACTTTTTGTTGTTCTTTTCATGGCCAAGCAATAATGAGTCTATTGTTTGCATCCTTATAGAAATACATTCACTTACTCCCACACTGGCTTTTTGTTTCTTTGCACCATGGTACAGTCGGATCTACAGCTGAATTGGTGCAAGGCAGAACCTGGTGTGAGGATGAATGGGGAGGAGTTAAGGATTTAGAAGTGAACCACTGTGAATGACGTGGATGGGAAATAGAAAAATGAGTGCCAAGGCTTTTTAAAAACTAGCAAAACAACGGGAAGAAAAACAGTGCCATGCAAAATCAGTCCTCTTAAACCTTTGAGCTCTTTGTAACATTACATCTATAAACTTCAATGTACTTTATCATGATTGTGATAGTAAAATGTCTGGGTGATTCTATTTGTTCTCTCTAACAAACCTTTGAGTTAATCAAACACAGCTGGATTTAGACTGAAATAAACACACAAGCAGTTACTTGCACTTGGTTTTCTTTAGGGGCAAAACAGTAAAAGGATCCAGATACACACTTTTCTGCTTTCTTTTTATTACTATATGCTATATGTATTACTTTGTGTTGGTGTATCACATAAAAAATATATAAAATTTTGTGGTTTTAATGTGACAAAATGTGGACATTTTCAAAGGCTATGAATACTTTCGCAAAGCACTGTGTGGTTTAAAATGCTAAACATCCAAAATTTATTATCTTTTATCAGCAGTTTACTTGAATGAAAAAAAGAACTTCTATAAAAGCAGGGGAGAAACATTTTGCAATTTAAAACTTGAACACTAGAAGCCATAAGCTTTTGTCAATACTGGAGAGACAAATCCTTTCACACTCTGTACTGGGAGCTGTGTCGAGAGGGTTGTTTGCAATATTTACAGCTTCAAAAAGGCATTCTTCAAATAGAGGAAAAATCACTTAGATCAAATACTGGAATTGCCATTAATCTCAGGGCTAAAAACAAGCTTTGACGTCTCCCTCTTCTCTCTCGTACACACACAGGCAGAGACACCATCCTTCCTGTAATCCCCCATTTATCACAACTGTAGCCACTCTGCAGCCCTGCCCATGTTACTGTACCCTGTCACCCTGCTGGCTAAACGAACACTCCTTGATGTATGAGGGCCTACGCCGGCCATAAACTTATTCACTTTTAACTAGCGTGCTACCGGCTGGCTGCGGCCCGGCGTCAGCTTTACCGCGTGTGTGTGCAGCGTATGAAAACTGCCAGTGAAAAATTAACCCCATGGGTCCTGCTTCATAACTCACTCTGCTCTTTCTTTCCTCTCTCTTCCTCTTGCTTCCCTCCCTATCTATCCATCTTTATTCTTTATTGTGGAGTCCAGGCATTAGTGTACTATCTGTTAGCTGGCAGAGAGTGCTTGAGTCTGCGACTGTGGAGGAAATGGTTTACTGTTTGAAGAGGAAAAAGCAGAGTTGCAGGACTGGCATGTGTCCTGTCCTGAAAGAGAAAGCGAAGACATCATTCTTTGATGTCTGAAGGGATGTCACAGCTTTCTTTCACCTATTCTCTTTATTTAATTGAGTAAATCCAGATAAGACGAGAGTGTAAAGCCATAACCAGAATCAGGTTTATGGCTGGGCTTATGATGTTGGCACCTTGGCTCATGTGTCAACCCGCACCTATCACCCTGTCCTCCCATGGTGCTTTGCTTTTTATTGACTATATGTATTTATTGTCTCCGGTCAGTCTGGAGACAACTGAAATCACATGCTAACGATTAACGATTAATTGATAGTGGCTGTGTTATCACTAATATTCCTTCATATATACTTGAATATTCTGGAAAAAAACATATTTTGACATAGCTAACACACAGAAATTGACACAGACAGCAGACACCCAAGCATATTCCACAAATACACAAACAAGCCCAAAATAAAGCATCCCCCCCACTGACATGCATGCACCACATCAGTCAGCACCACCTAGTACACACCAGCTAGTAAAGGTTAATAACATCGTTCTTTTTTCCAGCATTTTATGAGTGCAGTAAATTGTAACTGCTTGCACCCCCTTCTTATCAAGCAATAAATTCATTAGCTGCTAACACACCTCACTGGGGCAGCTCATTTAGTTCTGACAAACAAGATTAGAGGACACGCGGGGCTGGCGGGGAGGATCCGGACAGAGAACTCAGAGATCAAACGACATGGATGCATACACAATAAGAAAAAAAAACTGTAAGTTATTCTCAAAGGAATAAGCTCTTTTTTAGCAGTGCTAGGTAATGAAACACAGCAAAGAATCCCTGTAGGGTACAACAAGAACACGGTTACTGACAATTGTGCTGCAAATGGGACTATTAGTTACATATAAATATTGATAAGTTAATAAATACCCCTTTAGATTTGACTTTAACTTGCTGTGTACTCCTGGAAATTACTTCCTGGTTTGAACCTAGTTTGAACAGTCTGTAACATGCACTTCAAAAAAACACATTCAAAGACACAGTGAAATTAAGGCAGCTAGGGTACCAGAAAAGCTGGCTGAATATCAAAATATAAATGTGTTGTAAAAAAATAAACAACAATAAACCTTAATAAATTAACAAAAAAAATCTGGCAATGGGAAATCTGTGTATTTACTTAGATTTTTTTTTATTTTACAGTAAATAGAGTGAAAGGAGTTGATGGGGTTGAAATGTATTACATGGACAAAATATACTGAAATGCCTTATACATGGAATAAGACACATTACAATCTGTAAACACAGTTAAACTTGCCAGTTGGGCTCCAGCTTTACATGCCTCTTCTTCTACAGTTACATTGGTGAAAAATTACCTGCTGTGTGCACAAACCGGCTCAAGCTCCGAACACACAAACAGCACGGATGTCATATTTTTCATCTTACATCAAAAGGATGTCACCTAGATATGTAAGCAGCCAAGGCAAAACCTCAATCATTTATGGGGAACTTTCATTAAGGCTTATCGTGAACACAGGATGTGACAGACCTGCATCAGTGTGGGTGTTGTTTTGTGAAGTGCAAAATACACACATAAATGGATGCACAGGTAGAAATACGCACAAATACTCACATTGAGACATGTATGGGATAAGAACGCTGTCAAAAACAATGTGTATGTAAAGACGGAAATGTGTGCATATTAGTCAATAGCTGTGCATAAGTAAAATCCAAAAGAGGTATTGTATATTTTCTCTTGAAGAATACAAAATAAAATGTTACAGCTTCAAGAAATTACAAACACAAAGTTCAAGTTTACAGTTGTGGTTTATTCTTTATGAATACAATATGCTATAACAGTTTGAATACGATTTATTTTCTTTGAGAATACGAATTTACATCAGCGACGTGGTGTCACGTGGTCTCAGGCTCAGAATATAGTGGGTGGAGTTAAACAATGATGTACAGTAGGTGGCGGTATGACCTCTGAATTTGTTGCGAACCGCCAGCAGAAGAAGAGAAGAAGCAGCAGCACTAGCGCCAAGATGACGGACCAAGAGCATATATTAACGACATTAAGACATATATAAACTTTTTAACATTACCAGGCTTTGTACCGTAGTTTCTTGGTCCGTTCTTTTGGAGCTAGTGCTGTTGCTTCTTCTTCTTCGCTTCTTCTGCTGGCGGTTCGCAACAAATTCAGAGGTGCATACTGCCACCTACTGTACATCATTGTGTAACTCCACCCACTATATTCTGAGCCTGAGATCACGTGACGCCAAGTCGCTGATGTAAATTCGTATTCTCAAAGAACGGAAATCGTATTCACAAACTTATAGCATATTGTATTCATAAAGAATAAACCACAACTGTAATCTTGAACTTTGTGTTTGTAATTTCTTGAAGCTGTAACATTTTATTTTGTATTCTTATAGAGAAAATATACAATACCTCTTTTGGATTTTACTTATGCACAACTATTGACTAATATGCACACATTTCCGTCTTTACATACACATTGTTTTTGACAGCGTTCTTACCCCATAGTCATGCTGTACATAAATTGGAATATTGACAAAATCTTATTATGCACATAAAACCACCACACTTTATGTCAGCACAGCATTGTTCCATACAGAGTTTAAACATTGCAGAGGTTTCAAAAGCATTCACTTATATACCAGTACATGAGAGAGATAGATCTAGATATAAAAATATAGCTGCAGTCGCTCAATATAACCCTTTACACAATGCATACATTCAATCATTGTATGCAATAAAAAAATCCAAAAACATATTCTAAAAAACTGTACGTTTTGCTAAGTGACACTGAAGGAAAATATCACAGATACATCAAAAAAGCTGTGCTTTTACATTTTGTTTTTGTTTTGTTGGTTCTGTCATGGTTCTTTTGAAATTATGTTTGTATCAAAAAGGTAACCATTAAAAAAATTTAAATAATTACATAGGTAGAAAAAATAAACATGATAATTTATCCAAAGCGTCAATGACTGCCGACAAATGAATAAAATCTTTGTCCTCTTTATGTTTAGTTAACCAGAGCTCTACAATACACCTGCAAAGTCAAACAGAAGTAGTTTAGGAGAGGAACATATTTTATAATATTCAGATATGGCTGTTTAGGAGAAGATTTGTCATGTACTAAAGAGAAAGAGAAAATGATGACACAATATATCTTAAATAAAATTGATTCTATTAAAAATAAAATCTTTGACATACTCCCAAAGATGATTACTTCATCCTCAGCAAGTGAGACAACATTGGAAGTAACTGTAGAAACTGATTTGTGTTTGGACTCCTTTGATCCTGTGGAGTTTCCTGAGTTATCAAAAATATTAGCTTCATCTAGACCTTCAACTTGTATGTTAGACCCAATCCCAACCAAATTATTTAAGGAGTGTTCCCTTTGATTACCAGTCCCATTTTAGATATGATTAATTTTCCTTACTAAATGAATATGTACCACAGGCTTTTATGGTAGCTATAATTAAACCATTACTTAAGAAACCTTCGCTTGATCGCGATGACTTGAAAATTACAGACCTATATCCAATCTTCTGTTCTTATCTAAAATTCTTGAGAAAATAGTTGCTAATCAAATGTGTGAGCATTTACACAGCAATGACCTGTTTGAAGAGTTTCAGTCAGGTTTCAGAGCTCATCATAGCACTGAAACAGCTCTGCTGAAAGTCACTAATGATATTCTTATGGCCTCAGATAATGGACTTGTGTCTGTACTTGTCCCCTTAGATCTCAGTGCCGCATTTGATACAGTCGACCATAATATTCTCTTAGAAAGGCTGGGATATGCTGTAGGGATCAGGGGAACAGCGCTAGGCTGGTTTAAATCTTATCTGTCTGACAGATTCCAGTTTGTTCATGTAAATGATAAATTTAAACTCCAGGGTTAATTGTGGAGTACCACAGGGTTCAGTACTTGGGCCAATTCTCTTTACTATATATATGCTTCCAATAGGTCAAATTATCAGGCAGCATAGGATAAATTTTCACTGTTACGCTGATGATACTCAGCTTTATTTATCCATAAATCCTGATGAACCCAACCAGTTAGATAGACTACAAGCATGTCTTGAAGACATAAAACTTGGATGACTTTAAATTTTTTGCTTCTAAATTCAGACAAGACAGAAGTTGTTGTCTTTGGACCGGAGTCTTTAAAAAAGAAACTGCTTAGTCAATCACTTAACCTGGATGGCATTAAATTGACCTCCGATAATAAAGTAAAAAACCTTGGTGTTATTTTTGACCAGGACATGTCATTTAAATCCCATATCACACAGGTTTCTAAGATTTCCTTCTTTCATCTCAGGAACATTGCTAAAATTAGAACTGCAGGTTTACTGGTGGTTCCTAGAGTCTCTAGAAGTAGAATGGGAGGCAGATCTTTTAGTTATTGAGCTCCTCTCCTGTGGAACCAGCTCCCAGTTTTGGTCCGAGAGGCAGACACCCTGTCTACTTTTAAGGCTAGGCTTAAAACTTTCCTTTTGATAAAGCTTATAGTTAAGAGTGGCTTAGGCTATCTTCCTTATCTTTTACCTCTGCCTTCCTCCCTCCCTGTTGGATGGAGTAAGGGGGAGTCAGGTTTAGCCTAAACCAGCTCAGTTATGGTTGAGGTGCGAACACACCCTCCATTTCTGCTACCTGTATGACTCCTTCTCTTTTCCAATGGTTACAATCAGTCTGACAGAGAGAGGTATCCCGATCCTTGTGGTTTTTAGTATAACAATGGCCATCAGTAGGCTCTACATGGACAAACATTTTCAGTCTATTATTTTACTTAGTGACCCGTTCTGGGGTGGCCGGGCTCTGGAACTCGGTGGTTTGGTCTGGCCTCCCCGGCGGCCCCGCGCCGTTCCGGACCCTTTGTGGGGTGCCTTGAGACGACCTTGTTGTAAATAAGCGCTATATAAATAAATAAACTGAAACTTAAACTATCTCTGTAATTATGCTGCTATAGGCTTACGCTGCCAGAGGACATAATACCACTTTCACCCTCTTCGCTACATTCTCACACTACTCTCCAATTTTGCATTATTTGCTGTTATTTCAGCTTTTAACCTTGTTCTCTCTTTTCTCTTCCTAGAAGCTACACCTGGCCTGATTCTGTGTCTACCTGTGACACCTTTCTGGTGAGGGGCATCATTCAAGCTTCTGCTGGCAACAACTTAATGCTCACCTTCTACAGATGATCTACTTGGCCCTGTCTTTCAGTGTTTAACCCTTTCTCTCTCCTAGATATAGCAATTGACTGAGCTTTTACTGTAACTAATTATATGTGCTTTCTTTCAGACTCTATCACTGAAAACTGCCTCAAAGTTTATCTGTTCTTTCTTTCTAGATGAAATGACTAAAGGAGCTACATCCACTAACATTTAATTTTCCTTCCCATAGAAAGTACTCCTGGATCAGTGCTTCTTTGTGTCTCTGCTCTGTTCTCTCAAACCCCCTGTCGCTACATGCACGCTCAGTATGAGGGATTGCTGCAAAGTCAACGCCAGTGACTATCCACTGTCGCTACATGCTCATCCAGGAGGAGTGAATGCTACAAATCTCTGACTCGATGCAGTCTGCTGGGTTTCCTTAGATAGAAAAACTTTTTATCCAATTTGAATAAATAACTGAATCTGACTGCACTGTTCAATGGTTACGATTAATTGGAATGTATGTACCTGACTTTTGTGAAGAGCCTTGAGACAACATGTGTTGTGAATTGGCACTATATATATAAACTGAACTGAATTGTTTACATAGTCAAATAATATAAACATTGCATGTTTATGTTTTATTTCCAAATATCCGTGCATCTACACTGCACTGGTTGGCAGAAACCAGTGAAAAATATTGCATACAGATAGTGTTACTTTTTGAAGATAAATTTGCTATTGGTGGTTGCCAGATCCATATTCAAACCAGCGTCTAAGTGCTCGGAACACATGGTCAGAAAGACAACAATTGTTTTGTATCCACACATTTTATTATGTATCTACTGCCAGAGATTGTATTCTCTGAAATTAGTTCATCAATTTATTGCTAGAATTATTTTTTCCCGTGTCATTTATAGGAGGTGTATCATTTTGAGGCCTCCAAGGATTGTTCATAAGAGACTGAACAAGCGCTGTAGGCGTTAATACTTGACACTGACGTTGCTGCAGTATTCTCCGAAAACACAGGGGGCAGTAAGCTACATGCCATTTCGAATAAACGTGATAAACTATGAACAGAAAACCGCATTTTGACCAAAGGATCGAAAACTGTCCCTAAATACAATTTTGGACTCTTAATAATAAAAAAGCTGTAAAAGCTTTAAACACTGTTAATGCATTCAATCTAACTTTTTAACTCCCACTTCTTTTAGCTTTACTGTCTGCTATTTTTCTGTTCTGTTACTCTCTACCTTCTGTACATGAAGAAGTGATTTATTTGTGCATCAAATGTTAGCACCTTCAACTGCATTCATTCGCAATGTGGCGCGTGCGGTCCCCTCCAAGTTAAAAAACTTTGGAGGTGTTTTAAATTCATTGGTTGCGCATCAATAAGCCTGTACTCACAAGCTTGAAACCACAGTATATGGACCATTCAAAGCTGGACTGGATTATTGTAGAGTGATCAGAGACAATTTACATGTTCTTTTGAATTTTTGAAACCTGTAATTTGTGAAAAAAAAAATGGTGATTCTTAGTTTTCTCAAAATGGTGTAAGAATATCATTTCATTTTCGTAAATAACAAAAATGAGTGCGTCAACATGTATATATAAAGCGAGAACAACAGAAAGTGAGAGAAAGAGAGACTAAAAATGGATGTGTCATGTGTGATTTAGTTTTTTGGAGAAAATAAATGCAGCTGAGCTCAAACTTAGTTGTGTAACACAAGGAAGAGGTTAACCTACACTGGCATGGAGTGTGTTGTGTAGTGCAACTACAGGCAATCCGTTAGTTCTCCTGAAACCACACACTAAACACAGCCCTTTTCCTTTTCTGCAACGGCTCAGCAGGTGCTGTAAAAGGGTATAGCTACAGGAAGCAAGTTGTACCCTGAGAATGAGACAGATGACATGATTAGCTAACAGTGTGGTGAAAGACAGGAGGGGGAAAAGAGATGGAGGAAAGAGACAAGGAGCGTTGTGACTGTAAATCAGACCAACATAAAAAAAAAACAATACACACACACACACACACACACACACACACACACACACACACAAATGTGACATAGAAGCAGATTTGTGATAAATGGAAAGTGACAAAGGCAATCATTGCCTAATCTTTTCAACAAAATGCCATTATAGATCTGTGAGAACAAAACTGAAACAAATGCACTTACTTCAACAGTCACCACATGACATTCATTAAAACACACTTTACATACACCCACACTCAGAGAAATAGTTAGGTGGTGGGACGTCGTCTGCCCTATTATTCTTGTCAGTTAACATGAGATAGATCAAAGTCTTTTAGCCGTCTTCTCCTCACTATAATATGGCCATCACCATTAGAATGGTCTCTTTCTCTTACACACACACACACACACACACACACACACACACACGAAAGGTGTCTTCTCTATAATAAGCCCATCATCATTAAAGCTGTCAGAGAGGTAGTGTTGAGTAATACTGCCGGGAAATTACACTTCACTCACCCTTCATGGCCTTGTGTGACCTGCAAACACACATAAACTCTCCGGTTGACCCTGTCCAACTGCAACTCTACGTGCATGCAAAATGCACCTACAGGTCCTTATTCCTTTATGCCAACTTTAACTGCTGAAAATCTCCACTCCAGCATGCATCACTTTATATGATTTTCAATTAGGAGTTAACAGGCCAGCATACAAACACATTTAAATGGATACTTTATCTCAGTCACAATGGATTGTTAATTTGTGATAGGAGGTGAAGATTATTTAAGAGCTGAAGGCACAGTTGTCAGAAAAAACACAATAGAGTTGGGAAATGGGAGGGAATGTTAGGGGTTGCCACATCCACATTATGTTTGAGACATTATTTAGGATGAATAAACAGTGGCAGAGCTTGGGGGTAGAGAACTAGCAGTTGTGGTAAAAATAAAGTAGAGGGGATTTAATATACAACAAAAAAATACAATTTTCTGACATTTGCATTCTTTAGGTAAGGTTTGCAGATGTTAAAATGAATACAAAGGTATAAAGGTAACAGTCAGCAGAAGGCTACAAAGAGTTCCAAAGCATGAAATAGATAAGCAGACTTGTCTGTGAGATTCAGGTCTGGACAATGGATGGCCCGCTCCAAAACATAAACATTACTTCCAGGTTAAAGAAACAGGTTGGGAAATTTAAAAGACCTCTTTAAACCTTAATTTACCAGGGATACAAGTAATTCTGGGCTGAATTGTACTTTTAAACATTAATGCCTGCTTAGAACGTCTGAGTATCATCAGATCAATGAATTCTGATGCTCCAATCCCTTCCACGGCTGCAGGTGTATAAAGTTTAGTGTGGAGAAACTTGACTGGCCTATACAGAATCCTGAACTCAACACCTTTGGGATGAATGAGAGCAATGGGTGCAACTCTGGTTGTCTACCTAACAATGAACACACTCCTAAACCTTGTGAAAGATGTTTACAGAATAGTTAAGTTTCTGTCACTGGCAACGGTGGGTCCGTCAAAAAATTGAACCTTAGATTAAGAATAGGATGTCATCAAAGTTTATGTACATGTAAAAGTAGAAAACCTAACTTGAAATTTGGGCCTAAGATACAAATTTTATGTACCTTCCATTTCATTTTTTTCAGCATGACATTGAGTTTGAGCAGACATCCAAATTAATAATTAAGATGGGTTTCACAAGAGAATAAAAGTTTTGGAATGGCCAAGCCAGACTCCAAAATGAAATCTCTACAAGGTCATCCATGCAAGAAAAGTCAAAACATGTTCTTTTTTTTTACATCTCCTCCTAAAATATTTGCCTGTTCTTAGTTGAATTGGATATGTGTCGCATTAAAGGTAGAAAACATTTACTTTGAAATGATTTCTCATGGACTCACTTTTTTAAACCACAAAACCAAGTATTTTAACAGGGTTGTGTACATTTTTGCGATCCTCTCCAAGTTAAAAAAATCAGTACTTATAGGACGGAAGATATTCGGTTTTAGAAAACATGTTTTTCCATGACCTGTTGCGTTTAAATTTAGATAATGCAATCTTTTTTTAAAGGAAATGTGACAAAAACTTGGCCTCAGACTCTTTTGGCACAAGTGCTTGGCTCACAGCATATTTCAAAACCCATCAACCAAATTCAGAGACACACAAAGTGCCTAGAGTGAGCACTGACGTATTTATCACATTAGTATTAGCCCTTCTCTCTGTCACAGCAATCCTCACAGCTGGTGTTGACATGCAGTCCCCAGACCCCCACAGCATCCCCGAGGCCTCGAGCGTGTGTTTTCTTTCTGCGTCGTTGTTCGAAATCTTGTTTTCTTTTCCCTAAAGTGACAAGTTAACCGAAAAGGCATCGTGTTATTAAACCAGGAGCTACAGAATGATAAAAGAGCAACACGAATGAGAGGAGAAAATAAAATAAAAGGGTAGACATAAGAGCGGAACTAGGGTCGACAGGAGGAGGCGGGGTGGGAGAGCAATGAGGGAGAGACAAAGATTGGTGATGCCAGTTTCCATATGACAAGTGGCAATGTTATGAAGATGGACGGGCGGCCGAGATGGGGCACCTGACCTTTCCCAAAATGCCACATGTCACCATGCTTTTATGTCACTCCCCGCAAAACAATATGTCAGGGGCATAAAAAATCATTACAGGATCGCTGAATTATGCTGTTATGGCACACCGCAAAAAAATAATCATTAAGATGACATTATTCCACATTTAACTAGCAGGAAGATGAGGACGGAGGTGGGGGCTCGTTGAATTTATGATTTGATTTCATGGGTTACGCAGCCGCGGCGAACCATTGCCTGTTGAGACTTAGTGTTATGACTTGTTGCGATTTGACGTGGGACTTTGGGGAAAAGCTAAAGCAGCAGTGATGATTGCACAGAGATCATGAGGGAAAGGATGACTTTTCACAATGGGGCTGCAGCAGTCATTTCCAGGAGCTACTGTGTATTAATGGCCTATTTAAAGGCAAGATAAGAGACCTTATGTGGAACACTGACTCAACAGAAATGCTAAAAGAAGGCATCCAGTCTGAGAAAGGTTTCCGCTCTGAGGGTTGAGTCATGTAATTGTCAGGTTACAGCTCTGTAAGTTGTGCCAAATACTGTCAGAATGTTTTTAGGAGAAGAATATTAAATGTTATTTAAAGCAAAAATGAATAATGTTTTTTAGACATCTGTTTTACAGTAAACTGAGATTTACTTTATTTAGGGAATAACAATTATCAGAAAGGTTAAAATGAGATATTAATTAGATATGTTAGATATAGTATTTAATTAACTGTTTATACAAAGAAGCTGTCTATTCAGCATAAGTTATAAACTGTTTATGTCCAAAGAACTTATTGAGGGGTGCCACTCTCCATCCATCTTTCCGTCCGTCCGTCCGTCCATCCATCCATTGTCTTCTGCTTTTCAAGTCTAAGAGGGTAACCCAGACATCTCTCCAGCATGTTCTGGACTAGCCAAGGAATTTCCATACCAGAAGAGACATACTGCCCCTCTAGTAATTTCTGGGCCTGTTCCGGGACTTACTGCGACCAGGAGGTATCCTAATCAGAGGCCCAAATCACCTCAGCCAACTCCTTTTGATCCAGGGGAGTAACAGCTCTACTTGGGTCGTAGAGCTCCTCGCCTCTCAAGGTAAACCAAGCCACCCTACGAAAGAAGCTAATTTCAGTTGCTTGTATCCAGGATCCAAATCTGTCTGCTCACATCCTGCTCAATTCTTTTCTTCACTCATGATACTTAAACTCCTCTGATTGAGGCAAATAATTAACTTCATAATATCCAGATGTTGAATATCTTGTTCCAGTTTGGCAAGTTGAGTAGATAACCAGTTTTATTTTATTTTTTGTCACTTTTCCATTTGAGATTAAGGACGTCTTTATAAAATCAAGCCTTGATGAAGGCATTTAAGGTCAGTGTTAAAATCCCTGAATAAGAACAAACTGTGTTTTTATGTCTGCCACACTCCAGGCAAGCAGCGCAGCTTCACTTCACTTGAACTTTTTTTCTTTTTCAAAAAAATCAAAGTGGTTTTTATCTTCAGTGAAGAGAAACCGTACTGGCTGCTACACCTTCTTCTTTGTTCAGGTTTTGCTCATTTTGCCCATGTTGTACCTTTGCAGTTTTTGTTGTTTTGTACCAAACTTTTTAATGAACAAAATGGCAGTAGGTAGGTACAAAATGGGGGTACAAATTGATAAAGGAGCGAACTGACTGCATGTCCACTGTGCTCAGACAGCTGTTTGTGAGGGTGGAGAGAAACAGTAACCATTATAAAGCAGGAGAACAACAACTTCTGTAAGGTTTGCCCGCTATTACCTAGAAATTCTTTGCTACAAGTCAAGTTTATTAATTACGCATATCAAAACACAAAAAATACAAGCAAATGTAAAGTTAGCACTATAGCATACTGCCCTACTTTTGTAGAGTCAGATACCTGTTGGAACAAAATATCTCTTGCTGTTACAAAATGAATGCTGCAGCATCATAAATGCCTTGGTAAGTAAGTAAAGTCAAAATCTACTGTACACAAAATTGGGTTTTTTGTGATTTAACAAATAGAATAAAGGTTCTCCATTGTTCATTTAACTTACAAACTACAAAGTTAGTTGATTACAGGTGAAGTATCTCAGATGCTGTTAGGAGCAAGTGAGCCCACTGCCTACAACAATGCCTTTATGTCCAATTGAGCTATTGATCGAAGAGATCGCACAGTGGCAGAGTCTGACATTTTGCCTGGTATTTCAGCTGGGAGATGTTCTAGTTTCAGACATTTGACCTATATAACCCTGAACAGGACTGCACATCAACAAACAGACAGACGCACACATTACTGTACACACAATTGCACAGTTGTGCACATCACGCTGTGTGTGCATGTGCATGTCATCACTTATAATAGCTCCTGGCATCAGCAGAATTGAGTTTGAAGTCAATGTGGACATCCTCTATAAGCCAATCATCCAATCGCTGCTCCCAGGACTGCTTGAGTCAAAGGGCAGAGTGATGTCATACTTTCTTACAACATGACAAAAAGGCCTGAGAGAAAACTGGAGCAAGAGGGAGAGAATTTCTCAGGGGTTTGGGGTGCTATCATGATCTAGTGGTGGACTAAACGCTTGCAATATGTGCCTCCAAATCTGGCAGAGGACAATAAAGCACTCAGTGAAACATTTATGGCTTTCATAAACAAGAGCTAGTGATTAATGTTAGCCCTCTTCTTTGGGATTTCTAATAAAGTATGACACATTTATACCCACGGTCATAGCAGCCAAAGCCCTATAAAACATGTTTGAGAGGATAGATTGCCATGAAGTGAACTCTGACACAGACTTGCTCACGCAAAAAAAAGGAAATTAACCAACAAAGTACAGCTCATGTTTTTCCATTCAGACAAAGCGCCCTTGCGTACATTTTGCCATGATATAAAAGGTTCCAAGTCTTGTTTGACTGGACCGTCGAAGTGGTTATGAGTTGTCCCTCTTTCCTGCACAACTGTGATCGTTTAAGATCACTCCCACTTTAACACGCCTCTTTCTCTTGTTTAACAGCTGGTCGGCACAGCAAGCCTTGCAAAAGACTTGATATATGATCATGAATATTGAGAGGGTAAAATACACCAACAGGACTCTTCTGTCTGAAGAGCTCAGCATCTTTATTTGTCTATTTCCTATGGGAAAATGGCTGTGCATTCTCTTTTTGAAGAGAATATTTGGCATGTACATTTTGGACTTTGCGTCATCCTTTGAGTTTTCCCTCCTCTCCAATCTGTTTTAATACAACCCCAAACCTAATTCTACTATAAGATTTTCAATCACGGTCTAAACCTTAGAATTTACAAATACGTAATACGTAATTCTTGCAACAGTAATGCATATTGAACCTTTTCACGTTTTGTCACATTACAACCACAAACTTAATTGTTTTGATGATTTTATGGGATACATCAACACAAAGCATTGCATAACTGTGAAGTGGAAGGAAAAACATATATGGTTTTCAAAAAGAACATCAGTGTAGATTAACTTTTAAGTCTTACCACAGATTGTCAATTGAATTTTTGCCCCCAGTTATAACAGGGCCATTCTAACGCATGCATTTAGTTGCTCTTACTGTTGCACTGGCGGAATGTTTAGTGTTATCTGGTAGATGAGCTTTCACTCCAGTCCCAAGTCCTTTTTAACCTTTAACAGGTTTTCTCCCAGTATTGCCCAGTATTTACCTCCCTCCATCCTTTCATTCCCTCTGACCAGCTACCGTGTACGTGCTTACGAAAAACATCCCCAAAGCATGATGCTGCCACCACAATGTAGATGTAACGTAACAACGTGAAAATGTTCAAAGAGAATGGATACTTTTGCAAGGCACTGTGAAAGCCTATACATGCACCGCAAGAACAGAAATGGTTCCCTCTCATTGAACAGAATTACACCATTCTGTACCTGGTTTAGAAGTTCTTGCAGCTTGGTTTTTCTGGGCAGAGCTTTTTTCTTGTGTCGTGTCTGAAAAGTATTTAAAAAAATGCAGGAGTAGGCTGGCCCTACGAGGACTTCCTAGGAGCTCTCCATTTGAGTTCTTATGAAGTATAAATTGCCCTGGTCAGATTGAACTGTGTTGTTGTTCTTGCCATGTTGTGTAAAAGAACAAATTTCTCTTGTGGAGTATATATTGACCTTAAGTTACACCCATTTCTCAACAGGACAATTTCAGGGAAAAGTGAGGCACTGTGTAAAAAGAAAAGAAGAGAGGACAAAAAAAGAAAAATACTATTTGAAATACTGTATAGGATTGGCTCTTATTAACACAGTGTTAAATTAACATTCACATTCAAAAGGTAATAAACAAACCAAACTGTATAGACAAGTCCAATTTAATCTTCTATTTTGGATGATGTCAAGTCTCCTGTGGCTCTTGAGGCTATTTGAAGGTCAATATGTGTATGTGTGTGGTTATAAGTCATGCAGTGACTCAATTTCTCCATTATACAATAATAATCTAAAAGTAGAGAGGGACATTAAAGTTGGAATGAGTGGATTTTCATAAGAGGGAAAAATATGAGTGCCAAGACCACAAATAGAGAGTGCAGCACAAACCCATGTTCACCTTTAGCCTCTATCCCAGTAACACTGGATTCTATTTTCTGTTCATTCGAATGAGTAAATAATTTCTTACTCATAATAAGCTTAAAACACTGCAATATTAACCTAAAATTAACTGGTTTTAGTGAATGTTCAAGCATACAGTGCCTTGGAAAAGCCTTACTTACAGATTGCTTGTTTTTGCTTTTTACTCACACTTAAATGTTTCACATCATCAAACAAATGTTTATGTCAGAGTGTTAAGATGTGGGGTTGCTTTGTAGGACCAACGTGCAAACAGGAGCTTGTGAGCTGCATGGTGAGTTTGAAATATTTAATGAAAACAGAACTTGATACAACGGTGAGGCGGGACATAGAACTTAGGCAGATGATCAGACAAAGAGACTGGCATGGAACGGGCAGGCAAACAGTAGGATCCAGTGAGGAGCAACGAAAATAAGAGACTTTAAATACAGAGGCAGGGTGGAGAAATGACCAAGACGAGCTAATCAGATGAAATGTGGAGCAGCTGGTGGCAGGGAGGATGCAAAATGTAGGCTAATTAACACAGAAGAGCAGGATTACAGAGAAGTCCAGGAAAGTGACAGAAATATCTAAAGACAAGAATCAATCAAGAACCTAATCTACAATAAATGAACTAAACCCTAACCCCTACGCCAAAACAAATTCCTTGTGTGTCCAAAAACGTACTTGGCAATAAAGCTTTTCTGATTCTGATTCTGATTCTGATTCTAAAATTACAGCAGCTAGAGAACAAAAACAATGGGGAGGAAACAGATCCATAAAGTAACTCAAATGCCTCGAGATCATGACATAGAGATAACCAGAGTGAATGCAAAATTCAGTTTTAAAAGGATTATTTTAGTTATTATTAAAAAAAAGTCATGCAAAACAACCTGACCTTATATGAAAAAAATATTGCCTCCATTGGTAAATCATAAGTAAACTGTCATTATGCATATTTTGAGGTAATGGCAGTAAACTCAGGGCTTGTCCAGGGCTGATGACTCCCTGATCTGAATCAAGAAGCAACTTCAAAATAATCTATCTAACAACCTGAAATAGGCCAAAAAAATCTGAAAAGGAACCATTATCGACAAAAAGAGAAGGCATGAACCTTCCCAGGTGTTGCCAACCTACAAAAAATTACTCAGAGAGTGCATCGACAACTCAACCATGACATGACAAAAGAACCCAGAACAACATCTAAAGCACTGCAGGCCTCACTTCATAATTTAACAATAAGAAAGAGACTGGGATAGAAGAGCATCCAAAGAAGCCTTCCAAGGCCAAAACCACTGATGACCAAAAGAAACTCAAAGGCCCATCTCACATTTGCCCAACCACATATTGATGATCCTTAAGACCTTTGGATAAATATACTGTCAACTGATGAGACAAAAGAGGAAGGTTTGTGTGTATTACATGTGGCGGAAAACTAAAGGCTAAGTTATAGTCGTGCTTCGGTGTGTCACACAGGGCTCCAGTTCAAATGTTTTAAAAGAGAAAAGAAACGCTTAAAATAGCTGTGTGCACTAACAACAACATTTCTCATCAACGTGATTCTGTTTCTCGCTGTTTCAGATTCATAAGAGTAAAACAATGAAGAGAAAACTGATTTTTGACCTCTTTGTAAAGGATGTAAAACCGTACCTACATAAGATTTCGAACTCTTAACAAAAAAAAGCTATAAAAGCTTTAAACACTGTTGCATTCAATCTAACTTTCTAAGTCACATTTCTCTTGCCTTTTTTGATTGATGCTTTGTTATTCTGTTACTCTCTCATTGCTGTTCATGAAGAAGTAATTATTCATGCACACCCTCCAATGTGTGCTATGACAAAAAAGCAGAAACTAAAGAAATTGTATGTTTCCTCTATGGAAAATTACACAGTGGAGTCCTAACTAAATGTTTTTACACAAATATAACGAGCTTTTCTGCTTGGAAAGACTGAATTTCACTTCTGTCTTAAATGCTCTGTCGAAAGAAGAGAGCTTTAGTTCTCCAGGACTTTCTCTATCAGTACCTGGTCTTTTCCAGCACCTAAAGCCAGTCCCACCCACTGTAACCATAGCAGCATTTTCTCCTAGTCTTCACCAGGAATCCCACCTCGGTTCCACATTCAAAGGGCACCCCTTAACCACCCATTGTTTTACTGTCCAGTGTTGTTCTCTAGATTGAACAAAGTCAGAGCCTCATGCAATAAAATCTTTACATGTAGAGTGGATGGGACAACAAAAGTTTGCAAACTACTAATTCTTTGTTTAAAGAAGTGATGATTATAAATCTTGTTATATTTCGACTGAATACCAATGATACCTACAAACTCATGAATTAACAGAGTGCAGAAAAAAAACTAAATGATTAAGTGAAGCAAATGAGAGTCTGTACATGAGATGAGGGGAGGGTTTAGACGCATGAGCTTTCCAGGCTCCCTGCTGGGCCTCCATTCACTTAAGCGGCATTTTAACAAGGGACCCTGCCTAAAAAAAAAGTAAAGGTTAGGTAAGTCCAGTTAAGGATGCAACTGTTGCTATGCAGGAAAAAAATATTGTGGCGTCTGGTACCCCTTCTTCAATTTGGTTGGAGGTTAATGTGGCCCAAGATGAGCAAGTGATTAAAAAAAAGCTGCATAAATACCTGATACGAAAATAAACAACTAGGCTTTAACAAGAAACATTTTCAGGCTTTACAGGATGTATGCATGTCTTAATGTTGTAGTACATTCCATGTGGATTGTGGGGGTTTGTCGAAGGAGATGCTGGTGGTAAGAGGGAACTCTTATTGTGAAATCCCATTGGTGGGTAATTAGAATTCAATAGGGGTTAGATCATGGCTGCTGCCTCAGTTCCTTTGAGAGAAAAGCTATTGGGGATTAGAAGTCGTTAGCCCATAGTGATGTGAAGTGGAAAGTAACAGCTGGCTCTCAGCTAGCCACATGGCGTATGTGTGTGTGGAAGAAAAGACAGTCAGCAAGCCCTACGGTCTGTTTCACCTCTCTATCTGTGGTGTGTGTGGTACCAGGGATGCATCCTTTAAATCAGATGCTGCACCACTAGGGATTCAAGTAGATTTGAAAATCTCCAGATGATGGCACTTCTGATCTACTCTATTGTGTTGCTGCGTATTATTGCTACCTCAACAACAAAACTTTTAAGACTGTAGAATCTGCTAAAATGTTAGCCTTGCAGGATTTTACAAAGCCCGAACACTTTTTTTTTATTTTGTATAAAAGCAAGCAGGCAGGATTGCTGAATACTTTCGCCATTTTATGTAGGAGGATGAAAGCAAAGAAAAAGCAAAAAGAGGTCGGGGAAATAGTAGGGAATACACAGTCTTTCAGACATACGGATCAAGCAAATATCAATCAGTGATTGTTAGGTGGTTGGTGGTATTCAACCGCCATTTCCTTATTGCTCAAATCTGAAAGTACAGAGTTCAAAATAGAAGCAAAATGAAAAAACAAAGCAATAATAAATAGTTTTACAAAGTAAAACACATTATCATATACAGATTAAAAATTAATGAAGGTGGAATAACTTGACATGAAGCTAAGATCCCTATAAGGCACCCATGCCCTGCATTTCAGTGGCATACAAAGATACAGGGTTTTTAGTAAATAAGGATCCAGGATTTTTTTTTTTTTAGTAGAGATTGTAAACTCTTTATTTTATGGATTTGGGATAATTTCAGTCACTCACTGAAGTGGTCTGTGTTTACTTGGGTCACTTGTATGTGTGTTGTAGCACACCCACTTAAAAAGAACAGTTGCTGTGGATTTAAGAAGTAATAAATAAAGAAAAAATTCTACTTTCCTACAAGCTAATCAATGCAGATTTTGTTTCCTTGTCCCAGAGAGAAAACATATTCAGATGGGAAAACTTTGAGAAAAAACACAACCAATATTGTTGTTTTTCTTCTTCTTCTGCTCCTAAACTAACTGAAGCTATTCTTTATCTGCTGTGTGTATGGTGCCACCTTTTGACTAAAAGTTGTATCGGCACTGTCGGTGCACACTCTCAGTGTGAGAGAAGTCAGTGAATTGAATTATCGGAGTCAGAGGGGTTCCCAGCTCAGGTTCGTAAACCAAATCAAAATCACATAATTTGAGTCAGTTGTGTTTCCTGAGTCTGCCATGTTTCAGGCGAGTCCGCTGACCCAAGTCAACAAAGCAATACAACAACGAACTGTTTCAGTCAAGTCCGCTGACTTCACCATATTTTTGGTCAGTTTACGAACTCAAGTAAGTGAACTAACCAAACCGAATCATTTAAGTCTGCAGTATTTCTGGTGAGTCCTCTGTCTTTCCATAAGTCTACTAA
The DNA here is from genome assembly GCF_021462225.1 of Girardinichthys multiradiatus. Classification (NCBI taxonomy): domain Eukaryota; kingdom Metazoa; phylum Chordata; class Actinopteri; order Cyprinodontiformes; family Goodeidae; genus Girardinichthys; species Girardinichthys multiradiatus. The sequence goes on from NC_061799.1 coordinate 13,769,560, forward strand.
TTTCCCTTGTGTACTTAACATCCAGCATTAGGAACCATGTAATACATGTCAAAGGAGCCAACCAGCTCTACTTCTTTTGTACAGTATCTGATCGATAATTTGGCCTCCAGCCCCAGATTTTCTTTAACGGTATGTTTTAGGCACTTGCGGCTTTAAATTTAAATTTAAGCATACACTGTGTCTACACTGATGAAGAATTACTCAGCTTAGCAAGAGAGATGCTAGAAATTAGCAGAAAGACTAGTATGGCATGGTAGTTGGACTTAACTTCTTATTAATTAACTAATAACTATGTGACCAATTTGGAGCATCAAACCTACATCTTAGGATGGTCAAGTGATCAATAGGTATGGAAAAAGAAAAGAAAATTTGAGGGTGATGTCTCAGCAATGAATTATCTGTTCAGTTCAGTTCTATACCCTGATTAAAGTACACCTGCACTATACAAAATGGGGGAACATCATAAAGCAGGGGTGGGTGACGCCAGTTTTTGAGGACCAGTGTCCTGCAACTTTTAGATGTGTCCTTGGTCCAACACACCTTATAAGTCTTCTAAATCTAAATCTAAATCGTCTAAATATTCTAATCTTCTACATCTTCTGAAGAAGAGGTGGGCAACGTCAGCCCTCAAAAGGTCCTACAAATGTTAAATGTGTCTCTGCTTCAAAACACCTGAATCAAATGTATGACTCGTTGACAGGCCTGTGCAGAACTTGATTCAGGTGTGTTGGACCAAGGACACATCTAAAAGTTGTGGGACACCTGCCCTCGAGGACTGGAGTTGCCTACCCCTGTCATAAAAGATAGACATACTTCATATACACAAGAGGATTCTTAATTCTCTTAATAATTGCTTTGCTTTTATGTTTATATCACAACAGTATACAACCTTTAGCCCTTTTTTGAAGTAAAAGCAGCTACAAAACCTCAGTGAACCATGTTGCTTGTAGAGACCATGTAAAAGGTTTGGAATCAGGTATGCGGGGCTTCTAAGCCTGACCAGTAAAAGAAGCCAGCCCTGCCACAGACATCTTTTCAGATGATAGGCATGGCCTCAGGGAAGACCTCAATTCAAACACTGCATGGGGTATATCAGACCTTTGTCTCATCCCCCCCCGGGGGTCAAAACGAGAAGATCTACTCTTCTCATCAATGTCATGTTCTCTCTCTTTCTTTCTCCCTCTTTCTTATTCTTTAACCATCTCTCCATCCAGCCAGGTCAGCCTATTAAATGGTAGAATACATTACAAGAAAAGGAGGGCTAATAGATTGGAATATTATAACCATACAATAATTTCATGAAAAAGTCAGGGAGGGATCATCGCTCTTATTAACTCCAAGAGAAATTGAGGCTGAAAAATGCTCAAACAGAAAATGTTAATGCCAGGCTATACTACATGTAATTGTTCCGGCCCCATTCCCTGGGCTAGCTCCATTCATGCCACTTTATTAGTGGTAATTGAGGATATGAATTATAAATGGGAAGTGATTTCTCTCTCCCTCCCATTGAAAGTGACGCATAATGACCACTTCCATTGTTTAACCTTCATAATCACATGTTCTCATTTCTTTGCTTTCTCCTTTCTGTCCCTTTACTTTTTGTCTTTTATTTTGGTCCTTTTTTCTACTCTTCTTCAACCTAAAACTATGTTCTTTCCCCATTGCAAAATATTGCTATCGCTTTCAATCCCTTTCTCTTAGTCTTTTTCTTTCCTTGGTTCCTATTTTTTACTTCACTCTTTTTTAACCTTTTTTTCACTCTTTTCTTTTCAGGCTTCTGTTTTACAGACCTAAATTAGCAGGCGTATGCAAGACAAACACAAATAATCATATGCCCACACACTCACATGAGGGTTGCCAGCAGATTTTACTTCGCTGTGATTGTACAACACACCCAACCAATGATGTGAGTGCCCCGGGCGAAAGAACCAGCAAAAAGGGCCAGAAGTTTTCTTGGCATCCTATCTGAGAAATTCACTTTTTTATTTAGGTTTTTAAAGATCAGCAGCTCCACACCTCCCACCCAACAAAGTCCATTAGCCCCAGCCTCTCACTCACGACCAGTCTGCTTTTTATTTACAACATCAAACGTTTCACTTCATTAAATTACCTTTTCTTTCTCCTCCCTCGCTTCTTGCACACTCTCTCTCCCTTTCCATCCTAGCTGTCCCAGTTGCATTAAGTTGAAACATGTTTTCAGAAACAAAAGGACGTGGGGTGACGGGGGGATAAAACAGCTCTCCGATGTAGTCTGCAGTGGTTTTATAGGGGGAAATAATGGATAATTTGGAGAAAGTATTTAATAGGAAACCGACGCTTGCCTGCAATGTAACTGTTGTTAAAGGGAGACTCAGTCTGAGTCTCTGAAACATGGAGCACTGCTGCTTACTATTTTCCTTTCTAAGGCGTTAGCTGACTATTAAGTTGTGATGATGGCATGAGTGGATCTTTAGACACTTGAGTGTGTGTTTGTCATGAGGCAACTTGAACCTAACTGTATCAAAGTTTTAAAATATTATTCAAGAAAAGGTTTTTGCCATTTACCCTCACAATCAGTGGCTTCTTGAGCTTTTGACTTACTAACAGTAAAGCTAAGATTCCCCAATCAGGCACTTAACCTCAGTTGTCTGTGGCTTAATATGGAACAAACTGCAGTGCACTGTGCATTCTGAAACCTCTCTAGAACCACCATTAACTTCTTCAGCAGTTTAAACTAGAATGTTTTGCCTGTTGGATCAGACCTTACAGGCTAGTCTTTGCTCCCCACGTGCATCAAAGAGCCCATGACCATGTTCTGGTTCACCCATCCCTTCCATTGACAACTTTTGACAGATATACCAGTGGCGGATGCTGGTCTTTCGAGGAGGGGATGCTCATTTTCAAGATCGCAGATTTGCTCATTTCGCTGTCAATCAAAAAGGGATTCAGCCTCAGACAGATCATCCAATCATCATGCAGAAGCTGAGCGTCCGGGCCAGCCGAGGCCAGCCCACTGCCCCATAGACCCCCAGAGACGCTGAGCGTCCGATGGGCGGGACAAAGCCCAGCATTTCTGCTTCGCTGTTGAACTCACTGTTTAAAGCACTGTGAAGCTGCGGGAATGAAGGAGAGGAAAGCCGCGTGGTTACCAGTGATAAGAAGCTGATTCTGAACAAAAGATGAGTGTATTGTAACGCATATTTAATCAATGACATGTACACACAACAGTATATATTTGATCACTTATTTTTTGACATTTTAGGGGAAGCTGAGCTTCCCTTGCAGTCTTAGAGCAATCGCCACTGAAATATACCCAATAAGAGCTACGGTTTTGGAGATGTTCTGACCATGGTGTCTATTCAACACAAGCTGGTCATTGTCATTTTTCCTTCTTCTAACAAGACCTTTAAAACATTTTTCTCTTCCTCACCCACAAACAGGTGCAACAAAAACATATTATCCATATTACTCTCTTTACCTTTCAGTCATCTTCATCCTATGCCTCAAATGACAATAAAACATGTAAATACTTTACTTTACACAGTTGTTTTTTTTGTAGATTTGATCGTGTCCCAATCTCCCATTAGACACTCTAGATGTTTGGTGTAAAATCCTGTCTGAAACCAAAATCTTTTTAGCACATTGATTGCAAGTTTGATTTGATCTCGGTCCCTCATGTACAGCCACATCTGCAGCATGTACTACTGTGTGAAGCGGGTGTCAGCTGTGTGAGCATATAAATGAAACTAGAGAGGAGTGAAAGCTAAACATTCTACAAGATCAATATTCCAATATCTAACATCAGGGAACTCCAATAAGTACAACGCCAGGGACACTTCAATGGCAACATCAAGGCAGCTGGGTTTACACACACTCACATGCACACTCACACACTCACACATTAACGATTAGTGGGTCTCAGATAGTGATCAGGCAAGCACCATAAAATCCATCCTACTTAGGAGAAAGGAATAATCCATTTGTGGACAGGTTTCAATACAGTCCATACTAACCATGTCACAGTGAAGAGCCTATCAAATCCAAAAGGGATAATTTGGGACGGAGACATGTTGGCAAAGTTTGAAAGCAATGAAGTAAGGTCATACTGCCAGAAGCAAAGATCAGAATTAGCAATCAATGTTCATCAACGCAGTTAACATAATTGGTCAAAGACCAAAGAAAGGGAGGAAACACTAAAGGCTATAATCACTGTCAATGTAGCAGCTTATGAGTTTAGTGTAACAATAGTCACAATCTTCCTTTGTTTAATGGTCCAACTTGAAAATAAATAGCAAAGGGGACAAATATAATCTTTCAGTGTTTGCAAATGTGAACCATAACATCCTGAAAAAACAACACTTGACAGAAGAAGATGTCTATCTGATGTGCCTAAATGTTGCATATATTTCATTCAAATAATTAAGTAGCTCCCATTAGTCATGGACATCTTTGTTTGGACATAAGCATTGAGGCTAAACTAATGACCCTTATTCTAATCACATCAGACTCCAGGCAGCAGTGTGTGCTTACATACAAGGGTGGCCAAGGCTCTGTGTATATTTGCGGAAAGCAGTGACCCTAACGACCAATGCTTATCGAAGCACTGACCACCACTGGTCGATACCCACTCAACCACTGTACCTATTCCAACCCTCTCCACCCTTCCCATCTCTTCCATCTCCTTCTCCCCACAAAGCCTATTCAAGAGTCCAATCAATGTCGAATTATGTGTTATTTATTGAATAATCAAAAAGGTATTATAAGTCCAGCAGGCTGGCTAGCCTGCAGTGTCTGACAATAGGGAAATAGGAGGTGGTGGTGTTGGGGGGGCTATTTATCAGCTTAACTGCCATGCATGCGTTTGAAATTAGGGTAATCAGTTGGCATGTAAACAGCAGGCCCAGCAGCTGGCTGCCAGACATGTAGGCTATTACTCACTTTCCACTTATTATCGCTGACGTCTGAGTGTGTGGGTTTGTGTTTGCATGTGTGTGTGTGTTCATGCATGTTGATGGAGCATGTATTTAGGGGTTGGTTGTGCTTATCTTTGCTGTGTTGGGGAGGGTATTGCTGAACTTCATGTTATGCAATGAGCATCTATGCTTCAGCTTGCAGGATAGCAGACTACACCATGAGCAGTAATAACAAAGCTGGCTGTGAATATTATTTAAATTTGATGTGAATGTTCATTGTTGATATGAAAACAACCTATCTGTTTGTGTGCAGTTTCAATTGTTTCCAAACCACATTACTTTTAATTAAAAGCACCTTGCCTTACAAAAGTATTCACGCCCACAGATTTTTTTTGTTGTTGTTGTTTTTGCGACCTTACAACCACAAACTTTAATTTGGCTCATGCTGCCTGTTTAGGATATTTTTCCTGCTGCCCATGGCTAAAGCTTTTGGTAGCCCCTAACCGAGTTTCTTTCATCTTCCACTAAATTTTGACCAGCGTACCTGTTCTTGCTGAAGAAAATCAACTTTAGAGCATAATGCTGCCACCACAATGTTTCACCATGAGAATGTTTTCTGAGTGATGAGTAATACCTTCACTCTCCACACAACTTATTGCATGAACCCACCCCCAAAAGAAAATTCATTTTACTCTCATCTCACTGGAACACTTACTTCCACATGTTTGCTGAGTCCCCTGCATGGGTTGTGGCAAACTGCAAACCAGACCTTTCATCCCTTTTTTTCAACATTAGCATTCTTCCGGCCACCTTTCCATAAAAGCCAGAGTTGTGGACTGCATGAATAATAGTTGTCTTGTCAACAGATTCTCCTTCTTCAGCTGTGGATTTCTGCAGCTCCTGCTTTTAAGAATTGATGCTGTTCTAGATTCTAGATTTACAGTTGTTTTATTAATTTTCCACTTTCAGAAGATGAAGAACAATGTCCCTTAAGATCTTCAATGCCTGGGGTAGTGTTTTATAACCTAACTCTGCTTTAAACTTCTCCTCAGCTCTAAGGTGTGTTCCTTGATCTTCATGATGTTTTCCCTCATGTTCTCCTTTAAACCTCTGAGGACTTCTCACAACAGTTATGTTTATAATTAGATAAAATTACACACAGATGGACTCTATTCACTAATTAGGTAACTTCAGAAAATGGATTATATTTAAGGGCATCAGACTAAAAAGGACGGAATACATGTGCTTTCCACATTTTTCAGATTTGTATTTGCAAGGAAAATTTAAATCCACGTATCAATTTCCTTCATCTAGACATCCAGTTTCACCCGCACATCGGCAAATGCGACTCACCGGCTATACCAGTACTGATGGCATGACCAAACTGAGTGTTGATAATCAATGAAAGAAAATCATAGAGGTTAACATTTGAAACTTGACATCCCTTGGCCAATTGTAAACTAATCTGCCAGGGCAGTGTTCGTGTTAAAGGTCAACAGACATCGTTACAGGGGGTGTGCAGGGGGCAGAAGTGAGGGGAAGGCAGTTCTCTGTGTTTGTCTGAAGGGCAGATGAGAGGGCAGAGTTGGCCACCGTGGGAAGATCAGATTTCTATCCAGAGCTTTGGTCTGCAAGGAATGGCTTTGTGCTGCTTAGTTTGGAGGAAGGTACAGAGCACCAGGAAGTCTCTTACTCTTGATACAGACACGGACCAGCTTTAAAAGGAATATTCCCCCATTATTGACATGCATAATGGGTCAGAGCAGTTTTAGTGTCCCTGCTCCCAACTGAAAAACTATTAATTTTATGTTAAGAAAATATGAGAATAAAAGCATCAGTGCATTCATTAATTTCAGCCTGTAGTCCAACTTTTCTTTACTTTTCTTTCCTTTCCTTTATCATGCTACTGCAGTGTACTCTTTTTTTTTTTTTTTTGTTTTTTGGTCAAAGCAATGTATTTTTTTCAGCATGTAAAGCACTTGGAATTGTCTAGTTGTTGAAATGTGCTATACAAATAAACATGCCTTCCGTTGTCTTGGTGTTGAACAGAATACTTATTCTGAAAGGGGACCAGGCTGAGCAAGTTAAAAACAAACAGTGGTTTGACTGTGTGACTGTGGAAAAGGTCTATTAATGGTATTATCAAGACATTCTTAACAAAGCACAATTCACATAATCCACCTAAAATTTTTTCTTTTTAAACCCCTTTCCAGTTTAAAATATCTTTCCTCAACATTAAATTATATTTCTAATTTTTGTTCTGTTTTATTTATACATCCAACCGAAGGACGGTAGGTGGGATACACCTGGACAGTGCCTGTCTGTTCAAGGGTCGGTTTAGACACAATATAAAAATGCACAGATGTACTCGCACACTTAAGACTAAAGTGCCGTGCAAGTATTTGTAACCGTTGAACTTTTTCACATTTTGTCCTGTTTTCAAACAAAGAAATTCAATATATTTTGTTGGGATTTTTTTTAATCATAGACTGAGAAAAACTCAATACTTTGTAGAATCAGTTACACCTGTAAGAAGTTTATGGTATGTTTCTAGTAGCCTCTGACTGTATGGAGTATGTTTGTGAACATGAATTTTCAAGGCTTTCCATAGATTATCAATCGGATTTAAGTTGGTTGGGCTATTCTAACACATGAATATGCCTTGCCTGGGTTACCAAAAAACATAACCTTGGGTTTTGTTTTAGGTTGTTGGGTTGCTGGACGGTGAACACCCACCCTAATCTCAAATTTCTACAGCCTCTAACATGTTTCTTTTAAGATTGCCCTTTAAAACCTCTGACACCTGTCAAATTGTGCTCCGACCGCAGTGTTTCACTGTATGGATGGCATGTTCACGTTCATGTAGAATGTAACCTTTTTGCTCCACATAGAATTTTGCATAAAGACCAAGGAAACCCAAATTTTTTCTCATCTGGTCAGAGCTTTGGGATGTTTGCTGTGTCCCCTGTTTTTGGCATATTGCAAACAGGGTTCACATGGCTTTCTTTCAACAACAGCTTTCTTCCTGCCTCTCATCGACAAGGACAGATTCTCCCACCTTTGCTGTTGATGTAGGAAGCTCCTTTAGAGTTACTATGGGCCTCTTTGCTGCTCTTCTGAAGGTAAATTACACAAAGATGGAATCTACTTACCAATTATGGTACTTCTGAAGGCAGCTAGTTGCATTCGATTTTATGTAGCGGTATCAGATTTTTATTTCAAATAAAAATCTGAAAAGCACGTATCACTTTCTTAACAGTTCACTATTATGTGTTACATTGTGCTGGTCTATGACAAAAAGATCATATTAAAATATCTAGTAGTTTACCTTGTAATGTCAAAAGAAGAGCAATCCAATATACTGTCGTTTTAAGTTTATGATTGACCTAACATATACGGTTCTGGATGATAGAATAACAAACATTATGTTAGGAGAATAAATTTATTGAGATCGTTAGATTCAGTGCTCCATTTTTTTGTTCATCACTTTGCTCATCACTGTTTCAGTTCTATCTGTCTTAATTTGATAAAAGCTTGACTGATATGATAACATGTACAGTGTACACTGTACATTGTGTGTACAATGGCGATGACTGCGGTTAAAACTTATTTAGTGTGTGTCTCTATTAAATAAAGCAATGTCTTGGTCAGCTCCAGTTAAAAAAATCTTATCAATCGGCTCCACTTGTGGACTCCATAAATTGTAAACCATTTAGAGCTCTTCTTCCTGACTGAAGCCAAAATGCAAGAGAGACTGAAACCACATATGGGACCAGGGAAGGAAATTAAAAAAAGAGATAAACAAAAGAAAGAGACAACATACACCAAAAGGAGGCAATAATAGAGGCACAAAGTCTGAAAAAGCAAAAAATGGAAAGAAATATCTTTTTTTTAACTTTTTACCCTCCCGTGCATTTATGTATCTATTTTTCTTCCAATTTTGCTTTTAGGACCTCTGTACTGTTGACACTTATTGCATGTCGCCCATATTTTCATCCCTGAAAAAGCATTAGAAAAGCCAATGTCAGGGTGGGGTAAGTGAATTAGGATTGGTTTTTGCCTCCCTCGGCCACAGAGAGAGGTAGGGTTACCCACAATAAGATCAGAATGAGACCAATTTTGTTTCTGTTGCCATTCAAAACAAACAATGGGCACCTAATAGCCCTGCAGCATCTGTGGCCTCGCTCTGGCCAAAACACACATGATGGCCCCTGGTCGATAGACGCCGACAGTTAGATGGACGAGAGAAGTTGTGCACAAGACAGCGCACACATACGAAGGCAGGCACCCACTTACGTAGGCAGACAGGCTCACATGATTTTTCCTGATAGCAGCGGGCTGCCTGGAACACTAGTTAGTGGTTGCAGCGAAAGTGGTCTGAGTGCCTCTGAAGACACTGATCATATCAGTGAAAAGAGGAGAATAGAGGTTTATCGACTAAAGGAGGGTGACAGACAGGGAGGAAAAGGGAGGGACTGAGGGTTGGGACAGGTGTTCATATCTAGCCGACACATAGTGTTGGTGATCTAATCACAGGGCAATGCAGCTTGTCATCACCTGAGGCTGTCTGAAGAGCAGGAATGGACAAAAATTTGTTCATCCTGCATGTTTGTCCTGCATATGAGTGCATATGACTACACTGAGCGTATTATTAAGAAATGGATTTTCTCAAAAACAAAAATTTTCTCAAAATACACTGTTTTTCATAGATTACATGGTTGCACTACATTGGCCTCAGATGTACAGTTGAGAAGCATAAAAAAAAGTTTTGTTCCCTCCAGGCTGGGTGTCTGTCTCTGCCTCAAGCAGAGGAGTTCAAGTCTAGTTTATTGGTGTTCTGTTCAGAATTGATGGTAGGATTACTACTGTTACTTCTGAATAGGAAAATAAGCTAAACCAAAAGGTGAAGCTCCAGATCTGTCTATATTTGCCTAAAATGAGCTTTAGCTGTTAGATGGCTGGGCTCAGCCTTCAAGATGGAGTGGGAAGCAGAAGCGTAGTGTTGTTGCAGAAACAGATGTCTTGGGTTTTGTTCCTTTAACTGTTATCTCCACAACCTTGGATATGGATGGATGGATGGATGGATGGATGGATGGATGGATGGATGGAAGGAGAGTGGCAACCCTCAATAAGTTCTTTGAACATAAACAATTTACACCTTGTGTTGAATTGACAACTTCTTTGTAAGATGAAACGGGACCAAAGGACATCCATCCATCCATCCATCCATCCATCCATCCATCCATCCATCCATCCTTTATGCCTACCCCATAAACTAGGATTTAACTATAAAAGTGATGTTCTTTTATACTGTTTTCATACAGTAAAACCAAAATTAGAGAACATTTACTTTTGTCCAGGGGAAAGAGCAACTGCCTTGACTTCATACCTACATAGTGGTTTAAGAGATTTGAGCTTTATTTTTACTGAACAAATTTGATCCAGTTTCACAGAGGTGGTGTCTTGTAGAGGTGTTTTAAAGTCTGGATTGCAACTTGAACTTTGGGTTAGGGAAATCTGCAATGGGCTGCAAGACAAAGATTGTGCAGTCAACGCCCTAATTTATTTTCCAACATCTTCTCCCTCAAATCCAAAACTGATCAGTCTCAACACTTTTCCTGCCTTTACTGGAATCAGATCTAAACTCCAGGAAATCCAGGTAATATTTTAAGATAACAAGCAAGTGTCTGACCAGGTCATCTGGCTGTGTAATATGCCCTCTGGGTTGCACTGTAAGTAAGTAAGAATGCTCTACACTCTGGAGGCTGACCTCATATTGGCCTCACCTAATGATATTAGGAATGGCGATGTTGGCGATGTGACACTGTCGCTCCAGGTACACCTATATGCACACATGCAGCCATCCACACAGTGACTAACCGCTTAGCACATAACGTCATGAGTCCCATGGGCTTCCCTCTCTGGTTGCCTCTCATTAATGGCCATTAGTTCGGTGCAATTCAGAGAGTGTGTGGGGTCACCCCTTGCTGGCTAACAAGTGGGGTAACAGTATTAAGGACAGAGAGGCTTCAGGAGGAGGGGTGCTGTGCTTCCACCTGCCCGCGCATACCCTAGGGGTATCGATTGCAACTGCTGCTTCACCTTTGTCTCTGTGACCTCCCCAACGATGTGTTTATTTACTCTGCTGCTTCGTCACACGCTTATACACACATCTGAAATACACTCAGACACACACACAAACACACAAACACACACACACACACACACACACACACACACACACACACACACACACACACACAAGACCAAGAAAAATTCCAGAGAGGCACACGAAGTGGCCCTGATCATTCTAGCTTAGATAACCGACACAACACACAAAGCATGTCTTTGTCCTTGAATAAATTTAAAAGCTTTACTCGTTCTTGAGTGGACCAGAATGTAGGAAAGGATGGAAAATTCTAACTAAACATAAAGTGAATGGTACATGAAGATGAACAGTTAAACATACTTATAAATGCTACGTTAAAGAAATAAACTGCAACATTTCCTCAAAAATAAAGAGCCTGGCCATACGCTGTTTTTAAAAAAGGACATACTTGAAAGCCCGGGTTCCTAAACATGTTTCATGTTATAATTCAATATTTCTCCATCTTTCAGGTTTTGACAACAGAAGCTGGAAGAACCAGGGATGGATGGATGAAGGGAAGGAAGGAAGGACATTAAGTTTGGAAATGTAGATTTTATCCACACTTTCTCTTTTCCCTGGCCTTTGATTGATTGAGTATGAGACGCTAAATAGTTCTTAGAAATATTAACTCTTTTGTGGTTTATTTGTTTTTATTCCTGTTTTATTCTATTCACCATTTTATATTTGTTTTTTGGTCAGCTGTTGTTTTTTAAATGTGCTATGTAAATAAATTTGACATTGACATTGACACACTGGACAACAAAACTGTAACTATACCACTTACATGAGAAATTCTAACTGAATGCCAGACAGGTGACTATACAGGTCCTTCTCAAAATATTAGCATATTGTGATAAAGTTCATTATTTTCCATAATGTCATGATGAAAATTTAACATTCATATATTTTAGATTCATTGCACACTAACTGAAATATTTCAGGTCTTTTATTGTCTTAATACGGATGATTTTGGCATACAGCTCATGAAAACCCAAAATTCCTATCTCACAAAATTAGCATATTTCATCCGACCAACAAAAGAAAAGTGTTTTTAATACAAAAAACGTCAACCTTCAAATAATCATGTACAGTTTTGCACTCAATACTTGGTCGGGAATCCTTTGGCAGAAATGACTGCTTCAATGCGGCGTGGCATGGAGGCAATCAGCCTGTGGCACTGCTGAGGTCTTATGGAGGCTCAGGATGCTTCGATAGCGGCCTTTAGCTCATCCAGAGTGTTGGGTCTTGAGTCTCTCAACGTTCTCTTCACAATATCCCACAGATTCTCTATGGGGTTCAGGTCAGGAGAGTTGGCAGGCCAATTGAGCACAGTGATACCATGGTCAGTAAACCATTTACCAGTGGTTTTGGCACTGTGAGCAGGTGCCAGGTCGTGCTGAAAAATGAAATATTCATCTCCATAAAGCTTTTCAGCAGATGGAAGCATGAAGTGCTCCAAAATCTCCTGATAGCTAGCTGCATTGACCCTGCCCTTGATAAAACACAGTGGACCAACACCAGCAGCTGACACGGCACCCCAGACCATCACTGACTGTGGGTACTTGACACTGGACTTCTGGCATTTTGGCATTTCCTTCTCCCCAGTCTTCCTCCAGACTCTGGCACCTTGATTTCCGAATGACATGCAGAATTTGCTTTCATCCGAAAAAAGTACTTTGGACCACTGAGCAACAGTCCAGTGCTGCTTCTCTGTAGCCCAGGTCAGGCGCTTCTGCCGCTGTTTCTGGTTCAAAAGTAGCTTGACCTGAGGAATGCGGCACCTGTAGCCCATTTCCTGCACACGCCTGTGCACGGTGGCTCTGCATGTTTCTACTCCAGACTCAGTCCACTGCTTCCGCAGGTCCCCCAAGGTCTGGAATCGGCCCTTCTCCACAATCTTCCTCAGGGTCCGGTCACCTCTTCTCGTTGTGCAGCGTTTTCTGCCACACTTTTTCCTTCCCACAGACTTCCCACTGAGGTGCCTTGATACAGCACTCTGGGAACAGCCTATTCGTTCAGAAATTTCTTTCTGTGTCTTACCCTCTTGCTTGAGGGTGTCAATAGTGGCCTTCTGGACAGCAGTCAGGTCGGCAGTCTTACCCATGATTGGGGTTTTGAGTGATGAACCAGGCTGGGAGTTTTAAAGGCCTCAGGAATGTTTTGCAGGTGTTTAGAGTTAACTCGTTGATTCAGATGATTAGGTTCATAGCTCGTTTAGAGACCCTTTTAATGATATGCTAATTTTGTGAGATAGGAATGTTGGGTTTTCATGAGCTGTATGCCAAAATCATCCGTATTAAGACAATAAAAGACCTGAAATATTTCAGTTAGTGTGCAATGAATCTAAAATATATGAATGTAAAATTTTCATCATTACATTATGGAAAATAATGAACTTTATCACAATATGCTAATATTTTGAGAAGGACCTGTATAGAGTCATTCTTCACCTATGTTTACGCCTCTTCAATTTGTTCTCACAATTTTTCCTTCCCCCTTTTTTTTTTTACTTTCTTGAGACACCTTAGCTGATGCTGTTATAATACATTACGGGTCGCATGATATGCATATGCAACATAGACTTTTATGAGTCTGCTAACCCTTTGATGAACTTTACCTGAGCCAAAGCTGTTAGAAACGGTACATGGTAGTGCTGTGAAAGCAGAAAACAGTTAAAAGCACCATGTGGTATCATCAGTATGAACATCCGCTAAATCACTGAATTCTTTGAAACATCTTGCAACGTCCTGTTGACATTATCAGTATTACTACACACTGCAGAATGTAGGAATGATAATAGATCAGTGTTTATTTATTCTTGATACAATGGCAGGTACAGCTACAATATGAATACCAAAAAGGGCAAACATTAAAGCACTTTAGGATTAGACATAAGAGATGCCAAGGTTTAAAAGCAAAAATAACCCCTTTAGAGAAAATTATCGAGCCACATTTGCTTTGATGTGCCATGTTGTCACTGTATAAAAGCTTTGTGACTGTATAGTATAAATAACATTGAATTTCTCCGGAGGTATACTATCAGAACTACTTTGCTGATAGTATCTCATATTTTCATTTGTTAAAACAATTGCAGTCTTAGAAAACTCTGTCTGTTTGTTGATTAGATAAGAAGTTTTTAGTAGACATGTCCTGATTTGATTGTAGGTACCAGATAAGGGTTCTAATTAGGGCATTGTTAAATTATAAATAAAAGGTTGGTGTACGTTTTGTGGTTTTGTGTCTTCTGCAACCCCAGCAGACAATGCAAACACATGCTGTACTTTCACTTATGGAGAATCAAAGACAAGTTTTGAATGCACAAATTGCAAAACTGTAGTCTATTTTGTTGATCTAAAAAATCTGTATTGGCTGCTGCAGCCTCCTGTCTGTGCACTGTGCTCAGACAGAGAATAGCTGAAAAACTGGTCAATATATCTTACAACGCTCAAGGCTAAGCATTAATGTTATGTCCTTTTTCTTTTACCTTTTTGCTGCACCATTAAATGCAACCATATTCAACCATATGTTTTTCCCAATCAGCGTAACACATCAGAAACAGTGTAATATACCCGCTAGCATTAGCCTTGCACTTCAGGAAACTGCTCCACATAAAAAATCACAACAATGTGAGTTTACTGAAAATGACAGTTTAAGGAATCCTATTGGTGAGGTAAAAGGGACACAATCACAAAATGTAGACCATGTAATACTGAGGAAACGTAGTGTATTTTACTGTACATTAAAGCTACTGAGTTTTCCAGCATATCGATGGTATTAAGTTCATGGAAGTACTAAACTGTGGCTTAACATCAGCAATGCCGATTTTTAAATTACTTGGAGTGTTAGGCCTTGACAAAAAAAAGTCAAACATTCATCGGGGCGTTCCTAGTTTATATATTATATTAAGAAGTGACAGTGAATGCTAAAACAGTTTTTGGATACATGTGAACTACACGTTTGTGCATGTAAAAATATTGACAGATGAGATTTTCCAGGTTTTGTGCAAGGAAAATTTTGTTGATCATATTTCTGTGTTTGTATGCAGTATGTTAACTGGAGTATTTTTGGGATGTGATTGAGTTACCCAGTAGGAGGCTGGGTGGGCCATCCATACTGATTAGTAATAAAACTTTAATGGAGGATCCATACATATGTCTGTCTGTCAGCTTTACAAGGGCGTTTATACAGGAGAGTCTTAGTATGCCAGCCTGTTCTACAGAAAGCCAGAGCCTAGCCATCACTGTACACACAAACATACACATACACACAAATGCATACAGACAAAGTGCCTTTTTTCCATCGCATTGTCTTTAGGAGTGCCACGGGGACCAGTACTGTCACAGTATTCAATGTGCCGGGAGCTCGGGACCCTAAATGAAGGCATCAAACACTCTCATCCCCCGCTTTAATAAAACCCAGTCAACAAGCCCCTGCCGCAGGCTACACATAATGGGCTTTTTATTTCCGTTTGGTCGTCCCAGCGTACAGAATTAAAGCCCAGTTTGGTGAATGAAGGACAAGGTGGCTTCAAGGTCAGTAGGAGAGCTGTGGGGTAAGACAGAGATGCCTTTTAGCTACTTACTAATAATATTATAAAAAGTCTTGAAAATAAACCTTTAAGAATTTACCAGGCACAACAATACCATATTGGTTTTACACAACGTTACCTAAAGTGATATTTCAGGCTGAAAAGTTATGCCAAAGTATTACACTGCAGTTATGGTAACTAGGTGTAGTTTGGCAGCTGACCAACAAATCCACATTGACCCCATGATCTCAGTTATCCTACCTGCCCCATTGAGGAAGGAAAAATAAGGAATTAATCTCCACTGAAGAGGTCAAGGATCATTCTATGTTATGGTGTTAGACAACACTAAATGATAGTGATTGTGAATAGCATTTTATATATATATTTATATATATATATATATGTCTGTGTATACACATACAGATGTCTGTGTATGTGTGTGTATGTGTCTAAGAAACTCAAGGTTAACTAGACACCTGTCGCTATTTACAGTCTGTTGTTTTCCTTTTATTTCTAAAAGCCACAGCGCATAATATTCTGTTTTGACATGTGTGTAAAGCATATATATACCTATCTATACATAGATATATATCTATCTATATATATATATATATATATATATATATATATATAGGTATATATATGCTTTACACACATGTCAAAACAGAATATTATGCGCTGTGGCTTTTAGAAATAAAAGGAAAACAACAGACTGTAAATAGCGACAGGTGTCTAGTTAACCTTGAGTTTCTTAGACACATACACACACATACACAGACATGATGGACCATCTGGTGATGCTCTGAAGAAACATTTCAGTGTGTTCCCATTTGTAACTGACAGGATGATTTAATGTGTGCAAATTAAAATGCCACAAATACATTATTCCTAATGATTTAACACATTGTTGAAATGTATCCGGAAAAAAACAATAAAAGACTGTGTTAGATACATATGGCTACCATAAAGGTTATTTTTTAACCCATTGATAGAAGCAGATATTGGTGTCTTAGTATGTCTACATTTAACCCTGTTCAAGCCTTACAGTAGGGATATAGTAATGTGATCCCCTATGGGTTGTGTAAGTTTAATAGAAGATAGAAATACTCTGTTTCATTTCAGTGAGTCCAGTGTTGTGCATTACATAAAAAAATGTTTGTATGTCATTGAGGGAAATGTTAGATCTCCTTTAAACCATTTAGACTTCCACACACTGGTTATATGCCCATGTGGTGCACAGATTACCATCCATCCATCCATCCATCCATCCATCCATCCATCCATCCATCCATCCATCCATCCATCCATCCATCCATCTATTTAGGGAATAACAATTATCAGAAAGATTAAAATGAGATATTAATTAGATATGTTAGATTTAGTATTTAATTAACTGTTTATACAAAGAAGCTGTCTATTCAGCATAAGGTATAAACTGTTTATGTTCAAATAACTTATTGAGGGGTGCCACTCTCCATCCATCCATCCATCCATCTATCCATCCATCCATCCATCCATCCATCCATCCATCCATCCATCCATCCATCCATCCATCCATCCATCCATCCATCCATCCATCCATCCATCCATCCATCCATCCATCCATCCATCCATCCATCCATCCATCCATCCATCCATCCATCCATCCATCCATCCATCCATCGCAGACACTCCTGATCCCAACTCATAAGTGTATATATCACATTTTTCCATTCAACCTCTCCACCACCATGGGCAAGACCAAAGAGCCCTTAAAGGGCATGAGATGTAAGATAGATTTGCATATTGTTAATTGGTTCCAATGCCATTTGCAAAAAGCTTGAGAGGATGACAAGTACTGATGGAACTGCTGCAATTAATTAGAAATGGAAGAAATAAAAATGTGTGGAACTAAATTTAAAATTTGGTGGTGAGCATGATCACAAATAGGTGAGGGACCAACAGCAATTGGGGGTGGGTCCATGATAATGATCTGAAGGTTTGTTCATAGCCACTGAGAACTCCATTAGTAACACACTATGCCACAGTGGAATACAATCTTGCAGCCCTCTCCTGCAGCAAACATAAAGGCAGGTCTTAAATTTCTCAGTGAACATCTAAGTGCTGCAAAGAAAGTTTTGGAGACAGTGTTAAGTTCAGATGAGACCAAAATCAAGCTCTTGGCATAAACTCAAACTACAGTGTTTGAAGGAATAGGAATGCTGAGTATGACCAGAAGAACCATTCCCACAGTCAAGCACAGAAGTGGAAACATCATGTATTAGAGTTGATTTTCTTCTAAGGGTACAGGGTAATGAGCCAGTTGATAGGGCAAAATATACCATAAAATGTTACATGAAAACTTTCCTCCCTCAGCCAGGACACTAAACAAGGGTTGTAAATGAAACCCACAACATATCACAAAGCCAGTACATCAGTGTTTTAACATCAGGGTCATGCAGAGGCCGAACCAATCTTCAGAATTCAATCTTACAGAAATTCTGTGTAGTGAGCTAAAGCTTGTGTCAATTTGTGATCATGCTTTGGGATGAGCTGGCAAACCATGTGATGTTCTTGCTATTGAAAAATATCTACTGTAAACTTCTTTTATGAATGTTTTTGTGTAATTGTAACCGGATTTTTTTGTGTTTTTATTACAACTAGTGAATACAATGACTATTGTCCAGTGTCAAATAAATTGAAGCTTCACAAAAGTAGTGATTAGGGGATGCTCTCTGTAACAAAACAGACAAAAGAGATATGTCATTATGGAAGTGGCTAACCATCACTAAAGTACTTAGTGAATGTCTCCTGATAATGTCAGCTACATTCCCTTTTAGGTGATACTTTAGTTAATTGAGTGTGAAACCTTTATCACCATCAAGACATGTAGAGAAAGAAGGATGGATTGGAGTATAGAACAGGGAAGAGAAGAGAGGGAGTAGGTGGGAGAGGATGAAGGAGAGGACAGGAGAAAGACTTGCATCATCACAAGATCAGCAACGAAAAGCTGAGAAGGGAGAAGGCGGCAAAAGAGGGGAATGAGTGTCCCTAACCAGATGGTCATATAAGCAGGTACCCTCCAAATGAACCTCCACCCTCCCTTCGTATTAAGCCACTACCCCCCATCCCTCCACCCTTGGTATACTGAACCCCACCACTCTGTCATGCTATTACCTCCCTGTCTCTTTCATTATCTGTGGTGAACTCTCAGTAACCTCGTCGTGGCCATTCTTTATGTCATGGCCTGCAACGCGAGCTGTGATTTAGTCCCATCCAGTGCACCTAATTTGATTTCATCATCACAGGGTGGAGTGAGAAATAGAGAGGAGGAGGGTTGTGCTGTGGGAGAAAAAAGGAGAAGGAAAGGAGGGATGAGGTGACGGTCATGGAGGGTTTGAAGCAATGGGTTTGAAGGGATCTATGGAGAGGGTCACATCAGTAAGCACAAGCTAAATGACTTCAAGAGGCTAATAAAGAAATCAAGACCTTCGTTACATGGCCATAATATTTGCCCTAAAACACTGATAACTATTACTAGGCCCCATCACTGGCCAACTTTAATAGCTTTCTCCCTCTATCCTCTAGTGTCTTTGTCCTTAAGGCCCACTTCACACCCGACCAAGACCCCACAATTACATTAAAAATCAGCCAGAACCTGAATGGTCCCCACAGAATCTCGTAGAGGTCTTCTGAGGGGCATCAAGACTGCAATGTAAGAGAGATCACAACTGCTTTGAACATTGGTGTGGTGTGATTTGGCCATTAAAGCATCAGTGAAAAGCATCATGATTACCTTCAAACTGGACTGGGGTTTTCAGGATTTGCTGTGATCCAGTCATGTTCAAATGGCCTTGAGGTTCATTCATTGTGAACGCTTCCTTACCTTCACACTCTGCTGACACAGGAAAAACTAGACCAACCACAGACGTTTTCAAGCACAGGATTTAAATACTACTGTCAGGAGAAGAAATGCATTCCTGCCCATCTTCTACTTTCAATAGTTCCTTTTCTGACACATGCTCAAGCTAGGCAGGCAATACTCTTTTGTGCACTCTAATATACATAGCGTCAATATTTAACCGAACAGACAAATGCCCCTCCTCTTTTTGTAACACAGACACTATTATTGCAGGGCAATCATGAACCATTATGATACATAAAGAAAGACAAAAAAGTAAAATGTCTTGAAGGCCAAACCAGTCATTATTTGTCATTCAAAAGATTACAAAGAATAGGAGGGAGTTTAGACAGATTAGATAGTTAACAATGTAGTTGTAGGTATGTTTCCATTAAAACTCAGAAGATGTTACTAAGTTTTATTATTCTGTTATAGATATATATTATGTGTATATTGTACATTGTAAATATGTATATTCTGTAATGCAAAAACAAAACAAAAGAGCAAAGTGTACCGGAGACAAATTCCTTGTTTGTATGTACGAACTTTGCAATAAAGCTGATTCTGTTTCTGATTCTGGTTATGGTGAAAGATAAAGATAAATAAAGCCAATTTGAATGCAAGTCTAAACACCATGGCAGAAATGAATGTTCTCATTTCTTCCTATGTTTTGTTCAACATGCTTCTTGTGGCTGGTGAGTTAGCCTGAAATTCAAACTGACAGTTTGTGTTTGAATTTAATTTCAACTGCAATGAGGCGTCTGATTCAACTTAATAGGATATTCTGTATAGAAAACCTCCTTTGGAGCATAAGGCCTAAAAAAATGCTCTGTGTATTGAAAATTAGACACTGATTGAATACGGATCCATAGATAATGACATCAGTATTTCTTGCTGAGAACGGGAACCATCTATCAAAGTCAGAGTTGAGGAGAACGCCTCTTCACTCTTCAATATAAGTCTTTCAAAGGAACAACATGGTAATGCAGAACGATCTCTTGAATGCAATTATTTTCCAGGGGGGTAGAAACGAGGATCTATTTTCAGGTAGTGCTTGTAGTGACTCAGTCATAGACAAAACTTGTAAAAACCTTTCCAGTTGTAGAAAGGGTTATCTATGTTTCAATGTAACGTTTATATATAGACATACATCTAGTTACTGACAAAAGTATTTATGCCCCTTATTTTTCACATTTTGGCCTGTTACAGCCACAAACGACTTGATTTGCGAATGTGTCAGAGGTTTGTTCAAGAACAGGCAGCATCATGAACCCCGAGGAACACACCTGACAGATCAGGGATAAAGCTGTAGAGAAGTTTAAAGCAAAGTTATGTTTTTAAATGACATGGTTTTTTGAAAACCATGTCATTAGGAAATAGAAAATGTATAGTACAACTACAAACGTACATGGACATGGCCATCAACCTAAGCTGACAGACTGCGCAAGGAAAGCAATAATGACAGAAGCAGCCAAAATGCTCAAGATAACTCAGGAGAAGCTACTGAGACTCACGGCTCAAGTGGCAGGATCTGTTTACAATAAAAATTATGGCTGAGCACACCAAAAATCTGACTTCTGTGGGAGGATTGCAAGACAATAGCCAAGAAGATAGCCACAAGAAGTTTGACATTTGTCACAAGCCATTTAGGTGTCACAGCAAACATGTGGAAGAAGGTGCTCTGGTGAAATGAGACCAAACTATTTTAGCTTACACGCAAAACGGTGTAAACATAGCACTAGACATCAACCTGAACACGTCATCCCTGCCCTGAAACATGGTGTTGGCAGCATCTTGCCTTTCTTCAGCAGGAACCTGGATGCTCGTCAGAGTTGATGGGTAGATGAATGGAGCTGAATACATGGCAATCCTGGAAAGAAAACTGTCTGAAAAAGTATTGAAACAGAGTTGAAGGTTGGTCCTCCAGCGGGTTGAAGACAGCCAGAACTACAAAGGAACTTTTCAGGCTTTTATTTGTTAAACAAATTGAAAACACTTTATTATTTTCCATCCACTTCTGAATAATTATTTTGTGTTGGTCTATCACAAAATCTCCAAATGAAACACATTAAAGTTTGTGGTTGTAATGTGGCAAATAATTAAAAGGTCAGGGCTTATAGGCGCTGCATATCAAAGACTGTTGTGGAAAGCGATCGTTTGAGAATTTTGGAACATTGTTTCCTTTACTTTATTGTCAAGACTTTGATCAGAATATTGAGGCAATGTCTTAGCATGCTGATCCAAACAGGAAGTGATTATCTTTGCTTAGCACACAGATTAGAATCTCCAGCTAGTTAGAAATATGTGCAAAAACGACACATTAGTTAAGGGTAAATGTAAAACACTAACTCTTAACAGGAAGCCTCTGGATGCATGTGTTCTGAGGTGGAGGTTGGCTTAATTTAATATCACAACGCTTATTATTCATTATTGGAGTTAAAGGTATAAGTGACTGAACTATTGAGACTTGTCAGGTGATTCCAGGTAGCACACACAGAGTGGTGTTATGACAAGTACAGTGCTAAACACTAAAGTGTTAATTCAGAAATAACAGCATAAACCAAGCACTCTGTAGAAACAGGTTAAATATATCTTGTTTGCAAACAACAGCGTTCATGCATTTTCAGTGCTGTCTCAGGCTTAGCTAAAAGCATCTCTCAGTTTTGGGGAAAATTTTCCAAAACTGTGACATTTCCATGAAGACTACATATCTAATCAGAACCTATTATTTTCTGCCACGTTCTGTTTACACGTGTTGTACAGCAGAGCAGAAGCAGACGTGTGTGCGTTTGCTGGTACATGTGTGTTTTCTGACCTTAACAAAAAGTATTAGAGGAAAGTATTGTCTGAATTTATCTTTTTGTTAGACACTAAGAAACTATGTTCGTTCACATTTTTCATACTGGAATTTCTTGCTACAGTTCAGCTTTATGCATAAGCCATATGTTCGGTTTATTTAATGCCATCGAATCTCGTTAATGAATACAAATATGATGATGTGTGTATGAGGGGGAAACCCAGAGGGTGGGGGGCTGTACTTGCTTCATTGTGCACCACTTTCTATTAAGTGTAAAGATGTAATCGGTTTCTCCACAATATGCTGTTTTATATATTGACCAAGTGCTACATTGATTGAAACACCATAAAAATATAAGCTATGTGGTCAATAGATGGTGTACAAACCTTTTAGAGTATCAGAAGTTGTATTTTATTCTAAATGTGTGTGCAGTTTTTTATGACTGTGAAGCAGAGGAAAAAAACAGACTTACCTGGGTGGAGAAACCCAAAAGATGGAGGAGAGCCACATGAAAAACAAAACACAAAGCAAGTCAACATTATGAGTATTACTAAGAAGCATCTGGTACGTGTTTCTACATTCAGCCTGTCTGAAACCATGTAATAATCTTTATATAAAAAAGACTTACTTAACTGCACCACAAGAAAGCCATAAATCCTTAGTCACATTAGACTCAACCACAGCTATTATGACAATAGCATGCATGTCAACAGTTATTCGTGTTTGTATGACTACATGTGTGTGTGCTTGTGTGTACAGTTTTTTTTTAATGCCACCCATCAGCAGCACGAAAGGCTTTCTCAATTCAAGTTGCAAACAGACATACTCTCCACGTAGCCACAATCTCCCTCCTTCCCATCCCTCCCTCCCTCCCTCCTTCCTTCTCTCTCTCTCTCTCTCTGCTGTGGTGTAAACACAGATTGTTAGGTTAGGGGTTAAAAGTGTTGTGCTTAGATTCTCTCAGCACTAATCTGATTTCTCCTCTCTTTGCGCATCTATATTTATTTGGTTTTGTCAACACTCTCGTTTCCCCTCTCTCCTTCTGTCTCTCTCACTCTCTCTCTATCTGCCAGTGTATTGATTGTTGCTAATGGATTGGCTCTGATTCCGGAGACGTCTAACATGCTTTCCTATCTTCTTATTTTCACCCGGGGAAATCAATGAGGAAAGGCCTGCAAATTTAGACAGGATCGGGTTTTAAGGAATCTACAGTTAGCTGCGGCCGATCAGGGTGCGGGAAGGGAGGGAAACTGAGAGTGAGTGAGTGCGTGCAGGTGAACTAGTAACAAGTGCTGCATGGCCTCATGCTAAAGATGCACGTGTGTGCAAGATGTGTACAGTTAACTCTATTTTGGTAGCTTACAATACAAACCGAAATGATTAAACCACAATGAATGAATATTAAATGTTTGGTTATTACAATGCTGGAAATTAGATATCACAGGAAACAATTTTAAAAGTAAAAACCGGCGTCTTTTTTCTCCTATTCCCCTATGTAGTAAGAATCCTATGCTTTAAATGATGAAAGCAGTTGTGAACAGGGCTGTTATAACCCATAGGAAGTTCAATAGATAAGATTGGGTTTAAAGAATGAGGACAACACCAGATTTTACCAAATCTTATGGAAAACAACATGTTTTTGAATTGTTGTATTAGGATTTATACTAAAATATCAACGAAATGTTGGACTATAATAAAAGTTTTGTTTTCATATTCCATAGATGTGATAGTCTCGCATGTGTTTGCTTGACAGATCCATGTAAAGACATACTTTGAGACTATGAATAGAAAATGTTTACATCAGTCCAAAAATAGAGTGAAGTATCTGTCATATACACTTCAATACACCCAAGCTGTCCAGGCACTTCCAGTGTTTTATCCTTCATTTCCAACCTATCTTTGTATTGTTTATGCAGCAAAACGACTAACAGGAGCATGATTTTATGTTACTCTTTTAACCTTTATTCACAGCACAAATCGTCTGCATGAAATTAAACAGACACCGAGAACACACACAGCGAATCTGGGATGAACATGGGCAGAGACAGAGATCCCCACTGCTGCTCAAACAACCAATGGAGCTGTGTTAAATCTGAGAAGGTAATCAATGATCAGCGTGTGACTGTGTGTGTGTGTGTGTGTTTGGGGGGAAAGCAGGGGGCAGAAGGACCCAGCAGGTCTGAAACTCTATCCCAGGGCTAGATCATTTATAAATGGGAGAATATTGATGACTTTGGTGTGTGAGGATGCTCGGGTACGTGTGTGTTCATGAGAAAGGAAAAGATTACTCCTGAGCGTGTGTGTAGGTGGGAAGATATCAATGTGCTCCCAGCCTCTTCACACAGCAGAGCAAATTGGAGAAGTTGTCAGGAGTCACAACATGTGGGGCCAGCCAGGGGACAAGGAGGTCTGCAGGCAGGATGGCGCTGACCTGATTAGAAAAGTCTGGGAGATGATGAGATGCAAGAAAAGGGATAATTGTAACTGAATCACTTGTAGCATAATTGGAATCTTTTGTTCTCTAAAAACTTAACTTAAAAGTCAACTTGCTTTTTTGCAGTCATCAGTCAGTCATTTTCTACCACTTCTTCCATAGCGGGTCACGGAGAAGCTGGTGCCTATCTCCAGCAGTCTATGGGCGGGAGGCGGGGTACACCCTGGACAGGTTGCCAGTCCATTACAAATATACCTTTTTTTTTTTGCAAAAAAAGTATGTATTTTTTTATAGTATTATTTCTGGAGGACAACTGCCCCCAGGCTTACAGTAGGAAAGTAGACAAAGAGCATGGTGCCAATGGTTTCCTTACAGTGTCATTTGCTCTACAAAATGGCAAAAAGAAAATATTCCTCCTGTTGGACATTTTACTTTTTTTATTATAGCTCTTTAGGTCATATCTGGTTCAGACAACAATGGTTTTAATTTCACTTGGTGGCCCTGGTTCACTGCATATAGCCCAGGATTCTGTGACTATGTGCAACAACATAGCTTTCACAATGCTAAAACCCCCATACAACAGATGGCAGAAAAAACACAAAGATTCAAGTTTGTCTTCTGCTAGGAGAAGAAGTTAAAGAAAAAAATGGTAAAAATGTTTTTTGTGTGAGGATATTTGCTATCATCAGCAGCTGGACTAATTGTTTCCTAGTGGCAAATCTCTTAAACTTTTCGTTTAGTTTCTTTTTGTTTATTTTGGTTGATTGAAACATACCAAAAACGTACCAGGGTACGTACCAAACTGTGATTTTTGTGTACAGTTACACCAATAGTATATGGTTTTTTTGGTTTTTTTAAATGACTCAGTCATTATATAATGTACAAAGCTGAATTTGAGAGACATTCTTATAAAACTGCACCTGAAAGGAACCGATTTTAATTAGCAAAAAATTATGGTCCACCAATATGAGGGGTCAAAGTAACAAAAATTAACGTGAAATGAATTGAAGGTTTGAAATACTGAACATGGTAAAATTGAGTGCCATAAAGACCAACTTGCAATCAATATCACCTCTGTGAAAATTAGAATCTGTGAATTTGGAGGTCATTAAAATGATAACATGGTAAATATTAATGTTATAAATATTAAGGTCATCAAATTTAAGATTGTCTGTTTTAATTCACTGCCTTAATTTTAACGCCTCCCCTTTTACCGCTTCAGATTCATCATTAAGTGTATTAGATTTAACGTTGCCCGTTTTCATTCACTGCGTTGATTTTAGCACCCCCGTTTTTACCACTTCAGTTTTATCATTCATCGCGTTCACAGCGTAATTTTTGTTACTTTCAGTAGATCGGAATACGGCAGCAGCCCTGGAGCGACAGCGGCCCTGTCCCAATACCCGCACTTCCACCCATGTGTCCCTGAATTGCGCGTTCCCGTTGATGGGTTCGAGTGCGTAGTGTGTCCCAATTCTCCAGTCGTCCTTAGCCCCGCCCCCTTTGTGCCCCACATCCGCCCTTCGGCGAAGTCCGCTTAGATGCTGGCTTTGCCGAAGTATATTACCCACAATTCACTACTGCAGATGACATTCTGAGCAAAAACCAATCACAACCGTCAACGTAACCAGCCATTAAATCAGAATAATAAGAACTGCGCAAACTTTAGATAGCAAGCTGACAAATATATTTTTTTTCACTGGTTTTCCAGGTTCAACATTGTGAGATACCAGTGGGTTCAGTGTGAGTCTGGGCAGTCAGTAGGCCATAACACTGAAGTTACCTTTCAAACAAACACTGGTGCGGCGAGAGTCTGGTGTATAAGCCTCCTTCGCTTCCTGCACTTTCTTCTCCTCAAAACAATTGCTTGTTGCAGTTTTAAATAGTTTTTTTAGCAGCAAGACTGTGAAAACAGCGCTGGTTACCACCCTCTTTGATGTTGCAGTTACGGTGCAGAGGTGCAAGTTGATGACGTAACCCCTACTGTCCCAATTCTCAAATTTTGCACGCTTGTAACCTGCACACTTCAACCCTTACATGCACTTGTACAAAGTACACACTTCATAGAGGGGCATAGGGTGTAGTGTGGGTATTGGGACAGGGCTAGCGAAGTACTTGTAGTCAATAGCCATTCCCAAGCATTTTCAGTAGTAGGCAGTGATATCGCTCGCCCTTGTATGGGAATGGGACAATAAACAATTTTCTGGAAGTTCTTTAAGTTCCAGAACTCGGCGCTCTCAAAAATTGCCAATATAAGTGGGATGGTGTAGGATTATTTTCAGACTATGTGTGGTGACTATTTGTCAAAGGAAACAAATCAACCAAACTAAGGACTTAACTCAAATAATCACTGAAGGAAAAAGACAATGACAAATGTGGGTTCCACCCAGTAGTTAAACTCAGCAGTAGGTTCAAAGTGACGAGCTGGGAATCAGGCGCCTTCTCCGGAACAGGGAGGGAACACTGCTCGGTCGGGCAGCTGCTGAAGCGAGCTGGCACAGAGAAACACCGAACCTCTTTTTTTTTATTTAGTGGAATCTTAATAAACCGAGTAAATATCTGAGTTCAACAAACCTACATTCTCGCCTGAAAAAATCTTACAAGTTTATTTGGGGTCACAGAAAGCGAATTATTTACATTTTTTATTCCCACTTTTTGCCACCATCGTCAGCCATTGCTGCCCGAGCAAGACCAATCCGCTTCAACCTGTAATGAATCATGGAAAATTGTGGGTCACTACAAAACTCTGCTGTCGCACCAGAGCTGCTGCCGTATTCCGATCTACTGGAAGTAACAAAAATTACATTGTGAACGACATGAATGATAAAACTGAAATGGTAAAAACGTGGGCACTAAAATCAAGGCAATGAATTAAAACAGGCAATGTTAAATTTGATAACATTAATATTTATAAGATTAATATTTATCATGTTATCATTTTAATGACCTCCAAATTCATGGATTCAAATTTTTACAGAGGGGATTTTAATCACATGTTGGTTTTTACTGCACAAAATTTTACCATGTTCAGTATTTCAAAACTTCAATTCATTTCAAGTTAATTTTTGTTACTTTGACCCCTCATACACGAATGTCTCTGGAGATTTTATGTATGCCTGTCAGAGTGTGTTACTCTGAGTGTATTACCATGATTACATTAGATAACGAGTCATGAGACCTGACACCCAGACTCTGAGTCTGAGTCAGGTCTTTAGAGTGTGAGTCTAAGTATAATCAGAACACTTTGCTTTTGAGATTTTAGTGAAACACAAATCTGAGGCTGGGTTTTCATTCCCCAACGCTGGTGTCAAGACAAGCATGATGAGGCCTTAAAATCTCTAAGCGTTATTACATGTTTAAGTGTTTAGGTGAGTTAAAATATGAGATTAAGTTAAGTCAGACCAACTAGTGAATCAGTCCCGAAGTGGTCTTTGCGTAATGTTTAGTTCAAGCAATTTGTCACTAAGAGGATGAAGGATACAGGAGGTGGTCCCTGACTTTCTCTGGGCAAACCCATCCCTCTAAGAGCTATTTCAACTTCTCCACCAGCCCCCTTTGCATCCCCCAAACACTTTCACTCTCCCACACACAGAAGCAGAGAGGCTGCTGCTTTGTCTCCGTACACAAACATTCCCACAGAAAAACTATTTAGACCCTTTTTTACTCACTAACCTCTTACCCCCTCCTGACTGGCCCCTCAGAGGTTGTATTGGGATAGAAAAGGGTATCCTGCCTCACTTTCTCCCTCCTTTCCCTTATCCCTGTTTTTCCTCCCCCCGCTTCCAAACAATTAAATGCACACACACATTGTAGCCTGCACACACAACCAAACTGAACCCAATTGCTCTACAGCTATACACGAGGTGACAAATTGGGATCTTTGTCTGCTTAAAGGAAGGTGTGGAACCCCTACTTTGCACACACACACATACACACACATAGAGCCATCCACCTCTTTTGTGAGTGAGCTTCAATGTGCTCCAGACAATGGGCATTGCCCCCAATGTTTAAGAGGAGAAATATGGTGCTGTCTTTGTGGGAGGTAGAGAGCCTTAGTTCATTGAGGGATTGATATAGAGACAGACAGATTAACCGGGAGAAAGACAGAGAGTGCATAAGACAGAGAAAAAAGAAAGAAGAGTGGAGGGAGAAATGGATAAGCTATTCATGTGGAACTGCTGAAAATAAAGTTTACGAACCAAAAGCACAAAGCATCATCTTAAGAAAATGTGGTCATATAAAGAAAGTGATCATTTCAACTTCAGTCTTGTGATTATTACATTTAAATAAATGTCTTTGAACTCACATCCAGTATGTTAAACTCCTGGCATCAAGGGAAAAGGGTAAAGATGTAGACAGGAATTTAAAGTTTGCTCTAATTTTCCGTTACTGTGGCCGATTTGGTTACAAGTGAGTCTTGAAGAACGTCATAAAGACACCCAGAATAGACACAGCGTCTCACCACACTGATTATTACGCTTCTAACTTCCCAGAAAAACATGCATACACACATGCTCAATGAGTTGAACATTAAGTTAATTAAGCATTCATTTTCGAGTTGAAAAACTGCAACATTTCAGGAAACACAACATGTTTTCTTTGGCAGAGGTAGAAAACAACATTAATACTACTTTAGAATATGTGCCATGTAAACTGTAAACAGTGAGCTTTTTCAAATGTTGTCACACCAAAATCACAAACTTCAGTGGATTTTATTGGGATTTTATGTGCTTAATTAAATTGTGGGAAGAAGTAAATACATGCTTTCCTAAATGTTTTACAAAGAAAATATGAAAAGTGCAGCATGCAATGGACTGAGCGGGCTTTACCACTCAATCTGTTGACAGAGCAGCTATTAGTTGTGCACTCGCCCTGTGTGACCTTTGTGAAAGAGCAAGCCACTATTGCAAAAAAAAGAAATAAGAACTCTTTGTTGCAATTTGCCAAAAGCCATATAGGCACAACAGCAAATGTTAAAAAAGGTCTCTGGCAAGATGAAACCAAAACTGAATGTTTTTTGCCCAACAATATGTGTTCACGTCACCATGAACACACCCTTACCGTGAAGTATGGCGGTGGATGCACAATGCAATGTTTTCCCTTCTACCCCGGAAAGTTCACCAATGTAATTACAGCAAAAGGTGATTGTGCAGCATAGAAATGTAGCAGGTAGTGGAAGTGGGATGTTCAGAGGCTAAGAAACAGGACTGCTAATAGTATGTGGAACCCCCATCACTCAGCGCAGACATAGAGAGCTCATACAGACCCAGCAAAGGTAGACTGACCCTCGGGGTGAAAGAGCTAAGCATTTGACAGACTCCACCTCTTAACTTGTTAACTTGCTAATTAGACCTCACAGTCACTTCATGGGCCTGGACAATAGACTGCTGGCTGAGCAATGACTGGGCCTTGATGCACAAGCACACACACACACACACACACACACACACACACACACACATGCACATAGTAACCCTAAAAGCTAACAACCCCCCAAACAGGCACAACTGATGTGACCACCTGCCCCCTCTTGCTCTCCAAAAGACAGTGTGTGTTTGACTTTGTGTAAGAGTGTAAGTGTGTGTGCAGGTGGTGGGAGACTTTATGATTTGATGTCTGGTTTGTTGTGTGTAAGGTCTTGTTGCCACGGTAACTGGGGAAATGAGACAGATCTAATATATAGGGTGAAGAATGTTGTGCCCCCCATCCGTCTCTTTTCTCCTATATATCTTTCGCTCCATGTCTCCTTTTTACACCAAACTGAAGCCACAAGAAAAGAAGTAGGGGCAAATATAATGGATGTGTGTTTGTGCGTGTGTGTGTGAGTATGTTTGTGTGCTTACGTGGTGTTTGCCCAGTGGTCTCCAGATCGGGGCTAAATGGGGTTAAACATCTATCCATGTTAGAGTCCCCTTCTCTGAGTTCTGTCATTAGCCCGCAGCTTAGAGAGCTATTACTGACACAGCTGCTGCTGCCTGGGTAAATACACACACACTCACACACACGCACATTCACAAACACACTTTGTGGTATAGCCAGCCATCCACAGGAGATTGTGTGCACTGTCTGTTTGAGGAACAAGGTTGCCAAATATCATAAGACTTAAACAGTCAACGTCCAACTGGCATCCAGTCATTGTTGTTGTTCATGAAAGTATGGGTATGTATAAGTGTGTGTGTTAGGATGAATACATGTGCAGACAATGACAGAACCAGTTAGCCAGCATGTCTTTTGCTTTCAACCTAAATAAGTAGCAAAATCACAATTAGAGAGCTGTTAGGCTGAAAATAACTGGACCTTATAATTGTATGATGAAAATGACAACATGTTGATTTGGGATTCTAAATATTAGGAGAAACGAGTGTATAAAATGGTAGCAGCTGCACTTTAGAGCTTACATATTACAAGTCCTTTCTTCCATGGCTCATACATTGAACTTTGCCTTAAATTTAATGACACCCAGAAGTGGTCTAGTTAGTTTGTAGGTTCTCAACAAGAGTGGATGGAGGTTGCTGCCCAGTTTAGTCACATAAACTTCATTCCCAAAATACTTCTGTCACTGAGCACCAAATATGAGAGTGGAACTCAGTAGAGTAAAGAATGTTTTGCATAATATTAGTCTCGGCCCATGTAATAATTGGTAAAACACATCAGAGAGCGTTATGCTTTTTTTTTTAAAGTTTGTGGTCTATTTTCAACTGTCACAACAACTAAAGGGAGCTACCCTCGGCTGAAGTCCAGAAACCTTTGTCTCAAGCACTTTATTGAAACCGTGCAATGTGTGTTAATGGCAAGAAATGATGCGCAAGATGGTCTGCAATGCAGCAGCATCTGTGTGTTTTTTGCTTTAAATCTAGTGGCCAGCTGTTTGCACAGACCATCTGTCATTGGTATTTCACACCCTCCAGCCACAAAGCAGGCTAACCTTTACATAAGTCTGCCATAATAGGGCAGTGATTACCTTTCTTGGCAGTTCAGAGTAGTAATAAGAACAGATTGGCTTCAACCCCCTTGCTCCCTTGGCCCTTTCACACAGAGGAGGGTAAGTCCTGGCTTGAAGTGTTTGGTGAACGATGTTGTTGTATGGTTGTATACTTTGTATAGGCCAGGTAAAATCTTACAGACAACTGAGAGCAACACACTAACTGTGCCACAATGCACCTTCATCTCCCTGTATGAGGTCCAATCAGCGTTTGACATTTACTGGAAATGAATCAGTAAAAAACAAGCTGCCCAACAGATTAAGCCTCTCATGAGATTTTTGTTGCTCCCCTGACCTTGTGGCATCTGGAAGCACCATGAAGAGCCTGTGTGTTAAATAAATGACCAGGGAGTTTAGCCCATGTGCTAAACATGTTAGAATAACACAAACAGTGCGGGCCCTGCCGGGCAGTGCTCAGGCCTTACATGGGGTTTCTTTTCTGGGTTGTCTCCCTTGGGTGAAGCCCAGGCTCCACACTGGGCCTTGTATATTTTTTCCTGGCTGCCTCTTTATTTTCCCTCCACTGAAACCAGTTAGATCAAAGAATCCCTCAACCTTTTTTAATAAATTCTTTCATCTAAGACTACAATGTGTTCTTTTTTTGACCCACCAGAGCTGAGAAGATGGAATTCAAAAGAAGGTGTGAAGAGTTTGAGCATCCATTTGAAACAACTGGCTTTACAATGGTAGGCTTTGAGTTTATTACCACAGTAGAGGGGAAGAAAACGATGGAAAGAGAGTCAGCGCAAAAAGAGAATCGGGTGAAGAAAAACAGGTCTCTGTTGTGTCCAGTTACTTGTGATGACAAGGGGACAGAAAACAAATAATTCCAAGTGTACTTTCTTGTCTTTGAACAAAAACCACCCATTTACTGGATAATTAGCACAAATGTAACTTGTATGCATCTTTCATACATTTGTGTAAATAAATAAATAATTACAGATGATCTCTGAAGGTCTGAGAGGTTGTGGAAAAACAGCCCCATTGAAGGGCACACACTAGACAAGTCAGACATTACATTTTAAAGTCGTTCAATGCAGGGTTGGATTATTAAACAATATCAAAAGCTTTGAACATCTCACAAAGCTCTGTTCAAGCCATCGGCCAAAAGTGGAAAATGTTTAGTACAACTTTAAGCCTACCAAGACTTGGTCTGATCATGGCCCACTGAAGCTAACAGGTCAGTCAAGGTAAACATTAATAATAGAAACAGCCAAAAGCCCAGTGCTAACTCTAGAGGAGCAGGAGAGATCCACAGCTCAGTTGGAAGAATCTGTTGCCTGGACAATTAAATGCCTTGCACTCCACAAACCTGGCCTATATGGAAGAGTGGTTAGAAGAAAGGCACTGTTGAAAGCAACCCATGATAAGTCCTGTTTGCACTTCGCCACAAGCCAGGTAGGGAAAGCAGCAAACATGGGGAAGACACTTCTCTGCTCAGATGAGAACAAAATGTACCCTCTTGAGCTAGATGCAAAATGATGTGTACTTACAAACTAATACTCCACATCAAATTGAACATACCCCACAATGAAACATGACGGAGCAGCAGCATGCTGTGGGGAAGCAAATCTGACTGAGCTGAAACTATCTGGTAAAGAAAACTGTTGGGACATTTTTAATCCCTAGATGTGCAAGACTGGTGAGATACTAAAACGACTTCCAGCTGTAATTGTACTATAGGTGATTCAACAATACATTGACTCATGGAGTAAAATGCATTGGAATTGGTTTCAATCTGAAAAGTGTGAAATAGTTAAAGCTTTATGGATGCTTTTACAAGGCACCGTTTGTCTTGTATTTTTTAGGATGGGTGTCACTGTGTGCACATGTTGAAAATGCAAGGTTGCGTGTCCTTTCATCAAAACCTCGGCCCATGATCTTATTCGTATTTGTTTTACACAGGCTTTCGTGTGTATGTGTATGTGTGTGTATGTGTGTATATGTGAGCTTTTGTATGAACGTGCAGCTGGCAAGCTAACGAGGCACTAGGTATTGCAACAGGGGCTCACTCCAACCGCACCATGAGCATGCCATTACACCAATAAGCCTCCATCATTTCCAAAGAATCCAATTAAATTTAGGTCTTACACTGTGCACTCTAAAAACACAGATTTATTTGCATCCATGTGCATGTGTTTCACGAGCAGCAGAATGAAGCAATCATCCAGCTTCCCCGTGTGAAGATGAAGAACCTGCAGGTTGGTGTGTCTTTCTCAAAATTTCTAGGCTGGTGTCAAGCATGCTATCTTTGTTTTGCATTAAAAAAAACTATATTTTTTTCTTTTTTACATTCTTCCTTCCTCCAGCTTGCCTGTGTCTTCCCTCTTTTATCCCTTCCCGCTTTCCTCTCCAACAACTCTGGTTGGCATCTGTTAAGCTGCTAAAGAGAAAGTGTCTCTGCATGTGTGTGTTTCTGTAAATGTGTGTGTGTGTGTATGTGTGTGTGCTTGGGAGTGTGTGTGGTGGTCTTGCTGGGTTGGATTTGAACAAGCCCATGCCTGTTCTGCCCCGGTGGCCTATGAAATGAGAAAGGCAGCCACTGTGCTACAGACCTCCACTGATAAATCTACCAGGGTTACCCCTCTATGTGTGCATCTGTGTGGACACGTGTGTGTGCCACGTTCAAGTGTTTGCATACATGTAAACGTGTGCGCCAGCATGCGTGTGTGTATGTGTGAGCAATAATCATCTGTGTTTGCATCTTCAGCTCCGTGACGGCAGAGTAGAGATTTGGGAGATTTGATTTCACACACCCCAAACCCAAACCTGTGTGTGACTGTGTCTGCTTTAGATGTTTGTACGCGTGCACCATGTGGTATAATCTCCAGTCATTGCCTAAAATGCATGACATTAAAACACCAGTGAGTCGATTCTTCCTTAGACAATTTTTCCTCGTCTTGTCATTTTTGTCTTTTTTTATCCATGTGCACATATTTGTCTCGGGAAAATTAGAGGTCATGTTGCCAATCTATGGAGCACTCAAAGGCATAGTAAAAAGAGATTTAAACGGACTTAGAGAGAGAGAGAGAGGGATATACCAAGAGAGAACTCAAAGCATGGGGTTACCTTGCTTATGACAGCAGGGTCAGTTATTGAAGAGATGAAGTCAATACAACACATCGTTTAGCAGCTGCATTGATCTCAAGAATGAAAAAAAAGAAAAAGTAAGAACATAGATTTTTAACTTATTAATATGTGTGTGTGTTAAAATGTAAATACTGACAGTATAAGAAAAATAATTATGTTATACATTATACTTAATGTTATAGTATGATTAAAGAATGACGGTCAGAGCAAGAGACAGATGATGCTGCCCCCAAACTCTTGGATATTTCTTCTTGTTTGTTTCAGAAAAAACAAAACAACTTCACATTCTGGTTTCTTTTCATGACACAGAGATAGTCCACTAAGTATTGACCAATAATTGTGGTGGGCACAATGAACACATTAATATTGCACTGCAGCACTATAATCTCCCAGTGAAAATTTGAACATTTAATTTTAGCACATTTATTCAGTGGGAGAATGCTTCCACATAAAGTAAAACTGTAAACAATAATATAATTAAAATAAACTCCTCTGGCTAAATAAAATAAATAAATGCAAGCTAAACACCATTATAATTTATGCTTTGTGTCAAGGAACTTTAATTTGTAATCAATAACCTGTGTATCTGTGGTAGAAATATGTTAAACATGACACTCTTCTCTATTGAAAATAGGAAATACGAAAGAACCTGTCAATAGTAAGGCCAATGGTCATTGATCTTCATAAGTAAGGAAATGATACAAATATGTACTCAACTAAACTTGCCATTATTTACAGTCAGATTAAAAGAGTTTTGGACACTCACCAAAGTATTCTTAACAACCATTAGATGCTCACCACATAACAACTGGTTGTTATGTAGTAACAAATGGGTTGTCACTGGATCTTTCATACCTGCAGTCAGTGTGCAATATCTTTTTTTTTTATTATTATTTTTGTGGCACTAATGGCCTTTTTAAGTTGACCAAAAGGAAATGGAGTGGAGAGAGAGAGAGAGAGAGAGAGAGAGAGAGAGTATAGGAATACTGGACCCAGTTCAGCACACAGATCCAAGAACAATGCTCTAGGGAGTTTAAATTGGCATAATAGCCAGTCATCATCTTGGGCCAAGATCTATGATTAAAGTTTGATTTGGAGTGAAGTTGGAGGTCTGATAGGAATCAGGATACAGTTTGGCATCAATTGCCCACCCCTCCATCTTTGTCGCCAGTTTCCTCTGTTTTCAAAATGAGCATGGGTCAGAGTTTGCGTGAGGGACTGCACATTCTCACGTCAAGCTTGTTTATTAAGCATCACAACTTTGAGTGGAAATTGACGTACGCCAGTTGAAGGCCCCGTTTTGAGTGTACGCCACATTTATAAATGAAACCCCTGGTGCATTTGGGAAACCATGCTCTAGCAGCACATTTCTACGCACAAGCCAGGGTTTTATGGATTTTTTGAGCATGTCTGATTCTTTAGCAAGTGTCAAAACTCGGAATGAGTGTCACAATACTACGGAATGTCCCAGCAATGACCATATAATTCCATCAATGGATCTCACATGTTATGCAGATGCTCAGTCTGGACCAATGAAGATATACCCTTCACGGCACTGCATTTCCATCCTCAAATCATCATGCATTCCTTAAGTGATGTCATTGAAGAATATTTCACACTGCGTGCTCCATTTCCTCATGTTTAGACTCACGTTAAATGGATTCATTTGATGCCAACACACATGGTAAGACGGGAAACAATGTAACAGCAACATTACTTTCATTTACTTAAAAAAACAAAACAAAATACTCATTGATGTGTGATGTAAAGAATGTTTTGTACAGGAATTTCATAATTTTTTATGTTTAACAGTAAAGACTGACTGTTGATATAAAAGAGCTGTTAAACTGTGCAACTGTTTCAGTGTTTTCCCATCCCTGCCGCTGCTGCTCTGCTGCTACATGAGGAATTCTACAACCATCCTGACTTTCACCAGGGGGCTCGTTCAACAAAGCAAATATTGTCACACACAGACACGAGAACACACTGGCCCCAAACACACCTGCTTTGCCACACATCCACACAAACTCATAATTCATGCACAGAGGCATGGAGTACATCTTTAGTGCATTTACACACAGATATACACACACACACAGCAACACACAACTATGATGATTGGAGCCAGGGTGTTTTATACGAGCGGAGGCCTGTTTCTTGTCTGCCGTATTTTACCTCTTCATCGTACGTGTGTGTGTGTGTGTGTGTGTGTGTGTGTGTGTGTGTGTGTGTGTGTGTGTGTGTGTGTGTGTGAACATGTAAAAAAACAGCATGACACATTATCTTCCAGCCATGACAGCTGTAATTGTGGAGCACATTAAAATGGGTGCAGGGTGACACCTCTAACCACCTTCTATTAAGGGACACACACACACACACACACACACACACACACACACACACACACACACACACACACACACTAACCCTCCCCTCCCAATCTTCCTTTTAGTTCCGGCACACTCTTACACTAACACACACATAAAGGTGGTTTCATTGTGGTCAAACAAGGAAATGACCATCTTCATGCGAGTCAAAGCTGAGTGCTTTGAGGAAGGCCGGTTTTGCCAATGTGTACATGTTGATGTCTTGATTATACGTGTCAAATATGTCCTCAGCAGACAAGTCTGTCTGAAATGAAAAGAAAGAAGTCTTTTACAAGAACAAATAAGTGGATCAGAAAATGAGTAAGACAGAATTGCCAGTTGCCACAGTGTTTAGGGTTTTGCCCATTACTTATTAGGGTTCTAACAGTACATTTAACTCATGAGAACAAGGCAAGTTTTATGACATTTTTTGGAAAAGCTTGGAATCCCCTTTTTTGTTTTCACAACAGACAAATTTACAAACCACAAACTGTGTTTTAAAGAATCTGTAATGAGTGTAGAATATTCTAGTCTATCTTATCCAATGCTAAGACGGCCCAAATGTTAGAAATGCTGTAAAAAGGCACTTTGTTTCTCAATTAATAGAATAAAGATTTAATAAATCAGAAACTGTGTATTTAAAAATCCTTTTTTCAGTTAGTATCCAGTTCAGGATTGAAGTGTTTTAGATTTCGAATCATCAAATGAAGTGACATCAAACTTTCATATATCTGAAAGTTCAGAAGGTTCTGAAGCGGGTGCCAACTTTAGCATGATTAGCGGCAAATGGTTAGCCAGTCGTACCTAATCATCTGTCTCTCCGTCACTGTTCCTATTTTCTAACGTTTTACATGTGTTGGAAGCTTTTTCCATGCTTTGTAACCACGTCTTTATTTGTCAATTCAAGAACTATTTTCTCCTTACAGCAAAATCTCAAATCTCAAATCTCATAGTAGCTTACACTTACTGTGACAGTCACATGAGGACAACAACCTAATAGCATGTTACGAGACAGAATTCACTTTCATGAGAAATACTGTGGCATTTTAATATTGTGAGAGCTTACCAACAGTTCTCAAAAATCCTTTCTCATTGTGAGGGTATCAACGCTACAATGCATAGGGCAACTTCAGTATAGTTAGCAGCCAATGGTTAGCCAGTCCCAGCATTTCTTTTATAATGTATACCAATAATTAGTATCTAGTGTGTCACCATTTCTGTTTACAGCTGGGTAATGCTTTTATGCAAACAGTTTTGTTGGGTCCAGCCATGGATTACAACATTTAAAGGCCAGTTGATTTTTTCTGGAATTTTCAAAATAAATCAAAGTAACCTACTCAGCCCAGAAACAGAAGGCGTAACAGCAGACTTCACTGTTTGAAAACAAAAAACCTCCCCTTCCATGCGGATCCCCACGGGAACCGGACAGGAGAGCCAAGCATGGGTATGTCTTCTTGCTGGCAAGCAGACATAACTCTTCAAACTGGATCCAAGAGTGTCATATGATCACGTTATCATATGCACAAAGTTAAGTAGAAATGGATTGCTGTTTGTGTATCCAGTATTCATTCACACAAGGGGGTAATTAAGATGCAAGCGTGGCTTGACCTTTCTTTCTGAGGTCTACAGAAGCAAACTGTATTCCAGAGAGTTCCCAGCAGAGACCCTGTCTCTACAACGCTGAGTGGAGCAGTTTTTCCAGTCTGAAGGAAGGACAAAGGTACCGCAGCACAGCACGCCACTCTGAGTGCAGTTCGGCCTGGCAGAACGAGCCGCCCCACCCCACAGCTACAAAGGTTAGCTGCAAGCTAAGCCTTTGTTTACCCACATGTGGATGTTTTCCTCAATGCCAAGGACAATTCCTCCTCAGCACAGTTCACATATGAGGTAGGGTTTTGGCAGAGAAGATTAGTTTAGAGTTAAATAATCTAAATAATGTTTGTTTAATGACATTTGGTTTTTGTTTGTGTTGTGTTTTAAAGTTTAAACACAAAGTTTATTCAAGGTGTGGTTTTTAAACACAGAAGATCGTCCTTATTCTTTCATTCTGCTTGGTAGTTTAGTTGGGTTGTTTTAGCATTGTAAAGAGTTTGTTGATTGAAATATGTTTGACTTTAAGTTGACTTATTTTTTTAATACATTCTTGTATTTTAAGAAATTGTGTGAATTCATTCTGTGTGTGTACAGTTTTGCTGTTCAGTAATGCCAGAGCTTAGCTCATCCCTTTCAATTTTGTCCTAATGCCACCGCCTTATTAGGCTGGTATTCACAGGACAACCCTTAACAGACCGAAATATTATTTAATGAAATATTAAAGTACTGATATTAAAAATTAAATAATATAGTCATATTCATAATCACAGCAGTTTAAAACAAGCAGAAACGTATTCAATGCTTTTGTAACTTTCTTCAGGCAACACAGCCAGAACACAGCACAGCAACTCAAGAACTACTTTCTTTTTTATTTCAAAATTGGGGTCTCACCATAGCTAGGATGTCAAGCTTAATGCACAAATTGTTAAATCCTGAGCTCAAAATAACGATTACGTCTCGT
This sequence comes from Girardinichthys multiradiatus, assembly GCF_021462225.1. Taxonomy (NCBI): domain Eukaryota; kingdom Metazoa; phylum Chordata; class Actinopteri; order Cyprinodontiformes; family Goodeidae; genus Girardinichthys; species Girardinichthys multiradiatus. The sequence continues at coordinate 13,809,231 of NC_061799.1, forward strand.
GATAGCTCTTTACAAATCAAACTTCACTTTGATAGGTAATATTATTTTAATCTTGATCTAATGGCACAAGCTATCCTTACCACCCTATTATATATATATATATATATATATATATATATATATATATATATATATATATTTGAATTGTTCCATTACAAACTAAGTTTTGTCATGAAGAAAAGGCAAGCGAATGTCCAGATGTGGATGAACTGAAAAAGGGTTTAGTCAGATTTCACAGTATTTTGAGGTCTCATGAACCTTTTCACAACTTAACAAATCAAAACTGATAGCGAACAAACATAGTAAACAACAGAAGAAGCAATTTCTAGTTTATATTTACATTTAAAAAACAATCTGTTCAACCTTTTCTTTGTTGTTGGAAAATGTATATATTCATTCCTAAACACCATTTCTCTCTAGTCTTCCTCATTTATCTGTAAACACCGACACAGACACACAGAGGTGCCATCGATACGGCACAAATCTGTGCAGCCGATAAGCCAAAGTCATGGCTTTGATTGTGAACAAAGGCGAGGGCAGCATGTCTTTTATAGATCCCCCCCTTCTCACTAAATCTCTTTACCTTTCAGCATCTCTCTCTCTCACCCACACACACACAGAGGAGCCCTTTACTACAGGAATGCATGTACACAGCCATGCATAGAAAGATAGAAAGATTTAACATGGCCAAGTGGGCATTTGGTAGGAGAATTCAATTGGCCTTCTCCCCCACGCTCTGGGCCTCTCAGCCACTCGGAGTGTCACAGGACATGCCAAGCCTTAATGCCTTCCAATCTTCTCCCCAACACACACTGTCACCTTTCATTTAAAGATCTGCCGACAGTGATGTCCAGCATCTTCACTCCTCTGTCCCTCCCACTCTTCAGGCTCTTTTTTCTCCTTTAACCCTGTCTCTGCCTTCCCAACACTGGCTATCTCTTTTACTGTTTCTTGCTTAAACCATCTGTCTGTCTCTATTAATCACTCAGATTGTCTTTGGTTGTTTTTGGCCCTTTTTATAGCTGTTAAATTCTATTGATTATTAGCCCTTGACTTTCTTTAACATATTCTACCCCTTTCTTTTCAGCATCTGTTCCATTTCCCTCTGTCATTGATCTCCCCTCTTTTTCTATGTAGCTTAAATCAAATCTAATGCCATCTATCGGGAGATTGTGTACCTAACTCAACCATCCTCCCTCCCACTGTGTCCTCTCCTCTCTAACAGCTTTCTATCTATTAGTCTCAGTGTCTGTGGCCACAATGTTACTTTAGCTCCACTCCCCATTGTGCTTTCGGAGGCTGCCATATTGAGTTTTCAATTGGCCAAGGAGAGTAAACACAGTTTGCTGGGCATCAATCACATCACACACGGCGACAACGCGAGAATGTGAGTCCCCAATTTCATTCTTTCTTCTTTACCGCCGCTTTTAGAACATGGTCAGACCAGTCGAAGGTGAGACAATACTTCTGGTGAGTAGTATAGTGAAGAGTAGTGAAGAGTATCGTTGATAACAGGTGACTGGTTCCTCATTTTATTTGCATGAGAAGTGGACAATGGGGAAGGGTAAAAAGGAAGCCATGGAAGATTAACTGAAAAAATTAAATCATAAATTAGAAAAATGCTTCAGTTACATGTATTTCATGGAAATTGTCTGAGGTACTATTAACTGCTGGAAAGAAATAAAGTAGAAGGAAATTGTATAATGGAAATGAGACAAGGCCAATCAAATTAAAGGTTTAATCTCATAAAACAATGCATGTAATAAATCTTGCAAGAGTATTCAGACTCTGAGACATGACTGCCCTGTACCTACCTCAATCTATTCCAATATCAATTCTCCCCAGCTTTCCTGTCCCTTTAAACCAAAAGCATTCCCACTGCATGATGCCACCACCACCATGCTATGAAAATGGTGTGTTATGAGTAATGCATAATATTATTCTATAGCATATAGGCCAAAATGTTCAGTTTTGCTGTCATCTGACCGTATCAGTATGTTTGTTGTGTCGCCTAAATAGCTTGTGGCAAACTGAAAAAGGGATGTCTTTCAATGATAGCTTTTTTCTTGCTACTCTTCCAAACAGGCTTGATTTGTGGAGTGCACCAATATTATAGTATATAATACTACTAATAAGAATTATAATACATGTCATACTGTGCTATACTTCCTACTTCCTTCTGTTTTGGTCTATCGCATCAAACATCTATCCAGTACATTTAAGTTTTTAGTTGTAAAGTTCAATAGGTCTGTTTGCTTTTGTACTGTATGGTTGAGGAAAATCCATTTAAAATAGAGTTAGTTGTTTCTTTAAAAAAAGAATCTAGTAGGTGTGATAAAGAAGTAGCCCTCAAATGTGTGCAACACTGAAGACTGACTGAAAAACACACAAACAATGAACTGATGTGCAGCAGAGAAGCCTTGTTAAAGCATCTAACTGAGCAGTATAATGTGATTATGTGCTGCTGGTGACTTGCCTCTTATCTACTCTTCTTTTCACCTCATCTTTTCTATCCATACCTCACCCCACCTCAAACACGCGCACACACATGAACATGCTAACAGACATGGACGCCTTCTGGTTTTAATGAAACATAGAATTATTCTTTCATTATTCTTGGCCCCTCAGTCCATTCCATACCCTCTCATCCCAACGAATTTGATTTTCGGGTTTATATGCACACATTAAGGTGTGCTGGTGAGTGTGTGTAACACCTTTGTGATTTCTACAACAGTGTTCTCCCTCAAGCGGTAAATCAGTGCTGTGTTAATTGGTAGAAACAACAGCAACACTTTGGCAGTATATAATGTTTTATGTTTGTTTCTTTATTACCATCTTCAGTGCTCATTGCCACATCTGCGTGTGGGTGTGTTTGCAAAGTTTACTTGCATGCATGTGTTCTGGCTTGTATGTGTACGTGAACATATTGCATTATGATCATAAGAAGACGCCATAGATGAGAGGGGGACTGGAAAAGCACAGAGGAACAAGAGCATGATAAGCTTCTTAACGATGATCACTCAGTGTGTGAGAGTGTAGCAGTGTGTTTGCATGTGAGATGCATGTACATGTGTGGGTGTGTGCGTATAAATCTCTCTTGAGCCTCTCCACTCACAGGCAGAACACAATCAACGCACCTCTCATTTGCAATCAGTAATTAGAATGCTAATTAGCCCCTGGGAGCTAACAGCAACCAGTGTATAACAAGGGCTTGATTAGGGCTGCTTTATTCCTAAGGGAAGGATTTACACCTGCACGCTATTGGCTGAAACATCTGTCAGTCATGACCTCTCATCCAACTGGGTTTGATAATGGCTGAAATTTGATCATTTAAATACTGTAAATAACAGTACCTACACGATAATTTATTTACATTTATTAAAAACATTAATAACTATATATAAAAATGTTTGCTTTTGTACTGTAGGGCAAATGGAAATTGAATTTAAATGGTATGTCTACATCAAAAGCTGCAACCATCAAACTGCTGCACAGGTTTCTGTCCCAGGCTAAATGTCTTGGGTTAAAATGTTGAACTGCTGTTAAGCTTACGCATTTTATCTTATTGAAGTTGTTTTATATGTTTTATTCTATTTCTTGACTTTTTTGTACAAAAATCTGTTGATTTCAGATGAAGTGTCTCATTTTACATATATGCTATACATTTTTAGAAATAGAAAGAAAGAATAGTATATTGATTTGGTATGTTTTCATGTTGAAATGCAGAAACTGAAGCCATTTAACCAACATTTTACAGAACAAAGATTTTACAATTGTACTCCAACAATTTCCCCTTTTGTGCCATGAACAGATTAACATACTTTTACATACACAAAGTTGAAAGAAGAGAGGATTCCTCTAATTAAAGGCAATAAGACACAAATAGATCAGAAAAGGGTGAGATGGGGAAATAGAAACGCTGCTGATCTTGCATGCTTTCTGAAATCACTGCGTTATTATTCCGCTTCCTATCAAATCTCTTGGATATTTTGCCATCTTTGTGTAACTCTGGGCTCCAGTGATCGTCATCCCACCCTGATACACATGCACACCGACCGTGTGAGGCGTGACTATCGCATGAGGTCTAATTTTCTCCTCCATTCAGCCAGCAACCTTACACACCGTGAGGATACACACATGCACATAGCATACATCGTCACATTTGCACGCATACTTTGCCTACATGGATGACGAGTCGTACAAGTTCACATGAACAGTGTACAGTATCACTCTTTCTCTTGCTGTAAGACAGATGCAAGTGTGGTTGCACGATAGTGGGAAAGCCCAAGTGTAAACTGATGAAGGGCGGTGTGTGTGTGTGTGTGTGTGTGTCTTTGAACCCAGTGCTTCTTTGTACCTCTAGGCTATACAAACTGCATGGTGAACCCACCATACATTACAGGCTGTTAACAACACACACATTCACGGTGCAGCTAAGCACCTGCACTCATGCTTACCACACACTCACCCACACTTATCAAGATACATTGCCAGCCTTTTTATTATTTGTATCGGGACTCTTCAATATTTCAGCAGACCCCTCTAATCCCATTATAGTGACTCTCACAAGTCAGTGTGCTTGTGTGCATGTCCGTATTACCAAGCCTCACAAACTATATTGGACAGCACATGAGAGATCTGCTTGAAATAGTGACAGAGGAAATAAGTCTTGGCAGAGCTAGAGAGAAAATGAAGGGATAAGGACAGATGTACTAAAAAGGCTGCAGGCAGGGACATAGAAGAAAAGTGAGAGGAAAGAGAAAATAAAAAAAACAAAACAAAAGACACATTGTCCTGCAAAAATTTTCATATGTCTTGAACTTTTCTCATTTTCTTGTGTTCCAGTGAAAACTTCTACGTATTTTATTGGGATTTTAAGTGAAGGCCAGCACAAAGACATGCATATTGGTCAAATAAAAACAAATGAATACATGGTTTTCAAAACTAGCATATGATGCATTTGTTTTCATACCCCCAGGGTCAATACTTTGTATGGAGAGCATCTGTCAACAGCAATTTCTAGATTTTGCCACAGATTGGGTTAGGTTGGGACTTTTTTGATCATTCTAACTAATGAATATTCTTTGAAGCACTGTGTTGTAGCTCTGACTGTATGCTTCGTGCTGTTGTCCTACTACAGAAAACTCCAGTCTCAACCTTCATTCATCTTCTGATATGTTTTCTTCCAGGTTTGTTCTTTGTTTATCTTCATCTATAATCCCATCAACCCTTACAAGATTCCTTTTCTGTGCTAAAGAAAATTATCCCCACATTATGATAATACCACCACGCTTACTGTGAGAATAAAGTTTCCAAGATGCGCAGTGCTGGTTTTCTGCCACTCGTTGAATTTTGTATGGAAGTTTTATCCCTGACTTGTTTGTTGTGTACCTTGGTCTTCAGTATGCCTTTTCACTAGTGTTCTCTAACAAACCACTTGGGCCTTCGCAAAACTTGAAAAAAACTTCATGCCACAATTTTCTTTGCTGAAGATTTTTGAAAACCATGGATAATTCTCCTTCCACTTAAAAAAGCTGTTTGTGATTGTAATGTGACAAAATGTGTAAAAACCCATGAGCTATAAATACTTTCACATTGCCCAGTTGGCTGGGTTCTTTACGATGGGCATCCCAGGAGAATAACAGAGGGTGGGAGAATCCAATGTATCATACAAACTGGTTGCCAGTATACATGTTTGAATCACTGTGAGAGCAGGCTGTGTGTGGTCACAGCTGAGAAATAGTTGTGGGTTCATCCTAGCAACCAAACAATAGTCCAACCAGGTTTGCATGGGATCGGCATGGAATAAACATCTTATTTCCTACTACGATTTAAAATCTGAAAATAAAAGACATTATAAGCCAGATTTCTATTAAATGTTGCTAGCCCCACAATTCTTAGATACTTGTTTAAAATGTGCAGTCATGTTGAGAAGTAGTGTAAAAACACAGCTGAGGAACGAAGCAAGCAAGGAAGAAAGGAAGGAAGGAAAAAAGGAAGAGTGTGTGCGTCTGTTTGTGTGTATGACACCCATTTCCAGCCTGCTGTTACATATTTAATATGCTGCCAACCCTGCATATAGACCCCTCATTAGAAGGACACACAGTCACATGCACACACACACACACACACACACACACGCACACACCGATAGACATGTACTGTGTTTCAATTTTTGGTCGTAAGAGGAAATGTCACCTTGGTCCCACCAGACGACAAGCGATCAGTAAAAACCTTTGACATGACTACCTTCACCCTGAGGAATTACTGCCCCTGTGTGTCATAGTGTATTTGTGTGTGTTCATGTAAAAGGAGACAGAATTGAAGACAAAAATGTGTGACAAAACAATCAAAGCAAGATTGCTGAAGAAAAACTAAATGATGTATATAGAAATTGAACTAGTTCTTTTTTGTTATTTCTGATTTAACTGCAGCACCTCAATTAAGTTAAATAACATAGGGCTTAGTGAGAAAGCACTTATAAAGAGTGAAAGTGAATCTTGCTGATTCATCAATCAGCAGTGTCTGACTATGATAGTTCTCCTTCCCTCCCGAATGGCCTGGGACTGTTTTAACAACCAGCCACACAAGTGAAGACTATTTCTCTCAACGACTTCATAAAAGCCTGAATCCCTTCAACCCCCCACTTTAACCCCTCCCCCCTCCTTAGTCTCCATCACCCTTTCCCATCACTTCCCTTCACAGTTCTTCTGCTCCCATGAATTGACCTCAGGTGATTTAAGATGGTCTTTAAAAACTATGTGTTTGTGTGGAAAACAGAAAGTTCACTTACCTGAAACAAAGAGACAAAGGAGGTGGGGCCATGCAGCACAGGTAACCAAAGAAAAATGGGAAGAAAGAAAGACAAACCCAGTCAACAAGAGAACAAACTTTATATGAAAAACACACAGCTAAGACACATCCGTACAAGGTGCATTGTTTTCATAATTTTGTTTAAAATTAGAGACATCCCAATTTCATTCCAAGAATGAGATCCAGGCTTTTTTGTCAGAATAAACGACACACATTTAATGAAAACTGTTGCTGTATGTATCAAATCAGATACATCTTTAGATACAAATAATAAAACTATCCATGTCTTAGTTAATGGTGTCATTATTGTAACCTTTCTTTCAAAGGTAACCTTGAGTTGAAGAAGCATATTAATGCTGACCTGCAGATATTCAGTCTGGATGGGACATAGTTTTTTTTTACATGTGATGTGAACAGACTGCTGTTCACTGATTGGCTGTTTGACCAGGAGAAATGAGAAGACTTTGCTGAAGTAGTGCAGTGAAAAGATGACAAAACTCAAGAGCGACTATAACAATATTAAGGACCACAATGGCCAGAGCGAGTCAAACCAAAACATAATTTTGCTATTTACAAATCATAAACAATGCCTGAAGGCTGAAAGAAAAGAAAAAGGACACATCGGCTTTCTAAATTACACACAGGCTGGGCGCTGGATTTAATAACATCCTAAATCAGCTGATCACACATAAAATCAGCTGTTCAGATGCAGAAACATTTCCTCCAAAATACACTGAACAATACCACCATGAAAAAACGTGTTTAAGGTCGCTTAAGGTCCTTAAGTGAACCGTTGTTTGTAGGAGGAGGGAGGAGACAGAGAGCAGCTGCCCATAATCAGACTGCCTGCATCAGATCAAACGAGAGGAAGTCTCTGCTGAATTCACAGAGCAAGAATATCTATTATTCAACCTAAAACTAACTTCACCACAGTCAAAAGTCTGCGGTTTTGCGCCTTGTCCTTGTTATTGCCATGACTGAGACAAAAACTTCATCATAAAGCACAAAATTGTATTAGAGCTTCACCAGACCAGACAGCAGCGCTTCTCCTCTCAGCTGGAGGTGGAGCTTCAGCAGTCAGTGGGTCAGTGGAAACACCACAGCTACTGTACCAAGTAGAGCGACACCGAGTGGAGTGGAGCCGGGCCAGCTAAAACAAGCCAGTGGAAAAAGGGCATATGTGGACCTTGTAATACAGACTGAATATAGTATGTTGTTGTACTGTATATATGTACAAGCCACTACTTTTTATGAAATACCAGACTGGGACTTGGAATCCAGACATCCTTAGTAAAACCATTAAAGGTCTGATTTAAAAAAAAAAAAAAAAGAATATATATATATATATATATATATATATATATATATATATATATATATATATATATATATATATATATATATATATATATATATATTATAAAAGAGAGCATTACTCGGTCTGCATAAGTAGTCTCCTTTTGCACTTTAGCTTCCATCTACTCTCCTTCAAGCTTGATGTTAAAATTAAATAAGCTAATGTACTCACAACACGTTGGCATCCAGTCTGTTCAATGCATTAAAATAAGCACAAGTGCTTCTGTAAAGTAGAAAATAAGTTACTGAAAGAGGGGTGACACTTCCAATAAATGATATACTTCAGCACTGGCTGAGCAGACTTAAACATCAGCGCGTGACAAACAGCGCAACATATGTGCTGGTTAAACAGACGAGCCCACCACTGCCTAACTGTTCCTTGTAGACCAATAAAAAACAAATGCTAGATGGAGCTGTATAAAGTGAAAAACAAGGGTGGGGAAACACAACGATCCACCCCTCAGAAATTTGATGATACGAGGAAGCAGCAAGAGGCATGAGCAGGAAGAAAAGAGTAACGCTCATTAGCAGAAAATGAGAGGTGAGTGTGTGCTGTCAGGTGTAATGTTTTGATGATGGAAATGGCCCAGTATGCCCACTATGCTGATGCTTTTCCATGTGAATAGTGAAACCTTGTTGTGGTTTGAGTAGCACAGGCCACCTCCTGCTAACAGCTCCTTGTAGACCTATAAATGTACCTTCATAAACAGGGGAGACTGGGAGTGAAGGGCAGAGGAAGGAGGTGGAGGAGCGTAAAGATGGAAAGAAAGGAGACATGGAGGTAGGAGAAAAGAGGGAAAGTAGAAAGAAAGTGGGAATTATTGAAAAGGCGCAAGACAAGTTGCAAAGGGGAAGGAGATTTTTACTTTAATGGCATCAATGAGGAAACATGGATGAGGAAATGATGCAATAAAACAAGAACTTCCTGTTTTTTTCTGTTCTTCTATTGGCTATTTTCCAGCATCATTTTATCCCTCTCTCTCTTGGCATTTATTCATATTTTTTATTCCTCCTTGTGCAAAATTCAATTTATTGATTTGATGGAATGAAAGACTATATCTGAATTAAACAACGGACTGGAAAGACCACAACATTTAAAAGGAGATAAAGATAGCAAGTGAGGCCAGGGAAATAAAAACAGTTGCTATCAGCAGTGACAGGTGCTGGCTGTTTCTTCTTTGTGGTTGGTCTATATGAACCCAACTTTAGCAAATAGTCTTCCAGGGGATGTTTCATACTGACCATAAATCACTTAATTTCTCCTATAGTATAGGATGATTTAAAATAATTGCCCATATTGTACTCACACTCTACTGTAAGGAAACATGGTCATACAAATCTAATAATCGCCCTGCTTAGAGCTATCTTATTTTTATCAGAGATTAAAGTTTCAGAGCTCAAATTGGCTGTTAACAAAGTTTTAGGAAAAATGGGGGTGCTGGTCAGTTTGCCCATTTCTTTATAGTTTTGGCTCATTTCATACCCAGCAAGTTATTTTGGTGTGATCTAGGATTGTAATCTGTCGTATTTCATAAGAGCCAAATGGCAAAATGTGGATCAGTAACAGACTTAAATGTTTTGAGTTTAAAGTTTGTGTCTCAGCTGGTTTGATCGTTAGCAGAGACAGGCCTTGACGAGGTAACCTGTAGTCACCCTGCTGAAACCCTCCTCAGGAGACTTCTTCTTTTCAACCAATCACTTCCCCAGATGGCTTTAGGTCATCCAGGAAATAGGAAGTAGGGGTCGCCCAATGAAAAAGCAGGCCTGGCCTCTCCTGCTGACCCGTGACACCTTCATCCCACAAAAAAACCTGTCCACCAGTGTGTTTGTGTGGTTGGGGAGGAGGAAGGAACGAGAACAGACGGGTATCCAACTGCCCTTCCCCAAATCACACACACCAAAGGACACAGACAGATGAAAAAACACGAGTTACACAGTATTTAATGCATGAAGTCTTTCCAAAAATAAATGTTACGTAAAATAAACTAAATGTACATGAGTGGGAACTATGACAGACGATGCGCCAATAAACATTACATTTCCCTTGCCAAGCAACTTCAAACATAAGCTGAAATATCTCTGTTGTTTTGCCTTACATGCCTACATCCATCATAAGCAAAATCCCCTGAGATAAATGAAAACAAATGTCACAAAGAAAATTTGTATCTCAACGTCCAGCTGCAAAAGAAATTCTTGTTTATTTTATTTTGTTCCACTGTGTTTCAATCTACGTTATACTTAAACTAGATTTTAAGTAAGTGTTGTGTGTGTGTAAGGTTTTCTGTGTAGCTGGTGTGTGTCCTTTGAGAGCAGCTGGAAACTTCACAAAGAACCGAGTCTCCAAGTGAGGTAGTTGTCGACTCTTAGTTTTACTGTTAAGGCCATCAACCCCCCCGCCGACATTTAACTTTAAGGTTTAAGTTTCCGCAGTTTGTATATTTTCAGTGACCTTAACGAGTCCTTGTGTTATTTTCCCAAGCAAAATAAATCAAACCTAATTTTCCATTTGATTCAGTTTTGGTCCAAAGCAGAAACAAAATTTCTGTCTATCTAAATAGTTTTTAGTGTTTCTTCTCCAAATTGCCTTCATTCTTTCAGGAGAACTGATTTGACTTAAGTCGTTTCAGGTTAACGGCACCAAAACGTTTGCCAGAAATCTGCTTATGTGCAATTGCAGATGCAACATCCTCCTAAAGGGACCAAAACTGGCTTTTGAACCTTCGTATTCATCTGTGCTCTGAATGATTTGTCAGCCCTGGGGAATCTTAACTGGATTTATCATCTCCATCTCCTTGACTTTTTTTTTCCTTCTCTGCATCATATCCTATTCCTTCTTTTAACTCTCATCTTTTCTCTGGTGCCAGAATACTTTGAGTCTCTTCCCCTTGCTGTCTTTGAACTAAGATCAGAGGAAGCATTCTGGCTCATACACACAACGTTCAGGTGCAGATCGTATGCTGTTCTTACTGCAGGGTCTTGGTGTTTCTCTCTTTGAGTCTCTCACCTAATTCTGATTAATAGATGTATTAATTCTGCTCGCCCCCTGGGAAAGGCTAGGAGAGTTCATAACAACCACATAACCTTTGTCAATATCTCTATATCCTATATCTGAATTTCACATTTTTCTAGAGTGCACATTCCCAGAATTCTTACTCCTTTGAAAGCCTAGTTTAAAAAAAACGTCGCTGTGAATTAACAGCAAATACTTCAACAAAGGTCAGACTTTAAATATGCAACCTACATAAAGACCAGAATGGACGATACATCTCCAGACATGGAAATATATAAATCAAATTTGAGACATTAACTGCATAGAAACCCTGTTACATTTATTTGTCTTCATCTGCTTTTAGTCCCTGTATAGACAGACACGTTTCAAAGTGAAAAAAGGTTTTATTTCCATTAAGAGAAAGACTCAATAAAAGCCAAACACAGCATCATTGTATGTGTGCGTGCTTTGTGGTTAAGGCAACATTAAAAATTGACCAAAACAGAAAACAGGTGGGAGGGGAACAGCCTTAACTGCTACCTTTTACACCTGTCAGGAGTCAAGTCATCTGTGTTTATACAATATTTCTATCCGACACACACATCTACACACTCACAGTCAAACACTCAAACAAAAAACATAGAAACAGGCAATGGTTGCAAACAAGCGCTTCAACAAGCCAGCTGCAATTTTGTGTAAATTTTTCCTTAAAGAAACACACTAACACTCTCACTATGATACATACACACACACACAGAGGCTGGGCTGTGTATATTGTGCAGCTATCATATAGTTGCTGTCAAAGCCAGCGCCAATTATGGCCATTAGGAATCCCATCATGTCACTGGCTGTCCTTGCACTACCACCCCTGCATCTTCCACAACCTCTCACTCAGAGACCAGACCCTATAATCTAACGTCACTTTGCTGCCATCACACACACACACACACAGACACACACGGGCAGGCAGATTGTTCCAATTTCCTTCTTTTCCTCCACATGTACAAAGAGGCAAATGGGTCTTTGAGGTAGAGACACATGGACGCAACTGTCCCCCTTGCACAAATAAAAAGGGAGCAACAGTAAGGCAGAATTGAAATAGTTTTCTGTTTCTTTAATGCAGAAGAAAGGGTGATTGCCAAGTTTAATTCTTCAGCCTTCTAGTATCTCATTTGACTCGCCACATCTTGCAAGGGTTAACAGGACCGGTACCTGTGTCATATTTTTAATATTAATGAAATTCACATTGAGTTATGACGAGTAGAAGTAGAAGTTCACTGGGCTGCACATGTTACAGAACAAAAAGACATATTCTTGTATTGGGACATGTCCTTTAGGGAGATATTTACGTTTTCCTGTTAATCGAAGCAGGCGTTAGACAGTGGCTCAGCATGTATGCATGTATGAGTGTGCGCAGGAAGTCATTTGCCCAGCAGCCAGGGGCACTCCAGTATTTAAGCCACCTGTTTTAGTTAACAGGTACTTTTTCATTTTATGAGTCTAAATAGTCTGCTTCCTATGGAGAGACACAATGTGTTTCAGGAACTCCAGGCCTGAGGAGTTCTGCACTCTGCCGTCTGATCTAAAGAGCCCTTTAATTAGTTAAATGATTATAACATTGCCACGCAAAAAATATTAACACCGCATTTATTGTTTTTCATATTTTGCTTCTTTAGTATAGCATTTATTTGAGATTTTATGAGATGGGCTAACACCAAGTAGTGTATAATTGTGAAGTGGAAAAAAGCTACCCTTCACAATTTGTTAGAAAAGGAAAACATCAAAAGTTTGGTTTGCCTGTGTATTCTACCCGATACCCTTACTTAAAAATCCAGTGCGACGGGTTGCCTTCAAGGGTTAGATGATGACTAAACTGAGTCCAACTGTGTGTAATTACATCTCAACACAGCAGACAGGTCAGGTGAAAATGTTCTGGTGCAGTGCTCTATCCACCTAGTCATATGCCCATCTAGCTGAATTTACAGGTTGAGAAAGGAAAACAGAAAGGAAAGGACTGATCACAAGAGCATCTAAGAGGCCTGTGGTAACTGTGGACAAGGCCACAGCAATAATTAGCTCAGGTGGGAGAATCTGTTGATAGGACAACTATTGTTTGTGCACTCCACATGGCTTTTGTGAAAGAGTGGCAGAAAATAAGCCATTATTGAAAGAAAGCTGTTAGAAATCATGTTTGCAGTTTGCCATAAGCCATGTAGGGCACACAGCAACCAAAATGGTTGGCTGAATCATGCCGTGGGAATGCTTTTTTTCAGCAGGGAAAGAAATGTTGGTTAGAGTTGATGGGAAGATGGATTGAGCTAAATATAAGACAATTTGGAAGTAAATTTATTAGAGGTTGCAAAAGACTTGAGACTAGGGTGGAGGTTTACCTTTTAAAAGGATAATGACTCTAAACATACAGATCTATAGCAGAATGGCTGCGATCAAAGTATGTTCATGTGTTAAAATGGCCCAGTCAAAGTCCAGATCTAAATCCAACTGAGAATCTGTGGGTTGAAAATTGCTGTTCACAGATATTCTCTCACCTGTCAGATATCTTTTTTTTATATAAAGAAATTAAAAACCATGAGTTGATTTCTGTCCCCTTTACATTTATGCACTACTTTGCGTTAGTCTGTAAAATAAAATCCCATAAAGTACACTGAAGTTCACAGTTATAACATAACAAATGTGGGAAAAGTCCAAGTTGTACGGATACTTCACAGTACGTTGTAAAGTATGGACAAAAGTCAGGTAAGAAATATCCAAATCTTACTTTAAAAGGGACAGAAATACAAAAAATATAACTACAGCTAAAAAGTTAAGTATGCCATTACTGTACACCAACTTTTCAAAGTGAGACAAAACAGGAGCAGGTTCGAACTTTGGTAAAACTCCTTAAAAAGTGATGTCAACCCCCTTTTAACACACCTAAACACACTCACACACACATACAGGTCCTTCTCAAAATATTAGCATATTGTGATAAAGTTCATTATTTTCCATAATGTAATGATGAAAATTTAACATTCATATATTTTAGATTCATTGCACACTAACTGAAATATTTCAGGTCTTTTATTGTCTTAATACAGATGATTTTGGCATACAGCTCATGAAAACCCAAAATTTCTATCTCACAAAATTAGCATATTTCATCTCTTTTCCCTAGCCTTTGATTGATTGAGTATGAGACGCTAAATAGTTCTTAGAAATATTAACTCTTTTGTGGTTTATTTGTTTTTATTCCAGTTTTATTCTATTCACCATTTTATATTTGTTTTTTGGTCAGCTGTTGTTTTTTAAATGTGCTATGTAAATAAATTTGACATTGACATTGACACACTGGACAACAAAACTGTAACTATACCACTTACATGAGAAATTCTAACTGAATGCCAGACAGGTGACTATACAGGTCCTTCTCAAAATATTAGCATACTGTGATAAAGTTCATTATTTTCCATAATGTCATGATGAAAATTTAACATTCATATATTTTAGATTCATTGCACACTAACTGAAATATTTCAGGTCTTTTATTGTCTTAATACGGATGATTTTGGCATACAGCTCATGAAAACCCAAAATTCCTATCTCACAAAATTAGCATATTTCATCCGACCAACAAAAGAAAAGTGTTTTTAATACAAAAAACGTCAACCTTCAAATAATCATGTACAGTTATGCACTCAATACTTGGTCGGGAATCCTTTGGCAGAAATGACTGCTTCAATGCGGCGTGGCATGGAGGCAATCAGCCTGTGGCACTGCTGAGGTCTTATGGAGGCCCAGGATGCTTCGATAGCGGCCTTTAGCTCATCCAGAGTGTTGGGTCTTGAGTCTCTCAACGTTCTCTTCACAATATCCCACAGATTCTCTATGGGGTTCAGGTCAGGAGAGTTGGCAGGCCAATTGAGCACAGTGATAACATGGTCAGTAAACCATTTACCAGTGGTTTTGGCACTGTGAGCAGGTGCCAGGTCGTGCTGAAAAATGAAATCTTCAATACCATAAAGCTTTTCAGCAAATGGAAGCATAAAATGCTCCAAAATCTCCTGATAGCTAGCTGCATTGACGCTGCCCTTGATAAAACACAGTGGACCAACACCAGCAGCTGACACGGCACCCCAGACCATCACTGACTGTGGGTACTTGACACTGGACTTCTGGCATTTCCTTCTCCCCAGTCTTCCTCCAGACTCTGGCACCTTGATTTCTGAATGACATGCAGAATTTGCTTTCATCCGAAAAAAGTACTTTGGACCACTGAGCAACAGTCCAGTGCTGCTTCTCTGTAGCCCAGGTCAGGCGCTTCTGCCGCTGTTTCTGGTTCAAAAGTGGCTTGACCTGGGGAATGCGGCACCTGTAGCCCATTTCCTGCACACGCCTGTGCACGGTGGCTCTGGATGTTTCTACTCCAGACTCAGTCCACTGCTTCCGCAGGTCCCCCATGGTCTGGAATCGGCCCTTCTCCACAATCTTCCTCAGGGTCCGGTCACCTCTTCTCGTTGTGCAGCGTTTTCTGCCACACTTTTTCCTTCCCACAGACTTCCCACTTAGGTGCCTTGATACAGCACTCTGGGAACAGCCTATTCATTCAGAAATTTCTTTCTGTGTCTTACCCTCTTGCTTGAGGGTGTCAATAGTGGCCATCTGGACAGCAGTCAGGTCGGCAGTCTTACCCATGATTTGGGTTTTGAGTGATGAACCAGGCTGGGAGTTTTAAAGGCCTCAGGAATGTTTTGCAGGTGTTTAGAGTTAACTCGTTGATTCAGATGATTAGGTTCATAGCTCGTTTAGAGACCCTTTTAATGATATGCTAATTTTGTGAGATAGGAATTTTGGGTTTTCATGAGCTGTATGCCAAAATCATCTGTATTAAGACAATAAAAGACCTGAAATATTTCTGTTAGTGTGCAATGAATCTAAAATATATGAATGTTAAATTTTCATCATTACATTATGGAAAATAATGAACTTTATCACAATATGCTAATATTTTGAGAAGGACCTGTACATTCGTTGTCGGCTTTGTTGAGACTCTAACTTAGAACAACACTGATGAAACTGTAGCATCACCTCCCCTGTGCTGCTGCGTCTGAGACAAAGCTGATGATTTTCTTTTATATTACATCAAAAATATGTCTTAGGTTGTGCAAGTTTGACTAACTACAAGTGTACTTCCAAATAAAGAAAAATAACCTTACTTGAAAAAAGGCAGAGTACAGACAAAGTATTGTATTTAAGTGTCCCAGCAAGTGGTAATGACTCCAACACACATATACAGGTGCAGCACCCTGTAGTGTTCCAGTGTGTGTCATTAGGGCTATCAGGGCCACTCTGGAAGGATTAGAAGACTGTTAGAAGAACAAGGCTTCACACACACGCAGTGACAGCTCACCACTGAGTTGTCTGCACACTGCTGGACACCAAATCCCTGCTCACAGATTTATGTGTATGTGTGTGTGTGGTAGAGAGTTGGGAGCACGTGCCAGCATCCAGTGTATCATGCAGTGAGCACTGAGCAAAGATATCAGTACACCGCTGAGCCCCTTACAGAGCTAATCCATCAAACACACACACACACACACACACACACACACACAAAAACATTTTTAGTTTGTTTTTCATCCCACATTTATAATTTTTGACATTACTATGACCTAAAATCATTTTGCAGAAAGAAGCGTCTAAACGACAACAAAAAAAAAGAACGGGAAGGATCATGTAGACGTGTGAAGATTGCATCAATGATTCAGAGAAAACACAACACGAAAGGAGATGCTGTGTGTGTTGCTCTTTTCAAGCCTGGTATTTTTTTTTATGAGAGCAAGTGTGCTTGGGTAATGTGTGTGTATGGACTGAATTGCCTCTCTTTCAGGGTTACTTTTAGGGTGGGGTGTATTAAGCTCCCTCATAGCGAACTGAGCACAGTCACTGAACCAAAGGGATGGTCATTTCTTTTTTCATGGAAGGGGGTAAAAAAAGGAGGAGAAAGAGGAGGTGGAGGTCTCACAATGGTGACAATTTCCACTTTTTTTCCATGACTATTCTTCTGCTCCTTACAGCTTTTCTTCAGGGGTAATACAGCCTGCAGCTGAGGGTAGGATGGGGTAGCTTGGGAAGAAGGGGAACGCATTTAGCAAACATAAACTCCTGAAACCCTGTAGGATTTTCTTAACATCAAAAACTGGTGGAGCTCTTCAGTTGTAAAGGCCTTGGTTTATTTTGTTTGGTGATGTTATTTGACATAAGGATTCAGTTTTAGTAAATAATGGCAAATAAAAACAGGAATAGCTGTCTTAAATTGCAGGTTACAAAAAGTATATATAACTATTACGATCAAAAACTGTATAAAGTCATTTCTGGTAAAGGTAGGGATCCAGCTCACTAGATGGGACGATACACGATACTGGGCTCACGAAAGCCAGTCAAGAAAGTTTTAGCAATTTTTGGGGGAAATCTTTTTTTTAATTTTCACAATAACTGAGTCCACATATTTTTCTTTTTAAGCTTGTCTAAAGTGACCCAAAAAATAACCACAAGAATGCACAGTTTTGTTGTGTTTTCACAAATAGGCTAAAGGTTTTGATAAACATTAAACTGTTTCAGATAACCTCTGATAATTGTAGAATTATCCAGTTCAGGTTTGATCAGTCTAAGTCTTTTAGATTTCGACTCAAAGAGGACTGAATGCAGTCCAGGCTGATTAACACCTTCAGCGCTCGAAGAAGAAGCTAACTTTAGCTTCTGCTTCAGGTAGCCAATCATGGTGTTTTCACCGTGCTTACAAATAATTTGTATCATGTCTTTCTCTCTGATATAGTTTCTGTTTTTCAACCTAGCACCCTGAATGCTGGCAGATAGACGATTTAAAAATGGTTCTTCACTTTTGTGCTGTCCTTTTGTGTTGTCAGTCATCCCGACAAGTGTCTGCTATTTGAGTCATAGCTTGTTTTTACATTGCAGCAATAGTCAAGCACTACTTCCTTTCTTACTTCAGAATAGGCGTCTAAAGCAAAGGTACAAGATGTCATGCTTATTGTACTCAGCTTCATTTCTGGGGCCTGTAATAATAGCTAACACTTGCTTCACTGGACAAATTCACAAACTGACAGGAACTGGATAGAGCTTCTCGAGACAGACTTTGATGAGAAATCCTGTGGTGTTTTGATACCATGAGATCTCGTAGCTTGAAATCCAGTTACACCCCTAGTTAAGATACATTTAAATTCCTTCTACTAACTTTTTGTTCAACAGTCAAGTTCTTCTGCTAATGTTGCAGTGAGGGAGGCTAACAAAAGAATGAAAGGAAGAGAAAGGAAAAGGATGAAAGCTGTCTCCACTTTAAAGTGGATTAGGGGCTCACAGCACTGAAACAATGGGAGGTGAAAAATCAAATTAGCCCTCCCTGAAACATCAAACGAGGGAGGCCAGGAACAGCTAAGCTTCCTCTGTCGCTAATCTGTTGACTCAATGTGAACGATATACACCGCTATCCACCAGTGAAGACAAGCTGTTCTGCTTCTCTTCGTCCTCTGTGTGCTGTGTTTGACTTCTTTTCTCATCTGTTGTTGCCCCATTTTTTATGTTCTTTTTCTCCAGCCTCATCCTGCTCTGCCTTGGACCGTCTGACTTCAAAGGGCCTCTGTACTCAGGTGTGGCTAAGGTCAAGCCAGAAAACGTTGACCGCTGAAAATTATGTCACACGGCTGCAGTCAAAGAAAATACCCTAATCACTGAACTGTCCAGCATGGGTTCTACTTATTTTTTTTCTAGCTTGTGCTCACGGTCTCAGTTTTGTGCTTCCCTGCTGTCACTTGCACTTTTCAGCTTAACTCATTGTACATATTTCATGTTTATATCATTCTCCCTGTCTTCGTGTATGCTTTCATCTCCCACCCTAACTTTTGCTTTTTCTCCAGTGATCTGACTTTAGTAGTTTGAAACATAGATACATGTATTCCACACAGATTTGAGATTTAAGTAGATGTTGGCCACATAAAACATGAAACTAAAAGAAACAGAAAAATAATGATGTACTGACTCAGAATGGAAAAAAATCAAAAGCTCTGCGTGTGGCAGTCTGATATGCTGTCTCCTTTATGATTTACTAGTTTCACATATTATATTACAGTCCATACAGTATCAACCACATTTATACTGGTATAGATGTGGAGAAATACTTAAATATTCTTCAATAAGTTCAGTGTTTAATGTAGTACCATAATTACATGTTTGAGGCCAAAAAGTCTCCATTATAACCTAGATTTAGTTGGGAGTTATGCTTAAAAAAATACTTTTCTGTCCTACCATCACAAATGTAAGCATGCAAAATCTAGGCTATCTAGATATATTGTTCAAAGAGAAATGGTCACAGATGCATCTCTCTGTGTTCTCCAAACCCTGTGAAATGTTACTGGTGAGGAGTAAGGACTGTCCTACTGGCATCTGGGTATTAACCAGTTACATATACACATTTACTTGAGTAACGTTTAAAAAACAACAACAACAAAAAAAACTTCTACCAGCAGTTTTAGAGCAGTAAACTTTTAATAATATTATTTTTAAGGTAATGCTGCTCTTACCTGAGTAAAATGTATGACTGCTCTCTACCTATCTTCATTGAATAAAGCATGTTTAACCAAAAAATGCATCAGGCACAGAAACACACTTATAGTTGACGTTAAAGTGAAACTCCTTGTTTCTAAACAAGCTTTATTGTTGTTACTAATGTTACTTCTGTCCGATGTGCTATTTGGAGGTCAAGTAAACATTTGGTAAGTATTGTCACTGGAAATACTTCACACTATTCTAACACATATACATTACTTACTGTACGCAATGGTTTCACAAGCTTTATATTGTGAAAAAGTGTGATTTGGAAATGTGGGTTTCTTCTGCGTGAATTTTTAATTTCGTATTAATTTCTTTAATTTATTATTTAAATACCAGAATTTTTATATTTTTTCATAATTTGTTTTCTAATTAAATCAGATGTTAAATTCAAACTCAGTAATTAAGTATTTTTACAGAATACTTTTTAACTTTTACTTGAGTAAATGTTTTAAGATGAGTACATTTTACTTCTATTTGACTAAAATTATATTGAAGTCATGATACTGTTACCTGAGTACAATTGTTGGCTACTCTACCCACCTCTGCCTACTGGCAAGAATGAGGTTTCACAAAGTATTGATAACAGTGACATGTATTTTACATTTTTAATTCAACTTAACATCTAATATACATTCAAATAAATTTGTCACTTTGTTATTAGCTGGTGTGAAACCACCACAACCTTTCAGTCAACATCTGAGTCTCTATGACCCAAGACTCCCCGTAGAAAATGACTCTTTCCTTCCACCCCTCCCGCCGATCCCAGTAAAGAAGAAGAATGTCCTAGCAGCGATGCATGTTCCATTGTTCACGCTCTGCCTCCAATTTGCTCTCCACATTCTGCGGCCCCGGCCGAGACGTTACGCCGGCTTAAGGGACAAATCGCACACACAAGACAGGGGGAGAAAGGGAGAAACAGAGAGATGTGTGTCTGTGTGTGTATGTGTGTGGGGTGGTGTTAAGAAAAAAGAATGGGGGGGTGGGGGGCTAACCCTCTTCACAGCAATGCAATTATAGTCCTGTATTTGAAGCCGGTGGGGTTTTTGTGGCTGCCTCGCCTGCTCTTTTTCTCTCCATCACCCTCTGTACTTTAGCGCCGGGGCTAATAGCCATAGCCGCTGCAATTTCTACGGTACATGACATTAACATGGTGGCGTGTCACCGACAAAGGGAGGCATTCAAAGGGACTTAAAAAAGAGCAGCGGCTTCGCCTGGTTAAGTAGGCCTCAACCTGCCAAGGCCGCAAAACAGACAGACAACTTGTGTGTTTATTACCAGAGCCACCTAGGGAGTGGGTGGGGGGAGATAGACACCATCGACATCCTAGAATTTGCCATGTTTCCATGCTCTCACCTTTGAGCTCTGCTAATTTAAATGCACGTGGGAGCTGAAAAGCAGAAATAAGTCGCAGGAGTGAATGAAACTTTACCCCCCTTGTCTAACAGGAATGTAGACGCTTAATATGATGCCATAAAACAACATGACGCTAAGAATTGCATACCAAACAGGATTGCGTTTCATTTTACATATGAGTAAAATTCAGCGTATAACTCGGACCACCAACTAAGACAGCTGGCTGCTCCTGCAGTGTCCGTATGAGCAAAAAGAGAACGCCTGCTCGAGATGTGACTGTGGATGTGTGTTTGTGAGGAACAGGTGGCTGGTTTTATCATTTCCTGTACAGTAGTAATGATGTTTTTTCGAGTGTTACCCTGACTAATTTGAGTGAGCATGTGTTTGCTTTATTGGCTGATTTTCCATAGGCTCTTGAGATTATAATAAAATTACAATACTGTGCTACTGAGGGATGTTTTCCTCACTTCTGTCTGCAGAAGCAAGAATTTAATCATTGAAACGTATTCAAAAACTTTGTATAAAAAGGATGTTATTAATATCAGTGTAAATGTTGTGTAAGGTAAAAATGGGAACAGAGGAGCAGAAGGCAAGTTTAGTCAGTGGCTGTTGGTTTGACACAAAAGAGTCCCCCCCCAAAAAAAAGAGACTGCAGAGACACAAAGAGAAAAGAAACGAAGGAGCAAAACGGCTGCCTGGACACAGAGGAACAGGAGGAGGAGGAGGAGGAGGAAGAGGGGGAGCAGGCTAAAAGGCGATGGTAAACTCCCACATTCACAGCGGAACCCCCTGCCCCATTGAAAAGACCATCTGTGGCTTGAAATGGATGAGTGTTGCGAGTGCGTTCAAAAACATTTCTGTTTTAATTCTTGAGCCTCCTGAGTGGGCGGAGCAAATGGGGGAAGAAGGGGGTGTGGAGTGGGGGTCTAGGCGGGTGTGAAAAGGCCTGGGTTCTGCACCCTCTAAGTTTTGAGGGAGGAGGGGTCTGTAAACAAATAAATGAGAGATACGAAGGGGTTGTGTTCCTGTGTGTATGTGTGTTTGTGTGTGTGTGAGGACCCCTGTAACGTAGGGGCCAGCTTCACAATCCAAATTACACGGGGCGAGGTGGACAGACACAGTTATTTTGAAGACAAAACAGCTCTGAAATCTAGCATTAGGGACACATGGAGGGACTAACTGCGATGGACATTTAGGGCCAGCTTATGAGATTCACTGTGTCCCATTTGTCAAATTTACCTGTCATTATTCTACCGTTATAATGCAGTATTTCCTCTCTAATACATAGAAATTTTAAATATATGGTCTTTATCGTGCAGGTGCCCTTATAAGTTTTGACATTTTGGCATGTTAATGCGACAAACCTCAATGTATTTTAAGGTGATTTTATTTGAAACACCATCAATTCTAAAAACAGTACTTTTCCAATTTTTACTTGTAAAAAAAAATTTTACTCGTGTGTCATGCATTTGGATTTAGTGCTCTTTACTCTGGTACCCCTAAATACATTAAAAACTGTCAGTTTTTAATTACAGAATTACAAATGATTGAAGATAGACTCTAATACTAATACTAATGACTTAAAAGCAACTTCTGAAATCACTTGGTGGCACAGGATTATATTCAGGGATGTCAGATTAAAGGGGCTGAATACAAATGCACACCACACTTTTTAGATTTTTGTGTGTAAAATTATTTTGAAACCCATTTATTCCTCCCCTTCCATTTCACAATATAATGGTAACTGTGCTGATCAATCACATAAGATTTTGGGTTTTAAGATGATAAGAAAAAAAAAATCATCTGTTATATTAATTCTGAGCTACTCTGACAGAAAACTGCATTTTAGGAAAAAATATATACAAACCCAAAGACAAAAAACAAAAAAAACCAATCATACACTTTGGGTATTCTTGTTTTAGATTCTTACTAAATCTCTGCCCTCCCTCCTCCCCTCTGTTTTGTCTCTGTCTCTCCAGATTGAGTGCCTCTAATTCATTTGCTCCCCCCTCCATGTCAATTAATTAAGTGCACGCTATTCTTCGGCCGTGCACAGCAATTAGCATGAGATAAATATGCATCAGTCGAATTATCTCGTCTTGTAGTCTACTCCCCCCTGCTCCCCCACCGTGCCCCTGTTCTGACGGTAATGCTAATTTGCATCATGAGTATTCTTAGATGCGTGTTAATTAGGCTTTGGTATCAGGATTTTACCTTGATACGGGACCTCAAGAACGTGTTCAAGTGTTTCTGCAGCCAAAGGGAACCTGACATACTTTAATTAAAGGGTATAAATGACTTAGAAGATGAGGCGTGTGCACGAGCATGTAGTAAAAGCAAAGACTGTGTTATAAATACTTCTTTGAGACATTCTGAGATTTTATTTTGAAACACAGCAAACGCTGTTATACTGCTGGCCTACTTTTATGGCTGAAAAATGCGATACCTTCCCACAACATGATGCCAACAGCCTTCTCCAAACGTCCTGCAAGATAATCAAATAATGGGCCCAGAAGTCGATTTTCTCTAATAGGCGTAGGGGCAATTCAAACGATAGACTTCATAGCATTACATCACTCACAGAGCACTCTGACAAGCCATTTACTGACAACGAATTACCTCACTGCCCATAAAAACTAAACTAATGTGAAATATCACATATTTTAATCAACTGGGAGGAGGGAGGAAAGTATTGCTCTCCTCAAATATTTGGACCGAGGCTGGGTGTTTCAGAGGCAAGCTTTAATTAAATTAACATGGAACCGATTTTTTTTCATTTGTGCCCATTAAAGAAAAAAAAAAACTGGGTTTTATGGTGCAATTCCTAAAAAGTATCACGAGGGGTTAACAGCCTGGTGGAGAAGGATGGAGCTGCTTCTTTAATTACAGTTAGACCATGTTTTACAGCCCAAACGTACATTCAGGAAAGTAATTCTTCAACAGGTTCTTAGTTCAGCTCAGTCTTAAATTAAGAAGAGCTTTAAGTGAAGGACGCAATGTTTCATTTACTATTTTTGTAAAGCGAAGTGAGAGGAATAGGATAAAAGGGGTGCCTGCACCTACATTCGCTCTCAAAGATTTGTCAAGCTACAATAATCGCTCCAACAAAGACTTATTGATAAGACCATATTAATAAAGTTTTAAAAAGACTAAAAACACGGCTAAAATAAATTATGTAAGTCACATTTTTACACTAAATGAAATTTGTTTTCTTTTTTTCCGATGATAAGTAATTCTGTGCATATTTAGTACTGTACATACACTGACTGAAAATAATCTTGATGCTGTGGAGTGGCCCAGTTACAATTTTGGGGCCCTAACTGTGTGTATGACACATTTAGAGGTATAGACAAAGGTTGGTTATTGATTTCATAGACCTAAATGAGCATATGTTTTTATCTATACTGCAGTAATGTGTCACAATAACTCAATGATTCTTTATTATTACTAATGAAGCTAGTAAGACAAGTTACACACATATAAAACAACTTCATCTTGATGCATTTAACTATTTTTATTTAAACATGAGTCATGTGGAATTGCTGAAACCTCTTTTCAGTCATGGATTAAGAAGCTGCATGAATACGATGCATTTAGGTTTGACTGGCTGAAAACCCTGGAGCCCAAGTTTAGGTGAATTGAGATAAAAACTTCTGAATTGATTTTGCTTCTATATAGACGATTTATGTAAGGGATATATGCATCAGTCGTCAGGGAATTGGACTGAACTGGCTAGTACATATGGTTTATTCCATGTATCTGTTTGTCCTGTTTGTGTGCATTTGTCATTTTACAGTGCAAATTTTGCCAAATATAACTATATAAATATTCTCCATGATATGAATGTTCAAAGGTGCACAGCCGTAAAATGGGAGAATTGCTTTGTCGAAACAGAATGAGAGACGACTCTTTATCCTGCAATTTTAATAAATTTCATTCTGTCAATTTTTCATTCTGTTACATTTTTCCAACTTTTGGTCCATAGATTCCCCTATTTTGATAAAGACTTGGCCAAACCATCTGAAGCACCAAAACAATTCAACCCTTTGCAAAAGTTGTTTCATTTGCAAATTTGCAAAACTCGTTTTACTTTTTTAATTTATTTTTTTATTCTAAATGGATGTTTTCTCCCATTTGGTTCAGAACTAATTACTATGTACAGTGATAAATATAGATAATTTTAAAAAGTCCAACATTACTGTGTTTGGAATAGTTTTAAAATAATGTTAAAATATCACAGAGTGCATATTGTAGTAACATTTGACATGAAATGGGTTTTCTTTTAAAGTTCAGTTTTTTCATGTCTTTTGCTTGTTAATAATATTGCCAACATTTCTTGCTTGTACAGTGCTTATGCAGGGTATTTCCTAATGAATAGAGAATCTAATCTGTTTATGTGGGGATGCGTCCATTATAATGTTGTAAATAATTTGGGGTCAGCTAAGTTCTATCTAATTTTGCTGAAATTACTCTGAGATTAGTCAACGACACCGTGTCGGCTATGGACCAGGTTCTTAGAAACCACCATCTCTGAGGACCTGAGATGGTCTTCACACATAGACACTGTCCGGAAGAAAGCCCAGCAGAGACTGTACTTCCTGAGGCAACTCAAGACGTTCAACCTTCCACAGGAGCTGCTGGTCATCTTCTACACTGCCATCATACAGTCTGTCCTGTCTTCATCCATCTCTGTGTGGTTTGGGTCATCCGCAAAACAGGACAGGTCGAGACTGCCACAAATAATCAGGACTGCAAAGAGAATAATCAGGGCTGACCTTCCCTCCATCCAGGACTTATACAGGTCTAGGGTCAGAAAAAGAGCTGCTAAAATCTCTGCAGACCCCACACACCCTGCACATAAACTGTTCAGAGTTTTACCTTCAGGCCGTCGCTACAGAGCACTGTTCACTAAAACCAGCCGCCACAGAGACAGTTTCTTCCCCCAGGCTGTTTCTCTGATGAACATTCAATAGAGTACAAAACAACAGCATACAGATGTTGCAAATACACCTTTTTATTTAAATATGTATATATTTGTATATTGTATATATGTATATTCTGCAATGCAAAAACAAAACCAGAGCAAAGTGTACCGGAGTCAAATTCCTTGTTTGTATGTACGAACTTGGCAATAAAGCTGATTCTGATTCTGATGTCTAAAGAGACAAAACAGGACAGAGGGAGGGATTCGCAGAATCAGGTAAGAGCCAAAGTTGGTTTACATGTCAGGGATGGTTTGCTGAGCATTTGATTCTCTCATATGACAAAAGTGGGAATAAAATAAAAAGCTAAAAAAAAAAAAAAAAAAAGCCTGGACTCTTCTAGCTGCAGTTTATGTGTGTTGTGTGAGTGTGGGACCTCTTATTTCTTGACCTTCAGAGTTCCTAGTTCAAGCTAAGCGACTGTTTCTTTCTCTTTTTTAACCTAAACTAATGCTCTAAAGCTCCTGTTGAAAATGTTCTAATTACCTGTAGATTTTTTTAGAACTTTTTGCAACCCATTTTTCAGAAAAATGCTAATTTGATGACTAGAGTCACAATAAATTGTCCCCTGTGTGTGTGTGTGTGTGTGTGTGTGTGTGTGTGTGCGTGTGTGTGGTTGTAAAGTTTTTTTTTTCTTCCCATTCAGATAAAGAAAAAGCTTGTCAGCATTAACAATTCTCTTTCTTAAAAACTAAAGGCCACTAAGTGTCGTTCACACAGTGAGCCAAACCCTGACTCAGCAGAATGGGTGATCTACTAAGCTGCCCAGAAATATATATTATATATATAAATATAATATTTTTTTCTTTGTAAAATAGCATATTCAGACAACAGACAATCTTTCAAATGTCTTGAAAGACTGAGTGGACAGAGCAGAGGGGATTGGTCACTGTGTGAATGTGTGGTTTGGGGGGCAGTGAAAGGCCTGAAAGGGGGGGGGTGCGGGGGGGTTCCTGATGGAGGCTGAATGCCACCACCCAGTAGGCCGTGAAATCAGAAACTTTCGCCAACAAGACAGCCACCCGCACAGCAGCCGTTGTTCTGAAAGTGGGACAGCATGCGTGTTCGGGCTCCTCTAGGGAGAGCGCAGTCATGCAGGGTATCGCCCAGCTCCTCCTCCTCCCACTGCTATCTCCTGTCACTCTCTGCCCTTCTGTCTCCTCCTGTTCTCAGTCTTCAGGCCCATCTCACATGTGCTCCACTTTCAGACTGTTCATTTCTACAGTAGGGCTTAAAAATGTTTCACAAGTTTCAGGGTAAGGTCGGCTGCTAGTCCGAATGAATGGACATTCTTGTCCCATTGATAAATAACGTGCTTAAAAATCTCAAACACAAAATGGTTTTTATGGTTTATACTATTTGTCGCATATTTCGGTTAAAAAAAGTTGAAGAAATATGTTATTTTATACTAAAATTGTTCTGGAAAGTTCAAAAAACCTCAGTTAGGTGCTATGAAAATGAATTATTTAAGTGTAAAAGGTATATTTTCCAGCACTTTTTCTTACTACTTTTCCGTTCATTTAAAATGAACCCCCTTCCCAAGTCTCCCCATTTTCCTCCCTCTCTCTTCCTTCCCCCATCTTTTCTCCTTTAACAAACTCTCCTCTTTTCGCCGTGTCTCGGCCTGATTATCATGCTGCTGGTGACTTTTCCCCTCTTGTCTCACTCTTGCTTTTTCTAAAGGGTACTTAATAAAATTCAGAGTCTGGTTTTCATGTTTGTGTTTAAGTGGTAGACGGAGGAAAGAGAAAGGAGAAGGACTTTTGTGTTTAATTCCCTTTGTTTCTCTTTCTCTAAGGATTACTGAGTAAAATGTTTAGTACTGCAGGTTTATGTCACAAAAGTAAAGCAGACATTAATATTTATATACATGGCTGGTAAATTTAATTAATTGAGATGAAGGCAAACTTTTAGCAAACTCTGAAAGCTACGAGGTAAAAAGCTCTTTTCTTTTTTCTGCTATAGAACATCAAAACAAATTTTCATAGAGGCTTACATCTAGTAAAGCCAATTGCAACAGAATTTTGAGTGAAAGCACAAACTTTCAGAATCATGCAGCTGGTGGCAAACTATTCATTTTTTGCTTTACGTGGTGAAGCTATGAAGACATCCTCTGGTTTTTAGAACAATAGGAATCAGAATCAGAAAATGTTAATTTGTTGTAATAGATCACTGTAAATTAATATCTGAAATATAGAAAACTTTGAAACACTAAAATATATAAACAATTCAAAAATCAGTGTGAAAAATAAACCAGTCTAAACAGGTGAAAACTTAAGTGAAAAAGAAACCAGAATCAGATTTAAGTACAGAGACCCGAAATGAACAGGCTAATATAAATAATTAAAAACAAAATTAACTATACATTTCTGTGGTGGTCTGGTTAAAATTACACGTTTTCATATTTTTTATAAAGACCTTTTATTAATTTACAGTCTGTATCCCTGAGCACATATTATCTGTTTAGGGTTTACATTGTAGATGCTCTATAATGAAGTTAGAATAGCAGATATAAAGTTAGTGTTACTGTAAAAATGAGACTATTGCAAGTAACAATCTGTGCTTATCGGTCTCTTACAGTACATTGCATATATATACGAATTTGACTTAATAAAGTGATTCCATTGCGTGATACCATGTTAGTGGCATTTAGACATGCCCTGCTTCCAAGGATTTTAATGTATACCAAGGTTTTAAAATGTTATAGATTAAACTTAACATTCCTACGGTTTACAGTCCTTTTAATCAGATGCAAGATAAAATACTGGACTGAACAGAGTATGTTCCGGCTGTATGAAGCATAGACCACCAGATTGATACCTCTCCCCCGCCTGTTTTTTAGCACTGCTGGTCAGCTTTGCCTTCACTTACAAAGAAGACAAATGTGGCAGTTTTGGAAATATTGGTGGTTGTGAAGAAAACACACAGTCATGATGTGGAAACTAAAGCAGTGCCACCCATCCCTCTCACTAAGTTAAACAATGTTTTAAAAACTACAAAGAACATATCTGCAAAGCAGCTGGCTTGCAGAAAACCCATCTAATTTAGCAGCTTATTATACTTGTTTTACTCTTTAACAAGCAAAATGGCAAAAAGGGTGAAAATATTGGGCAACAAGCTCTTGGGAAGTAGTACACTTTGTGGGTGTTTATTCCCTGATATATGTTTTTTGGCATATGTATTAAAATTAAAGTAATAATACATATACAACATTATTATAACTATAGTAAAATATATGTTAGGTTATTGTATCAGCAGAGTTAGTTGTTGCTTTTCTGTTTTAAAAAAAAAAAAAAAGATGTTTTCATTTAGATTTTTGCACAAATGCCATACAGTCATATTTAAAGTTATACTACAGGAATCTGATACCAACCCATGACTAATATCAATGTTATAAAAGGATTAAGATTGAAGTTATAATTCAGCATCAGTAATTGCAGAAAAAATCATTTTTTGAGCAGATGATGACATTAAAATATGATTAATATTTACTTTATTCTTTTCTATGATGGCATAAAAAATAAAACAAATTTACCTTGCATCTCTTAATCATTTTGGAGGGTTCGGAGATTCATCTGGAATAACCAAATATGGGCTTCCTGCTTGCAGGAAGACTAATGGCTTTAGTATTAATTGAAACTCTTTTCCAGTCTGAGAAATTAATCAAAGATAAAGTAGAAGGAGGGAGATATTAAAAGTTTAAGTGGGGCTTGGTGATTCATTATCTGCTCAGATAAGCATTTGACGAATATAAACTCTGTAATATTGAGATTTGTTGCTGCTTATTCACACCGAGACCAGCGTTTCATTATATCCTTATAACATTATAACAAATGCAAAGACAGATAGAAAGTGTGACTGAAGTGTGTGGAAAAAATAAATAAAATACAAAGAGACCATTAGAAGGAAATGAGGCAAAAATATGCAGCAAACATTATGGTTAATTGTTTTATTATTATTTAGAGAAGCAAAAGGAAGGAAGAATTCAACACTGGGAAAGGTTTAGGGGAAAAAAATGGATAAACAAAGGATAAAAAACATGAAAATAATTAAGAAAAGGCAGGAAAAGTGGAACAAATTTGTGAAGAATTTCAATTTTGTGCAGAAGTTGGTCCAGTGGCTGCATAGGACCAAAAAGAAAAAGAAAAGAAAACAGGAAGAAGCAATAAATGACAAATGAGTTGGACGAAAAGTAGAAGGCTGAGCGTGGTGGAGGCAGAGAGACGAATATCCTCTCGTCATCCACCCACCATCTCCCTTCCTATCCCTTCCCTCCTGACAGCCTTCATCTGCCTGCTTAACCACCCCCCACACACTGTTAAATTATTCAAGACCTCTTCTGTAGCACGCTTGATTAAGTTTTCATTTCTGCAAATTACCATGAGGAAACGCGCCACGCCACTGAATCACCTAACCACTACAAGCTCCGAGGCTGTTTACCTGCTGTCATATGCAGGGAGAGCAAGGCGCGCAAAGGGAAACAAAGGCAGCATAAATGATCATGTTATACCTTAATCATCTCTTTGTATTGTTGTGATCATAATGTATTGTAAACCTCTTTGTCAATACTGGTAATGTTCAACAGTTATGTCATGAAGGCGCATTTCAGTGGAATTATAAATTAGAGACTGAAATATCGAAAAAGAAAGATAAACAAACACCGGAAGATTTAGAGGCTATTGCTTTAGTGTGTAATCTACTGTATATGTATAGTGATGGACTGAGATTGCACAAATGGTCAGTAGGTCCCATTTGGAAGAACAATGAGAGCTTGACCAAACATTATGCTCCCAGTTAAACCCCTATTAGTGTAAAAGCTCACTGATCGCTTTTCAGCTGTTTAAGCTCTTTACCATCTGAACCTTATTGAGAGAGAGAGAGTTTCTCCCTATTGCTGCATTTTTTTTAAGTGACGTAATTGGTTGGTACATTATTAAGCGCACAGGTTAAAAAGCTGGTCTGAGGTATAAGCAAACTTTGCAACAGCTTAGGGCCCCCCTGCTGCCCTGGGGAAACAAAGGGCATTTGCATTTACACAGAGCAGGTGCACAAATGCAACAGTTGTATACATACAAAGAAATAGATTAATAGTTTGGAAGTTCTATTAGCAGTCATGTTTAAAAGTTAATTTAAAGAGATGATTCATTACTTTTAAAGTGAGGTTCTGGAAAGAGTTTATGAGCAGTTAATATCTTACCTACAGAAGATAACACTATTGGTGTTTTTTTTTTTTGTATGAATGCAGATTAGTTCATGCAGGAGGCTGAAGCTAACGGTTCATCTGAGAGGGGCTAAGATCAAAGTAGACCTCTGCCATCTTAAAACAACTTCACTCAGAAACATTATAGTTATTTAGAAGAATGTTTTTAATGAGTCTTTAAACCATTGTGATAATTGCTCTGGGCAGTTTTTTGCACACAATCTGATGAGCCTTTTGACAGGAAGTGGTGGTATATTGTTGTGCATCATCAATAATTTCCCTATGTAACACATGCTGAGAACAGAATAGGTCAAGCAGTTCTAATCAGCAAATATAACAGTAATGCAGTGTCAAAATCAAATTTTTGCTTTTTACACTTTTTACACTGTACTATTTGCAGTACGTCTTTGACAGAAGATGATCATTGGTGGCGCACTGCTTCCTACTTCCACTTCCAGTGTACATAACATTTTAAGTTAATAATCATCCAATGCAAATGTAACAATGTCTAAGGTCAATTAAAAACTATCATCTTAATATTTTTTGCTCCTCTGAGCACTTTTTAACTGAATGAAGCTAGTTCACTGAGCTTTTATGAACAAAATAATAAACTTTACCTCCTCCCAAGCCTGTAATAATTGTGGCAGACTGAGCTGGAAGTGGGCTCCCAAATCAAATTCTGCTTAGGACCTCATTCAACACTGATCCAGTTCTGCAGGTTGATTAAGAATACAGTTCTACTTAAACTTAAAGTTCTACAGTAAATGCTTATAATAATTAGGTAGTCAAAATTACACGAGGAAGTGTTGCTCCATAAACTGGTGATTATTGGCTAAAATAAGCCCTCGATGTCTGATATAGTTATAGTTTATTTTGACAATATTGAAAAAGGTTTAAAAAAACAACAAAGTCACTGCTGGGCTTCTACTGACTGAAATAATTTAAATGGGCTCCCACGTACTCATATACCTTTGGCCCGCCCTGCAGTCAGATTAAAAATGCAACTCAGAGGTATACTTTAAATTAAATCTATCTTCAGCTTGGCTTAATCACTAGTAGGCAAGATGCTACACAAAGTGGAGAGTATGGGTTAAGACAACCATTCATCTTCTCATATTTCCTTAAAACTATCAAAGTGGTGTTTGTCTTTCATGTTTTTTCTCATAAATAGATTTAATTATGTAAATGAACATTGTTTTGTTTCCTGCAGAACAGTTTGTTGCAGGGCCCTCAGGCTCCACGTAGATCCTGCATGGAGCCTATCATGACTATGATCAGCCTGTTGAAGGGATCCTCCAGGACGACGCAAGCGGCGGTCAGGGAAATGATGGTGGTTAAGATGAACAACGTGCATGTTTAGACCATGGAGAGTGCTGGAGGGGTGTATACGTGATTTGTGTGTTTTTTGCCTGCAGATGCACTGGACAGCAGGAGCCCGTCTGTGAGTCACAGCATAATGATAGAAGGGGAAGGTGTTATTGAGGGTGAAGATGGCTGTGCACGATGTGTATGTTTGTGTGAGCTGCATGCATTGAGGGATAGCTCTCCATGCGTGTATGTGTAATTTTGTTGTCTCCACAGCCCACTTAGACAGCAGCTCTTCAGCTCTTGTGAATCAGCCATACAAATATCACAGAAAACCTGAACTGGACCCCTGTGGTAATGACAATGCATTTGTTAACACACACACACACACACACACACACAAACACATGAACAGAAAATCCCCACATACACTTCCTTTTCATATGCCTCATTAGTGCTAATATCGGTTCGCAGAGAGATTGGGTGGATTTATGGTCGGCCATGTGTACAGACAGCTAATCAGCAGCAGACCACAAAGGGCCCCTCTGTGGCTACAAGATAAAGATAACCATCAGACCATATACACACATGCGCACACCTGTGGCTGGAAGATAAGCACTGGCCTTTCATGAAAGAAACAACAAGTTCTGATTTACTACTTTGGATAACTGCAGCAGAATGCCTACTGATTATGCTTCAGTCATACTGTGTGTGTGAGAGTGAGAGAGCGAGGGGGGAAGATGGGCAGGCACTTGATTTGTGTACAGGCTCTGATGAAAGCAATTTGTCGCAGAGTGGCCAAACGTTTGTCAGCCGGTATCATGTGCCACATAGGGGTGCATCTATGCTGTATTGTTCCTGTGTTGTGTAAAGGTTTCGTCGCTGATTTACGGCTCTGTCCCATGGTGAAACATCCAGCGAGGGCCTTCCTGTGGCAACTGACAATGGACTGTGGATAAACGACCCACCTTCAGCCCATCGTCCTGCCTCTCTTTTACCACCGTCTCACTGTTTCGGTCTTCTTTTAAAGCTCTGCCTCCTAATTATTGCTTGTTCAGTCAAGTGATATACCGTCTGCTATCTTTCTTGCAGGGGATGCGGTAAAGGAGACATTTATTTTAGTGAACTTCAGCCCTTTTCTTTCTTAACCACGTCACCTGGATGGTGTCATATTTCTTATCATGCTTTTTTCCATCTCTTTCTGCCTTTTGTTCCTCTTTTAACATTACTTGATTTTTTTCATGCAGCTTGTCTGTTGCAACATCATTTTAGGGTGTACTCAGACCACTGTTAACAATTAACCTATTTGAATTCACTCAGCCTTGCAGAAGTATGTAGGCGCCTTGAACTTTTTCACATTTTATCTTGTTACAACCACAAATGTTACTGTATTTTATGTTAAGATTTTATGTGATACATCATCATAACTGTGAAGATCTGGAAAGTATGGAGTGCATTTGTATTGTAAGTCTTTGAGGGCATGTTTCTGCCAGTTTTACACATCTAGACACTGAAATTGGTGCCTATTCTTTGATTAGGTCCGGGCCTTGACTTGGCCTCTCTAATGCATGCTTATGCTGTGATTTTAACCACTCCACTGTAACTTTGTCCGGACAAGCTGACACCCTTACCTTGCCCTGCGAGAAGATAATCTTAGATGGGTCCACCACCCGTGGAATACTGTAACTGGTGGAAATTTAATTATTATTTACCATTTAAAAACATGACTGATACTGCATTCTATTTACTTTAAAGGTCTCAGTTTATCACATTATGAAGTAATTAAATTGGGGAATCAAATTAAAATTTTAATCAATTTTATGGTACAATCATACATCATTTTTTTAAATTACTGAATATAAAAATCATTAAATAATTCACACTGCTGCTCTGTCTCACTAAATAAACCATACGAACTGATTGGTTAACCTGCAGACCAATCACTTTTTCTACTGTAGTAGCGGAGACGATGTGATGGGAAAGATGACCATTGAGTAAAATATTTATGAATTAATTACTGACAATTTAAATAAAATATGAGCATTTCTACATTTATTTATTTCTTCAAGATAAAGATAGATATACATAGTTGATGCATGCATCTCCAGTTATATTAAAAGTTTCATATTTACAAATATTTGATCATTTTTATTTTTTCTATTGTAACATGAATTCCAGACATCCTGGGTGGTCCAAATAGTTTTAGGCTACTGCTTGTTTTTACATGTTTAGATTTCAGCTCAAAATGCCATGGGCCGAACCTTCCTTCAGCAGTTTAGGTTCTAGAGCAGTATCGACTTTTCGTTTATGACTGCTCACCTCCTGCCCAGATCCGGTGAGCAGTGGCAGTGGTCAGGACGCGCCTGACAGGAACTTCAATCTAGAGCAAGTTACTAAACAGTGCAGCCATTAATGTTTACCAGCCTCAAAATTCTCTATTGGACACAAAGATGAGAGGTCCGGCTGTAGTCTGTAGGTGACAGTGGAACTGAGGTTAGCCTGCACTTGCAGGTGTGTTCCTCAGTTGACAGACATGGTTCTGTTTCTTTTATATCAGGTGCCTGATCCAGAGTGGAGGGACAGATTTAGGCTACACATCTTCCTCTCTCTGCCTGTAGCAAACTAAGCACCTTATACTTTAATGGAGTGGCTTATTGACCTCAAAGTTAGGAGTAGTGTCAGCTGCCAAACCATTTTTGTGTTTGAAATGGGAATGAGGATTGGGGGTCCCCACTACTGCAAGGACAATTAGGAAGAAATCTTTTTTTTTTTTTTAAAAAGGTCTCTGTATATTGAAAAAAATATTCTTGAACAAAATTTGATGGTTAGATGGCCAGGTTATGGGTCCCTAACTCTACAATGCCTCGCATTAGCAGCTGTGGCTATGGCAGTATGTGTATGGTCTCTGTACTACTGAAAGGTGAACCTCCACCTGGTTTAATCTCTTTTGCTGCCTCTGACAGGTTTTCTTTCTGGATTGACCTGCTTTTAGCTCCATCCATCTTCTCATTAGCTTTGACCCTGTCCCTTCTAAAGATGGCAAACCTTACAGCATGATGCTGCCAACACTATGTTTCTCAGTGGGGATGGGGACAATGTTGAGCCCGCTGGCTGGAAAGTTTAAGTTTGGTCACATTTGAACAGAGCATCTTCTTCCACATGTTAGCTGTGTCCTCTACGTGGCTTATGGTGAACTGCATACATTACTTCTTATGGCTTTCTTTCAATACAGCCTTTTTTCTTGCCACTTTGACACAATGGTTAGGTTTGTGGTTTCTAATAGTTGTTTGTCAATAGACTCTCTCTAGTTCTACTCCCATCAGAGTTGTGGATCTCTATAGGTCCTCCAAAGTTACGGTGGACCTCCTGATTATCTTGTTAATATTCTCTTTCCCCAGCACTACGACTTTAGGTAAATAATAATATCATGGTTGCAATTGTGCCATACTGTCATGGACTGACGACCTGTCCAGAATGTACCCCGCCTCCTGCCCCCATAGACTGCTGGAGATAGGCACCAGCTTCCCACTATGGAAGAAGCAGTAGAAAATGACTGACTGACTGACAATTGTGCCATAATCTGGTGACTGAACAGTGCTCCATGAGATGATCAAAGCTCGGAATCCTGTTTATAAGGTCCCCGACCTGTTTGCTATGATCCTTGTTTTTTTTTTAACCAGTGATTTTACCTTAGTGGTATTATTTTCTAGTTCATGTCAGCACTTTATAAGAGTATTATTCATCATAATGACTTAAATATTTTGCAGAGCGACTTTAATCCTTGCCTTTTGTTCTGTCAGTCTTGCCATGTAACTTTCCGCCTTGTTCACTGATCGTTTTTCTCTCACTTCCTTCTCTTCTGCCTCTCTCTCCAGGCTGAGGCCATAGATCTCTCTAACAGGCACTATCTACAGCCTTAAGCCCTAATGAGGCATCATAAGGCGAACAGTTTGCAGTTGCACCGTGCTCTTCTTTTATTTGCCAATCCATATCTCTTCCTCTCTTCCCCCCTCCCTACTGCCCTCTCCTCGTCTCTCAATTGCTCTATCAGTCTGCCCTGCTCACCATATCTCTCCCTCTCTGTCTCTACCCTGCACTTCTTACTTCCATCTCCTCTTCGGTTTTCACCCTCTCTCTCTCATGCTTCCCGCCATTGTGTTTTATCTCCCTTCTCATTCACCCATTGAGCTCTCCTCTGTCATGGTGGCTTGAATCATATCTGGCCGTCTACATATGCTAAAGCCTGTGTAATTACAGCAGCTCTTAAATAAAGACACGCTCCTAAAGCTGTCGGCTGGAATCACAGCCAAACAAGGCAGGAGGGGCCTCCCAGCAGCAACAAAGCTGTCATAGATCGCTATAGATTTATCACCAGCATGAATAAGAGGAGAGGAAGGGAGGGAGGGATGAGGAGGAAAAAATATTTTGCACATGCTGTTGCAGATACAGAGGAGTGTAAGATTTAAATTTCTGTGACCTTTCATCAGGGGAAAATGTTGGAAAAAAGATGTCAGATGATAAGGAAATAAATGAATAGAAAGAGGAAACATTTATACAACATTTTTTTAACAAATAGAAATATTAACAACAAACTGTGAGCCAGCTGGTTTATGTGCAGAGTTGGTCTCTGCATGAATAGCTCATTCTTCTGCATTAATTACCCATTTTTATGTTTTCATATATAAACAAAATTTCATAAACTACAGACTGTGTTTTAAAGCATCGGAAATAGGTGTAGAACATACCTGTCTCGAAATATGTTTCTGTTGTAATGCTTGTTGCAACCTAAAGGGATCCCAATGTTAAAAAAGAATATTAAAAATGCTATTTGTTTAAAGAAACTGTTCAGTTCATAATTATCCAGTATAAGTCTAATTAATCTAAGTTTGTTATATTTTGATGTAGTCAATTATTGTTTTCTTTTGTTAGGGAGTGTAATAGCCCTTTAATTTAGCGACAAATAAGAATCTACAAGGCAGATACAAACTTTAGTGTGTGATCTATTTTTTTTATTTTTTTAAATTTATTTTAGTTATGGGGTGCGAATGGTGTAGCTTTTTTAGTCATTGATTTCACCCTGGGCGTTGAGTCACATTATCTGGGTCAAAAACTGTCATTAATGAACCGTACTGACCTTCTGAATTACAGGTCAGTACATTACTGCTTGCTATGGGTGCACACAACACATGTACATAACTAGTAAATAGATAGACATATCATGTGATGTGAACTGAACCAGAGTCCATAAGGCCATTAATTCATTTAGGTCAATTATCCATGATGAGCAAGATTCTACCCTCCAACGTTTTTAGAGCAAATCTCCCCTCACACTGTCAGGCAACATGACCCACTGTACTGTTTGCCTTGGCTTCCAGAACAGGACACACAAGAAAAAAGAAAAGACCACTGTTGAAGTAAATCCTTATATTTTAGTATTTTAAAAACATGTGTTGTCATACACGGACACACCAAGCGACCTTCATGATAAAATACTGTGTGGTTCATCAGTCCTAAAACCTCTACTGCAATTCTTAATAACATGTTTTGGGAGGGTTTCCATTCCCTTAAAATAAAGACATCTATTGAGGCCTACCAGAAAATAGCATTTAGGGATGAATTTCAAGTACTTGGCTTCAGAATATCATTTGTCCTTCAGTCCTTGAACCTAGACTGAAAGCATCTAAAGGAAAGATCAACATAATGGAGTTCAGATTTGCGTGTTTGGCTTAGTTGAATGGTTTTCTCCTCAATTTTTCCACACTAGGTTTCCTAGGTGTTTTTTTGTTCTTTTTAACAAACCTGTCCATATTATTATACGTCTTTGTTTTCTCTCATCCTTCCTACTACCTTTTCACTTTTCTTCCTTCTTGACTGGTGTGATTCATCATTGCTGCGGTGGTTCAGATTGATCAGCCTCTGAAGGCAGAGATGCTTGTGCTGCTGATGTTGCAGTAACTCCCGTTGAATAGCGATCAGTGTGTGTGTGCCTCTGTGGGTGTAAGTGTGAGACCGACATGGGGGAAAAGTGAAGGGGACATTTTTTAAAATGTATTAATCGTCGTGGTAACAGCGGATGAAAGTGGCTGCGACAGGCCCATCTTTTGAGAGAGATAAACCATATGTGACACATATCCAAACATTCCGGCACACACACTAGGCTGCATTCTAATATCCCAGGGGTTCAGCCTTAGTGCACTACACTGTGGCATCAGCAACCATCCACACACCTGCAGACAAGCACATTCTACCTAAGGGGAAACACAAGGCAATTTACCACTAATCACTAGATTCCCAAACTTTGCATTTGTCTGGATTTTCTATGATTAATAGCTTTCCACAGTAAACTTTATCTCTTGGAAAACTGCATTTGAGTCTCTGTCTGTGTGTTTAGAGGTAAGTGCAGCACAGCATAAGCCATCTTAAACCAGTCTTTATTAGTTTGAGGAGAGAAAGTTAGATTAGATGCAAGATGGTGCCTTCTGTATTTCCACATCTCTTCCAGCTCTTTCCTTTTTCTTCTGTTTGATCTTTGTGTTTGGAGCTCTATTCAGCAGATGTAGGATGCAAAGAGGTAGCATAAAATAAAAGAAGGAAGGACACATGTGATAGCTTTTTCTCTACTGTGCCCATCATCCAGTTACTTTCTACATTGAAAAAAGCTCAATGCACCAATCGAGCTTTTCTGGACCAACATCATTTTCTGAGTTTCTTTAAGGTCTGACCTGCTACTTCCTATATGCTTAAATTAGAAATAAAGGTTCAGGAGGTTTTTTGATATAGTATATTCTTAATCTAACTTTTCCCCATTTACGTATCAAATAATATACTCTTAACCTTTAACCAATTTCTAATCATTTCAAGAACAAATTACATGCTTTTAGTTTGTGCCTTATTGACCAACCTGGGATTCCAGATTTCTTAACAAATAGCATTATTTAGCTCCTTAAAGTGATTTACAAACCAGGTACCCACTTTTAGCTAACTGCAATGTGCAGCCAAATGTTTCTCACTGCACTTACTATGTAGCAACATACTCCACATTGACTGAACTTGCAAATAAGCATTAGAAAACTCATTCAGTGTGCAACTGAAAGCACTGTTTTCCATTTTTGTGTTTTTATCAGTCTTGCCGCCTTTGATAGATTAGCACCCTGGGTGGTTTGCCATCTTGTCCAAATCAAAACTGTTACTATTTACTGAACCAATGTATTGAACTGATGTCATTCATTATGTATATACATGTAGATCAAATTGGAAGTTCTCAGTCTTTAATGTTTGACCTGCTAATCACCAGTTTAGAGATGACCATGTGAAAATTGTCCAAGTCTGGATTTGTTTGGTGCATCTTTATTACAATAAACTAAGCTCAGAAATTCCAATCATTTTTAAAAAGCAGTCTGTGACAAAATAGATGTTGCAGTCAAGAGGAAACTTTCAAAAAATTGATCTCAGATCAAATTTGGATGACTTTTTACAAAGCAAACACATCAGAAATCAGTTGAATTATTTTACATTTTGGTGTCGACCTGATCGTGTGTGGTCAAACTTTGTGCAAGACTGGAGGAGGGGGAGATGAGAGCAAAGAAGGTGGAGGACGAAGGGATGAAGGCAACAGAGGAGAGGAAGCTGAGAAACTGGCTAGTGCTGGAGGAGAGGTGACAAGGCTTTGGGGACAGACAGAGGCATGAATAATTTATCAACACTTCTGATGGACAGATTAGGGGGAAAAATGAACAGAGATGAAGCAAGAGAAAGAGAGAGTTGGAGGTGGGGGGGGGTGAGAGGAAGAGAGATTGAAAGCAGAGGAAGGGGAGGAATAAAATGACAAACAGAAGAAAGAAAGAGAAGAAGAAAGCAAGTGAAGGGTGGAGGGGCCACACACTGGAGCTCTTTGATCCTAACAAACCCCTCTCACCCTGACACCACCATGCCATCTGTGGCCCGCCCTGTGTGAGTGTAAGTGTGTTTGTTTGTGTGTGAGAGAGCGCAATAGAGGACACAGTGACAAAGGAACAAGGAGACAAAAACAGCAATGGATAAGACATGCTTATTGTGGTCCTACGTTGGACATACAATTTTGTCAGAAATTCTAAGACATGCTCTTTATGGTGAAACAGTATGGTTCTCAAACTGTGGTAGTGGTGGTGAAATGCCATTGGTGATTCTTGGACTGCCTGTGGTGTTGGTGCAAATTTTTTAATTTTGAAAGGTAAATACAAGCAAATTATCGGTAATGAAGTGAACAACTATAAGCCCGATACAGGAGTTGGTTGCCAGTTATGCTCAGTTCCATTTATCTATCATTTATGCAGAACAACA
The DNA here is from genome assembly GCF_021462225.1 of Girardinichthys multiradiatus. Lineage (NCBI taxonomy): Eukaryota > Metazoa > Chordata > Actinopteri > Cyprinodontiformes > Goodeidae > Girardinichthys > Girardinichthys multiradiatus. The sequence continues at coordinate 13,850,170 of NC_061799.1, forward strand.
ATACACAATATTGGGTTTACAAGAACAGGACAAGCACAGTTCAGCAAAATTTCTGGAAATAGTAACTCCCCATTAACTTAGGTTTTCACCAACAGAGCAAATGTTTTACGAAACTCAAACTATGTTTTAAATAATGTAAATAAGTATAGAATGTTCTAGTCTGGGTTAGGTTAATTTCTGAGCAATTAATGGTAAATGTTTGTTTTCCTTTCACAAATATCATACATGACCCACTAAACTGTGTGTTCTAATATTAAATTATGAACAGGACTGGTATACAGATCTCAATTGTTCCTGACTCCTGGTGTTATGTCTATCTTGGTATTAAACACAGAACACCTGTTTTTCATAGTTATATTTAACATCATCATCGCCACAAATCTGTTGCTCCTCTTCGCCTGCTTCGACTTTCACATGTTCTTTTTGCCCTCTCTCATTCTCTCTTCCTCACCCAGCATCCAGGTGCACCTGCCTTTCATTACAGTAGCCAGCACTTTTCAGATTATACCGCTCACAGAGTATGCATTGTGTGTGTGTGTGTGTGTGTGTGCATTCTTCAGCAGCAGGGTCAGCATGTTGCCTGTCGACATTACACCACCGCAACCCTACTGCGTCGAAGACTTTGTCTCGCAGCACACTAAGCTCGGACACACGCTAAATGTCCTCACCAGCTGCCCTCAGTGACCAGCCATTATCAAAGAATTTACACGGTGCTGCCGTGTCGGGTCGTGAGACACATGACCTGATGTCGAGCTCAAATACACACTCATACAAACTTTATGTTTTTATGATACCCTCTGACAAAGTCAGTGATGCTTTCTCAGATTTGAGCTTTTTATTCCTGTTGTCTGAAACTCAAAGGTTAGCATGTTTACAGTGGAACCAATCTAAAGCTTTTTATTTACACTTCCCAGAATAACTGTGTATGTGTATCTATATTGTAAAAACGTCAGAGACAAATAACAGTGTTTTATGCAGTTGCCCCCACCCTTGAACACTGTCTAAGCATCTTTAGGTTCATTCTGTTGGGTCTGCAATTAAATGGATAGTCCTAGAGGCTGAAGCTAATGACCAAAGCAGAAGTCTGCTGTCTTAAAACAATTCCAATGTCCAAAACGTTATAGTTGTTAATGTGAGCGCTATTTTATGAAGATTTAAACATGTTTTAACTGGGTGGTAATTTACAGGAAATCCAATGATAACTTACACAGGAAATAGAGGTAGGAAACGCCGCACCACTAATAATCTTCCAATGTGAAACACACAGAATAACTCACTGATATAAAGGTGTGTTAATGCATACACAAATGCAAAAAAAAAAAAAAATAAAACACATTCTGAAAAGATTTACGTGAAAAAATATGACATATTTGAGACTGGAGTTGTTTTAAGGTGTTAGAATTCGGTTTTAGTTTTGACCCCTCTCTGACTATCCATTAGCTCAGCCTCTGGGATCAGCTCATCTGTATTTATACTAAATTAATATGCAGACAGAGTTATCTGGTGCAGGTCGATTGTTATTAATAAATCCTTTTACCCTTTTAATAGAACCTTTTCAAACTTCGCTTTGAAAAGTTTTCATTTACCAATCCAGAATAACTGTGTAACGTAAGTGCTACATTACAAAAGAGTCAGAGAAATAAGCTTTGTTCAGTTTTGTGACTTCTTTGGATACATTCCTTTGGGTGTGCAGTTACAAACTTTACTGTTTGAGTCTCTCAATTGCAAACAAATGTTTGCAATATATATATGTTTTTATTTTGTCTCATGCTAAAATCAAAGAAAATTTGTTCAACCTACCCTATAATGCACACAAAAGTATCATCCCCTACCAGTAACTGTTTTTTACCCTGAAGTCACAGTTTGGATACATATAGAAAGATGCAGTGGTGAACACTCTCTTCAGTAAGATTTGAGAGCTTTATTGTCATCTCCTCATTTGGCTTTAACTCATGACCCAGCCTGGGCACGACAATGCTCCGACAATTATGCGAAAGTACACATATGGCCCCGAACAGTCTGCAGAGTCTGCATAGCGCCGATCGGTGCCGTCCCACAGGTCATTAGGCTCCTTCATGGGGAAACAAGGCAGATCTAACAAGTGCACGGCGAGGTTTAATATGCTGTTAGTGTGAAGATAAGAGGAGAACTCGTCTCTGTGGCATGCTCCGTTTGTTACTTTCTCGCCCACAGATGCTTTCTTATTTTTTCATCTTAAGGGAAAAGAGTGTGTAACACACAGGAAATAGAGCGAGGCAGATGAAAACCCCAAAGATGAGCAAACTAGATCAGAAAGTGCTTTAAAATCTCTGGATTTAAAAAAACCAGAGTTGGAGTCAAGAATTAACGAAGTAAAAAACATTTAATTTGTTAGAAGCAGGTAGAAATAATGCCTTTTTGCTTATGACGAAGGAAGTTATAAGAAAAGAGACTGTGTTAAGCACTCACACAAACACACACACACCAACACACACCCTCCCCTGTTGGGTGTAGAGGAGAATCAATATGTCTTTGAATGAGGGTCAGAAGGGTTGTCTGCCCAGGGAGAGCTGACAGATTTGCTCTCTTTTGCTCTGCTAAGCCCCTGCCTACTTCTAACACCCCCTGACACACACATATACACACACATCCACACACACCAATACAGATGGAGCTTCACTCAGACATGTAGAAGAAACACGCATACACAGCTCAAAGAAGGAGGAAACACATACATCAATGTGATGCATTTCCAAAAGGACAGAATTCCAAAAATTTTTGCCACAGGGATGTCATATTAGACGTTCCACATCGAAATCTGGATTTCTGTGCTATATGTGCATATGTGTGTGTGTGTGTGTCTGGTGTGTGTGTGTATGTGTGTGTGTGTGTGTCTGCAGGCCAGTTCTTAACAGCAAAATGTAATCTCAAGCACTTTGGCACTTTGGGCAAGTGTTGAATAGTCAGAATTTAAGCCAGACTGTGTTTATGTTGCAATGACAGGAATCTTACCAGTCCTTTTACCACAAAATTTGAAGAACATAAGATAGATGTGGGGTCCAAAGTCACAAAAAGTAATCTGATTAGTACTACAGTATAGAACTAGGATCTATATGAAATAAAATGAACTTTTGTGTGATTCTTTGTACTAACTAAAACACCTTAAGGCCTTAATGTAATATCCGTCACTTCCTTTCTCACACGTCTCTTTGGACCAAAACGGTTGACACCTCTTAAATATTAATATTAAGCTCATGTTTTATTACTAAGAAGGATATATTTCTCTTTACATTGAACCATGCTGCAAAGTCTTGCATAACTTTCTCAACATTTCAAAAGATTGAAGCTGAATTGAAAAATTCATTTGAAAATCATTTTAAATGTTTGTCTTCGCTGTATAACAATTTCTGTCTTATTTGACCTTGTTTTAGACACAAATCTTAGCAGGATTATTTAGCATTACAGTATACACTTCAGTTAGTGGTGTCTCTCAGGGATCTGTCTTAGGACCAGTTTTATTCATCCTATTTATTAATGATATTTATATCTCCACAAACAAATATAAAACTTTACGCTGGTGATGCAGTAATGCTCAGCATCTACAACCAAAGTGGCTAACACTCAGCTGCAATTTGATGTTATTATTGCACACTCAAATTTATGAGACTTAAAATTTTTAACTCAGAGAAAACAATACTCATGTTCTCAAATTGAAAATCTTCACATGATCTGCTGTCAACTAAACATTAAAAATCTTTCTTTCTACTTAAGGATACCCTATCTTTCACATCTTACATTCAAATTTTGAAGAAAAAGCTACATTTTAAAGTCCTGTTCGATGTTTGTAGTTGTAGATGCTTAGCTATTATTGAATTTGTTAGAAAACACTAATCATGTACATGTATATCTGTGGTTTATTGTAATATGTGCAACTCTAGTAAAATTATCAAGAAATCCTTTTCTTAATAATTTAAACTTAACTACACTTTATTAAATGAAACAAATACTAAAATATTAATATCATTCCTGCTATGCAATCAGATGTGGGTAATTACAAAATCTTAGCAAAGCACCCAATACGAACTGGAAAAGTATTTAAAATTAAAAGAATCCTGTTGGGTAATAAAATAATTATACCCATATATATATATACACTGTACATATACTGTATATTTAATCTTTATTGTGTCTCTTTTCCCTGTTCCCAAGTAATGCATGTTTTACATATCTGTTCAACCACTGCCAATCTATCCACAGCCAAACCTGACAGAAGGAGTCGAGCCAAAGAATGAACGTGTGCTGCTCTTTGATAAGTACCGGGTGTGTCTGTGTGGGTACGTGCACCTCCGTCCTGTGTCGTTAACACACCGGAGCAGCAATTAGTAATCACTCATGGAGCTAATGACATCAATCAATGAGCTTTTAAAACCAGCCATTTGATAATTACAACCATCAATGGTCACCCATGAATTCATTATAGCACAATCTGCAATAGCGCAATACTCTCTTTCTGCATCCTTATTCCTTCAATATGTCAGGGTCTGTCTCTTAGATTTAGCTTTCCTTAAGATTGTTTTGGTAAGTAGTTTATTTACTTGAGATTTTCTTTTCAGCCAAGTAAGTTTAATCAATTCTTTGACAACCCATTGACATAGTATGACATTCTTTAATAGCAAAAGGAAATGGGCTTTCAGCATTTTTGACAGAAATACAGTGATTATATTGGAATTACAGAAACAGTGTTCCCACTGGATTTGGGTTTTACACTTGTGTAAAAATGCACAAAGCAAGTCGAACAGAAAACAATTTAGAAGAAATCGCTGCGATAGAAACTAGGGTTATTGTAAATCACTGTGCCCCTTTTTAATCTTTGAGAGAACAGGATTTAAACTGAAACAAATGATAAAGAGAATTATTTTCTTTCTCCCTTTATTTTACGACTGATTTTCATGGTTTTGGTATAAAGTCTCTCTGAACTGTATTTAGAAATCAACTTCAAACAAAAAGTTGAATTGAATTGTAGCCAAGAAATTAGAATTTTAAATGAAAAATCCATCAGAAAAGCGATCAATGTAAGCATTTTCTGTTCAAGTAATTCTGGAAAACGATACATATCCCATAATTCCTAGTTTATTTCTTGGATTGCTTGGTATTAAATAAAAACAAAGATGACTGGTGCCTAAGAAAGTAATTGGTTGCTCTGGACTTTATTTAGTTTTCAGAGAAAAAAGGGAGTTTAACACAAATGCATGTCATATATTTTCAGAATTTAATAGTAATATGCATCCTTTTCACAATAGTACCTTCATTTGTATTGGTCTATTGTATAAAAATCCTAATAAAACTATGCAGCTTGCTGTTGTAACATGAAAAAAATGTAACTTCAATTGTGAATACTTTTCCAAAGCACTGTAAAAAATGTATCCAGAATCAAGAAAACAGAAACAGAAAAACAGAAGCAGAAAGTGTCTGAAGCTATTTCAGCCAGATTGTTTTAGTAACCTTGACCCTAAATAAATAAAAATGAGGTGTCCTGTAGGTCCTGCTGACAACTCCATGATTGGAATATGAGCTAACTTACAGATCATATGGTAGCACCAATGTGTGTTTGTGCAGCTTGTACTGTGTGCAGGCTTGCGTATGCTCATTGCTGTGTGTGCATGTGGCACGGATGCACAATAACCAGGCAGGCGCGAATCAATAGGTGCCTGCTGACAGATGGATTAGCACGGTAAACAGATGATACACACACCGCTAAATTATTCATCTGCTGAACAGTGGGCTGGGTTTCCACACACACCAAGCGACGAGGGAGAGACGGGTGTGAGTAAGTGTGGATGAGTATTTGGAAAAGAAGAAAAAATCTTTGTCTCTTTACCTAAAAGATTTCCTGCTTGCATGGGACTCGCGACACCTGGAGTTATAACAGAATACACGTCCGCTCCACTTAGCAACTCAAAGGCGAAAGGCAGCACCACAACCCGTGCACACACAGACCCACTCTAATGCCTTCTAGATATGCGCCAGCACCACGGGGTCAAACTGAAGTGTCCTGGGAGGTGTTTGAGATAGCAGAAACACATTTGCGCAAACATCAACACACTCATCCTTGGTGTCTCTGCGTATTTTCTGAAGTGCAGTCAAATCCGTGACTATCAACTGTTTATGCCTTTCAGAAAGTACAATGCACGTGCAGGACTGTGGTTAAACCTGATCATGAGGAAGATATGCAACATTATGTCTAACGCTGAATGAAAATCAGGGAATGTTTTCATTGTTTAGGTCCATGCTATCTAAAATTAGCTCATATAATTTCAAAAGTGTGCATTGTAAGAGAATGGTGTTAGGAAACCAGGGCCCAGTGCTTCATAAACCTTTAAGTCCCTGTAGAAAGCCATTTCTACATCCACTATTGAGTAGTATAGAGTTGATGCAAATCATATGAGGATGCACACTCACATGCACACTCTGGTATGCATATAAAACACCCATTATTGATTTGTTTCACCTTTCCAAGGGACTTAGGATATTTTTTTTCAGGGGATGAAAACCTTCATTCCTTTGGGTGAGCTGCAGCTTTTTGAATCAGGAATGTGATCACAGCAAATAAACAGCCTAAGAACAAAAACTTGTTTGTTAAAAACTCTTAGTCAAATAAAACAGCTACTTAAATCTGTCTTTTCTTTATTTGATCAATTTTTTACACAAAAAAGCTAAAAGTGTTTCAGCTGCTTGGATGAAAAGTAAGGTTTGGGTCCCTGTGCCAAGTAATGTATCAGTCCAGCTTTGTAAAGTAACATTGTGTTAGGAATCTCTAACCCGCAACACATCCTCTTGACATCAACACACAAACCGTTGGTTCGCATCACGGCCGCCATCAGTGGGATCCAATCAGATTTGATGAATAATTCAATATTAAAGAGGCTGTAACCAAGACTGAAAGTGGGGGGGGGACAGGCCTGCTGTTTGTGTGTGTGAAAGTGAGAGAAGTGGAAGGGGCGGCTGTCACACTAGACTGCATCCACAAACTGGCTGCAGATTAGATTACTGAGGAGAGGAAAGAAGTGGGGAGGAGGGGGTTGGCTAGGAGGGAGAAGAAGGAGATGAGGACAGAATAGATGGATAGTGGGAGGGGTGAGAGAAAGAAAAAGAAAGAATTTAGGGAAAGCAGAGAATGAGGAGAAGAGGAATTTCTTAACATATCTGGATCAAGGTGGTGTCTGTTTCCCAGAGCTTTCCTGAGAGTTAAGCACACCTAAACTTCTACTCCTGTATGATTTACCGTACTTGAGTAGTCACATCCCCTGAACATGTTGTCACATTTCAACCACAAACCTAGCAAGACATGGCCATCCAACTAAACTGACAGACAGGCAAGGGGAGCATTAATCAGAAAACAAAGCCAAGGGGCCTTAACTTTAGAGGAGCTGTGTAGATCCACAGCTCAGGAGGATGAATTAGTTGAAAGGACAAATCCTAATGGGACACTCCACAAATGTGGCTTTGCTGAAATGTTTGCAAGAAAAAAGAAAAACAAGCTCCCGACACAGCAGACAACACTGCACTATTCCCTAAAACAACATCCCCACAGTGAAACCACATTGTATTGTTCCAATGGGTATGAAGTTTTAAATTAATTAGCATCTTTATCTAAAATCTAAGCCAGAAATTACTGCAGTGTTTCTGACTTTCCAAAGCAGAGCACAGTTGTTTCAGCTGTAAATTTTCAAAGCTCATCAGATGCACTGAATGCATGTTTGTATTTCTACCCAAATGTTCAGAAAGTTTATTAAACCACCTTTTAATAGTGCAATATTATTTTGGAACCTGTAAGCTAAGAGATCACGCAGTGAAAGACAGCATACCTTCAACGTAAGTTCAGGGTTCAGTCATCAAACATTGTGTATTTCTCTTTGTGTGTGTGTGTGTGTGTGTGTGTGTGTGTGTGTGTGTGTGGGTGGGTGGGTTGGTGGTTGGGTCTATGTATGCATACACATATTAAAAGTTAAATGTGTGTTGTGTTGCCAGGTGTGCTGGAGTTGTATGAGACTCAGTGGAGTTTTTACGTGGGGCCTCTTTATTGGCCGAAGCTGACATCACCATGGGGAACAAAGTGGAATCCTGGAACCTGGGATGCTATGCATTTCTGTCTGGTTGTGTGTGTGTGTTTGTGTTCATGTCTGTGTGCTTGCGTGCGTGTGTGCATGAAACAGGAAGAGCAAAATTTACATCCTGTCCTTTGTGTGCTCTGCCTGATTTTTATATGTTTCGTAAAAATTCCTCAAACGACTAAAACAGCAGCGGAAACAAGTGGATATTATGTTACAGGGTCAGCAAGTGAGTTGGCAAATTAAAATCTAATGATACAAAGAGGAACTTTTGTACATTTTATGATGATACATTTGTTTTTCTGATCGACCAATACAAAGTAGACCACAATTTTGGAGTGGAAGGACAACAATAGTGTTGAACATTTTTACAAATAAGGAAAAATACCAGCATCTGTGTAAACCAATTTTCAAGTTTTCAGCAATTTTCAATTGGATTTGGGTAAAGGGTTTGAGTGGACCTTCCAATCACAGGAATGTGCCTAGATCTAAACTATTCTATTAAAGCTCTGGCTGTATGTTTAGGGCCGTTGAACTTCTACCCCAGTCTCAACTCTTTTGCAGTCTCTAACTGGTTTTCTTTCACCATTGCCCTGTATTTAGCTTCATCAATTTCCTTATCCACTCCAATCAATTCTCCTTTTCCTGCTGAAGAAACACATCCCAACAGCATGATGCTGCCACGACCATGTTTTGCTCTAGGGATAGATTGTTCTTGCCGGCATTTCAGTTTAGGCTGCCAGTCTTGTCTTTTGAGGTTTACAATTGTGCCATACTCTTACAATTGTTTTAGGATGGATTACAGTGCTCTGTCAGGATCAGATTAAAGGGGGTTAAATACAGGTATACATGCCACTCTTTTTAAAGGTTTATTTGTAAAAAAAAAAAAACTTTGGAAACCATGTATCCAACTCCTTCCACTTCAGAATTTTCACTACTTTGTTTAGGGCTGTCACACAAAATCTCAGTAAGATACACAGATGTGTGTGGTTGTCATTCACCAAAATGTAAGAGGGAAAACAAAAACTATATGAACATTTTTGCAATGAACTGTAGGTGAAATTGAACTGGGGGGGCATTTCATCTAATTTGCTCTCCTACATGTGCCTTTAAATGTCCTGCAAGACATTTGTGTAACCTCCTTCACAAGCATACACACACACACACACACACACACACACACACACAGTTCACAAGTCCAAATGGTGTGGCTCAGCTAACAAAAGGATCAACAGGAAGCAGCTAATCCTTGATCTGGGCGGCGTCGCAAGAATGACCACAAGACTCACACTGAATGACACACCTATATGCAAACATAGAATCCAGAAGATTGCTGCATGCTTCCTACAATACAGAGTGAAATGTTTAAACTCAAACCATTTTTGAAAAAGTTTCAGTGCAGGATGGTAGCAACGCTCACCCTTTGGACTGTATGTGGATTGAGTGCACAGAGACTGGTGCTGACATAAAATCATACAGCAGAGAAGCTGCTAGAGGGGCAGCAGGGCACATGCATGGGTGTAAACAAAGCCACCACGAGTAGGACAGTCTCCAGCATGCATGCCTGTGTGTGTGTATGTGTGTGTGTATGAGTGGGGGGTGTGACTGTGTGTGTGGTACGCCTTGGAGACTGACAGGGAGGCAACATGAGAGGGACAAGCCTTTTAACATCTGGCTAAGCACTGACAGGAAGACACACACACACTGGGGAGCAGGCAGGCAGGTCCCAGTCCTAATTATTAGAACACTCTTACTTAACTTAACCCTGCCACCAGACCGTGACAGGCAGAGAGATGGAGGGGGAAGAGAGAAGGGCAGATTTCTGTGAGGACAAGCAGAGGGATGAGTGTTTCTGTCTCCTTGGCTGGTTTTAAACTCAGACAGAAATGGAAATAACTGAAAGGGATATGAAATTGAACCATAAATAAAAGACAGAACTTAATAGAAAAAAAGGCCACCTGCTTAGTCCTAAAACAGAATCTGACTGACAGGTGGGAATGCGGGTGCAGAAATCTCACCACTTAAACTAAAGATGGACAAAGAAAAGGAAAGTCTTTTTTTTTTTCTTCGCTGTGACGTTTTTTAGCAGCGGAATTTGTGCAACTATTCAGGAGGAAACAACATGCCTGACATTTGCTCTGTTTAAGGAACAGAAGAAAAGAGCAGAGGAGGATAAAAAGAAGGCCTCTCGCTGTGTGTTTTAACAGCTGCATGTCTGACGTTCGAACTGTTTTTCTACCATTGGGAATACAAAAATAAAATTTGAAATCTGACTAGATGTAAAATGAAGCTCTGATTTCTTGCCAAGTGATTGAACCCCGATCCTTTTATTTTTAAAAATAAGTGTAAATTTTCTGCTTTCAGTTAAAGCAGGCAGGTGAGATCTGTATTTTCGCTTAGTAACTTTCAATCTTCCCACTATCCGCCCTATCATTCCTTCCAAAACCTTTCATTTTTTTCCTTTTGACTTTAATCTTTTCTTTTAACTCATCCCACCATTCCCTTGCTGATGCAATCCTCCCCTCAATCTGTGCCTCAATAGTTTCTGCTTTCTTTCTTTTCTTGCCAAAATAATTTACTTTCCTTCTCTCATTTCTACAGCCACCGGTAGAGCCTTTTTTGGAGGATTTGTTTCTTATCTCTCTCGCTTCATCTTGATTCTGCTTCTATCAAACGTAAAATGTAAGTTCAAGAAGGACTCTGGGTCACTTCATCACAAATTTAAACCCTCATTTCACACCCACCCATTGCCTTTTTGCCTTTCCCTGCTTATGATTTGTACCTGTAAATAAATCATTATGTACCTATCTACTTAAACCATTGTGAATCAGTTTATTTCTCTCTGTAGTTGGATATTTTCATGAATCATGGTGCTAAATAGGGATAAAATGTTCAAATCTCCAATGTTTTTTAATTTCCTTGTATATAATTTTCTGAACACTTAGAATTACACCCAATTTGCATTTATTGTTGTTGTGATGCCCCTCTTCTACCTATAGAACCTGTTTTGACCCCTGATCAAACCCATAATAAATAAAAGTGACCTTCAGAAAATGTCAAAGCGGTGAAATGACCAACACTTCACATGAAGTTAATGACTTAAAGGAAAGAATGAAAAACAACATTGAGAAAAAAATGAAAATCGACAAGGAAAGGGGAAAAAAGGAAAGTAGACTCAACTTAGCATTTAGGGTCAGGTTCAGCATCCTTCTCAAAGTCTTGTAAATCTGCAGAGCCGAGACAATGTCAACAAATAGACTACAGCTGTTGCACTTGCACTGGGAGGTGCTTGTGCATACGAGAAGAGGTGGATGGTGGAAGTGAGGAAGGAAAGAAGGAGGCATAGAGACAAGAAAGAGGCTGGAGAAAACAAACACGATTTAAAGTGCTGATACCATTGAACACACACACAAAAACGTCCCACTGACACCTCATCCAACACCAGCAAATCCCCTCAACAAACAAACAAGTACACCACAAGGGTGAATTGTTCAATTTGTCAGGATTCCCATTATTTCCTGTCTTATATCCCATAATTCCATTCCTTCTTTTAGTTCCCAGCTTTTGAATTCATTTGTTCTCATGCTAAAACCTAAGCAATCTGTATACAGTAAATGCTAACAGCTTTTACAATAATATGACATGCACAGTCCTCTTAAGGCATGATGGGGCCTTTATGTGCAGGTTTAGCGGCTGACAGGTTAGCGGGTTTAGTTAACAGCCAACGTGCCTGTTGGTGCGGTGGGGGGATTTAGGAGGGCTTAGTATTGAGAAGGCCACTGTTGCCTGGAGTGGCAGCAGACTCAACAGAATTTAACGCAAAGCGGTGAGGATTGCAGGGTTTTTGAGATTTTTAATGCTTTTGTTCTAATGTGAGTAGATAGTCAAGCGCGGATCACATTTACACTTATGGACTTGAATGAGAGATGTGATCAGATTGAAATTGGATGAAAATGATTAAAAGAAGATGCCTTTGACCCTAAATGTGCAATTGAAAACATCAGGGTAAAGATTTGATCTGCAGAGGAACTGTGAAGGCAAATATTTGACACCTGTTTTTTTTTGTTTTTTTTTGTTGGTGCATGAGATATGTGCTTAGAACATACTATATTCGACCAACAGAAGGCGAAATCCCTGGTATCCTGGATTTGACTATTATAATCCAGTTCTAAAATATTGCCATTTACCAAAAATAACCAGACATTTTGACAGCTGAACAGATACTGCAGTCTGTGCCAAAGGGTTCATATGCCTTTGGTCACCTTACAAGCACGAACTGTGATGCATTTTGTTGGGATTTTACCTCAAAGGTGTAACAAATTATGACATGACAAGGAAAGTAATTTTACAAATAAAACTCCAAAAGTGTGGTATGCATTTATAGTCTGCCCACTTTATGCTGATCCCCCTAAATAAAATCCTATTGCCCACCGAAATGACCTCTTTAATAAAAAGAGTCCAATTCTGGGTAATTAAATTTTGATATAAATCCAATTGATCTTTGAAAGCCAGAGGTTTGTTAGGGAACGTTAGTGAACAACTAGGGAACACAGCAGACTGGTCAGGTATACATTTGTAGAGAAGCATTCTTTTATATTTATTTTTTTCTTGTGTCCCATCACAGCATTTCAGCCATTCCATATGAAGAAGCTTTTTGCAAGGGCAGTTTGCTTTACAAAAAGTATATCTGGAGATGGTATCTTAATTCCATGACTGACTTTATTAAATTGGGGTTGCAAATTTACCCCAAGGTGGAACACGGGGATAACAGTATCATTTTTATTCAGCAGGAACTGGGAAGATGGCCACATTCCATAAATAACAGTGCAGTTTTGAAGTTCGATACTGAGTGAAACTGAATGTCAGAAAAATTATGATGCAGTGTAGCTTCAATTGCCCACCTCACCATCTGCCTCGCCAGTTTCCCCTATCTCCAAAACGCGTGTACACTTTACAGAGTTTGCGTAAGGGAACGCACAGTTTCCCGTCAAGTTTGTTTTTTATAGATCACAACCTTTGCATGGAAAGTGACATACACCAGTTTCAGGCCCTGTTTCATGCATACATCAGGTTTATAAATGAGACCACAGGTGCTCAGATACTCAAATAAAATCTGAGTTCAACAACACCTGGAACACGTTTTGCTTTCTGTTTTTTTTATTACATCTGTAAAGCCACATGTAATTAATATCAGGTGGGCAAGAGTTATCTGCACTTTATTAGCAACTGTAAAGTAAATCCAGTTATATCAGCATAGATAAACTACTCCAAGATACCTCATCAAACTAGGACAATAAGTTCATTGACATCTTCAATGTCTACTACACTATAATGTCTCTGTGAGACATTTTACCAAGTTAAGAACGAATGCTAATAACTCTAAACTAGTGAAATGATACAAATAATGACATGATGTTTAAACTGATTGTGTACCTTCTATATTAAGAACAAGTGACTGCTCTGTGACCACAGTCATGATAATGATACTTTATGATCACAAGCATAATAAAGCTCCTAATTAGTATGGTAGTCCAAAATATGTTACTGTGTGAAGCAGCCCAAGAGCAGCTGGCTGGCTTTTGTATGCATTTCCGTGCGTATGCATGTGTGTGTGTGAATAAAACAGCAAAAGCATTACCCTCATGGGACTGTCCTAGAGAGTTGTTTGTTCGTTACGGCTCCACTGGATAGCCAAGCCCAGTGAAGGAGAACCCATAACTCTATGCTGTAAGCGGCTCCTCGACTCTTCCAATTGTCTTTAAAGCCTACGGCTGAGGTAGAAGCTACTTTTGCTGATAGTCAATGCGGTTAGATACAGATTTGAAAGTACCTAAAGACAACACAAAAGCCATGTACTCACAGTTTTGTTACTCTACCATTTTACTCTATATCATTCTTTTTTTCTTGATTGTCTCTTTAAATCGTGCTCTTATATGCAATCTTTAGTCTCCTTCTCGCTCCTTGTCAACTGCTACACCAACCCTCTATTGCCAGCCAGAGTGTAATTTTCCCAATATCCCCCTCTACTTTCCTTCCTTCATCCTTCTCTTTCTCACCCTCTCCCTCCTGCGGTGGTCTTTTTATCGGATCAGTCTCAGGTCGTCGCCTCTGTCTCTCATCTGTTCTATCAAGGACAAATCACCCACTCACAAATCCAAAGATGTGAGAAGATGAGAACGAGGAAGAGTGATGTACTGATAAGAGAATGGGTGGAAACTCTGTAATAGATTTAAATTTGAAATGCGGAAAAAGACAGAACACCCTAATTAGACGCCATGAGCTTACATCTCTGTCTGCCCATCTCCTAATTTGCCACTGAGATCCGACGCAGCTTGTTGACATGTGTAGGAGATGTCGCTGGTCATGCTAAAAAGCTGTTTGTGTCTCTGCTAGAGTGTTTTTGTGTTTGTGCTTGGAGCTTTTACAACCCCTCGACCACACACTCCCACACACACCCACAAACATGGCCTGCCAAGTGTTGGGGTGTGTGGGTAAATCTTTTGGCAACACGGGTGCCAGAGCAGAGCGATGATGAATTCTGATGGCAAAGAGCACGGCAGGTCTCTGAACCAGTCACACACATTCACTTACTTGTACATACACACACTGAAGCACGCTCACACAATATTTAGATTCCCAGTGCATGAGGCCCAAATGGCATCCTTCCACTGGTACATACTAATGTGACCAGTGAAGCTTGTGGACTTTTGAAAGGATACCAAGAGCCAGAAGAGATGATGACAGCAGAACATAGATGGGATTGTTCATTGGTGTAAAACAGCTCAGTGAGCTCCTTAACAAAATGCAGCAAGTTGTATTTTTGCCATCATTAATTATTATTATTATTATCATTATTATGAAAATGCAATGCAGCAAAGTCCTTCTAAAAATCAAAGTTAATAAATTGTCTTGACCAAGTCTCTGATTAAGGTATATGACTATATAAATTAGATATGCGAAATTCCTTCATTGTGTGGTAGAAAAAACTGTTTTGCACTATTCAATGTACTGCTCAAAATTCCCTTATACTGCAAGTATTTACCCCAATCATAGTTTAAATGAATATTCATACTACTGATGTCTAGTGATCCACTGATGTCTAAACGTAGTTAAAAAGTGGTTGGGTATTGGTCAGATGGGCTAACCAAGATTGGATTTTAGGAACTTTTTAGACATTTGGGCTAAAAAAGCCACATTTTCAGTGTATGTTTTAGGGCTGCAAAAAGACAGCTAATAAAGACCTTAAGGACAGGCCGACCAAAAATGACCATAAAAAAAGTCCATGGATGTCCAGGGTTTGGACAACTGTTTCAGAAGTGGCAGTGGTTGCATATACCAAAGTAGACAACAAATTTGCTCTGTAAGTAATGTAACTATGTTTGAAGTCATAATGTGTGTGTAGTCATACTTCTTACAAAATAGTGTAGTGGAAACATGTAAAGCAGTACTCACAGCGTTCAATGCGGTCTTCTGGGCTGGAGGAAGTCTCTCGGTCTGACAGGAGGCCTGACACAGCGAAGATCTTTTTCCCGCTGTCCTCAACTGCTTTCAAGGCACTGCTGGGTGAGCCTCCAGGAGGGATCTGGGTGCCGCCAAAGTCATACTCTTTACCCTCAGCATCAGAGTACCGCAGGTGGGGTGAAGCCTCAGCATCAAGGCAGCCTTTGAGGCGCTTGGCTGGGGTGAAAGCGGACTGATAACCGCCTGGCGCCCCATCCCGATCTTCCGGAGGTGAGGCAAAAGGTCTGAAGGCGCCCACACCACTGTGGTTCAGCATGCTGATGGGTGAGCAGTCCAGGTTGGGTGGGGCAAACTGATGATGAAGGTGGAGGAGGGATGGAGGAAAGTCCCTGTTGGGAAATCCTGGTGGAACTGCACCTTGGCGATGATACATTGATGCAAAGGTGTACGAGCCATTGTTAAATGGCAAATGAACGTCCTTTTCGACAGAAACAGGGACGCCAAATGGACGAGGCTGTTGGCATGGAATGGAAGCGTCACGAGATGCTTCAGCCGTGGAAGCCAACACCATGAGGGCCGGGGAAGCAAGAGGATTTGGGAGATAGGAGGAGCTCTCCATCTTAAAGGCTGCCCGGTGGAGGTCCATGTCTGGGCGGTTGAAGGACGTTGTAAGGATTTTAGGAGGAGGAGGAAAGGATTCCTCCTCAGGGAAACTAAAGGCAATTCTCAAGGCCCTTGAAACGGGTCTGAGGAGATGCAGGAGTCTCAGATGGTGACTGGAATGATGTTGTCTTTGGGGGAAGGGTCTCAGGAAACTCAAATCATATAATGTGTCAGCAAACAAATTCACTTGGGAATAATTCAGTTCAGATCATTTAGGCAAATGCCACTGAGTATATCTGAACCAGTTTTGTGCTGATGTCAAAGACTAAAAATGGTCAAGATTCAGGTTGTCTTCCAGGGCAGACGCAGGTAAAAGCTTCCCTCGCTTATGGGTGTTGGATGTGATGTTGAAGCCTAATGGTCCAAAAAGGGAGGACATCTGTTGGTCAATGCTGGTTCCTCATCTTCTGGCAGTCACTGTCTGAGAAGGTACAAAGCAAGAGCAATAGGTCAAATTTGAAGGAAATCATTAAGTTTTTGTGTCTTTACTGTTTATCTTTGTTTTTTATACAATTCATCTAGTTTGTGTATTTCATATAATTTTGTTCACAGAAGTACCTAAAATCAACTGATTTGCCTTTTAATATTTAGTGCCAAAATCATCAAACCTTCCACCTTCTTGTCTGAATGCTATATCTGGAAGAGATGTTAAGTGTTTTTAAGCAGAGAGACTGATGTCTGTAAGCAGAATAAATAAAAACACTGCCCTGGAAAAAAGATTTCTCAAGTTAACACTGTTGGTCTGATTCCACAAATCCTAGGAAAAGGCCTAGAACTATTTCAAACCCCTACTTTCACGTCTTCTTTTACAAAAACGTCTCCAACCCCTTCTCACATCCCCTCTTCCATTCTAATGTTTACAGACTTCCACATCTTGTCTCTTTCAAGTTCTTCCAGTTGTCCTCACAACCATCTCAGACCATCTCCTCCTTCTCTTCATTTTTTTTCCATCCTCATCACCTCTTCTCATCTTTCTACCTCTATCTATTCTCTCTCATTCCTCCATGTCAGAGTTTGGGTTTAAGCAGCTTATTCCCACCATCTCCCAGGATATTATTGGACCAGAACCACTTGTCTTAAGATAAGGACACACACACACACACATCTGATAAGAGCCTGTGTGACTCAATGTTCAGCTCAACAGCTGACACACTGGGGTGAACATACCCCCACACTCTTGTGGGCTCTGTCGTCCTATCTCTCTATCTAACCACTTTTAATTCCCAAATTTTTACTATCTGTGCCCCCTTTCTTTTTGCATCTTTCCTGTCAATCTCTTCTCCTCTCATCCCTACATCTGTCCCTGCTGTCTTCACCTCAGCCTCCTCTTTTTCCCCTGGGTGATTCAGATGGGGGATATCATATCAGCCTCTCCATCTGCCATCCACGAGTCAGAGGAAATCTGACTGAGTGAATAAATTAGCCGTACTTGACCTCACGACCCCCCCAGCATCCGAGGCAAGAGACCAGAATTTTCTCTCCCGGGGATTAGATTGTTGGAGGGTATGGTCGGTTGGAGGAACGCAGTGAGGAAGCCGATGAAATGCAAAATAGCATTTCAGAGATTTTTATCCTTATAGAGCGACTTAAAGTCCAATATCTTTAGAGTTGGTAAAGATATCTCTGTCATACATGTGTGAAAGTCAGATTTTGAGGAGATAAAAAAATTATCTCAAATGCAAATAGGTTACCTTGTGCACCTGAAACTGATTTTCTTAAATCTGATAAAATGATGGATCACTTATGTATTTTTATGAACCATGAAAAGGAATATTGTAAGTGGTATCATGGAGGTCAAAAATGTAAAAATGAACTCCAGACTAATTTGACTTTAAAATGTCCATGATGAAGACACGTGTAACAGGGTGCAACAAGATCCCGTGCCACAAAATCTCCCAATATTAAAACACCATGATATTCTTCATCAGATTGAAGTTTGTAACATTAAACACTCCCTTGCTGTCAGCATGTTTATTTTCTCTTAAATCAAGTATGAGCCAATATTATTATGAGCCCTTGACATGCGGGTCAGTTTTTTTAAGTTTGACACGTTGTTGGATCTATGTCTGAGACTCTTTTTTTTTTAAGTGACTTGTATGCTGGTTGATAAATGAAAAAAAATATATATTCCTCCTTCTTGTAAAGTATTTTTTTAGTCCTTGGATGTGAAGTTGGGCGCTTTATACTTGACACCCCATATCTAGATTTGAGACTTTTATTTATTTATTATTATTTGAGTGAGCTAATAAAGACTTCAAGTTGAGTTGGCCAACAACACAGCATTGACAAAGCCTCTATCATTTTTTAAATCATTTGTCTGGCATCATTTTGGATACTCTGTAGAAAAGTAAACAGTGACAGACAAGACACCGTAAGAATATTGTCAGTAGCTGAAAGACTAAAGCTGGCATCAGCTTCATACCTGCCTATCAGCACTAAACTACATTTCCCAGTTTTTATTGAGTCTAGACTGCATTTGATCATTTCTAGTTCACATTCAAAATTACTAAAACTGGTGAAACTTGAACTGGATAAAAATAGACAGAGATTCTTTTAATGCTATTTAATGCTATTTTGGACCACCTAGAATTAGAAAAAATAAATAACATAATATACTGACTAGTCAAATTGGACAAGAGCACCCTGCACTGATTAAATAATCTGTAACACACAGTCTGGGATTTCTGAGGCCTTTGCTTTATTTGTGAAATTGGAGAATCTTAGTTTTCTCCATTTCTGTCATTATTTGTAGATGTTTGGGTTTTGCTTTGGGTTTTGTCTCTCTTATCATTTAAGCTGTCCAGGTGGTGCATCATAGCTCATTCCTTAGATTTTGGTTCTGTTTATGGTGTAAGATTTGTCCTTTTTTATTGAGCTTGGTTTTATTGAGTCTTTGGATCTCTGTTCAGCTAATTCATGTTTATTTGTTTCTATTCTGCCGCAGCCATTTTGTAATCAACTTCATTCAGCCCACCTGCATTATACCTATCAGCCTCCCTGTCCAACCTGTGTGTTGCACTATATTTATCCGTCTGCTCTGTTTGCTCCTCGCTGGGTAATACTGTTTCCCATTCATGTCTAGACTGCTATACTCATACCAAGTTTGTTCGTGTTCTTGTTTGTACCCACTTCTGCAAACTCATGTCAAGTAGTAAGTTTTTGCTCTCCTTCTATAAAAACCTTTCTACACACCGTAATGCTCCTGCCTGCCTGTCAAATTTGGGTCCTCAAGAGCACATTTTTTGACAATAATGCTGGTAAAATTTTATCTCATTGTCACGAACCCAATGAAGTTCATCATCTTGTCTTGTGAGCTAGATGTCCCATCACACCCCCAGCATATATGCATGTCTAAACACACAACAAACTTTACCGTACACAGGATTGAGTAGTGCAGTGTGCCGCTCTAGTTAAGCTTCAAAGCTTTGCCGACTACCTTCCAACATCAAAGGAGAAACTCCCTGGGAAATGGAAAAAGAAAAAAAAAAACATTTTTATAGCTATCAGCTGTCCACAACAGTCTTTCAAATAAATTTTCAAACCTGATCTGGGATTTGGCATGCTCCTGTACCTCCCACGCAAAGACACACATCCTCACACAAGAAAACAATGTTGCAGAGAGGGAAAAAAGTGCTTAGGGGGAGATGGTGAGATGTTTTACATTACCACAAGTGTACAGTGGACACGAGTGGAGTGAGAACAGCTTACAATCACACACCTCTGGTCTGGAACAATGCCACAGAGTCACATTACACATCTCTCATCCTAATTCACCCGCAGCATCATTGCACTTTCTTTTTCCTCTCTATTGTTGGCCACCCTGGAAGCAGCACCTTATAACTTTCATCCTAATACAATTTCTTTATTTTAACCATTCTTGTGTTACTTTCCCAACCAGTTTACTTGCTCTCTTTTACTCTCTCATGTGGCTCTCACTCTGTTCCGTCTGTATATCAGTTAATTTGTTCCCTTGTACAACCTTTAAAAAGGAGGGCAACTGAGGTGTTGATATACACAAGGTAATACTCTGGTAAGTACTGGGACATTCCAATTTTATTATCATTACCCCAACAAGCCAAAGGGGTGGCGAGTAAAGGGCTGCCAGCATGAAGCAGCCAATCCAATAAGAGTGCAGCGGATATTTCCTCACAGGTTGCAACATACGGGGAGAGAGAAGAGGTGAAAATTAACTAAGGGACGGGAGAGGAGAGAAGATGGAGATGAGGAATAAAAGACAGAGTTGAAGATAGTGTCCTGTGGTGTATTCTTTTTCATTAACACTTATACACAGCTAGGTGAAGCATGGATTTCTTCTACAGAATTTCATGAAATCCAAAGTTTTTTCAGAAAGCGCAAATGAAGAAATAAATACAAATTTTGAGTTTTGTATATTGGCCGATGACATCACAGGAGGAACAAGAATTATGAGGACTAACATTTGTAAACTTATTCGGTTAGCTTTCAACAAATTTCATAATGGATTCATAAACATTTTAGTTGCATTTGGGAAGCAAAGGGTTCAACCTTTCTAGTTTTAGATAGCTAGCCTGTGCATCAAGTTTTCCTGAAATCCATGCAGTCTTCTCACATGCAGCTAAAACATCTTGCTACAGCCACATAAAACACAAAGAGGGATTTGATTAACATCCTGCAAATAAAAACAAAGCAAATTGAATTATGCAAAAGAACCCTCATCAGTTGCCTTATGCCTTATGTGATGTCACCAAAGTCATGGATTTTAGATTTTTTGTAACAAAAAATAGCAAAACAAATAGAAAAGCGGAACATGACGTGTTGCTCTACAACAGAATGTTAGCTTAACAGATTTTACAGAAAAGTCCAACTGGTAACTTTAAGGAAATAAAGAGAAGGGAATAATGATAAGTCATGAGTGCATAACAACAAATGGAAACTTGAGGAAACAAGAAGGGAAATATCATGACGTGTAAGAAGAGCAAAAGGCTACAACGCTTGTCTCTATGACAGAAGCTGGCTGCATTGTGTCTTGGTGGTCTACATTCACACACACACATTTGCCATGCATGTTTGTTATAGTGGCCTAAACTTTTGAAACCAGAAGACCATTGATCTCTCTGTTTCTTTTTTTTTCTATCACCAGTTAACGTGCCAAACAAACCCTTATATGTAATTTAAAGTGCAATCAGCCACACATGTAATACCCCCCTAATAGAAGTGTCAAACAGATGTTAATGGAGAGTGATGTGGGTTTTTTTTCACCATATTTCCAGAACAACAATCATAATTCCAGACGACAAACACCTATGCATATCATCAATATACGAGTGCAATTACTTTCTATGCAAACACGCTGAATGTCAGCCAGATGCCACTTACAATCCCATTTACCACTGAGTGATACCTCCCACGCATTGTCTGACACCAGGCTGTGTGTATTTTATAATAGGAAATGTCACGGGGGAACATTTACTATGGTGTCATTATTTGATTACAGTGTGCAGGAATGATACAGTTGTCAGCGTGATATTAAACAGAGAAAAGCAAGAGAGGGGCTTTTCATGTCAAATTTGCACTTTAAGTGACAATGTTGTGCAAGTTGGCGAAATTGCAGTGTCAACAATAATGTGCTTTAGCATCGTTTCGAGGGAGAGTTTCACTCCTAAAATATGAGCTACCAAATGGACGAGTTTTCCATTATAAAATAATTGACATCCTGGTCGTGAACATTATTGTTTTTTATAGAATTATCATGGAATGTTATTTGACAGTTAAACAAATCAGAAGTAAAATTAAGGGGGCATTATGGATTCAAAAAATTCAAGAACAGGACTTTTTCCACAGAATAAAATGTACTTTCATTCATCTCCCAGATAATGCAACACTTTTCTTCTTTATCAAGCATTTCTGGATGTCACACATAAAAATGTGGGAAGGAAAATTGGATCCAAAAAGCTACACCGGTGTAGGCATATCTCTTCTTCTTAAAGACATTATTTTTGTTGACTGTTGTTGGAATAGCTATTTTCTTAGCATGGCTGCTTTGAGTGTGTAACTGACGCATCTTGCTGCAACACAAAGCCAAAACATGTCACGTTGAGATTTCCAGTGTCTGCTGAGTTTTGGAGAGAAATGAGAAAGGAGCATCAAATTTTTGCCACGAAAACGTCATGTCATCTATGACCGCTGTATGTGTGCGTGAGTGCCGAGGCTGTCAGAAAGCAAAGCAGCCGAAGAGCTGAGGGTTTTCCTTTTCCTTTAATGGAGACGGAGAGAAAAGCAGTCAAAAACTAAATTGCAGGCCAACCTAAATGCGTGAGGGTGAGTTAGAATGTTCACAATTCCAGCTCCCTGGGTATATTTAGAAGCGTGAAAGTGCCACTCTTACATTTTATTACAAGGCAGGCAGAGTCCTCTTAACTGCCTGGTGAAGACACAGACATCCACAAATAGAAAATATGAGTGTATGGAAGATTTGTTATTACAAACATTGTCACAGAGCTCAAAATTAATAAAAACAGGATCAACCAAATAAATACATACTTTCAAATATAATTAGGTTTAATTAGCTAGCAAGAAATAGTACACACCACATTACTTTCTCTTCAAGTTTCATGGTAACCTTTGTGTTATTATTATTAAAATAATTTTGTGTCTATAGCAGTCAATTTTTTAACATTTGAAAACAATGTTATTCTGCCAAATTATCTAACACTGGTTTCTGAACTTTGCCACCAATTATTATTAGAAAAAAGTGACGGCAAAAAGAAAGTACACTCTTTGAACCTCAGCAATAATTTGAGTGGCGCAATTGTTCCCACCCATCAATACAGAAAGGGTTATGAGGCGATTTATAAACAAGCTGAAGTCTATCATGCTATAGTGAGACCGATTACTCACAAGTGGAAAGCTTTTAAGATAGCCAAAGGACTGGAAGTCTCAGCAAATTCACTTCAACATCAGACCCCAGAACACTCAGAGAAATTGCAAAGAAACCAAGCTCAATCTAGACTCTACAGACCTCAGTTTGCCTGTTGAAAGTTAACGTTCGAGTATGGTTGGTTGGAAAAGACACCTAGAGAATACATATTCTGTCAACGAAGAATTTAGCAGTGCAACGTGGGTTTGCAAAGTTAGACCTCTGAAACAATGTCCTTTGGACAGATGAGACCAAAGTAGAGGTGTTTGACCATTAAGCACAGCACCAGGTTTGGTAAAAACCAAACACCACCTACAAACTCTCAAGTACGGTAGCGGGTCGGTGAGGATTTGGGCTTGTTTTAAAGGCATACCTACCATCTGGGCACCTTGCAGTTATTAAGAATCAAATGTACAGCCATCTCTCTAACAATTCAAGCTAAATCTAAGTATGCACATGTAGAAAAGAACCAAAGTGTTGCAATGGCCCACAAAAAGTCCAAACCTCAACCTAAGTGAACTGCTGTCTAGGGACAATAGGAGAGCTGTGCAAGACAAATGTCAGCAAACCTCAGTGAAGTAAAGCAACCTAAGAAAGATGAGTAGGTGAAAATTTATGCACAAAGATGAAAAAAGCCGATAGTCATAAAGAAACCTACAGCTCCATGTTGCTAAAGTTGGGTCTACAAGAGTTGAATCGTGGGGTGTACTTAATTTTTCATGCACCGTGATTCAATTTTGGCTAGACTTTTGCTGGATAAATGATAACAGCTTGCAATCTGTTGACCTGACTGAAGACACATTTTTATACCAAAGAGACATGGAGGCCACACCTATTAAAACCCTGCAGTCAGATTCAAAATAATTGCCATCATGATGCAAGCACAGGGGGAAAGTCAAAGTAAATTACGTGCAAGCACATTGTGTTTGTGTGTGGGCTTTTTAGCAAAAAATCCTGACCTGCAGACAAGTCCACTCTGTATTCCAGACGGTCTGCAGTGTTTGTCCCTGTGTAAGAGTATGTGTGTTTGCTGATGTCCAAAGCAACAGTCGATACTATTGAAATCTACTCATTCATGTCTGGCCATGAGGCGAAGCTCAAATGTTCTTGTGAATAAGAATCACAGCCATTTATCTCTCAGATCTCTTCCTCCTCTCACATATTATTTGTCCTTGTCTTAACTTTCAGCTGTTAAAAATCTAATATTGTTTCCAAATGCCTTTCAAATATCTAATCTCATGTCTCCTTCCTCTGTTTTTTTTTTCTTCGCTCTTGTTCTCTCATCGTCTCTGATATGAAATCTGTAACCCTGTTATTATCTGCAGTCAACAGCTGCTGCGCTACCTCAAGAGATATGCAACAACAGAGAGAAATATTACTGTAAAATTTAATAGGGGCAAACATTCACATCACTGTAAGGTGGATAATGAGGCTCAGGCAATCATCTGCACCAAAATCAATAATGATTGGATAAGCTTGAATTCAGTTAACTGAAAACAAATATATTTTGTGGAATGCTTTATTTAAGCAGCCCGTGTGTTTTTATTGCCTTATTTCATTGAACATTCCAAAGAATGAAAGGATTTACTGCTTAAATCTTACTTTAAATTCAGACACAAAGTCATGGCCAGCACAGAAAAAAATCTCTTTGGAAGACGGGCCCAACCTGTGGTGGGTTATTTTTTTATTTATTTCGTTTTTACATTGCGTTCACTGTGAAGGCCCAGTTCAGCAGGGCCAGCTAATTCTTGGTTCCAGACAGGGGCAAACTGTTGCATTGCTCATAAATGACTACCTTCAAAGTGTTTTACTGGCCCACTGGTAAACCAGATATATTCCTTTTGTTATACTTTCATTTAGGTCCCACTCAATATTAAAGTAGCGTTCTTTTTTATTTGTCTCCTGTGAGGTGCAACATCAGAGCTGGTCCAAAGTTAAAAAGGGCCCTAGGCAGATTAGGATTTGGAGACTCTGTCCAGCCTTTACAAGTAAATTATTATTGTTTAATTCTGAGGTGTGCCTGTTACAAAAAAATCCCACCAAAATGATTTCACAATTTTACATTAAATAATTTATGTTCTGGTCACATCAGTACTTGAAACAGACACAATCAAATAAAGTTACAAATGAAAAAACCTGTGAAGGAGCCCTTTAGTATAGCACCTACTAAGCTCTGATGTGGATGCCAACTTTAGTCTCGTTAGCAGCTAACTGTTAGCAGCTACCTGTTAGCTAGTCACAGTATTCCCACAGTGCCCATCAGTTGTATTCTGTCATGTTTTCATTTTTTCTTCCGGACTGGTCTACACAGAGCAAATTCCTTAAAGGAGTAGTTCAAATTGTTTAAAATGGAACCTGACATAGAAAAATCTTAACCATGAATTTTCAAAGGTTAAGATCAGTCAATATCCTTCCTGCTTTAGATAAGTCTCTTATCATTTTCATCTAATATGAACAGAATAGATTTTTTTAAAGCCTAAAGCTAAAGCAAGCAATCAAACAGAACTGGATGGAGGGCAAAGCAACTTAATATTGTCTTAACACTGCAATTTCAAAATAATCAGTTGCATTGGATAAGAAAGCTATGTTATGAAACATTAAGCTGCTTTCATTTTCACATTTTCTGTTTACGATACACATATTTTTCATTCTGTCCTGTGCTTTCGAGGGCTTCCCCATCCTCTCCCCAGACCTTCATGGGGACCTAAGCAACCACAGGTAATTCTTGTGCTTTGGGCTAGCTCTGTGCAGCATGTCTCAGCTTATATAATTAGCATGCAATGCAGAGAATTGCAGAATTTCCCCATCTTCGAGGAATTGAGGTGAGTTTCTATCATTCTATATCCATCTAAATTGTATTTTAAATTGATTAAGATTGCTTAATACGTACCAACAGTTAAAGCTGTGTCCGACTTTCGATCTTTCCTGTCAGAGTGTTACTGAGTGGGTGTGTGTGTGGGTGGCACCAGCTGCCCTCCTATGAGTCTTTATTACTGTACTAGGTTGTACAACAGCAGCCTCTAATCTAGCTGGCTGACACACAGACTGGCAGCAAGCCGGCCAGTCATTGCCGTAGGCTGCATGCAAGTCAATTAATTGCAGTTTAATGAGGAAAAACTGTTGCCAGGTAAAAACTGTTTTTACTCACAGATTTCTGCTGTAGTATCCTCTTTTGTAAAGTTTATGATGATGATTTAAAGTTATTTTTGTTATGTATGTGTGTCCTGTCCTGGCAGGTTGGGCAACAGTGGGTCTGGCTGCTATACAGTGTTGGTGGTCTTTATAGATGGTCCAACAGGCTATATCTGTGTATTCTATATTGAAACGTATAAAGAGATAGAGATTATCAAAATCAGGTGGGAATAAAGGGATGTAAGGGGAAAGTTATTTAAAGTCAAAGCACTGATAACCTGGCTGGGATTTTGGGATGATTTTGCAACATTTAATGTGAGCATTACCCAGCTTGTGTGCAGACAGGCAGACATATAAGGTGATGGGATGCATCCCTTCAGGTACCTGTGTCCATTTACATGCTGATCAGCCTGCCTTACCACTTCCATATCAGCCTTGCTTCCTGTCCGCACAAGTTAAAAAAAAAAAAAAAAGAAATTATTATAACCAGGCTACACAGATAGCGCCTGTGTGCAATCGATGAGACCAAATGCACCAGCAGTGTCTTCTGGGGAGGTGCATAGAAGGGTGTGTGTGGTCTGTGTGTAGATGGGGAGCTATATTAGCTTATTTTCCAAGCAGGGAGCTTGTGATCCGGCTAGCAACGCAACTGACAAATGGGGGAGAAACCTGAGAGAGATGCGATGTGAGGAAGGAGGGGTCAGTTTGGCCGCTCGAATGTTGGTTAGACACACAGAGACAGGGAGCAATATGGAGAATAGAAAGTATCTGACATCCGACACAACTCTCCCCATTAGGCTAATTCTTTGACTTTCTCTGGTTGCCAATAGTGTCTCCAAGTGATATTTTCCTCTGTACCGGCATTACGAGAGGCTGCCTTCTCCAATGCAATCAAACCATTAAGCACAGCCCAGCATCCTCCTCTATGGGGTGATTTCCTTCCAATAGAAAATGACTGAATGAGAGCTACTCCACTTTCCTGTCATCAATAACAGAAATAATTGTGTCTGTATGCATATTTGCAGGGAAGAGCGATACAAATCTACAGAGAGAATTATGTCAAAGTAATCCTATTAAAAATAGAAACAGAAGTATCTTCTGAGATAGGGCAAGAAAATTAGGTTAAAACTGATTTATAAATGTTCCAGAGGGTCGAGGGTTTGTTGAAGGAATCATACATACAGGGTGGTGATGGGACAAGGTAATGAATAAGTGATATATATTAAATATGTTATTCAGGAAGACAAATAATCACAAAAAACAATACATAAATGCTGCAGCTTCTTGAACATGTAATCAGAAGATGAAGGTCACTTTTAATTGTAGGACACCATGGCCAGATCTTAGCAGGGGCTTAATGGGGCAATAGCCTGGGGTCCTAAAGATTTATGATTGGATGTTTTGCAAACATAATCTCTGTGGGGTTTTACTTTGTTGGATTGTTATGGACATAACCAAAATAAAACTATATGATGATGATGATGTCAATGATGCCAGATGTAACAACAGCAAGCTTTAAGAGAATGCTTCATTAGTTCTTTTTTGTTTGTGGTGTATTGTAATTTCTGTGTTATAGGCATGGCAAATTCTTTGTGAAGTTTTGGGTATTTGTTTTGTGTTTAAATGTGACAATATTTCTGGGAAGGATGTGTTCAAGAAACTTTAAAAAAAGGCAAATAGAATGATTCCTTTAGAGAAATTCTACTTTCATATTGGTAAGCCATACAAATACTTGAAGTTGATTTGTGTCAAATTATGAATGTTTTGTAATTTGCATGAGTGAAAGAAACTTATACTGATGAGACACCAAAACTGGCTCTAAAACCCTGGGGTCTGCATCCTCCTAAATCTGGCCCTATAGCACACCAAAACCAAAAGTGGTATCAAAACTTTGTGAATTTCATTCACATATGGATACATTCTGCTGGGTTTCCTTAGATAGAAAAACTTTTTATCCAATTTGAATAAAAAGCTAACTCCGACTGCACTGTTCAATTGTTAGGATTAATTGGAATGTATGTACCTGACTGTTGTGAAGTGCCTTGAGACAACATGTGTTGTGAATTGGCGCTATATAAATAAACTGAATTGAATTGAATTGAATATGTTGCTCAGGGAGAACTTGAAATCCTGGTCCAGTTCTCCTTCAGAGTTTTCTAAACCACCTAACAGCCGTTAATTTCCTGATTTTGCGATGCTAGGACAGTTTTTGTTTTTAGCAAGCTCGAAACATATTGTCTATAATTTATTATCCTGGAATAATTTTAAAGGTGGGACCAGAAAATAATGACTGATATTCAAAAAAGACGATTAAAGGTCAAAAAAGTAAAATATACTATATAATAAAAAAATATATATAATTATATGGATAAATAATATCCATATTACCAACCCAGTGGTTGCATCATTAATAAAAGCTAAACTCATTTTAATAAACACTACAATCCAGATATCTGCTGATGGAGGCCATAGGTCGGCCAGCAAATTAAAGGGATTGAGATACCCAGCCTCCGTCAGAGGCACCACTGTCTAGAGCAACAGAAATATGAACCTCACTTAGTCATACTGAAACACAACTGTATCCAGAAAACAGAACTGGAGCACATATTAGCCAAGGACGCAAATGAAAAATGTCAAAAACAAACTTTCCAAACCGAGTTCAAACACAGAACATCAAGCAAATTAATCAAAATGATCAAATCATGCCCAAAACACAATCTGTGCAGCGGACAGGCTGCAATTTTCAATGCCTCAATAAACTCCCCCACCCTCTCCCCGAAAAATAAAACAAAGAAAAACAAAAAGAAACGCGTTTATTTTATTGATAAGACATGCAGCACTAGAATGATTGCATCCGGCCACGCACTTAATCATAATGATTATCCCTGCGCTAACAAGTTAACAATAAGGCAAAGTTTCGAGATGCAGAGCGCGTCCGGCGCACTTTTTCCCCTCCTCTCTGCTGGTGTCAAACACTTGTTATTTACCGGCGACGCGTTGATTTCAATTACCTCTCTGCATGCCAAATAAGGTGTCTTATTAGCACAACAAAATAATGCATAAGGCAGGAGTGGGGGTTTGGGTCTCAAGAAGCAGAGAAGGTGTTGGTTGTGCTTTTAATGAAGAATTAGGATTTAGTACATATTGATAGGACTTAATAGACTGAAGGGGGTCATCAAAGCAGTCGCGACTGAGCGGCTCGTGGGTAATTTACTATCAGTGTCATCTTATGGGACAGAGAAGAGGGGGGTTGGTGTTAATCCGTGCGTCATGACGCATTAATATTTCCATATGAGGGGGCAAAAACACACACTTTCCATGCATTTATAAAGGCCCTCATTATGATTTTTTTATTTCTAGGAGGTTTGCGGCTTTTAACTACGCAGTTTGTAAGATGCGAACAGGAGAGATCAGGTTAGACATATCATATGCAAAAAAAACTTACAAAAAATGATTGTTAATAATAAACTAGAATAAACAAAAGAGACAATTTTGCTGCTGTTATTTACTTTGCACAAAAACAATTAAAGAAATAAAGAAAAAATCATGTGCCCTGGTTTGCCTCATGGACTCAATCATCCCCGTCGCCGTGAAAAGAAAAGAAAATTCTCCACCTGACAATTAAACACGCAGAGGGATTTCTTTTTTCTTGGCATCCAAATTCAAATAAACTTCTCCCCTTGCTCACATCGATCCTGCAGCAGAAGGGTGTGAAATAGACATTAATTTTAGTTCACTTGTCGCTGCGCAAGGAGGAGAGCGGGCAGAGGGGAGATCAATGGCGAGCAATAACAGCTGACTGCGGGGAGAGAGGGTGGGAGAAAACCGGGTGCTGCTGGAGGAGAAAACGCTGACAGATAAATCATCTTCTGCTACTTTTCCCCGAACATCGACACTTTCGTTACTCTCCTTTTCACGCTTATATATTATACCTTTGGGACGAGAGAGGTAAAGTAAAAAAAGAAAAAAATAATAAGTTTATGCTTAGAGAAAAGCGGAAACTTTAAATAAAAAACGACGCATGAGCACCTCAATTTAAATTCCCACGTTAAGCTCTTTCACAAAAAAAGTTGCAAAACACCATTAGATTTACTGATTTTATTAGAAACAAGGTATAAAAATTGCGCACTTAAACAGTTCGACGCATGCAATAAATAAGCGAGCAGTTATAAATTACTCAGGTGAATAATAATAATAATAATAACTATTATTGTCAAATTATAATTTTTAAAAGTCACAAGGGAAACTGAATTTAAGTGAGCAATTATTTATTCATTGATTTATTAAGTGCCTTTTTATCGATTCATTTAGGCCTAATTCAAAATGTCATTTGATTTACAATAGTAAGCAAAAGGGCGTGTCTTCAAATCACCTTGAAAATATTATTAATAAATATTAAGACCGTTTTAAAATATTGACTAAAATGCCAAAATTAATAAATGAACAGAAAATAAGAGATATACCAAACCTGGCAAAGAGTTTACAAATGGAATAAAACAAATAAAAAATATATCTACGTCATTAAAGCGTTTAATTCTTTTATCGAAAATGCATTTTATGAATTAAATTAAGTAAGTTTTATAAGAACTGTATTCAGGCCTGTGCTTCAAGCGCGGAAAACCTGAGTCACATCAGTGTAATACAAAATATACAGTTGTTATTCCTAATTACATAGTCTCATTAAAATCAACCAATTAGAATATAACTTCAGAATAAATTAATAACATTCATGCGCGTCACTTTGTTATAACGCATGATTTATCCGCACGGCTCTGACGGGGTTTGCGTCACCTTCTCGTTTTGCAATTTGGAGATGATTAATGTGTTCAGTGGGGAAAAAAAACGATAAACAAATTGTTTCTGCTCGTTAAAAGTGAGAGCTGATTGATCTGATCGAAAAAATCAATCAGAACCGGTTCGTCGTGGGGATATATGGGTAGAACTCGGGACCCAGACCTGGAGCGGATTCTCCGAATTCTTCTTCTTTATCCTTTTTTTTTTTTTAACTCAATTCTCGGTGACCCGCCCCTGGCGCGCCTTTGCTTCGTGAAGTTCTTTTTTACGTGCTGTTTATTGTTGGCACCAACTCGGAAATTACTGCTAATAACTCTGCCGTACTTTCCGCACAGCCTCCTAATTTTATTATTATTCTCTTCTCTCTGAGTGTTGCGGCACTACTCGCTGATTGGAACGGGAATGTGCGCGTCCGTTCTGTTAAAATTACGGGTCTGGAACAAAACCATCTGAGGAAAATGTGAGGAAAACGTTTGCAGGATGTAATTTCGGTTATAACACATCATGAGAAGTGCTTATCATAAAAAAAGATCAGTCAAACTCCTTTTACTCTTTATTTCGGACTCTTTGTTATTCCTCTAAAATTAGAAACAGAGAACCCCGTTAAATTCTCGTTATTCCCTCAACAGATTCCTCAGATTTAAATTATAAGTAACACCGAGGCAGCAACAGCGCTCAGTTCATATTTGGGGTCCCTCTGCCCGGCCGTGAAAGTGGAGGTACCCCCCCGGGGGTCTTCCAGAGACTGCAGTGGGCGCTGCTTATTTAGAGGGGGTGATGTAAATTATAATCTCTCCCCGGTTAACAGGTGTTTCCCAACTGCTTTTTCCCGCACGTGTATGTTTGCGTGCGTGCACACACCCATGTGCACGAGCCTCCTCAATGCGAGCCGTCTGTTTCTCCCCGAGACATTAACTTTAACAAGGTTTTGCACAAAACTGGCACATCTGTGCGTAAATATGCACGTCGCTGGCCCCAAATCGTGCTAAAATTAAATATTTCTTTACACTCTCTGTTTTTTTATATTTTATTATACAAATAAATAAATACAATTTAAATTAAAAAAAAGTTCCTAAATTGGGATTAACGCTAGTTCTATAATGCATATCAGCCATTTAAATATCTCCCCCCTAAAGTAACGCATTAAAATCTGACTCATTATAGTCTTTATTCAGCCGCAGCTATATAAGGAGGTCAATATATGGCTCTTAAACCCAGATGCGCTCCTTGTTACGGGCGCTTTAATACCCTGAAGTAAATGTAACGGAAACATCCCGTTAGTTATATGTAAAAAGAGCTGCTGTGTTCAGGTTCTTAATTTTTAACTAAACATATCTGGGAGCAGGCCTGCCCGGCGCTCATTAATGCAGGTCAGAGGGGCGGTGCTGATAAAAACTGCAGTAGAAAGTTTGATCTTTTTGTTTCTTTCTATCAATGAGTAAAGATCAAGAGCATGATACCAATATATAATATAATACCAAATCCTCTTAAACGCAGTTCCCTAAAATTATCATTCATAAATAAGAAAAAAAAAAATTGTTGAAACAGCATTAGTTGCATTCTTTGAAGAGATGTAATTAGTGACAGTAACGTGCGCGTAATGCCATCGACGCAAGCGCCACAACAAATCAAGATGCCACTTTCTTCTTTAAAGAAGTCCGGCACACACGAATGCACGCTTGCACGCGCTCTTAAATGAAGAAGACATAAACAAATATAAACGCACGCGCATAAGTGTCCATAACCCCTGCCGTGACATTTTCCATACTTTTTTGCGCAACAGTCATGGAGAAAGTAAGAAGCGCTTCCAAAGAAATCAGAAAGATGCGACGGAACGCGAAAAAAATGCGTTAAACCAGGACGTGTTTGCGCTTCACATTTAACAACAAACAGACAGGAGTTACTCACCTCTCCTTGGCGAGAGTCCGCTTCTACTGCAGACAGCTGTTTGGTTTCCGGCTTTTTCGTCTTTTTTTTTTATCCTCACAACAAACCGAAAACTTTTCTGCGGAGTAGGAGTATCATCAGTGCGGCACCGACCCTTTCTGGTGAAGGCGCTGCAGCAACCGAGCGATAACGGGGAGGCGCGTTTAGGAAAAGGCAAAAAAAGTAGTTAACACCTCCTCTGTTTGTTAGTTTGCCACAGCGCAACCAGAGGGGAGGAAAATGGAGAGTAAGGGACGCACAGATTTAGAGAGAGAGGCTGACTTTCCACAGACACGCTGTAAAGTGGGTATCAATGGCACGATCGCACACAGAGAGGGACAATCAGTGAGGAAGGAGCGGCGGAGCCGGCGAGAGAGAGCGCAGGATCGCAGCGACGGTGGCAGGCAGTAGTGTGAAGGGAGGGTGGTGATGTGGTGTGTGTGTGTGTGTGTGTGTGTGTGGGGGGGGGGGGGGGGGGGGGGGGGGGGGGGGGGGGGGGGGGTTACAGTCCTCAACAGCGACGTGTGTGAGGCTGGAGCTGAGTAGAGAGCGTGGGGGTGGATGAGGGGGAACGGAGGGAGGGAGGAGGGTGTCCGGGGATCCAGGGCGCACCGAGGTGCAGTGCTGCCGCGCAGCGCTCGGGTCGCTCAGTGCCTTACGGAGGCACACAGAAGTCTTTTTGATTGTAGTTATTCAAAATAAAGAAAAACTAGCGCGTTAAAGTGCCCGAAACCGAACCGGATCACAGAATCACCCCAAATTTAACGGATCAAAACACCCTCTTATTGTGTCATATTCATTAAATTAAACATGACTAATATAATATTACTTTTGCTGCCGTTTGAATCAAAGAAGAAAAAAAAAACATTTTGTAAATTTTCGATTAGGCGTGGACTGTAACTGGACTGTTTCTCCCCCCGCTCCTTTTCTGTCTGGCGTTTCGTTCCCCTGGGTGATTTCCACTGCGCTTTGTGCGCAAAGTGAATGAATTAACCCCCCCCCCCACACACACACACCTCCTCTCTTTCTCTCCCTCCAGCTCCCCCCGTTCTTCTCTTTCACTCGCTGGAGAGACTGCTATTTGCCATAAAGCCAATGAAGTCCAGCTCTTAACAAAAAGAAGTGGACTAGCAGACACTCTTAGAAAGTGCGCACTAGAAACTGAAGTTAGTGAGTCAGAGGGAGAGTTCACTAAAGCCGTGTTGGGTGACCGAGGGGTGCGAGTCTGACAGTGGTAAAAGAGACTTGTCAAAGTGTATAGTTTTATATTTTCATTTTTTGAAATAAATTCTAATTATTCCCTTGCACACTGAATGCCACAATAGAAAAAAAGTTCTTCAGATGCATAAAATCACAGACGTAAGTTATAACCAAGTAATAAAATATGATCCAGCATCTAATGTATCGTTCCTGATTTCTTTTCCCTCTTTGGTAAAATGTAATCAGAGATATATCTCCAGTTCATCAGCTTTATAAATCAAACTTTGACTAATACTTCGAACAATACTAAAAAAGATGTACAAGATGCACATGTATATAAAGTGCTGGGGCTAAAGGTTCATCTCACTTTTGAAAAAGAGAAATGCTTATGATCTGATGAAGAAAATGTAAGACTTAAAACACAGAAGTGTTTGTGTTTCTTCTCCCCACCATCCCCCTGCTGACCACATGTGGTAGTAAACATTTGTCCATCTTCCGAATGCAGCTTCTTTTGCCTTCTAAACTACTTTTCAGGAGGTTTGTCTCCACAATAGGAAGGTTTAGTAATTAGTAATTCATTAAGTCACACTGAATATTGATTGAACAAGGCAAAATCTCAAAAGATGCAGAAAAACAAGCGTGAGCTAGGGTGATTTTTTACACTTAATCAGTGTTATTTATAAAAACAAATAACACGTTGTTGTTTTTAGAAGTTACATTTTACTATTGGATGTAATGGCCCTCAAATACATAAATGAAGTTTATTCCCCACATCTTCAGTGACTTTTGGTCTCAAAAGCAATATTTAAAGGGCTTAGTCTAGATTTTTTGATGTGACGCTCTTTTAAAAGGATAGAAGCAGGTAAGGGCTTGTCTACAGTACGTAATGCATTTGGCATCGGTATTTAATATAGATCCAGATTAGTTAAAGCTGACAGCCAGCCCAAGAGACTCCAAGACCAAAGCAGGCTTCTATTGACTGAAAACAACCCCAATAAAAAAAAAAAAAAAGTTAATAATCTTTTATCCGTCATCATATTTGCATTGAATGGTTATTTACAGAAATGCTGGCAACCATTTACATGGGAAACAGAAGTTCTTCTTGTGTAACTTCATGTATAACTTCAGAGAACATAACGTGTAAAACATTTCCCGTTAGAGTAGCTACCAATAGAAATGTATGGCAGACTAAAATTCAATGAAAACAAGGGGCGATTATGTACACGTCACCAGATTAAGTTGAGTGGCCATAAAGCCTTCTAATAAAGATGAAGGGAGAGAACCAGATCTTGGTAGTGGGAACATTTTATTTACTGGCATGGACCTTCATGATCTCAGCAACTGAACAGCAAAGAGAGTTGGTATAAATTTGGTCCATATGGTGGATGTTTTTTTCTGTGTGTTTTTAGACCTTTATTATAAAATGCAGACCTGTGTAAGCTGACACCAGCAAACACTTAAAAAGGAAAATGAGCTGTTCTCAAGCTCAGGATGTCTTTGTAATTAACCTAAGCACCAGATGAGCTACAGTGTCACACACTTCAGAAAGCAAAAATGGTAAAAATCCAGAGCAACCGTTTTTATTTATTTAAATTTATTTACAACTACAGATTAACACCATTGCTCGTCTGGCTCAGATGTTTTCTTTCAGCTCTACATCATTTCTTTCTGTTACAAGCAACTCAGACACAGAGGTACTGCATAGTTCTGGCTGGAAATGAGGATTCATGAACAAGTGATGTTTTACTTTAAAAACAATAAATTGAACTTTGCCTCTGATGACATTGAGAAGACATCTTGTCAGTGCAATGCCTACACAGCCTAAAAGTTTAACACCAGATTAAAATGCAAGTTATTTACATCTACTAGTAGAGTAGAGATGTGTTGATGTGTTGTCATATTTACCACTAGACATTTAAACTCTTGAATAAATACAGTCATTTTTTGATCTAGAAAATTGATATCATTGTAATAATATCATAAGGAAGAAATTAATTCATTCTGAAGATGACTTTGAGTTTTGTTTTATGCTTTCTGTCATTTTTGTATGATTTACAGACTTTTGACAGCAACTTTTGTTGTGTCTATTTTTATCAGTACTCTTAATCTCTGACAACCAGCTAATTGCACAGAACCACAACAAAAATTTTGCTCTAACAGACTGTTATGTTTTCTAATGGAAGTAACACTTTGATCTGGTTTCACACTATCAAATGTAACAATAGCGTGGGAAAAGTGAAAAGGGAATGTGCGTGTGTTGAGTGTGTGTGTGCTGGGTGGTCTCCATACACATGGAGGGGCAGTGGCAGCAGTAGCACTGCCATTAGTGGTGTGTTGTCTTGCTAATAGGCTCAGTTTGGAGTCAATGGACTGCCTGAGGAAGAGGACCATCCATGTATTAGATCCTTCTCCATTCAAAGTCTAATGCCACCCTTTAAGTCCAGCCCCCTGATGTTTTTAAATGGTGCTTCTGTGTGTATTGACTAGGAAGCACTTTGATTGCACCTATTTTACTACAGAAGCCTTTGCAGTGTTTCTTTTCTCCTCTATTAACCCAAAATGTATTTTACCTTATTACTAACCCCCCCCCCCCCCCCCCCCCCCAGTCCTTTGACGTGATACAAGTGTCTGTAAAAAGAGGCAGGTTAACACGAGGGCTTGTTCTGTTCGAAAACCTCTTGGCATCCATCTGAACTGAGTCACGTCCTAGGTATTATGAAATCCCTGACACCTCACACAAAATGGCAGAGAGCTAATGAAAAGCCAAGCTGACAGTCAAGGGTGGGAGGATGGCCTTTGGCGGCACACTTTCACCTCTGCCTTGAACAGGTTTGTCTGTAAATTGAATCCCACTTTTCAAAAACTCTAAGATAAAAGGGCTAGAATGAGAAGTGTATAGAGGTTGTGAAAAGATGTTGGTCCAAAAAAAAAACATGGATAGACTTGTTGGCACAACAGGTTTTACTAAAATAATAATTCTTTCATCAAGTCATTTTACTAATGTCTACCTGCACAATTTCAGTATGTAATAATGAAATAAATAAATAAAAACAAAAAAAGGGAAAATGATCATTTGTTGTTGCTAAAATGGCCAGATTAGTTAGTGTCACTAACAAATCTAAAGAAACATTACAACAATGTTGCATCGTTGCCATGTTTAAAACTTAGGGTCTACTCTTATTTAGTCACAGGTGCCAAACAGCCTATTCAAAGGGAATAAACATGCTTTTGGTTAGTTTAGTATTATTGTATGCATCAGACTGAACATGGACTGGCACAGTTGAGAGGTGTCTGATGAGCTCAGAAAAATATTATACACTAATCATTAGTATTGGTCTCCCTTTTAGCAGCAGATCACTGAAGTCCTCTAAGTTGCAAGGTGACGTTTCTTTGAATCGGACATGTTTGTCCAACACATACTACATATGCTCAATTGGATTGAGATTTGGAGAATTCTGGGGCCAGTCAGTACCTTAAACTCTTTGTTATGCTCCTCAAACCATTGCTGAACTTTTCTTGCCTGGTGCCAGGGTGCATTATCCTGCTCAAAGGGGCCACAACTACCAGGGAATCACATTTTCATGAAAAAGTGTACAAAGTCTGAAACAATGCTTGGGTAGGTGGTAGATGTGATAGTAACATCATAGGTGGCACATCCCAAGGTTTCTTAGCAGAACATTGCATAAATTATTCAGCTGCTTTCAACTAACTAGTCTTCTTTTCATGGTTCACCCTGGTGCCATGTTTTCCCCACATGCATCCAGCATGCTGACTTGTCTAATTGTGTATGAAGATTACTTTCTATAAGAATCAGAATTTACCACCTTCAGCAATAAGAGCTTCAGTAGCTCATGTGTTGGATTGGACCACACAACCCAGCCTTTCCTCCTCATAGTATCAGTAAAAATATGAGCAGTTTGCTATGAAGAGTGGGCCAAACTACCTGTTGGGAAATGCAGACATCTCATGTTGAGGAACAAAGATCCACAGTTGGCAGCGATTGCAGCAAATGGTGCTGCCACTGATTATTGAATAAGGAGAATGATCTTTTTGTATTAATTAATGTGAGTTGTTTTATATAAAATACAAATTGTATCAACGATCAAGTTTAAAGCTTTGTGTTAATCATGGAACATATTGTTAGGGATGCCAGTAGACATTTGTCACACATCTGTTAAACATAATTATATAAAGGAAAAGTTGAAGAAAAAGATGACGAAAAAGGTGGCAGGACACCTGTCTTTATTTCATGAGATGAACCCATAATCTTTTCATTCCAAGCTGCTCAAATTTGACTCTTCTCACCACCTTTGTGATTTAAGCAATACCCTTTAAGGTTGTTCATACAACATGGGACTTAATTCCTTAAACAAACCATGTTTGAGAGTGATTTACAACTAATCCGGACAGGCACTGGTCATTTTTATCTTTTCTTTCATAATTTATGATTGGTGGAATTTATAGCGCTGGCTCCCCAGCCGTGCATGCCGCCGAATCCGTATGTCTGTAATATAATGAGATTTTAGCACAGCTAGATTATAAATTATGGTGTGATTTGTTCTCATGCTGTTTTGTCAGGGCATTGCCTTTGTGTGTGTGTGTGTGTGTGTGTGTGTGTGTGTAGCTTGGGGACATGGCTGGCATTTGGCTGCCACGATGCTCTAATTGCTGACGTACACACAGATAGATGGAACCTGATGGTTGGTGTCGCCACTGGAGGGAGAGGGGAGGGGGGACGCGA
Source organism: Girardinichthys multiradiatus (assembly GCF_021462225.1). Lineage (NCBI taxonomy): Eukaryota > Metazoa > Chordata > Actinopteri > Cyprinodontiformes > Goodeidae > Girardinichthys > Girardinichthys multiradiatus. Next base: position 13,889,069 of record NC_061799.1, read on the forward strand.
AAGGAAAACGAAAAGGAGAAACAGGATGAAGAGAATGAAGACAAGGAAGGATAACAGATTAGACCAGATAAGGAGGGTGAAGGTGAGGAGCAGAGGAGAGGAGAGGAGTAGAGCATCTGAGATGGATGGATGGACGGATATATTAAGTGAGGGCAAGAGATATTGGTTCACGCGGTAGGCACAACTGCCAGCAGCTTCACGGCCAAGCGCTTAACCACGCTGAGGGAGCCCCATTTAAACAAAGCAGAGCGGAGACATAGAGAGAGAAGGGGACGGAGGCTGAGGCACATTCATCTCGCTCTCAGATCCCTTGCTCCAGGGAGCTGTTGCAAAATGAAGAATTACATGGCCCTGATCAGATTACATTACAGAACAAGTGATTACATGCATTTGACTCGTGCACAAAGGAACAAAAATGAAGGAAGGGAAACATACATGATCTGATTAATTATGTAATTATGTGGTATTTGCTCTGGCTATGATACATGGCCAACATTTTGAGGGAAGGTAGATGTGTAATTTCATCAATGTTTCACTGCTTGCTGTCTAAGGCCTTGTAAGTATAAATGTTGATTTTGTTCCAGGTGGTACTTACAGGCTCATCCAAAGTATGGGCAAAATGCTTTCTCTGGTTAAGAACTAACACTTATAACTGCGTGATGTAAAGAGAAAACATATAGGGATTGCTGTCCTAAAATTGGTGAACACCGAGAATCTTCTAGTGTCGGGTTTAATAACAGAAGTGACCAATAACTGAACTGTATCCAAATTCTGTTGCTCATGCTCCAACGGTGTTTTATGTGACAATTTAAGTATAATGAAAAGTATGGAAATCAAGTTTGTTTTTAAATAATTGTAAAAGCAGTTTAAGGCTTTCCAAAAGTTGAAGATTACCATACTCCTAATTTTAATGAGCATAATAAAGAAACCAATACATGTCCTTTGTCATGGTTTTCTTAATATAGAACTTTTACAAAGTCTTGTCAAGGTCACTCTACAAATCTGTACAAGACGGAAACACTACCTCAACGGAGTCTCATCTAACTATAATACTGTGGCTATAAACCTCTTACCAGCTGTTGTACTGCAGCACAACAGGTATACATATACATATACAACAGGTATAGACAGACCAACACTAAGTTGTACATGGTTGTAAAGTGGAAGATTTGTACAAATAAAACTCTAAAGGGGGTTTGGGTTTTAAAATTTAGTCCCCTATACTTTGATATACCTCTAAATAAACAATTATTCAATGCAACCAATGACCTTCAGAAGACACCAAACCAGTAGGGTTAGGTTATAAAACAGTATCCTAAGCCATTAACATCTCACAGAGATGGAATGGTATGGTATGTCATGGTATGCAAAACCAACTTGCAAAACTGCAAAACCCATAAAGAGTTGGCCCTCCACCTAAACTCAGAGGCCTGGCAAAAGGAACATTAACCCTATCTCGGGGTTAATGTATGATGGTGGTAGCATCCCCATAGCATGGTGCTGCCACCACCATGTTGGTAGAATCATAAAAAGACAAGTATCCAAAACAGAAGTGCATGAATTAACATCAGGGTTATTACCACTCTAACAGCCAGTGTAAAAGTTTTTATCCTGATGAGAAAATTACTTTGTGACTTGGCTCCAGGTCATTTTGCCCCATTCACCAATTCATAGCCAAGCATTGCCATTTCATTCCTTCATACTTCTACTTTTCATATATTGTTGTCGCTGTTGTTGTTATATTTTATTTCTGTTTGAACATTATAGCAGAATTTACAAACTAACTGATAAAGTTTACCTTTTAAATGACACCATCTCATTGTGGCTCCTTTTGTTATTAATAGGAAGTGTTCTTCAGTGTGTTTGAAATGCAAAGTCACTTTCTAAAAAAATATTTCTGTATTAATGGATTAATAATACAGCTAGAGGCTAAAAATTGCTGTTATTCTTCATAGCAGTTAGGCAAATGAATGAATTATTACTGTGCTCATCCTTTAAACGTGGCATAACATTTGAGATGATCAAATGAATGTTCACTCATGTGACATTAATTAATCATCAATTAAAATGTTATGATCATGACAGATCTACATAGCACTTGCAATCTTTGCTTTCAAAGTTGCCCTTCTATGCACCAGGTATTTTAAACATCAATAATTTGCCCCGACAGGACGAAACAGGTATAAGGCATAATTGTCTAAATTAAATGTAATGTTATGAATACTTAACAGAAGAAGTGGGTAAATGCGGGATTTGAAAATATATATATTAGAGGTAACTAAGAATGTGTTTTTTGGAGAAACACATCATTAAGGTATTCACCTCATGAAGACAGCACACCTATTAGAGCTTAATGCTCCAATCCTGAAGAAAATTTCTTTATTAAACTCAAACGTTTTGGAAAAAGAAGAATAAAAACTGTTCTTGGTGTAAATAAAGACTTGAACCCATGGGCCAAACCAGAAGAAAATATATCAAAACAGCACCCCCCCCCCATACACCCCAAACAAAAGAAATAAAATAAACAAAATCTGGTGCAAGAAATGCAGGATTGAAATATTGTGTTCGTTGCAAGACAGGGAACGATCAGAGTGTGTTTTCTCCCTCACCGCTCCGGTCGCTCTGTCAACTTCAAACATATACGGGAGCTGGATTGTTATTTGCTCTGAGCAGTCTGCGTGGCTTGGCTTTTTGATTAGCAAGACACAGAAAGACAGAGAGAGCGAGGGAGACAGAATGAGAAAGAAAGAGAGAGAGATAGAGAGAGAGAGAAAGAGCAAAGATAGTGAAGAGAGAGACAGCCTTGAGGCACATGTCAAGCAATGTCACAGATAATCACACATTGTCTTAAAATAGCTTTGAAAATGACAGTGTTGAGGGGTGGGCTGTGGAGGCAGAGGTTGAGGTTTAGGGATGTATGAGGGATGCTTCAAAGAGCATGTACCGTAATTAAAGAGCAGATAAAGTTAATTTCTGACAACCCCAGAGGGGCACTTTCAAGGGCAAGATATAAAAAGATGTATTATCTGTACACACATGGAGGTATTTCGGTCTCAAGCATGAACTCACCATATTTTTAGGTACACTTGGACAGTACAGAGTTGGACCCCGTCTGGCTAAAGCACTGCCTTATTCTTCGTGACATAGATTCAACAAAATGGTTTCAGTTATCACTAAACATGTTTTTGTTACTGTTACTGTGATATTATTTTACTACTACTACAGGTCCAATCTGGTCCAATCTTCTCCATTTTTCTTTCATTGAATTAAGGAAATGTAAGGAAATTTCCTTGATTTTGGTTAAGTCGAGCTGGATGCATGTAAGCGAGACATGGATGGCTTGATTGGTGATATGAAGGTCCAGAAGCAGGCAGAACAGTTTTGTAAAAAACATACAGTCATCAGACATGTTTCATGACCAAAAGAATCAGATCCTGATTACAAGTGGTGGAAAGGATTTTTCTCGATAGGACAAGGTGCTCCATTGTCCAAGGGGGGTGTGAAGTAGAGTCACTTCTCCTCCCAATCAAAAGAAATCAGCTGACATGGTCTGAGGAGCTAATAGGGATGCATCCAAGGCTCCTCCCTTTGGAGGTTTCCCAGGAATGTCCCACTGAGAAGAGACTCAGGGGAAGACCCAGAATGAGCTGCAGAGTTGCTAGGGAAAAGGGATGTCAGGGTTTCCCTCCTGGAAAAACACCCAAACGATCTTGGAGTAGACAATAGATAGAGGGTTGTTGTGTTAAATAGGCTTTTGTGTGGTAGAGAAAAAAGTGACAAAGATAAATAGGTGGAAAATTTTTTTCCTAGAAGTTGTTGGAATTGCTAACGTTTTAAATTTGAGTTATCAAGCTACCAAATTATATAGAAATTATGAATTAGCCTGTACCAAAATCAACCCCAGTCCGTAAAAATTAAACAATCATGTCAACACCAGGACCCACTAGATCTCAATTTACATCTTTGACAAGAACATAGTCTTATGCTCACTTCACGGGCTTTTTGGTCCTGTCAAGCCATATGAGCTGCAATCCTCAAGCAACAACATCAAAGACCTTGTCAGATATGCATCACTTTCCTAAATCTTACTGCATCTCACTTTTTCCCAGGGATATTTTTCACTGACCAGTGCCTACTATTCATGCAGCTGTCTAAATGGTAAGAACTTCCTAGATCTTACCAGTTGCATGGAAATTTCAGATTGTAAAATGCTAACAATTAAAGGAATGTCCTCTTACATGGGATCCATACCCTTCCTTTTAAATATCCGAGAAAACTATGGCAAACAAAAACCCAGAAGCAACAAATTGATAAAACAAATGCCCCCCACCCCACCCCTCCCCCCCATCTGCTTCTCTGCTTCATAGGTGGCAGAGGCTGGTAGCTGAGCTAAAAGTAATATTTATTCCTGCAGATGTTTAATGGTGCATCAAATGGGATAATAAGGATGGTTGATTTGTGGGCCTCTCTCTACAATTACCCTGCCTCCCCATTTACTTCCTCTTTAAATTAAACAAGCCATTGATTTTATGTTGAATATTATTGTGCCATATTCCCCAACTGCTGTTTTGATAGAGATGTGTAGTGATTGGACATTTTATAACACTTTAAGTAAAGCCTGAGGCAGAAAAAAAAGATGTCTCAGATTATTACCAGTATTATTATTTTTTTTTGTCAAAATAAATAAATCAGGCTTCCATCAAATTCTTAATCTTTTTTAGGCCATGTTGTACCATATAAATCAAAATGTTCACTGTTATAGTAGGAAATATGGCTGGCTGGATGGATGGATGGATAGGTGTCTACCCAAACTGACAGCTCTGGCATAGAGATTATTAATCTGAGAAGATCCCAAAAGGCCTATGGTAGTTCTGGATGAGCTGCAGAGACCCACAGCTAAGGTAGACGAATCTGTTCACACAACTCTTGCTCATGTAGGCTACACATCTGACCTCTATGGAAGAGTTGCAAGAAGAGCGTCATGAAGTCATGTTTGCTGTTTGATGCAAGCCATGTAGGGCACACATAAAGCATGTGAAAGAAGGTGCTTTGAGATGAAATCACCCTGAAACACTATAGTGGCAGCATCACACTGTGGGGACGCATTTCTTCAGCAGGAAGGAAATAGAGAAGGTAGTCATAGAGGGAAGATGGATGGTACTAAATACAGACCAGTTGCATGTTTATGTCTAATTTCTGAATTTTTGTGCATGCTTTCTGTACTGTTTGGCAGAAACCAGGAGATGACTGAGGAATTTGCGGCTAGAGGAAATCTGCAGATGCACAGGTCCTTCTCAAAATATTAGCATATTGTGATAAAGTTCATTATTTTCTATAATGTAATGATGAAAATTTAACATTCATATATTTTAGATTCATTGCACACTAACTGAAATATTTCAGGTCTTTTATTGTCTTAATACGGATGATTTTGGCATACAGCTCATGAAAACCCAAAATTCCTATCTCACAAAATTAGCATATCATTAAAAGGGTCTCTAAACGAGCTATGAACCTAATCATCTGAATCAACGAGTTAACTCTAAACACCTGCAAAAGATTCCTGAGGCCTTTAAAGCTCCCAGCCTGGTTCATCACTCAAAACCCCAATCATGGGTAAGACTGCCGACCTGACTGCTGTCCAGAAGGCCACTATTGACACCCTCAAGCAAGAGGGTAAGACACAGAAATAAATTTCTGAATGAATAGGCTGTTCCCAGAGTGCTGTATCAAGGCACCTCAGTGGGAAGTCTGTGGGAAGGAAAAAGTGTGGCAGAAAACGCTGCACAACGAGAAGAGGTGGCCGGACCCTGAGGAAGATTGTGGAGAAGGGCCATTTTCAGACATTGGGGGACCTGCGGAAGCAGTGGACTGAGTCTGGAGTAGAAACATCCAGAACCACCGTGCACAGGCGTGTGCAGGAAATGGGCTACAGGTGCCGCATTCCCCAGGTCAAGCCACCTTTGAACCAGAAACAGCGGCAGAAGCGCCTGACCTGGGCTACAGAGAAGCAGCACTGGACTGTTGCTCAGTGGTCCAAAGTACTTTTTTCGGATGAAAGCAAATTCTGCATGTCATTCGGAAATCAAGGTGCCAGAGTCTGGAGGAAGACTGGGGAGAAGGAAATGCCAAAATGCCAGAAGTCCAGTGTCAAGTACCCACAGTCAATGATGGTCTGGGGTGCCGTGTCAGCTGCTGGTGTTGGTCCACTGTGTTTTATCAAGGGCAGGGTCAATGCAGCTAGCTATCAGGAGATTTTGGAGCACTTCATGCTTCCATCTGCTGAAAAGCTTTATGGAGATGAATATTTCATTTTTCAGCACGACCTGGCACCTGCTCACAGTGCCAAAACCACTGGTAAATGGTTTACTGACCATGGTATCACTGTGCTCAATTGGCCTGCCAACTCTCCTGACCTGAACCCCATAGAGAATCTGTGGGATATTGTGAAGAGAACATTGAGAGACTCAAGACCCAACACTCTGGATGAGCTAAAGGCCGCTATCGAAGCATCCTGGGCCTCCATAAGACCTCAGCAGTGCCACAGGCTGATTGCCTCCATGCCACACCGCATTGAAGCAGTCATTTCTGCCAAAGGGCCAAACTACCTGTTGGGAAATGCAGACATCTCATGTTGAGGAACAAAGATCCACAGTTGGCAGCGATTGCAGCAAATGGTGCTGCCACTGATTATTGAATAAGGAGAACGATCTTTTTGTATTAATGAATGTGAGTTGTTTTATATAAAATACAAATTGTATCAACGATCAAGTTTAAAGCTTTGTGTCAACTATTGAGTGCATAACTGTACATGATTATTTGAAGGTTGACGTTTTTTGTATTAAAAACACTTTTCTTTTATTGGTCGGATGAAATATGCTAATTTTGTGAGATAGGAATTTTGGGTTTTCATGAGCTGTATGCCACAATCATCCGTATTAAGACAATAAAAGACCTGAAATATTTCAGTTAGTGTGCAATGAATCTAAAATATATGAATGTTAAATTTTCATCATTACATTATGGAAAATAATGAACTTTATCACAATATGCTAATATTTTGAGAAGGACCTGTACATTGATCAAAACATGGTTCCACAAAACACTGATTCAGAAGGCTAAATGGAAATTAAAGCCACACTTTTTTGTAAAGGCTTTAAAAAAGCATGCCTGATTTTCCCTGTACTTTACAATTATTATTTTGGGTTGCTCTGTCACATAAATTTCACCAAAAACACACTTTGTGAGAGAATTGCAAAGAGTATGAATGTCATTGTTTGAGCTGGACATCAGGAAGATGACAATCTCCGTTTGATATGATGATTTATTGAAGAATAAACTGACAGGATACAGAGGAAACCATAGAAACGGGAGCTGGGCAACAGAGAATAACTAGGAAATAGGCATACCAACAGGGGGACCCGACGAGGAGTAACCAAAACTCTTTGGAAAGTGACTAGTGACAAGCAATCAAAACAATACATGTGGCCTCATGAAATAACTGATAAATGTAGGATATCTAGTAATACACCTAAACACACACGAATAATTCAAAGCACAAAACCCAAAGTACTGTGGAGAGAAAGACCAAAGAATAAAGATTATATGGCAAACAAAAGGAAAAATTAAATCAAAGCCTCACAGATCATGTCATGGAGGGGGATAAAAACAAAGTAAAACTTACAGGTAAGAGGAGAGCAGGTCATGGAACCAGGGTGGACGCAACCGAAGAAACCAGCAGAGAACAATGAGAACCACGGAGCATAAAAGCTGAGGAGTAAAGATGGGCCTTAAAACCAGGTATGTGTAATCATAGAATAAAAAAAATAACAACAACTAGAAACCTGCAAGCATCTTTGAAGGCCCTCGCACCCCTCAGCGCAACTCGGGCTGTCGAGCGACCGCAGGAGCCTAGCATCGCCTCCTACACGCCACATACGATGACACCGCGTCACTTCAAGACGTCGCCAGTAGGTGGCACTTTGAGCAACATGTCATATGATCTTCGGTCATGCAGAGTTTCAGTCTGGCAAAAAGCATTCAAAATTTCGAGTAAATCTGACCATCCAGATGGAAGCTGCACTCACTTGTTTGTTTGTGGGCGGGGCTAAAACGACATCATCAATTGACTGACTGTGTCAACATGTCCATCATTAAGTCATGATCATGTATACTACATTTCAAATGGATCCGATGATGAATGAGGGAGATATAGCCCTTGAAGTGTCCTAGGGGGCGCTATTGATCCAAATTTAAATGTAATCCAATAGAGCTGTTTGGGGGCTGACAAAGATCAAGCATATTCAGTTTGGAGTGAATGGGACCATGCATGTGTAATTTAGAGCCAAACGTATGGCCGTGGCGTGACATCAGAATTCGCCACGCCATCATAGCCACACTCTCCAGTTAAAGCAGTCAGTACTGGCGACTGTCTAAGACCATCATGTTATCTGTTACTTGGGACAGTTTCACATTGATTAGGTGAAGAACATCAAACATTGACTCTGTAAAGGAAAATGGGAGACTTCCTGTTCTCAGGGGGCGGGGCTTCGATGATGTCAGCCTCTGATCAGTGAATATTGTTCAGGCATAGAGGCAGATCAATCCCAGAAGGTTTCATTTGTCTGTGACTTTCCTTGTAGGAGCTATATCAATTTCATCTTTTATGGCAACAAGTCATATTTTGAGGCGTTGCCACGCCCACACGCTTTCATGTATGAAAAAGCTTTTCATAACTTTTGATCCCCAATGCCTTAGGAGTATACTGAGTGATTGTCAAGTGTCTAAGTGAAAATCTGTAGGAGGAGTTTGCTCAGATATGCGGGTTAGAAACGGGCAAAACAAGGTCAAAATGGCAACTTCAATCCAAAATGGCTGACTTCCTGTGGTGTTTGGACCAATGCTCCAAGATACTTTTTTGTAGGTCCTGTGAAGTTAGATATGTGTACCGAATTTCAGATTCCTCGGTCAAAGCATGGTTTGGGGCTGATTTTTTCTAATTTTGTAGGGGGCGCTGTGGACGAAGTAGGCCACGCCCACCGAATATGTCATCAGATCTCTGTTGGGGACTGGACAAGGATCAATCACATTGAATTTGGTGCAGATCAGATGATTTATGTGGAAATTAGACCCAAACGTATGGCCGTGGCGTGACATCATAATACGGCACGCCATCATAGCCACACTCTCCAGCTAAAGCAGTAAGTACTGGCGACTGTCTAAGACCATCATGTTATCTGTTACTTGGGACAGTTTCACATTGATTAGGTGAAGAACATCAAACACTGATTCTGTAAAGGAAAACGGGACACTTTCTGTTGTCAAGGGGCGGGGCTTCGATGATGTCAGCATCTGACCAGTGAATATTGTTCAGGCCTAGAGGCAGATCAATCCCAGAAGGTTTAATTTGTCTGTGACTTTCCTTGTAGGAGCTATATCAATTTAGTGTTTTATGGCGAGAAGTCATATTTTGAGGCTTAGCCACGCCCACATACTTTCATGTAGCAAAAGGTTTTTGATAACTTTTGATCCCCAATGCCTTAAGAGTATACTGAGTGATTTTCAAGTTTCTAAGTCAAAAGCTGTAGGAGGAGTTTGCTCAGATATGCGGGCTAAAAACGCCCAAAAGAGGGTCAAAATGGCAACTTCAATCCAAAATGGCCGACTTCCTGTTGCGTTTGGACCAATGCTCTAATAGAGTTTTTTGTAGGTCTTGAGAAGATACATATGTGTACCAAATTTCAGATTCCTCGGTCAAAGCATGGCTTGGGGCTGATTTTTTCTAATTTTGTAGGGGGCGCTGTGGACGAATTAGGCCACGCCCACCAAATATGTCATCAGATCTCTGTGGGGGACTGGACAAGGATCAATCACATTGAATTTGGTGCAGATCAGATGATCTATGTAGAAATTAGAGCCAAACGTATGGCCATGGCGTGACGTCTGACTTCGCGGCGCCGCCACGGCCACGCCCTTTTATGAAAAGTTACTGTGCTTCAAACGAAGTTAGACCCACTAGTTATCTGTGTTCTGACGCAGATTCAAGTTGATTGGGTGAAGAGGGTCAGAGAGGCACCTTTCCAAGTGAAAAAAGTGACTTCCGGTTCTGAGGGGGCGTGGCTTTGATGATGTCAGCATATGACCCCATAGGATCGTCGGGAGGCCGAAGGCCCTCCTTCATGCCAACTTTGGTGTGATTTGTATTTTTTTTGGGAAAGTTATTGCAATTTTCCACTTTTGGCGCGAACGCCAAGTTTGTGCCCCGGCCACGCCCCCTAAACATGCTCAAAAACTCACGATTTTGATAACTTTTAATCCCCCATCCCTTATCTGCATATTGACCAAATATGAAGGCGATAGCTCAAAATCCCTAGGAGGAGTTCGTTAAAGTTCGAGGTGAGTAAAAGTGAAAAATGGGCAAAATCGGCCTTTAATTCAAAATGGCCGACTTCCTGTACGTTTTAGGGCATACCCCTAAGAGACTTTTTTTCTTGGTTTGAGGAGCTCTAGCAGTGTGCCAAATTTCAGATCTCCACGACTTACGGTTGGGCCTATCTCACGTTTGGGGGTGTGGCTAAGTGGTTTGGCCACGCCCACTGACAACGACATTATGGAACAAGAATTTTACGCGGGGGACAATTTTGGGTAAAAGCGTGTGCATCTAGGGGCTTGGCAAAGTCCCCATATTGCCCCGCAAAGACGCAACAGAATAATAATAAGAATTCGAGCGATTATAATAGGGCCTTGCAGTTTTTCTGCTCGGGCCTAACTAATAGTCTAAGCTAAAATGCACAGAGAATAAAATACAATAAATAAGAAGACACCCTACTAGAGGCCAAAAACAAACTAATAAAAAAATACCCCAAAATCAGGCTGGTGGATGAGCTCTCAGACGGAGGGTTCGAAATAACAAACATACAAATACAAAAACCTAACCATAGGCAGTTGGAGGAGACCTTGGAAAGTGGTGTTTTAACAAAAAATATATAAAAGAAAGAAAAGAAAGAGTTTAGGCAGGGTCATCCAGAGGATGCTCAAAGTTCAGGCAGGTGACCCAGAGGTCATACTGAGGAGGCACAAGGATTCGGGCGGGCACACCTAGGGTTGCTTAAACCAGGGAAGGTGGCTCAAATGCAAAACTACTGCAGTAAAAAAAATGGCTGGAAACTATGTCTGTGACCTTCACCTGCAAAACTATTCCTGTTTTTTGGGGTCATCTCATTGTTGCTCCTTTAGTGCACCTGTTGTTAATTTCATTAACACCAATACTGCTAACAAATGACCTGATCTTATACTTAATATTTTTGGGCAGTACATATACTGTATAACATACAGGATGTAGCACATCTTACACCGCAGTTCTTTCAAAGCACCATAGCCAAAATATATAAGGCTTTTGTCAATGGGGCATATTAATTTTTGCACATTTTAGATAATATTTAATAACTTAATGTGGCCTACAATCACACAATACCTGCTTTCAAATAAAACAGTGAAACTTGTCTCTTGTCTTACAGCTTGTCTTAAGCAATTACAGCAGAAGCTTCTTAAATCAACCTTAAACAAAACACCAAATTAGAGGAAACTCTCTCAGTGCCTCTCACAGTTTTAAAGTATGTAAAAACACATTCATCACTCAACACAACTCCTCATACTGCTCTCTCTTATTCTCTCTCTTGTTAAAAGACAGACTGACAGAAAATACTGTACATGATAGACAGAGAGCTGAATGACAGGTGGATGGAAAGGTAAGGAGGAGTAACAGAAGGCAAACTGCTGTTGTCCATCAACAATGTGTTGATACCAAAATATTCAGTAACTTAAAGGTAAGATTTGAGGTAGTTTTTTTTTTTTGTTAGATGTTAAAATTATATTGTCTGTAAAACATAATTTTCCAGAAGAAATGTAAGGAAAGCTGACTTGAAATCATTTAGAAAAGTCAATATATCAAGCACGGTTTAAACAACAGCAGAGTGAGATCAAATATAATCTATTGAACTTTAAGGTTTCTCTAAAAAAGTGACAAGTAATGATTTAATCACTGCAGACACTTAACTAAATACAGTATCTCACAAAAGTGAGTACAACCCTCACATTTTCGTAAATATTTTGTTAAATCTTTTCATGGGACAACACTGAAGATGTAAAACTTTAATACAGTGTAAAGTAGTTAGTGTACAGTTTGTATAACAGATTAAATTAGCTGTTCCCTCAAAATAACTCAACGCACAGCTTTAATGTCTAAGACGGTGGCAATAAAAGTGAGTACACCCCTAAGTGAAAATGTCCAAATTTTGCCCAGAGTGTCAATATTTTGTGTGGCCATTGTCATCTTCCAGCACTGCAATGACTCTCTTGGGCATGAAGTTAAGTAGAGCTTCACAGTTTGCCACTGGAATCCTCAGTAAACGGTTGCTGCAGGAGGGACTGGTGCATTTCACAAAATGCATGGCATATTGATTATTTAAGGAAATACTGAAGCAACATCTCAACACACCAGCCAGAAAGCCAAAGGTTAGGCAAAAGTGGGTCTTCCAAATTGACCATGATCCTAAACCTTCAGCCAAATTAGTTAAACTCAGTAGTTAGTGGTATAAGGATGGGTGACATTGAAAACCTCACGCAGATATACCAGGTTCTGCCAGGAGGAATGGGCCAAACTCCCGGCAAAGTATTGTGACAACTTTGTGGTAGCACAACCAAAAGATGAAGCTTCCACAGCAGAAGAGGACTGGCATGTTGACACAAAATGGAGAACCATGGTGCAAGGAGGAAACCTACAGCGTCATTACATGCTATACATGGACTATGCAAATTTGGCCCTACCAGCCACTAAGTGGCCAAGAAGCTGCATGTTTAGCATCTTCTGAGAAGGACTACAATTGCCCAAATGCATATTATTAAAAATTAATGCAGAATATAGGATTAAAATAAGGCACAATGATAAACTGTGGCTTGTGATTGTGTGGCATCGTTTAATAAAAATCACTTAATACCACTGTAAGTGGTACCAAGGGAATGATTGACAGGTACATATTATTCCTATTGAGAAACAAATAGGATAAAGGTAAGGCAATTAGTTTGTGATTTGACTGCATAGGGGAAGTGTAGTGCTGACTTCCTGCTAGCTCAGCTAGCTTTTGGGTAAATGCAAGTTAGATGGCTAGCTTTGTATGCTTAATATCCCTGCTTTAATGTTTACTTCATGAAGCTTGACTAACATCAAATTTACATGTCACATAAGAAAGATTGATTGACTTAAGTGACTGATGTCTGACAGGCTTCATCAGATGATGGGCCTTTCAAAAAACCTTTTTAAAGAATATAAACACATACATCCTTGTTATATCCCTTAAAAATAAAATAAAATACTTCAACAGCAATCATGATTAGATTTAACACAACAAATAAATATAAATATTGGTAATAACATGTAATCAAACATAATAGTTGTATTATTTCTTTAAAAAACTCTTCATAAAGGTTAATGCTTAAAGACCCAGATACTCTATTCCAGACAATGTTTATAAATGGAGACTCTTTGCTTCACTGTTCATCAGCATCTGTTTGTGGGACTCCAGTCAGAAATTCTATAATACATGCGGATACCAATAATCACGATTAACAATGTAACAATTTGAAAAGCATAGCGTGTCCTGAGCTGGATAAAGGGTTGCCGACTTATGCTGTGTGCGTGCACTTTACATTGTACTGATTTCAGTCGTATTGCACATTACAGAGGGCTTCTCTGTAAGAAATATACAATTTTTCCGGTCTACACAAGAACAAAAACCAGAGAGTTTTCAAACCAGTACACTCTGGAACCCATTCTCAAATTGTGCCATTTTCAGAGAAGACGTGCAGTTGTCATGTAAACAAACAGTAGAAACACAACTAAACATTTTGTTTTCACCAGAAAATAATTAATTTCAAAACAAAAACATAGATGTAACAATAAAATCCACACAACACGTTAACATTTAGAATGAACAATGTTGAAACTAAAATGGCAGCAGGGTGATCTCACCTGTTCTAGGATCTTGGCTTCAGCTTGCTGAAGTTTGTTCTTCAGCTCGCTGATTTCCTGTTGCAAAGCCTCATTCTTTTGGCTTAGCACCTTTTTCCACCTTTGGAAGATGTTAGAAGGTTCACAGGCTCCAATATTCTGGCTTGAATTTACAACATTTTCATTCAGTGCAAATGTTCTCTCAAACAGTTCACGAGGGAAAGTGACTGGAATGTGTTGCATCAAAGACTATAGTTGGAAGATTTGTACATAACTTATCATTGCATAGTTTAAAAATGTTCTTTATGCTTATGATTTACCATTAAAATACATTTTCATTTATTTAGTTTGGTGAACTTTGATAGAAATGGTGTGAATACTTTTCACATTTGTCTTTGAAGCACTTTTATAAACTATTAACAGAATTGTCATCTTCTCTTAGAGTTGCATTTGGGTGGTTGCTATGCAGACTGAGCAGGACCTTATGTGTTTGCGGAGGAGTTCTGGGAAAGAGGCTGTTTCCACCCCAGCCAATCTTCGTGTCCTTGAACGCCAGATGTGGACGTGTGTGCTGTATCAGTATCTGGAAAGAACCAGTTTTATTCAGTAGGACTTGTATTTGTGAAACTGTGTGTAGCCACACCCAGTCTGGTCTGTCTCTCCCTGCCCAGCCAAAGATAACTTTGACTCACTTGTGTCTTCATTGCATCCCTTCTCTGAGTTTATCAGTGTGTCTAACTCTGACAACTATGATGCTTCAAAGACTGATGATGTCACATACATTACCCCGGCAACAGTTCCGGGTGCCAGATCAGCCTGTGTACTGTGGTCACATAGCTGCACAGTGGCTAAAGATGCAGAAGAAGAAGACTAGACAGCTGGTGGGAGACAAACATCAAACAGCAAGAACATTGAAAATGTAGAGGATTCATAAAAAAGACTCAAATGAAAAAAAACACAAAAAAAAAAATACAAACAATTATGGCTTTCTTCAACTTAAGGAAACACCTGACAGTAAAAGTCTCAGTTAGACAGTTAGTTAACTACATCACAGGTATGGGGTCATCTCAGCTCTATTGGACAGTGTTTATTATTTAAGCAGTTTTACTTCATTAACCCTTTTTGCAATTGCAAATTGCGGATAAAATCAAATGTTTTAAAGATGAAATATCTTTATTCTTTAACCAGAGAACATTGTGCTGCAAACAGGGCCTTAGAATAAATAATTTCAAAACAAAATCTTTTTTATTGTTTTTGTTTTGTTGTTTTTTTGTCTGTTTGTTTTAAGCTTTTTATACAAACAGAACACAGAAGAAACATTGAACTGCACACACTAATATTTAGGACAAATTAGATTTAAAACAGCCATTTTTTGTTGTTGTTTTAGTTGTTTCTTTGGTTTTTATTGTTAAATTAGTTTTTGTCTTTTTTTATAGTTTTTTGTTGTTTTTTTTTTTTTTAGAAACATTTAAACAGACAACAGAAATACAAACAAATTGCACATAACACATTAACATTTGAAATAAACATTTAAAACATCAACATTTTTGCATTTTGTTTTGTTATCTTTTAGTGTTTTTTGTTTTGTTTTGTTTTTGAACCTTTAAACCAAACATCAGCTAAGGCCTTAATAAATAGCTCCAGCCCAGGGAATATTTGTCCTGGAATTCAAGCTGTGTTTTTCCTGCTCAGTGTCCTACTCAGGAGCTTGCCTTGGTCCTCAGTCCTTTCTCTTTTTGGAGCAGTTCTTGCTGCTGCGTAATGTCATGTTGAGGGTTTTCATGATCATCCACTTTGATCTCAGGTGAACGCTCCTTGGATGATTTCTGGATTTCTTCTAGTTTTTTGAGGAGGGTCTGGGCTTTCTCCACAGCCTTCTGTCTTTCTGCCTCGGTTCGGGCTAAAGAGTCTCGTACTCTTTTAATTTCTTGGTAAATTTGCCGACAGAAAGTGCTGACGCTTTCAACATAATTAGAGATTTCAGTTTCGGCCTGAAGCCTCAACCTTCTCTCTTCTTGGAGCAGGTCTTCCAGCTGCTGGATGTCATGTTGAACTTTTTCCTGATCATCCACTTTGACCACAGCTAAGCACTCCTTGGATGTTTTCTCAATTTCTTCCAGTTTCTGGAGGAGGGTCTCTGCAATTTTCACAGCCTCTAGTTTTTCTGCCTCGGTTTGAGCTATAAGTTTCTGTTCTTTTTTCAGTTCTTGGTCCATCTCTGCATGGACAGCCTCAACTGTTTGCAACTGCATGAGGTTTTCAGTCCCTGCCTGGAGCCCCACTTTTTTCTGTACTTGGAGCATTTCTTCCAGCTGTTGGATGTCTGGTGTTATGATGTCCCAGTCATCCAGTTTGGTGGCAGCTGAAGTCTCCTTCAATGTTTTCTCCATATCTTTTAGTTTCTGGAGGAGGGTCTGTGCGATCTCCTCAGCCTTCTGTTTGCCTGCCTCTGCTTTGCTTCTAAGATCTTGTTCTCTCTTAATTTCTTGGTCCATTTCTTCAGACAAAGCCTCCAAAGCCTGAAACTGTTTAATGTTTTCAGTTTCTCCCTGGACCCTCAGCTTTCTTTCTTTTTGAAGCATTTTTTGCAGCTTTGCGAATTCACAAGGCATTTCATCATTTGCTGAATGCCTCTTTGACATCTCCATTTTTTTGAGTTTATGATGAAGTGTCTGTGTGATCTCCACAGCTTCCATTTTTTCATACTCAACTTGAAATCTAAGGTGTTTTTCTTCCTGGAGCTCTTTCTGGGCTTGTTCCAGCTTCCGTTCAGCCAGATCCATTTCAAATTCATACTTAATATTGAGCCGGTGGGTTTCAGCCTCATGTTTCTTTTTCAAGTTGTTAAGTTCCTGTTGGTGTTCCTGCATTTTGTGGCAGCAGGCTGAGCTCACCTGTTCTTGGATCTTGGCTTCAGCTTGCTGAAGTTTGTTCTTCAGCTCGCTGACTTCCTGTTGCAGAGCCTCATTATTTTGGCTTAGCACCTTGTTCAACCTTTGGAAGATGTTAGAAGGTTCACAGGCTCCAATATTCTCCATTGTCTTGAGTTTACAAAGATTTCGCTCAGTGCAAATGTTCTCTCAAACAGTTCACGAGGGAAAGTAACTGGAATGTCGAAAGCTCTAGACTAGGGTTCTAGAATATGTTGCATCAAAGAATATGATGCTTCAAAGACTGATGATGTCACATACATTACCCCGGCAACAGTTCCGGGTCCCAGATCAGCCTGTGTCCTGAATGTAACTGTGGTCACACGACTGCATGGTGGCTAAAGATGCAGAAGAAGACTGGACAGGTGGTGGGAGACAAACATCAAACAGCATTACCAACGAAAACATGAAGGATTCATAAAATAGACTCAATGAAGAAAAAAACAAAACAACCATGGCTTTCTTCAACTTCAGTAAACACCTGACAGTAAAAGTATCATTTAGACAGTTAGTTAGTTAGTTAACCACATCACAGGTATGTAGTCATTTCAGTCTATTGGACAGTGTTTATTATTTAAGCAGTTTTACTTCATTAACCCTTTTTGCAATTGGAAGAGTTACTCCATTGTTCAGACGCGGATGAAATCAAAAGTTTTAAAGATGAAATGTCTTTAGCCTACACAGCAACAGAAACCAGGAAGTTTTCAAACCATTACACTCTGGAACCCATTCTCAAATTGTGCCATTTTCAGAGAAGACATGCAGTTGTCTTGTAAACGAGCAGTAGAAACACAACAAAACTTTTACGTTTTCAACCAGAGAACCTTGTCCTGTAAACAGGGCCTTGGAATACATTATTTCAGAACAAAATATTTTTGATTGTTTTTGTTTTGTTGTTTTTTGTCTGTTTTAAGCTTTTTATACAAACATAACACAGAAGAAACAATAAACTGCACACACTAACATTTAGGAAAATTAGATTTAAAACAGCCATTTTTTGTTTTTGTTTTAGATGTTTCTTTGGTTTTTATTGTTAAATTTGTTTTTGTTTTTTTATAGTCTTTTGGGTTTTTTTTTAGAAACATTTAAACACACAACAGACATACAAACAAACTGCATACAAAACATTAACATTTGAAACAAACATTTAACATATCAACATTTTTGTACTTTTTTGTTATCTATTGTTAAGTACCTGTTGGTGTATGGAGGTAAATTTGTCTCAATATTATTCAATCATACAAAAAACAAATCTCAATCAAAAAAATAAATTGTGGTAAAAAAGTTTGGAATATTCAATCAACAAAAACTAATCTCAATCAAAAAATATAAAGTTGTGATCAAAACTTTCAGAGTTGTAATTATTTGTTTTTTTAATGGAATATTTTATTTTGGGGAGGAAAAACAATTGTTTGAAAAAACTTTTTTTGATTAAAATGACTCATTTTTTCTCACGAAGATAAAAAAGTTATTTGCAAAACGCAAACTTTTATTTGCGCATTTCAAAAATCTTTGGTTACGACTCTCGTTCTTTTGGTTTTTACGCTCTCTGTTTTTGGTTGAACTCAACGAATTTTGAGTGATGGGAACATGAACATCCTGGGCAGGGCCTAAAGACGAACGTTGTAAGACGTTTCCCTATTAGTTAGCGCTGACTAAAGCGGCAGACTCTGATCTCCCCGACCTCTGAACTTCTGCTCGAACTGCAGGGCTTGCAGCGTCGCTTCAGTGAGGAGACATCAACTGTACAGAAGAAAACAGAGGTCAAGTGAGTCGACAGTCAGAAATACGTGGTCATGCCAGCCGACACTAGCTCTCTCGTAAAGATTAGCGTCGTGCATACAAGGCACATTACGGTAATGGAGCAGAAAGGACGGCAGAAAATAAGAGGAAAACAGAAAAGTAACCTATAGAACATTTATATTAATTAAATTTTTACAACTTTCACATTCATGTTTTATGTAAAAGAATAAATATTTAATATTTTACTGTACAGTTTTGGAGAAATACACAACTCAATGTATCTCATCTACGCTATAACCAGAATTAGTATGACCCTCTAATATAATCTGAAGAGATTGTGTTGTCGCCTCTCATGGTTTTGGAGAAATAAATTCCTGAACGTGGGACAAATTCAAATAATGGTTGAGCATTTTGAGATACATTGAGTTGTGTATTTCTCTAAAACTGTCCAGTAAAATATAAAATATTTATTCTTTTACATAAAACATGAATGTGAAAGTTGTAAAAATTTAATTAATATAAATGTTCTATAGGTTACTTTTCTGTTTTCCTCTTATTTTCTGCCGTCCTTTCTGCTCCATTACCGTAATGTGCCCTTGTATGCACGACACTAATCTTTAAGAGAGAGCTAGTGTCGGCTGGCGTGACCGCGTATTTCTGACTGTCGGCTCACTTGACCTCAGTTTTCTTCTGTACACTTGATGTCTCCTCACTGAAGCGACGCTGCAAGCCCGGCAGTTTGAGCAGAGGTTCAGAGGTCGGGGAGATCAGAGTCTGCCGCTTTAGTCAGCGCTAACCAATAGGGAAACGTCTTACAACGTTCGTCTTTAGGCCCCGCCCAGGATGTTCATGTTCCCAGAACTCAAAATTCGTTGAGTTCAACCAAAAACAGAGAGCGTAAAAACCAAAAGAGCGAGAGTCGTAACCAAAGATTTTTGACATGCGCAAATAAAAGTTTATGTTTTTCTCTTCGTGAGAAAAAATGAGTCATTTTAATCAAAAAAAGTTTTTTCAAACAATTGTTTTTCCTCCCCAAAATAAAATATTCCATTAAAAAACAAAATTGTTACAACTCTGAAAGTTTTGATCACAACTTCATATTTTTGAATGAGATTAGTTTTTGTTGATTGAATATTCCAAATTTTTGACCACAATTTTTTTTTTTTATTGAGATTAGTTTTTTTTTTTTTATTGAGGTTAGTTTTTTGTTTGATTGAATAATATTGTGACAAATTTACCTCCATATTGGTGTTCCTGCATTGTGTGGCAGCAGGTTGATCTCACCTGTTCTTGGATCTTGGCTTCAGCTTGCTGAAGTTTGTCCTTCAGCTCGCTGATTTCCTGTTGCAGAGCCTCATTCTTTTGGCTTAGCACCTTGTTCCACCTTTGGAAGATGTTAGAAGGTTCACAGGCTCCAATATTCTCTATTTTATTGAGCTTACAAAGTTTTCGCTCAGTGCAAATGTTCTCTCAAACAGTTCACGAGGGAAAGTAACTGGAATGTCGAAAGATCTAGACTAGGGTTCTAGAATATGTTGCATCAAAGACTATGATGCTTCAAAGACTGATGATGTCACATACACTACTTTGGTTTTCATCTTTTTATTTGTTTTTGATAGCTTTTGTTGTTTTGAGATTTTGTTTTCTGCTTTTAAGCGTTTAAAACATTTAAACAGACAACAGAAATAAAAATGAAAACATGAAGGATTCATAAAATAGACTCAATGAAAAAAAAACAAAAAACAATAATGATTTTCTTCAACTTCAGTAAACACCTGACAGTAAAAGTACCAGTTAGACAGTTAGTTAGTTAACCACATCACAGCTATGGGGTAATCTCAGCATTGTACTTCATTATGCAGTGTTTATTATTTAAGCAGTTTTAGTATCATTAACCCTTTGTGCAATCGGAAAAGTTGCTCCATTGTTCAGACGCGTATGGAATCAACACTTTTAAAGATGAATCCTCGTTAGTTTTTAACCTAGATCTTTTAAGAGGAATTTATTTCAGAATGACTATGTTTAGCTATGAATGAGGTGTAAGAAACCATTGTATATACACAGTCATACTCCATACTGCCTCCTACACTATGTTAGTCATGCCTCTGCAGACGGCAACATTTCATTGTATTTTTCTGAGGGATAAATGAGATCACCTATGACAGGTTCATCATGGAGGTCTTCTGACTAGCCAGCCTGACAGTCAGCAACTCTATTAGCTATGTGTTTTCATCCAAAACACAGAACCCTGTCAGCCAGGTTTCAAAGCACATGCACACAAGCTGAGACCGCAACTGAGGAGTGAAGATTACACCAAGAAAGAAGTCAAGTGACAAATTCAAGTGGCCAGAAGAAATACCAATTCATTTAGGACCAGTGAGCAGCGAGCTAGCTGTCAGAAAGAGAAGGAGAGTGAGATCAAAGGGTTTTATCCCTGAAATGACAGATGCATTAGAGTGAAGAACAAGACAGTTAATTTGGTGAGTTGGTGTGTGTGTATGTTCATTCAGCAGTGTGCTTTTCTGTGGCCATTAAAAAGTCAGCAGCTCAATTGATTAAATGTGCTTACTGTGTTTAGATGTACAAAATAGCATGTTAAATCACCTTGGGCCAATATCTTGAAAAGAAAAATCCAACAAAGATCTTTTAATACTTATTTATTAGAACTATTTTATGTGTACAAACTGTAACAGTTAAATTTCTGTTTGGAAGTTTGTTTTTGTCCTCTGGGATGGTGCATGTTCTTTACCTTTTACTTGTTTACTACTGCGAATGGCTCAAGCCACCACATGACCCTAAGCAGAAATTAATGAAGCAGATAATTTAAGTAGTTTTTTTCTTTTCACATTTTCTCTTAATTTCATGGTCCATACAAGAAATATGTCAACTAATTTCCAGAACCCAGTAAACATGTCAGTACTGGGCTCTATTTGGGATTACTGTGACAAAGAAAGTGGTCTAAATATGGCTGCTTAGTGTGGTCCCCTCAAGAGCCATGAAATGTATGACACAAGATGGCCCCAACATTTGGCCTAAATGGTTGCCTAAATGGTTGGGCTGACTTTGGTCTGCACATGTTAAGCCCTGCTAGGCCCCCGTATTGTCAGTTATTGTATTTTATATGCCAACATATTGAGTGTCAACCTGTTGGGCCCACACATGTTCTACATTTCATCCTGGTATCTGGGCCCAGAGAATGAGCAAATCACTGTTGCCCTGCAGGTACCCTTTGTTGTGGGGCCTCTATTCTCCCTGCAATTCATGCTAGTACCTTGTCTGCCTACCAAGGCCAGAAAACAGATCCTGTTTTGCCCCAAGCCCCCACTTTTATACAGTAACTTTACAGGGCGTTCTGCTTCTTCGGTAAAAACCTGTGGTTAAGAACAGTGAATATAGTAAACAATAATGTTTCAATAATTGATCTCCAGGAGCTTATGCTGGTAGGAAATTGTGTTGCTAACTTAGCTATAGCTAACTAACAAAGGACTTCACTATGAAGCTAAAGATTATTTCTTTAATTTTCTCTAAAAATACCACATTATATTTAGGAAAATCTAAATAAATTGATATTAAACATAAGAATGCATAATCTCACTATTTCCACTAGTAGTTATGATTTTTTTTTGCCAGGAATCAGCTCACAGGCTTTCCTAAGGGAGTTACCTGTAGCCCGTAACAATGCCTTTCTGTATGGATGGTCACCCAATAGTGGAAGGGAGAGGATCCACCACAACAAAAGTGACCATGCTTTCACAGAAGAGTCTCCAAAGTCCCCCAAAGCACTAGAGAAAGTTGCTAGATTTGTTGCAGTTCACTAGAGAGGTTGGGAAACTCACTAAATATAGTAACAAAATCATTAAGTTGGTAACAGTGCGGAAGGGCCTGTGCCAAATTGTAAACATAACTGTAATATGCTGCCAAAAGACATGCCTTATTTAAAAACGAATAAGTACAGACCATAAAAAAAAGATTGCTGTTAAACTGCCAATATTGTACGATTTTTGTTTTTCACATTTTCATTAGTAAAAAACATTGAAATCCATGTGTCATTTTCTTTTCACTTCACAATTATTAAATATTTGATGCTGGTTTTTCTCATGAAATCCTAAAAAAAGGAGTATGTGGTTATAATAGAACAAATTCCGAAAAAGGGGACAGAATACTTTTGCAATGCACAGTAAAATGATAAAGAAACATGGGAGTGCAATGATGAGGATTCAAATAATGCCTCCTAAAATTCTGTAACCAGAAAAAAAAAATTAAGATTTAAAGAGAAAATTATCTAGTTCTTGTCAATAATTACCCCACTGTATCAGTTTCTGAAAATTTTACTCATTTCATATTTGAGCCTGCTCACCTTTAGATGGTCTTTACAGGATGTCCTTCCTTACAGTTAGAATAATGAGCTCAAGTATATGGACAAAAATCAACATGGAACCAGCCAATGGTGGTTCGACTTGTGACCAGAATAACTCATGAAGTCTTCCACTACCTGTGGAGGGGTGTCAAGCTGATTGATGATAATAAGACTTGCACTATTCACTGAGTGGTAGTGTGACAACATGCGGCTTTGCATCACCCAGAAAGAGGTAAGGTGGGGAGGATATGCAGCACAAGCACTCAGAAATACAAAATAAATATTTACAATTTTGTCCACATGTTTACATGTACTTTTTATTAGTATAAAAAATAGTATACATTTTTGCTTTTAATTATATATTTGATATTATCTTTTTTTTCCAGGTGAAATGCTAACACAACATACAACATCAGTGACTCTCAAAAGCACAAACTGGGTGCACAAGTTTCAGATTATTGTGGATTTTCTCTTATTCACATAATTTGATAGTCAAAATTATATATACACAGCCCCCATTAATATTTGGTTAAATACCCACCAGCAAGTTGCATTGGCTGTTTTTAGCCATCTAAAATCCTCTGATATAACTCTGTTTCGATATTTGACAACACCTTATCAGAGAAAGTAGAGCTCATTTAATCTATTTTTTTCCCTGGCACAAACAGATTTAAGCATAGTTCATTAATTATCAGAAGTGTTTAGATCAGTTCCAGATGACTAATGTCAGTCTGATTTTTATTTGGAATCATTTCCCACCCCGGATAAAAGAAAGCTGGTTAGGTTGAGGAACGACCCAGTAACCAGCTCAAGTCTGCCATGAACGGTAAACTGGTGGAAAACTAGTGTCACACAGTGAAGTAACTTTAACATCACTATGGTTGAGAGGGTGCCAATCCAGAAAGAAACCACAGATCTAAACCCGAGACATGGAAACTTGATTAAAATTGCCAGCTGTCCACGTGGACAAGACAAGTGCCTTCTGTACAAAAGTCTTCTTGTCAAACAAGACATGGCTACATCACAACAAACATGTTTGGAAGCTTTAAAGAGAGGCTCTAAAATTTAAAACACTTTATCAGTTTTCAAGCATAACAGTGGTTATTTTGCTGGGGATCTGTTTTGCTACCATCGTCACTAATGAATGAATAGTCAGGAAGGAGGACAACCTCGAAAAACATTTGACATAAATGTTTCACAAAAAACATAAAAAACTGGAACCAATTTAAATTACTGCTACTGTTTTGGTAAGCATGTTTAAATATATGTATATTATTATATATATATTGCTTTTTAAAGTACACCTTTCTAGACCTCAGTGGTCTGGTGTGATCTTGTGACTGTGGAGGCCATTGGAGTACAGTAAAACCTCTGCATCACCTGTACAGTCCAAAACCTCTGCAGAGATCCAACTCCATATATTTGATTACGCACATACAACTGCGCAATTCAGGTCTATGCGGACCAGGAGGAAGTTGTGAGACTGTGAGTTCAGGACATAGCAGGTGATCTGTTCATATTTTAAGTGCAATCTTTTAATTTCATTGTTTATATGTAGTTACTGGGACCACAGTCAGTGGTGTAAATGTATTTATCTGATTGACGTGGATTCTCTGTTCAGCTGTTCAGACTGAATATTAATCAAAATGAATGAAAATAAATGCTATCAATTTTCTTATTGTTATAATTTTAAAAAAGAAAGTGACGGGTAAAAATAGATTATGACTGGATTTTTTTTTTACCCTGGTGGTAAAAATGACGAACAACAAAAAAGTCTAGCACAACCTCTGCGTGGTACTTTAAAGTGCTTAAAGTAGGCATCAGATTATTAATACCCTGTAGTCATACATAGATGGACATGGTCAGAAATACTACTCAGGTAGGTAGTAATGTTTAAAAAAATGCTCAGTTGTTACTTATGCCCAAAGTGTGCCAAGAAAATATCTCTACACCATTATACTATACAATGATGCAATCCAGGTTGGATCCATGCTTGTTCAATGGAAATTGAGAATCAGTTTCCTGTTTTTAGCTGACAGGATTTGCTTTAGGAGTTCCCATCTGCTGCTGTAGGCCATCTGCTTCAACATGTGTCATCCTGTGCATTCAGAGATGTTATTTTGTATACCTCAATTGTAATGAGTTTTTATCTGAGCTGCTTAGGCATGAGGCTTCCCATCATTTTGAAGCAGTATGCCCATCACTCTCTGACCTCTGACATCAATACGGCATCTTTGTCTACTCAACAACCGCTCACTGGATAATTTCTCTTTTTCGGACCATTCTCTGTAAACCCGAGAGATGGCTGAGGGTGAAAATCCCAGCAGATCGGTAGTTCCAGAAACGTCAATTGCATGGCACCAACAACCATGCAACTTTCAAAGTCACTTAAATTGTATTTCTTTCTCAATCTGATGTTTAGTTTGAGCTTCAGCATGTTAACTTTACCACGTCTAGATGCTAAAACACCTTGTATTGCTGCCATGTGGTTAACTTCTTTTGGTGTTAACAAGCAATTAAATAGGTGTACCTGATAAAGTGGCTAGTAAGTGTGTATATTGTAGCTTAAAGTTTCTGTTTGGTTTTATAGCTTCATTGGCATACATTATACTTAGGTTAACATGTAACATGTTGATGTGTTTATTGATCCGCACCAGTGTTTATATCACTCATTTCAGAAAGCTATGCAGTAAAGCTGCAGTCTAACCCATATCCTACATTTAACATATTGTTATCATAAGAAACACATTCGGCCATAATGGCCTTCTAGTAATAGTAAAATTACAATAACAGCACCATGATAAGAATGACGGTGCTTATGGCGAAATCAGTATTCATGTTTGTATCAGGCCGATATTTAAGAGGCCATTATGGCTGCAGTGCAATGGGCTCATTGTGAGTGAAACAAAGAATTTGGAAGCATGGAGGAGTTTGATTAGGCCTTTTCAAGGTGATCTCAGGACATTTTTATTTGTCATTTCATCCCTTTTGCTACCCCTGTCTCTTCTGTTTCTTTGATGAAAGTAAAAGTGTACAGATGTTGAAGTATGCTGACATGCCCTTGTGGAGGGATTTCAAGCATGATGCTAATAACAATAATTAGCTCCTAAGTGTTTGTGGAGGGGGAGGAAGAGACATTAATATTCTCTCATTGTGCTGATGTATAAATGTGTGAGCGTGTGTTTGTGCATGTGTGTGTTTTAAGACAAATGGCTTCCCTGTGTCTTTTTAAAAGGACAAATTAGGCATAATTGCTTGTTTCAGGGTTTAAGGATGAAGGCGGCTTTTTGCTACTTCATTATGCTTGTTTTAACTCTCCAAAACACACAAACACACACACAAACACACACACTTATACACACACTTTGCATCTATTAAAAACCTAATATTGTGACTATTTATGAGCAAAACAGCAATTAAAGTGGAAAAGGGCTCATTTACCAAGGACCAATGGAACAGAATGCAACTATTTATGAATAAAACTCCCATTAAAATAATTTTAAAAGAGGTTATAATTCTGAGGGAGTTCAAGCAAAGATTTATACCATGAGTAATTGAACTGCATTGGGATTAATACATTCATTTTATAGTCAGAGTGGATACAAAGGAACTAAATCCATACGCCACTTAAAACAATCAAGGAGGGGAAACTTTCTGATGTGCAAAGACAGACTCTCCCATCAGCTTTGATTAGCATTACAGTACGTCTTTTCCGGCTGTTAGATATTTGAGAAATTATTATTAATAACAAAATAATTTCCACAGATTAACCCCATTTTGGCTTTCCTCTTGATCCCTTGGCCTTTAGGAAATTGATCTAGGGAAAGATTGATGGGTCTCTCGCTATTTTAAAACATTTGTCCTTGCTGGTCTGTTTCTTTTCTTTTCCATCTTCTGTCACACCCGAGTTACACGAGTAGACGGCAGTTTAATGACGCAATTGTATTTGTGAATGTCACATTGAAACCAAGTGCATTTGGGAAGTTTTTAAGGTATGTTTTACGTTGACACATTTATAATCCAGGTACATAATCCATAATTCTATTTGCTAAAAGCATTAATGACCATAAAACAGTAAAAAACAAAACAACAAAAAACAGAAAAACATTTATCTGGCTTTTTGATTTTAAGTGTTTTGCATCAATAGTGGTCTTGTCATATCCAATACAGCCTTTTGCTTTCAGCAGATACTTAACTTAGTAAACATATCAAGTTGAATATGTCTATTTTTCCATAACAAACTTAAACAAATGTCCACCAAAACTATAAGATAGATTTTTTAAAAAGCTGTGGCACTGTGTAGTCAAATGACTCACTAAAAGAATCATTATTGAAACAAGTAACAATCACACCAATATATTCCTTAATTAATTAACAAGACATAAAAAAGATGAACTTCAACTACAGTAATTAGAGAAAATGCTCATAGGGTTGGAGATGGAAGTTCAGATTTTCTTTAGTTGAAAAAGATTTAACCTCAAATGGTCTCTCTCCCTTTTAAAGATATTCAAGGTTTCAGTACATAATTTGAATTCTCTAAATGATTGGCTTAACCTTAGGGGATGTTTGGATAAATAGTAAATAGAGGAACAAGCTTTGAGGGAGACACATTGAACCCCTGCTAAGAAGAGCCTTGTTTGGGTCAATTTACAATTATAGCATCTCTTCTTTGGAAACCGAGTTTGAATCTCAGCAGATGTAACACTCTCTTCTTTATTTTGCTGCCAACAATAAATATCTCAATGTACTGTTGTTTGGCCTGTATGGTCACCTTCATATTGTTTTACAGTCTGTCTCCTGGCACTTGAAAATTGATGTTTAGAGACATTCTCCATCCAATTTGAACAAACTATTTCGGAAGTACTTCAATCTATAGATGTATAAAGTCAACAGCTCTAAAAACCATGTATCCTTTCTCCTTCCACGCTACAACATGAACTACTTTTTGTTGGTCTATCACATAACATAGAGTAACGTTTTCGGTTGAAATATGAAATTCCAAAAAAGTTAATGGGAATACTTTTAAAAGGCACTATATGCTGCAATTAAAACCAAAAAGGTAAATACTTATGACAACAATACAATCTTATGATATTCCATCAACTTAGTCCAGACTGCATCACATACTACAGCAGTGTATTTAATATAATTCACTGCTACACATGCTGAGCAAGGTTGTAGCTAGATAGGTAGCTGCTTTAGGCTCTATCGGGTATAAGAGTTATACTCCATGATAACTGGGACATCGGAGTTCTTAAATACTTGACTTCAATGAGGCTGGAGTCAACAAGACCTCTTAAAATGCATCTGCCCCGTGAGATATGGAGTTCCTGTGTTTAAGTCAAAGAATTGTAAACGTTGACTGAGAGGATATTGGTAGAGCACCTCAGTGACTACAGGGTCAGTGTGTGGATTTCCATTTCCTTTAACAGCCTAAATGAGCTCTGCACAAACATGAGGAGATGTATGGAGAGACAGGAGAGTGCAGGGAGAGAAAGCGAGCTAGTTGCAAAGAGTGGAGGGGAGCATCTTTATTTATTGTTCATGAATTTTTAAATAGCAGAGCACTGGGGTCAAATGAGTAAACTGGACTTAACCCAAGGGTGACAAGAAAAGAAGGACAGCCTGCAGGAGAGATGGATAAATTGGATGCGTCAGTGTGAATGGATGAAGAAAACGCAAGATAGACCTGAGCCCTAATGCAGTGTTTGAAGAAGATGAAAACTCTAATTCTGGAATATATCCTAAATTTAGTTTTAAGATTATTACCAACCAAGCTCTTCTTTTAGATGATAGAGCATATTTTTGCATTGGAGGCCTCCGTCAACCCATGTAATGGGTGTGCTGCTCTTGCAATTAATGCTCACCTGTTCTGAATTTGAAATAAATATTCTCAGTGTTCAAACTGATTTAAAGTCAATTACTAAAACATCATCAGTATGTTGAAATTAGCATGTTCAACCGATGGGAAAAAAATCTCATCTGTGTTAAAATTTCTAATTCGTCAAAATCTAAATCTTATGACTCTATTTTGTTTCATTTTGTATTTGCTTCAAGATGACTCACAGATGTTAATTTGCCCTGTTACAGAATGTTGTAGGTAACTTGTGTGTCTTATATAGAAGCAGGGTCAGAATGAGCCCCGCAGGTGTCTTAACCTTTGACTCTTGACCTTTAGACACAAACGCCAAGAAGCACACCTACACAAAGAGAGCCTCAGGCATTTGAGTCTGACTGATGTCGTTGAGATAAGCTATACATCTCCACAGGAAGAGAGCCACAGCTGTGCATGCGTTTGTGCATGCGCGAATGTGCACACACACCCTTGCATGCATGTAAGTAAGAAAAAAAAAGTAGGGAAAAAAAAAAAAGATGGCCAGAATTTATCTGACAAACAGGAAGACAAGATGACTGCAGTGAGCTAAAGGAGTCATGTTCTCCTTTGTATGTAATTTTTGTTTTGTGCTTTATATGGTCAAGTCTTCGAGACTGTCAATTTCCAAATTTGTGAACACTGTTTACAGGCGAGACATTGCAAATTTGGTTAAATAAGCCTTATATTGTGAAGCCAAAACCAAAGACAAGGTAAACTCATATTTGTTGTTACCCTTGGTAAATATATGTTAAAAACCTTAAAGTAAATTAATCTTATATTGCTGTAGCATAACTGTAAAACATTTAGACTGCTTTAACTTTAAAACTGAGCACATTTATTCACTGAGGGAAAGAATCCCCGTCACTTGTGCCACAGTTCTTGAGAACCCTAACAATTCCTATAAGAAAACTGTGACTGAAGCATTTGTTTAATTTATACTTTCATATGCTGAAAAAGTGTCAAGGAACTTTTAATTAGAAATCAACAAATTCTTGTGTACCTGAATTATCAATGAAGTGACACAAAATGTCCACTTCTCTTGGTTAGTCTACAAAATGGGAAAAACAAGACAACAAGCATTTAAGTAAGACAGATGTATTTTGATTTTCATAACTCATTAAATGGCTACAAGAAAATGGCCCTCACTTCAACTGACAGATCTGCAGCAATAATTAAGAAGTTAAAAAGAGCTGGAACTGTGACAAACAAGGATAAAGACGCAACTTTCTCGTTTTACCACTAACAGAGAGAAGGTTAGTAACAGAGCTAATAGTTCAGTGTCAGATTATTTAACTTCAATAAAATATTAATGATATTAAAGGAGATATATCATGCTTTTAAATCTTTCCGTTTAACCCTTAAATCATTCAGTTGAGGTCTATATAAGGTGGAACTGCATTGCTTTGGTCTAAACTCATGTTATTGTAGCTCCACAGGTTCCTCTTTCACCCCTGTTCTGAGGTGCGTCTCAGAGCAACTCGTTTTGGTGCCGCCTCTAAATACTACTGAGGTACTTCCACCCGGCACCCCTCGAGGTCAAAGAACGCTGCACTTTAACCCGTTCGACCATTTTTGAAGTTTGATATCAGAGTTACAATTATCTAGTGGCAGACACGGCATAAACAATGCAAAACTGTTTATGTAATAATACCATTCAAAACAAGCAGTATGGTTATGTCCCCAAGGAGCTAAAACCAGCACACAGTACTAACATAAGCAGAAGGCACAATGCAACTGCTATCAAAATAATGTCTAGGGCGCAGTTTCAACACGTGTCTGAAATAAAGTTTGTTGACATTTTAGCGTTATTTGCTGCATACTGCTTTGTTGTGTCTGTCGTTTCCAAAGACAGAAGGAACTGACCGCTTAATCATATGAAGTGTTTCAGCAAATCCTACTTGATACTGGCAGAGGTTGCTGAAGGCACTTATCCCTGAAGTAGGTAAATAAGAATTTTCCCACTGATGTGAGTAGATTTACATGAAAAATCTAATTTGACCAGGCACTTCGAAAAAGTTCTGATGCTGGGGGACAGTGTAATGAATTGTGTGGGTTAATATACCCAACAACCGAACCAAACGTATCCTATTTCAGCATAGGCATACTTGAGCTTGTACTACAAAATTGCACACGCAAAAGTGATGAGTCAGAAGTCCATCACCTTGTTTAGCTGTTCCACAGCAAATACAGTGAAGTAACAGTTGGAAAAACGTAACAGATGATAGAGAAAACCTAACTTGTTTGGGTAAGGATCGTATGTGTACAGTGTACATGTAACTATTAAACTGTGAAAGTGTGATTAGAGGTCCTGTTGCAGTTTTTGATTAGCATTACCAGGGTAAAAATATTGACTTTTAAAAATGCAAAAGTGGGTTAAAGGACAAAATTGGGCCCCAAGGTTCAGGGGTTTCAAACCAAAATCCCCAAAGTTTCAGGGGTGTTTGGCCCCTAAGGCAAACTTGGAGCAATAAAAATGACAGATTTCATCCCTAGCGCTATGTCATTTTCTAATACGATATTGTCTTCGAATGGCTATAATTAAAAATCAGTCAGTCAGTCAGTTTCTACCGCTCATTCCATAGTGGGTTGCAGGGGAGCTGGTGCCCCAGCAGTCTATGGGGGAGAGGCAGGGTACACCCTGGACAGGTCACCAGTCCATCGCAGGGCAACACACAAACAACCATGCACACACTCATTCATACACCTAAGGGCAATTTAGAGTGACCAATTAACCTAACAGGCATGTCTTTGGACTGTGGGAGGAAGCCGGAGTACCCGGTGAGAAACACCTAGGAACGCATGCACGGGGAGAACATACAAACTCCATGCAGAAAGACCCCCAGTCAGGAATCGAACCCAGGACCTTCTTGATTCAAGGCAACAGTGCTACCAACTGCACCACCATGCAGCCTAATAAAAATCATAACAAATAAAAATAGGCAGAAATGTGTTGCCACATCTATGCACAGAGATTAGATGACCTGTTATTCGCTAAGCCTGTGTCCCCTCCTCTGCCTCTTGCCCTTTTCCTCGTTGCCATGGTCCTGAAGTGTGATTAGAGCTCAGGCTAACCAAAATGGCTGACTTTATTGACTTCCCGTCTGGTTCATGCAAACAGGATGTGACAGATATAATTTGTTTGTCAGCTCACCTTAATTTAAACAGAAAGCTGAAAGTGGCAGAGAAGAAAAGACTGAGGAATGCGAGTAGTGAGGTAACAAGGGGGTTTCACACAGGCATCTCTGCTGACTTGCAGTTGAAATAAGTGTGTGTTTGTGTGTGTTCCTGTTTTGGCATCACAGTGAGAACCAATTTTCCAATATCACCATTTGTACCAAAGTGAGGACATTTGCTGGTCCTCACGACCTATTTTGCTAACGGTTAGGTTTAGGACTAAGGTGTGAATTGAGTTTAGGTTAAGGTCACGGTTAGGCATGCACTGGTAATGGTTAGGTTTAGGGTTATTGTCAGAGTTAGGGCATAGAAAGGGTTGAAAATGACTGAAAATCAATGGAAGTCAATGGGAGTCAACACATGGTCCTCACTACATATAGCAAAACAAGAGTGTGAGTGAGTGAGTGAGTGAGTGAGTGAGTGAGTGAGTGAGTGAGTGTGTCTGCGTAAGTGTGTGGAAGCATGGGTTTTTTGAAGGTTATAACGCAATGTTTTTTCTTTTGTACTTAGTTAGTTCTTTGCCAAATAGCCATTGAATGAGAGCACTTAAAATGCATGTTTTATTAAGACCAGTGGTCATTAATGGAAAAACAAAACAAAAACTCTGAAAAGAAAAATGGAGAAAATTTATACGTTTATAATGATGCAAGGAGGATGGTAGAGGAAGAAGAAACATTGGATTTATAGAGGTGGCTTCATCGTGAGAGGATGGTCAATCAGAGAAAACTAAAAGCTGGAGGTGGACAGTGAAGCTACTCTGACAGCTTCAAGATGCCACATGAATCAGATGGACAGTCAGCACTTGTGTCAGTAAGACAATCCTGACGTCTGAAAGTGAGAGTGTGACAGTGAATACAGAGGGTTGCATTATTGTCTAAATCATTGATTGCTTCTATCTCTCCTGCTCTCCTCTTTTCTTACAGCTTTTTACCTCTGTGATCCATTTGCTGATAGACTGCATTTTACCGCTTGGCTGAGCCTGTATATTAATTGTTACAGTTTTTTAAAGTAATTATTTGTAGCTCATTGATATCTAAATCGACACTAAACTACCATAGTTGTGATTTTATGAGAAAATTACTGCACCACTTTCTTTCACAGTTTTTGGGACAATTGGGACAATGTTGGTGGAGTCCAAACAATATTTCCTAGACCCCTCGTTCTCCGGACACTCTTTCAATAAAATACACTGATCAGGCATTACATTATAACCATTGGCAGTGGAAGTGAATAACCCTGGTTATCTCTTGGTTATGGCATTTGTTTGTGGTTGGAATGTATATAGAGCGCATCACAGTTTGATGCATATGGGGCTGCAACAGGGATGGGCAATATGGACTCAAAATGTCATCATGATATATTGTAATATTTATTTTTGATAACAATAAACGTGGTGATATAAATGTATTTATAACTTCTTTGCAGCCTTTTCTGGTAACTGTATGGCTGTGACTGCATGTCACAGCAATCATAGCCCCACAGGTTTAATGCTGAAGTTTCATGTCACAGTAACTTTATTTAATCATATTTCTGAATTTATTGATGCTCTCATGTAAACAACATTGGAGAAAATAGTAAAAATAAAAATTCTGACAGCACTGTCAGTGTTTGGGGATTAAAACATCATTAATTAAGGAATTTATCGTTGTCACAATAAATCCAAATTCCAATTGTCAAGTGCGGTGCAACGGAGGACCCCGGAATGCAGACGGGCAGGATGCATAGGTGGTGAGTGAATTATTTAATAAATAAACTTACTTCAGAAGGTGGTGGCAAAAAACAGACATGGGTAGGCTGGCAAGACAGGCTTGGGATGAGCAAAGGACAAGACATGAACACAGAGTGAATGATCCAAAATGTTTCCGTGAAGAAAGAACACAATGAAGGTGTTAAAATGGAGCACGGTACAGGTGGAAAACAAAACTTATTAACATGGTACAGGTGGACTGAATGAGGCTAATTGCAAAATGTTACTGGAGCAAAACAGAAATTCAAGGATACAAACTAATCAGGAAAACATAATGTACAGAACATGAACTAGAACAGAAGAAACTAAAGCACAGCCAAGAAAATAATTAACAGAAACAAGATCCAAAACTTAAACTGAAAACAAGAATAACTAGAACCCAAACAAAAACCCAAACACCCTCAAATCATGACACCTATCATGATAGGAATTTTTTCACGACTACGATCTACAATGTGATAAATACCCACCCCTAGGCTGCACTGCCACAGAACAAGCTGCCTCCTGTCCACCATTCAAAGTATCAATAATAGACACATGTACATTAGAACTGGACCATAGAGTAATGAAAGAAGGTGGCCTGGTCTGATGAATCATAGCATGAAGTATGTGTGAATGTAACATATCTGGGGAAAACATGGCTCCAGGATGGACTATGGGATTGAGGCAATCCTGCAGGGAGTCCCTCTTCCAGTTGGTTTGGCCCTTCTTAGAACTCCTCACCCTGATCCTAACGTTTTAGGCAACCACTCTTCAGAAGATGCTGATTTTAGTCAGTTGTCCTCTCATTCTATTGGACTCTATGCAGTTATATAATAAAAAAATATATATAATTTGTGTTTTTGCTATCAAACAGATCCTACATTAAGTAAAGATATATTTGAAAACAGTGCCCAAAACAGATGGAAAAAAATAAATTCAGTATGGAAAAAAATTTAATTCTGCATAATTGAGCATAACACCTTGGACTTTTGCTATATATTTAAAGCAGTGTGAAGACTCTTTATTAAAAGGTATTGTGCATACAAGTGCATATGGCCGCCTTTTGCTGTTATGACAATTTATTGTCAAGATGTTATTTCTTTTTATCCATTTTACTGTCAAAGTAACTTTGTTAAACAATGCTGGCCTTTTGAAATTCCCCCTGAATGTTCTCTTGTGCAGACCTTGGCATATCTGCTGTGAAATGTACAAGATCTTCCCAAAACATTATTTTGGTATCCAGTTGGCAAGTCACCTTCCACCACGCCAACACACTGCCACAAGGCTATGGTTTTGGTGTGTTACCACGGAGATGAGCACACAGAGCGACAGTTGCAGTGTGGCAGCGATCCTTGTCTTGGCAGGGTGCCGAGTGACAACCAGACGTGCACACACACACAAACACACAGTCCGTCGCTCCTCAAGGCTCAGCAGGCAGGGCGGGTGGGCGGGATCTGTGTGTGTGACAGTGTAAAGCAGGCGAGGGTGACAGTGACGTGACACTGGTGAAATAATTATGAGTCCAAAACAGGGCTGACAGGGAGCAGCCCATGCCCTTCAACTATCTGTCAACTGTCATTAAATTCGAGTCCTGATACACAGCCTGAGGAGAGAGAAGGAGAAATGGAAAGAGAAAAGCAGAGAAAACAGGAACTACAGAGGGCAATATAAAACTGGGCCTTAAAATCATTGTGTCACAGAAAAAGAACATAGACCTTATTTGCACAACCACCATGTTCCTATTAAAATGGCCTATAATGACAGAAAACTTTTTTGCATGACTGATTGTTTTTTTTTTTAAGTGATGAACTCATGAGAATTTTAGAGATGTGTATAACTAATAGAGGGGTGATGGTAAGGATCTAAGGACAAAACAAACTGAATAGCTTTTTCCTTACTGTGTTAGTGACCAGTCAAAAAAAGGAAAACAATCGGAGACTGAACAATAACAATACCAATTTCTGTTTTTCTTTGAACCCTGACCTGCTAACTTCAAATTTTGACCAATTTTACTTTTTTTTTTTCCTATAACATAAAAGTCAAAATGTGTTGAAGGTTCTTTATTAGAGCAAGTATTATTGGTATCCAAAGGAAAGTGGAGTTATCCCACTTGGTCCATCAAAGCATATGTCCCTAAACTATATCTTCGCTGCTTTACTTTGTTTTTACAATTTTATGTAGATAAACAAATGAGAGACAAGAAGTTTGAAGAGAAAGAAACTAAACTAAACAAAAAAAAAACAACTTTAAAAACATATTAATAGTTGTTTCTATCTAATTGTAAGGAAAAGTCAACTTGTTTTATGTCACGTTGTTGTCTGTTGAGTCTATTTTAAAATCTCTGTAAAAAAAAAACAACTAATTATAAAGTGTGTATCCCAATATATTTTCAATCATCCTTTAAATTATCTTTTATACATTTCTAAATTCCAAATCTCATGTGCAAAATGAAACAAGTATATAAATTAATTAATGATCAGGTATGAAAATATATAATGTTATTTTTTGCAAAGGTGGAAGCTGTGATTTCATGCAATGAGACCAGAAATTACACAATTCCCACCAATAGAACAAGCATCAAAACTATTACTCCAAACTTCAACTTAGGGTAAGACCAAAAAGATGCACAGTGCCTTCAAAAGGTATTCACCCCCTTGGCATTTTTCATGTTTTATTACCTCACAATCTGGAATTAAAATGGATTGTTTGAGAGTTTGCACCATTTTATGTACAACACATGCCTGCAACTTTGAAGATATATAATTTTTTTATTGTAAAGCAAAAAACAAATGGGACAAATAACAGAAAACTATAGTGTGCATAACTGTTCACCCCACCTAAAGCCAGAACTTTGTAAAGCCAACCTTTGTTGCAGTTTGGATAAATCCCTATAATCTTGCCACGTCTTGCCATTGGGATTTTTGCCCATTCCTCTGGGAAAACTGCTCCGGATGATTTTTGCTTGTGAACAGCGATCTACAAATCTAACTACAGACTCTCAATTGGATTTAGGTCTGGACTTTGACTAGGCTATTCCAACACATTAAAATGTTTCCCCTTAAACCACTCAAGATTTACTTTAGCAGTATGCTTCGGGTCATTTTCTTGCTGGAAGGTGAACTTCCATCCCAGTCTCTGATCACAGGCAGACTGACACAGGTTTCGCTCAAGAATATCCCTGTTTTTAGTACCATCCATCTTTCCCTTGCCTCGGACCAGTCTCCCAGTCCCTGCGGCTGAAACACATCCCCACAGCACGATGCTGCCACCATCATGTTTCACTGTGGAGATGGTGTTCTTGGGGTGATGGCACGTGTTGGGTTTGCACCAGACATAGCGTTTTCCTTGGTGGCCAAAAAGTTCCATTTTAGTCTCATCTGACCAGAGCACCTTCCTCCATAGATTTGGGGAGTCACCCAAAAGTATTTTGTGAAACTCAAAATGTGCCTTATTTTTTTAATGTTAAGTAATGGCTTTTTTCTGGATACTCTTCCATAAAGCTCAGCTCTATGGAGTGTACAACCTGTTGTGGTCCAATGTGGAACTCTGCAGCTCCTTCAGGGTTACCTTTGGTCTCTGTGCTGCCTCTCTGATTGATGCCCTTCTTGCCCGTTCTGTGGGTTTTGGTGGGCGGCCCTCTCTTGGCAGGTTTGTTGTGGTACCATGTGGTTTCCATTTGAAGATGACTTGTACTTCTCAACAACTTTGTCCCTGACTTGTTTGAAGAGGTCATCGTTCTTATTGGTGTGATGCCTTCATGCTTACTGGTGTTGCAGCCTCTGAGGCCTTTCAGAAAAGGTGTGTTTATACTGACAGATCTCTTGACAGATGCGCACAGTTAGACTTCATTTAACTAATTATATCACTTTTGAAGGTAATTAGTTGCACCAGATCATTTTAGGGGCTTTATAGCAAAGGCGGTGGATTCATATATACAGTGGCTTGTAAAAGTATTCATACCCATTGAACCTTTCCACATATTGTAACATTACAACCACAGACATAAATATATTTTATTGGAATTCTATGTGAAAAACCAACACAAAGTGGTATACAATTGTGTAGTGGAGCGAAAATTATACATAATTTAAAACATTTTTTACAAATAAAAAAAGTGCAGTGTGCCAAAGTATTCAGCCCCATTACTCTAAATGCAACCAAGTGCCCTCAGAAGTTGCCTGATGATTGCTAATGACTAAATACGGTCCACCTGTGTGTAATCTAATCTCAGTACAAATACAAGTGCTCTGTAACGGCTTCAGAGGTTGGTTAAGAGAACATTGGGGAGCAAACAGCATGAAGTCCAGGTTTAGCACAAATTTGGTCTTTATGAAAGAGTGGCAAGAAGAAAGCCATTGTTAAAAGAAAACCATAAGAAGTCCTGTTTGCAGTTTTCCAGAAGCCATGTTGGGGACACAGCAAACATGTGGAAGAAGGTGCTTTGGTCAGATGAGACCAAAATTGAACTTTTTGGCCAAAATGCAAAACGCTATGTGTGGCGGAGAACTAACACTTCACATCACTCTGAACACACCATCCCCACTGTCAAATATGTTGGTAGCAGCATCATGCTCCGGGGTGCTTCTCTTCAACAGGGACAGGGAAGGTGGTCAGAGAGTGTTAGAAGGGCCCAGTTAAAGTGCAGACCAAAACCCAATTGAGAATCGGTGTTAAGATCTGAAAAACCTGCTGTTCACAAACACTTATCATCTAATCTGACTGAGCTTAAGCTGTTTTGCAAAGATGAATGGGCAATAATTTCAGCTACTAGATGTACAAAGCTGGTAGAGACATACCCTAAAACACTTGCAGTAGTAATTGCAGCAAAAGGTGGTATTAACTCAGTGAGGCTAAATACATTTGTACAATGCTCTTTTCAGTCTTTTATTTGAAAAAATAAAAATAAAAAAATCATGTTTAATTTGCACTCCACTTCACAATTGTATACCACCTTGAGTTGGTCTTTCACATAAATTCTAATAAAATATATTTATGTTTGTGGTTGTAATGTGACAATACGTGGAAAAGGTTTAGGGGGTATGAATACTTTTACAAGCCACTGAAGAGGCATATATATTTTTTTATTCTTCATTTTACTTCATCACATAAGATCCATCACATAAAATAAGATTACAAAATACTTTTGAACTTAACAAAATAGGTAAAAAGCCAACAAGGGTGAATACTTTTGCAAGCCACTGTATATGATCTGTAGGTTGGCCATTGCAGCAAGAGTGGGAAGGGTCAGTTTAATGGGTTTCTGGTAATATTGACTCATCAGTGTGTAAAAATGGATAAAGAACATTTTGCACTGTTTAATGTTTATACCATGACACAGCTGATATGATTTTGTTTACTAATTTTACATTTTCTACCCTCATTTCTGTTTATTTTAGGATTACCTAGAACTCAGGGGATTCTTGCAATCATGACATTTGGAAACACATCAATAAATGTGGATGTTCACACCCAAAAGTTGATGAGATATTTCCGACATAAAAAACTGATGATTAAATGTTATTGTGTAAGGTTGGGATTAGGATAACGGACCAGCTTTTCTCCTTTACCTCATATCCTGTCCGTACACGCATTGTTTTCTGTGACTCCAGGACTCCATTCTCAATGTGTGTGTGCATGTGTGTGTTTGAGTGTACAGGACCATGACGTCAAAGAGCAGGGTCACATCCTGAGCAGTAAGG
This sequence comes from Girardinichthys multiradiatus, assembly GCF_021462225.1. Classification (NCBI taxonomy): domain Eukaryota; kingdom Metazoa; phylum Chordata; class Actinopteri; order Cyprinodontiformes; family Goodeidae; genus Girardinichthys; species Girardinichthys multiradiatus. The sequence continues at coordinate 13,928,581 of NC_061799.1, forward strand.
ACAACAACAGGACTTTGGTTATGGGTTAGGGCAAATGTGCTTCAGCATTCTGCAGATGTATCTGATTTTAACCAGATACATGGTCTTTCCTCATTTGTAACCATGTGCTGTCTTTCCATGAGAGGCAGCACCTTTTCATATCCTACACTTGGAGTTAGTAATCAGTAGCCAAGATCATCCTTCTTAACAGATTTGCCCAGAAATGGGAAGAAAAAACAACTGTAGTAAATATTGTATTTGAACATAGGAAATCTATACACAAAATAAAAAGCAAACTTCTCAAGCACCTGCATCAGTACTGCTGCAGATACAGACAAAAGTAGTAAAAGTAATTTTCAGATGATTTTGTTAAAAAATATAAGATAATGATTATGCTGCTGCAATTAAAGATTAATCTATAGATTTTTACACATCTTTACCAGGGGTGTAAACAAATTTGTCCATGTCTGTAAAAGGTTAAAAAAATACACTATAACTTGTGTGAAAGATTAATATCCAAATATTGTCAAATATCCAATGATATTTCTTTTTTCTCTTGTTAAAAGTGTGTCTGAGCCAGGGATTCACGTGTGGATTAGCTGAGGGCTCAGGTGAAATATGTCAAAGAGCAAGTGTCAGGGTATTAAAGAGCACAGTGTACATAACTCTTCTTAACAAGGAGTAAATCCCCCCTCACACCAAAGAGGCATGGAGTACCTTTTGCTATCGTGTATTTGGGAATAAATCTCACATGATGCACCACAAAATGCTCAAAGAAATGCCAAGAGGCAGAGTTAAAGAGAAACAAACAGAAAGAGATGAAAGGGGGATTTATGGAGTGGAGGTGGGATATCCCAGTGCCTGAGATGAGCCAAATGACCAACAATGGTCCGACGTATTGAAAACACAAATAGAAAGCCATTTTTATGATGTGAATGGATGGGTTCCCTGGAAGACACTTGGCTGGCTTTTATTTGGTCATGGCTTTGACTCGAGCTACTACATATTTCTGTTTTATGAAGAGACTCAAGCACTAAGACAGCAGCTAACAAAGGGGTGCAAATCTTGAGTCACTAGTGGACAAAACTGTAGGACAGAGAAGAAAAAGCAAATAAATAGAGGATGTAAAAAACAAAAAGAGGACAGTGACTGAATTTATGTGATACTTAAAAACAGAGCACTACCCTTGGTTTGTTTTGTCTTGTGTCGAGAAATACATACTTTTTACTTTAAACACTAAGCACACTTAAAATAGATAGTGCAGATAAGGTTGAGAGAGCAACCAGTCATCCTAAAGGCAGAAAAAGCATGAGCCATACCAGTCCTTGTCTTCATGCATTTGTCAAAAGTTGCATTAAACAGTTCAGAAGGAAGGCTGAGTTCCTGCCTTGTAAAACCACATTTTCCTGGCTGGTGAAATAGTCATCACTGTGAAATTAATTGCACCCGTCGCCCAGATCTTTGACAGTGACCATGTGACAGCTGCTTTGAGAGCGAAATCTTAGTGAAAGCAAAGATGACTCAATTTCGTCCTCTGCCTTTCATACAGTATCTCTTTCAATCTCTTGCACACATTCTAATTGTTCCTTCTCATTTGCATCCTAACGATTTCACTCTTTCTTTGTAGCCCTTGTCTGATCCTGCTATTAGGATATTGGACGCATGCCTCCCTCACATGTCTTTGTGCAGATCTCTGCAGACTTTTCTGTCAGTGGTGGCCTTTTTTCTGAGAGTTGTTATTTGGTGGTACAGGGTGGGATTTCAGTCATTTATGCATGGACGCTTGCAGGATAGCCTTTCATGGCCTACAGACCCACATGGAAACAAAATCAAATGTCACAATAAAGCGTTAAAAGTATTGATAACATACTAACATAAATGCATTAAAACCATAAATTCTACTTAAAATAACGACATGACCACAGTTCCTGCACTATCTGGAAAATTATGAAAAAAAGATTCTGCTGGCCAAAACTATGTACTTTTCTGCCTTTACACACATATGAACATACAGTGACTTGTAGAAGTATCCATACCCCTTGAACCTTTCCACAATTTCTGAAGGCAATTGGTTGTACTCAGAGTAAAGGGGGCTGAATACTCTTGCACACTGCACTTTTCAGCTTTTTATCTGTCAAAAATGTTTGAAATCATGTATAATTTTCATTTCTACTTCACAATTGTATACCACTTTGTGTTGGTCTTTCACATAAAATTCCAATAAAATATATTTGTTTGTGGTTGGTTACACAATATGTGGAAAAGACTGTAAAGGCCACCTAAATTCCTGCACAACAAACTCTGTAATTCATGTCTCTATGAACCTTCGTAAACCGGTGCACAGTCATGCTGGAACAGTAATCGCCAAACTGTTCCCAGAAAGTTGGGAGCATGAAATTGTCCAGAATGTCTTTTTATCCTGAAGCTTTCTGTGCCCGAACCCAACTCCTGAAAAACGACGCCATGCTATAATCCCCTCTGCACTGAGTTTTACACTTCATACTCTGCAGCCAGTCAAATGTCATTTTTTTGGCAACTGTAAAACCCAGACCAATCCACTAGATCGCCAAAAAGGGCTGATTTGTCAGACAACACATTTCCACTGCTCTAGAGTACAGTTATCGCATGCTTGGACACTATGAGCCACAGCATCCTAGGACCCCACTGTGTGGTTTTATGTGGCCAAACACTCCAACTGAGTTGCTGTCATTTTTAATTGCTGCAACTTTAATATAATACCCTTCATTTCTTGTACCATTCTTTCTTTCTGTCCCCTTCCTCCCTTGCTTCATTCATTATGTCCTTCCTTTCTTCCTTCCTCTCTTCCTTCCTTCCTTGATTCATTATGTCTTTACTTCCTTCCTTGCTTCCTTCCTTCCTTCATTCATTCATTATGTCCTCCATGCCTTCTTTCATTCTTACCTTCCTTTCTACCTTCCACCATTCATTCATTCATTCATTCATTCATTCTGTCTGTCCTTCCTTTCTTTCTTCCTTCCTTCCTTCCTGTCTGTATGTCTGTGGTCACAACTCACTGGATAGATCGCTCTTTGGTCAACAACAGGCTGTGCATGTTTAGGAGATTTGTGGATCTCACACAGCAGAGCATAAAGTCAAGAAATCAAGGATATTTAATCCTAAAGGACTAGGATCAGGGATAGAAAATTTGATCAGGACAGCTCTACTTGTGTTAGCAAAATTTACATGCAAAGAAATGCATGCAGATATAATTGCTCTACATTAAAATAGCCTCACACAACAGGATTTAACTACTGGGATTAATGGACCAGAAATAAGAGTTTGTAATGCCACCAGTTTGGAAATAAGGATTCATATCTATAAATAAAGAGATATGGAGATGATCTGTTTATGGTGCAAGGTGATAAAACAAGCATCACAAGGCAAAAACAATAAGAAGTGTATCAAAGATCATAAGAATAAAAAACCCCATCAAGAACATGTTACTACTCTGTATGCACATGCATGTACATGTGCATACAGTGGTATGGAAAAATAATTGAAAATTGATCCCCATTAAAGATTTCTCCTGTTTTTGTTACACTTAAATGTTTCAGATCATTAAATTAAAATGAATATCAAAGATAAATCAAGTAAATGGAAAATAAGTTTTAAAATTATGTTTCATTAATTAAGCCTTTTCAAATCAACCTGGCCTTATGTAAAAAAAAGTGGAGCTAAATGCAAATGTCTGAGCTAGATTTATTGACACCACCTGACAATATTAAAAGAACGACAACACCTGACGATTGTCAGGTGTTGGGTTTGAATTTTGTGTAGTGTGTATTTTGACTATTTCTTTGCTGGTTATTTTATTCCCTGAAATAGTTTTTTTGTTTAATTTGGTGCTCATCTTGTTAGGTGTTTTCCTTGTTAGTTCATTATTTGTAATACGTTTCCTAATTAGGCCCGAGCAGGAAGGCATGCAAGGACCTATTGTAATTGCTCCGTTTATTATTATTCATCCGGGAAATTAATTGGCTTTTTGGAGGCCTTAACATATTCAAAAACTCATCAAACTTCACACAAAGTTGTCCCCCAATGGAATTTTTCGTATTCTAATGGATTTGAAAATGGGCGGGCCCAAATGGCTGTACAGCGCCCCCTAAAGTGACATAAGCCAACTGGTAAGAATCAGAATCAGAATCAGAAAATTCTGAAAAAGACATTTAAGTCTAAGAAAAAATGGCTAAAAACTGAAAAGATTTGCTTCTTTTTTTCTATCCTCCATACAGTACTCTCTTCCCCACTCTAGACAGTTACACTGTAATTAAACTCTACACATTGAGTGGGTGCTGTCTATTTCATTGAAGAGCTAATAAGTAATACATACACAAAAGCAATAAGTTAATGGAGTGTATAATTATCCAATACACTGGCTGGAGAGGCATGAAAGAACTATAGCCATTACATGCTGTGTGCATAGGTTACCTTCTTTGCATGTGATTTTAAACACTACTTAAGAATAGGGAATTTGAAAAAAGTCCACATCTTACAGAGTTTCCTGTCAGTAACACTCAGAAAAAAACTATTCTTTAAACACTCTAGCGTGTCTTCCTGATTTCTGATGCAGTTTAGATCATGAACGGTACAGTTCAGTACATTTGTTACACATATGCGGATACAGTGTTTTTTTTCTACCAAACCAGTTGTTTGTGTTTCCACTGCTGCAAGCTCTGGCTCTGGTAATGAATAACTAGTGCTCTCCTGGCTCAACTCTATCCCAAGCCACGGGAAAGCATTGCTTTCTTTATGATTTGAACGACAGAACTGGGCCTGCCATACAATCGGCACCACTGAGCACTCTGACCACCATCAACAGGCAAGGCGGGTGAAGTGTCTTGCCCAAGGACACAACAACTGAGACGGACGGAGCGCGGGTTTACACCGAAACCCACCGGTTAAGGGACAAATCCCTACCACCTTTGCCACCATTGTCCTATATGTATATATACCCATATATAAACCAGAGCAAACAACTTCTTGTGATCAAAAAACTAAGCTATTTGTGTTAGACAGGTTGAGCTGAAGAGATAGGGACTGAAATAAGCTAGAGGCAATTTTGGAAAAAAGTATATATATATATATATATATATATATATATATATATAAATTTTGTATCAGTACCATTTAACTAGATTTTCCTGGCAGTGCCCAAAATCATCTTATTTTGTTTAAATAATTTTTTGGGGAACAGATCCTGTATTCTAACAAGGTCTGCCTGATGCTTTTGCTGATAATCTTGTGTTCAAATAAATTGCTTAAAATGCATTTAAAATACTTTATTTTTTTTTTATCCAGAATGCAAACCTTATAATTGTAAAACATTCCAAGAGATACATGTTTGACATGCTGAGTTTATTAAATCAATACTAATTAATGATTCTTTGCCAGTTGCTGCGGTGAGCAGATGAGACGTGACGTGGACCGGGGAAATCCTGGGGGCAGGTTGATTCAGACTCAAAAGGAGGTGAGCTACAGCACACCACAATAGAAATCAACTCTAACATGTTGAACCTTTAAGTAAATATGGCTTCCAATCCTGTGCGTGACTCCTGTTTTCCAGCACTGCCTGGTACTGATTGGAGATTAGCTGGTAGGAATTGTGAAGTGTTCACAATCACCCTCGCATGTTTTTTTTTTTTTTACTTTCTGAAATTTAACTGATATCAGACCATCTGTTTTTAGGGATTTTTAGGTGAATAATGATTTGTGTAGTTCAAGAGCGTCCCTGCTTTCCTCTTTAAAAACTCAGAAAAACATTTACTGGATATGATGTTTACAGTGACATAATATTATGGCACCAAGCTTGCTCTGAAACCATTGAAAATCATATCAATTATTTTATTGGAGTATTAAGATCTGGTTTTAGCCCCTGCCCTGGTTAAGCAATGGAACAGCTTGGATGGAAAATGCTTATGTACTCAGGCCTTGGTTAAAACAACCAAAGCTGGTAACCAGGTTACTAAGTAACAGAGTGTTTCTGGATATGCTTTTTTATGATCTCTACTTTAAAGAAGATAGAACAATTCAGTATGAAAAAAAACCAATGTCCAACATTTCATCTAAGATCCAAAAACTTTTTCTCCTACAAGCATGGAATATCCCGACATGCCCGGTGACAACAGTATATATCAAGTCCCTCATGTATCAGACAGACAGCACAAATGGCATGGACAGATGGATGGCAAGTTGTCAGGATAAAAAAGTGCAAGTCAAAAACTGACATAAATGATGACTGCTGCACAGCTGTAACAGCATCTGTGGAGGAGCAGTTTTATGTGACTTCTGGCTGGCATGCTGCTACAGATTTTGAAATTTTAAACCTAGAAACAACTCTAGCAGTTTAAGGGCATGCAAAAATAATAACAATCTTTCCAGTCAATGCACTAATACAACAACACACAAAAAAAGCAAAATTAAAGCTGTTTAGCTAAACAAATGAAAGCAAACAACACAACAGAGTAGTAGTAGATCTGAAGAGCATTAGACAGATTTCAGGAAATAGCCAATAACTGAGATGGATTCACGGCTGACCCAAAGTGTCTTGCCATGATTGAAAAGGTTGCAGGTGTCTCTGGTGTTCCTTTCAATAGTCTGTACTTAGAGAAGTGCAGTGTATGTAATTTAAATAGTAACAAGGATTGGTTGATAGAATAATGTATAACAAGAAGAAGCATACAGAGCTGCCAGGTACCTTTGATAGCAGGTAGTGTTTTAATTATATAGTACACTGATTAACTGGATTTTCTTGGCAGTGTCCACAAACACTTTGTTTTATTTTAATTGTTTTAATTTTGATTTTATATGATAGTATAGCACAAATGAGTAAGCAATGCCGGTGGTGAAAACCGTTAATTTAAAAAATAGACTGAGCTCAGGTCTGCAAAATATAAATATGTTTCACTCTGTCTTGTGACATTTTCCTTAATTCTGTCACCAATCTTAAGGAAAAGCAGGTAAACAAAAAAAAAAAAATACAAATACTGTAAATACATTAATGAGTGCTATTAAAAATACATAACTGTCCAGAGTAGGACTACAGAAGCTACTTTATCATTTTTGTTTCCTTTATTTCCAGTCGCTGCATTCAAGCTTTTAAGAAATTCCAGCACTAGTGTGAGTAGTGAGTACTGGACTGTGGTTTAACAATTACCAGTCTCTGTGAATATTAAAATATTATTAAAATGCCCCTCTCCATCTGCGTTTCTGCCCTGATTGCTATCTTAACCTCTGACTGGGGAAGCGGCGGGTAGGTGGGCAGTGGTCTGGTCTGCTCAGAGACGGCTACAAGACTGAAAGCACTTTAATTCCCCTTCCTGTGATTTCTACATAATAGAAAGGATGGATAATGTATGCATGGCAGATATTACCATCATGCTACACAAGTTGGTGTACTTTCACACACACACACATACACACACACGAATACGCACACATTTGAAACTGAATTGTGTGATTACCGACGGAAGGTTCCAATACAGACCTATTGAATCATCATAGACCCCAACTCCTTCATCTCTTTTGCAAACACACACACACACGCACGCACACACACGCACGCACGCCCACACACACACACACACACAAACACACACACACACACACACACACACACACACACACACAGTTCTAATCTGCTCTGATAAAAATACGGATGTGTCAGAACCATGAGGGCAACTCCTAAATCAAGCTGGAGAGAGACAGAGGAAGGCTAGCATGCACATGCAGAGAGGAAAGGATGGAAGGATTTTATCATGAAGACATTCCTAAAAACACAGAGGAGTTTGTACAACCTAGCTAAAAATATTACCTTTCCACTGTTGACTGGGCCCATTTTTCTGTCCTCACATGACTCTCAGTTTACCTTTAAATTGCTCAAAATACAGCAATGTGAATCTATCTGCCCGCTTAGTTTTCTTCAGTTTTTGCATTTTTGTCACACTTAAAAGTTTCATCATTAAACAAATTTTAATATCAGATAAAGATAACCAAAGGAAATACAAAATGAAGTTTTCGAACAATGAGGTCATGTATGAATCCATCCTTGGCGGCAAAAACTGACATCAAGCATTTATGATCACTGGCTATGAGTCTTTTACATCCCTGCGAAGAAATTCTGTCCCACTTTTCTTTGCTCAAATATTTTAATTCATCCACAATGGAGGGTATGAATGGCTGATTAAGTTCACATCACAGCATCTCAATTGGATTTTTTTTTTGCTGCTGTGTTTTAGAACTTTGTCATGCTTCATAACCAAAGTGAGCTTAAGATCACAAAATGAACATAAATGACGGCAACTCAGCGGACCCGTCTGTGAAACTCTGGAAGTTTTCAGATGACATCACTGTTATTGTACTGATGCAGGGCAGTGATGAGTCTGCATACAGACAGGAGGTGGATCAGCTGATACTCTGGTGTGGTCAGAACCACCTGGAACTTAACCCACTCAATACTTTGGAGATGATGGAGGTTTTTTGGAGAACACAACCCTCACACACCCCCCTCACCATCCTCAACAATACTGTGTCTGCTGTGGACCACTTCCGATTCCTTGGCAAAATATCAGGTCCTTTGACAGCAAAGATGCCCCAGACCATCTCACTACCACCACCATGTTTGATGTTGATACGATGTTAGTTTTCTAAAACCCTTCATTAGGTTTACGTCAGGCTACAATGTAGCTTACCACTGTTAGTCTGTGAATGTGTGTGTAAATGGGTGGACGGCTGATTGTAGTGTAAGCACTTTGAAGTCCTCGGACTTGATAAAGCACTAAACAAGTGCAGGCCATTTTACAATTTATGATATAATGGGATGCGCACTTTCCAAAAAGTTCTGTTTTTACCTCAGTGCTCTACAGAAAAATTTTCCAGAGATTTTGGAGATCATCAATTTGTTTTTGGCAAATGTCAGAGCAGTCTAAGTGCTCTTTTTGGTTCCAGTGTTTTTTGTGCTGGAACTCTCCCATGGATGCAATGTTTGCCCCGCCTCTTTCTTAATGTTGAATCATGAACACTAACCTTCAAGTCAAGTGAGCTTTAGATGTTGTCCTGCTCCAGCTCCACACTAATGAACAGTGGAATTCATCTCAGCTGGGGATAAACCAGTTCTCTCCTGTAGTCCTTTAGCAGGCTGCTCAGGTCCATCCAGATGTGTGTGGGACAAACAGAGGCAATTATTTGCCTGATGGTTCAAGAAATATTAAAACACCATCTTATAAAGAGAGGGGGGAAAAGTCTAATGTGTTGTTGTGCTAATAAATCACTGATATTACAAGAGCAGGAAGTGAAAAAAACACCAGGCTTAGAGAGATTTTAATTATAACTTAAAGATCAAACTGTGCGCAGGTCTCAGGGGAGCAGGCATAATGACTTCATATCCCTCTTTGTCTGCTGGAGCTTCAGGATGTTGATGTATTTAATTATTATCATTATTATTTGTGCTGTTAAACTTGAGAGACAAGCAAAAGATTTCCACATATGTTAACTTAGTTTAAGATGTGTATGCTGTTTCCTTTCTTCTATATATAAATATATAGCCAGCACATTAACGGCATAAATTGCTCATTTTTAATGTTGTTTGCACACCTTTAACTTTCGTCATTTAAGTCAGAGCTAATGGACTGTTTATTGTTTTGTTTGGCTTCAGCAGTGGGAAATGTATTATATAATGAAGAACTAATGCAATCTGTTTACATGAAGCATGCAAAAAAAGGCTTGTTTAATAGCTGTGATGCACTCAGTTTAGGGCTCTTTCATGACAATGTCTCCTTTAAAGAGATACAGCTTGCAGCCTCTAACCAAAGACCAGACATATATGTTGTCTTGCTGTTTGAACTGATCTAACGGAAAACCGCCAAAGAAAGACTTACAGGAACAATGTCAGCACTCTCTTTTTTGTCTTTACCTCTACTTCTTGCGTACTTCAGCCCCCTGTTCTCCCTCCACCCGTCCCTCCCTCCTCTGGCACCATTCCTTTTGTTCTGTGCACCCCTATTTATCACGGTGTGAAGGTTGAAAGAGATATTATTATGGGGTGTCGGGCTGGAGAGAGGAGACAGGGGTAGCCACACGGATCGCGTGGGGAGAACGCAGGGCTAATGACGGGAGGACAGGCTTGGTCAGTGGCCTGTGGTACCCGCTGGATGTGATAGATGGGGAGCGGAGAGAAAACAAGAGGAGGAGGGCAGGGAGCCCCTCCACTGCCTGTACACGGGTTTTATTTTATTGTTTCTAAGAAAGAACTGGGCGACACATGAAGCATTGCACAGTGCATGGCAAAAGCATTCTTACCCCTTGAACTTTTTTACAGTTTGCTGTGTTTGTAGTGAATAGATAGTGGATAATATCTCACTAACGCTTACACATGGGTGGCATCCAAACATATTCAAATCATAGTTGTCTCATTAAATAAAAAAATATTTGTATTAGTCTCAGTCACCCACCTTGGCTTTTTACCAATTTTGTTAGTCATATTTTATGTAATGGAGCTGCCCAAAATAGTATAAGTTGGTGAAATGAAATGAGAAATATATATATATATATATATATATATATATATATATATATATATATATATATATACATATATAAAAAAAATAATAGAAAACAGGCATGTGCATATGCACTCACCCCCTTTGCTATGAAGCCTCTAAAATGCTCTGGTGCAACCCATCACCTTCAAGAGTCCCATAATTAGTGAAATTAAGTCCAGCTGTGTGCAGTCTAAGTGTCACATGATCTGTCAGTATAAACACACCTTTTCTGAAAGGCTACCTAGGCTTCAACACCACCAAGCAAGAGGCATCACACCATGAAGACCAAGGAACTCTCCAAAGGTAACCATTTTCCATCTGTCTTGAAGGAGTTCCCAGAGGTAGTAATAAAAAGAAAGACAAACACTTGAAAATCTGTGTGGTGTGGTGTGTCCAACCTTTTGACTGCGTATCTCTTCCTAACTTGTTGGCTTTCTCTACTCAAAATTTTAATCATCTTACAGTAATCTAACATCTTTCTACTACAGGTAAGGGAACCAATAGCCTAATAACTAATGCTAATAACTTTAACCATTTAAAGCTTTGTTTAAAAAGTCTGAACTAAACCTCTAAAAATCTGAAATAATGGGACTCAACCTGTACTGGATAATTTAACAGTAAACAGAAGTTCTTTAAAACACATAGATTTATGAAACCATTATTCTGTTTGTGAAAACACAAAAAGGGATTTTTCAACCTTTTACTTTTTTCATTATGACCATCTTAGTAAAGCATTAAAAAGTAAAAGTGTATGAACAAGTCAAACCTAGGCAGGCTTAATCTGCATTGATTACAGATTATTTAAGACATACTTTGTACATTATCAATCCTTTAGTTATATGTTATTACACCCTAAACGAACATCTTTGGAGGAGTCGTTAATTTTAGAAGCTGCTTTTGAAAATCTTTGTTCTGACAAAGTGGGATCCAAAAAACCAACATTTACTTTTAATTACCCATATATAAATAATAAGTTTGGCAAGAAGAAAGGTAAATCTTAAATTATAATATGCTGGTCCTTCAGTGACACATTAAGTTTTACATCATCATAAGGAGGAATATACAGGTGTGTGTGTGTGTGCACGTGTCTAACTCTTCCACTGCAGGGTGTGGCTGGCATGTGAATCCACACAGCTGCAGCCCATCAAGGCTCATTAGCAGGAGTTTAAGAGGTGGTGATCAGGCCTCTGATCTTCTGTCCTGGACCTCAGTCCTCTGCCTCCTAGTCCTTAAAGTTCTTGGAAGAGCTCCTTCCAAAAATCTCTTTGCCACTCCCCTGGACTCGCTATCGGAATTTCTCCTTACTCTACTAACATTTACAATGCCTTGCGAAAGTATTCGGCCCCCTTGAACATTTCAACCTTTTGCCACATTTCAGGCTTCAAACATAAAGATATAAAATTCCAATGTTTTGTGAAGAATCAACAAGTGGAACACAATCGTGAAGTGAAATAAAATGTATTGTGTCAAACTTTTTTAACAAATAAAAAACTGAAAAGTGGGGGGTGCAATATTATTCGGCCCCTTTACTTTCAGTGCAGCAAACTCACTCCAGAAGTTCAGTGAGGATCTCTGAATGATCCAATGTTGTCCCAAATGACTGATGATGATAAATAGAATCCACCTGTGTGTAATCAAGTCTCCGTATAAAAGCACCTGCTCTGTGATAGTCTGAGGGTTCTGTTCAAAGCGTGGAGAGCATCATCAAGACCAAGGAACACACCAGGCAGGTCCGAGATACTGATGTGGAGAAGTTTAAAGCTGGATTTGGATACAAAAAGATTTCCCAAGCTTTAAACATCCCAAGGAGCACTGTGCAAGCAATCATATTGAAATGGAAGGAGTATCAGACCACTGCAAATCTACCAAGACCCGGCCGTCCCTCTAAACTTTCATCTCGAACAAGGAGAAGACTGATCAGAGATGCAGCCTAGAGGCCCATGATCACTCTGGATGAACTGCAGAGATCTACAGCTGAGGTGGGAGAGTCTGTCCATAGGAAAACAATCAGTTGTACACTGCACAAATCTGGCCTTTATGGAAGAGTGGCAAGAAAAAAGCAATTTCTCAAAGATATCCATAAAAAGTCTTGTTTAAAGTTTGCCACAAGCCACCTGGGAGACACACCAAACATGTGGAAGAAGGTGCTCTGGTCAGATGAAACCAAAATCCAACTGTTTGGCCACAATGCAAAACGATATGTTTGGCGTAAAAGCAACACCGCTCATCACACTGAAGACACCATCCCCACTGTCAAACATGGTGGTGGCAGCATCATGGTTTGGGCCTGCTTTTCGTCAGCAGGGACAGGGAAGATGGTCAAAATTGATGGGAAGATGGATGGGTCCAAATACAGGACCATTCTGGAAGAAAACCTGTTTGAGTCTGAAAGAGACCTGAGACTGGGACAGAGATTTATCTTCCAACAAGACAATGATCCAAAACATAAAGCCAAATCTACAATGGAATGGTTCACAAATAAACGTATCCAGGTGTTGGAATGGCCAAGTCAAAGTCCAGACCTGAATCCAATCGAGAATCTGTGGAAAGAGCTGAAGACTGCTGTTCACGAACGCTCTCCATTCAACCTCACTGAGCTCAAGTTGTTTTGCAAGGAAGAAAGGGCAAGAATTTCAGTCTCTCGATGTGCAAAACTGATAGAGACATACCCCAAGCGACTTGCAGCTGTAATTGCAGCAAAGGGTGGCGCTACAAAGTATTAACGCAAGGGGGCCGAATAATATTGCACGCCCCACTTTTCAGTTTTTTATTTGTTAAAAAAGTTTGACACATCCAATACATTTAATTCCACTTCACGATTATGTCCCACTTGTTGTTGATTCTTCACAAAAAATTTGAATTTTATATCTTTATGTTTGAAGCCTGAAATGTGGCAAAAGGTTGAAAATTTCAAGGGGGCCGAATACTTCCGCAAGACACTGTGTCTGCCTTTCCACCCTCCAATGCTGTGCCACCATCTCCACCTCCCTCTGGACACAAACAGAAATGGTAAGAATCAGTTTCTCCTCTTCATCATCAGTTCTAAGACTATTTCCTTATCAACTCTTACCTCTTTTTCTCAGTGCCTTCCTGGATTCCATCCCTGAATTCCAACAGTGACAAACAGTCACTTACCCATCAGTGTTAATAAACCATTTAAAGGGTCCTCACTTGTCCGAAATTGCACCAGGGTGCATAACGCCAACATGACAGAGGATGGATTTTTGGATGAACAGGCTTTAGAACCAACCAGAACTCAAAAGCTTTTTAATCATAACAAAAGGGGTGAAGTTGGTAAGGAAATTTTTTTGCTCTAAAACTGAATTATATGAACTGTTCTGTACTGCATCTCATTTTGGGGCTGATGTCTATAAAACCATAATAAATGGAAAAGTAAATAAAATACCCAGCTCCAAAATATTAAAATAAAAATAAATTAACTAAGCACTTTAAATATGTTCAATCATTGGCTGTACCTGCTTGTGCCTGCAAATCTGTGTGTGGGGGGGGCTGTTGCATAACTCCAGCGGATATTGCCGGAGAGGCAGGTTACACCCTGGACAGGTCACCAGTCCTTTACAGAAATTCTACAAATAAATACTACACTTTTTATGAAGAATTTATGCTACAACCATTCGGGGTACCATTTACGGCCCGCTTAGACCTAAGCATACAGGTCCTTCTCAAAATATTAGCATATTGTGATAAAGTTCATTATTTTCCATAATGTCATGATGAAAATTTAACATTCATATATTTTAGATTCATTGCACACTAACTGAAATATTTCAGGTCTTTTATTGTCTTAATACGGATAATTTTGGCATACACCTTATGAAAACCCAAAATTCCTATCTCACAAAATTAGCATATTTCATCCGAGCAATAAAAGAAAAGTGTTTTTAATACAAAAAACGTCAACCTTCAAATAATCATGTACAGTTATGCACTCAATAGTTGACACAAAGCTTTAAACTTGATCGTTGATACAATTTGTATTTTATATAAAACAACTCACATTAATTAATACAAAAAGATCGTTCTCCTTATTCAATAATCAGTGGCAGCTCCATTTGCTGCAATCGTTGCCAACTGTGGATCTTTGTTCCTCAACATGAGATGTCTGCATTTCCCAACAGGTAATTTGGCCCTTTGGCAGAAATGACTGCTTCAATGCGGCGTGGCATGGAGGCAATCAGCCTGTGGCACTGCTGAGGTCTTATGGAGGCCCAGGATGCTTCGATAGCAGCCTTTAGCTCATCCAGAGTGTTGGGTCTTGAGTCTCTCAACGTTCTCTTCACAATATCCCACAGATTCTCTATGGGGTTCAGGTCAGGAGAGTTGGCAGGCCAATTGAGCACAGTGATACCATGGTCAGTAAACCATTTACCAGTGGTTTTGGCACTGTGAGCAGGTGCCAGGTCGTGCTGAAAAATGAAATTCTCATCTCCATAAAGCTTTTCAGCAGATGGAAGCATGAAGTGCTCCAAAATCTCCTGATTGCTAGCTGCATTGACCCTGCCCTTGATAAAACACAGTGGACCAACACCAGCAGCTGACACGGCACCCCAGACCATCACTGACTGTGGGTACTTGACACTGGACTTCTGGCATTTTGGCATTTCCTTCTCCCCAGTCTTCCTCCAGACTCTGGCACCTTGATTTCCGAATGACATGCAGAATTTGCTTTCATCTGAAAAAAGTACTTTGGACCACTGAGCAACAGTCCAGGGCTGCTTCTCTGTAGCCCAGGTCAGGCGCTTCTGCCGCTGTTTCTGGTTCAAAAGTGGCTTGACCTGGGGAATGCGGCACCTGTAGCCCATTTCCTGCACACGCCTGTGCACGGTGGCTCTGGAAATTTCTACTCCAGACTCAGTCCACTGCTTCCGCAAGTCCCCCAAGGTCTGGAATCGGCCCTTCTCCACAATCTTCCTCAGGGTCCGGTCACCTCTTCTCGTTGTGCAGCGTTTTCTGCCACACTTTTTCCTTCCCACAGACTTCCCACTGAGGTGCCTTGATACAGCACTCTGTGAACAGCCTATTCATTCAGAAATGTCTTTCTGTGTCTTACCCTCTTGCTTGAGGGTGTCAATAGTGGTCTTCTGGACAGCAGTCAGGTCGGCAGTCTTACCCATGATTGGGGTTTTGAGTGATGAACCAGGCTGGGAGTTTTAAAGGCCTCAGGAATCTTTTGCAGGTGTTTAGAGTTAACTCGTTGATTCAGATGATTAGGTTCATAGCTCGTTTAGAGACCCTTTTAATGATATGCTAATTTTGTGAGATAGGAATGTTGGGTTTTCATGAGCTGTATGCCAAAATCATCCGTATTAAGACAATAAAAGACCTGAAATATTTCAGTTAGTGTGCAATGAATCTAAAATATATGAATGTTAAATTTTCATCATTACATTATGGAAAATAATGAACTTTATCACAATATGTTAATATTTTGAGAAGGACCTGTAGTTCTTGCAAACTTCTGTAAGAACTTCTACCAGTGACTTCTTGGTTTTCCTATATATATATATATATATATATATATATATATATTTTTTTTTTTTTTGAGGCACTAGAGGCCTTTATTTTTCAATTTTCGACAGCGTGTAGACAGGAAAGAGGGCAAAGAGAAGGGGAGACATTCGGCAAAGGTTCCCAGGACAGCCACATCAAGAACTATAGCCTTTGCACATGGTCGTGCACTTAACCTCTACACCACCAGTGCCACGTCCATCTGTTGCTGATCTTGCCAGAAACATTTAATGCTTTGGTAGTGTTTCCAGTAGGCTTTCAGGAAAAATATTTAGACATTCTGTTCATTCCGTAATGACCTTAAAATAATGAAAACAGTGTTTTCCTCATCTGCTATTTTGTGAACTTGTTTGGTGCAATTATAAGCTCTCTGCAAATTTACATAATGCTTCTAACGATAAAAATTGGGCCACTTCTGTTTGAGCTGCTGTTTATTTTATTGGCATTGTAAATGCAAGAAAAGAAAAAATAATTGCAAAAATTATTCATGAGTAATGATATATTTGATCAAAATAATATCCTCAGCTTCCTCTCAAGAGTGACAGTGGTTTACTTGTTTAGAAAAACAACATTTATATGTATTTGTTTTGTGAAAAATTAAACAGGGCAAAATTCATTAACTAAGCCATTCATTCAATCATACCTGTAATACTTTGTAAATAGAAAACATATTGCTTCTCCCATTGCTTACACACACGTGCAGCTTTGTCTAGAAGCAAAACAACCAAGATGGCAGACGAATATAAAGCGTAAATATCAGACTATTCATCACTGGATGATTACCGGCTGACAGCAGTAATTGAAAAACACTTATTGGACTGGTTGGGGAGGAGGGCTGGTTCAGTCCTGCCTGACAAAATAACCTTTGGAGGGTAAGAGCAGTCTAAAGGTGGTGAGAAATTGATCTATTTTTGAATGTGAGCTTCAGGAGTGTCCTTTTTGGTTCTTTGTTGTTTGTTAAATTTCTTCCTTCATTTAAATAACACTGCAGATTCAGCTTTAAATTCATGCATAAATGTGAGTTATAGTAGCAAACTAAACACCGCTTTCAGCACAGTGGCACTGACGGGTTACTTTGACCTCTCCTAGTATTTTAAAGAATTTTATCACAAAGGTAAAAAAAAAATATTAGGAATGCCATGAGCCACACAAGATTCCAAGATGTCAGCTACTTCTCCAAGCTACTTCTGGAGCAATCAGAATCAGAATCAGCTTTATTGCCAAGTTTGTACAGACAAACAAGGAATTTGACTCCGGTACACTTTGCTCTCACTGATAAAGAACATCTTTTTAAATGTACAAATATGCACAATTGACTTTACAATGGAATATAATGTGGAATCAGTCCAAGTAACCATGGTGTTGTTCTGGAACTCTGACTGTCAAGTGTTCATCAAAGATACAGCCTGGGGGAAGAAACTGTCTCTGTAGCGTCTGGTTTTAGCAAACAGCATTCTGTAGCGCTGACCTGAAGGTAAAAGCCTAAACAGTTTGTGTGCAGGGTGTGTGGGGTCTGCAGAGATTTTAGTTGCCCTTTTCTAGGCATACAAACTGCTGAATTATAAAAGAATGTCTTCCTCTCAGGAGTAATGTGTGGTATAAAGATCGGATACCATCTCTGCAATAAAAATGAAGGCAACTTCTTATTCTGACATTTAGCAAATATACATAATTTTGGTCACCCCAGCTGACCTAAAAAAATGTAAAGTTTAGTCTGATTCAATGAAATAAAACAGTCTTTTTGTGCAGTGCATGTAAATGTAAATATCTGGTTTTAACTCTATTTACCGTGAGGTGACTGTGCTAACCTCATCATTAATATACCACCAAACATATCTGTATTGTAAATAAAGATTTGTCCAAAATGTGATAGCCTCCCTCTCCCTCCAACCATCACTTTGCTTTATTCCTCATTCTGTAATACTTAATCTCTTCCACTCATTATAGTATGCGTCCTGCTCCACTCCCATATCACCAAATCTATCAAGATGCTGTTACTTAAGAAGCCATTCATCTCTTCATGCCAGCACTCACTGATATTCAACCCGGTCAATGCTTAACACTGCTTTTTAACCAACTAAGACATCGTCATTACTTTGAGGGATAGGGTCCATCTGAGTGGAGTGGTCCTCTTATTTCATCTTGCCCTCATTCCTTTGTCCTCTCTCCAACTTCCTCTCCTGTCCCTCTCTCTGTCATTCTCATCCCTCATGTCTCCAGAGGAGGTTTGATCACTTTATGTTCCGTCCTCTGCGATGTCTTGTTCTGTGTAATGATGGTCTTGTACCATTATGTTCCTACAATGTCCTGTGCTGTCTATGTCTGTCTTCTTCCACGTAATGTGTGCCCTTGATCCCCAGGTAGCAATTGTCTTTTCATACCATATAATTTACATGCATGCATTTATCAGAGACGTACTGATTGGATGGCCACTATGACACAGTGGCTACCTTCCAAGAACAATAAGCTCCAAACCCATATATAGCATCAAGCGTACTGCATAAACTGGAAAAGCAAAGCTGCCCTGTACAATGCAAATTTGAAAATGACCACTTCATGTTTTGAAAAACGTTTCTGTACACTGACAAAATACATGCACAAGTAATAGTGCTAATCATTAATCATTACAAATAACCCCTTTAACAGCCTTAAAGGGGACATATCATGCAAAGTCCACTTTTTTAGCCCTTTAATGCATTTTTGTGTATTTGGAGTCTGTAGGAGTGCAGAAAAGCTGAATTTAGTCTCTCCAGGTGCCGTGGAGATATCTTTATATTTTTTTTGTGTCAAGTTTTTCATTCTGTTCTGTTTTCTGAACTATTACGTCACAGTAAGGTCATGGATCCCCAAACCAATGTTGCGTAGCTGTCATTTTTATTTCTTGCTATGATTTTGTAGTCCAAGCTCAAGTATGCCAAAGCTGCAAGTCGATAAGTCTAAATGTTCGGTCTTTGGGTGTTTTAAACCACACAATTCATTACACCATCTTCCAGCATCAGAACCTCTTCAAAGTGCCTGGTTATATTTTATTTTTCATGGAAATGTTCCCACATCTGACATATTTCTCTTTGTGTATCAAGAAGGATTTGCTGAAAGACTTCATCTGATTAAGAGGTCAGTTTCTTCTGTCTATGGAAATGATGGACACAGCAAAGCAGTAAGCTGCAAATAAGGCGAAAATGACCACAGACTTTATTTTAGACATGAATTTATTGTGTGTTGATATGAAGTCCTGGCCATTGTGTTGATGGCAGTAGCATTATGCCTTCCGTTTATGTTAGTGCTGTGTGCTTGCTTTTAGCTCCTTAAGGATATGTTTTGAATAGTATTATTACATATTATTATAACAGTTTTACAATGTTGTGCTGTTTTTATCTTGCTTCTGCACCGCTAGATAATGGTTTCTCTGCTATGAAATTAAAAATATGGCCGAACAGAGTTGAGTGCAATGCTCTTTGACCTGGAGGATCAAAGAGCATTGACCCTCCAGGTGCTACTGGAGTGCCTCAGTAGCATTTAAAGAGACTGCACCAAAATGAGCTGCTCAAAGACGTACCTCAGAACAAGGGTACCTGTGGAGGGACCCGTGGAGCTACAATAACAAGTAATTCAAACCAAAGCATTGCAGTTCCACTTTATATAGACCAGAACTGAATGATTTAAGTGTGAAAAGGAAGGATTTAAAAGCATGATATATCTCCTCTAATGCAGTGACTGAAATTAATATAAATGTGTTTGGAAGACAAATAAAAATCTAGTGGCATAGATTGTCCACCATATTAATCATTTGGTCTGGATAGCCTCAAAGTATGCCAAAAATATCACATCCCCTCTCTTCACATGATGCTGTACACTGTTGGCCAGCTAGCTAAAAGAGGGCTAACACAGTCCTTTGCTTGCAAGAAAGATGCATTTAACTATAGTCATATTCAATAAATAAGAATATTATTAGAAAGTCCATTAATTTCAGTTTGTTGCCTGTTTTTTAATTTTTTTTTTATTGAGTTTGTTAGTTAGGCCTCTTTTACGGGCCCATTATATTGATTTTTGTGTAATTTATTTGTTTGTTTTTCTGGGTTAAATAAAAGCCCCCTTTTTTTGCACTTTAACCTGTGTCTGTTGTCCTTCACTGCTCGATCCGCCACAAACCAATACTCTAATTTATTGAATATGAATGTATTGTATTTGGAAACATTTCCAGTATAAGAAAGCATGACAAAGTCACAGTGTGGACAGTAAATGAGCTTCACTCTTCACTCCTGTTAAGTGGCCTGCTTAAAAGAAACTAGAATAATAGAGACTTGACCATCCTGAACGTTATTCATGAGTAAGTGTAATACTAATGAAAAGTTGTGTCTGCACTGAATATCTACAGCTGGTGTTCCCAAGTTCAGTCTTCAAGAGCTACTTTTCTGCAGACATCAGCTGAGCTTAATGACATGCTGAGGACCTAATTTATCCATTTGATTCAAGGATGTCAGAGCTGGGATGCATCTAAAAGTTGTTGGACAGTAGCTCTCAATGATTGGAATTTGGAACCCCTAATCTGCGGTGTATTTGTATGTACATGACAATTCACTAATTATTTTTAAAGAACTATTGGTCTGGGAGTCTGTATCTAACTATTCCTCAATCCCGTGGATCAATATCCTGAACAAAAAAAATTCTTATTTGGGCATACCTTGTAATATTCACTATGTTGTATTATTTTATCAACAGTAGGGATAAATGCCTTTCTGTTATATTTAGAAGCTATTAGATCATGCAATACATTTGTGTTTGGAACTTTTAAACACCATGATGCCTTTCTGTTCAAGGTTTTCCTACCATGAGAATCTCATTCCAATTGATGCCAAGCCTTCAGAAAAAAACATTCAGTCCACAGAAACAATGACAGCCATGCTCCTGAGCTGCTGAAATAGAAAAATAAATGTACTGAAGAGGCAAACGTGGTGTTTCTGGATATGCATCTACTTTCTACTTTGAATGATCACTTTCAGTTTTTTCTTATTTTAATTTGACCAGGCCTTTTCTGCAGACCCTTTTCTTGCAGTTTTTTCTCATACCATACTAATGCTTGCACTTCTAATCGACTGCATCTCCTTCTGACATATGCATGTCATGGTCTTTCTTATCTCACCTCCACGGTTTGTCTGAGGCAAACTGACAGGCCACATACGGTTGTCTTTGATCTGCCATAACGAGCATCTCCATGTCAAATTACACAAGAACAGACAGCAGAAGGAGACGCCAAAGCGCAAAACAAAAAAGATAAAATAAATGATGATCGAGGTGGCTGGGGGAATGAGCATCCCTGTGATCACAGCAAATGAGACCTTCGTCGTTTGATCACTTCATCAACAGAAGCATCAGGGCTCTGCCTTTGCAGGTGAATGAAAAAAAACGGAATTTTTTAAAAGTAAACTATTGATGAAATGCCAGGTAATCCATTAGATGTGTTGTGATTTTACTTTAAAACTTATCCTTGACACTAAACACAAAATGCAAACACATGCATACAAATCAGAGTGAGGAATGTTCCATGGTGCTGATTGATCTTATTTTAATCTGAATGTTCTACAAGCTGCTGTAAAATAAAACAAGAGAATATGTTGAATTATAATATTTGGTATTTTAATGAACCCAACCTGTGTTTGGTGTTTATTTGACTTGTCTGGACTCCCATCCAGAACAGTAACATTCAAACAGCCAGATCCAAATAAATTTTAATCAAACACATTAATAGATGACTCATTAAATTAAACAATAACCCACTTATTTAGCAGTCTCTTAGTCTGTGACTGTGGCAATACAGGCCTGCACACAGCTTGGCTGAAGCCACTGTCACGCTGTTAAGAAGCAGCTGTTTGAAAACATGCTCTCCTTTCCACTTCTCCCTCTTTCCCTCTTGGTCTCTCTCTGTCAGCTTGTTGGCAGCTCGTGGGAGGTGCTAATGGAAAAGCTCCTACACCTGTTCCCCTTGTTCACCACACTAATGTGAAAGGCACCATCCATGTTGCCGCTGTGTGTTGCCATGACCAGTCCGCCCTGTCATAGTTCACTGGTCACCCAGCTAATGGGCCGACCACACAGAGGAGAGAGGGTGGCTGAAACAGATGGAGGAGAAGAAGAAAACTGCTATTAAATTTGGTACACAGGAAAGCAGAGCTGATGTGTTAAATTTTCCAAATTTTAGGGAAAAGCCTCTGCTGGTGGCTAATTAGAGTAAATTAAACGTACTTTCTCTCCAGTTGCGAGGTATTATACATGTATGTCCAGAAATTATCATTTACTGTTGAGTTAGCTTATTTTCCAGTATCAATTGACAAAAAGGTAGAAGATATCACCAAAATGTCTTGCCTTATACAAGAAATTCAAAAACATCATTAATAAATCAAAATAAACTTCTGGTTGAAATATGACAAATCTCTGACCTGGGTCTTTTCAAGTCAAGACTTAAGACAAATCTATTTAGGATAGCTTTTAATAAATAGTAGCATGACATTTTTCTTATATCTTTTCTAATGTTTCCTATGTTTCTTTATTCGAACATTGTTTGATTCCTTGTGTTTCATTTTGTTTTACTTATGGTGGAGCACTTTAGTTTATTGTTAAGGGCTATACAAATAAATGTATTATTAAATAAAAAAAGGCAAATTTCTCAGTTTACACTAAAAATATTTACTATATGTATTTGCTAATATTTATTATTACATCATTCAGCCACAAAAAGTGATTTTTGGACTGGAACTCAAACATGATTTCTGGTCAAATTTGGAAATCAGATAGTATTTATAGCAGTTAAGCACTACATTAAACAATAATATTAATAATAATGTATGAAAATATACAGTATCATAATCTGCCAAAATTCATTCTAAAGGAAATATTATTTTACTTCCCATGAAATGATTTTTATGACAGATTTAAAGAAACGAGAAGATTACTATATATTTATCAGATTGAGAGATTTCTCACAAAAATTATTACCGTATTTTCCGCACTATAAGGCGCACTTAAAAACCTTAAATTTTTTCAAAAAATGACAGTGCGCCTTGTAATCCGGAGCGCCTTATATATGGATCAATTGGTTAATTGGTTGATCCATACTGGTTGTACACGGCGCTCTGTCAAAATGTTTCAGTACGACTGGTAAACTACAAAGCCGCACCGCTTGCAGCATTACGGCTACCGTAGTCAGGGGCGTCGCCGAAGAAATAGCGGTAAACACCTGTACTGTGCTTACTCCTAGTCCAACACCACTTGTGTGTGTATAACGTTTGAATGTACTGTTGCAGGAATTGCCTGAACTATATGTGATTAGAAGCTCAGTGTGTGGGGTGTATGTTTCGTGTGTGTGTATGGAAGATGTTGACATTACTCCTCCGGACAGAGGTGGCGCTGTGTGCTGCTGTAGCTGAGAATTAAGAATGAAGGAGTGACGTCGGTATTATTGTGTGTGTGGGGTGGGTAGAGACGGCGACCGGAGCAGCGGTGTATGAGTCTGTAAGCCCTGTGTTTTTACGTGCTGCAAAGTCATTAAAAAGAACCCCGAATCTCGTCAACAACTCAGTGTTTTGATGCTGTTTCTTCATGCTCAACTCAGCAACGTATGAGTGAGGGAGTTAACCCCGAGGAAACTAGTAACTTCGGCCCTGGAGAAAGCGTCTCCCCTGTGTCATCAGACTACGTTCAGGGGACAGAAACAGGAAAGGTTAACAGTACTAACGTTTGATTTAGTGCATTAAACTGTTTCTTTTACGTGTTTACTGAATCAGGGAAAAGTTCCCTTTCACGTTTTAACTAACGTTTGATTTCAACTTCAACTTCATAGACTCCAATGCATTCCTAACGTGCGGTTGGCTCTATTCAATAGAATTCTATGTAGAGGAGACCTTACCATGAGAGTGAATGGAGTTATCAGAACGCTGGTTTGTAGTGTATTAATAAAGTTTGACTGACTGACTTATCTGACTGTTTTGTTAACATTCTCTTTAGCACAGCTCCATCTAGTGGATGCATAACGCAACCCCAGTCAAACGTTTGACTGCAGTAGCTTCTATTCTATGCGCCTTATAATCCGGTGCGCCCTATATATGAAAACAGTTCTAAAATAGGCCATTCATTGAAGGTGCGCCTTATAATCCGGTGCGCCTTATAGTGCGGAGAATACGGTACACCTCATTCACACTAATAATTAATGTAAATCAAATATAAATTAATGTAAATTAATGTAAACCAAATTTAATATATAAAGGTGTATTTCCAATTGGTTTAATTAACTAAGAAGATACAAAACAGAAAAAAAAAAAAACTGGTTTACTAATTCCATTCTACTGCTATTGTAAAACAAAAAATAGATTTAGTAATAAGAAACTAAATCATTAAAAGTTTTGCTTTTACTTAATATTTTGGTAAAAGAAAGGGGCTCACAGGATAATTGTCCAATATGTTGCATATGGGTGGGGTTTAATATTAATTCATTAATATTAATATTTCTTAAAAATTACAATTCATGATCTATGATTCCTAACCAAAATCATCCACAACAAATAGATATTAGAAGTATACTATAGGATTGTGATTATTCGGCTACTAGCAGTTACCAATAATAATAATTAATCCATTGTTGTTAATAATTTTTAACTAAAATCACCAGAAATGTTTGCATATTCAAACTTGATATGGAATTGGGATTGTTTAGCTTCTAGTAAATGCTAATAATTGTACTCAATAACTGTAGTTGATTATTAATAATTATTAGCCAACATCTCGCCAAATGCCACTGTATCATCAAACTATTAACTAAAAGAGTGATACGAGCACTAGCATTATTGACAGCAAATCATGCGGAGGAGCATATAATCAGTGAGATTTCTGTATTATAGATCATATCATTTACACATGCAAAAACATCTGTTAAATACAGGAAATGCTGAGAAGAAATAATTAGCCCAACATTGCTTTGGAACCCCTATGCACTGGATATAGTGTATACCACTGACTATGACACTCACTAACTGCTGAAAAAATAATAATCAAGAGTAAAAATTTAAAAAAATGATAAATTTTTAAGGAATACACACTGAGCAGTAATGAAAATAATACCAGCAACCTATTGGCGAAGATGGGAATAATCAAAGCTTTGGAACAATCTTGGATGTGGAAATAACAATGGATCTCTCTGGGCAAACACATGTAGATGAGGTTGTTTGGACCGGTAGCCCGTCAGCCGACAAAAGGGGGAACAAGACCAACTCAGCGACTGTTTAGCACACAAGCAGGCTAGCTCCTATCAAAGATTATTGAAGGGTGAGAGTGCATAATTGTCAAAACTGGGTTTGTTGTTCGCTTGTTTGCCTGGGTCTTTTGGGTTTATATTTTCGCATGGGATTCAGAGAGAAGAAACTGTACCTTAGTGAATCCTGTGCAAGAAGCTGCCAGGAACTGACAGCTTGTAGTTTGTTTTGCATATTTCTTAGTATCCATGCAGCAGGTGAGGCTTCTATCTGCCATCAAGAACAGTCTTATAGACAAACAAAAACAACTGCAGTCCTCTTCTAAAATCAGACAAGTCTGTCCAATCTTTCGCCTCATCTTCCCAACTGGACTACAGCTTCAGACACTCTTCCTTAGAGTTTGTCACATCCTGCACGACTATAAGACTGTAGCAGTCCTCCATATATGTGTTACATGTACATTATTATTTGTCTCTACACACTCACACCTAGCACTGGAGACAGTGGGCTTCCATAATGACACACTTTCCCACACTGGGCTCAGTGCTACTGAAAAAAGAAGTTTGTCACACATTAAGAAGAATGTGGTTTCCTTATGGATAGCATAACAAGTGACAAATCACATTGAAATGGAAAGACTGAGAGCATAGAGGAGCATAATAATGCAGGGACCCTTTTATAAAAAGAGAATTTTGCTCTCAATAATATGCTCACTCAAAATGAAAGTACTAATAGCAAAGTATCCAGCTACAGTTTGAGTTCATAAAGTGAAGATGTATGTGGTCTTTTATCCACTAAGGAGGAAAGAGTCAGAAGAACTGCTGTCTGAGTTGCAGTTGCTTGGGGACCTAACAAATCAGAGGGATCTTGGTAAGAAAACCAAGATGGCGCTGACAATGGCAGCCTCGGAGCTTCACTCTCTCTTTGTTTTTGTATTTTGTGTGTTTTTATGTTTTTCGAGCCACAGTACTGTGGTGTCGGGCCACAATCCTGTGGTCTCATTCAGTAGAGAAGAACTTCTCAACATCAAAGAGTCCTCTCTTGGGATTTTTTTCACCATCTTTCATTGATCCGAGGTTCACTGAGCTCCTGGCAAGCGGAGCTGCGGCACTATACGGGATACTGCGCTGAAAGCGTCGGAGGGGAAACCGTGCTGGTAAAGCTCCGCAAAAGAGGACTTCGCACACCACTGCCTTCAACCCACCTGGCAAATGTCCGCTCTCTAAACAACAAGATGGACGAGCTGCTTCTTCTCATCGGTAAAAACATGGACCTCCGTGGCTCAGCGATTCTCTGCTTTACCGAGACATGACTGAGTGAAAACATCCCGGACCCCGCACTGCTGATGCCGGACTTCCTGCTGTTCAGAGCGGATCGCAGCGGATCGCAGCGGATCGGAGCTATCGGGGAAGAGGCGAGGAGGCGGAATCTGCTTTTATATAAATGAAGATTGGTGCAGAGATGTAAAAGTGTTGTGGAAAACATGTAGTCCGGATCTGGAGTCATTTTCCATAATCTGTAAACCGTTTTATTCACTGAGAGAGTTTTCCTCGTTTATAATAATTGGCTCATATTTTCCACTGCATGGCTGCACTTCTGCCGCAGGAAAACATCTTGCTGAGCTGATTACAGATTTGGGAAAAAAACACACGGACTCTTTCATCATAACACTGGGAGATTTTAACAGAGCAAACCTCTCCCATTAACTCCCCAAATACAGACAGCATATTAAGTGTCCCACCAGAGACAAAAACACACTGGACCATTGTTACAGCTTTAAAGGACTCATATCATGCTGTTCCCAGGGCTGCTCTGGGTTTTCGGATCATTATCTAATCCACCTCATCCCAACCTACAGACAGAAACTAAGAGCTTCCAAACCCAAGGTTCACACTGTTAAGAAGTGGACTGAGGAATCAAAGCAGATGCTACAGGCCTGCTTTGAATGCACAGACTGGACTGTTTTTGAAACCTCAGCCACTGACCTAAACCAACTAACTGATGTGGTGACATCATACATCAGTTTCTGTGAGTACATGTGTGTGCAGACCACGACTTTCTGCACCAAGCCATGGTTTACTCCACACCTCAGGAATCTGTGCAGGGAAAAAGAAGAATCTCACAGCAGTGGAGATTGGGCGTGGTACAGGCAGGCCAGGAACAGACTAACAAAGGAGATCAAAGCAGCCAAGAGAAGCTACAGTGAGAAGCTAAAGAACAGCCTTTCTACTGGTGATACTTCAGCTATATGGACTGGTCTGAGAAACCTGACTGCCCATAGGAGCACCCCACCCTTCCTGAACAAAGTCCTCGCCTGGCCAACTGTCTGAATGGCTTCTACTGCAGACATGACAAGAAGCCATTCACATCTCAAATCATCCCCTCCACATCCCATTCAGGAACAAATTTGACCCGTAAAACAACCAACCCCCCTACCTTCAGATCCTCTGGCTCCACTAAAGATCTCCGAGGAAGATGTAAATAAGCTCTTTCAGCGCA
This sequence comes from Girardinichthys multiradiatus, assembly GCF_021462225.1. Classification (NCBI taxonomy): domain Eukaryota; kingdom Metazoa; phylum Chordata; class Actinopteri; order Cyprinodontiformes; family Goodeidae; genus Girardinichthys; species Girardinichthys multiradiatus. The sequence continues at coordinate 13,956,383 of NC_061799.1, forward strand.
TGAAAACAAAGAAAGCTGGAGGACCTGATAACGTCTCCCCATCATGCCTGAAATCCTCTGCAAATCAACTCGCTCCGATCTTCACAAGGATCTTCAACAAATCACTGGAGAAATGTGAGGTCCCCTCCTGCCTCAAACGATCGACCATCATCCCGGTTCCCAAGAAACCCACCATCCTAGGATTAAATGACTACAGGCCTGTAGCCCTGATGTATGTGGTCATGAAATCCTTTGAGCGGCTGGTGTTGAAGCACCTGAAAGACATCACAGGCCCACTGCTGGACCCCCTGCAGTTTGCTTATCGAGCAAACAGGTCGGCAGATGATGCTGTTAACTTAGGTCTACACTTCATCCTGCAACACCTCGACCACCCAGGGACGTACGCCAGGATCCTGTTTGTAGACTTCAGCTCGGCCTTCAACACCATCATACCAGACATCCTCCACCAGAAGCTCACTCAGCTCAACGTCCCAGCCTCCACCTGTCAGTGGATCAACAGCTTCCTGATGGACTGACAGCAGCAGGTGAGAATGGGGAGCATCTTCTCCCGATCCAGATCAATAAGTACTGGTGCCCCCAGGGGTGTGTTCTATACCCACTCCTCTTCACCCTGTACACAAATGACTACACCTCAGCAGACTTGTCCGTGAAACTCCTGACGTTTGCAGATGACACCACTGTCATTGGTCTGATCCAGGACGGTGATGAGTCTGCATACAGACAGGAGGTGGATCGGCTGGTACACTGGTGTTGTCAGAACTACCTTGAACTCAACCCACTCAAGACTGTGGAAATGGTGGTGGACTTTCAGAGAACACCACCCCCATACACCCTCCTCACCATCCTCAACAACACCGTGTCAGCTGAGGACCACTTCAGGTTCCTAGGAACCATAATCTCTGAGGACCTGAGATGGTGTTCACACATAGACACTGTTCGAAAGAAGGCGCAGCAGAGACTGTACTTCCTGAGGCAACTCAATAAGTTCAACCTTCCACAGGAGCTGCTGGTCATCTTCTGCACTGCCATCATTCAATCTGTCCTGTCTTCATCCATCTCAGTGTGGTTTGGCTCATCAACAAAACAGGACAGGTGCAGACTGCTACGAATAATCAGGAATGCAGAGAGAATAATCAGGGCTGACCTTCCCTCCATCCAGGACTTATAAAGTTCTAGGGTCAGGTAAAGAGCTGCTAAAATCTCTGCAGACCCCACACACCCTGCATTTAAACTGTTCAGAGCTTTACCTTCAGGCTGCCGCTACAGTGCACTGTTCACTAAAACCAGGCGCCACAGAGACAGTTTCTTCCCCCAGGCTGTTTCTCTGTTAAACATTCAACAGAGTACAAAACAACAGCATACATTTGTTGCAAATGCACCTTTTTATTATATATGTGTATATTGTACATTGTAAATATGTATATTATGTAATGCAAAAACAAAACCAAAGAGCAAAGTGTACCGGAGTCAAATTCCTTGTTTGTATGTACAAACTTGGCAATAAAGCGGATTCTGATTCTGATATGAAAGCATTCTATCGTTAGCCAAGCCTGTTTGTAATTTACCACGTTGGGGAAGACCAATTTTGACAAAAACTATATTTCAAAACAATAAAATCTGGGCACTAGTCCAGTTAGACTTTGCAATTTCTGTTGTGACCAACGAGCCACCAAAACTCATTCGAGTTTTTAGGGACCAATGCCGTGATATTGCAATACTCCCTTTTTACTGCATCATCATTCTGTCTTTTAAATGCCCTACAGTAACAAAGTCTTTAAAACATTGTTTCGAAGACTCCATATGCCACTAAATGTTAACCATAAAAGTTTGTTTACTTTTCTCACAAGATTTTGTTTTTATGTTAGCGACATGGCAGGAATGATGAAGGAAATGTTCTGAGTATGTAGTGGAGCTACCTTATGGATCTGAGGAAAGGTTTTGGTTCAGAAGAGGGGAGATTCCATAGGTCCCTAGGTAAGTTTTGTTCCTGATCTGGCGAAGGCTGTTGTGCCAGGGTTTGTTGACGGATGGTATCTTGGAGAGTGGGCGGGCAGAGGAACTCATTGGTAAAGAAGCTGCAGGTGACAACCCAGGGCTGAGGTTCTTCTGCGGAATCACAAAGGTTTTGGAGTTGGCGTGAAGGATGCTGGAGGACAGAGAGAAGATGTGCACAGACCAGAGGACCTCCGGCATCCAAGGGTTCAAAGTTTCAGGAGTCTGAACGGTTAAGACATCTTCCAAGGCTGATCTCAGAAAGCACAAAAGACAGGAACACATAAGATAACCGTTAAAGGTACCTTAGAAACTGAATTGATTCTACTATTATAGGTTGTCAATGAGGCCTCAAGTGGTTGTGCCGCAGCTCCTTATGAACCTTGGCAGTTTCAGATAAGTAAAATGCACTCAGATGTGCAGGCAACCACTGTCTCAGGTATGCCCACTTGAAGCAGAGGTAAATAATGGCACACTCACCCTCCAAACTATGACAAAATACAGAAATGGTGCTTTGTCTCTCTCCTTCACTTGGCTCAGACACTGAGAAAAAAAATTGTTTACCTGATAAACTTTATACTCATGAACAATCTGTGGTCGCACTAGTACTTTGGTTGTTTATTCCCTGTTTGAGCTATGTTTGAGGTATGTATTGTAGCTGTAGAATGTACTGTCCTGGGTCAACATTCCTCAGCTTTCAAATTTTCCTCCCTTAAATCCAACATTTCAATGGCCTCATAATTCGAGGGTAATACAAAAAAAAATACATTGTCTCTGGCAGAAAGACTGTTTTGGTGGGTAAAGAGAAATAAATTTTCTAAACCAAAAATTAAACTATATTGGCAATACATTGATGAAACTCTTAATATTATTGCTGACCAGCTTTTTGCATGTTTCGAAAGATTATTGATTAATTATCTTCAGTGATGAGTTTAAACTTTTTCAGATTGGAAGCTCCCCTTGCCATTGCCATAATCTTTAGCTCCATCTTCAGAGTCTCTATGAGATTTAGGTCAAGACTCTGACTGGGCCAGCTGGGAAAATTAAGTCAAAAGAAACATTCAGGTAAAAATAACATATTGCTTTAAAACTAAATCTGCAAAGAATATCAATCATCCTGGGCTTGACTGTATAGTTGTGCCTTCCTGTTAAATAAGAAAAATAAGATAATAGAATAAAACAAATTTGCATTTTTTTAATAATAAGTACTATTAAGATTTGTGGGATTTTCTGCTCTAAAATATGGTGTTTGGACTTTAAGAATCAATTTTAAAGCAAAAAGTGTACAAAAGCTATAATTGACGAAAACATTTGGGGATAATATCTGACCCATGTGGTCCACCAACTGCAGAGAAGGCCAAGTTGAATTTACGCAGGGCATCAAAAAGTTCAGTCATGCTCTGTGGCTTTTCATGTTCCCCCTATTCATGTGCTCTATCTAAAGCTGATATGGCCTCATAAAAAATCTTGCAAAAAAAAAAGATCCGGTCATGGTGTTAGCTCCGCTTCGCCTAAAGGTGGAAAACTTCAATGGCAAGCAATCAGATTTAGGTCAGTAGATTTATGTGTTGAGTGGTTTTAAAAGGTTTGCATTAGTCTGCCATAACACAAACCACAGACAGGCAGGCGGGCAGAGTATGAGGTGTAAAAGCTCTGCGTGTCTATCATACACACTCTATTGTTGCCAGGTTTGCTCCCTCCTCTTTCTAACTCCACTAACTGGCTCTACTCTCTCATTCTCTGTCAGCACACTCTCTGTCTCTCTGACAATTGCGTTATTTGGCCTTATCGAGGAATATGAAACGGTCTGGCGTGACATCTCCTCTCCAAGCCCAACAGATATGCCAATTCATTTGGCAGCCGGCGATTTGACAAGCTAGACTGCTCCTCTTGAAAGACGTCATTCAAGCGCACCGCTGCTGCCGTCACCGAGCCCCACTCCCCTCCCTCTTTTATCCTACTTTCTCCATTCCCAGTTCCCTCTCTCCTTGTTGCAATCTGTAAAGCTTTTCCTCATGAGATTGAAAAGGCCTCTCTTGAGAAGCTTGAAAAGAACAAGGAGTTCAGGAAAAAACATAGCCCCTCCTTTATGTCATCCCCTCTATAGGTAAGAAAAAAATGCAAGTGTGAAAATATAAAATAATGGGTTGGTGGAGGAATATAAGCAGGTGATAACATTGGGGGATTTTATGGGCGGTATTGGGAGGATGGAGAAAGAGGTGAAGGACATAGGGAAAATAAATAAGAAGAAGAAAAGAGAGAGAATATTGGTGCCCTGAGCTGTGGCTGTTTGAGGGGATGTCACAGCCACTAATACAAGTGTTTAAATATTTGATGCAGCGAGGGATAAAGCGGCATCGTCTCGCCCCGGAATTGAGTGTCAAGACGAGAATCTATTACAAAGAATCTTTGTGTGTGATTTGTGTGTTTGTGTGTGGGTGTGTGTGTGTGTGTGTGTGTGTGTGTGTGTGTGTGTGTGTGTGTGTTTGTGTGACAATACATGGCACATTTGACAGCGTAGTGGAGCTGAAAAAGTAAAAAGTAATGCGTGAGCATGTGTGTGTGTGTGTTGCTACAATCTTCTCTCTACCTATTCAACACACTAACCCAACACCACCTTGCTCTCTCCAGTCTCCATCTCCTCCTCAGCCACCCTACCTTCTGCTCACTTAAATGTTGTTCTGATGTGCTCCAGTAGACGCTGATTATCCCGTCTTTTGGAATGGAGGTATTTTAGCTGAGGAGCAAGAAGTAAAGTGGGTGATGAAGGGACTACAAGTGAAAGACTACAGTGCAACGTGAGGAGAGTAGCAACCGGTTCTTTGAGCACAAAGAATTATGGTGCATAGAGTAAAAACATAAACATGGATTAGTCAGGGATAAAGTAGTTACTGGTAATTGCAATAGAAACACTGATCAGGGCCTGTCTGGCAGATGCTGCTTTCTGCTTTACTTTGAGGTCTGACCTACTGATTACGATTTTGAGAGAATACTGTAACACAAAAGAAAAACAGTAGATTCTTGTCAGAGATAATAGTTTTGAATCCAACAGAAAATGAATCAGATAGTCCCTCATTAACAATCTGAGCAGGAATACCCCAGGTTCTGTCTGTGGGTCACTAACAAATTCTCAAGAAATATGCCTCCAACAAGTTCTGGTTGATCTAAAACGCTACAACTGGCTCCCTATGATACCTCCCCACCCTGCCCTTATAATATGCTCCTGTACACTTTTAGATAAAGCTTATTTTGGCCAGCCCAAGGCATAAGCAAGTTTACAAGTTGCTTCAGGGCCAGACAAGTGGATTTGTCACATAAGTAAACATGGATAATATAAGAAACATTTTTGTTGAGCTTTGGTGCTTGGCTGGTAGTTGGAAGTCCCCCAAAGTTTTCTGAGGGTCCCCTAAGATACCAAAATGTTCATTTAATTTAGTGGATACATATAGCAATATGAATAAATGTCTATCAATGTTAATGGAGGAGTTTTTATTTTATCAAGTTGTTTATGTTGCCATAAATTCCATTACTACCAATATGTACACACTCTCCATCCACAAATCATCACAATCCCTCCTTCTCTGTGTTTCATGTTTGAGGGCTGCTGGCCTGGTCATGTGAGAAACTGAGGCTTAGTCCGCTCTCACCTTTGTGTTGGTTTGTTTGTGCATGTGTTCACACACACATATGCGTGTGGTTTCCTAAGCTGTCTAGAGAGGGCCAAGTGCCACTTTAACCTGTGTGTAATGAGGGCAAGGTGGAACATTGTTAGGGAATAAAGCCTAATACCTTTGGTCCAAATAAACTTGTAAACACACAAAAATGTGCTCACACACAGTAAATATACACACCTTTTAGCCAAAAAGCACTCTCAGCTTAGGCCTGACCAGCGCCATTGACTCCAATTTATTGTTGCCCGTTAGCTCAAATGTCGATCTGTTTGCTTTCTTCCTTGCTTTTTCTGTCTGTGGTATTAAAAACCACAATAAACAGTAATTTTGTTTAACTCCAATGCCAAAAAATAAATTTATTTGAAAATTAAAATGTAAATGTCATAGGGTGTATTCACACTTGCCACTTTTGGTCCGCTTTAAACGGACCAGAGATTGTTTCCCCCCTTGGTCCGGACCTTTTGTGCAGGTGTGAATACACTCAAGCGAACCCTGGTCCGGACCAAACAACCGGACCGAGACCCACTTTTTGAGATGGTCTCGGTCCGCTTTCAAACAGACTCTAGTGCGGTTTGCTTATGGTCTGAATACAAATCGGCCCCGATCCGAACCAGCTACAAAAAGCGTACGTCTCTTTGGACATAAAACGCCAACGTAGCCGGTAGCAAAGGTGTGTGTTGTAAGGTAATCATACCTGATAAGCTGTGTGTTGCTTAGCAACGCTACTGGCTTGTTGTGGAAAAAGGCACGTAGAGAACATCGGCGTTCAGCACGCATTCTCTGATGGGGTTCCAAAATTATAAATGGAACGTCTCAAAGTCTGTGTTGAATGAGCTGCTCTTCACTCTCACAATAATATTGCAGCTGTAATAACGGCACAAATATGCAGAACAGAGGTGCTGCACGCAGCACGTCTACAGCTGTTTTCCTAAATTTCTAGATCTGTGCTCTGTCCCGCCCCCGTCATTTCTGTCTGATGGGAACAATGATCGTCACCCGCGTGGCTTTGTTTACAAGTAATAGTTAACTTGCAAAAAGTACAATGTCAAAACAAACCGCACCAAATGAAAAAATTAAATTTCGCTTTTGGTCCGGACCAAACAAGGGGACCAAAGGACTTTCCTGGTGTGAATACACCCTTAGAGTTATCAACTTAACATGCTTCGATTTTAATTATTCAATGAAATTAAGTTTTTATTAGCAGAATGCAAAAATTAAAAGTGTGTATTCTGCATGATAAGTAGGTTCTAATAAGCTGCATGGAATAGCTATGACATTCTCAGGCTAAATTAAGAATCAGAGGGTAAATGTTGATTTTATAAAAATAAAATCACCTGGAAACCTGCGTTATAAGTTAAGTATTTTTGTAAAACCAAAAGAAACAGATTATAGTATTTTAAAGTTTATATTAGGCTCCTAAAACTTTTTTGGAAACTTTAAAATGCGTACAAAATTAAAATAGAGATTATTTGAAACAAATAAAAATGTACAGACACGATCTTCTAATAGTGTCAGGGGCCTGGAGGGGCAAATGGGTCTGTAGTCCAGGGCCCAGGATTGGGGGGCAGGATTGAGAAGAGTCAGGCATCTCAGACGTATAACTGAACAGCTGGGCAAGCAAATCATCAACCTGAAGCTCCTTTAAATTTTTACTCTCATTGGTATTAAAGATTTTATTTATTTTAATGGGACATACATGGTAACATACATACAGTGTTCCACGTGTTTAATGGAACATGTGGAACACTGGACCAGCTCTACACCCTCTGCAGGGTACTTGAGGGTTCATGGGAGTTTGCCCAACTGGTCCACATATGTTTGTGGGTCTGGAGAAGGAATTCCACTGTGTCCCTTGTGGTATTCTGTGGGGGTGCTCCAGGAGGACGGAGTCAGGGGCCCTTTGTTAGGGGCCATCCAGCTGGCATTGAGTCGGACCTGTTCCCGTTGCATTGTGGACTCCGGGAGGACTGCCCTTTGTCACTGGTCCTGTTCATAACTTTTATGGACAGGATATCTAGGTGCAGCCATGGGCCGGAGGGGGTCTGGTTTGGGGACCAGTGGATTTCGTCTGTTCTTTCTGCAGAGGAAGTGGTCCTGCTGGCCCCCTCTAGCCAAGACCTGCAGCATGCGCTGTGGCGGCTTGCAGCCGAGTGTGAAGCGGCTGGGATGAAGATCATCTCATCCAAGTCCAAAGCCATGGTTCTCGACCGGAAAAGGGTGGCTTGTCCTCTTCAAGTTGGAAGAGAATTCCTACCTCAAGTGGAGGAGTTCAAGTATCTTGGGGTCTTGTTCGCGAGTGAGGGAAGACTGGAGCGGGAGATCGAGAGACGGATCGGCGCGGCTCCCACAGTAATGGGGACGCTGTGCCGGTCCGTTGTGGCGAAGAGAAAGCTGAGCTGAAAAGCGAAGCTCTTGATTTACCGGTCGGTTTACGTTCCTACCCTCCCCTATGGCCATTAACTTTACGTCATGACCGAAAGAAATGAGCTGCCTCCGTAGGGTGGCCAGGCACTCCCTTAGAGATAGAGAGGATCCAGTTGAGGTGGCTCCAGTTGAGGTGGCTCGGGCATCTATATCGGACGTGCCTGGAACACCTCCCGAGGAAGGTGTTCCAGGCACGTCCCACCAGGAGGAGGCCCAGGAAACGGCCCAGGACACGCTGGAGGGACTATGTCTCTCGGCTGGTCTGGGAATGCCTTGGGCACCCCCCAGAGGAGCTGTAGGAAATGTCTGGGGAGAGGGACGTCTGGGTGTCTCTACTGAGTCTGCTGCCCCTGCGACCCAGTCCTGGATGAAAGCGGAAGACAACGAGTACGAGTACATATATTGGGTGAAGATTCACAATTTCATCCAATAATATTCCACACTCATTTTTTGCTGTTTAATGTCAGTCTCCATGGCCACCACAGAAACACCAATAGCCACTCAGTTTAGAATTACAGATCAAATGTTAATGTATCTTAGATTTTCACAGCCTGATCACCTTGTTTTGAGATTCTGTTGGAAAATTGTTTTTTGTTCACATTACGTGTGTTTTTAATTCTTGATACATAAATAAACTGTAGTGAATTCTTTTTTTATAAACTTTATCTAAATATGAAAAAAAAAAACTCTAAACAATGTAAATAAAGAAAAGAAAAAGGAACACACCTGCAGTGCAAAAAATATTGTTCTAAAATGCTGTCATGTTAAAATCTATAGTTAGAGAAGCAAAACACAAGAAATTGTCCTTTTAACAAAGTGACTATTATTTTGATTTTCAATCAAGGAGCAACTGCAGATCATTAAAATGTGAAATACATGACTGCCACTTCTGAAAGAATGGTATGTTTGAGCACCTTAAAGTGTTTTCATTTTGACCAATCATAAAAACTACACAATTTCCCAAGACCATTGTGAAACAGTAGGGCTTTTTGATGATCCAGTGTAAATTAATAGTGTGTCTTCAAATTAAGGAAGAGAATGCTAAAACATCATTAGGAATGCCAAAAAGAACTATGGGTGAACTAGTTTATGTCATGATATGACATCCTTGGACTTGGTTTGTGTTTTGTGTTAACTTTTGTTTAGTTCTGTTTCCCTGTGTTGTTAATCAGTTCCACCTGTCCCCTCTGCCTCCCTGCCAGCTTGTCACACCTGTTCTTAGTTCCTGTGATTACTTGCCTTAGTTTTCTCCCTGTATATTAGTTGGTCTGTGTTCTTTGTTCCCTGCTGGTTCCTCTGTTTATTTACTCACTGTTCTGCCATGTTTCATTTCCCTGATCAGTTCTTTGTGTTTTGCTACTTCCTCGAGATTGCTAATTAAAGATGGAGATTCCTTTAATTATGTGGCTGCCAAGCTCTTGTCTGCACTTTGGTCTGATCCAAACTCAGAAGTTGACAGTAGGAACCAGCCAGAAAAAGGACAAAGCAGACAAACAAGAAGAGCTGAAGAAGTGGGTGCAACAGCAGGAGGAGAATTTGAGAGAAAGGTATGGAGAAGAGGTGGAGATTGTACCTTCACCCATGTTGCTCCAGGAAATGGAGGAAGCTGGAGGACGCCAACCGAAGCCAGTAACTCCAGTCTCCATATCAGGTCGGATCCGCTCCAATTTGCCTCCAACAGTCTCAGCCACCCCAGCCTCTTCACTCCGCCGTCGCCCACGCCGCAAGCGCTCCACCCCAGCTGCAGCAGCTCCGGCCGAGCTCAACCTGCTCACAGCTGCTTCGCCGGAGCCATCCTCGTCTGTAGCGGCCCCTGATGCGGCCGAATTCCCCGCTGGTTTCGGCTTCCGCCCTGGACGACGTTGTCGCCGCGGAACAGTCGCCATTGGGGAGGTTCGGATGGGTGCCTCCAACCCTTCTACGGAGGGTCCATCCGCCATGGCCTCCTCGCAGCCGCCCTCTGCAGGTCGCCGGTGCAGCCTCCAGCCCTGAATTGGGTTCAAGCCAGACTGGAGAAAATGAAGAAGGACTTCATGGAGGGACGTTGCTGTAATTTTGTGCTCCATCTAATGGATCATCCAGAGGATCTGAATCTGGTGCACTCTGTTCTACAGGCCGAATTTATTGCGGAGGGATGGCTCGACGCTCCAGCTCCTCTTTCTGCTGGAGGTCCTTTTGACCCTCTTCTTGTGGATGTTAGAGCAGGAAAGAGCTCCACGGATTATGAGCCACAGCCGTCCACCGTCAAGCTTCATGAGCCACAGCCTGCAGCCAAGCCGCTGGACTCGCAGCATGCAGCCAAGCCGCTGGACTCGCAGCCTGCTGCCAAGCCTCTGGACTCACAGCCTGCTGCCAGGCCTCTGGACTCACTGCCTGCTGCCGCCGCCGGGTCTACAGAGCCTCAGCCGGCCGCCGCCGCCGGGTCTTCAGAACCTTGCCTGATCCGGGGAGAGCCTGTGAGTGGGCTGCCTCTACTTCCTCGTCTGATCCCGGAGGAGCCTGTGGGCGGGCTGCCTCCACAACCGGGTCCGGAACACCTTTTGTTTTTTCTTTGGGGGGTGCTCCTGGCTTTACAGCCTTACACACATCCACATGACACACAGCCTCCTCCCTGTGGGACGTGCCTGGAACACCTCCCGAGGGAGGCGTCCAGGAGGCATCCGGTATAGATGCCCGAGCCACCTCAACTGGCTCCTCTCGATGTGGAGGAGCAGCGGCTCTACTCCGAGCCCCTCCCGGATGGCCGAGCTCCTCACCCTATCTCTAAAGGAGTGCCCGGCCACCCTACGGAGGCAGCTAATTTAAGCAGGTTGTATCCGGGATCTCGTTCTTTCGGCCATGACCCAAAGTTTATGGCCATAGGTGAGGGTAGGAACGTAGACAGACCGGTAAATCGAGAGCTTCGCTTTTCGGCTCAGCTCTCTTCACCACAACAGACCGGCACAGTGCCACCATTACTGCGGCAGCCGCACCGATCCATCTGTCGATCTCCCGCTCCATTCTTCCCTCACTCGTGAACGAAACCCCAAGATACTTGAACTCCTCCACTTGAGGCAGGAACTCCCCTCCAACCTGAAGAGGACAAGCCACCCTTTTCCAGTCGAGTACCATGGCCGCTGACTTGAAGGAGCTGATCTTCATCCCAGCCGCTTCACACTCGGCTGCGAACCGCCCCAGCGCATGCTGTAGGTCTTGGCTAGAGGGGGCCAGCAGGACCACGTCATCCGCAAAAAGAAGAGACAAAATCTACTGGTCCCCAAACCAGACCCCCTCCCGCCCTTGGCTGCGTCTAGAAATCCTGTCCATAAAATTTATGAACAGGACCGGTGACAAAGGGCAGCCCTGCCGGAGTCCAACATGCACCGGGAACAGGTCTGACTTGCAATGCGGACCAAACTCCTGCTCCGCTCGTGCAGGGACCGGATGACCCCTGATAAAGGGCCCCCGATTCCATTCTCCTGGAGCACCCCCCACAGGGCATCACGAGGGACACAGTCGAATGCTTTCTCCAGGTCCACAAAACACATGTGAACCGGTTGGGCAAACTCCCATGAACCCTCGAGTACCCTGTAGAGGGTATAGAGCTGGTCCAGTGTTCCACGGCCGGGACGAAAACCACACTGCTCCTCCTGAAGCCGAGGTTCGACTATCGGCTGGACTCTCCTCTCCAATAACCTGGCGTGTTGGCGTGTTGTAAGTTGGTTCCAAGACCAACTTAACTTCACTTCCAGATTCTTCAAGATAATCCTTGGTTCTCCATCATAAACATTGTATGGTATTGTTGCATCACTCTTTTGGTCATGGTTTTTCAATCATCTTTAATCAACTTGTTTACATTGTACATAGCCCATTAGTCTTCGTTATTCTTTAATTCTGCTTGGTAGTTTAGTTGGATTATTTTAGCATAGTAAAGAGTTTGTTGATTGAAATGTGTTTGACTTTGAGTTGACTTATTTTTGTTAATAAATTCTTGTATTTTAAGAAATTGTGTGAATTCATTCCATGTGTGTGCAGAGTTTTTGCTGTTCAATAATGTCAGTGCTCATCTCACACCTTTCTAATATGCCCTAATACCATCGCCTTACTGGGCTGGTATTCACAGGACAACCCTTAACAGACCAAAATATTATTTGATAAAATATTAAAATATTAATATTAAATAATATTCTCAGATTCATAATCACAACATAACCATTCTTCTATGCAAAAATAGCACATCCTCAATAAAATTTGATGGACAGTAATTTTTAGGTTGGTCTTGCCAAATGTTGAGGTTTGGTCTTTGACTAGACCATTCTAATTCATTAATATGCATTGTCAACCATTCCATAGTAGCTCTGGAATATGTGCTTAGGGTCGTTGTCCTGCTGAAGATGAACCTCAGTCATCTGAAACCTGTAACAGAATTATTTGGCTTCATCCATCTTCCTATTGACTCTGACTAGTTTCTCTTTCCCTGATCAAGAAAAGCATCCCCAGACCATGATACTGCCACCACCTTGTTTTCATTTGGCGATGGTGTGTTCAGGGAAATATGCATTGTTATTTTTTCACTACACTCATCGGAGAGCTACTGATTGAAGATATTTGCCTTACACAGCCTTTGGAAGACTGGACTCTTTTCTTTCACCAATGGTTTTCTTGTGTAAATTATGTACAACATAAAATAATAATAAAAACTGTGGGATTTCTTCAATATGAGTAAACATTTTTGCAAGAAACAATTTTCTTTTTATTAAGTAGTTGTACTCCTGCAACAATTCAATCACATGGTTTTATCAAACACCAGGGATTTTCATTTTTTTTGTCAATTCATTTTTAAGCATAAATTGCTTGTCAAGATAGACTCTACCTAACATAATTTATAAATGTTTTTATTAATAAAATATGCTGTTTTAGGTATTGTCTCAGTGACTGCTACAACAGACCATGTCCAGTGACAAATTCAGAGGCCAGCAAGATAGCAGCCAAGGCTTCAGATGTAAGAAGTTCTGCAGTCAATCCATCACTTCACTATCATTCATCAAGCGCCCTCACTCTTCTTGTTTTTCTTTCCACCCTCTTTTTCTCTCTTCATTTATCACACTCTCCAAATCAAAAGAGAACCAGTGGACCCTGAGGAACACCTGGCCCTACAGTGACAGCAGCCACATCGCACAGACGCATGCATATACACACAATGAAAAAACCTTCCAGCAAGCGAGGCATTTTGTTTCTAACCTCTGTCGATTAGCAGCAAAGAGCTACGACTATTTTTCAAGTAGCTAGAACTGTGGCAGTTCTGCAGATGTGTGTGTATGTGTACATGTGTGTATGTCAAGGCTGACTGGACACAGATTAAAGGTGGCATTACTGGCCCCTCCTTCATTGAGCAACAGCTAGAGTGTGACTGTTATTGCGCTATACCACTCTGTCTCAAATTTCTTTCTTTCTTTCTTTCTTTCTTTCTTTCTTTCTTTCTTTCTTTCTTAAGTGGTGTCTTATCATTGGTAAGGCATTTTAGTTCAGCTCAGCAGCTTTCATCCTCAGTAATAATCCAACAAGGAATATGTTGGAAAGAAGCGAATATGTTGGAAAGAAGCATAATAGTATATTTATATTTTCACTGATCAGGTCTGTTTAAACTGTCTTTTATTTCACTGCTTTAAGAAGACAAACAACTGTCTCTCTTTTGTACCCTTGTCCATCTCAGCACTGTACAATGACACCCTGATTTAGAATCAAAGTACTTTTTTCTCCACAACTGTGCTGATCAATTAGTAGAACCATGACCACTCTTCCAAAAATTAAAAGCACTTTTAAACTACATTTAAAGGACATATAAAGCACTAACTCTAGCATGACAAAAATATAAAATTTGAAGACCTTTTTTTATCTAAAAATATAAAGCCTGAGTGTTCTGCATGTTGTGGATTTCACGTATAATCAAATATAAACTCTAAGCAAGAAATAAACAAAGGAGCTGTCATTCATCTCATGAGTGCATCTCCAAAAGGGAAAAAAAAACAAAAAAAAAACGATTGCTTTGTATTAAACATTTTATTAAAAATATTTTCATATAAACATATTCATATAAACATAAAAAGTACATGTAGTAACTGCATTTTTAATTTCAGAATTTGTCTCTTTTAAATGTTGTTCTCTGATATATTATTTTGAATTCTTCCTCCTCTGCTCAGTTAAATATCCTTAAAGGTTTAGTTTGGATTTTTGTTAAGTGAGATCCCGTGAAGTTATTATCTGTATTAGTTCCTCTATCTGTAGTAGAGAGATGCCATATCACCATAAGCTTGTTGAGAAAGAAAATAAATCCTTGGACGGGTGGAAAACTAACAGCTAGTCTGCTGTACTCTGACTGTTTTACTTGACTTTAGCTGTTTAAGAGAAAATGTTCATGTCGGTGGAATAGAAGTCTATGTTAGCAGATATTAAGATATACAATTTCACAAAACACAGTTGCTAATTCTGATGCTGTTTTTGCAACCTTGCTTGAGGCTCCAAATTGTATAAAGGTTTCCCAATAACTGGACTGGTAGATCAGCTGATCAGGATTCCACTGGCATGACTTTAATTATAATAAAACCTGGAAAGCACAGGACAACTCACATTCTGACGCAAAATCCTAAAGTTTACTTCATTCTTGGCAGACATAGACAGGCCCAACATGTCCAGATCATCTGGCAGATTGACAAAGCCAGCAGCCTACAGCTACTTAGTAACATAGAAGTACAGATGTTCATCTCAGAAACCAGCAAGACATGTAACAATAGTCTCTCTGAAATTGTAGACTGCAAATACCTTCTAGCATAACATTGGACCCCACTGATATGAACATTTTTAGTTTCAGTTGCAATAAACAGCCAAAGTCAGCTACCAAAGAGGAGCTTCTGCACTGTGGCTGCTGGGTGGGCTCTCCTCTGCTCTTCTCTTGGGGGCTTGGGGCTCAGATCTCCTCCATGTCTGTCTTGGGTCCAGGGGGGCAGGTCTGTGGCTCCTCACACTCACTGTTGCATGCTTTTATAGAGAAACCTTATCTGTGCAAACGCACTCACACTTAAACCCACAGGTGTTTGGATTCATGTGTTAACAGATACACAGATGTTCTGTATTGCGCAGCAGTTACCAAAAAATACGATACTTTTCGGTAACATTGCTGTTGTTATATATGTTTCTGTAGGTGTAGAAGCTGTCTTCTAGTATCTTGTATTCTCTTCATCCGTCTTTCTCTCTATTATTGTCTCCTTCTCTCCCTATTTCCTTTGTTCCCAAACTCTCTCTCTTTCTTGCTTTTTTTTTTCTTTTTCTTTTTCGATTTATATATATATATATATATATATATATATATATATATATATATATATATATATATATATATATATATACATATATATATATGTGTATATATATATATATATATATATATATAGACAGAGCTATGTGGATCATCGGTAGAGTGTGAGCATTAAGTTGTTACAAGCAGAAGCTCGGACGATTCCCCTCTTCAGAAAGGTGTCACAGGTAGACAGGTAGACACAAGTAGAGCCAGGCCAGGTGTAGCTTGTAGGAAGAGAAAAGAGAGAACAAGGTTAAAAGCAGAAATAACAGCAAATAATGCAAAATTGGAGAGTAGTGTGAGAATGTAGCGAAGAGGGTGAAAGTGGTCATTATGTCCTCCAGCAGCCTAAGTCTATAGCAGCATAACTACACAGATAGTTTCAGTTCAGATTATTTAGTTAAACGGCGCTTATTTACAACAATGGTGTCTCAAGGCACCCCACAAAGGTCCCACTGATGGTCATTGTTATACTAAAAACCACAAGGATTGGGATATCTCCCTCTGTCAGACTGATTATAACCATTGGAAAAGAGAGGGGGTCAAACAGGTAGGAGAAATGGAGGGTGTGTTTGCACCTCAACCGTAACTGAGCCGGTTTAGGCTAAACCTGACTCCCCCTTATTACAACCAATAGGGAGGGAGGAAGGCTCCCTCCCTGATAACCTAAGCCACTCTAACTATAAGCTTTATCAAAAAGGAAAGTTTTAAGCCTAGCCTTAAAAGTAGCCAGGGTGTCTGCCTCACGGACCAAAACCGGGAGCTGGTTCCACAGGAGAGGAGCTCAATAACTAAAGATCTGCCTCTCATTCTACTTCTAGAGACTCTAGGAACCACCAGTAAACCTGCAGTCTGAGAACAAAGTGCCCTGTTAGGAACATATGGAACAATCAGATCTCTGATGTATGATGGAGCTAGATCATTAAGGGCTTTATATGTGAGGAGGAGAATTTTAAATTCTATTCTGGATTTAACAGGGAGCCAATAAAGGGAAGCTAAAATAGGAGAAATATGATCTCTCTTTTTAATTTTCATCAGAACTCTTGCTGCAGCATTTTGAATCAGCTGAAGGCTTTTAACTGCATTTTGTGGACATCCTGATAGTAAAGAATTACAATAGTCCAGCCTTGAAGTAACAAATGCATGAACTAGTTTTTCAGCGTCACTCCTGGATAGGATATTTCTAATTTTGGTAATGTTCCGTAGGTGAAAGAAGGAAATCCTAGAAACCAGTTTAATATGGGATTTAAATTACATGTCCTGGTCAAAAATAACACCAAGGTTTTTTTACTTTATTACTGGAGGTCAAGATAAACATATGCACCCCCTCACACCACCTTCACCGTTCCCGGCATGATGTTGTTTTGTAAACTTGTTGCTTCTTTGTGCTGAGGTTTTTTGCAATCTCAAACTGTATCCTGTTAAGGATAAAGTGTGAAATATGATTTTTTTCCCCTACTTTCCTAATGTGGCCTCTTTTCTCATCTAGCAAGGGCAGCGCCTGTGAGTGGGCAGCAAAGCCTCGGTGACCCGTCACCCTCTTGTCTTGTGTCATGATGTCTGTTTGGATGGGTTGTACTGGAATTCTAATTTCCCCTCGGGGATCAATAAAGTATCTTTGAATTGAATTGAATTGAACTGTGCTGCATTGATGCCAGTCAATCTTGGCTAAACTACATTTAAACTTCTAATAACCATCGCAAACGAATTCTAGACATCGAAAAAACGTTCACTTTTAAACCAAAGATGTACCAAAGTTAGCAATAAACCAAGCAGACATTGTTAAGACATTTTTATACAAGACTAGCTCTATATGGTACTTATCAGTAAGGCAAAATCTATCTCTATCTGCTGTGTTAACTATGAGCCTGATCATTTTTGTTCTCAAGTTCTCCTTCAAACCTTCTTGTAATACAAAACTGCTAGTCACCTTTTCTAATCTGAATAAAATGTTGTCCATGCATGTGTTGTGTGTTTATTAAGGTAGATATTTGTGCATCTACATATACTCATAAGTTTGCATGTGTCAAACATAAATAAGTGTGTGTGCATATGTGTGTGTGTGTTTGAAGGTAACATGTGTGTTAGAAAGCCGACTGACATATCTAGTGGCAGTCCCATGAAGAATGAAGTCACCTGGCTTTTCCCTGTCTTTGAAGGTCAAGGAGACCCACTTGCATATTCATGGCCCAGGTGTGTGTGTTCAGATGTGTGCGTTTGTGCAAAAGTGCATACATCACGTGTGTATTTGAGCGCGTGCATGCATGAGTGTGTGCCTGGGATCGATGGCTTTTAATTGTTTTTTCCTGAGCTGTGGAAGGAAGTGCCAGCAGTTATTGATCGAATGGAGGGATGGGAGAGGAGAGAGGGAGAGGATGGGACAACAGAGGGAGTACAAAAGAGGAAGAGAGAGAGACAGTGTGGCAGACAAGAAGGAAATGTGACAAGACAGGGTGGCGACATTGAACACAGAATCACTGTCTGCTGGGTGGAGGAGTGTGTGTATCTTAGAGACAGAGTAGGGGGGTAGATGTGTGCATATGTAAGTCTATGCACATGTGTATCTGTATAGGGGGCTGGGGGAATGTCAAAGGGTGTCTGATCTGGATGCTGCGCACACACGTTGCTCACAACACTCACAAGCTGCATTATTGAGTAAGGCTAAGTGTGAGTGTGTTTCCGAATGTTTGTGGATCCCTCAGCTTGATCATAGAATGGACTTCTGTTTTAGCTTTTTATGTCATGTTTTATTTGAATAACATTTTCAACCTAGTATTAAATTTATTGTTGAATTTTTATCATGTCATAGAGGTTTTTTGAAGGTCTAATGATTCATTAGAGATGTTTCAAACTAATTAATTTATTATAAAAACAGTACAATCCTTTGGCATGATAAGGAAATCAATTGTATTTAAGTTATATTCTGAAATTGTGTGTTTGATTTTCCAGTTCGTTTTGTGATTAAGGTTTAACATCACATTTGTTTTGTTTTTTCCAAATTCACAGTTTTGTGTCCAAAATCTACCAAAACGTTCCATGTGCTTTTCCTACACAACCTTAGTAAGACTTGTTTGCATTAGACGAACCCACAAAGGAGCAATCTGTAAACTGTATAACATTTTGTCTTTAAAAATCCAACTAATCCACAAAATCAAAATTGTCACTAAAATTGAAATTGCCAAAGAAAAAGAACTGTGATTTCAACTTACCCAAACTGAGGTCTTTGGTTATCTTTTTTTCCAATCAGCAGTTCGAAATCTATAAATACATAAAAACTGTAAAAAAAAAAAAAAAAAAAAACGTATCATCAGTATGATCATGCATACCATCTTCAGGACTAAAGATCTAGATCTGTAGCCTTCTCATCTCATCTCTAAAATTGCAGCTCCCGAATTTCCTCCCAAGTCTATAAGATTTTTTCACAGTTCTGTCAATCATACAAGCCAATGTGTGACCTCGGTCAATTGATTCCCAGTCATCTGTACATAATCTCTCAGCAGTTACCCAATTAGGCAATTAACCACTTTGGCAAACATCTAACAGCCAGGCCTGCTTCAAGGAAGGTGTTTACTCTTGTTGCTATGCTTGATTGGAGGCCATATTGTGTAATATATGCATATGTGTACTGATGTTATCATTATAGACTTCAGATATTAGTAACAGGTGGCTAACTGGATCCCTGGGGCTCCATGTGCTCCATGAGGAGATCTGTGTTAATCATAGATACATAATTAGTGCGTGAGCATATGTGTGCGCTAAATGAGAGGGTTTATTTTGCAAAATGGTTAATTAAGATGGTGATTGAATAACCTTGTTGGCTGTATGAATATCAGCTTCACACATGTCTCATATCTTCTGTCCATACGTGTGGTAGCTCGCAGCCTCTCTCTCTCTCTCTCTCTCTCTGCAGGTTTGTGTTTGTATCTGTGAAGCAGCTGTTTTAGTACATCAGCGAAGGCCCCTGTCCGTACGCTGACAGCCATAAACCAGCGGACGAGCATGTCTCTTTCAGCAGAGTCAATTTTACAGCTCTGACTCCCAGCTTTGAACTGACAAATCAATAAAATCAGAGGGAGTTAAATAATTTAGAGCTGGCTCTAATTAGTCTTCTCGTCCTGCAGTATAGATCCTTCTACAATATTGATGACAGAGTGCTGGTTTATGGAAGAGACTGGAGAACTAAACCCTCATCCTTCCAACCTTCAAATCAGAAATGAATGATGTGTAACGTAAATCAACAGTTTGAGTTTTAATTCTACATAGATGACATACAGAAATGGCATCAAAAACTGTGGGTCACCTTAATTTTGTTCCATTTTGTTTTGTTCATGATCACCTTACATCCACCAATTTAGAGTTTTTTTAATTTGGATGTTATGTGATAGAACAACACATGGTAGTGCATATTTATGACATGGAAGGAAAATAGTCCATGGTTTTCAAAATCTTTTACATATAAAAATGTAAAAACTTTGATGTGATTTTCATTCAGCCTCTTGAGTCAATACTTTGTAGAACCACCTTTTGCTGGAATGATTGATGCAGATAACCTGGGGTATGTCTCTAACAGCCTTGTGAGTTAGATTTTTTTTTTGTTTTACCCGTTCTTCTATGCAAAATAGCTCAGTCAGACTGAAAAAAAAAATATGCGTGAGCTACAGTTTTCATGTCTTGCCTTAGATTATTCTTTAGGTCTGGACTTTGACTGGGCCCTTCGGACACAAGGTTATATTTTGATCTAAATTTGGATAACATGTTTATCTTGCTGGAAGGTGGAACTTTTTAGTTGTTTGTATCTAACAAGTTCTTTCAGAATTGCCCTGTTTATCATTCCATCCACCGGCACGAATTCTGATCAACTTCCTTATCCCTGGTGAAGAAAAGCAATCCCCCAGTATGATGCTGCCACTAGTATGTTTTACTGTGCGAATTTGTTGGCTGATGTAAATCAATAGTATCTAGCCAATAGTATTTGGCATGTAGGCCAAAGTTTACAGTTTTGGCCTCCTAAATGGCTTGTTTTAAACTGCAAATTGGACTTCTGTTTGCTTTGTTTTAACAATTAAATTTTTATTGACACGCTTCCATAAAGGCCAGATTTGTGAAATGCATGACTCATTATCCTGTCAACAGAATATCCTACCTGAGTTGTGGATCTCTCTGCAGTTCCTTCATCGATACAGTTGACTCCTTGAGTGCCTCTGTGATTAATGCTCTCCTTGTATTTCTTAGTTTAGGTGGACAGTGATGTATTGTTAGGCTTGTTTTTGTGCCATACTCTTTTTGTTATAAGATCATGCATTGTAAAGTAATTAGTGAAATGTTAGGAGTTTGGGATATAACCAACTCTGCTTTAATCATCCCTTGAACCTTCTCCCTGACCTGATACTGCTTTTTTCCTTAGTATTTGTGATGTTTATTCACTAATGAACTCTAATAAACCTCTGAGGCCTTCGCAGAACAGCTGGATTCATAATGAGATAAAATTGCACACTGCCAACACTGTTTACAGTGGGGAGGGTGTGCTGCTGACCTCAACTCGGGATGTTGTGGATCGGTGGCACGTCTTCCACTGAGTAAGCAGAGCCTGGAGACCTCAGGGTGGGATCTCCTATCTCTGGTGCTGAAGTCACCAAGGGGATTAAAAAGCTCCTCGGTGGTAAGGCCCCAGGGGTGGATGAGATTCGCCCAGAATACCTTAAGGCTCTGGATGTTGTAGGGTTGTGTTAACGCGACTCTGCAGGATCACGTGGACATCGGAGGCCGTTCCACTGGATTGCAGACTGGGGTGGTGGTCCCCCTATTTAAAAAGGTGGACTGTAGAGTGTATTCCAACCACAGGATAGTCACACTCTTAAGCCTCTCTGGCAAGGTCTATTCGGGGGTTCTGGAGAGGTGGGTCCGTTGGATAGTCACACCTTGGATTCAGGAAGAGCAGTGTTGTTTTCGTCCTTGCCGTGGAACACTGAACCAGCTCTACACCCTCAGCAGGATCCTGGAGGGTTCATGGGAGTTCACCCAACCAGTCTACATGTGCTTTGTGGACTTGGAGAAGGTGTTTGACTGTGTCCATCGTGGAATCTTGTGGGGGGTACTCCGGGAGTATGGGGTACCAGACCCTTTGATATGAGCTGTTAGGTCCCTGTACGACCGGTGTCAGAGCTTGGTCTGCATTGCCGTCAGTAAGTTGGACTCATTTCCGGTGAGGGTTGGACTCCACCAAGGTTGCCCTTTGTCACCGATTCTGTTCATAACTTTTATGGGTAGAATTTCTAGGCACAGCCAAGGTGTTGAGGGGATCCGTTTTGGTGGCCGTAGTTCTCTGCTTTTTGCGGATAATGTGGTCCTATTGGCTTCATCAACTCATGATCTACAGCTCTCACTGGACCAGATTGCAGCCGAATGTGAAGCGGCCGGGATGAGAATCAGTGCCTCCAAGTCCGAGGCCATGGTCTTCAGCCAGAAAAGGGTAGAATACCTTCTTCGGGTCGGGGAGAGGTCCTGCCTCAGGTGGAGGAGTTCAAGTATCTTGGGGTCTTGTTCATGAATGAGGGAAAAATGGAGCGGGATATCGATAGACGGATTGGTGCTGCATCAACAGTGATGCGGTGCTCTACCGGTCTGTTGTGGTGAAGAGAGAGCTGAGTCTATGGTCAAGAGCTTTGGGTCATGGCCGAAAGAACGAGATCACAGATACAAGCGGCCGAAATGAGTTTCCTCCGCAGGGTGTTTGGGCTCTCCCTTAGAGATGGGGTGAGAAGCTCAGTCATCCAGGAGGGACTCAGAGTAGACCCACTGCTTCTCCACGTCAAGAGGAGCCAGTTGAGGTGGCATTGGGTTAGGATGCCTCCTGGACGCCTCCCCGGTGAGGTGTTCCGGGCACGTCCCACCAGGTGGAGGCCCAGAGGAAGACGCAGGACACGCTAGAGACGAACTGGCCCAAGTGGCTGGGGAGAGGGAAGTCTGGGTCTCTCTGCTTTGGCTGCTGCCCCGACCCCGGATAAGTGGAAGACAATGGAGGGATGGATGGAAACACATGTGGAAACTAAAAAGGTTTATAACGGGCCAATATGCTTCATATTAAAGGAATGGCAAAACATTTTAATGGTTTGAAACAGAATGTCCTTTAGCTCTTTCTAAACTAGATTTGACACAAAAATGTGAAAGGCCTTTTCTGCAGTCTGTGTTGTATTTGTGCCTTCAGGGCTACAATAGTAACCCAGCACTGCATGTGGCAGACGTCAAAGAGGAGAATCCATATGGCTATTTGTTATAAACTGCATGTTGTAAGGAAATAACATTTTAGGTCATTTTTAGTAACCCTTTAGCAGTTTTTTTGTTGTTTTTTTTTTTTTTGTCAAACTTTGATCTGCCAAAATGTATTTCTGTTGAGGAACTATATTCTAAAAACAGTGTTCAAATTACTTGTTTCTGGCCTTGCAGCCATGAGAGGTTATTAATTATTTAGATGAGGGGGAGAGGTAACGTCACAAAACTGTGTGACAGGGCAATCTCTTGTGAAACAAGGTTTTACTGTTACTTTAAACAAAGACAACATGATTATGTAGTTTAGCATCTTACATTACAGATTAGTGCAGTTAGTGCAGCTGACATTAGAAAAGTAGCCGTCTCTGTGGGTTTTCCTAAAAAAAGTAAGCTCCTGACCGTAACTGAGATTTCTTAAAGGTTGTCAATATTTGCAAACTGAACATGTTCCATAATAAACAGGAGGTGAAAACGTCATCGTCATCTTCCGCTTCATCTGGGATCAGGTCGCGGGGACAGCAGACTCAGTAGACACCAGGGCTTCCCTCTCCCCAGACACCTCCTCCAGCTCCTCCAGGGGGAGTCCAAGGCGTTCCCAGGCCAGCCAAGAAACATGCTCCCATGACAGCCCCACAACATCCAGAGACTTGAGGTACTCAGTGGGGATCACATCCACCCCCGAAGCCCTGCCACTGCGGAGCTTTTTAACCACCTCGGTGACTTCAGCGTGGGTGATGAAAGAGTCCAACCCCGAGTCCCCAGCCTCTGCTTCCAACAGGGAATGCGTGACTGCAGGATTGAGGAGATCCTCGAAGTACTCCTTCCACAGCCCAATAATGTTTTATCCCTGAGGATAAAACAGAGTAGCTTAGCTGGATTTCATTCAGCCTTCCTGTTATCTGCTCTTTGTTGCAGCCCAGGTTAACTGTGCATGTCTTAACGTGACATAGAAAACAGTTTCCTTTTAAATAGTTTACTGATAACAGCTAAGTTAGTTTCTTCTGTGCTTAGTAACAACTTTCACAACAAACAGTAAGGTGACCTGGAAGTGCTTACATATGATGTGTTCACTGACTGGAAAGAGACCAGTTTTTTTTTCAATTTCTTGGTGCATCTCTACCAAAAAGTAACTCATCTTTTACTGCACTGTACTGAAATCTCATACCAATAAAGACTGCTGCTCTTCTCCAACACTGGGCTTTGGAGATTTCATTTTACCTTGCTTACAAACCTCTTCACTGTGTATTTGTGGCAAGATAAACCTGAGTACTCGTCCAGCTCTGTTTTTCACAGTCACAATTTTTTAAACATTTTAATTATTGCTCTAACTGTGGATATAAAGACATTTCTGGAAAAAAGTTACTTTCTTGTTGCTGTCTCCTGACACATGACGATCAACACACATCTGCTGTACTTTAATGGAATGCTGTCTTGTCTCTCCTACTTGGAAGAGTGGCTGAGAAAAATGGGGCTCTCATGTAGCATTTATACCACAGGGAAACAAGAAGTTACAGATTACTTTTGTCTGATTAACTTCATTTATAAGACTGGTTTGGGGCTACCAATAACAATGCAATAAGAGATTTTGTACAAAAAAGAACATTATTAGATGGTTTTTTCCCACACAAAGATTGCGTATTTCTTTTTTTTATACTGTGTGATCGTGCTTCCAATGCTATTTATTTATTTTAAACCCAATCTTAAAAATGTCAAAATGAGGATAGGTTGACCATCTTCTGGTTTGTTAATCTTAACATAGTGACCCATATATATATATATAACAAGAAAATAGCTGTGTGACTTAAATCATGAATTAAGGTTTATTAAAAATAAAGGTTAGAAAGTTGGTAAACTCTAGGGGTACAATCAAAAACTTAAAAAGGGTTACAACATTTATGCAATAATTGTTTAATTTAGTCATTTAATATTTCAGGATCGTACAGGTGTAATTAATGATAAAAGAGCTTTATTGCACAAGATTTTTGAGTCAATATTACAAAGAGACCTTCTCTGATGTGCCATTGTCATGTACTCCAAATTCTTTTTTATTACATTTTGTGGCCTTGTAAGTGCAAGTGTGTGCTGTTGTGAGCATGTCTCCGCTCTGCAGTAGTCTGGGCATTGTTAGTGCCAGTTTGCTTATATGTGAATGCAGGGAGGTTGTTATCAGTCCCGGGAGCTGGATGGGTGGAGGGGAGGGGGGCTATCGATCATTTCTTTTAATTACCCCGAGCATAGCGAGAGGCCTAAATTAACTCCTCTCCTCTGGCTGCTGAAAAAGCCATGCATATTTCACGACCAGGAGACCAATCGTATGTCACTCAGCTCTTCTTCTCTCCTCTGACAAGACAAGACTTATCACCGTTATTTATCTCTCACCCCTCCCCTCTCAACATTCCTCCCTTTCTCCCCAACACGGCAAACATGTTGTCTATGTGCAAAACAAAAGAGTGAATAATGAATATCCCATAGTTGTGGGTGTAAGGTTGTGGATAGACAAAAACAAAAGTGTGAGTCTCAAGTGTCTTGATTGCTTTTTTTTGTTTTGTTTTCTTTTTGTTAGTGTGTACACATGTGCAGTCATGTGTCACATGTGTGTATTTGCTGCTATATGAGAAGAAGTACCCATGGAGATGCATTAGAGGTGTTTTACCATGCTGCTGTCATTGTGGCTTGTCTGCTGGCTGTGTCGCAGAGTGCTGTTTTCCTTCGGGGAACTATTCTGTTTGGGTGCACTCTGCTTCCATCTCTGTCTTTCTTCACACTGCAATTTACTTCACAAAAAAATTCATTCTCTTTTCTTTAGTACACTTCACTATCGAGTGATTGCATCACTACATAATTTTCTTGTTTTCTTTCTTGGTCTCTCTGAAGTAGTTTCTGACAGGTCAACAACAAAGTCAGCGAAAAACATGTGTGGGGCCAGGCTAAAGTAGTCATGCCCTTTGAACTTTTTTACGATTTGTCTGACTGTAACAAGCTTCAATATTCTTTATTGGAATTTTACGTGAAAGATGTGTTGTAATCAGCCACCAAGATCATCCAGTGTATTTTGTACTTAAGCCTTACCAGATATTATTTATAAATAAATATAGGTCTGAACTTTGAATAGGCCATTTTTACAAATGAAAACATTTTTTTTATGTAAACCACCAACTCTGACCAGCTTCCCTGTCACTTCTAATGAAAAGCCTCCCCACAGCATGATGCTGCTGCCACCCTAATTTAGAGTGGAGATGGTATTTTTGTGGTCATGTGCAGTCTTAGTTTTCCATGACATATAGCATTCTGAATGTAAGCCAAAACCTTCAGTTCTGGACATACCTATGTGAGATGTTCAAAGCTTGGTATAGTGTTTTACAACCTAATCTGTATCAAATTTCTTCAGAACTTTCTCCTTTATTGGTCTGCAGTGTTCCTTGGTTTTCATAATGCTATTTCTCAACTACTGTTCTCTAACAAACCTCTGCGGTCTTCAAGCAGACTGTTTACTAATATTTGTTTCTAAAGGGAATTTAATGCATTGTACTTCATTTATGAGTATTAGAGTAAAGGGGACTAAATACAAATACTGTATATGCCACCCTTTTTATATTTTTATTTGTAAAAGAAATACACATATATACACACAAATTTCTTCCCACTTAAAGATTATGTACTACTGTGTTGGTCAATCACATACAATCTTAACAAAATATTAAATGTGGAAAAGTTTAAGAGGTATGGGAACTTTTGTGAGACACCTTAGCAAGCGAGGGGGTAATCAGAGTAAAGATTACAATGGACGGCCTTCTTTATGAATGAGTTGGCCATGAGAAAAATTGTCAAGGACTGATGCCACTCATGAATTCATAAGAAGGTAACGTTGTTGAGTGACAGTACTTGCTGTGATCGTGAGGTTTAAGGTATAAATTTCAATTAATTGAAATTGATTTAGCATTAATTTTCAACCCAGGATTATTGATAATAAAAGCAAATCATCCATCCACCCATACATACATACATACATCCATCCATCCTTTCATTGCAGAGTCATGGGGTGCTGATGCCTCACAACAGTGGTCATTAGGTGAGAGGCGGGGTTTACCCTGGACAGGTTGCCAGTCTATAAAAGTAACTGATATTGTCGTAGTTTTAACACCCGATTTGACCCACGTGCAGCGAACACTCAAGAGACTGAATACAAGCTCTTAAAAGTTTATTTCCCTTCCACTGGAATCAGACAGCAGTCGGCACCAGGGCTGGGCCACACGATGGTGAGGAAGGAAGGAGCTGCCGGGGATTGAAGATGAAGGGGGAGTCCGGGAGGATTCCAAAGGTTTGCACGGAACTTAGCCCGAGGGGGTGGGCGTGCCGCAGCTTAGAGCGAGCCGGAGATGCCAATAGAGAGGGAGCTGGAGACGGAACACGTTGGAGGGAGGACAGGATTCGCTCAGCATGGTTCGAGGAGGTCCCTGAGTGGAGGCCACCAGCTGGAGCTTAACCTGAGGATCTTTCTTGAACATGAAACTTGAACATGAAACTTGATTAGATCTTGACGAGGTTTCCGCCTGGACTTGACTATGGCTTGGATCTGCACCTGAGAAGAAGCGAGGAGAGGGAGAGTTAGCTCAGCTATTTCTTCTTAATAGAAAGAGCACTTTCAGCTTGGCCGATTCACCTTTAACCACAATTGGTAAAACACATAGGTGAAGAAGTGTTGGCAGCCTCCACCTTTTATACATCCTCAGTTGATGACAACCTGTCGCACCTGTGTCCTCTCATCTCCAGGGCTCAAGAGACATCTAGTGGAAGAACACAGTCACTAGCAGGCACCATACAAACAACACAATCTCCCAGAACCCCGACCCGCCCTCAACGGCTGCCACCAGGCAGCCCAAAATAAAAAGGCAGGGAAGAACGATAGGCAGAGATCAGTGATGGGCCGCAGATGTACGACTGGAGCACCCAAGAACGTTTCTCCGGACCGCAGACCTCCCAGTCAACAAGATACTGCCAGCCCATCAACAAGGTACTGCCAGCCCCTACCACATAGATGAGAGTCCACAATCCAGTGGACCGTGTAGACGGGGTGCCCCTGAAAGTCCCAGGCGGGTGGAGGGGGCTTGGCCGGATTGCAAAGCGTGCCGGAGGATAGTGGCTTCAGCTGAAACACATGGAATGTGGAATGTACTCGGAAAATGGGGGGGAAGACGCAGACGAACAGAGGTAGGTCCAACCACGGACTCCACCTCATATGGGCCAGCAGCGGCCTCCCAGATTTGCTTACAATGGCAAATATTATGTTGCACAGATGTGATAGCAATCTCCTTCTCATCAGCCAGGAACAAAGGGGGCTGGTAGCCCAAGGAGACCTCAAAAGGCGAAAAACCAGTAGCAGTGGAGACATGAGAATTGTGTGAATATTCAACCCTGGTTAGAAAAGCACTCCAGTCAGTGGGGTGAGTAGAAGTGAGGAACCTGATGGCTGACTCCAGCTCCTGGTTCATACGCTCCATCTGCCCATTGGATTGGGGGTCATAATCGGAGGTCAGCGATACTTTAGCCTCCAGTGCTGCACAGAACGGTTTCCACACTAGAGACGTGAATTGGAGGCCCCAATCAGATAGGATGTCCTGCGGTATTCCGTGTAGCCAAAAAACATGTTTGACAAGTAACTTAGCTGTTTGAAGGGCCGAAGGCAACTTCCTAAGAGGAACAAGATGACAGGCTTTAGAAAAGCAATCAATAATTGTCAAGTGGCTCCCACTTTTTTGGGCTTACACTGCAGGTTTCCCCCATTTGAAAAGGCAGCTTGCTTCAATAGGATTCAAACTGGATTTCACTCAATGACCCAGAAACAATTTTTCTTTTCTTTCTTTCCTTTATTTTTAAAGTTCACATGTGGTCACAATAGGTGAAAAACCTTAAACACAAAGAAAACACAAAAGGGTTAAGCAAAAACCCAATAAACCACTTTTAACTATTATAAAAATAATAAGCCCTTTAAATGATTATAAATTATTCTTGAAACTAAGTATAACATCCTAAATTAAACACCCAAAAATCAAACAAATAGATTTAAAGCATTAAATATCAGTTTCTACATATATTCAAATACAGTCTGCAGCTCACCAGCTCCTTCCTTTCCTTGAAACAAGCTTTCTCAATCCTGCAGTGTCCATTTTCCAGCACCTCTCTCACACATTCTCAGCAGCTCATGTGTTAGAGAGTACCTCCAAACAATTCATTTAATCATCTCCACCTGGAGCAAACAGGCTGCTGCCACCAGGGTGGGAGACACACCCAGACCTGCACTGAGCCAGAAAGGGGCGGGGCCTGAAGCTCAGCTCAACAATAATGGTTAAAATAGTGGTCATACCATGTGAGCAGGGGAGTCCAGTGACAAAGTCAAGAGCTATGTGCGACCAAGGTCGCTTAGGAATTCTGAGTGGCTAGAGGAGACCCGCTGAGGGCTAATTGGAGGATTTGTTTCTGGCGCGAAACCAGAAAAAAAAAAAAATTCCATAACATCCTTATGTATGGAAGGCCACCAATACTGTCTTGAAATCAGGTCAATAGTCCAACTGGCTCCCTGATAGGTAGAAAACTTTGCTGAATGGAACCAGTGGATAAGACGGGCACGAGGACGGGACAAAAATTCCAATTGGCCGGCCCGGTTCCCGGGTCCAGTTCATCTCGTTAAGCCCACCTCACTACAATCTCAACCTCGAAGGTCAGTGCCCCTACCGTACAGCTGGGAGGGAGGATAGGTGATGGTTGTTTTTCTGACTCATCTGGCAAAAACTGACGTAACAGGGTGTCTTGTTTAGGTTCTTGGACCCTGGTCTATAGGAGATAGTGGGATTAAACCGAGAGAAAAACTGAGACCAACGTGACTGGCGAGAGTTTAATCGCTTGGCTGATTGAATGTAAGACGAGTTCTTGTGGTTCGTCCATAGCAGCATGGGGTGTCTTGCGCCCTCCAGCCAGTGCCACCACTCCTCCAGGGCTAACTTGATGGCCAGGAGCTCTCTGTCACCAATGACATAGTTCCTTTCGGTGCTAGTGAGCCTGCGAGAGAAAAAGGCACATGGGTGAAGTCTTTTGTCATGGTCTGAACTCTGGGACAGGACAGCCCCCACCCCTGTGTCTGACGCGTCCACTTCCAGAATAAACTGTTTACTTGAGTTGGGATGGACTAAAATGGGCGCCTGGGAGAACTTTCTCTTTAATGATTTAAAGGCAGCGTCAGCTTCGGGACTCCACTTGAATTAGACCTTAGCCGAGGCGGAGCGGTTAGGGGGGCGGCAGTTTGACTGTAGCTCCTGATGAATCTATGGTAAAAATTTGCAAAGCCCAGGAATTGCTGTAACTGTTTACGTGAGTCCAGGATTGGCCAGTCAAGAACGACCTTGATCTTGTCCAGATGTGAGCGAACCTGTCCCCCCTCTAAAATGAAACCCAGGAAGGTGACAAAGTCCTTGTGAAATTCACACTTTTCAGCCTTAACGAAGAGTCGGTTTTCGAGGAGACGCTGAAGAACAAAGTGAACATGACGACGATGTTCGGTGATATTTTTCGTCAAGGTAAACAAAAACAAAAATGTTCAGGAAATCCCTTAGTAAATCATTAACAAGCGCTTGGAAGACCGTTGGGGTGCCAGATTTTCAAAAACCTACCAGTTAGCACAAGGTTTCCGCCTGGACTTGACATTGGCTTGGATCTGCACCTCGGAGGAAGTGAGGACAGGGAGAGTTAGCTTAAGGGTTTCTTCTTAATAGAAAGAGCACTTTCAGCTTGGCCGATTCGTCTTTTACCACAATTGGCAAAACACACAGGCGAAGAAGTGTTGGCAGCCTCCACCTTTTATACCTCCTCAGCTGATGACAACCTGTCACACTTGTGTCCTCTCATCTCCAGGGCTCAAGTGGCATCTAGTGGTAGAACACAGTCATTAGCAGGCACTATACAAACAACACAATCTCCCAGAACCCTGACAGATATATTAATATATGAAAATATATTTTATTCTATTAGGTAAGACATCCAAAGCACTGGAGTAGGACACCACCTAGGGAACTGTATAGTTAAAAAATGTGTTTAAACTTTATTAAATAGGCTGGTCATGCCTTTATTTAGTGAAACTGGCAAACTGGAATATTGCAAAAGTAAGGGTCAGGATATTTTATTAATTTAATTTGCAAAAATATATTTTTTAACAAAATCTTTTTAAATTGTTTTATAAAATAATAATAAATAATGACAAAACATGACATTTCTGCAAACTTTTAATCTTGCGAATGCATTATCCAACATTTCAAATATAAACTTAAGGGAATAAGTAGTTCATCTTTAAATCATCTTGGAGCCAAGGTTTGCAGGGTAAAAATCCAATAAGTCTCCATAAGTAACTTATCAAGGTCATCCCCTCTAGATGGCAGAGTAACCTGATCAAAACTGCCCTGAGAAAATATCATGATGAGCACTGCAACGGGGACATTTTAATTATTTCTGGCTATCATGTTTTATGTTTCCTTTAGTTTTCATTTGACGTTTTCCCTACATATGCAAGTCCATAGGGCAACAAATCATATAGAGTATCCCACAAAAGTGAGTACACCCCAAACATTTTTGTAAATATCTTATCATATCATCTTGGAGGTATGTTTGAGGTCGTTATCATGTTGGAATATTGTCCTGCGGCTGAGTTTCTGGAGGAAGGGAATCATGCTCTGCTTCTTATGTCACAGTACATGTTGGTATTCATTGTTCCCTCAATGAACTGTGGCTCCTCACAGCTGGCAGCAACCAGCCCAAAACCATGACACTCCCACCACCATGCCTGACTGTAACAAGGCACATGTGTCTTTATAATCTTCTCCTGGCTGCCGCAATGCACGCCCAACACCATCTAAACCAATTAAGTTTATCTTGGTCGCATCAGACCACAGTACATGTTTCCAGTAATCCAAGTCCTTAGTCTGCTTGTCTTCAGCAACCTGATTGTAGTCTTTCTTGTGCATCATCTTTAGAAGAGGCTTCCTTCTGAGATAACAGTCATGCAAACCAATTTATTGCAGTGTACAATAGGGCTGGGCAATATGGCCTAAAATGAATATATGATATATTGAGCAGTTCACCTTGGTAAATGAATGATAATACTAACCTAAACACAACCAGCCGGGCCCGCCACCACAAGCCCCTCCACTCCCTGAGCCAAACCTTGTCGCCGCAGTCTTTTGTTCAACATCGTCCGTCCTGAACTTACATTCTTTGGGAATGAGCTACTCCTCTCCCCCCTCGACCATCTCTACCGTCGCTTCAATATTTGAAATTTCCTCAATTTTTTCAACTTCACCGTCTTTCACTTCTTGTCACAGACTCAATGGGTTGGAGTCACGTGACTACAGACTGTACACATAGCATAGCGTCTTAAAGGGACGTGAGCATAGCCGACAAACATGACTTTTCTTTTCATTTTTTAAATCTGAATCTTTTTTTTCTAAAATGAATTTTTAAGCTTCTAGGTAATAAAGAGGGATAAAACCTGCTGTTTAAATACATTTTTCATTTCCACAGAGTTTTCTATAAAATCATATTTTCAGTGGCTTTGTCGAATGGAAACAAAACCCAAAAACAAACAGCAGAAAATATGTGATTGTTGTTCTCTTTTCATGTGCTCCAAATATTACCAATCTTCCTTAAACCTCTTCCTGTCCAGTTGTATAGGTCTCCCCTTCCAACACTACACGGGATGCCATCTCTCATATCATCTCATTTTTATTAGATCCACAACATTTTTCCTCCATGAAAGAGTTATTAATTTAAAGGTATTTCTGAATTGATCAAAACCTCCTCAGAATAAAAGCTTAATATTGCCAACTTTGGTTGACAGGACAATCCCACTCCAACAGTATTCAACATGGACAGAACAACTGTCTCACAATGTTTCTTGGTGTATTACATATTCTTTTCAGCCATTTTAACAGACGTAAAGTCATACTGATGAAGGCTGAACTCCTAATGCAAAATACTGGGTGTTAGATATCAACTGATCTTTTGTTCATATGACAGCTTTCCGATGAATTTACGTTTTTGGGGCAGTGTGTGTTATTTCAGATTGACCTTCCGTGGTTTTTTTCACTTTGCAAGACTTCTGAGTACAGAAGTGTAATCACCGAGTCAAAGGAGGGTATTTTATTTTTATCTCTTGGTTAATTAAACAAATTTAACACAACCTCTGCTACAACAAGGCTTAATTAAGTGAAGTGGGTAGTTAAATGGTTGCTTTGGTGTGACAAATGTTAGAGGTTTTTCTTTAATGTAGCAGGTTTTTTTTCTGCTGTCCAGGAAATTGGCTCTAATAAATTGTTGAATTCATCCTTTTAATCTGGATTAGGACACATTTTTGCCCAATGTGATCCTTGCAGCCAAAAAGAAAGATTGGGAACAGATGTATATTTTTTTATTGTTTTGGAAATTTTAACACAGATGGAGGATTTTTGAAATACAGTCAGGGTGAAAATATTTGACAGGTAAATGCTTTTTGCAGATTTATCCATCTTTTTTCTCTCTCCCACTTTCAACTTTTTTATCAAGGTGCAGAAATTGGTTTTCAGCCTCTTTCTTGCTCCTTTTCAAACTATTACATCTTCTATCCTCTCATCTCTGACTGTCCTCACATAGTGTGTTGTCTCCCTAGGCTTGTATGTCCAGGAGTGTGCTTGTGAATATAAAAAATGATGATTTGTGTTATACCGGTGAGATGACATGGTAAACAACCCTTACCTACCTATCTGTCTGTCTGTTTTCCTACAATGACTCAGAGTCACTCACTCGGCTCTACACAATCAGTCAGCCTGCAAGTCAGTGAATTATCCACAGCTACTAATGGTCCTTCCTCAATCTCTCTCTCATTGTTTCTACACACACACACACACACACACACACACACACTCTCACACACACAGAGTAGCAATCCTCTGTGTAATTTAAATGACTGTCAGGTCAGTGGCGAGAGCAGCACCTTGCCACGTTAAAAATGCCAGGCGGCTGCCATCGTCACCGCCAACAAGCTGCCCAAACTGTCACACACTCACACACGCGTGGACACACACACACACACACACACACACTGAGCTGTCAGCCACTGGTCACAATGCATTTACCTAGTGACAGAATTCTAATTAGTGGTCTGGCTGGTGTCACCTGACTTGTTGAGAGAGAAAAAGAGCAGGATATGAATGTTGGGAAAGAGGAATTTGTGGAAGACTGGAAAACAGGGACAAGGGAGATTGAAGGAAGGGTGAAAGAGGTAAAGTCAAAGAAAGGGACTGAGTGAAGTAGAAGACAATGTTAAAAAGACAGTAATGGTCAGTAAAAAGTAAAGATATAGGAAAAGAAGAATTGAGTAACGTTCTCCTTTTGGCCACATTTACGTGAATTGCATCAAAATTCCACCCACAACTGACTAAAGCAATCCCAGTCCCTCCTAAATGCCCACATACCTAATTGCCACATGGATGAGAGTGCTCGAGTTTAACCCCCACTGAACTGCTGACACGACTGCACTCTTCACTTTGACACGCCATCACCGGAAAACAAGAAGGGAGGAGGAAGAGGGAAAGATGGGATTCCGATGAGAGGAAACACAAAAATAAATGACGAATATTCAGTACAAAACAGCTCAATTGCCTCAATATTAAGGCACCTGGAATAGAATGATGAGAAAAGTTGAAAATTAATTTGCGGCATTTGGATGTGTTTTGCAGGGGATGTGTTCAACAGCATGCCTATTGCTTGTTAGGCTACAGTAACACTTGTTTCCTATATCTTGACATGTATGATGCAGTATTGAAACACATGTTTTACCCAGGGTTAAAGGTAAATAAATGTCTTGTCACATTTTGTTCTGTAGTAGGTTTGTTGCTTTTGATGTGCTCCCTGTGTGCACTGTGTTTATTTTGGAATCAGTGGTGTGGAATTCACTGTTTCTTTGACTGAGGAGCATTTTCACACTGCTGTATGACATTAGATGAGGCAATTAGTGGATATTTGAGAAACAACTTTGTAGATGCTGTAGCATTGGTGCACACACATACCATGTAAGAGCTTTCTGAAAAGTTTTGGCAGTCTGCCCTGGCTGCTGGTCAAATTACACTGCTCAAAAAAATAAAGGGAACACTTAAACAACACAATATAACTCCAGGTAAATCAAACTTCTGTGAAATCAAACTGTCCACTTAAGAAGCAACACTGATTGACAATCAATTTCACAGCTGTTGTGCAAATTGAATAGACAACAGGGGAAAATCTTTGGCGATTAGCAAGACACACTCAATAAAGGAGTGGTTCTGCAGGTGGGGACCACAAACCACTTCTCAGTACCTGGGGGATGTTTTGGTCACTTTTGAATGTTGGTGGTGCTTTCACACTCGTGGTAGCATGAGACGGACTCTACAGCCCACACAAGTGGCTCAGGTAGTGCAACTCATCCAGGATGGCACATCAATGCGAACTGTGGCAAGAAGGTTTGCTGTGTCTGTCAGCGTAGTGTCCAGACCCTGGAGGCGCTACCAGGAGACAGGCCAGTACACCAGGAGACGTGGAGGAGCCCGTAGGAGGGCAACAACCCAGCAGCAGGACCACTACCTCCGCCTTTGTGCAAGAAGGAACAGGAGGAGCACTGCCAGAGCCCTGCAAAATGACCTCCAGCAGGCCACAAATGTGCATGTGTCTGCCCAAACGGTTAGAAATCGACTCCATAAGGATGGTATGAGGGCCCGACGTCCACAAATGGGGGTTGTGTTCACAGCCCAACACCGTGCAGGATGCTTGGCATTTGCCAGAGAACACCAGGATTGGCAAATTCGCGACTGGCGCCCTCTGCTCTTCACAGATGAAAGCAGGTTCACACTGAGCACATGTGACAGACGTGACAGAGTCTGGAGACACCGTGGAGAGTGATCTGCTGCCTGCAACATCCTTCAGCATGACCGGTTTGGCAGTGGGTCAGTAATGGTGTGGGGTGGCATTTCTTTGGAGGGTCGCACGGCCCCCCCATGTGCTCGCCAGAGGTAGCCTGACTGCCATTAGGTACCGAGATGAGATCCTCAGACCCCTTGTGAGACCATATGCTGGTGCGGTTGGCCCTGTGTTCCTCCTAATGCAGGACAATGCTAGACCTCATGTGGCTGGAG
Organism: Girardinichthys multiradiatus; assembly: GCF_021462225.1. Taxonomy (NCBI): domain Eukaryota; kingdom Metazoa; phylum Chordata; class Actinopteri; order Cyprinodontiformes; family Goodeidae; genus Girardinichthys; species Girardinichthys multiradiatus. Next base: position 13,992,250 of record NC_061799.1, read on the forward strand.
TGTGTCAGCAGTTCCTGCAAGATGGAGACATTGAAGCTATGGACTGGCCCGCCCGTTCCCCAGACCTGAATCTGATTGAGCACATCTGGGACATCATGTCTCGCTCCATCCACCGACGTCACTTTGCACCAAAGACTGTCCAGGAGTTGGCAGTCCAGGTCTGGGAGGAGATCCCTCAGGAGACCATCCGCCGACTCATGAGGAGCATGCCCAGGCATTGTAGGGAGGTCATACAGACACGTGGAGGCCACACACAATACTGAGCCTCATTTTGACTTGTTTTAAGGACATTACATCAAAGTTGGATCGGCCTGTAGTGTGTTTTTCCACTTTAATTTTGTGTGTGACTCCAAATCCAGGCCTCCATTGGTTAATGAATTTGATTTCCATTGATGATTTTTGTGAAATTTTGTTGTCAGCACATTCAAATTTGTACAGAACAAAGTATTCAATGAGAATATTTCATTCATTCAGATCTAGGATGTGTTATTTGAGTGTTCCCTTTATTTGTTTTGAGCAGTGTACATATGCTAACTGCATAGGACGGCAATTCCTGAACATTTTTTACCAAAGCATATTTTTCTTAGGAATATATCGCAATTTATATATCAAGAAGCACATTTACATGCATCTAAATGTGACAAAATGAGGCAGATTATTTGGAACATCAAGTCCTGCCATGTATGAGTCACTTTTCATACACCCTCATTTTGAATACTGTGTGTAAAAAGATAAAAGGTGCAAAGTTTAGCTGTCAGCTGTGTTTCCTTTGTCTACATGCCATCCCCTAATTTTTATTCTATATTTAAGGATCAATCTCGGGATGAAGGTTAGCTGAATTTATCAAAAAGTAGGTTGGACTGCCTTCAGTTGGGGTCACTGCAAACATGCAACATGCTGGGTGGCCAGACCTTGTTTTGTGAAAGTTATGTGTAAACATCTGCAACCCAGCCCTCTAGGGGACTTCAGCAGTTTATTTGCTACGCTGCTACTTCACCTTCTCACATCCTGCAGCTCTTTCTATTTCTTTGGCTCCTGCATAAATATGTACAGCCCAGTAGCAGATTTAAATTGCAGATTATCTATACCATAGAAATTATGAGTTTTGTTGTTCATCATTTGGGTTGTGATCAGCAGGAACAAAAAAAATACTGAGGGTTTTGTCCAGTTTAAAAGGCTAGAGCCCAGTGGAGAGGATGCATTTTATTCCCCTTGAGGAGTTCATCCAGGCCCCATTACTGCAGAACAAGAGTAGGTTGTGGGGTTAGCTCTGACCTCATAGAGCTGCAGGGCTGGGAGTATGGGAGAAGTAGGGGACACATTGAGCTCTACATTGAGAGCTCTTCATGGGGTCAGAAAGCAGAGAGGTTCTCCTCAGTTCTACACTTCACTCCTGTCCTATTAACAGGCATTGTGAAGAGGCACTTTATTTATCTGCTCTGTATTTCCCCCTCTGTCTCTGTCATACCTTTTTACATATATTCCAGCCTGGATGGTTGGACTGAGGGGTCCTTCCAACTCATCATATCCTATATAAAGGGTACTTTAAGGGCCAACCACGGAGTGGAGTGCTGCCCTTATTTATAATCAACTTAAACACATTTCACATCTCTAGAGGTACCTCCCTGACCTTATGTCAATGACCGAATCAAATAACTGACTCAAATAATGCTATAGACTAGTATGGTTATTTTTGGCAAAATACAGTGCAGAAAGTAACATTTTAAGAAAGCGTGGTGGCATGGCTGATAGTATCAAAAAAATCAGTTTGTATGTAATCAAGGTATTTATTTTGTTTTGACACTAACCCCTGAGTTGAAACTCAAATACTTGAGTTTCAATTATTAGGTTTACCAAAAAAAACTGGAACTGAAACCTAAACATTTTGCCCTAAAAAGTCTGTAATTTAATGTGTATAATATAATTTTGAGGCCTCAAAGGTTTGTTAGGGAACGCAAGTGGACAAAAAATCTTATGAAGACCAAGAAACACAGTAAACAGGTCAGGGATACAATTATGGAGATGTTTAAAGCATGGTTATGATGTAAAACTATATATCATGCTTTAAATATCTCACAGAGCAATGTTTAATCTAGGATCTGAGAAAAAGAAAGAGTATGGCCCAACTGTAAAGCTACCAAGTCATGACCACACAACCAAACTGACAGGCTGGCCAAGGGGAGATCATTGCATCAGGAAGGCAACAAAGAGGCCTATGATAACTAGAGGAGCTGCAGAGATCCACAGCTCAGGTGAATCTGCTGACAGTGCATATATTAATCACACACTTCAAAACTCTGTCTTTTAAGTGAGAGTGCCAAGTAATTTTGTTTAAAGATGAGAACTCCTGTTTGTAGTCTTTTGGCTTACATGTAAGACCCGAAAAAAAACAAAGAGAACAATGCACATCACCAATAACACACCATCTACCCCAGTAAACATTTCTGTGGCAGTATTGTGCTGTGGGAATGCTTTTCTTCAGCATCAAGAATCACACTGTTAAGAAATGGACTGAGGAATCAAAGCAGACGCTACAGGTTTGCTTTGAATGCACAGACTGGACTGTTTTTAAAACTTCAGCCGCTGACTTAAAAAGACGCTACAGTGAGAAGCTAAAGAACAGCCTTACTACTGGTGATGCTTCAGCTGTATGGACCGATCTGAGAAACATGACTGCCTATAGGAGCCCCTCCACCCATCCTGAATGGAATCCTCGCCTGGCTAACCATCTGAATGGCTTCTACTGCTGACATGACAAGAAGCCATTCACACCTCAAATCATCCCCTCCACATCCCATTCAGGAGCAAATTCTTCCCATAAAACAACCAACCCCCTACCTTCAGATCCTCCGCCTGCACTAAAGATCTCTGAGGAAGATGTAAATAGGCTCTTTCAGTGCATGAAAGCAAAGAAAGCTGGAGAACCTGATAACATCTCCTCATCATGCATGAAAGCTTGTGCAAATCAACTCGCTCCGATCTTCACCCGGATCTTGAACAAGTCACTGGAGACGTGTGAGGTCCCCTCCTGCCTCAAAAGATCCACCATCATCCCGGTGCCCAAGAAACCCACCATCCCAGGATTAACCCCTGCTGGACCCCCTGCAGTTTGCTTACCGAGCAAACAGGTCAGCAGATGATGCTGTCAACTTAGGCCTACACTTCATCCTGCAACACCTCGACCCCCAGGGGACGTCGCCAGGATCCTGTTTGTAGACTTCAGCTCAGCCTTCAGCACCATCATACCAGACATCCTCCACCAGAAGCTCACCCTGCTCAACATCCCAGCCTCCACTTGTCAGTGGATCAACAGCTTCCTGAAGGACCGACAGCAGCAGGTGAGACTGGGGAGCATTTTCTCCCGCGCCAGATCAATAAGTACTGGTGCCCCCCAGGGGTGTGTTCTATCCCCACTCCTCTTCACCCTGTACACAAATGACTGCACCTCAGCAGACTTGTCCATGAAACTCCTGACGTTTGCAGATGACACCACTGTCATTGGTCTGATCCAGGACGGTGATGAGTCTGCATACAGACAGGAGGTGGATCGGCTGGTACACTGGTGTTGTCAGAACTACCTTGAACTCAACCCACTCAAGACTGTGGAAATGGTGGTGGACTTTCAGAAAACACCACCCCATACACCCTCCTCACCATCCTCAACAACACCGTGTCAGCTGTGGACCACTTCAGGTTCCTAGGAACCATCATCTCTGAGGACCTGAGATGGTGTTCACACATAGACACTGTTCGGAAGAAGGCCCAGCAGAGACTGCACTTCCTGAGGCAACTCAAGAAGTACAACCTTCCACAGGAGCTGCTGGTCATCTTCTACACTGCCATCATACAGTCTGTCCTGTCTTCATCCATCTCAGTGTGGTTTGGCTCATCCACAAAACAGGACAGGTCCAGACTGCAACAAATAATCAGGACTGCAAAAATAATAATCAGGGCTGACCTTCCCTCCATCCAGGACTTATACAGGTCTAGGGTCAGAAAAAGAGCTGCTAAAATCTCTGCAGACCCCACACACCCTGCACATAAACTATTTAGAGTTTTACCTTCAGGCCGTCGCTACAGGGCGCTGTTTACTTAAACCAGCCACCACAGAGAAAGTTTCTTCCCCCAGGTTGTTTCTCTGATGAACATTTCATAGAGTAACAAACAGCTGCACACTGAAGTTGCAAATGCACCTTTGTATATGTGTATATTTGTATATATGTATTTAAGGTAATAAAGATATATGCATAAATGTATCTTATAACGCATTAAAAAAAAAGAAAACCTAGAGAGCCAAGTGTACCGGAGTCAAATTCCTTGTTTGTATGTACGAACTTGGCAATAAAGCTGATTCTGATTCTGAACATTGGAAGCATGTTTTCTAAAATGTCGAAAGAGAGGGTGGAGCAGAGGGTCATCTTCTAACAGATAAACAACACTAAACATAAAAGTCTGAGCTACAATGGAATTATTTGAATCAAAGAAAATACATGTGCTACAATGGCCAACATCCACTTTACAATTATGTGCTCATTGATTTGATCTATCACTGAAATTCATTGAAATTGTGTGGTTTGTAACATGAAAAAATATTATTATATTAGGATTAGGATATATATTAGGATTGAGGGGTATGCGTAAGGCAATGCACAATTGACTTTTATACAATTGACCCTACAGTATAGCCCACAGATCCTGCCACACAATAAGCATGTTTAGAATGCTAAAACGTTTCTCTATTTTGTCTTTGAATATAACAAAATAAAATTACAAATCATCCCTTTTAGAATTTGTATTAGATTCAAAATTATTTACTTACTTTACTTTACTCCAATCACATTTAGTGGACTACATTATAAACACTGGTCATTTATACTGTTTGTTAGTAAATGACAAGTGCCCTGGGTCTCTGGCACATTTCCAGCCGATAACATGCAATCACCTTCAAACATCAACAAAATTAATTAGAAATTAGTTATTTACCTGCGCACAGAAAACACTGCTATTCAATTCAATTCAGTTTTATTTATTTAGCGCCAATTGACAACACATTTTGTCTCAAGGCACTTCACAAAGTCAATCGAATCATACAGACCTCAAGTCACGTATATACATTCCAATTAATCCTAACTATCAAACAGTGCAGTCAGATTCACTTATTTATTCAAATTGGTTAAAACGTTTTTCTATCGTAGGAAGCCAGCAGATTGCATTGAGTTAGTGACTTTCACTCCTCTTGGATGAGCATGTAGAGACAGTGGACAGTCACTGGCATTGACTTTGCTGCAATCCCTCAAACAAAGCATGCATGTAGCGACAGTGGAGAGGAAAAACTCCCTTTTAACAGGAAGACACCTCTAGCAGAATCAGGCTCAGTGTGAGAGGCCATCTGCCACGACAAACTGGGGGTTTGAGAGAACAGGGCAGAGACACAAAAAGAACACAGAAGCACTGATCCAGAAGAACTTTCTATAGCAAGGAAAAATAAATGTTAATGGATGTAGCTCCATTAGTGGCTCCATCTAGGAAAGAAAGACAGATGAACTCTGAGCAAGTTTTCAAGATTAGCATGAAAGATCGCACATACAGTTAGTCACAGTAAAAGCTCAGTCAGTAGCGATGTCTAGGAGAAAAATAGTGTTAAACACTGAAAGACAAGGCGAAGTGTATCATAGGTAGAAGGTGAGCATTAAGTTGTTGGCAGCAGAAGATTGGACTGTGCCTCCCTCCAGGAAGGTATCACAGGTAGATACAGAGTCAGGCCAGCTGTAGCTTCTAGGAAGAGAAAAGATAGAGAACATAAAAGTTAAAAGCTGAAATAACAGCAAACAACACAAAATTGGAGAGTAGTATGAGAATGTAGTAGAGAGAGTGAAAGTGGTCAGTATGTCCTCCAGCAGCCTAACCCTATAGCAGCATAACTACAGAGATAGCTCAGGATAAACTAAGCAACCCTATCTATAAGCTTTATTAAAAAGGAATGTTTTAAGCCAAGTCTTAAAAGTAGACAGAATATCTGCCTCAGAGACTACAACTGGGAGCTGGTTTCACAGGAGAGAAGCCTGATAACTAAAGGATCTGCCTTCCATTCTACTTCTAGAGACTCTAGGAACCACCAGTAAACCTGCTGTCTGAAAATGAAGTGCTCTGTTAGGAACATATGGAACAATCAGATCTATGATGTATGATAGAGCTTAATCGTTAAGGACTTATATGTGAGAAGGAGAATTTTAAATTCTGTTCTGGATTTAACAGGGAGCCGATGAAGTGAAGCTAAAATAGGATAAATAGGATCTCTCTTTTTCATAAATTTTCATCAGAACTCTTGATGCAGCATATTAGATCAGCTGAAGGCTTTTAACTGCATTTTGTGGACACCCTGATAGTAAAGAATTACAGTAGTCATCCAAGTTTTTATGTCTTTAAGACATGCTTGTGGTCTATCTAACTGCTTGGACTCATCAGGATTTAGGGATAAGAAAAGCTGAGTATCATCAGCATAATAGTGAAAATGTATCCCATGCTGCCTGATAATTTTACCTATTGGAAGCTAGGGCTGGGTGATATGGCATAAAATGAATATCACGATATATTGAGCAGTTCACCTTGGTAACGATAAATGAACGGTAACACTCCCCTAACCACTACCAGCTAGACCCACCACCGCAAACCCCCTACTCCCTGAGCCGAACCTTGTCGCCACAGTCTTTTGTTAAATATCGTCCTTGCTGAACCAATTTTCTTTGGGAATGAGCTGCTCCTTTCCCCCCTCGAACAGCTCTACCGTCGCTTCAATATTTGAAATTTCCTCCATTTTCTCAACATCACCGTATCTTTCACTACTTGTCACAGACTCAATGGGGTGGAGTCACGTGACTACAGACTGTACACATAGCCTAGGGTCTTAAAGGGACATGAGCATAGCCGTCAAAATGACTTTTCATTTTTTTAAATACCAAAATTACCAACATGGGCAAAATGATGTTGGTTATTGTCGTAAATTTCGGTGTTGGTAAATTTTCGGCTTATCGGCCAATACTATTGGAAGCTTATATATATAATGAGAAGAATTGGCCCAAGTACTGAACCCTGTGGTACTCCATAATTAACCTGGGAGTTTGAAGATGATTTATCATTTACAAGAACAAACTGGAATCTGTCAGACAAATAATTATTTAACCATCCAAGTGCTGTTTCCTTGATCCCTACAGTATGTTCCAGCCTTTCTAACAGAATATTGTGATCGACTGTATCAAATGCTGCACTGAGATCTAGCACAACAACTAAGGGCACAAGTCCATTATCTGAGGCTAAGAGAATATCATTAGTGACTTTCAGCGGAGCTGTTTCAGTGCTATGATGAGGTCTGAAACCTGACTGAAACTCTTTAAACAGATCATTGCTGTGTAAATGCTCACACATTTGATTAGCAACTATTTGCTCAAGATTTTTAGATAAGAACGGAAGATTGGATATAGGTCTGTAATTTATTAAGCAATCTTGATCAAGCAAAGGTTTTAAGGTCTTAATTAAATGTTTAATTATAGCTACCTTAAAAGCATGTGGTACATATCCATTTACTAAGGATAGATTAATCATATCTAAAACGGGACTGGTAATCAAAGAGAACAAACAATTTGGTTGGGATTAGATCTAACACACAAGTTGAAGGTTTAGATGAAGCTAATATTTTTGATAACTCAGGAAGCTCTACAGGATCAAAGCAGTCCAAACACAGATCAGGTTCTACAGTTACTTCCAATGTTGTCTTGGTTAGTGAGGATGAAATAATCATTTTCGGGAGTATGCCAATGATTTTGTTTTTTGTACTTGTATCCGTCGTCTTGCGCTTATCCGGGACCAGGTCGCGGGGGCAGCAGACTCAGCAGAGACACCCAGACATCCCTCTCCCCAGACACCTCCTCCAGCTCCTCCGGGGGGAAGCCCAAGGCGTTCCCAGGCCAGCCGAGAGACATAGTCCCTTCGTGGACCGTCCCCTGGGCCTCCTCCCGGTGGGACGTGCCTGGAACACCTCCCGAGGAAGGCGTCCAGGAGGCATCCGGTATAGATGCCTGAGCCACCTCAACTGGCTCCTCTCGATGTGGAGGAGCAGCAGCTCTACTCCGAGCCTCTCCTGGATGGCCGAGCTCCTCACCCTATATCTAGGGAGTGCCCGGCCACCCTACGGAGGAAGCTCATTTCAGCAGCTTGTATCCGGGATCTCGTTCTTTCGTTCATGACCCAAAGTTCATGGCCATAGGGGAGGGTAGGAACGTAGACCGACCAGTAAATCGAGAGCTTCGCTTTTTGGCTCAGCTCTCTCTTCACCACAACGGACCAGCACGGACAAGCTACCCTTTTCTGGTCGAGTACTATGGCCTCTGACTTTGAGGAGCTGATATTCATCCCAGCCGCTTCACACTCGGCTGCGAACTGCCCCAGCGCATGTTGTAGGTCTTGGCTAGAGGGGGCCAGCAGGACCATGTCATCTGCAATAGAAGAGATGAAATCCACTGGTCCCCAAACCAGACCCCCTCCGGCCCTTGGCTGCCCCTAGAAATCCTGTCCATAAAAGTTATGAACAGGACCGGTGACAAAGGGCAGCCCTGCCGGAGTCCAACATGCACCAGGAACAGGTCCGACTTAGTGCCGGCAATGCGGACCAAACTCCTGCTCCGCTCGTACAGGGACCGGATGGCCCCTAATAAAGGGCCCCCGATTCCATACTCCTGGAGCACCCCCCACAGGGCATCACGAGGGACACAGTCGAATGCTTTCTCCAGGTCCACAAAACACATGTGGACCGGTTGGGCAAACTCCCATGAACCCTCAAGTACCCTGTAGAGGGTATAGAGCTGGTCCAGTGTTCCACGACCAGGACGAAAACCACACTGCTCCTCCTGAAGCCGAGGTTCGACTATCGCCCAGACTCTCCTCTCCAATATCCTGGCGTAGGCCTTACCAGGGAGGCTGAGGAGTGTGATCCCCCTGTAGTTGGAACATACCCTCCGGTCACCCTTCTTATGAAGGGAGACCACCACCCCAGTCTGCCAGTCCAGCGGCACTGTCCCCGACCGCCACGCCATGTTGAAGAGGCGTGTCAACCATGAGAGCCCCACAACATCCAGAGATTTGAAGTACTCAGGGCGAATCTCATCCACCCCCAAAGCCCTGCCACCACGGAGCTTTTTAACCACCTCAGTGACTTCAGCCTTTTGTTTTTAATAGAATTAAATTTATTTAAAAATGATCCTATAATGTCATTACTGCTGAGAGCTAAGGGAATGGAGGGCTCAACAGAGCTATGACTCTTTGTACATTTAACAACTGTACTAAAGAGAAACCTCAGATTATTCTTATTCTTTTCTATTAATTATGATAAATAAGCTGTTCTAGCTTGCCAAAGTGTCTTTTTATACAGAACAATAGACTATTTTTCCAGTTTAAGTAGGAATCTTGGTGTGTAGAGTGCCATTTTCTCTCCAATTTTCTAACATTGTGCTTTCAAGTACACAGCTCTGAATTAAACCAGGGAGCCAGCCTCCTATAAATAATTGCCTTCTTTTTTAAGGGGGCTGCATTGTCTAATGCACCACGCAATGAGGAAGTAACAACATGAACAAGAGAATCAATTTGTGAAGGGGAAGAAACAAAATGATTGCCCTCCACTGTGTGGGCAGGGTTATGAGAAAATATTGTTATTTCTTTACACTCATTGCCATATGTCAGCAAAAGGTCCAGTGAATGAAGACAAAGGTGGGTAGGTTTGCTAATGTTTTGAGCAAAGCCAATTGAGTCTAAGATAGCATTAAATGTTATATTTAGGCCATCACTTTCAGTGTCAACATGAATGTTAAAATGTCCAATTATAATAACCTTATCTGTATTTAACACTAAACCAGATTAAAAATCTGAAAACGGATCTAAAAATTGAGAGTAAGGGCCTGATGGACGGTAAAAAACAACAAACAGAAGTGATTTTAGTGCTTTGCAATTTGGATGAGGAAAACTAAGGATTAAATATTCAAAATAGTTGTACCTATTAATTGTTCTTGGACTAATCAACAAATTGGACTGAAAGATTGTTGCTACTCCTCCTCCCCGCCCAGTATTTCGAGGTATGTGAAAATTGTAATAATTAGTGGGAGTTAGCTTATTTATAGTAACATAATCCTCTTGCTGCAGCCAGGTTTCTGTGAGACATAATAAATTCGTCTTATTGTCATAAATCAAGTCATTAACTGGCAAAGTCTTTGAAGACAGAGATCTTATGTTCAATAAGCTACATTTGTTGTTTTATTTTTCTTTTCGGTCTGAGTTTGATTTTTATGAGATTTTCATGATTTTGTCCTTTTAGATTATTTTTTTCAATCTATTAAATTTTGGTCATGGGTAAGACACTGTCTTAATAGGCTAATGGGTGGGTAGCAGTACAGAAGCAGTACTACAATCCTGCTTCCTGGTCTGAACCCTGAGTTGTCAGAGTTTTGGAGAACTAATAAATTTGTCCAGATTCCTAGAATGAAGAGCTGCCCCATCCAAAGTGGGATGGATGCCATCTCTCTGGATCAGACCAGGTTTTCCTCAAAATGTTTGCCAATTATCAATGTAGCCCACATCATTTTCTGGACACCACCTAGACACCCAGCGGTGGAAGGACAGCATGCGGTTAAACATGTTGTCACTGGTCAGATCAGGGAGGGGACCAGAGAAAATTATCGAGTCCAACATTGTTTTGGCAAACTTACACACCAAAAGCAACGCTAACTTTGGTTGACCTCCGACTGGCGTAACCAGGTGTCAATACCGCCAGCATGAATAACAATCTTACTGTATTTACGCTTATCCTTAGCCAGCAGTTTCAGGTAGGATTTGATGTCGCCCGTTTTGGTCCCTGGCAAACATTTGACTATGGTCGCTGGTGTCTCTAGTGCCACGTTTGTGACTATGGAGCTGCCAATTAGCAGAATTGGCTTCTCAGCGGGTTTGTCGCTGAGCGCAGAAAATCTATTAGAAACGCAGAAGGGTTGGTGGTGACCTGTAGGACTAGGATCTAGGACTAGGACTATGCTTTCTACGTACCTTCACCCAGCCGGCCTGAGGTCCTGGCAGCGTGGGCTCTGCTGGAGGACTGCTACGGGGAGCTACCCTCGGTGGCTCCGCGCTGGCTAAGGGGCCTTGGCTATCTGCTGGTTTTTCCACAGCACGGAGGCAGGCCTCCAATTCCGACATCCTCGGCTCCAAAGCTACAAAAATGCAAAATGTATTACAAGTACCATTATCACTAAAGGAGGCAGAGGAGTAATTGAACATCTGACACAGAGCAGGAGAGAGGAGGAGACTCAGAGAGAGAAACAGCAGAACAAATAGCCATGGTGGAGCTAAAACTAATGCTAAGACCCCTGACCCATTACCACTACGAGAAAAAACATGTAAGGCACGGAGGGTCCCCAAACGTCAAATGCAGCAACAGATAATGTGTTTTAACGTGCCTATGTATAAGAATAAGTCAGAGATATCGCAGTAAAGAGAAATCAGATCAATCGAGAGAGCCTTCACACGCCAAACCTTTGAAACAGTAAACTTTGAATTATGAGCTCTTTATGCGTCACCAGGACAATCCTAGTGCAATAATTTACAACAACACTATGAACAGTTCTGTCAAGTGACAGTAAGGGAAAAGAGGCCCCTTCCCTTCTTGTGTTATAGTGTGTTGGAATTAAAAATACACATACAACTTTTAGGTGTATTTCTTGGATCAGGTTTAGAAAATAGCTCAAATTGTTCACAAACAAACTGATACCACCACATAGTCTCAACTGTAAATACAAACTTTAAAAGTGTACAAGTAAACATATATTTCCTTGTGGTAAAAACAGGGTGTGATTTCTAAAAGTGTGGTGGATATAGCACTTGGTCTAGTGCAAAGGGAAGAAGATGGACAAAGCTCAAATACACGAGTTGGGATAAAACTCTCTTATCTCCCTTCTCACCTCATAATCTGCACATCTGTTCTCAGAAAAGCAAAAGGTAATCATCCAATCTCAGTTTGCTTTCCAGATAGCAAAAACCTCCCCCTCAATTTCTCTGCTTCTTCTTTATCCACCCCCTTTTCTCCTCAACATACTCTCTAATCACCTGTTTATCTCTGTTCACAATGATGGACATCCCCTCACACGTTTATCTAGTGGCTGCGTGGGTGTCTGAGTGTGTGTGCGAATGTGTGTAACTGTCTATACTTATGAGATATAGGGACTGCCATAACATCACCAAAGGTCAAGGGTCAGCCAAGTTAGCCCTTGATCTACACATACTGTGTTAAAATTATCCCCTGTGACCCATAACACTGTCATTGTGTTTCAAAGACAGCAATAGAGAGGAAGAGAGAAAGACAGAGACATGCGTTAGAAAATACCTGAGGGGACAAGACATAACAGGAAAGAAAAATACTGAGAGAACAAATTATTATGTAAGATGTGCTGGACATATAACCCTAATTCTAATGAGTTTTGTGAATGGACAGATGAAACGTGAGGAAAGGCAAAGTAACACTACTAACGTCCAGACATTTTAAAACCAATTCTGCTTTTAGTGCCAGAAAAAAATAGCATTTGCCCCTTTACAGAGTTTGGCTTGTTTGATGGACAGTCTCTTTCAGGATTTTTCTGGCGGAGAGCAGAATTCATAGTTCAGTAACAGCAAGTCATCCAGGTCCTGGAAGTACCATCACACTACTACCACCATGTTGACTTTCATCGTAACGTTCTTTATCTGAAATACTGAGTTACTTTTACTGCATGCTAGATGTAATTGAACGGACACCTTGAAACATTCCCATGGTTGCTTTTTGTTGGCAAAGTGTTTTCCCTGTTGTTGAATCATAAACGCTAAAGAAGTTGTTTATGCACTCCTCATATAATTTTGGTAGAAAGGTTACTCCTGGTAAGGTTCTCCTTTGTACCTGTCATAGTTTTGATGGACTTGACCCACATGCAGAAAAGACACTCAGGAGAACGCACTAAGTTTTCTAAGGTTTATTTGTAAGGTCTGTTGTTATCCGGAACCAGAGACCCCCAACTGCGAAAGAAAAGAACAGGTGAGCTAGTGTTAAAGATTCGATATCAACTAAAATGAGTTGTTGCCTACTAGGTGGGTGGAATTGAACCGCCAGGGGGGTAGAGAGATGTGGAGTGTGGAATCGTTGGACCGAGGTCGACAAGGACGAAGCACTTAATCCAGGTAGTTTGAACCTTGTGAGTTCTTGATTGCTGGCCTCTTGGAGGTTTGATTTGGTACAGCAAGATGATGTGGAGTACGGGTGAAGGAATCTGTCAGTTACTGCGTTGGAGGGTGGACAGGGTTCGCTGATGATCCAAGCCAGGTATATAGGAGTCAGGAAAGCCGCTAGTTTAGGTTCGATCCAGGTATGTCCTGGAAGACTAGAATCTTGATCCACAAACAGGAACCACTCTTGAAGCCAGAAGACAGAGAGGAATGGATCCAGAGTCTCGCTCAGCCTGAGTAGGAGGACACACATAGGTTAGTTTAAGCAAACTAGAGAATTACTAGAAATGAGGTTCTTGGCCAGAGTCTGTACCACTAGGGGCTAACACTGTAGCGATGAGGTGCTGGTGGCTCCCTGCTTAAATACCCCGTTCGTAATTAGGAGATGCAGAACACTTGTCGCCTCACACCCATGGTCTCCAGCGCCACCTATAGATCAAGCACAGCAAGCAGCAGGCAGAATCACAACACACAAATCCCCAGACCCCGACATTTCCATTTTCCCAATTTGTGAAAAAAGGCTCTCACTGTGGTACACTGGAGCCCAAAAGTCTTGTTGTTTGGCAGGTTCTTTTGGATCATTTCTTGATTTTACAGGTCAGGAAATAATCAGGCCTGGGTGTGCACCATAAAATTAAATAACAGTAAATCCATGACTTAGAAAGGAGGGAAATTGTATTTTCAAATAATGCTAGGTTTTTTTGGACAGCTTTTTTCGTTTAATGAATGAAATAATGATTTGAAAACTACATTTTGTATTTACTTAGGTAATGTTGTTTACACTAATATTAAAATGTGCTTGGTCTAATACAATTAAGTGTAAAGAAGATGCATAAAAAGAAAGAGAACTACAGGGGGATAATGTTAATATGTGTTATGTGTTATATGGCCATTTCTAGCTTGCATCGCACGTTTTATGAATTTTCTCAGTTAAGTACATCCACCTAAATAAGAACCTTCAACATTTAAAATACTCAAGGTGTTGCTCTTAAAAGACGAGAGCCTTCAAATAATCCATAAAGCTAAATAGTTTCTTATGCAGTATTTGATGGTTGTGCTGGCCTTCCTTGAGTGACTGAACTTAGATGTCAGTGTTGCTGAAAGTCACTCTGTAAGCAAACTTTAGCAACTTGAATTTGTTTCTGATCACCACTATTGGACAATGGACTTAAATTTGTATTTGACTGATACACAATTTCTGGGTGAACAAACACTACAAACATCACATTTGTTTGGGTTCTTTAAGTCCTCATGTCCCAGAAGTGACTGGATGTCTCAAGACTAGTCACTTTCACACTACCAGCAATATCTAAATGGATAAAACTGCAACTTTTGGACAAAGTAATGTGTGGCATACACTGGACCAGGTTAAGCACTGAGAAAATGTCCGAGCTGGGAATGTTTACCTGTCATCCATGCATTTTGCACTCTGTTTCAAATAGAAGCCACGCTAGTACTCGTACTCGGTAATTCACATTGGCTCCGTGCCGCTGACGGAGAGCCCTTCTCTGTTGTCCATCAGAGATAGGGATCAAGTCTATTTTTGACGGATGACTGAGCACATGCGTTTACTTCAATGAGGGTAAAATTCACAGATGATGGAGCTTATTTTGGATGCATGAACGAATCCTAAACACAAAACGCATCCAGTGTGAATTGCTGTACGGCACAATTTACAACAGATGACGGATCAGACATGGAAGATAGTCAGTGTGAAGGAGAGGTAATGCAGAGCCCGGGAAAGGCACAGGACCAGATGAGAGGTCTGTGGACTCAAAGACAAATGGGACCTCTCCAGTGGTGCAAATTTGGACTCGTAAGCTTCTGGAAATGTCTGAATGTGAAGTAGGAGTATTGTCCTGCACAACAAAAGGAAGGTGGTCAAGGAACAGGTCAGTTAGTACCCCTGCTGGTGGGCCCAGGAGGCATTAGGAAAGGTGTTCCAGTCACAGCCTGGATTACAGGTCCTTCTCAAAATATTAGCATATTGTGATAAAGTTCATTATTTTCCATAATGTCATGATGAAAATTTAACATTCATATATTTTAGATTCATTGCACACTAACTGAAATATTTCAGGTCTTTTATTGTCTTAATACGGATGATTGTGGCATACAGCTCATGAAAACCCAAAATTCCTATCTCACAAAATTAGCATATCATTAAAAGGGTCTCTAAACGAGCTATGAACCTAATCATCTGAATCAACGAGTTAACTCTAAACACCTGCAAAAGATTCCTGAGGCCTTTAAAGCTCCCAGCCTGGTTCATCACTCAAAACCCCAATCATGGGTAAGACTGCCGACCTGACTGCTGACCAGAAGGCCACTATTGACACCCTCAAGCAAGAGGGTAAGACACAGAAAGAAATTTCTGAAAAAATAGGCTGTTCCCAGAGTGCTGTATCAAGGCACCTCAGTGGGAAGTCTGTGGGAAGAAAAAAGTGTGGCAGAAAACGCTGCACAACAAGAAGAGGTGACCGGACCCTGAGGAAGATTGTGGAGAAGGGCCAATTCCAGACCTTGGGGGACCTGCGGAAGCAGTGGACTGAGTCTGGAGTAGAAACATCCAGAGCCACCTGCACAGGCGTGTGCAGGAAATGGGCTACAGGTGCCGCATTCCCCAGGTCAAGCCACTTTTGAACCAGAAACAGCGGCAGAAGCGCCTGACCTGGGCTACAGAGAAGCAGCACTGGACTGTTTGCTTTCGGATGAAAGCAAATTCTGCATGTCATACGGAAATCAAGGTGCCAGAGTCTGGAGGAAGACTGGGGAGAAGGAAATGCCAAAATGCCAGAAGTCCAGTGTCAAGTACCCACAGTCAGTGATGGTCTGGGGTGCCGTGTCAGCTGCTGGTGTTGGTCCACTGTGTTTTATCAAGGGCAGGGTCAATGCAGCTAGCTATCAGGAGATTTTGGAGCACTTCATGCTTCCATCTGCTGAAAAGCTTTGTGGAGATGAAGATTTCATTTTTCAGCACGACCTGGCACCTGCTCACAGTGCCAAAACCACTGGTAAATGGTTTACTGACCATGGTATCACTGTGCTCAATTGGCCTGCCAACTCTCCTGACCTGAACCCCATAGAGAATCTGTGGGATATTGTGAAGAGAACGTTGAAAGACTCAAGACCCAACACTCTGGATGAGCTAAAGGCCGCTATCGAAGCATCCTGGGCCTCCATAAGACCTCAGCAGTGCCACAGGCTGATTGCCTCCATGCCACGCCGCATGGAAGCAGTAATTTCTGCCAAAGGATTCCCGACCAAGTATTGAGTGCATAACTGTACATGATTATTTGAAGGTTGACGTTTTTTGTATTAAAAACACTTTTCTTTTATTGGTCGGATGAAATATGCTAATTTTGTGAGATAGGAATTTTGGGTTTTCATGAGCTGTATGCCAAAATCATCCGTATTAAGACAATAAAAGACCTGAAATATTTCAGTTAGTGTGCAATGAATCTAAAATATATGAATGTTAAATTTTCATCATGACATTATGGAAAATAATTAACTTGATCACAATATGCTAATATTTTGAGAAGGGCCTGTACTGTTATAGCAGGAACTAGCCTTTTGCCTGCAGGATGTTAACCAGGCAAAGACCTGCAGAGTTTGGGAAAGGCATTTACTTGATTTCCTAGGAGGAGTATGGCTGATAGTAGAACTGTGAAGACAGGTAGTTTGCAGGCTGAGAGTCAGCTAAATTTAAGGCTGCAGTTAGATATGCAATGATATAGGTTCAACTACGTACAGGCAAACCAAGTGTATCTGGCTCTGACTTGGCTAGCTGTGGAGTAGCAAGCTGATTCAGGCAACAGTTTTGGAGACGGATTCAAGCTGTGCTGTCACTGAAAGTGAATTACGCCCGAATTGTTGGGCCAACCCTGGAACCCCTCAGAAACCAGTTAAAAAGACTCATGTCTACCTAAAAAAATATTTAAACCTCATCAAAAACCCATATTTGCCAAATCCTAAATTTGCCTCAATCTAGCTGTGTATACAGTAACAAGGGAATGACTGACCCTAAAATAAAAGGTAAAAAGAGAGCAGAAACAAGAAAAAATAAAACCCAGAGCATTACCAGAAAGTGTTATAATTTCATATTTATGAATTGCAAAAAACATGGCCATCTAATTAAATAAAAATTTAAGTTATTAACAGATTCGTTTCTTTTTAAAGCAGAGCTGTTAATGTATTTTTCATTCACAGAAATCCTGATGTAAGCTTTTAAAGCATATGGACTCAGTTTTTCCTGCATGGAGGTAATTAAACAAGTCCAATCTTTTCTGTCCCACTAACAATCTGAACTCCTTCACACAATAGGAAGGAATGGAAGTCTCTCCATCGTTTACCTCCTCTGTCTCCTCCTTTTTCTTGTCTATTTGCAATACTACCTTATTAGCTCTGCTGCTGCCTTTTCTCAGTAGACCAAGACCCAACAATTTTTATGTTTGTCTGTTGATGCCTATGTGTGTGTTTGTGTGTGTGCAGAGGAAGCCACTTTGCCTCCCGATCAACTGAGCATCTCTCCCTAGTTTGTGTTTAATGAGCAATGAGCGCTGCACAGCCACTAATGACATCTTTGTATGTGTGAAAATGTTATTGTATACAGTGTGTGTTGGTGTGAGTTTTAAGCAGCCACGGTGCTAGTTAGCGCTGTGGGTGTGTCCAGTAGTAGTTTTGATCTGATACATTTCTGATAGAAGGCACGGGAGGGCGCAGGGTCAGGCCAATTACCTCCTTGTTGAGAGATGTCTACTCTTTGATTCTGCAATTCCAAAGGTTGCAGATGCTCTGAGGGTTCTGCTTAGGGTGTGGGGGGTTGCTGAGCACCGATTAAGGAGGTGTTAATTGTAGCATGTTGATTGGACCAGGCAGATATGTGTTTTTGGTGTGTCCACTGTAAGTGATCACATCTGGGCTAATTTACCATATATTTATGTGGTGATGCTTGTATGTGTTGGTTTCAAGAACACTAACCCAATTTTATTCTTCAGCAAAACCGCTTTTGGGAACATTTAGCAGCAATGTATTCATGTCTGCTTGACTGGTGGTGGTGTTCCTGTTTTTTTTCTAATGTGCACCACGAAGAACCCACAAGATGAACAGAAATCCATCAACTATTTCTCACAGAAACATCTTGTCTACATTACCCCTCAACCGAAGCAAAATGCTAAACTGAGTTTTGACTGCTTAATTCTTGCTAACAATTTTGCTAACAATTTAAATGACCCCAATGTCCATTATATATTTACTTCTGGACATTTGCTGTTTTCCCTGCTTTTTAAGTCCAATCCTCATGCCTGATCATGCCAGCATTTTGTGCAATGTGTGCTGAAACACTTGAGCAAGGGGGACAAGAGTCCGATAAACGCATTTGTTTTAGCCCAATACCATTCTAGAGCTGAACAACACTATCTGAAGGTCATTAGACAAAAAGAAGTACTGCAAAGGTCTGGCATAGGACCAGGTTGATCAATATTTTGACTTTTTAATCAATAGCAAATCATTTGGCTAGTGCTAAAATATGACATTTGGTCATTTTTATATTGTTGACTAAAGTAAATAAAGTGTGTCTGTGTGACAGAATACTACTACTAAGTTCATAAAAAGGTAGTTTATGTGGCATAAAACAAAGTTTAATATTTATGTGCTTCTTATATATTTTTGTTTAAACAACTCACTAATTCTGAAAATAGGAAAGTGTCTTTTTCAACAACATCCACAAGTGTTTTCTCAGTGTATCTTGGTAACACATCTGTGTACGGTGCATTTACTGACCAGAAAAAGATCAGGCTTTTGAGTCTCTGGCAGGTCAGTAACTGGTTAGGGGTGATCAAGGACAAAATAGTCTGATCAACCCAAATTTTATTTTTCTTAAATCTGAAACATGAATTATTTTAAGGTCCGTAACAATTAAACTTTGTTGAGGGTAATTGATCTCTTTTTATGTGCTCAACAACATCAAACTCACAACCACTTCAGGAACTTTAAAGACTTAAAGAATCTGATTTAAAACTATGTCACATCCTGTGAGCATTTTAGACTTTCAGGGCATAAGAAATCATCATTCTTTCATAGGGAATGCTAATTTCAGTCTCTGCTTCTTTATTTAACCTTCTGATGATTGTTTAGCTAAAAATTCGGAAATCAAATTTCAATGTTTACATCACTACAGGTCAGCAACAGTGTGCTAGCTGTAACTGTAGCACATACCGTACATGCATATATCCTCAGTGGTATTCATTAGAAAATATATGTGGCATAAATGAACATTCATTGACACGCTTTGTTGAGAGAGCCTAAATATGCGTGTGTTGTCAACACAGTACTATTTTCCATGTGTGAGGAGATATTAAACTGGACAGTTTGTTAAAGGGTTTGTCACACTTGTCATAAAAACATGCATTCTTTAATGCCAGCCAGCCATCCATACAGACCCACCAAGAACCCGGTGCTGTTCCTCCTCAACATCAGATCAGAATTTAATTGACTTTTATCAGAACAATCTCTTGTTTATTTGTGTTAAGTGGGTTTCTGTGAGCTGCACTGAAATTATGCTGTTAGTCTAAAGAAAGTATGCCTTTCAATAGCAGGGCATTCCGGAAGACTTTTTGGAGTAAGTAGAGGAGGAATAAAGGACAAGATACTGTATTTATGTGTTCCAACATGCTATACGGATTGCTTCTTATACCTACCAACCATTAAGGGATCCACTTCTTGACCTGTTCGCTTAGCTACAGTAATCATATGTAGGGAATTGTACTTTTAATTATCTGCTTTGAAGTCTTACTAAATTTCTAATGCTTTGTCTGTTTTCATAATCACACAAATATGCCTCTTTTTGTTTTATTGTTCCAGCACCAAACGTTTGCACTCTGCTCGGTCTTACTCTACTCAGCACAAAAGCTGTTGTGTTTCCATTGACACACTGACAGGTGGCGTAATGGCATGAAGCCCCACCTCCAGTCATTAGCGTTGTGTACTGTGGCGCTATTAACCATTACTGTTTTATAGTTCGTGTGACCCTACCAAACATGAGATAAGTTTGAAGTAAAGACCTGCTAAAGACCAGGTACCAAAAAGCTAGTATCGGGGAAGAAAATCGAGTAATGGAGACAGTTGCAAAATGGGCCTAGTGGAGTGGAGTTGGCCAGTGTAGAGCACATAGAAAGGGGCAATACAGACATGTGGTTGAAAAGCTCGAACATGTCCAGACATCCCTAATAATTGCGATGTTTGCAACTGTACCTTTAATCAGACGAAGCCTAACCTGTGGCTTCAGGTTCAGCAAAATTAAACTGGATTCCTTCTGTGAACATTAGTTTTTCCATTGGTTATCAACACATGAGGAATCAAGACGAATGTGGCTAAAAAAATCTCAATTTAAACCAAGCACTAAAAGTCCACTGGTTGGCTCTTTTCATCTTTTAAACAGAAGCCCAGGGAGGAAAATCCCCCAGATTGTGCTTAACCGAAGACACACACCAGAAGATTTGCTTCTGAAAAGGATTAACACCACTGCAGATCCTTTATAATTGGTAATAACAACTAATCTGCTCCCAGCTTTTTAAAACCTGATCTTATGTTGAGTGTAAAGGTTGATATACCATCAAACAGCCTAAATAAATTATTGATAAACTCGGCAAAGGTATATTTAAAAAAGTTATGGATGAAGCAAACTGAAGTACTTTCAAATTTTCTATATAATTTTTTTTTCAGCTTCCCTGACCTGTCATTTGAGTTCTGCAATTATTTATACAGTCAGCTTTTACACAGCATGCTGTGTGTACACATTAATATTAACATTAATACAAGAAACTAATTAATAATAATTAATAATCGTGGCAACAGATAAAAGAAGCATAATAAATAAAAAGGCATAAAGGGAGAAATTTATATTAGCTGTAAGGATAATTTATTACAAATGTCATTACATTTGATCCAACAACTTTTTGCCATTATGTAGAAAGTTCCTGAATAGATTCATTGGAAGGGAGAGGTGCTGATTAAAGGATTCTGAATGGTTTGATAAAAGACAATTTGGAGAAAAAAATGTCATAATAAACATGTTGTCTCATGGCAACCTACTCAGAGAAACCAACTGGTTTGTAACTATGGAAGTGAAAAGCCAGTGAATTATATTTTTTCCCTTACAACTCTGCAACTGTACTATAGTTGCTGGTGAGCAACTTTTGATTGTGACTATGAAGCATTTTAATTTTTTATTGTGGACATTTTCTCTAAGTAATACAACTCAAATAAGGAAGAATATGATAAGATAAGATTGCCAGGGATTTAACCTTTTCTCGTCTAAACCAGACTTTGACTCAGATAATTCTAAAGTCATGATGGATCCTGCTGTGGTTGGTGAAAAGTCAGTTAAATGGAGACAAGGAGATTTAATAATTACATTTCTGGTTCTGTTTGTGAATTTGTTGTGTGTTTCTGTGCATGTTCATCACTTGTACATGCCATATTCAAGTTTTTTGTTGTTGCAGAAAAATAAATTTTTTTTTAGTGATGACAGGAATAATGGTAATAGCTTAGGCTGTACTGCAGGTGAACGCATGGCAATTTTAATTACCATTATAGGTTTTCACCATTCGATTTCAGACGTCCAATATTGTGCAAGTGCTACTGTGCTACTGTTAAAGTACTTGGAACTACTTTAATCAGCTGTTTTCAATATACTTAGAATGATAACATCCAGATTGTATTACTCTACAGTAAAATGGCCCTTTATTCAAGTGCCACATTGTAAGCTAGAATCCCTCATGAGTACAAAAATATTGAGGCACGTGACGTCGCCCGGTACGGCGGAGCTGGGGTCCCACCCTGGAGCCAGGCCTGGGGTCGGGACTTGCTGTAGAGCGCCTGGTGGCCGGGTCACTCCTCGCGGGACCCGGCCGGGCCAAGCCCAAATGAGAGATGCGAGGCCATCACCCAGTGGGCCCACCATCTGCAGGGGGAACCATGAGGGACCGGTGCAAAGAGGATTGAGTGGCGGACGAAGGTGGAGACCTCAGCGGCCCTATCCCCAGATGCTTAGGCTGGCTCTAGGGACGTGGAATGTCACCTCGCTGGGGGGGAAGGAGCCTGAGCTTGTGCAGGAGGTCAAGAGATATCGACTAGAAATAGTCGGGCTCGCCTCCATGCACAGCGTGGGCTCTGGAACCCATCTCCTTGAACGGGGTTGGACTCTCTTCTACTCTGGAGTGGCCCACGGGGAGAGGCGGCGGGCTGGTGTGGGTTTGCTTGTTGCCCCCCAGCTCAGCCGTCTCGTGTTGGGGTTTACCCCAGTGGATGAGAGGGTCGTATCCCTGCGCCTTCGGGTTGGGGATAGGTCTCTGACTGTCGTCTCGGCCTACGGGCCGAGCGGTAGTGCGGAGTACCCGGCCTTCTTGGTGTCCCTGTCGATGTTGCTGGATAGTGGTACTCCCAGGGACTCCATTATTCTGCTGGGGGACTTCAACGCCCACGTGGGAAATGACAGTGACACCTGGAGAGGCGTGATCGGGAGGAATGGCCTCCCCAATCTGAATCCGAGTGGTGTTTTGTTATTGGACTTCTATGCTAGTCACGGATTGTCCATAATGAACACCATGTTCAAACATAAGGGTGTCCATCAGTGCACTTGGCACCAGGACACCCTAGGCAGGAGGTTGATGATCGACTTTGTTGTTGGGTCATCAGACTTTCGGCCGCATGTTTTGGACACTCGGGTGAAGAGAGGGGCTGAGCTGTCCACTGATCACCACCTGGTGGTGAGTTGGATCCACTGGAGGAGGAGAAAGCCGGACAGACTTGGCAGGCCCAAGCGCATAGTGAGGGTCTGCTGGGAACGCCTGGCGGAGCCCTCGGCCAGGGATGTATTCAACTCCCACCTCCGGGAGAGCTTTGACCAGATCCCGGGGGATGTTGGAGACATAGAGTGCGAGTGGACCATGTTCTCCGCATCTATTGTCGATGCTGCGGCCGTAAGGTCTGCGGTGCCTGTCGCGGCGGCAATCCCAGAACCCGGTGGAGGACACCGGCAGTAAGGGATGCTGTCAAGCTGAAGAAGGAGTCCTATCGGCTGTGGTTGGCTTGTGGGACTCCTGAGGCGGCTGACAAGGCCAAGCGTGCTGCAGCCTGGGCTATGGCAGAGGCACAAACTTGGGCCTGGGAGGAGTTCGGTGAGGCCATGGAGAAGGACTACCGGTTGGCCTCGAAGCGATTCTGGCAAACCGTCCGGCGCCTCAGGAGGGGGAAGCAGCGCTTCGCCAACACTGTTTATAGTGGGGGGGGGAAGCAGCTGACCTCAACTGAGGACATTATCGGGTGGTGGAAGGAGTACTTCGAGGATCTCCTCAATCCTGCCATCACGCATTCCGTGGTGGAAACAGAGGCTGGGGACTCGGGGCTGGACTCTTTCATCACCCAGGCTGAAGTCACCGAGGTGGTTAAAAAGCTCAGCGGTGGCAGGGGTGGATGAGATCCGCCCTGAGTACCTCAAGTCTCTGGATGTTTTTGGGCGGTCATGGTTGACACGCCTCTTCAACATTTCGTGGCAGACGGGGATAGTGCCTCTGGACTGGCAGACTGGGGTGGTGGTCCCCCTTCATAAGAAGTTGGACTGTGTTCCAACTACAGGGGGATCACACTCCTCAGCCTCCCTGGTAAGGCCTATGCCAGGGTATTGGAGAAGAGAGTCCGGCCGATAGTCGAACCTCGGCTTCAGCAGGAGCAGTGTGGTTTTTGTCCCGGCCGTGGAACACTGGACCAGCTCTATACCCTCTACAGGGTGCTCGAGGGTTCATGGGAGTTTGCCCAACCGGTTCACATGTGTTTTATGGACCTGGAGAAGGCATTCAACTGTGTCCCTCGTGATGCCCTGTGGGGGGTGCTCCAGGAGTATGGAATCGGGGGCCCTTTATTAGGGGCCATCCGGTCCCTGTACGAGTGGAGCAGGAGTTTGGTCCGCATTGCTGGCACTAAGTCGGACCTGTTCCTGGTGCATGTTGGACTCCGGCAGGGCTGCCCTTTGTCACCGGTCCTGTTCATAACTTTTATGGACAGGATTTCTAGGGGCAGCCAAGGGCCGGAGGGGGTCTGGTTTGGGGACCAATGAATTTCGTCTCTTCTTTTTGCGGATGACGTGGTCCTGCTGGCCCCCTCTAGCCAAGACCTACAGCATGCGCTGGGGCGGTTCGCAGCCGAGTGTGAAGCGGCTGGGATGAAGATCAGCTCCTCCAAGTCCGAGGCCATGGTACTCGACCGGAAAAGGATGGCTTGTCCTGTTTAGGTTGGAGGGGAGTTCCTGCCTCAAGTGGAGGAGTTTAAGTATCTCGGTGTCTTGTTCACGAGTGGGGGAAAAATGGAGCGGGAGATCGACAGACGGATCGGTGCGGCTGCCGCAGTAATGGGGGCAATGTGCGCGTCCGTTGTGGTGAAGAAAGAGCTGAGCCGAAAAGCAAAGCTCTTAATTTACCGGTCGGTCTACGTTCCTACCCTCACCTATGGCCATGAACTTTGGGTCATGGCCGAAAGAATGAGATCCCGGATACAAGCGGCTGAAATGAGCTTCCTCCGTAGGGTGGCCGGGCACTCCCTTAGAGATAGGGTGAGGAGCTCGGCCATCCGGGAGGGTCTCGGAGTAGAGCCGCTGCTCCTCCACATTGAGAGGAGCCAGTTGAGGTGGCTCGGGCATCTATACCGGATGCCTCCTGGACGCCTTCCTCGGGAGGTGTTCCAGGCACGTCCCACCGGGAGGAGGCCCAGGGGACGGCCCAGGACACGCTGCAGGGACTATGTCTCTTGGCTGGCCTGGGAATGCCTTGGGCTCCACCCGGAGGAGCTGGAAGAGGTGTCTTGGGAGAGGGACGTCTGGGCGTCTCTGCTGAGTCTGCTGCCCCCGCGACCCGGTCCCGGATAAGCGGAAGACGACGAGTACAAGTACATTGTAAGCTATGATGTCAATCAGAAGCTAACTTCAGCAGTAATGGTAGGTGATCCTACCATCCAATCGTAATCAAAAACTGCAAATTATGAGACAGACATGTATGTGGCTGGGGAAAAAATACAACTTGTAACTGAATTTAAATATCATCGTCATAAAAGATTCAAATCTTACTTTTAAATCTTAGGTAAAAAAAAAAGAAGTCGGTAATCACATTAATTTAGTATTTCCAATTTTATGTTCATAAGATAAGAATTATCACTACAGGCGGCTAAAATGTTCAAGCATGCTATGATTACATCACGCATAACCTACTGTCTTTCATCCTGGTCGCAAGCAAACAAAACACTACAACCCCTAGACTCTTTATACAAACAGACAATAAAAATACTGGATAAAAAAAAACATTTAGATATCATCATTGCACTATTTTGGAAAAGCATAAACTCCTAAGTGGGTAGAATTTCATTAAATATTCAAATCTCTGTCTGATGTATAAAATTGTTAAATGCCTGTCATCTCCACCACTCAGTCAGTTTATAAATGTAAGGAACACATATGGGTTAACAAGAGGGGAACCCGAGAAGACTATTGTTCCTCTCTGGAAAAGGGCTTTTAGTCAGAGTGCCTTTTCAGTTACAGCTGCACAGGAGTGGAACTCTGTCCTCCAGACAATCAGAGCTTTTACTACATATAATCTTAAAAAAAAAACTGTTAAAGAATTGGTTCATAAGACATCAGATATGTCATCATTTTGAATAATGGGGACCTTCCCCTAATCCTACCATGGGGCGCAGTGTTTGGCCATCTTGATGTAAGATTAAATCTGTTTTAATGACTGTTTAGACTTTAATATAGCGTTTGTAATGTAGTTTTTTTAACTATGTATTTATTGTATTTGTATTTATTGTTTTTATTAACAAAATTTGCATATTTATTTTCACTCAAATTTTGTATTGGTATAATTTAACCTTTCTGTTGTTTTTAGTGAGACAAACGTTTCCAATTGTCAACGGACAACAGATGAAAAATAGCCAGTTAACTAATTCCGGTACATTTACAGCATGTCAATTGATGTACATTTTCCCTGTTAAATAAATCAATAAATTAACTTAAATCCAGCAGCTCTATTGATGCTGGTAGGATACGTCATAAGAATTTGAAAATCCCTTCTCAGGTTCAGGTTCATGACAGAATGGAGCGATAAGACCGTATGCTGTCTTTATAACTTGGTTTGAAATGATCACTGAAGATCTTTGATGATAAAATCTGGACATTCCACCCATGCTCT
Organism: Girardinichthys multiradiatus; assembly: GCF_021462225.1. Classification (NCBI taxonomy): domain Eukaryota; kingdom Metazoa; phylum Chordata; class Actinopteri; order Cyprinodontiformes; family Goodeidae; genus Girardinichthys; species Girardinichthys multiradiatus. The sequence continues at coordinate 14,018,769 of NC_061799.1, forward strand.
GGTACCATTTAAACCTCCAAAGCTGATTCAGTGCATTGTAATTTGATCCTAATTATAATACAGTGCAGATAAATTCAATTTATTATATAATGCCAATTGATAAAAATTTGTCTATCTAAGGAAGCCCAGCTGTTTGGATTGAGTCAATGAATTAGGCAGCTTTCCTGCCTCCTCGTTGGCAATAATTGGTAGGACAGAAAGCAGACACAGAAAAAAAAAAAGAACTGAGCTTTCATAGGGAAAACATGTGTGCATAAAAGTGGATTTTAGAGAAACTGCCTCCGTGCACCTACATATAACGTATATTCAAATAATTTTCAAAACATGCACTAAAAAGCTGACTTTAATATCGTAGCTAGGACGAACTACCTGGCACACCCCTTTACCTCTGTGATAAGCTCATTCATACATCTCTTCTGCCTCAGCCGGTGCGTACCACTTTATTTATTCACATGCTCATGTCCAGTTTTTTTGTTTAAGCAAGACAAATTGAGAAGAATAAAATAAATAAAAGCCCAATCTTGTATATCCTGCTGCTTCTGTTGCCTTTGTGTCAGAAAACTTACCTTTGGGTTATGAATCATAGTGAATGCAAATGTGTGTGTAAACTATGTGAGTGCAAAACTTTAAGCAATTTTAGCATTTCAACTAGTTCACTTTAAAAGCTTGAATACAACAACTTAATTCTTTTTATCTACACTTGGAATTATTGTTTGACATATTGTGTGTAATCAGTTTAAAAAGAGGAACAAGACTGAACTTTGTAAAGCTTAGTTTTTAACTTAATCTTTCAAATTCTACAAAAGAAAATACTTTAGGAACAAGTTCAGTTAAATATCCACATCAAAGCATACATTCACACATTCAAGTAGACAGAAAGCTGGTCAATCAAGACCTTTATATCTCTGTCTGGCTGAAAGTGCACAGACAGCACATCCTGAAGAAAGCCATTTTCTTCAAGAGGTCATCAGGGAACAACAAAAACCAACACTGAGTATGTGTGCGTGAGCACGTGGATGGCTGTTGAGAGCGCCGTTAGATGCACTGTCACATACCTTTTTTATATCTCCGTGTTTATCTGTGTGACTGATGAATTGGAAACAGAATCAGAGTTTGTGTGCGTGAGTGTGTATGTGTTTACTTACATGTGTGTTTCAATAAGCCAACAATAAAGCAGAAACACTTTTAGAGGCCTACATGCAAAGGTCAAGATGCATGGGAACTTGTGGAGCCTGCTTATAACTTGTAATGTCACTAATATCAGATGAACATCAAGTACAAAAACAGTTAAAAACTATATATGTACACAATAATCTCCAGCAATTAATTAACACTAGGACTCCCAGAATTCTAAGACTACTAGAACTCCCAAGCTCGTCAATTTGACGGCGAGCATTCTGGATGTGAAGGCGGTGATGATGTCATCGCATTACATTGGTCAGAATGCTAAAGGTTTTAATAGTATTTGATCAAAACCTATTATGTGTTATTATTATTTATTAATAGTACTGAAAAATAATACAGAGTCAGTCATTTTCTACCGCTTATTCCATAGTGGGTCACGGTGGAGCTGGTGCCTATCTCCAGCAGTCTATGGGCGGGAGGCGGGGTACACCCTGGACAAGTCGCCAGTCCATCGCAGGGCAGCACACAAACAACCAAGCACACACTCATTCATACACCTAAGGGCAATTTAGAGTGACCAATTAACTTAACAGGCATGTCTTTGGACTGTGGGAGGAAGCCAGAGTACCCAGTGAGAACCCACGCATGCACAGGGAGAACATGCAAACTCCATGCAGAAAGACCCCCGGTGGGGAATTGAACCCAGGACCTTCTTGCTGCAAGGCAACAGTGGTCCCAATTGCACCACCGTGCAGCCCTCAATTCAATTCAATTCAAAAATACTTTATTAATCCCAAAGGGAAATTAAATGTTGTAGCTCATTATGAGGATTTCCTCAAAGAGCCGTTGTAGATGCTGATGGCTGTTGGCAGGAAGGATCTCCTGTAGCGCTCCATCTTACAGCAGATCTGAAGAAGCCTCTGACTGAAGACACTCTGTTGTTGTAGGACAGTCTCATGAAGAATCCGTCTTTCCACAATGATCTCCAGAGGTTCCAGAGGAGTCCCTAAAACAGAGCCAGCCTTTTTTTATCAGCTAGTTGAGCTTTTTTAAGTCCCTGGCTCTGATGCTGCTTCCCCAGCAGATGATGGCAGAAGAGATCACACTTTCCACAACAGACTTATAGAAGATATGCAGCATCTTGCTGCAAACACCAAAGGACCTAAGCTTCCTCAAGAAGTACAGTCTGCTCTGTCCCTTCTTGTAGATGGCTTCACAGTTGCATCTCCACTCTAGTCTGTTGTCCAGGTGAACACCGAAGTATTTATACTCCTCCACCACCTCCACTTCTTCTCCCATGATATAAATAGTTTTTGACTTATTCCTGTTTCTCTTAAAATCTACAATCATCTCCTTTGTTTTAGACACGTTCAAAATGAGATGATTGTTTCCACACCATGCCACAAAGTGGTCCACCACCTTCCTGTACTCAGCTTCTTGTCCATCTCTGAGATGGATCAGAGATGGACAAGAAGCTGAGTACAGGAATGCTGTACCAAATGTTGACCAAGAGCCGTCAGAATCCCTCTTGACGCCAGAATCACAATCATGTAATTTTTGAAGCATTTCCAATGCCTCTTGAGCAGAAAATATCCTTCTAGAAGCCATTTGTAGGATGCCAACAATCTCCTTCTCAGACTGCCTTTCTAGAGTGGTGGTTGCTAGGCAACGCTCGCGCGTATACTCAGACGCGGAGGAAAAAATATCAATGTAAATAACAGGGCCGTCAAAATGGTGGCTGTGGTAGTTAGAGGTAGAAATACTTAGATATTTTATTCATTTTGTTATTTTTTTAAAATAGAGACATAAGAATACACAAGACACAGGTTTAGAAAAAGTCAGGATGCCAGGAAGATAAGAGTTTTAACAAACCAGAGTTATGGCATGTCAAACTTTCAAAACCGTCAAATTGACGTCCCTGGGAGTTCTAGTGTTAAGTCAAATGTTATACTCCCATAAAGAAAATGCACATTGCTGGCCAAGGTAAATAACACTCCAGCATCACTCTTTTACACATTTGATACTGTCACATATGTTATGTAATCACCAGACAGACCTGGTTGCTTCAGGTTTTTAGACATCTTCTGTTTTTTCCAAATGCCTAGACTATCAAATACGGTGGCAGGATATAAGCCTTTTATTCCAAAGAACCTAATCCAAATAACAAAAATGTTATGGGAGAATGTGATTAAACCAAACTTAAATCTTTGCCCCACAATTCCAAAAGGTATGTTTGGGTAAAGCACAACACCGAGCATCACAAAAAGACACTACTTCAGTGAAATATGGTGGTCATAGCATCATATTCTAGGGTTACTTCAGATGGAAAATGATTTTTATCAAGCTGGATGGAGTTATGAACACTTCCAGATAGATAGATAGATAGATAGATAGATAGATAGATAGATAGATAGATAGATAGATAGATAGATAGATAGATAGATAGATAGATAGATAGATAGATAGATAGATAGATAGATAGATAGATAGATAGATAGATAGATAGATAGATAGATAGATAGATAGATATGGGATGATGAGTGAGGACTGTGGCCTCTCTATATGGGTCATTTGATCTGATACTACACCACGTGCTGCACCAATACCAGTCAGTTTTGACCCGACGTCTTTTAGGACCCAAATTCTTCCTGCAAGTACAAAAGCAGCATGTTCACCCACAATGAAAAGGCTGCTGGGGTTTTGTTTCAGGTTCTGTCCATACCAACAACTCTGAATCCAACTGGATGTATTAGTATTTCAGGAAGTGGTGGAGAATACCTACATCCATCACCTATTACAACAGTTATTCACTGTGGAGTCAGAAGATGCTTAAGCAGCAATTTAATTGCACATTTTTAATATACACTGTATAATATCGAAATACATTACCTGGTACAAGATTCAAGTATGTTTTTTTTTTTAAGCACAGTATAGCTCCAAAGCTTTGGGCCAAGCGAACGCAAAGTAAAACGGAAAAAATCCCCCAAAACAACCATACAAACTGTTGTTTATCTATCACTCTTCCTATTCGTTACACCACTTACAATGTTTAACATATGCCTTTTCTTTGGTGGTGGACATGCACCAAAAAGTTTGCATAGTAGCCACTTCTGGTAAAGGTTATTCCACACAAAGAAGGAGCACAGTTAAACAGCTTGTATGTATCTAAATATGGGGAGAAACAACTTTAGTCCTAGTCAGTCCTTATAGACTGAACTGTAAGTTAGTTTGACTTTTTGTTCTACTTGTTTATTGTCACATGTATGTCTAAAATGTGACAATCAAATGCTGTGCATTCTCAAGCTCTGCATTCTTTGAAAAAAAAGAGAGAAGAGCAGTTCAAGTTTGTGTGTGAGGTGATTTATGGGCAGCGTTTCCCTGTTGTTGCATCCAGCTGTAAGCCATTCATAAAGCAAGCGGGTGGATAATGAATGGCTGGTGTCTGGGGCCATGCTAGGCTTCGCTGTGCCCTGGTGACTGTTTTAAATGAATAGGAATTAGTCAGGTAGAATGGAGCGCAGTGCCCTCTCTGTATGTGTGCGTGTATGTATGTGAGAGGGAGGTTGTTGTTTATAGGCACGAGGGAGAGCCATTTATCAGGCAGCCACAAGGCTGGCAGGAGTACAAGCGTAAGTGTTGCTGCACTGGGTCAACGGGTAAAGGTAAATTATGTTGGTGTTGTATTTTTTTAAAGCAGTGGGTCTTGTTTTAACACTTTTGGCCAAAATTCAGATGACTTGAGATTTGGAAATGTAATGCAGTGCTGACCATATTACAGAATAATATCTTTGTTCAGCTTTCCAACACATTTTAGCCTCATCTTTGTTATTTTCCTCAAGTTTTTTTAAGCCAATTAACACATATAGACAAAACACTCAAAACCACAGTCCTCTCATCAAAGTGATAAAACAGACCCATAGGTTTTAACCATTAGTTGTAGTAATAACCATTAGGTGTAATAATATGTTTAATTTTATTTGGCTTGATTTTAATCACCCTTTCTGAGTAGGAATGATTTAAGTTTAAAGCTAAATGACACTTAGATGCACTGGTGAAGATTTTCCAAATATATTTGCTCCACTAAATAAGGTCAGTTCTAGCTAATTATTTGGGTCATATCTCGTGTGTCCTCCCATGTAAAAAAGTAAAATATTAAGAAATAGTTGTATGTTGCTGAAATAGTAGACTGAATCTTTTTTTTAAACGTGTCATGTCTTGGCATTTCAGGCATACCACATAGTGTAGCTGGTCACCTACATGGGCTCAGGCAGTTTTACTCTACAAAAAGGATATCTCAAGACTAAATCCTAATTGCGTGATTAAAGTTATTATCAAGGCTCAAAGTAGGCAAGTCACATTGGTGTAATAGTAACCTGTGATTGTGTGTGTGTGTGTTCCTGTCTTGGCATCACAGTGAGAACCATTTTCCCAATTTCACCATCAAATTGAGGACCGTTTGTACCAAAGTGAGGACATTTTGCTGGTCCTCACAACCTATTTTGCTAATGGTAAGGTTTAGGACTAAGATGTGAATTGAGTTTAGGTTAAGGTTAGGGTTAGGGTTAGGCATGCACTGGTAATGGTTAGGTTTAGGGTTATTGTCAGGGTTAGGGCATAGAAAGGGTTGAAAATGACTGAAAATCAATGGAAGTCAATGGGAGTCAACACATGGTCCTTACTACATATAGCAAAACAAGAGTGTGTGTGTGTGTGTGTGTGTGTGTGCTGAGCAGGTGTATGTGAACAAGTGTGTCACCTGCAGTTGCTCAGTTGTTAAAGTGACACAGGGGCATGTCATAGAAGGCCTGCAACACTCAGCACTCAAGATCAGCAAAGGGCAGGTGTACTCTGCTTTGGACGGCTGCACCAGCCCCAGGCAAAGGTACACATGGCATCACCCCAGAGCAGCATATGTCCCGTCAGTGAAGCACAGGAGGGAGCAGCAGCCCCCAGGCAAAGGAGGAACAAGGTGAGCCGTGGCGCCAAACCCCCCTGCCCCAACCACACCACCATCCCCCGCCTCGCAGGCTAAGCCCGGGATCCAGTCGAACTTGTGGCCAAGGGCTCTCAACAACCCCCAGCAGAAAGACAGCCCAGCACCAAGCAGGGGAGACCCCCCAACATGCCGGGCAGGTGTCGGCCTACTGCTACAGCCAGAACTCAGCAAGACCAAGGCAGGAAGGGCACATTACCACGCCCACTTGGGAGGCCCTGAGGGAGGGATGCACACCACTAGCCCTGTGTACTCCCCAGGGCTGACACACACCCAGGAGACGGTCCCATGGTGTTAGTGGTCTTCCTTAGGCAAAACCACTAACACAACTCCTTTGGGTTATATGATTTTTAAAAGATAGAATTTCAACTTCATCAAAGTGTCAGTGAAATAATTTTAAAACTACACCATGACTGGGTTTGTTTATAAGTGAGTAATGAGTGGGAGGACAAGTGAATGTTTGCTTTTTTACATGGAAGAATGACGATGGACCTTAGATTGTCTGTAGTATATAAGTGAAAATACACGACCATAAGTAATAATTCAACTCAGGTCTGACTAATCCACATATGGAATATTTTATGCTCATCTAATTGCTCAATGGTCCTAATACCAAACAAAAGCACTAAAAATGCAACCGTTTTTACAGATATATTTTAGGTTTTAGTTCTCTCTTTGAGAACAACTCTATTCAGTGCAGAATTATTCAGTCTAAGTCACTTAGACTTTCAACCAGAGAGGATTTGATGCAGTTCATACTCATCCAAAAACTCTCAATTAGCCCTTTGTGCTAATTTGTGCTGATACATATGAAGCTACATGGCGATTCCAACATTAAGAACATTTTTGTTGATATTATGTAGCCATATTCAATATGAATATAACAGGATGTCTAGGACTCATAACAAAAGCTTGCAATAATTTCACCAGATGAATTCATATACTGAAATCAGCTGGATAGTGCTTTGCTTTTCTTTGATGACAAATATTCTGTTAATTTAAAATGCTGTAGCATGGGTTCTTGTCACACTCCAACCAACTATCTTTTCTATTTTTATCTTTCTTTGATTCAAACAATCACATTTTTACTTTGACCAAAAATTGTCAGAGTCTGAGTCTGTGTGTGTGTGTGTGTTTGGTGTACTTGTCTACATAACCTTTCAGTGTTTCAGTTGGTGCTGAAGTTCTCAGGTGCGCTGGATGACAGGTGTTTTCCATCTGCTGATTGCTTGGAGGAGTACTTAAACAGGAAGCTGCCAGCACTTCATTGCCAGAGTGTTTGCCTTAGTGGTAACAAGCTTAGCCACTAGTGAGTTTGTGCTTCGTTTTTTAAAACCCAAGTAACTTTGCATTTTGTTCCCACGCAGGTTTCTACCTGAGGCTTTGTTTACCTTGCTAAGTTCCGACTTCGTTCCACAGTTTCTCTGAGCTTGTGGATTTTCAACCACAGAATTAAGGAACTACCTTCTTGTGGATTTCTTTCACCTCAACCTGAATTTTTCGGACGTGGACCAAGCTGGCGGCTTCCCGTTCCTTTCGACTCTAGGACCCAGGCATCAGCACACCCTGCTCCTTCCTCCATCTCAAACATGGGCACCTGAGCTCCATTAGGCTGACACCAAGCTTACAACAGAGAAGACAACTGAACGATCTTCCTTCACAAGTTAAGACTCTGAATCTCTCTACCCCTGGTGTTTCTAGCTTCGACAATTTAGTAAGTCATCTCAGATCTAAGTAATCAGTTGTCTTCATATTATTCGTTTGTTCACCAGCTCATTCTTCTTCCTTCCCAAACAGTTGGTGTTTCCAGTCCTTGTCCCAGAATTACTTTGCTGACAATAAAACCCGTAAAACTATCCCTTCTGAGTGTTCTCTGTATGTGGGTCAAATATATACCAAAAATGACAGAACACTCTGGCCAACAAGACCCTGCAGAAACACATGTAAATCAGCTTCATTCTCATGATTCTTCTCTCCATTCTCTTACAGAGCAGCAGCGTCAAACTAACCAGCAGTTAGTGCAGATCACATCCATGCTACAGCAGACCCTCAGTACCCAGTCCACCACACAGGTAGATGGCGCTGCTGCAACCCAGTAACTCCACAGCAGCCTCACTCTCGTGATGTCATTTCCCCTAACCCCGATAGGTTTTCTGGAGAAGTGGGTAATTGTAGAGGGTTTTTACTGCAATGTGCACTAGTTTTTAACCGCTCTCCAAGTTCCTTCCCGCATGATGATGCTAAGATTTCATACATAATTGGTTTATTGACCGGCAAGGCTTTGCAATGGGCTGAGGCCCGATTTTCTGTTTCCTGTAATTTTGGTTGTACTTTTGAAGATTTTGTTTCTGAATTTAAGCAAACTTTTTCCACTGATGTGGATCAGTCAGGCACTGGACGGCAGCTGCAGGCATTATAGCAACGCAATAGACCTCTCAGTGAGTTTTCGATAGAATTTCGTACTTTGGCAGCAGCTTCTGGTTGGAATGATAGTGCTTTAAGATCCGCATTTTTTCATGCTTTAGACGAGAAACTAAAAGACGAGTTAGCTCTGGTTGATCTTCCTACTACATTGGATGGAGTGATTTCTTTAGCTACAAGAGTGGATAACAGAATAAGGGAAAGAAGGAGAACCAGAAAAGAAAGATCTAGTATTAGATCACGGATTAACTTTTCACCCATTACTAAACCCACTCAGTCTTTAGCTACCGGTTATACCCAGAGGAGAGAGAGAGACGCCGACAAGCCAAGCAGTGCTTTTACTGTGGTTCTCCTGACCATTTTGTAGCTGACTGTCCTATTTGTCCCGGGCAGCCAAAAAGACAAGGTCTGCTAACCGTAAAGAGGGGGTTGGCGGACCATTCATTAACTAGTGAAGCCCCTAAACTCAGCTTGCCAGCAACAATCATAGCTAACCAACAAACTTTGACTATGTCTGCCTTGGTCGATTCCGGAAGTGAACAGAATTTAATTGATTCAGGATTAGTATGCAAAGCTGGAATTGAGGTTGAACCTCTTGCTTCCCCGCGATCTGTGTTGTCCCTTGATGGACAGGCTTTACAGCGAATTACACATCAGACCAAACCCATTGACCTCTTGTTATCGGGAAACCATAGAGAGAAGATATCTATCTTTGTATTTCCAGTATCACAGGTTTCTTTGGTTTTAGGTTACCCCTGGTTGCGAAAACATAATCCTGATCTTGATTGGTCAAAGGGTGTCGTTGAATCTTGGTCCATTAGTTGCCACTCATCTTGCATCCAGTCAGCATTCTCTCCGAGCTTTTCTGAACACAGTAGTGAGGAGAACGAGGACATTGTACCCCCAGAATATCATGAACTCAGGAGAGTTTTTAGTAAGAACAAGGCTTTGTCCTTACCACCCATAGGCCCTATGACTGTGCTATTGACCTTCTCCTCAGCGCCCCCTTACCATCTAGTAGATTATATAATATCTCTCATCTCGAACAGAAATCTATGGAAATTATATTGATGAGTCCTTATCTGCCGGGATAATCCGACCATCTTCTTCACCCCTTGGGGCCGGATTCTTTTTTGTAGGGAAAAAGGATGGGTCATTAAGACCCTGTATTGACTATAGGGGTCTTAATCAAATCAGTGTCAAAAATAAGTATCCTCTTCCACTACTTTCCTCTGCTTTCGAACCGGTTCATGGTGCTACAGTATTCTCTAAACTAGATCTGAAAAATGCTTACCATTTTGTTAGGATCTGCCAGGGGGATGAGTGGAAGACAGCCTTCAAGACTCCACTCGGTCACTTTGAATACCTGGTCATGGCTTTTGGTCTATGCAATGCTCCTGCTGTCTTTTAGGCCCTTGTTAACGACATGCTTACAGATTTTTTAAACATTTTTGTTTTTGTGTACCTAGACGACATCCTGATCTATTCTGAGAACATTGAGGAGCATTGTCGCCATGTTCGCCAAGTACTTCAACGTCTTCTGGAAAACCGTCTCTTTGTGAAGAGTGAAAAGTGTGAGTTTCACCAAACCTGTCACCTTTTTAGGGTACATTCTCGAGGGTGGACAGTTACGATCTGACCCCGAGATGATTAAGGCAGTCCTGGAGTGGCCTGTACCAAACAACCGCAAAGCCCTACAGAGATTCCTTGGGTTTGCAAACTTTTACAGACGCTTCATAAAGAACTACAGTCAGACAGCCGCACCACTTACTGACTTAACCTCTTCAAAGGTTTCATTTTCATGGCCACCTGAGGCTGAAGAAGCATTCCAGGCACTAAAGAGGAAGTTCTCTCAGGCTCCCATCTTAATTCACCCTGACTCTTCAAAACTGTTTATTTTAAAGGGTGATGCCTTGTCTTGTCACAGAACCCTGAGGATGGGAGATTACATCCTTGTGCTTTCTTTTCACGCAGACTGAACAATGCAGACAGAAACTATGACGTCAGAGATAGAGAACTGCTAGCTATTAAGTTAGCTCTTGAGGAATGGCGCCACTGGCTTGAGGGCGCAGAACATCCAGTTCAAGTCTGGACGGACCATAAGGACTTCGCTTATATACAGTCTGCTAAAAGACTGAACCCACATCAGTCCCGGTGGTCTTTGTTCTTTTCACGTTTTGATCTTTGTATTTCTTTCACACCGGGAACTAAGAACTCTAAACCTGATGCACTCTCCAGACAGTTTGCAGTCGATTAATCTGTTAAGGAGCCAGTCCCCATCTTACCGCACAGCTGGACTGTTGGGGCGCTCAGGTGGGAAATGGAAGACGTAATCCTCAGAGCACAACAGGAACCCGACCCTGGCACAGGACCACCCAATTGCACCTACGTCCCGCTTCAGGTTCGTCACAGACTCATTGATTGGTTGCACAAAGCTAAGTTTTCAGCTCATCCCAGAGTGAGCAGGACAGTAGCTCTTATACAGAGAAGATTTTGGTGGCCTTCGATCCATAAGGATGTTAAAGATTCAGGCTTGTGCTAGAAACAAGACCAGCAATCAACCCCCCGCAGGTCTCCTCCAACCACTCAGTATCCCTGGTCATCCCTGGTTACATATCGCTTTGGACTTTGTCACCGGTTTACCCTCATCTTCAGGTATGACCACTATCCTCACAATTGTTGACCAATTCTCTAAGACATGCCTTCTCATTCAACTCAGGAAACTTCCGTCAGCTCTGTAAACCGCCAAACTTCTTACCAAACATGTTTTTCATTTACATGGCATACCACATGACATTATGTCTGATCGAAGTCCACAATTCATCTCTCGGGTCTGGAAGCAGTTTTGTTTAACTTTGGGAGCTAGAGTTTCATTAACCTCCGGCTATCACACTCAATCCAACGGAAAAACTGAGACTCAATCAACAACTTGAATCCACTCTACGCTGTCTCACTTCAAGTAATCCCACAGACTGGTACTCATACCTGCCATGGGTTGAATATGCTCTGAACTCTCACGTTTCCTCTGCTACAGGACGTTCCCCTTTCAAAGCATCACTGGGCTACCAGCCACCTTTGTTTTCTGCCAATGAGACAGACATCATGGTCCCTTCAGTCCACCAACACATCCATCGCTGGAAGACCATATGGAACTCCACCATTCAAACCCTCCAATGAACCACAGAACAGAATAAACGGTTCGCTGATCACTGACCTGCCCCGGAATATCGGCCCGGCCAAAAGGTTTGGTTATCAGCACGGGACATGCCATTGAAGTCTATGTCTCAAACTTTCACCTCGTTTCATCGGACCTTATGAGATTGAGACACTGATCAATCCCTCAGCGGTTCGTCTCTGTCTACCTGTAAGCCTTTGCATACACCCTACGTTTTATGTATCACAGATAAAGCCTTGGATCCCTAGTGCTTCGTGCCCTCCCGCTGAACCCCCAGCACCCACCCTGGACCATCAGGGGCACCCAGTCTACGTGGTCCGAAGGATCGTGGACTCCTGTCGGCAGGGCCGTGGTTGGCAGTTCCTTGTTGACTGGGAGGGTTACGGCCCGGAGGACCGCTCTTGGGTGCCCCTGTCATTCATCTGTGACCAAACCCTCATTGATGACTACCGTGCTTCGTTGCCTTCCACCTCTTCTGGGCCACCAGGCGGCGACCATTGAGAGTCGGAGTCTGTGTGTGCGTGTGTGTTTGGTGTACTTGTCTACATAACCTTTCAGTGTTTCAGTTGGTGCTGGAGTTCTCATGTGTGCTGGATGACAGGTGTTTTCCATCTGCTGATTGCTTGGAGGAGTACTTAAACGGGAGGCTGCCAGCACTTCGTTGCCAGAGTGTTTGCCTTAGTGGTAACAACCTCAGCCACTAGTGATTTTGTGCTTCGTTTTTGAAACCCAAGTAACTTTGCATTTTGTTCCCACGCAGGTTTATACCTCATTCTTCTTCCTTCCCATACAGTTGGTGTTTCCAGTCCTTGTCCCAGAATTACTTTGCTGACAATAAAATCCATAAAATCTTCCCTTCTGAGTGTTCTCTGTATGTGGGTCAAATATATACCAAAACAATGACATAAATGATCATCAGCAGGGGTTTGTAACATCCATGCATGTCTTAAAAGCTCGTGGGGAAAAAATAATGGATATGCTTTATTTCATTTTTCGTGTTATTTTAATTTGTGTGACTTTTTGTACCACAAACCAGTGTCCTAAATATGTTTTGCAGTTTACTGTGATTTACAAATAGTTTCTTATTACTGAGGCTTAAAAGCAGCATAGTGAATGAGTGACAGCAAATGAGTGAATTATTACTTTTTTATCCACACTGCCATGTGCAACGATATAGTTAGAGATACTTCCTTCTATAAATCTATGCTTTTAGTCACTTACTCTGACACATCACATTGATAGTGAGACAGATAGTATAGTGCTGTATGGGGATACACTGCAAACCAGTAATGCCACATTCATTGTCTGCCTCTTTGTATAGTTGTTGGGCTTAATTATGGGAATGGGTTATGCCGCAGCAGTTCTGTCTCCAAATTGGCTCATTTGTTGGCTGCTGTATTGTTCCATTCAGTTCCTGTGGTGTTCCAATGTGTTCTGACAGCACTGGAGGGAAATGGTGTAAAGTTATAAACCAGAGATCCGAATTTAACTAAAAATAGTAGAGCACAGTTGCGAACATGAAGAAACTTACATATTTTCTTTAGGAAATAACAAAATGCTTCACTATTTCAATGGTCCCATAATTAAACTGGTCTAAGTTTTGTATCTGATTAATTAAATAGTCACCACTTTTCTGACTAAAAGTATCTTGTCATTCATTCATCTTCTATATTGCCTATTTCATAGTGGTTCACGGGTGAGCTGGGGCCTATATCCAGCAGTTTACGGGCGAGGCAGGATACACCCTGGACAGGTCGCCAATCTATCGCAGGGCAATCTTGTCATGTAAGTGCAAATCTGAACACTGTTGCTCATTTCTTGTTTGCTTTAATTTCCTTCAAACATTCGACACCTGGACCAGCTATTTAGAAAGAATTAACACAGTCTCTTGAAATAAGATGTCTGGTATGATATTTCTTGTTAAAGTCAAGTGTGTCTTACAATCCACTATCCAGTTGTCAGTATGTGACTAGATTATACTGTTCGTAAACTGTTATTTTGAGCCCCACCCATACAGGTAATTGCTTCAAGATTGAAACCCTGTTGTATCTCTTGTTGGGACCCACAGCCATGGACTTCAGCATTAAACTCCGGTACGAACTGTTCTGGAACTTTTCAAAATAAATGCATTAACCTTCTTCTGGCACAGCCAGTAAACGGGATAACTGCAGACTTCCTGTGACGCCACTACCCAAATAAAAGCACAGCTGTTGCTACATCCGCCCTCTTCCACACAGCCTTCGAAAGAGACCAGACAGGGGAGACAAGCGCGCTGATGTCTCTTTGCTGGCAAACAGACATAAACTCTTCAACTGGATCCAAGGAAGCCATACGATCACCGATCATATGCGAATATGATATATAAGTACGAATGAAATACTGTCTGTGTATCCGGTATTTTCATTCATGAACGGGAAAATTAAGGTGTAAGAGTTGCTTACATTTTCTCTTGCTGAAACTGTGTCGCAGAGAAATCCCCAGTAGAGAGGCTGTTTCTACAAGCCAAGTCTGAAGGAAGGACAACGGCCTGCATCACCGTGTTTACGGTAATGAACAGCTGGTTGGCTGACACAACGAGCCGTTCTTCATCCACAGCTGCGGGAAGCTAACCCTTTGTTCACAGAGCACCTTCAACCCCCCGTAACATTCATAAAATGAACGTTTTTCATTTTATGAAGTGGTGTTTGTATGAAACTCGACTATCTTAGTGCTAGCAGGCTATCTGCAGCACACGTGCCTTGTTTGTGTTTTTTGTATGTTTTTAAAGTTAAGACAAACTTTATTTAAAGGGTGATTTTAAACAGAACATTCCTCATAATGCGCCGTCCGCCCTTATGCATTTTAACCCTTTTATTAACCCTGGTATTTTAAAGGTATGTGTTGATTCTGGTGCTAAGCTATTAGCTTCTTTTGTTAGCTCAACGACTAACCATTAAGAACACGTGCTTGCTACTAAAGAGTATTTAACAGAAAGGTTGTTAGTTTTCAAGCTAGTGAATAATAGTCCCTAAACATCATTTACTAGATTTGATAACTAAGTAAACACCATTAAGCCCCATTTCTCCAGAAAGATTTGGCTCTTTTCCAAAATACTCCGTTAATAATATTTCTTCAAATATTATTTCAATAAATAAAGGCATCTAATTAGACACCTTTGAGAAATGGTCATCCAAAAGGTTGGTTTTATTCAGTAGATCATTATTTAAAACATTATTTTATTTATTGTTTTAGCATGGTGAAGAGTTTGTTGATTGAAATATGTTTGACTTTGCGTTGACTTATTTTTGTTAATAAATTCTTGTATTTTAAGAAATTGTGTGAATTCATTCCATATATGTGCAGAGTTTATGCTGTTCAATAATGTCAGAGCTCGTCTCACACCTTTCTATTTTGTCCTAATACTATCGCCTTACTGGGCTGGTATTCACAGGACAACCCTTAACAGACCGAAATATTATTTGATAAAAATTTAAAATATTAATATTAAATAATATTGTCAGATTCATAATTCCAACACTGTTTGAGGAATTCATTGAAGAATGAATTTCTATATGTGCGGGATTTGTGAAAACAACAAAAATGGAGAGGTTCTTAGTTTTCCCCAAATATTTGTTGAAATCTTGTCATCTTGTGTGTTGAATGCATCATGACACCCCTTATCTCAAGTCATTCCTGATTGCAGGGTATTTCTCTTTCTAAGACTTTCTTGTAGTACTTGAGATTAGTCTTTTGGCTTTCTGATGGTCACTCAATTTTTCTTTTGACGTAAGCTCCTTTTTATAATCAGTTCATATTTTTCCAAATTTTTTGATTGGTCAAAATATTACAAAAAAAAGGGGCCATGGGAGCAAAGTAGAATTTTATGGTATAGTCTTACCACTGCCATCACTTCTGGAGTAGACTCTGGAGTAAAACCTTTGTATGGGTTTCCGTACATGCATCTGGTGTGAGCATGTGTATGTATGATCTCGGTTTAACAACTACCATCTGGTACAATAAGCATCCCTCTGTTTGTGTTTGACATTAGGTCATTGAAGCCAACAGTCAAACAGATGCCAGACAATGACCTTTCCTTGTGTCTGGAAGCACATACATTTAATCCATCATACAGCACATGCATTGGCACACGCAAAAACATGCACACACATTCGTTTGGTTGCTTCCCAGTCTTCATGACAGCTGTCACTCAGACCTCATCCAGTAAACACATACATGGTTAGGGGCAGTGTTGAGGTTTAGTGGTCCGTATGATCAGATTGGTGCCCAAAGTACCAACCATGTTTGAACAAAAAACAACCCTTTAGGATATGATTTCTGAATACGAGTGTGTATGTGTTTGCCTCTGGCCCCTCTGGGTCCAGTGCTTTGAATACCAGTGAGACGGCGATCCCAAACTAACTGACAGATCTGGATTTAAACAGGACAGGTTCCACACACACATACTCAGACACTTGCACAAATATACACATGCATTAAAATAATCACTTTGGACAAGAAGCAAACTTAAGGAAACCATGTTCATACAGAACTTTGAAAGGATCCAGCTGACAGATCTCGATTGGTGGGAACAAACCGATGATGACATAAGTCAGATCTCTCTACCTCTTCCTTGGTTTATATTTACCAATGAAAAGGCTGAGGCAGTCACTGTTGCGCAGCAGATACGCAGAATGTTTTGGGGTGAGTGGTTTCAAAAAGCAGGAACTGACATGTAGAATACCACTGAAGCATGCAAGCAGTATACCATATGACAGGAAACTGACCTTCAAAGTAACTACACAATGAACGCTATAAATTTTTAATACTGATGATAGTAATACAGATGAGATGATGCACAATATGTGTTTAGATATATATAAATTGTCCTCCAAACTCGAAAAGCTGTACTGGCTTAAAACACTTTGTGACCTAACTTTTGATCAGATGGTGATATTAAAGTAAAATCTAATAAAGCTTTGTAATCAGGAAAGTTTGAAACATTTGTTTTCAAAAAGATTGGAAAGATTGATAGTTTTTATTCATAATTAATTTTTAAACTGAACATTTTTGACACAAAGAGATACTTTGTAATCACTTGTCTATTATGACCATTGCCAAACAAGGCTGATGACCACCGCACGTATAGCTTTATAAGATTTCTTAGGTCACCTATACATCTCGTCTGAATGTTGGTATGAGAAAAATTACTTAAATAGTTTTAGCATAATGGACAGTGTTCTCAAAATAAGATATTTACAGTCATGTTCAGTTAAACAGGTGTGTAGAAAAAATCTTCAGTTTCTGCCATTCACTGCTGCCATGTTTTAAACAGCAACTCCATGGCTTAGTGACACAAAGGTGTGTTTGTACACACCTTTGAATACTAAAGTATTAGTCTAGGTCACAACCAGAGCATAAATTACTGTATATCTACCTCAATGCTGCCATAATTTTGGTTTTAGTATTTACAATTTTTGAAACAAGTAGTGACACAAGGTTGCTGCCAGATAGTTCTTTTAAATCTCTGGGTAGGCTGTAGATCTATTGGGTCTCCAAGACACTGCTTTCAAACATTTCTCTTAATTTCCTTATCCTTCTAACTGTACAAATCACCATATAAATCTTCACCTTCTGACCTCACATTAGTTGTCTGTATTATCACTACTTTCAACTTGGGGGACCATTGCGTTATGCATTGATGCCTGAATTTGGAGTTCCATATGTATCGTTATTACCCTTCAGTGACTTTTGGTTGCAACTCAGCTGCCTTCTGTTTAGTTTCTTTTTGTTACTGTAATGATTCTGAGGTTGAAGTGGGTTTATGGGGTGATTTTGAGTCACCTAACTCCAGTCATGTAATCAAGCCTGCTGCTCTTTCAACGCCTGATTGTCAACAACAATCTGATAATCAAGCTTTCTCAAGGTGATTCTTACCTCATGTTCCCGTTTTACTGCAAAACCTACCTGAACATCAACTTAAGTCTCCCATGAAGAAATTCTTCAGCTTCAAACTGTTGTAAAACCAAAGTCATTTTTGTTAGCCCTAACACAGTTAAAAAACGAAAAGGTGTAAAAATGATAATATATATATATATATATATATATATATATATATATATATATATATATATAAATAAATGACAGAATAAAGTGACAACATTGTCAAATAAAGCATCATCCCCATCCCACATCTAACCCCAAATTTGTTTGCCCTCTTTTATGAAACAATATTGAACTAACAGAAGAATGTGTCAGACATTGTCTTAGATCATGTTTTTGTTTATTTCCGAAGATAAATTGGACAACAATCAAAATAGAAAATAACAACAATCAATATTGGATGCTTGCACAAACCTCATTAAAAATCATAAACTAAAAGAATCCTTCATTGTATCTTTTTACTTACATGACAATTTATATTGTAGATATGTTTATACTGTTTAATTTGTATTGTATTGCACCAACTATGCCAAAACAAATTCCTTGTATGTCCAAAAACATACTTGGCAATAAAGCTTTTCTGAATCTGATAATAAAAGTAATGTTTCAACCTTTCTCACTAGACTCTCACATTACCTATTAGCGCAGCTAGATAGTGTTGTAATTTTGAATCTGATAATATAATTTAATATTTAATATTAATATTTTTATATTTTATCAAATAATATTTCAGTCTGTTAAGGGTTGTCCTGTGAATCCCAGCCCAGTAAGGCGATGGTATTAGGACAAAATAGAAAGGTGTGAGACAAGCTCTGACATTATTGAACAGCATAAACTCTGCACACACATGGAATGAATTCACACAATTTCTTAAAATACAAGAATTTATTAACAAAAATAAGTCAACTCAAAGTCAAACATATTTCAATTAACAAACCCTTTACTATGCTAAAACAATCCAACTAAACTACCAAGCAGAATTAAATAATAGGGAAGATTAATGGGCTATGTACAATATAAACAAGTTGATTAAAGATGATTGGAAATTATGACCAAAAGAGTGATGCAACATTACCATGCAATGTTTATGTTTGAGAACCAAGGATTATCTTGAAGGATCTGGAAATGAAGTTAAGTTAGTCTTGAAACTAACTTAGGCAATAATCAGCAAATGTTCAGACAACCAATCACAATGAAAGATCAGATAAAATATTTTTTTAATAAAATAATGTTTTAAATAATGATCTGCTGAATAAAACCAACCTTCTGGATGACCATTTCTCAAAGGTGTCTAATTAGCTGCCTTTATTTATTGAAATAATGTTTGAAGAAATATTATTAAGAGAGTATTTTGGAAAACAGCCAAATCTTTCTGGAGAAATGGGGCTTAATGGTATTTACTTAGTCATCAAATCTAGTAAATGATGTTCAGGGACTACTATTCACTAGCTTGAAAACTAACAACCTTTCTGTTAAATAATAATAAAAGGGTTAAAATGCATAAGCACGGGCGGCGCCTTATGATCAATCTTCTGTTTAAAATCACCCTTCAAGTAAAGTTTGTCTTAACTTTAAAAACACACAAAGAACACAACCTGAACACGTGTGCTGCAGATAGCCTACTATCACCAAGAGAGCTGAGTTCAACACAAACAAAACTTCATAAAATTAAAAACGTTTAGATCATTTCAAGAAGGTCCTGGGTTTGATTCCCGGCCGGGGGTCTTTCTGCATGGAGTTTGCATGTTCTCCCCGTGCATGCGTGGGTTTTCACCGGGTACTCCGGCTTCCTCCCACAGTCCAAAGACATGCCAGTTAGGTTAATTGGTCACTCTAAATTGCCCTTAGGTGTATGAATGAGTTTGTGTATGGTTGTATGTGTGTTGCCCTGTGATGGACTGGCGACCTGTCCAGGGTGTACCCCGCCTCTCGCCCATAGACTGCTGGAGATAGGCACCAGCTTCCCCGCGACCCACTATGGAATAAGCGGTAGAAAATGACTGACTGACTGACTAGATCATTTCATTCTAAATCTGTCTCTGCCCAAAACACCTAACCTCATGAACCATGGTGAGGAAACGTTGTCCAAGGGGCGAAGCTTGAAGAAACGTCCATAGTCAACAAGCGGTTAGCTTCAGCTAACCTCGGGGGTTGAAGGTGCGTTCGCTCTGTGAACAAAAGTGTTAGCTCCGGAGATATAGCTGGGCGGCCCGTTCTGTCCGTCAACCAGCTGTGCATTACCGTAAACACGACGGTGCGGGCCGTTGTCCTTCCTTCAGACTCAGCTTGTAGAAACAGCTTCTCTACTGGGGATTTCTCTACGACACAGTTTTGGCAGGCCTCAGAGAGAGAGTAAGCAATGCTTATACCTTAATTTCCCCTTTTTATGAATGAAATCACCGGGTACACAAACAGTGCTTCACTCATACTTAACTTGTGCATATGATCACGTGATCTCATGACACTCTTGGATCCAGTTTGAAGAGTGTATGTCTTTTTGCCAGCAAAAGACATTAGCGCGCTTTGTTCCCCTCCTATCCCGATGAACACCAGTGTGGAAGAGGGCGGATGTAGCAACAGCTGTGCTTTTATTTGGGTAGCGGCGTCACAGGAAGTCTGCAGTTATCCTGTTTCCTGGCGGTGCCGGAAGAAGGTTAATGCACTTTATTTTGAAAGTTCCAGAAAAGTCCGTACCGGAGTTTTATGTTGAAATCCATGGCTGTGGGTCCCAACACTAGTTAAAAAAAACAGCAGTGTCCATGTGTATTCTCAAGAGAATGCAGACCTTACCTCATTTCTGATTGTCCAAATCACTGAGAACATTTCCACATTCAGGATGTTACAACCATCACAGAAGCGGAAAGCTCAAAACAACAAAACAGAACCACTTTAATGTAATATGTGTAGCATTATTGGTATCAGCTGAAGAATATTTGCCTATTCATGACCCAGACAGTCAAAGTAAAAAATTAACATCATCCACCAATGTCTTTCTCTCTGTAGTAGCAGCCTGCATGAAAAAAAAAACAAAAAACAAAAATGAAATGCAGTTTCCTTTGTAAAAGCTCAATACAACTTTTGTGCTTCCTCTGGCTTGTTTTTTTAAACACCTCACTGACACTGAAAATAGCTAACCTCTTCCTTCAGTAACATCTTCGACAACAAAAAGTCTTGTTTGATTTATTAAAAAATTAGGCATTAACAGGTTTTAATCGCCTTCTATTATTTGTTTTAATATAATATAAAATATTTTTGAGCGAAAATGCAAATTTATTTTTAAAGGGTTAATATGAAATTTGATCATTTTTCAAAATATTATGAAGCCATCTTTAGCAGTTTTGTGGATGGTAAATTAAATGTTAAATGATTAAAATATAACTGTTAATAAATATTAATAGATTGAAAGATAATTACTAAAGGTTCATGTGGTAATTTCAGTCTAAGGACAAACAGCACTGTGATTGAGGTTACAGGTACACTGAGGGACTGTTTACACAACAATGTTTTCTAGAGAAAACCATAAAGTTTCATTTTTAAAATTTGTTTTCTCTGCAAATGTCAATTTGCAATTTCAAAACAGGTTTCAGAGTGTAATGGTTTGAAAACATCCTGGTCGCCATTGTTATGTAGATAGAAATAATTGAATCTTTCTTACAGGGAAGGCCGAACAGCTTAAAACCCACCGAAGACGAAAATATCAACAATAACATTGGTGGATTGCAGAGTACTTATTTGTGCTGCTGACTCTTTTGAATCTAACAACAATTCCCCACCAAAGTACTCGTTTTCTCCCCCATTTTGTAAGCAGGAAGTGTTTGTATATGTTTTTGAGTTTCAAAAGACATATCATCAACTAGTGATGTGGCAGGGGAAATACACAATTTGTATGTCTCTATTGTTGGCATGTGATTGGTGATTGTAATTAAAATGGAAAAAAATGGATAGTTGTCTTATAAACATTACCTAGATGTTGAGGTCAAATTGTTGTGCAATTATGATTGTTTGTGTATTAATACATACTATTAATTATAATTATTGATAGCAATAAATAATTAATTCAAATTAAACAAACTGTTTGAAGATTTAATATGGTGTAAAAGTGTGATTTTTTTTAGCTATTAGCACCTATTAATAATTATAATTAATATTTGTTTATCAAAATGACCAAACCGTTTGAATATACAATTTTAGCTAACAACTTGTCGTTTGTGAAGTACTGCCCTATGAATGACAGCGCAAGGTGACTGTATTATCTGGCAGTAAATGAAAGAGGTGGAATGAGAACGGACGTTCAGAAAAAAGTCACTGTACACTTTTTACAAAAATAAACACAGAACACTTCTCTTATTTATATGGGTGAATTTGTTAACTAAAATGGTTAAACCTTACAGTTAAAATATAGGTGCCAATAAACTCTACACCTAAAGTAGCAACAGTCACTAAATTACAAAACGAAGTAAAGGTTAATAAACCAAGAGTAAATTGAAGGATCAATCAATCAATGAATAATGAACAAACTGGGTAATGAGGAATAATTAGCTCCTGGATTAAGCGTTAATATAAAAAACAAATGATGAACATCATTGCTGTGATTACACTTTAGCATGGACAATTAGTCGGTACCAGAACACGCTATGAGGTAAGGAATGATTATAAGGTTAGCTCAAAGCTAATCAGAACACCACTACGTATGTGTGTGGTCCAGACAGCAGACCTGCTAGCGAGCAAACCAGCAGTCAAGCTAACTTAGCAAGCACGCGACTAGTGGCTAGGAACCCTGGTTAAGTTTTAAAAACAGTGAGATCATCAAAACAATCAATGAGGAAGCTTGCTAGCTTAGTCGCAACAGCACAATAACGATACTTAGATCATTATATCTTAACCTAATTTTACAAAAAGCCACTTACTATGAGTTGACTTTTTCCACGTCACTCAGAAGGCAGGATTTATCATCCTGGAGTGGGAAACAATGGCACTGGCCCAACACGGCACGTCCGCTTGACAGTTGATTGGCTCACGAAGCCGTGGTCCACTTCTTTGGCAAAAATAAGGGGAACCACTTAAGTCTAATACAATCAGAGGTATGCTTCCTCCTTGGACCAGCAAGATTCAGACATTTACTTGTAAATAATGCACTCTATTCATGGGTAAACCGCAGTGGAAAAGCCGTGATGTAGGGACGGCTTGTGCTTATTTTTTATCAGTTATGTCAGCAGAATCCCATAATTATACTGGGAGGTGTAGTATGATCAGTCCTTTTCTGGGTAAATGGCCCAACAAAAGATTGAGACTTGACTTGGACTTGAAAAAAATGACTTTTCAACATTTCTGACTTTCAGTCATTAGTACACAGTAGAAATAAACAGTTGACCTCCAGAATAAAGATTCAGTTTACCTTACACAAATTAATAAAATTCATGTAATGGCCAAACAGAATATCACCAGAGTATATCATGAACCTTTTTTCCCCAATGTACTGACTTGCTCAACTGCAAAGGTTATGGGACCTGGGGTGGACGATGGAGTTGAAATCTTCACAATTACAAAAGCAATAAATAACCAACCTTTGTGCCAGCTAAACACTTTCTCCTCCATGTCAACTGACACAATTGTCTACTTCTGTGTCAAGCGCACTGACAGAAACAGACAGATGATTGTTTTTTTTTTTTTTTTTTTTTTTTATAAAATCAATCTGATGGTCAGTGCAATAAAAATATACCTTTTTTTAGCCTGCAGCCTGATACTAAACAACTCTGAGACCAGTCCTGGTCCAGGGACCAATTTTTGGGGACCTTTGATCTAGAGCACCTTCCATTTTGAGTTCTGTGTTATGGGACATATCTAGGTAAATGTCATCAGCTAATACATAAGCCACAACACATTGCTTTGCCAGATAATTTGGTGCTCTTTGTATTAAAATTTAGATAAACATGAAGTGAGATCTAAAAAGGGACCAAAAGATACAAGAGAAGCTAAAAAGACACAAACTGTTAGGAGAAAGAGAAAATGACTGAGAGCATGACAATGACAGCAAGACAGTGCACCACACAAGCATGCACACACACATACTTGCCTTTGGGCAGTACTTTCACCTCTACTGACATTTAACTAAAAACCAATATCCATGTCTACAGCCTGTAACCCTGGGGCAGCAGGGAGGAGAGGGAGATGTGTGTATGTGCATGTTGGGAATGAAACAAACACCTATGCAAGCATATATTTGTATGTATGTATGTATGTAAGCTTCAGTTCAATGCCAACTATGTTTTTTAGGCAGAACATTATTATAACAAGATGGGCAGTGTTACTCACTTATCAGTTGTTATTTTATTAAGGCTGATCAGTGTATAAATACATCTGTCTGTACATTCACAACGACATAGTATGTGCAAAGACGGAAAAAATGCACAGTGATGTCCACTGTCCCCTCGGTGAGGTCAAGGTCTCTGTCCCCACACCACATGATTATCATATCCATCTGCACTCTCACATTGCACCAATAATCATGCTCTTGAATCAAATATATAATCAGTGAGGAAATGCCCCCTCGACACAACCTAGCCATAATCCTGCAAGAATTGCAATTGGAAAACTTATACAAGGGTTACCTGGTGAAGCTGGATTGTGCCCTGGGGCCTCAGCAAAGCAGGAGAGAGTGAGAGAAGAGATAGCAGGGGTTAACAGGTGACTATAAGGGGAATGAAAGACAGTAACAAAGATAGAGAGGGTGGAAAACAAAACACATAGAAATGAAGATAAAGAACATGATTCAGTGATAATTACTTTCTATAAGAAAGATTCATATGGATAATGAAAGAGAACAGTAAGAAAGATTTAAAACAGGGTATGTGATCGTTTTGTGTTTGACGCGCTGCTCAGAGATATATAATCCCTTCCCAAATCACCAATTCACTACTTTTACACCTCTACAATCTACAGCATTTCATTGGAGAGAAACTGAACCTCAAGTTCACTGCTAGCCTGGGGGTTCTAGTAAAATCCTACCAAGCTCAAACCAACTTCCACTATGTGCTCAACAGAGAAATTAAACTACAGTTATGGTAAAATGAAAGTACACTCCTTTTATACTCCAAGGTTTTTCAGATTTTTTATATATCTAACACCCAGTCATACTAAGGCATATCTGCCTTTTGTATCAATGGCAAATGAACATATTTATCTTTATGTAATTAACAATCTTTCACCTTACTGATATTGTAGGATGAACAATTTAATCCCCAGCCAAGCCCCAAACTGCCACAAATTGTTGAAACAATGCCTTGATGATAACATTATTTAATCTTATGCTGGGCCATGAAGGCACTTGCACCAAACCACTGGTTAAGATTAACTTACCTCAGGATACCGAATGCTGAAAATGTTTTCAGCAGCAAGGTAGTCCTGCCTTTTTTTCAGATTTTCTAGCAAATGATTACTTGACCACTTGGGGACACTTGTCACAGGATGACTATTAGTAGATGTCAGAGTACGACGATCATCACGGCCGCCCGGCAGAGTTTCTCTGCCCCTGCATGTAAGTAATGCTCCAGTACTATGGCACGATTGGTCCCAACTGTTGCTGCTTGCAAGCTTGTGGAATGTGTGGACATTCCACAAGCTGCCCTGGGTTTTGTTTCCCTGCAGCAGCTTTGCCGTCAGGAGGATTGATTCGCAGCAAATCATCATTCCGTAAAGCCTGGCTACACACTCACTAAACGTGGACTGTATAGAGCAGGGGTCCACAACAATTATAATCTGAAGAGCCATTTTTGCTTTCAATGCAGCTAAATAAAATGCAGTTAGAGTCACAAATGTTAAATGACCTCTTCAAATAAGGATCTTATAATTTTTGAGAAATATCTACTATCAGAAATTGTCATTACTTTTAAGAACAACCATTTTAATTTCTATTAGGATTTAAAACATAGAAAAACATAAAACCTTTGCAAATCTTGAGATGCTGATATTTGTAGGAAATGATTGGAAAAACGTTTCCAATCTACTGAAAATATCACTGGAACTTTTAGTGTCATTCAATTTTGAAAATTCAATGCAATTGTTTAATTAAAAACCTTTATTTGTTATTATATATTTCTTTAAAAAAGATTAATCGGTGTCTCTCATTTTAGCGAAAGTTATTAAGAGCACTGTGGAAGGTCCAAAGAGCCGTTTGTGGTCCGGAGGTCCAATGCCACTGGTGACAGACTTGTGGTACAGAGCATTGAACATTCACCCCAAATGAACAGGAGATTAAGTATGGGAGGAGAAATTTAAATTGTCCTGTCAAAACCAAAAAGTAAAAACTGCATGTAAAAGCCAAACAGGTACAATTCAAATCCAGTTATCCATATCAATCCAAGTCATTCTAATCGTGTCCAGTTATATTACCCAATTTACATCCAATCCAGTTTAATCTGAATTACGAAGTCAGTTGGTCACATAAAGCCAGGTAGTAAAAAGGTATTGTAGGCAGTGGTCCTCAAACCTGGTCCTCAGGGCCTGCTGTGGTGCATCTTTACAATATGTCTTGGCACACCTATTTCTTATGATTGGATTCTCACCTCATTATGTCATTAAGAACTACTCAAGCCTGTTGATCACTCTAACCATCTAATTCAGGTGTGTAGCCGAAGAGAAACACTAAACCATGCCCTAATTCCCTTGAGCCACTGACTTTGCAGCAAACCCTTGTGCTTCAAAGGAAGGGGGCAGTGGAGAGGAAATACGTATTTCAACAGAAAGAAACCTTCAGCAGAATCAGAGTCTGTATGAGTGGCTACATGGAACTGACTGGGTATTGAGAGGACAGAACGGAGACAAAGCAAAGTACGCAGTAGAGAGTACTCGGGGAAATAAACTTAAGAGAATAGCAAAAATGGTTCCACCAATGACACCATCTTGAAAAGAAACATAGAGAGACACAGACACATACCTAAGGAAAATCCAGCTCCCACAAATCATGTGAGTCTAGCCCTTTGTTAATTGCAGGTTAAATCATTGATATTGTTGAGCCCAAGTTCACAAGTCTGCAAACACATTGTCAGCCCCCATTCCATGTCCTGTCTTCCAAGCCAGTTGGCACATTGCTTGTTCGTTTCCTAAATTCTGCCCTGCCTTGTTGTATCTATGTCTTGAAACCAATTTAATTATCTGCTTCTGTCTGCAATAACCAAGTCTGCTCCAGTCCACTACTTGATGCCAGTAGATGTGCTATTGTTCTCAATGGAACCCCACTTGCTCCGGGTTTTCAAGCATTCTACTAGTCGTCGGATATCTGAAAAAGGTCACTTCTTCTTTGCTTCATCGGTAGCACTTATTTCTTCAGTACCTTTCAGCCAGGTTTCTTTTTTCTTTTCAGCTTCTAGACCAGTGATCTAAGCAACAATTCTAGTCTGGTCAGTCTCCTAGCCATTATGTTTAACCTTGTTGCCATCATTTGTTAGGTTGGCACCCAGGGCAACCCCTTCCAGACTGCTGTACTGATTTGGTCAGCCCACAGATTTCCATCCTGTTCTCCTTTTCTCATCTGATTAGCCTCCAGACTGAATTAGTGAAATGAGATTTTACTGTTTTCCTCTTTCTATTTGTGGGATCCCACTTAATACCCATCTCTAATGATTTTGTTTAATGTTCAGATCATGTTACGTTTTAACATTTTCCTGACTCCCACTGGGTCGGTTGTAGCTTATAGATTGTATTATGTTGGTTTTTTCTTCATTATACTTATTTTAGAGTAGGTTTGGGTTTGGGGTAATTTAGTTGATCTATACAAAAAACACCTGACACAGATTTGTATTTTAAACCCTCCCTCTTGGCAGAAAAGAAGTGACAATTTTTAAAGGTTTATAGCCCAAGTTAAAAATGCTGTTAGCTCTTGCATATAAAGTGCATTCCGAAAGTATTCAGCCCTTGGCATTTTTCATGTTCTGTTGCCTCACAACCTGAATTAAAATGAAATGTTTGAGATGTTACCATTTTATTTACAAAAAATGCCTACAACCAAAAATGTATTTATTTTTTTATTGTGAAGCAAACGACAAATAGGACAAAATAACAGAAAACTTCAGTGTGTATCCCTTCCTAAACTCAGTACTTTGTAGAGCCACATACTGTGGCAATTACAGCCGCAAGTCACTTTGGATAAGTCTCTATGATCTTGCCATACCTTGTCAATGGGATTTTTGCCCATTCCTCAGGGCAAAACCGCTATAGTTCCTTCATGTCGAATGGTTTTTTACTTGTGAACAGCGATCTTTAAGTCTAACCGCAAATTCTCAATTGTACTGAGGTACGGACATTGACTAGGCCATTCCACCACATTTGAATGTTTCCCCTTAAACCACTGAAGTGATGCTTTAGTAGTATGCTTCATGTCATTGTCCCGATGGAAGGTGAACCTCCATCCCAGTCTGTAATCACAGGCAGACTTGAAAGGTTTTGCTCAAGAATATCCCTGTATTTAGCACCATTTATCTTTCCTTTGACTCAGACCAGTTTCCTAGTTCCTGCTGCTAAAAACCATCCCCACAGCAGGATGCTGCCACCACCATGTTTCACTGTGGGGATGGTGTTCTTGGGAGATGGGATGTAATTTTTTAGGGGCTTCATAGCAAAAGGGTTGGATACATGCACACATGCCAATTTAAATGTTTTTTTTTCAAATCTTTTCTAATAAATATTTTTCTCATTTCATTTTGTTGGGACCCCAGCCATGGTTACAAAATGAAAGGCCAGTATGAACTGAAACTTTGTAAATTAAATTGCAAATACTTCCAGCACAGCCAGAAACAGAATATAACAGCGGACTTCCCGGGACGTCACTGTCCGCATAAAAACCCCACTTTTGCAACAAATTGACCTCTTCCACGCAGGTCCCTAGCAGACCTGAATGGAGGGACACAGCGCGCTAATGTCTCTCTGTGGGCAAACAGACATAACTCTCCAAACTGGTTCCAAGAGTGTCATACGATCACGCAATCATATGCACTACGTTAAGCAGGAATGAATTGCTGTTTTTTGTATCCGGTATTCATTCATGAACGGTGGTAATTAAGGTACAAGCGTTGCTTGACTTTCTCTCTGAGATCTACAGAAGCAAACTGTTATAATGTGGTTTGCGGGCGGACCAAAGTGCAGACAAGAGCTGGGCAGCAACATGTTGTGAAAGGTTTTCAGCTTTATTTCCAGAGGTTTTCAAAGAAACCAAACAAGGCACTGCAGATACAAACAAAAGTCCAGATCCAAAAAACTGACAAGATAGGTTCTGCAGGAACATGGAAAAACTCAGCACAAATACATGGGTTGAGAACGGGGTATGACAAACACAAGGAACCAGCGATGAACAGAGACACCAAGCCAACTAATATACTGGGGAAAGACAAAGGCAGGTACTTAAGGGAACTGAGAACAGGTGTGACAAGGAGGCAGGGAAGCAGAAGGAACAGGTGAAACAAATACAAAGGCTGAGGAAGAGTGAGAGGAATAAACAAACAGAAAACACAAACTAAGCAAGAGCATAAAGCAGAGGAGGAAATAAAGAACTAGAATAACTATGAACTAAAGTAAACAGAGAAAGTAGAGGGAAACATAGAAACAAAAACAATAACCTAAGAAATAAACAAGAGCCCATAAGAATCTAAATTACAAAATAAACAAATGTAAACAATAACTAAAACTGGAATAAGAACAAATACCTAACCATAACTAAACACAGGGATACTAAATAAGAATCCAAGGGTGAATAATAATAATAATAATAATAATAATACAAAAAATAATAAGAAAGCAACAACAAAAGGAACTAAGAGTTAATGGAACACAATACACACAAGGAGATGGTAGAGGGACGAAAAGAAACAAATAAACATGATGCAAAAACCAAAATAGAAACATCTAGACAAAATAAACCCTCACAAGATACCAAAACCAAAGTCCAAAATGTCACAGCGTGACACAAACTGTGTTCCAGAGAGTTCCCAGCAGAGACCCTGTCTCTATGACGCCGAGTGGAGCAGTTTTCCAGGTCTGAAGGAAGGACAATGGGACCACATAAACATGGTTACAGCAGTAACGCGCAGTTTGGCCGGTGCAAAAACCAAAATAGAAACATCTAGACAAAATAAACCCTCACAAGATACCAAAACCAAAATCCAAAATGTCACACCGTGACATAACCTCCCCCCCCCCCTCAAGGTCGGATTCCAGACGACCTGAAGAATCCAGATCGCCAAAGTCCCAAAAGGAACAAACCAAAACAATCCGACCAGGGCGGGCGGAGGGAGGGAGGCCTCGGAGGAGGGCAAGAGTCCAAAAGGACAAAACACAAAACAACCCGACCAGGGTTGGCGGAGGGAGGCCTTGGGAGGAGGGCAAGAGTCCAAAACAAAAGTAACTCCCAATAAACAAAACCAACAAAACTGGAGTCCATAATCTCCAGGAACGAGAACCAACATCCAAGAGGCCGATGATCAGGGGGCCTGCGACAACAAAGCCAGCGATGAAGGAGCTGATAATCTGGAGGCCTTCAACGAAGTGGCCAGCGAAAGGGCCAATGGTCCGGAGGCCGGCAGCGTCAAAGCCAGCAGCAAAGAAGCTGATGTTCTGGAGGCCTGCTGTGAAGTAGCCAGCGGCAGAGATGCAGGCGATCAGGAGGCCTGCTGCGAAGTAGCCAGTGGCGGAGATGCATGCGATCAGGAGGCCTGCTGCGAAGTAACCAGTGGCGAGGATGCAGGCGCCTCGGAGATCTGCAGCCATGATTCGGGCGTCTAGGTGACCGGCAATGACAGAGATGCAGGTGTCTAGGAGGCCGGCGATGAGGCCAGAGGAACCCATGAAGTGAGGTCCTAGGTGGTCTGCTGTGTGGCGAGAACTGCGGCGGAGGCTTGTACCCAGGCAGGGCCCGCAGAGGCTTGGACCCAGGCAGGGCCCCTGGGGAACTGGAGTCAGGCTCTGGTGTGTCATGGTGTGTGTCAGGCTCTGGTGTGTCATGGTGTGTGTCAGGCTCGGAAACAGGTTGTGGTGTGTCTAGTGCCACATAGTCAGACATAAAATCTGGTGCATAGTCAGTCAAAGTCAAAGCGTCAGTCCGTATTTCCAGTAGCACCCCCCAGAGGAAACTAAGCAGGTGCTCTGGACCAGGTCGTGGAGGCAGCCCACCCACGAGCTCCTCCGGAGCATGACGAGGAAATGGAAGCAGCCCACTCACGGGCTCCACCGGAACTAGGCAAGGAAGTGGAGGCAGCCTGACCACGGGCTCCACCGGAACTAGGCAAGGAAATGGAGGCAGCCCACCCACGGGCTCCTCCGGAATCAGGCGAGGTTCAGATGACCCTGAAGCGGCCGGCTGTAGTTCAGAAGAACCTGAAGAGGCCGGCTGTGGCTCTGAAGAACCTGAAGAGGCCGGCTGTGGCTCCGAGGACCCTGAAGAGGCCGGCTGTGGCTCCGAGATCCCTGAAGAGGCCGGCTGTGGCTCTTGTAGCTTGGCTGCAGGCGGAGGCTCTTGTAGCTTGGCTGCATGTTGTGAGTCCAGAGGCATGGCTGCATGCTGTGAGTCTAGAGGCTTGGCTGCATGCTGTGAGACAAGAGGCTTGGCTGCATGCTGTGAGTCCAGAGGCTTGGCTGCATGCTGTGAGTCCAGAGGCTTGGCTGCATGCTGTGAGTCCAGAGGCTTGGCTGCATGCCGTGAGACCAGAGGCTTGGCTGCATGCTGTGAGTCCAGAAGCTTGGCTGCATGCTGTGAGTCCAGAAGCTTGGCTGCATGCTGTGAGTCCAGAGGCTTGGCTGCATGCTGTGAGTCCAGAGGCTTAGCGGCATGCTGTGAGTCCAGAGGCTTGGCTGATCAGGAACCGAACCCAGCAGGTGTATATGACTCCAGAATAACTGCTGTGGCTGTGGGTGACGAGGAGGGACCGCGGAGATGATGGCGGCGGCGTGAGGAGGTGGAGTTGGCCGAGACTGTCGGAGGTAAACTGGAGCGCTTCCGACCCGGCATGAGAACTGGAGATACCGGCGTCGGTAGGCTGATTCCAGCCTCCTCCATTTCCTGGAGCAACAAGGGCGAAGGTAATATATCCACCTCTTCACCATGCAGTTTCCTCAATTCCTCCTCCTGCTGTCGTATCCACTTTTTCAGCTCTTCAGCTTTGTCTAATTGGTCCTGTTGGCTGGATCCTTCTGTCATAATGTGGTTTGCGGGCGGACCAAAGTGCAGACAAGAGCTGGGCAGCAACATGTTGTAAAAGATTTTCAGCTTTATTTCCAGAGGTTTTCAAAGAAACCAAACAAGGCACTGCAGATACAAACAAAAGTCCAGATCCAAAAAACTGACAAGATAGGTTCTGCAGGAACATGGAAAATCTCAGCACAAATATGTGGGTTGAGAACGGGGTATGACAAACACAAGGAACCAGCGATGAACAGAGACACCAAATCAACTAATATACTGGGGAAAGACAAAGGCAGGTAATCAAGGGAACTGAGAACAGGTGTGACAAGGAGGCAGGGAAGCAGAAGGAACAGGTGAAACAAATACAAAGGCTGAGGAAGAGTGAGAGGAATAAACAAACAAAAAACACAAATTAAGCGAGAGCATAAAGCAGAGGAGGAAATAAAGAACTAGAATAACTATGAACTAAAGTAAACAGAGAAAGTAGAGGGAAACATAGAAACAAAAACAATAACCTAAGAAATAAACAAGAGCCCATAAGAATCTAAATTACAAAATAAACAAACGTAATCAATAACCAAAGCTGGAATAAGAACAAATACCTAACCATAACTAAACACAGGGATACTAAATAAGAATCCAAGGATGAATAATAATAATAATAATAATAATACAAAAAATAATAAGAAAGCAACAACAAAAGGAACTAAGAGTTAGAGGAACATAATACACACAAGGAGATGGTAGAGGGAGGAAAAGAAACAAATAAACATGATGCAAAAACCAAAATAGAAACATCTAGACAAAATAAACCCTCACAAGATACCAAAACCAAAGTCCAAAATGTCACAGCGTGACACAAACTGTGTTCCAGAGAGTTCCCAGCAGAGACCCTGTCTCTATGACGCCGAGTGGAGCAGTTTTCCAGGTCTGAAGGAAGGACAATGGGACCACATAAACATGGTTACAGCAGTAACGTGCAGTTTGGCCGGCCGACAGAACGAGCCACCCCCCCACTACGGAGGTTAGTTGCAGTTAACCCTTTGTTCAATGTGGATGCTTCCTTCAACTTCGTCGCCCGGACAACTTTTCCTCAGCACGGTTCACATAAGAGGTTGTGTTTTGGGCAGAGATAAGTAGTTTAGAATGAAATAATCTAAACATTGTTCGTTTTATGATGTTTGGTTTTGTTTGTGTTGAAACTCAGCCATCTTAGGGCTAGCAGATTATCTACTCACAGTGCTCAGTTTGTGTTCTGAGTTTGTGTTTTTTTTTATAAGTTAAGACAAACTTTATTTAAAGGGTGATTTTAAACACAGAAGATATAACGCGCCGTCCACACTTATGCATTTTAACCCTTTTATTAATGGTATTTTAAAGGTATGTGTTTGATTCTGATGATAAGCTACAAGCTTCTTTTGTTAGCTTTAACCACTAACAGCTAAGAGCACGTGCATAAGCCCATTTCTCAAACATTTGGTTCTTATTCAAAATAATATTTATTTAAATATTATTTTAATAAATAAAGGCAGCTAATTAAACACCGTTGAGAAGTGGTCATCCAGAAGGTTGGTTTTATTCAGCAAATCATTCTTTAAAATAATATTTTATCTGATCTTGCATTGTGAATTGTTGTCTAAAGGTATGCCAATTATTACCTAAGTTAGTCCCAAGACTAACTTAACATAACTTCCAGATTCTTCAAGATAATCCTTGGTTCTCAAACATAAATACCATTGCATGGTAATGTTGCATCACTCTTTCGGTCATGGTTTTCAACCATCTTTGATTAACTTGTTTATATTGTACATAGCCCATTAGTGTTCCTTATTCTTTCATTCTGCTTGGTAGTTTAGTTGGATTGTTTTAGCATAGTAAAGAGTTTGTTGATTGAAGTATGTTTGACTTGAGTTGACTTATTTTTGTTAATAAATTCTTGTATTTTAAGAAATTGTCTGAATTCATTCCATGTGTGTGCAGAGTTTTGCTGTTCAATAAAGTCAGAGCTTGGCTCATCCCTTTCAATTTTGTCCAAATGCCACCACCTTATTGGGCTGGTATTCACAGGACCACCCTTAACAGACCAAAATATTATTTAATAAAATATTAAACTATTAATATTAAATAATAAATTCATAATTATGACAATATTTGGTGTCACTGGGTGGGCATTATTATGAACAGTGTGCACTGTACATAAATGAGAATGAATGAAGCACAACTGCACATTATTGATGCACCGAGTGATGAGCTTAAAACCAGCTGTCACTGGTCACAATAGGACTCAAAACATCAGAGTTCTAACATCAGATGTCACTGATCATATTTAGGAGAACAGTATAACTCGTGACATTCCAGAAGTTCACAATTCTAGACTTTCGTCAAAGTAATAATTCCAATTATATCTCCATGCTAGTAACAATCAACTCCGCTACATAGGCAAAATTTTAGATGTTCTCACTCAGTCTGGTGTCTTCTGTGTAAGAAATAACTTGAGACTTGGTTTAACAGTTAACCTCACTGTCCGACAATTGCTGCTGCACATCTGTATCCAGAGGCTGTGTTTTGTGTGAGACCACAATTTGAAACTGAATTAACTTTGCAGTTAATTTTAGTATCTGACTTAAGATTTTTGATGCATGTATCCATTCCTGAACTTTAGTTTGTTTTATGTTTTGAAATAACAGGATTTATTACCAGATTAAATCCCAAATTTAATCTAATCCACCCTGCCATAAAGGGGGGTGTATCAAAAGCCAAATTGCAAGTTACCCTTGGGAGGTGTAGCAATTTTATTTTTCCTTTGCATTTTAAACATAATATACCCTGCCATATAGGGGGTGACGAATCACTACAATCACAAAATTCCCTTAAAGGTTAAGAATAGTGTCTAATCACCAGTTCTCCCAAAGAAAGGTGAAGAATTAATGCTAAAATCACAAAATATCCCTAGAGAAAGGAGTAGCATTGTAACACTTACAGCATAGTGTTGTCATAAGTCACAGGTTGAATGGTCAACTTGTGCACCCGCTTTATACTCAAACAAATGTTCCAATATATGTAGCTGGACACACATGTGTTAGATGTTGTTGCTTTTAGCAGTATTCTCATAACTTTGTTGTTGTTTTGTAGTGTGCCAGAATGATGGAATCAAACTCCATTATGACTCCATTATTCAGTAGACATGGAGATGCAAAAGGTTGTTGTTGCTCATCTCATCCGTATGTCTTCAGATGAGTGGGATGCTTTAAATCAGTTTGACCTTGCCGCATGTGATGAGAGGATTCAGGAGTTGGTAAACTTCATTAAGTAGCCGACTAGAGTTGCTCTCATTTCAAATGTTCTTTGTTAGCTTACCTTGTTGTATCAGCAGAAAGCACAACTAGAAGCTCAAAGATATTTTCAGTTACAGACTGACCATCAGATGGCTCTTCAATGCTGCAAAGCTTGAGCTCTCAAAAGCTGAGGAGTGGATGGAAAAAGCTGAAGCAATGTTAAAGGACCTAAAGGCAGATGAGCTCAAGAAAGCTTCATCCCAAAAGTGGGGACAACTTACTTCCACAGACCCTAACAGAAGTGTTGGAAGTCAGATGGTCTCCAGTGGTGTCCTGCCAAATCTCATTGCAGTGAACAACCACCAAAATGACAGAGTGCCGGACTCAGCATGCACAAGTGCTCCAATTGGGTGGAAGGAGCAGCCTTCCAACCTGATCTGCACCCCTCTCCCTTCTGACTCTGTGTCGACCCCTAGGGGCCAGGAGAGATGCACATGGTTCTCAGGTGACTCAATCCAACCTGACCCACCACTACAGGCACGAGTCCATTCATTAGAAAGCTCTCATTTAAATCATGAGAACACTTGTTTTCTTTCCCAGAGATTAGATGATCTTCCACCATTTCATGAACCTAACCAGCTTGGCTTCTCAAATGGACATGGTCCACCTTGGGAGCATGGTGGCCGTTTTAAGCAGCTTGAATCCCTTGCTAAGGACATACAAGTTTTTGATCCAAGTAGTCAGGAGTCAAATATTGATGCTTATCTGCATGAGGTTGAACATTGTCTTCTTGACTTGTGTTTTCCTTCTTCTCATAAGAAGCTGAGACTTATTTGGAAAACAACAGCTAAGAGTGTTCATGTGTTCATAAAAACTTTTCCTCCAGAAATTAGTGACAGCTATCCAGCTTTCTGCCAGGCTCTAAGAGAGGGGTACTATGTTTAGAGAGATGAAGCCGCTGCCACTATTGATGCTTTGGCAGTTTTGCAAAAGGAGGATGAACCTCCCATAGAATATTTCCACTGTTTGAAGACTGCTTACTTTCAGGGATGTTATCAGAATTTGGTTTTGTTTTTGCAATACAGAATATACATATTTACAATGTACAATATACACATATATAATAAAAGATGCATTTGCCACATCTGTATGCTGTTTTTTTGTACTTTATTGAATGTTCAACAGAGAAACAGCCTGGGGGAAGAAACTGTCTCTGTGGCAGCTGGTTTTAGCGAACAGTACTCTGTAGCGGCAACCTGAGGGTAAAGCTCTGAACAGTTTATGTGCAGGGTGTGTGGGGTCTGCAGAGATTTTAGCAGCTCTTTTCCTGAACCTAGACCTGCATAAGTCCTGGATGGAGGGAAGGTCAGCTCTGATTATTCTCTCTGCATTCCTGATTATTTGTAGCAATCTGCACCTGTCCTGTTTTGTGGATGAGCCAAACCACACTGAGATGGATGAAGACAGGACAGATTGAATGATGGCAGTGTAGAAGATGACCAGCAGCTCCTGTGGAAGGTTGAACTTCTTGAGTTGCCTCAGGAAGTACAGTCTCTGCTGGGCCTTCCTTCGAACAGTGTCTATGTGTGAAGACCATCTCAGGTCCTCAGAGATGGCAGTTCCTAAGAACCTGAAGTGGTCCACGGTCGATACTGTGTTGTTGTGGATGGTGAGGGGGGTGTATGGGGTTGGTGTTCTCCGAAAGTCCACCACCACAGTCTTGAGTGGGTTGAGTTCAA
Organism: Girardinichthys multiradiatus; assembly: GCF_021462225.1. NCBI lineage: Eukaryota > Metazoa > Chordata > Actinopteri > Cyprinodontiformes > Goodeidae > Girardinichthys > Girardinichthys multiradiatus. The sequence continues at coordinate 14,055,580 of NC_061799.1, forward strand.
GGTAGTTCTGACTGCATCAGAGTACCAGCCGATCCACCTGCTGTCTGTATGCAGACTCATCACCGTCCTGGATCAGACCAATGACAGTGGTGTCGTCTGCAAACTTAAGGAGTTTCACGGACGAGTCCGCTGAGGTGCAGTCATTTGTATAGAGGGATAAGAGGAGTGGGGATAGAACACACCCCTCGGGGGCACCAGTACTTATTGATCTGGTTCGGGAGAAGATGCTCCCCAGTCTCACCTGCTGCTGTCGGTCTGTCAGGAAGCTGTTGATCCACTGACAGGTGGAGGCTGGAACGTTGAGCTGGGTGAGCTTCTGGTGGAGGATGTCTGGTATTATGGGGTTGAAGGCCGAGCTGAAGTTTACAAACAGGATCCTGGCATATGTCCCTGGACGGTTGAGGTGTTGCAGGATGAAGTGTAGACCTAAGTTAACAGCATCATCTGCCGACCTGTTTGCTCGGTAAGCAAATTGCAGGGGGTCCAGCAGGGGCCTGTGATGTCTTTCAGGTGCTTCAACACCAGCTGCTCAAAGGATTTCATGACCACAGACGTCAGGGCTACAGGCCTGTAGTCCTTTAATCCTAGGATGGTGGGTTTCTTGGGCACCGGAATGATGGTGGATCATTTGAGGCAGGAGGGGACCTCACATTTCTCCAGTGATTTGTTGAAGATCCTTGTGAAGATCGGAGCGAGTTGATTTGCACAGGCTTTCAGGCATGATTGGGAGACGTTATCAGGTCCTCAAGCTTTCTTTGTTTCCATGCGCTGAAAGAGCCTATTTACATCGTCCTCAGTGATCTTTAGTGCAGGCAGAGGATCTGAAGGTAGGGGGGTTGGTTGTTTTACGGGTCAAATTTGTTCCTGAATGGGATGTGGAGGGGATGATTTGAGGTGTGAATGGCTTCTTGTCATGTCTGCAGTAGAAGCCATTCAGACGGTTGGCCAGGCGAGGACTCTGTTCAGGATGGGTGGGGGGGGCTCCTGTAGGCAGTTAGGTTTTTCAGACCAGTCCATACAGCCAAAGCATCACCAGTAGTAAGGCTGTTCTTAAGCTTCTCACTGTAGCTTCTCTTGGCTGCTTTGATCTCCTTTGTTAGTCTGTTCCTGGCCTGCCTGTACCACGCCCAATCTCCACTGCTGTGAGATTCTTCCTTTTCCCTGCGCAGATTCCTGAGGTGTGGAGTAAACCATGGCTTGTTATTCCCAAAAGTGCAGAAGGTCTTGGTCTGCACACACATGTCCTCACAGAAACTGATGTATGATGTCACTACATCAGTTAGTTGGTTTATGTCAGTGGCTGAGGTTTCAAAAACAGTCCAGTCTGTGCATTCAAAGCAGGCCTGTAGCATCTGCTTTGATTCCTCAGTCCACTTATTAACAGTGTGAACCTTGGGTTTGGAAGCTCTTAGTCTCTGTCTGTAGGTTGGGATGAGGTGGATTAGATAATGATCCGAAAAACTCAGAGCAACCCTGGTAACAGCATGATATGAGTCCTTTAAAGTTGTGTAACAATGGTCCAGTGTGTTTTTGTCTCTGGTGGGACACTTAATATGCTGTCTGTATTTGGGGAGTTCATGGGAGAGGTTTGCTCTGTTATTATGATGAAAGAGTCCATGTATTTTTTCTCCACGTCTGTAATCAGCTCAGCAAGATGTTTTTCCACAGCAGAAGTGCAGCCATGTGGTGGAAAATATGAGCCGATTATTATAAACGAGGAAAACTCTCGGTGAATAAAACGGTTTACAGATTATGGAAAATGACTCCAGATCCGGACTACATGTTTTCCACAGCACTTTTACGTCTCTGCGCCTATCTTCATTTAAAAAAAAGCAGATTCCGCCTCCTCGCTTCTTCCCCGATAGCTCCGCGCTGCGATCCGCTCTGAACAGCTGGAAGTCCGGCATCAGCAGTGCGCGGTCTGGGATGTTTTCACTCAGCCATGTCTCGGTAAAGCAGAGAATCGCTGATCCGCGGAGGTCCGTGTTTTTACCAGTGAGAAGAAGCAGCTCGTCCATCTTGTTGTTTAGAGAGCGGACATTTGCCAGGTGGATTAAAGGCAGTGGTGTGCGAAGTCCTCTTTTGCGGAGCTTTACCAGCGTGCCAGCACGCTTTCCCCTCCGACGCTTTCGGCGCAGTATCCCGTATAGTGCCGCAGCTCCGCTTGCCAGGAGCTCAGTGAACCTCGAATCAATGAAAGATGGTGAAAAAATCCCAAGAGAGGACTCTCTGATGTTGAGAAGTTCCTCTCTACTGAATGAGACCATATAATTGTGGCCCGACACCACAGTACTGTGGCTCGAAAAACATAAAAACACACAAAATACAAACGGCATAACAGAGAATCTTTCTATGCAGGAGATTCGTTGATATGCACAGCTTGTGTGGGAAACACGTGTCCGTTCAGACAGAGCAGGAAAAGGCAAAGTTAGAGTGTTAAACATTCAAACTGAGAACAGGCTTAAGAAGAAGCACAATGTCAGTCCCCAAGTGATGCAACAGAACCAGGGGTGTGGTAGCTGGCGTGAGCCAAAACCCAAACCGCCATTTAAAAGACAAACACCTTTTCACAGTGCAACTTCGAAGTGTAAGGTTAGTGGTAAAGAGTGGAGCCACTCCAAAGATGTCATCACAAAGGAGGAGTTTAGGATGATCTGCAGGTGCGTTATAACTGAGGTAACAGCGTTCCTAAAAGACATGGCAAGCCGTTGCAGTGCAGAATCAACCCTGTAAAATCAAAACAAGGTGTGAAGATGGTAAATAATTTCCAGGACCCTATATTCTATTTTAATCTTCTTCTTTCTTATGGTTTTGAACTTGAGAAATAATTAAGGTTTTAAAAGCAGTATTATGATGGTGTGAAAATTATTACAAGATTTTCCTTTAGTTTTTTTAAAAGCTTTTTTAGTGTTAGTCTCTGCCCAAACCTGCCTCATTCCTGTCGAAACACTAACCTTTGAACCGAAAATGAACTGTTGAACTCTGCCTACTGTTGGGACCATACAGCCATGGGTTTCAACACTAAAACTCCGGTACATACTTTCCTGGAACTTTTCAAAATAAAGTGCATTAACCTTCTTCCAGCACAGCCAGGAAAGGGGGTAACTGCGGACTTCCTGTGGCGCCATTACCCAAGTAAAAGCCCCCACTTTTCCACAAGTCTTTCTCTTCCACGCGGCCTTCCATAGGAACCGGATAGGAGGGGAAAGCGCGCTGATGTCTTTTGCTGGCAAAAAGACATAAATTCAACTGGATCCGAAGCCATATGATCACCGATCATATGCAAAGTTAAGTAGAATGAAATACTGTCTGTGTTTCCGGTATTTTCATTCATGAACGGAGAAATTAAGGTGTAAGAGTTGCTTACATTTTCTCTTCGAGGCCCCACAGAAGCAAACGGTGTTCGAAAGAAGCCCCGGTGGAGAAGCTGTTTCGACAAGCCGGGTCTGGAGGCAAGACTACAGCCCGCAACCGTGTTTACGGTAACGGACAGCTGGTCACCTTCTGATCGGAAGGAACTGAGGAAGTTAGCAGGAAGCTGTTCACGACAGATATCTTCTTCAAACTTCGCCCTTGGACAGCATTCCCTCAACAGGTTCAGAGGTTGGGTTTGGGCAGATTAACAGATTGGTTTAGGATGAAATGATCTAAACGTTTTCATGTTATGAAGTTTGTTTTGTGGAACTCGGCTATCTTGGTGCTAGCATGCTACCTGTAGCACACAGGCCGGTTCATGTTCTTTGTATGTTTTAAAGCTAAGATAAACTTTATTAAAAGGGTGGTTTTAACCAGAACATTGCTCATAACGCGCTGTCCGCGCTTATGCAATTTAACCCTGGTATTTTAAAGGTATGTGTTGATTCTGGTGCTAAGCTATCTCCTAGCTTAGCACTTTAGCTAGCCTCTTTGTTAGCCCAACGGCCAGCCGGTAAGAACACGTGTGCTAGCATTAAGGCTAGTCAACAGAAAGGTTGTTAGTTTTCAAGCTAGTGAATAATAGTCCCTGAACATCATTTGCTACAGTTGATGACTAAGTAAACACCATTAAGCCCCATTTTACCAGAAAGATTTGGCTCTTTTCCAAAATACTCAATAATATTTCTTCAAATATTATTTTAATAAATAAAGGCAGTTAATTAGACACCGTTGAGAATTAGTCATCCAGGAGGTTGGTTTTATTCAGCAGATCATTATTTAAAACATTATTTTATTAAAATAATATTTAATCTGATCTTGCATTGTGAAGGGTTGTCTAAAGGTTGCTGATTATTTTCTAAGTTAGTTCCAAAACTAACTTAACTTCACTTCCAGATTCTTCAAGATAATCCTTGGTTCTCAAACATAAACATTGCAAGGTAATGTTGCATCACTCTTTTTGGTCATGATTTCTAATCATCTTTAATCAACTTGTTTATATTGTACATAGCCCATTAGTCTTCATTATTCTTTAATTCTGCTTGGTAGTTTAGTTGGATTGTTTTAGCATAGTAAAGAGTTTGTTGATTGAAATATGTTTGACTTTGAGTTGACTTATTTTTGTTAATAAATTCTTGTATTTTAAGAAATTGTGTGAATTCATTCCATATGTGTGCAGAGTTTATGCTGTTCAATAATGCCAGAGCTCGTCTCACACCTTTCTATTCTGTCCTAATACCATCGCCTTAACGGGGCTGGTATTCACAGGACAATCCTTAACAGACCGGAATATTATTTGTTAAAATATTAATATTAAATAATATTCTCAGATTCATATTTCCAATAGTACCTACAGGAACCCAGTGACTCTTTTCACATGGCTGAGGACTGATGGTTAGCCCCAAAGACTGGGAACTTCATCTCATTCTTCGGAACTAAAGGGGGAATGTTGGGACCCCAGCGTTGGTTACAAAATGAAAGGCCAGTACAAACGTTTTTGGAACTTTCAAAATAAATCGCATTAACCTACTTCCAGCACAGCCAGAAACAGAGAATAACAGCAGACTTTCCGTGACGTCACTGTCCGAATAAAAACCCTGCTTTTGCAACAAACTGACCTCTTCCACGCAGGTCCCAAACGGAACTGGACGGAGGTACACAGGGCGCTAATGTTTCTTTGCAGGCAAACAGGCATAACTCTTCAAACTGGTTCCAAGAGTGTCATACGATCACGTGATCATATGCACTAAGTTAAGTAGGAATGAATTGCTGTTTGTGTATCCCTGTCTCTACGACACAAGTGGAGCAGTTTTCCCAGTCTGAAGGAAGGACAAACGGACCGCATCACCGTGGTTACAGAAGTAACGTGCAGTTTGGCCGGCCAACAGAACGAGCCGCCCCACACCACAGCTACAGAGGTTAGCTGCAGTTAACCCTTTGTTTACTGTGGATGCTTCCTTCAACTTCGTTGCCAGGACAGACCAAAATATTATTTAATAAAATATTTAACTATTAATATTAAATTATGTATTCATATTCATAACTTTACCAACTTAGACTATCTCGTGCAGATCCATCTCATAAAATAAGATTCAGACACCGGGGATATTGTTGCAAGGCACTGTAAAACATTTGACTGTAAAGCAGTATAGCCTTCTGGTCACAAGAATAGTAAGTTTGTCTCTATAGACCTAACAAACAACCTAAACATAGTCATTGTTGACACCGATCTTCCTTTGTTAGTTAAGATATGAATATTTTTATCTGAATGATTTTGATTCACATCATCAGTCTTAATAATTTTATCACCTTTGCTTTCAAAATTCTTGTCACTGAACTTTCTTGTATTGTATGTTTTTTTTATATTTCTGCCATTTCACTTTTTATCTAGTCTTTCTACTTTCCTGTTTCTTTCATCACTCTAAGTCATTACCTCAGTCTGTTTCCTTCATGTCCTCACATTGTCCTTACCTCCAACTCATCCTCTTTACTCATTTTTCCTTCTTTCCTTGTCACAAGAAGCCAACTGCTCTAGTGGGAAGTTTTACAAATCTTCCCGTCCTCTCATTTTTCACCAGCTTTCCTCTTAAACCCCCCATTCATTCCCACTCACATTTACACACACGCCCGCTCCCATCTCCTCATCCATCCCCTCTCTCTCTCTCTCTCTCTCGTTTTCTCCCTGTCCATCCATGGCACAAATGCATTTGTTCAATACCCCCAGCAAACAGATTAGTGGGCTGTTATCAACGAAAGGGAGACGGTGATAATGGTTTTCACCACATCTTCCCTCTCCCACAGATTAAAATGGGCCAGGTCATCTACCACACAAACACAAACAGACCCGAACACATTCACATTCACGGATAAAGGCTTGCAAACAAAACAAATGTAATAAAAAATCTTGGTAAATACATGTGTTTGTTTAATAGACGTAAAATACCCACTTGTCCACAGAAATGCATGCATTTCCAGACATGGTAAACTAAAAGTCCCTACACATAAGAATCTAGAAGGGCAATCTTCTTCTGCCCCTCCATCCCCCTCCTCTGCTCTCCTTGTCTTTCAGCTTACCATTGGATTTCCTGTCCAATCTACTGACACTATAGTCAGGGCCAAAAGATACAAGGTGAAGTCAGTTCCAATCTGATAGGCCATTGTCTTGGCTCTGGATCTTCACACACCAACCCTTTACCAACAAATAAGGTCATACACACATATGCACTGGCTGATTACCTGTTTAACTGATAATTGTAACATTCCCCTTGCAGTTTATAAGCTTTGTGTGTCTGTGTGTATATGTGTGTAACTGGGTGTATTAATGAATGCACGTTTCTGTTGTACCATCTCGGTCATTTTGCACCTTTGCAGTGAGAGTTAACCGCCAGGAGGATGTTAAGTATCCATTATGAACCCAAATTTTAAAGACAATTTCTATGATCCACCTATAGTCTAATGAAGTAAATGTAGCTATGTGATTGCAGTAAATAATAGCTACCAGCAGCATGTCACTTGGAGGTTATTGGGTCATAATCTCATCATATTTCATAAGCTTCATCTGGCTCAAACAAAGATCACAACTACAATCAATAGGGTGAAATTTAAAGTCTTTAGAATAATGTAATAATGTAACCGACTAATAAATGAAATTATTTTCAAGATTTTAGCATTTGTATGACTATTGATATGAATGAATGATGAAAATTCCAAAACCTTCAAGAAGAATTATCTTATATGCAAAGTTTTAGGTACAGTGGTAGGTTAGTGGCATGTTTACAGGTATGAAATGGGATTACAAAATTGGGGTGTAACTTGGAAGTTAATGATTGAGAATAATGTGTAGACTGTGTTAAGGTTATGTCATGAAACAGATTTTGAAAGAACTTTACTCTAGCACTGCTTTAACCATGATCAGTATTTCCTTCCCTTGAATAAGATGTTGATATTATTGCTGCCCGCTTGCACGGGATAAGTCCCAGCTTGCACGGGATAAGTCCCAGCTTGCACGGGACGCAGACATTTTCAAGAACAAAATAGTACCAAAGAAAATAGCAGTTCAATAATATCCAAAGTGGTGTACCTATTGCCCTAAAGTATTAAGACCACATTTTAACTGGGCTTATGAAGGGATGATAACTAGCCAAACTGAAAAAAGCCATGAAAAATGTCCATAGATTTCTTTCATATGCAGTAAATTTTGGCATAAAACTCCGAAGGACCCAAGAAGATTTTTCTCCAGTACAACAATCAAACTCAGTTTGTGCTTTGGAGACTTACTCTATTTTGACTACAAACCAGCATCCACTTGTGATTAATTATGATAGTGGTCAGAGTAATGTTTTCTCCCCTTGTAAACCCCTCTAGTGGTGACCCAGCCCCGTCAATAATTAATGTCACGGATGCTCGATGTTTTATAAGAGGCCACGGCTTTATTTTTTCACTCGTGCACATTATTTTCATTAGTTCAGATTCAATCAAGACTCACTGAACACAAGGAAAAGGAAAGCTAACATGGATTGAGGAACGTTCTTTAGTTCACCACAACTCAGAGATATAATTTATTCCCAGAATAATATATTCCATTGCCTTTTAAAGCATAATTCGTTTCTTTGATGCCCATTCATAACCAATAGCAGGCCTCATTCTGTAATATGTAACGTCTCTCTACAAAGCCCTGTCCTTGTCGCTGCCTAGAATTTACTGAATGCAAATGTGTGAAAAAAGGCATTTGTGTCAAGGTTGTGTGATAAGATATACATTTTTAATGAGATGGAATGAGATGATGGGGAAAGCAAGGGCAAAGGTCTCACACACATACGTACACACACACCTCACCGATGCATGTGTAACCACTCATGGACATGTTAATAAATGGGCTAAATACTGAACATGCTTGCTCACAGACATGCACACTCTCACACACAGACCCTCAAAGACAACTGTGTGAAGTATGGTCTCATTAGCCATGTGCTAAGGGATTAACAACAGCAGTGACATTTGGTGTCTTGTAAGCGACCAGTCTATAAAAACAGACTGGAGAACGGAGTGGGTGCATGTGCTGATGAGTGCACCCATGTGTATATAACATATAAATGTTTCTACATCTCATTTTTTCCTCTGTCTTCCTGTGTTGTTACATGTGGACCTGGTAACAAATTGTCCCAACATGTTTGATGGGAGAACATTATTATTTGTCCCCTGGGCATTTTAGCTGGTTGAGTTTTTTTTTTTTTTTTTCTTTTTTGCTGTAGCCAAAGTGAATATATCCGACTTTTATTACACAGCTTTGTCCTCGAACAAAGCTCCCTCAAAGGATTCTGGGTGAACATGTGTATGTGTGCCTAATAAACCTCTGTCATTTGCAGATTTTCTGTGTCTCTTTTTTTCCCAATGCCAATACTCTTTTTGGTGTTCCAAATGTTGCTTGCTACCTTGCAGGATGCAAAGCAATCCAAATACACCTACACACTCCAACTGGATATTCTAATGCACACCATCAACATTTACTGTCCTGAGGATGGTGGAAAGCAGGAGAGGCTCAGCATGTGGTGGCTATCAAATACGCCAATGTGCTCTAGATATTCTGGTTAATGAGCTACAGAGGTTCATCTTTCACCAAGTGTCTGTGGGTTTCTGTGTGAATGTATGCAACTAAGAAACAACAGATGTAGTACAAACCATATCAGTTTAGTATTTAAAAATCAGGAATTACTCTGTTAATTACTCTGGCAAAAATAAAACCACTCTGCAAAGGTATATCCAAAGGTAATGAACCTAAGTGATGTAATGACCAATAGGTCTTGCCAATGGATTACCTTTATAAAATAGGGTAGAACAAGCCTCCCTCGCTAACGAGGAAGCTCCAAGGAGGCATGTTATTCATAATGAGGTGTGATTTGTGTGCTAGTATTATACTATAATTTCTCACAAGAATATAAAACAAAATAAAATGTTACATATTCAGTACACAATTGGCATGACACCTTGTAAACGGTAGGTACTAATTTGTCTGGTATCTTGTGGTGTTTATTAAACACCGTGTGGCTTTTTAGACTAAACTAACTAGTTGCAAAATACCTAATTATATGACTACTCAGCTTTCCAAAAATCGGCCAATCACATTTCTGTTCTGCCTTTTAACCTAAAACCCAAAACCTTTTTCTGACTGCTCATGCAAGAAGGCATGTCTTCAATCTTATCATTGTTACTAACCATTCTTGCATTGGTTGGGTGTGGAGTGCTTTCATTGTTTTATATGTTTAAGAAGTAAAACAACAACAAAATCCAAAATTTCTCACTGCTGGAGTTTAAATCAGTCTTTCCTGTTTAAGGTCAATTAGGATTAGGATTCTAGAATTGCGCCGCTCAAGGTGGCAGCAGATTGGAGTAGCTCTGTAACTTTCTTATCTGATTGATCTTTTTTTGGGAACTCTTCCTCTTGTGGTGGATACAGTTGATTTTTTTTTTTTGGATGACTGTCCTTTCCGATGTCGGATGCTGTGCAGCTTGGAGGATTTTTCCTAATACTATTCTACTTTTGGACATTTGTTATGATGCATTGCCATGGCAATGGGGTTGTTTCTTACAACCAGGAGCAGCTGATTAAGATCTCAAAAGCTCAAATAATACTTTAACTATAACCCCAAATCCCTGATGAGTTGAAAAGGAGATGCCGTGGATCCAGAGCAGGAGCTAACAGAAGAGAGAAAAGGAGGAAGTTCAAACCATCTCTTCCGTCGATTATGTTGGGCAATGTGAGATCGTTGGGAAACAAGTTGGATGAACTCCAAGCCCTACAAAGGACCTAGCCAGAGTACTGGGAATACAGTATTATGTGTTTTACAGAGACATGGCTGCAGGATCATATTCAATTCAATTCAGTTTATTTATATAGCGCCAATTCACAACACATGTTGTCTCAAGGCACTTCACAAAAGTCAGGTACATACATTCCAATTAATCTTAACAGTGCAGTCAGATTCAGTTTCAAATTAGATAAAAAGTTTTTCTATGTAAGGAAACCCAGCAGATTGCATCCAGTCAGTGGCTTGGAGCATTACCTCCTCCCGGAAGAGCATGTAGAGACAATGGACAGTCACTGGCGTTGACTTTGCAGCAATCCCTCATACTGAGCATGCATGTAGCGACAGTGGAGAGGAAAAACTCCCTTTTAACAGGAGAAAACCTCCAGCAGAACCTGCCACGACCAACTGGGTGTTTGAGAGAACAGAGCAGAGACACAAAGAGAACAAAGAAGCACTGATCCAGGAGTCCTTTCTATGGGAAGGAAAAGTAAATGTTAATGGATGTAGCTCCTTTGGTTGTTTCACCTAGAAAGAAGGAACAGATAAACTCTGAGCCAGTTTTCAAGGTTAGAGTCTGAAAGAGAGCACATAGAGTTAGTCATAGTAAAAGCTCAGTCAACTGCCATGTCTAGGAAAGAGAAAGGGTTAAACACTGAAAGACAGGGCCATGTGGATCATCGGTAGAAGGTGAGCATTAAGTTGTTGCCAGCAGAAGCTTGAACGATGCCCCTCTCCAGAAAGGTGTCACAGGTAGACACAGAGTCAGGCCAGGTGTAGCTTCTAGGAAGAGAAAAGAGGGAGAACATAAAGTTAAAAACTGAAATAACGGCAAATAATGCAGAATTAGAGAGTAGTGTGAGAATGTAGCGAAGAGGGTGAAAGTGGTCATTATGTCATCCAGCAGCCTAAGCCAATAGCAACATAACTACAGAGATAGCTCAGGATAACCTAAGCCACTCTAACTATAAGCTTTATCAAAAAGGAAAGTTTTAAGCCTAGCCTTAAAACTAGACAGTTTGTCCATCTAGAGCTCACTGATGGCCATTGTTATAGTAAAAACCACAACAATTGGGATACCTCTCTCTGTCAGATTGACCATAACATTGGAAAAGAGAGGGGGTCATACAGGTAGCAGAAATGGAGGGTGTGTTTGCACCTAAACCATAACTGAGCCGGTTTAGGCTAAACCTGACTCCCCCTTACTCCATCCAACAGGGAGGGAAGAAGATGGAGGAAAAAATAAGGAAGATAGCTCAGGATAACCTAAGCCACTCTAACTATAAGCTTGTGTTGACTCTCTTGCAGCAGGTGTCTCATTATTCACCCTTGGAGCTACAGAGTCTTCCCCATCATCTGCAGCTTGTGTAGACATCTTCTCAGGTGTCTAACTTACTCCAATACATAAGACACAGGAGACATTTTCTGTTGTTGAAATGGTAGCCACACTGCCCTGTTCTGGTTCGAACACGCACTGACACTCGAACGCAGGGAGGCTCCGCCTTTATTACCTTTTACAATAGTGTGTAACCTTCCACTCTACAAAGTAGTGCCAACTCAAAAGAATACAACAGTGGCATACATTGTACTCAACACCCCCACTCAATGGTGCCACTCACTTCAGCCATGACACTAGTTTCCAAACATATATGAACAAAACTTTTCAATCTTGGCCCTTGTGGCAGATTTTGTGAACACATCTGCGACCATGTTGTCTGTAGGACAGTACACCAAAACAATTTTACCCTGTAAAACGTTTGACCTCATGAAGTGATACTTAATGTCCACATGCTTGTTCCTCTGACGATTCACAGGATTCTTTGCAAGGCGTATAGTCCCTTGGTTGTCCTCAAACACTTTAGCTGTTTGTTCAAAACTGTGGTCCATGTCCTGTAGTAGTTGAGATAGATAGAGCGCTTCTTGAATAGTAGCTGCCAATGCTAAATTCTCAGCTTCACATGTTGACAATGAGACCGTTTGCTGTTTTCTTGTTTTCCATGAAACGATAGCACCGCTCTGACTTAGGCTGAAGCAGTAGCCAGTTGTGCTTTTTTTGTCAATAACATCATTGGCTCAGTCTGCGTCGGAGTATCCTATGAGCTCTAATTTGGTGTCACACTTCTCATAACACAACTCATAGGCTTTGGTTCCTTGACAATACCTGTACACATGCTTTAAAGCTGTCATATGTTTCTCCCTTGGATCTGACATGTGCTGTGACAGTTTACTCACAATCCAGCTGATATTGGGCCTAGTACAAGTCATTATATAGATGAGGCTGCCCAACATTTTTCTGTACTTTCTTTGATCAGTTTGTTCCCCTTCAGGCATTAGGTCACATTTGATTTCACTAGGGGTGGCTCTGGGTTTACATTCAGCCATACCAAACCTTTACAGTATTCTCTTTATGTACCTGGACTGGTTCATTTTGATAGAACCTTCTTTTTGTGTGAAATCAATCCCAATAAAATGGGTGAGATTCCCAAGGTCTTTAATTTTAAACTTACTTTTCAGTTTCTCCTTGACCTCTCTTAGACACATCTCATTGCTTGCAGCCAAAACTATATCATTGACCCATACTAATAAAATAACTTTTTCTTTATCAGACAACTTTGTATAGAAACAACGATCAACCTGGCTCTGTACAAACTCATTCATAATCAGAAATTCATGCAACATCATATTCCAATTCCTCCCGGATTGTTTGAGCCCATAAATAGATTTATTCAACTTGCACACGAGTTGCACACCGTTCTTTGGTTTAACCTGGAAACCTTCGGGTTGGTCCTTGTATATTTCACAGTCAATAGGCGCATGTAAGTATGCAGCCTTAACGTCCATCAGGTTTAGTGTAAGGTCATGCTGTGCTGCTAGTTGCATCAGCATACATAGTGATGTGAAGTTTGCAGTCGGAGAGAACGTCTCTGAATAGTCAAGTCCCTCTACCTGACTGTATCCCTTTGCTACATACCTGGCTTTATATGTCTCGTTCCCTTTATTATCTTCTTTGAGAGCATATACCCACCTTCCCCCCACTGTCTGCCTACCTTCTGGTAATAGTACAAGTGAGAAGGTCTTGTTTTATTTAAATGAATCCATTTCATCTCTCATCACCTTTTCACCTTTCCACCTATCCGATACTGGCGATGCCATAGCCTCGTTAAAGGTCTGTGGCAGTCCAGCTGTAGCTCTGTAGCAGTAATCAATGGTTAACTCACTACTCTGCACTACACATTCATAGTCCTCCAAGTATTTGGGTTTCGTTCTGACTCTACCAGTAGTACGAGTAGCCTGGGAGTCATTAGTTGGATTTGTGTCACTCTTCAGCTCTGAGTCTCTCTCTGTGTCTGTCAGTTCTGTTTCTTTGGTTAGTGGCTGACTAGTTTGACTTGGTGTAGTTATCCACTCTATGTAGTGGTCTTCTGTTTGGTCCCTGTCAGTCTGAGTATGCTTCTCAGTCAAACCCCTTGTAATGAAGAAGGCCAATCTGTGTTTCTGAACTTTGTTTGTCTCTGGAAAATAAACCATGTATGCAGGTGAATGATGATCAAAACCAACAAAAATTCCCCTTTTGCCTTTAGGATCAAGCTTCTTCTTATTTTGCTCATACATTCACAACCAAACTTATTCAATTTGGACAGATCTGGTCTCTTTCCAGTGAAAAGGAAATAGGGGGTTTCCCCTGTTCTCTTACAGTAACACCTATTTCTTATAACTGCAGCTGTCCTGGCTGCGTAAGGCCACAGATTCTTGGGTAAACCTGACTCAATCAGTATACATTGGACCATTTCAAAGAGTGTGCGCCAATTCCTCTCTGCTGTCCCATTTTGATGGGGAGAGTAGGGCGCTGACCTCTCATGCTTTATAGCATTGTCCCTCAACAATGACTGGTACTCCTCTGACACAAATTATGTTCCATTGTCTGATCTCAGACATTTTACTTTATCGTAAGGTGCGGTGTCTGCCAAGAACTGCTTAGTTGCTTCAACTGCTTTGTTTTTGTTCCTAAGGAAGTACACATAAATGGCACCTGAAAAATCATCTGTGAAAGTGATAGCATATTTATGCCCTTCAAGTGACTCTGGCGCAATAGGTCCACCCAGGTCTGTGTGTACTAGCTCTAATGGCTCCTTGGCCCTCACATCGCTCTGCCTGCTTCTGCTTTGAGAAAATTTACCCTCTAGACAAATTTCACATTGGTTGGGTCTGCACATTTTATCTTTGATTTTCATCCCATTTACAACTGTTTCAAGTTTTACAATATCATCATAGTTGCAATGATCCATTATCTCATGCCATGTTTTTAGATCAAAAGATACATTGCAGGAATCCTCACTGCTTACATCTTTCTCTGTGACAATGTCCAAATAGTACTGTCTGTCCTTTACCTTCATCTTACATGTTGTGCCGTCAGGAAGAACCATTTCGTTGTTATTCTTCTCGAAGTTGAACCTTGCACCTTTCGAAACTGCTGCATCCACAGACAGGATGTTCTGTGGGTATTCTGGAATCAGGAGAGCATCCGTGAGCTTGACACTCACCACTTTCCCGTTGCAGTTGGTCAGCTCTATTTGTGCGTCTCCTTTTCTTAGGACGCTGCCAGTAATTCGTGTCCCATCTGCCAGTTGCATCACATGGTTCTTGGGCTGGAATGTCTCGTCAAATCTGGTGAAGGCATCCTCGTTGGTCATGATGTGGGCAGAGGCACCGCTGTCCACCAGTAGGCCTTGCTGCTGTGTGCCGTGGGGTTCCCATTCACTCACCCGGAGCACAAACACTTCTTCCTCATTTATGGGTCTATGCCTCTCTTTTTCACAAAAACTTCTTTGTCCAGTGTCTGTAATGGTGGCCACCCTGCTTCCATTTTGTGTGCTAGTCACTCTCCGCTGAGTTTTCTTGTCTTTGTTTCTGCAGTCTTTTGCTTTATGTCCAATTTTCTCACAAATAAAGCATTCTCCATTGAAATACTTCTTCTCTGTTTCTTTAAACTTAGGCCTGGATGCTCTGTAATTAGCGGTCATTATTTCGTCTGTTCGGGGCTTATTGCGGTAGGTGCATTCAAAACTTCTCAACCTTGTCTTGAGCTCACTGAAGGTCAACGTTTCCTTCGTCTGAGTGATGTGTACAGAAAATGGGTTGTATTCTTCCGTGAGCCCTTTTAGTACCATCGCTGTCAGAAGTGCATCACTGAGGGTCTCTTTAGCTCTGTTTAACGCGGCCACTATCTTTTCAACATGGGCTAGATAGTCTGCTAATGCTTCCCCATCAGCCATTTGCACATTTGTTAGCTCTGTGTACAGTCCGACAATATGCGGCTTTTCTTCTGACTCGAAATGGCGCCTCAATATTTCTAGGCTTTTCTTGCCGTCATCAGGTGCTTCATAGAGGATTAGCGTTAGCGTTTTGTCGTCCAAACAACCACACAATTCTGCGTAAGGCATATCATTTTTCCTACCGATTTCCTCAGCCTCTGGTGCATTAGCCTCCGCTGATAACTCACGTCCCAGGATGACGTCTTTGAGGCCAATGGTTTTCAAGTACGCTAAAAACCTTGCTTCCCAGATGTGATAGCGTGCTTCGTCTCCGTCAAACCGCGGCAGCAGTCCCCTTCCATGTATCGTTGTACTTGGAACTTGTCTGGGCCCATAACCTGTTGACTCTCTTGCAGCGGGTCTCTCATTATTCACCCTTGGAGCTACAGAGTCTTCCCCATCATCTGCAGCTTGTGTAGACATCTTCTCAGGTGTCTAACTTACTCTGATACATAAGACACAGGAGACATTTTCTGTTGTTGAAATGGTAGCCACACTGCCCCGTTCTGGTTCGAACACGCACTGACACTCGAACGCAGGGAGGCTCCGCCTTTATTACCTTTTACAATAGTGTGTAACCTTCCACTCTACAAAGTAGTGCCAACTCAAAAGAATACAACAGTGGCATACATTGTACTCAACAGCTTGATCAAAAGGAAAGTTTTAAGCCTAGACTTAAAAGTAAACAGGCTGTCTGCCTCACAGACTAAAACTGGGAGCTGGTTCTACAGGAGAGGAGCCTGATAACTAAAAGATCTGCCTCCCATTCTACTTCTAGAGACTCTAGGAACCACCAGTAAACCTGCAGTCTGAGAACGAAGTGCCCTGTTAGGAACATATGGAACAATCAGATCTCTGATGTATAATGGAGCTAGATCATTAAGGGCTTTACATGTGAGGAGGAGAATTTTAAACTCTATTCTGGATTTAACAGAGAGCCAATGAAGGGAAGCTAAAGTAGGGGAAATATGATGTCTCTTTTTAATTTTCATCAGAACTCTTGCTGCACCATTGTGAATCAGCTGAAGGCTTTTAACTGCATTTTGTGGACATCCTGATAGTAATTAATTACAATAGTCCAGCATTGATGTAACAAATGCATGGAATAGTTTTTCACCGTCACTCCTGAACAGAATATTTCTAATTTTGGCAATGTTCCTGAGATGAAAGAAGGAAATCTTAGAAACCTGTTTAATATGGGATTTAAATGACATGTCCTGGTCAAAAATAACACCAAGGTTTTTTACTTTATTATCGGAGGTCAATTTAATGCCATCCAGGTTAAGTGATTGACTAAGCAGTTTCTTTTTTAAAGACTCCGGTCCAAAGACGACAACGTCTGTCTTGTCTGAATTTAGAAGCAGAAAATTTAAAGTCATCCAAGTTTTTATGTCTTCAAGACATGCTTGTAGTCTATCTAACTGGTCGGGTTCATCAGGATTCATGGATAAGTAAAGCTGAGTATCATCAGCGTAACAGTGAAAATGTATTCTATGCTGCCTGATAATTTTACCTATTGGAAGCATATATATAGTAAAGAGAATTGGCCCAAGTACTGAACCCTGTGGTACTCCACAATTAACCCTGGAGTTTAAAGATGATTTATCATTTACATGAACAAACTGGAATATGTCAGATAAATAAGATTTAAACCAGCCTAGCGCTGTTCCCCTGATCCCTACAGCATATTACAGCCTTTCTAAGAGAATATTGTAATCGACTGTATCAAATGCAGCGCTGAGATCTAACAGGACAAGTACAGACACAATTCCATTATCTGAGAATTATCATAAGAATATCATTAGTGACTTTCAGCACAGCTGTTTTCAGTGCTATGATGAGCTCTGAAGCCTGACTGAAACTCTTCAAACAGGTCATTGCTGTGTAAATGCTCACACATTTGATTAGCAACTATTTTCTCAAGCATTTTAGATAAGAATGGAAGATTGGATATAGGTTTGTAATTTTTCAAGTCATCTCGATCAAGCGAAGGTTTCTGCTATGAATCAGAAAAAGGCGGACCCAAGATTCAGCCAGACACAGTACTGATAGTTTAAAAGGTTTGTTCAGCCACAGGAAAACGTCCTCACAGCTTCCAGGAATCACTGCTTTTGTCTTGAGTGGAACTTGAAACCCAGAGGGAAACCTCAGTGGGCGGCAGGCAGTGATCTCCACAGCACAGGTAAGAAGTGACTCCAGGCTGAATAATCCAAGGGCTAGGCTGGCTCAATAATCCAAGGACAGAAACAGGGTCAACGATCGGAACAAGAGGCGTCAGGCAAGGGGCAGGCAGAGGCATAAACCAGATGCAGGAAACAAGGTCGACAACCAGAATCCAAATAGTCCGACAGGGAGCAGGCAGAGGCATAAATACAAAAGGCAAGGCAAGGTCAAGAACAATGATCAGACAGGAAGGAACGCTGGATATCTACTCACACAATGACTTTCAAAAATCTGGCACCGTCTGCTTGTCAGAGTCAGTATATATCAGGGAAGACACAGGTGCTTGGCATTCCACAGATTGCACTACGCTGCAGCAGCCACCAGGTGCATCTAATCTGCTGATTGCAGTCAGGGAGACAGGGTAGAGCAGACGTGCCAGAATCATAACAGTTTCTTAAGTAAAGGTTTAATTACAGCTACTTTAAAAGCCTGTGGTACATATCCATTTACTAAGGATAGGTTAATCTTACCTAAAATGGGGCTGGTAATCAGAGGGAACACTTTCTTAAATAATTTGGTTGGGATGGGTCTAACATACAAGTTGAAGGTTTAAATGAAGTTAATATTTCTGATAATTCTGGAAGCTCCACAGGATCAAAGCAGTCCAAACACAGATCTGGTTCTACAGTTACTTCCAATGTTGTCTCACTTGCTGAGGATGACCTACATCTTCGGGAGTATGTCAAAGATTTCTTATTAATAGAATCAATTTTATTTTGGAAGAATCCCATAAAGTCATGACTGCTGAGAGCTAAGGGAATGTATGGCTCAAAAGAGCTATGACTGTGTAAGTTTAGCAACTGTACTAAAGAGAAACCTAGGATTATTCTTGTTCTCTTCTATTAATGATGAGAAATAAGCTGTTCTAGCTTGCCGAAGTGTCTTTTTATACAACAGTAGGCTATTTTTCCAGATTAAGTAGGAATCCTCTAGGTGTGTAGAGCGCCATTTTCTCTCCAATTTTCTAACACTGTGCTTTAAAGTACACAGCTCTGAATTAAACCAGGGAGCTAGCTTCCTATAAATAATGACCTTCTTTTTCAAGGGGATTGCATTGTCTAATGCACCACGCAATAATGAAGTAATATTATGAACAAGAGAATCAATTTGTGAAGGGGAAGAAACAAAATTATTGTCCTCCACTGTGCTTTTTCTGTAATGAAGAAATCAAAACATATTCTTTAACGGTTGTTACAGCATTGTCTGATAATGATTTACTATAATGAAATTTTCTTTCAGGTGTGGAGTTCTCGGTTAAATTAAACTCAAAGGTTATTAAAAAATGGTCAGACAGGACAGGGTTATGAGAAAATATTGTTACATCTTTACACTCAATGCCAGATGTCTGCACAAGGTCCAGAGAATGAAGACAAAGGTTGGTAGGTTTGTTAATGTTTTCAGCAAATCCTATTGAGTCAAAGATAGCATTAAAGGCTATATTTAAGCTACCACTTTCAGTGTCAACATGAATGTTAAAATCGCCCACTATAATAACCTTATCTGTATTTAACACTAAATCAGAGAAAAGGTCTGAAAACTGATCAAAAAATCGATAGTAAGGGCCTGGTGGACGGTACAAACCAACAAACAGAAGTGGTTTTAGTGCTTTGTAATTTGGATGAGGAAAACTAAGGATTAAATATTCAAAAGAGTTGTAGCTATTGATTGGTCTGGGACTAGTCAATAAATCGGACTGAAAGATGGTTGCTACTCCTCCTCCTCGCTCAGTATTTCGAGGAATGCGAAATTTAAAATAATTAGTAGGAGTGGACTCATTTATAGTAACATAACCCTCAACACAATCCTGCTCAAGAGGCATTGGAAATGCTTCAAAAATTACATGATTGTGATTCTGGCGTCAAGAGGGATTCTGACGGCACTTGGTCAGCATTTGGTACAGCATTCCTGTACTCAGCTTCTTGGCCATCTCTGGGGTGGATCAGAGATGGACAAGAAGCTGAGTACAGGAAGGTGGTGGACTGCTTTTTGGCATGGTGTGGAAACAATCATCTCATCTTGAACGTGACTAAAACAAAGGAGATGATTGTAGATATTAAGAGAAACAGGAATAAGTCAAAGGCCCTGTCCCAAGACTTGCACTTTTGTTGCAGATTTAAATAGTTTTTTTAGCAGCAAGGCTGTGAAAACAGCGCTGGTTCCCGCCTTTTTTGAATTTGCAGTTACGGTGCAGAGGTGCAAGTCGATGACGTAACCCCTACTGTCCCAATTCTCCAATTTTGCACGCTTGTAACCTGCGCACTTCAACCCCTACATGCACTTGTACAAAGTAAACACTTCATAGAGGGGTGTAGTGTGGATATTGGGACAGGGCCAAAACCTATTTCCATCATGGGAGAAGAGGTGGAGGCGGTGGAGTATAAATACCTCGGTGTTCATCTGGACAACAGATTGGAGTGGAGATGCAATTGCGAAGTTGTCTATAAGAGAGGGACAGAGCAGTCTGTACTTCTTGAGGAAGCTTAGGTCCTTTGATGTTTGCAGCAAGATGCTGCATATCTTCTATAAGTCTGTTGTGGAGAGTGTGATCTCTTCTGCCATCATCTCCTGGGGTAGCAGCACCAGAGCCAGGGACTTAAAAAAGCTCAACAAGCTGATAAAGAAGGCTGTCTCTGTTCTAGGGACTCCTCTGGAACCTCTGGAGATCATTGTGCAAAGATGGATTCTTCATAAAATTAACATTATGGAAAACCCTGAGCATCCTCTTCACGAGACTGTCCTACAACAACAGAGTGTCTTCAGTCAGAGGCTTCTTCAGATCTGCTGTAAGACAGACCGCTAAAGGAGATCCTTCCTGCCCACAGCCATCAGCATCTGCAACGGCTCTTTGAAGAAACCTACATAATATGAGCTACAACATTTGATTTCCCTTTGGGATTAATAAAGTATTTTTGAATTTGAATTGAATTGAATTACCAAAATTATTTATATTTGGTAGAGGTAAAATTATGAGAGAAAAGATTAAAATGCCTTTACAAAATTTGGACAGCACAGATGATGATGTCATGGCTTTGTACATTTAAGTGGATGTATTTTAAAGTAACACCTCAAGGGCATTGTTTCTTTGTGTGACATCATAAGAATTTCAAAATAAATTGGGCAATGTATCAGGAAGAGAACTCCACAAGTCAGGTTCATCAGATGCATGAATGTGCCAGATTCACCTGTTCAATTCTAGACAAAGGTAAACGCCACCGGAATGCCCAGACTTCATAACATTTGAGAAGGAAAGAGGTGCTGTTTCCTTAAGAGAAAAATGTTTTAGTGTAAAAAACAATGCATATCAGCCTTACAAAAAAAGCAAAAGACTGTGTGATCCTGGCAGGTAAAAGTGTTTTATTATCATGAAACATGCCCTGTACCAACATGGGCTGAAAAGGAAGCTATTACTCCAAAAGCAACATAAAAAGCCGGAATACAGTTTGCAAGTGCACTCACAGAGAAAGACCTTTGTTTTCAGAGACATGCTTACGTCCTGATAATATCTAGATTGATGTCCTTGGACTTAATAAACATTGTCAGATTTGTAAGAAAAAGAGTCTGAGCTCACATGTCTGAGAACATCATCCTATCTGTGAAGTATGGGAGTGCCAGCATCAGGTAGTGTAGGTGTTTTGCTGCGGGGGGGGGGGCATGCAGCAATACATACATATAACTAGTGACTCTAAGCATACTACTAACCTAATAGTAAAGTGGCTTAAGCAGGAGTGTTTTGGAGCCCTGATCTCCGTCCCAAAGACAATTTGTAGGCAGAGCTGAAAAGGTGTGTATAGGCAAGGCACCCTACAAACCTGACTCAGTTACACCAGTTCTGTCAGGAGGAATGGGTCAAAATTCTAACAGAATTTTCAGAGAAGCTTGTGGAAGGATACCAAAAACATTTCACCTGATTCATACAGTTTAAAAGGCTATTCTACCAAGCACCTAAGAATGTATGTAAACATCTGACTTTGTTATTGTAAAAATTGGGAAATAAAAATAATTTCTGGTAATCCTAAATTATCTAAAACCGAAAACATTCTGTCTGATTTCAATTTAAATAGCAGAAGAAAAGATTTTTGAGATTTTTTTTAAACACTGTGTGTAAACATCATGACTTCAACTGAATAACTGGGATGTAGCTTATTCATTTTATGTTGTCAGTTATTTATTTCTACATTTCCATCTATATAATGTACTAAAAAATATTTAATAATTGTTTAATAATATTTGTTTATATTCATACATGAATGCCCTGGACAGTGTGTAAATGTCACAGTACTGTCATGGTTTACCTGGAATTGGACCCAGAATGCAGACGAGCAGGCAGCGTGATGGTAAGTGAAAAAGATTTAATAACAAAAACTCACTCACTACAGGAGGCAGGAACAAAACAAACGGGCAGGCAAAACAGGCATGGCATGATCAAAAAAACAAGACTTGAGCATCAAACTTGACATGAGCATGAGAGTGAAAGATGTTTCCGCAAAGACTAACAGAACAGGTGTGAATATATGGCGTGAAAACCAGGTGGAGTAAGGAGACAGATTAACTTGAAGCAGGTGAACTGAATAAACGTAATTAACAGAACAAAACGTGACTGGAGCAAAACAGAGACTCTTGAACACAAACTAGAAAAACATGAAGCAAAAGCATAACCAGATCCGAAAACCAAACTTGACAAAACATGAACAAGACGACAAAACAAAAGCATGACCAGGAAAATAAACAGAAACATGATTCACAACTTGAACAGTGAAAAACATAAGGAAAAACCCCAAAACCAAAAACCAAACAACCCTACATCATGACAGTAAAATGCAAAATGACTTTGTTCTTATGAGGAACATAAAAATGAGCAACTCCAAATATAGCTTTTCCATACTGAAACAGGATAAGAATGGTGCTCACATTGGAAAATAATCTGCATCTGCACATTTAAGCACCAAATGCTAAGTGGGGCTTTGAAAAAAATTTTTAAATTAGATATATAGTTTACATTTCATCGTTTTGTCCACTTTCTGTCACTCAGTCTCAGAATAAAGGATATTCAGCTACTTTTTAGTTCTGAAACCTTAACTTAACTTTACTGAAGGAAGAAATCTAAACTGATTTGATAGCTTTTAAGATTTGTGAGAGTTAAAGTTGTCGCTTACCTGTACACATGGCTCTGAAACTAAACGTTTTCTCCTGGGTGGTTAGATGTGCAGATGTATCTATGTCAACTCATCAAGTGGTGACTTTAAGTGTCAGAAGGGAAAACATTATTTGCTGTCTGTAAAAGGTATTTTTACCACTACAATTGACCAGCAAAATGTTCCTGAAAATAGTTCAACCTTTGGAGATGTGTCTTCCTCTGAGAGAATTTAAGATTTTAGAAATCACCTTGGATTGATGTGATAAAAGCAGCCAAAGTTGAGGTATGTTGCTACTGCCTCTTTGGCCCAGTACAACTGGGGAAATACTTCATAAAATGTAATGCACCAAATGACCAAGACAGCAATACTATAAAAGTGTGAAAGGGTGAAATGTCCAAAAGCCGCAAAGAAGTTAACCATATTGTCAGAATTTTGACAATAGTTTTGAGTTTATTGAAGACTGTAGCTGTGTTAAAAATCAAGTATATGTTTAGAAAAAAATTATAAAGCCATTTCATGGGGCAGGACATTATACTTTGTGTTCTTTCTTTCTACTTTCTGTTCTTTAAACTTAACATGTCATCATTTCTACTCTTCCCCAAACCATTTTACATCATTTGACCTTCTATCACCACACCATTCGCCTCTGTCATACTGCTCCTCTCGCCATCTCACTTCTTTTACCCGTCTTCTTCCCCTCCACATCCCTTCTGTCACAGCAGCAATGATTATGACTAGTGAGCATAATCCATAGCCATGAATAGGACTGTCCAGCTGATTGTGATGTATAGTTTTTCATTACCGCTCCCCAGCCCCTGTCATTAGGCATAGGGTGGATGGGTGGATTTAGTAAAGAGGATGGGATGAATAGGGGAAGTGGTGCAGGCTATATATATGTATCCACTAATTTGCTAGAAAAAATACCTGCCCCTCCCAACACAATGGTAATCAAGGGACAAGGTAATCGTCTTCATGTGCAAGAGGCCCTGACAGCCCACACCTGATGAAGAGCTATGTGGTGCTCGACTATTGTGTAAAGAAGGGGAATAAAAGGCAAGCAAAAGAGGAAGATAATGGGTGTACAGGCTATATTCTTTAAAAATTGCAAAATAAATGGAGAAAACGGCCAGTAATCCAAATAAACTGTTAAATCAGACGTCACTTTCTTGGGAGATGTAGCTTGCTTTAACATTTTTTAAAAGCAGCAGTCAAGCTGCATTGTGAGCAAGTAAAAGACAGCAAAATTAATAAATTTCGGCAAATTACTTTTTAGCAAGTTTAGGCTTTCTGAACTCTAGATCTTCTAAATCATTTTAATCATTTCAAGGTTGTTCCGTGTTTAAATAAAGTTGTGATTATGATAAAATTGTAAAACAAAAAGTACTTTTAACATCTAACTACATTCATTTTTTTTCTTCAATTTAATTTTAAAAATGGTTTACAAAACTAACTTTTATGTTAGTCAGTTTGTCACTTTTTACAAGCAATAGGCCTAAAGCTTCTATGATATGACAATGCATTGGGTCCTTTGTTCTGCTTTGCTTTTCATAGAGCATGCCAGACAGTTTGTTGTTTTGAACATTTGGTTGAATAAAACTAATTTCCTCACATTCTGTGACAGTGTGATGTAAGATATGAACCAGCATCTTTGTTTTGTCTGAAAAGACCCTTGTGAAGTGATTTTTCTTTCTCCCTGCATCTGCGTCCTGCTGAGTCTGTGTCAGTAATGTTGGGCTGATTGTGTGTTTAAATGTGGTTGCATTGTTTTCCTGTATAAGGGAAGTTTGGTTGCGTGATATGGCAAGAGACGGTCGCAGCTGTGTGTGATATGGACAAAAACACTGCAGGAGGCATGACCGAGGAAGCACATGGTTCACACACAAAGACAACAAGGGAGCAGGATGTCAACATGCTGTCATCATTTGGCAACCAGCCATGCAGCGCATTGAAAATATCACTGGAAGTGCTACATTAGTGCTTCCTGCAACCACTAAAGTCGCTTAATTCCAAAACCACACTTGAGTCTTTTTACATGAAGTGATTACTAATTGGCTTATTACACTGTTAAAGAGGAAGTTGTATATTTTTGCTACCCTTACATTTAAAGAAAATAGGACTGTATTTACAGATTAGGTTTTTTCTTTTATCCTCAGGTGATGATCATTAAGTAGGTGTGCCACACGATATTTTGATATTAAAATGCCACAAAGATTTTTGTCATAGTGAAGTCTAGTTGCTGTCAGCATGGGACTTTGTCTCACAAAGTTGGTGTCAGCCCTGGGCAAGCTGTAAACTTGTTTTGTGCTTGCTCATCATCAATAGAAATGATGTACACTCCCAGTCAAACGTTTGAACACACCTTCTCATTCAATGGTTTGTCTTTATTTTTATCACTACCTCTTGGAACTCCTTCAAGACACTTTTGGTGAACCATTTCAGGTGACGACTTCATAAAGCTCATCGGGAGAAAGCGAAAAGTATGCAAAGAGGGGCTATTTTGAAAAATCTAAAATATGAAAAATGTTTTGAGTTATTTTACATTGATTGTTTGCTACAAAATTCCATATACTTTTGCTTCATAGTTTTGATGTCTACGCTATGTACCTACAATGTAAAAAGTAATAAAAATAAAGAAAAGCCATTGAATGACAAAGTTATGTCAAAACTTACTGACTTGTTATAGTAATTCTTGTCTTCCTCATTTGACAGAGTAAACTGATACAAACGTATTGTCAACTGGCCAAAATAAATCGGTTGAAGTCCTCCACATAAATTTGAGTGGCAGCATTTTGGTACTAGGTTTAAACACAAAACAGTGTCAACCAGACAAAATCTGAATGATTTGTAGCCAAGGGTGGAATAAAACATTTTCTTCCACCAGCCCTTCAAAAATGTTACAAGCCTGTATTTGTTTCAAAAATGTTTCTGTTAACAAAAATATATATACAATCAAGTTAAATATGTGGTTTGAAATATCCAATAGTCACCTATTCCTTTTTCCGTAAAAATAACTTTACTTTTAAAGAAAAAACAATGTTCCATACATGTGTAAGCCCCTAAAAAAATGTGCTGTATTTTTTCAAATGTCTTTTAATTTTTTGCCCTAAGCTGTTTCTCTTGTTTTTATTTTTCGATTTCTATTTTTTATGAAGTAAGCACATTCTTTCACTAAAATAGTGTTTGTCATCATATGGTTAAAGAATAGAATTTCAACAGTTTAATAGTAAACTAAAACAGACATAAAGGGGCCAGTCTAAGTCATCTGAAAATTAGAGCCAATGCAATGTTGTGAGCTTAAATTTCACACCGTATTTCCTTATTGTGTGACTTAGATGTGATCTACCTCACTCACCAATGTTGATGTTAAAGCCTAGTTTTGACATATTTGACCCTCCCGAATCACTTATCCTAAAACACGTAAAGAGTCATCCTCCTTCAAAAAGTGCTAATTTAACAGTTAGTAGTATTTCATGTTATAGTTGCATGCTGCTAAGCTGCGTTCTCTCCCACTGTCAGGACTTGAGCAATGGAGGAAACCAGACTAGCAGGCAGCATGACGGTAAGTGAAGAAAGGATTTAATGAGCAAAAAACAAAAACTCACTTACAGGAGGAGGCAGGAACAAAACAGTGAACAGGCAGGCGAGACAGGCATGGCATGATCTTTACAAGACATGAGCATGATCTGAAAATGATTCCGCAAGGAATAAACAGAACGGAGGTGTATATATGGAACGTGAACCAGGTGAAGAAAGGAGCCAGATTAGCTTGGAGCAGGTGAACTGAATAAAGTTAATTGACAGGAGAACAAAACGTGGCTAGAGCAAAACAGAGAATCTTGAACACAAACTAACAGAAACTAGAAAAACATGAAACAATAGCATAACCAGATCCGAAAACCAAACTTGACAAACATGAACAAGACAACAAAACTAAAGCATGACCAGAAGCATGATTCAAAATCTAACAAGAATAATAATAATAATAATAATAATAAACAGAAGAACGATTCAAAACCTGAACTGTGAAAAACATATAAAGAAAAAACCCGAAACCAAAACCAAACAACCCCAAATCATAACACTCACAGCATTCAGTCAGAGGCATGGTGTTATATATATATATATATATATATATATATATATATATATATATATATATATATATATATATATATATATATATATATATACAGGTCCTTCTCAAAATATTAGCATATTGTGATAAAGTTAATTATTTTCCATAATGTCATGATGAAAATTTAACATTCATATATTTTAGATTCATTGCACACTAACTGAAATATTTCAGGTCTTTTATTGTCTTAATACGGATGATTGTGGCATACAGCTCATGAAAACCCAAAATTCCTATCTCACAAAATTAGCATATTTCATCCGACCAATAAAAGAAAAGTGTTTTTAATACAAAAAACGTCAACCTTCAAATAATCATGTACAGTTATGCACTCAATACTTGGTCGGGAATCCTTTGGCAGAAATGACTGCTTCAATGCGGCGTGGCATGGAGGCAATCAGCCTGTGGCACTGCTGAGGTCTTATGGAGGCCCAGGATGCTTCGATAGCGGCCTTTAGCTCATCCAGAGTGTTGGGTCTTGAGTCTCTCAACGTTCTCTTCACAATATCCCACAGATTCTCTATGGGGTTCAGGTCAGGAGAGTTGGCAGGCCAATTGAGCACAGTGATACCATGGTCAGTAAACCATTTACCAGTGGTTTTGGCACTGTGAGCAGGTGCCAGGTCATGCTGAAAAATGAAATCTTCATCTCCATAAAGCTTTTCAGCAGATGGAAGCATGAAGTGCTCCAAAATCTCCTGATAGCTAGCTGCATTGACCCTGCCCTTGATAAAACACAGTGGACCAACACCAGCAGCTGACACGGCACCCCACACCATCACTGACTCTGGGTACTTGACACTGGACTTCTGGCATTTTGGCATTTCCTTCTCCCCAGTCTTCCTCCAGACTCTGGCACCTTGATTTCCGAATGACATGCAGAATTTGCTTTCATCTGAAAAAAGTACTTTGGACCACTGAGCAACAGTCCAGTGCTGCTTCTCTGTAGCCCAGGTCAGGCGCTTCTGCCGCTGTTTCTGGTTCAAAAGTTGCTTGAACTGGGGAATGCGGCACCTGTAGCCCATTTCCTGCACACGCCTGTGCACGGTGGCTCTGGATGTTTCTACTCCAGACTCAGTCCACTGCTTCCTCAGTTCCCCCAAGGTCTGGAATCGGCCCTTCTCCACAATCTTCCTCAGGGTCCGGTCACCTCTTCTTGTTGTGCAGCGTTTTCTGCCACACTTTTTCCTTCCCACAGACTTCCCACTGAGGTGCCTTGATACAGCACTCTGGGAACAGCCTATTTGTTCAGAAATTTCTTTCTGTGTCTTACCCTCTTGCTTGAGGGTGTCAATAGTGTCCTTCTGGACAGCAGTCAGGTCGGCAGTCTTACCCATGATTGGGGTTTTGAGTGATGAAGCAGGCTGGGAGTTTTAAAGGCCTCAGGAATCTGTTGCAGGTGTTTAGAGTTAACTCGTTGATTCAGATGATTAGGTTCATAGCTCGTTTAGAGACCCTTTTAATGATATGCTAATTTTGTGAGATAGGAATTTTGGGTTTTCATGAACTGTATGCCAAAATCATCCGTATTAAGACAATAACAGACCTGAAATATTTCAGTTAGTGTGCAATGAATCTAAAATATATGAATGTTACATTTTCATCATGACATTATGGAAAATAATTAACTTTATCACAATATGCTAATATTTTGAGAAGGACCTGTATATATATCCTGTACAGACCAAAGGTTTGGACACACCTTCTCATTCTAAGAGTTTTCTTTATTTTCATGACTATGAATATTGTAGCTTCACACTGAAAGCATCAAAACTATGAATTAACACATGTGGAATTATATACTGAACAAAAAAGTGTGAAACAACTGAAAATATGTCTTATATTCTAGGTTCTACAAAGTAGCCACCTTTTGCTTTGATTACTGCTCTGCACACTCTTGGCATTCTGTTGATGAGCTTCAAGAGGTAGTCACCTGAAATGGTTTTCCAACAGTCTTGAAGGAGTTCCCAGAGATGCTTAGCACTTGTTGGCCCTTTTGCCTTCACTCTGCGGTCCAGCTCACCCCAAACCATCTCGATTGGATTCAGGTTCGGTGACTGTGGAGGCCAGGTTATCTGGTGCAGCACCCGATCACTCTCCTTCTTGGTCAAATAGCCCTTACACAGCCTGGAGGTGTGTTTGGGGTCATTGTCCTGTTGAAAAATAAATGATGGTCCAACTAAACGCAAATCGGATGGAATAGCATGCCGCTGCAAGATGCTGTGGTAGCCATGCTGGTTCAGTATGCCTTCAATTTTGAATAAATCCCCAACAGTATCACCAGGCAAAGCACCCCACACCATCACACCTCCTCCTCCATGCTTCACAGTGGGAACCAGGCATGTAGAGTCCATCCGTTCACCTCTTCTGCGCCACACAAAGACACGGTGGTTGGAACCAAAGATCTCAAACTTGGACTCATCAGACCAAAGCACAGATTTCCACTGGTCTAATGCCCATTCCTTGTGTTCTTTAGCCCAAACAGTCTCTTCTGCTTGTTGCCTGTCCTCAGCAGTGGTTTCCTAGTAGCTATTTTACCATGAAGGCCTGATTCACACAGTCTCCTCTTAACAGTTGTTCTAGAGATGTGTCTGCTGCTAGAACTCTGTGTGGCATTGACCTGTTCTCTAATCTGAGCTGCTGTTAACCTGTGATTTCTGAGGCTGGTGAGTCGGATGAACTTATCGTCCACAGCAGAGGTGACACTTGGTCTTGCTTTCCTGGGGCGGTCCTCATGTGAGCCAGTTTCTTTGTAGTGCTTGATAGTTTTTGCGACTGCACTTGGGGACACTTTCAAAGTTTTCCCAATTGTTCGGACTGACTGACCTACATTTCTTAAAGTAACGATGGCCACTCGTTTTTCTTCACTTAGCTGCATTTTTCTTGCCATAATACAAATTCTAACAGTCTATTCAGTAGGACTATCAGCTGTGTACTGTATCCACCTCCTGCACAACACAAATGATGGTCCCAACCCCATTTATAAGGCTTGAAATCCCACTTATTAAACCTGACAGGGCACACCTGTAAAGTGAAAACCATTTCAGGTGACTACCTCTTGAAGCTCATCAACAGAATGCCAAGAGTGTGTGTAGCAGTAATCAAAGCAAAAAGTGGCTACTTTGGAAAACCTAGAATATAAGACATATTTTCAGTTGTTTCACACTTTTTTGTTCAGTATATAATTCCACATGTGTTAATTCATAGTTTTGATGCTTTCAGTGTGAAGCTACAATATTAATAGTCATGAAAATAAAGATAACTTTTTGAATGAGAAGGTGTGTCCAAATGTTTGGTCTGTACTGTATATATACACTACAGGTCAAAGGTTTTAGCTACACTTTCTCACTTAATGGGTCTCTTTATTTTTATGACTATTTACATTGTAGATTTTCACCAAAGGCAAAAAAATTGTGAATAAACACACATGGAATTATGTAGCAAACTAAATAACTCTAAACATTTTTATATTCTGAATTCTTCAAAATAGACCCCTTTGCTTTTTATATACCTGCAGTCATGGAAATGATTGGAACACCAGAAGATTTGATTTCAATTAACTACATGTACACTTTAATGATTGGAAAAAAAACACATATTACAACATGAAACCAAACTATTGTAAAGCAAAGTACATTCAACATTTAAATACATAAATGTCTTTAATTTAAAAAAATGGTTTACAAAACTAACTTTAATGAAAGTCTGTTTATCACTTTTTACAGGCAATAGCCCTAAAGCCTCGTTGATATGGCAAGGCCTTGGGTCTTTTGTTCTGCTTTGCTTTTCATAGAGCATATTGACATTTTGTTGTTTTGATCCTTTGCTTGCAGAAAACTGTTTTTAAAATCAAAACAATGATAATTCTTACCCAAAAATATTCCCAAATCTCTTCTTGGTGAACCCAATGGTCTTGTGAGCTAAATGTATCCCTATTACCTTCCCATCTGCGGCTTTCTTCAAGTCGGATGGGTACTTTTTGTGTTTCTTGTATGGGACCCACATGGGTTTGTTGGACCATGTTTTGCTTAATATTGGACCATTTGTAAGTTGCTGGACACCAGGATGCCTTCCGGCATCATCAGCCATTTTGTATCCCAGGACAGTCCGCTACTACTAATCCCAGCGGTCACCGCGGCTGATAGGACGGGGGCGTCGCAGCTCTGATGCCACAGTCAACTATATAACAGAGTATGAGACGGCCCACCATTGCTTTCAGCTTGGGACTGAGACACGGTTGCCTCGCAACTGGAGCATCACTCTGGAGAAGAAATCCCACGTGGACTTTCATTCATTCTCCCCGTTGGCCAACGAGAAAACTAAACAAATTAAGCTTACAGGAATAAGAAGGCTTGTAAGTTTTCAACTTTGAAAGACGTGGGTTTGACATGTAACCAAAAAACCACGGAGTTTCCAAGGAGACACAATTTTTCCTCCTTGTTTTTTTTGTTCCAATTGACTAGTGATGGTCCGTCATATTTTCCACCTTTCTGCCAAGGAGGCCACAGGGACGAAAAATGGACTCCCTTGATGAGTATCCATGGACCTGTGGAACTCTTCAACTCCTTTCTCTCTCTCCCTCTGCTCAGAGGAGATAACATCAAGTAAAATCCATCATGTTCTTTTTATTTCTTTATTAGAAATAGCGTGGGCAGGGTAGAGTAGGATTTTAGTGCAATTTAGAGTTGCCACTTATAGTTTAATGTGTTCTAAATTGTATGTGCATGCAACATTTTATTGAAACTTTGATTGCTGTTGATTTCTGAGGCCGCGGAGTCTCGCAAGTTGTGTTTTTACTGTCTGGACACCTGAGCGCAGGTGCGCTGCAGAACTGAACTGCTATAATAACCTTATGGTGAAAATCAACCATTTTCTTTGTCTTCAACTTCATGTTTTACTGTTTGCCGCCAACATTTTTATTGTTCTATGTCCTCTGGGGTTTACAACTTTGCTTGGAGGAAGTTTTATGACTGCCTGTGTGACTACACTTTGGGGAGTGGCCTCCCCAAGCATCGTTCAACCATATTTCTTTTGTAATTTTGCCATAACTGCCATAACTGCTGGTTAGATTTCATACACACGCAATGCTGTAGTTTCATTTGATTTAGTTAGGTATTTTACCCTTTTGTGTAGAACTTTGCATGTTTGATTAGGTGAAGATTATTAAATCGGAGAGCAGGTTGTATCAGGGCTGTTGATTTAATAAATGTCACGTAGATAAAGAGAAGGCGTTTGTGTTTATTTTGTGCAAGAGTGATTTGTCAGTCAAAATAAGTCCCATCACTAATCATGACATAAATAGTATAGACTCTCAACTCAGATACTTTGTAGAAGAATTTTACACAAACATTACCTAGTGTATTTATATTTGTTTTTCTTGATAAATTATATAGTTTTAGCGTTTCTTGCTCTGAATACTTAGTGCATGACAGGTTGCTGTTAAACCTACACAATTGAGAATTTGTGGCTGGGTGCTTTGAGCATTACCTTGTAAGAGCGCTGACCTATTATTATGTGTAATAAAAAATCAGCTTTAGTATGAAAATGTTGCCCTACACTGTTGGAATGGGTACGGTGGTGATCAGGAATCTATTAGCCTCCCTGTAAATGGCTCTGGAGTCCTGCCACTCGCATTGTAATTAGTGATGTTTTTCTGCCAAGGAATCACTGGCTCTCCCCCACACAAACATGCACACTCAACAATTAGTGTGTTTTACCCGATAATGAAATTATGTAAATGGCCGAGGAGTCCAATGTATGCTTGCTTATTTAATTCAAACAAGTTCAGGCCCCATTACCATATTTTGAAACATCTGACTTAATTAAGAGGATGAGGAGGGTCCAGGACCTGGGGAGAGGGATGGAAGAGACAAAGACTTTTAACGGCATCCATTCGCCTCATAAAGAGGTTATTAAGAATCAGGGCTGAAGATGGCTACTAATGATGTGTTGGGGAAATTAGGCCAATCAAACATTAAAAGCCAAGGCCCCCTCCTGAGGGCAGAGAAGCAGCCAAATGGGTCAATTTGAGAGGTATTATTTCTTCTTCCCACTCCATCTCTCAAGAAAGGGAAAACAAGTGTAAGCCCATCTGCATAAAGTGTTTATCAAGACAAATGTGTCCACTACTAAGTGAACATGTCTTAAAAAAAAAAAATTAAAAACGTCTTATAAATGATATTATAAAACAATGATGTATCCACATGCCTTTATAATGGATGTGTAATAAATTCAGGATAATACTGAGTGTTTGAACATGTTCTTGATATGTTTGTTTACCTTTACCTCAAAAATGACATAATTGATGCACCACCATTTGCCTATTGTCAAAGACAGGATATTTATGTGGACTTTGTGTGCAAAATCATTTGGAGGAATGATAGAAAACACAGAGAAAATGGGGCAGTTAGTGGTCCTTCCTAAAAAAGTAATTTACAATAAATTACATTATGACCTAGTCATAAATTAAAATAACTAGATTAATGTGCAAAGCACTTTAAATTGCCTGAAATGAAACACAAGTATGCATCATTTAAGGGGAGAGAAAATGTTCTGACTAATACAGGTTGGGCAACCATTGTTTAACAAAAAATAGCTATTGAAATTCTTATCCCACATTTTAAGTAAAAATGTAGCCTGAATACAGACAAGGTCAGAGTCAGTTAGCCCTGTGATCAACTCCAACAAACTTTCAGTTTTATGTGGGCATCTTTTGAACCTTTCACCCTTCAACCACATTTACAAGATGGAAATTTTGATGGAGGGCTAAAAAGATATTTTCAACAAAATTTAGGGGCAAATAGATCCTAAATTCTGATGCAGCGTTTGTAGCTGTTGCCTTATTCAGTTATGGGCCAGTTAACCTTTGAAAAGAAATAGTTCTACATTCAGTTCGCTAAAGATAAAACTAATTTAATTAATGGTAATAGTTCACCACATAAACATTATAAACTAAATTCAAAGTCCCAACATTCTATAACTACTTTTCATTAATTCATTGAATTTTTTTATGTTAAATAGAGGAATTTGGTATACAAAACACTTGGGGGCAGATTTACAAATATCCTAAAAAAGGGGAGCTGAATTGCTTCCACAAAAAAAAAAAAAAAAAATGCACGTGCAATAAGTGTAAAACTTTCTTGTCGCTATTCACAGCAGCAGGTTTGTAATCGCACCCTCTGCCCTGATGAGATTATTTATCCTCTCTGTTCTGAGTGCGTAATGGCGCATGTAGAAGGCTGAGTTTCCGTTTGTTCTGCGAGCAGATGCTTTATGTTTGTGGTCCAGATGGACCCAGTGATGCAAAGTCTACATCCTGATTCACCTTTAATCAAAATATTGGATTACAGGCTATTGCGCAGGAGGGCAGAGCTGTTTCCAGAGTGGCGCGCACCCTTCGCCATCGGTGCGCACACAGGGCAGCTGGTCTAGGCTGACAACACCACAGGAATGCTCACAACTTGTTACCTGTGTTATTCGATGAGACTCGCAGAGTAGTGAACAGGAGGAACCAGCGAAGAATAATGAAAACCAGCGAATTAATAAAGAGGGAAGTGAGGTATGAACCAATGAGACTGAGAGGTAGGAAAATCAGAGGAGATGGTAAACAGGTGTGAACCAGGCTGCCGAGAACTGAGGGAGTAAAAATAGTTGCTAAGGTGACCAAACTAGAAAAGGGACGAGAGAGGAACTAGACTATTAAAACCAAACTAAAAGTAAGCACTGCGTAACAAAACTCAGGGTAACCGAATTAAGCGAAGCTATAGACATAGATGGATAACTAAAAGAAACAGGAACCTAAAATAGTCATTAACGAAAGTAAACTGAGAACTAGAGAACATAGAAGAAAACACCACAAACTAATAATTAACAAAGAACCTATAAAGAAAACCTTGACCATAAAATAAACAAAACCTAAACCAACACTAATAGAACAAACGGAGAATGAAGCAGAGGAAACGAGGACTAGAATAAAAGTAAACAATAACTAAAGCTAACCTAATAAAGGAGGGACAGGAGAATAAAGATAAACTAGTGGAACAAAGCTAAGAAATATATAACTAAAAGAGGAAAACTAATGACAAGAGGAGTAACAGAAAAGAAACTAATAAATAGGAGAGTGCAAAGAAACCAATACTAAAACATGGACATAAAACGAGACACTAAACGAAAGCAAAGCTAGGGAGCCAGAGAACTATAATAATAATAAGAAGAAGATGAAGAAGAAAACCACACAAAGTAATAAGAAAAGCAACCATTAAGAAACTAAGAATGAGAGGAGAAAAAACAACACACACTAGGAAGCAATAGAGAGAACAAAGTTATCAGGGATAAAAGGAAATAAACAAACATGACTACAAATCCCAAACTAGACAAAAAAGTAAACAAACACAGAACCGACCTCTAAAGAGTCCAAATACAAAAGTCCAAAAACACAAAATAATTCAACAAAGGTGGGTGGAGGGAGACCTTGGAAGGAGGGCTAGAGACCAAAAACCAAAATAACCCGACCAGGGTGGGCGGAGGGGTCCTCGGAGGAGGGCAAAAGTTCAAAACACAAAAGCAATCAAATATGGGAAAAACAAGAATCTATAATCCATAAAACGAAAACTGAGTCCAGGAGACCGGCGGCGAAGAAGACAATGATCCTGGAAACCGGCTACAAAGGAGCCGACGATCCGGAGGTTGGCGACAAAGAAGCCAGCGACGAAGAATCTGACGATTTGGATGCCTGCAGCGAAGGAGGTGGTGGTCGGGCGACCTGCAGCAAAGAAGCCAGCAACGAAGCAGCTGACGATCAGGAGGCCTGCAGCAAAGGAGGTGGTGGTCGGGCGGCCTGCAGTGAAGAAGCCAGCGACGAAGCACCTGACGATCAAGAGGCCTGCAGCAAAGGAGGTGGTGGTCTGGTGGCCTGCAGCGAAGAAGCCAGCGACGAAGCAGCTGACAATCAGGAGGCCTGCAGCGAAGTAGCCAGCGACGAAGGAGCTTACGGTCAGGAGGTCTGCAGCGAAGACGCTGACAGTCAAGAGGTCTGTAGCGAAGAAGCTGACAGTCAGGAGGTCTACAGTGAAGAGGCTGATGGTCAGGAGGTCTGCAGCGAAGATGCTGATGTTCTGGAGGTCTGCAGTGAAGAAACCAGCGACGAAGCAGCAGACGATAAGGAGGTTCGTGATGTAGCCAGGTGGACCCACAAAGCGAGATCCTTGGTGATCTACGGCAAGGCCAAGTCAACCCACGAAGCGAGATCCTAGGAGACTTGAGCCCGGTATCTGGCTTGGACCCAGGCAGGGACCCTGGAGACTTGAGCCTGGCGTCCGGCTTGGAACCAGGCATAGCATCGTCAGACGTAAAGTTGTGCGCTGAATCAGGCACAGAGTCAGGCGTAGAGTCAGGCGTAGAGTCAGGCATAAAGTCAGGCGTAAAGTCAGGCGCCACATGGCCAGGTGCCACATAGCCAGGTGCCACATAGTCAGGCAGCGGGTCAAAATCATGATTCTATTTAAGCACATTGACCTACAATTTTGTCAAAATAATTAGTGACAACATCTGGGCTGTTATTTTTACAGAACATACCTGTACAATTTTTCAAGAGAAAAGTTAGCAATAGAATGCGTTAAGAGGTAGCTTTATTACTGTGCTCGTCTCAGCTGTAGCCAACATGCAAACCTGCCTGCAGCAGGCTTATGTGACGTGACGACAAAACCGCAGTATAAATGAAAATATTCTGCTTAATCAGTTTTGAATCTTTAGGGTATGACCTTTTGGTATATTGTTTAATTTAAAGTGAGGAGGAAGGCATGTTTAAACTGAGGGAGGAGGCATTTATTATCAGATATATGTATAAAAGTCATCAAGCTCTTGCCTTCGTGGGTAAATATTGTGTTGATCGGTCTACAGACTCCATCCAACATCGCAGGCAGCTTTGGGATGCTTTGAACAGCCGCCCACGTTTTCCGAATCACTCGATAAGCCAGGTAACCACCAACTCCAAAAAACAGAAATCCTGTTATCAAAAGTCATCGTAGTCAGGGCACACAATCTTTCACTGCTGCCAAGAATCCATTGTGTATCCAGAGAAGAACGTCCCATCTGAACAAGAGGGTCTCCTTTACCCTGTCTTCCCGTCGGAAAAAAAAAAATTTGAGAGACCAGCTGACCAAATCCATAATTTACAAGTTTGGAGGATATGCAAAGCGAGGCTCTGAGAAAAATACAGACAAAAAGCAGAAGCAGGGATCAGCAGGGAGGGAGAGAGGGAGAGAAAACACGTGTGTCTTCCACCGAGAGCAAGACAAAAAAAAATATCATTCACTTCTGAATATAATACCATTTAACAACACCGGAATGAGCTGCACGCACAGTTACCGTATGTCACAGAAAACTAAGCATCATTTCTGCAAAGTTCCCACAATTAAAACTCCTGAACTCGCTCACTTAAACATGTTCATTGACAACACTGCTCACAGCCAGGTCTGGAGTTCAATCTCACATTTTTATGCCAGCTAGTGTCTGAGATTTAAATTTGTGTTTTTGTTTATTATACCTGGTCTGGTCCTTAGGTTACCCTTCTGTGTTTTGTCGTGTTAATTGATTTCACTCCCTGCGGTCTACCACACCTGTTCCTAGTCCCCCTGATTACCTGGTCCCTCTATTCCATGGTTCACCGTGCTTTCCCTGTTTGTATGTAAGCTCTTTAGTTTCCATTGTTCCTCGCTGGTTCCTTGTTGTCTTAGTTCTGTCTTGCTGTCGTGTCTGGTCTGGTGTTCGGGTCATGTAACCCTGCTGTCTGGACTACGTATGGACAATAATTCATTCTGCTGGCTCCTAGCATCATTCTCTGCACTTTGGTCCTACCACAAACTGCACATCATGACACTCATTGGTTCCAGTACAATGCAAATCATGGATTTTAGGAGTGTGTGCATGGTTATTTGTTTCCTGTCTCAACATTTGTCCTGTAATAACCTGGCCTGACAGCTGGCATAGGCACCATCCCCTTATGACCCTAAACAAGACAGTGCAGAAATACAACATGAATAAATACTTAATTATGAATTACATTTGTCACATTGGTAAATGATTATGATTAAATGATTATTACAATATAGTGATTAAAAAGTAATGTAAGTAAAATTTAGCCATAACATTTTTTTAAATTGGACAGAACCTAAAATATCATTGTTAGTTTTCGTTACACTTGTTGTTTTTATTTGAATAAGAGAATACTGAATTGAACACGTTGTATTTAAAGCAGGAAAAGGGATCTCAGGAAAAACATATTCATACAGGGTTTGAAATAAATTACCTTCTAGCCATTCAGGGTTAGGCTAACATATTAGAATTTCCCATCTGCTTGCTCTAAATCATCCGTGAGTCCGCTCAGCGCAAAGGGCAGGCTGCTCATCTCTCAAGCCACTGGACAGATTGCATTACTGAGCAATATACCTTTATTTCCCCCCATTTAATCCTCAGCACAGGGGAAAGCTGTGCAAAGCTGGAGGTAATAAGACATAAAGTCATGTATGTGCACAATTTAACTTTGGGGGAAAACACACATTGAGATATTGTTTAAAGCTATCCCCATTTGTACAAGAAGATAAATCACCTAGGCGGCCATTGTAATCAGCTGATCACAAATTTGTGTTTCCTCACTGCTTTGTGATACAGAGACAGTGTCAAAACATGGTGCACACAATAATACCCCACTCAGGCACTCTTTCTAGTAACGGGTGTCTTCCCTGTTCATCAGTAAACAACCTTGATACCAGTTGCTGTTGTGAACATTGATTTTTCTGTTACACTTGTGGTTGAAAATTGCACTTTAAGTTACCCTGAGTGTTAAATTAATAATGAAACTGCAACAATGCCCTCTCCTGACTTTCAATTAACACCATCAGGATAAAGATGGAGAGATGACAGAGGGAGGAGGGGGTGAAGGAGAAAGAAACACTGTGTAGTGATCTTCTCAAGGTCTGGATTTGAATTGTTCTGGTGCCCTATCAACATTTTTGTTAAATTTAGAATAAAAATCTATTAAAACATTTTGTCTTTTGCTTTGGTTTAAGTTCTTTTAAAGTCTTCTGACTGCTGGATCACCCCCCTCCCTCTCTTGCTGGGCCCACACCAGTCTTACTTCTTTCACCTCACTTTCATATAATCTTGCCCAGATCTGCAGTGTTGATCACTTGCCATGTCTTGTATTCACATGGAAACCATGGCTTCATATTGGTCGCCTTTAAATTTCAATTTTTTGTTTTTTGCTGACAGTACACCTGTAACCTGTAACTCTATGCGTTACATTAACGCTCAGCATGGACTCCAGCTTTACTTGCACTGCCATACTTGCACAATGATCACCTGCACTGTTGTATTGCTCTTGCATCTTATACTGCTCTATATTTACTCTCACTCACTTAAAACTGTGCACATATATTTATATTATATTGTAGATATGTTTATACTGTTTAATTTGTACTGTATTGCACCGACTATGCCAAAACAAATTCCTTGTATGTCCAAAAACGTACTTGGCAATAAAGCTTTTCTGATTCTGATTCTGATTAAAGGCAAGAATTTGAGTTTGTTTTGGTTGATTCTATCTATTTGGTTTTGTTCCATTTCACCCTCAGTCCTCTTCTCTTTCTTAGTTTAAGAATCTTCTTAAAACATTTTTTTGCTAAAGCCTTTGGCACATTGTAAGAGGTTTGTCTCTATTTTTTGTGACTTATGTTTCTTTATTTGATCGTTTATGTCATTTGCATATGTCCAGCACTTTGTGGACCTTGGTTTATTTTAAAGTGCTATATTAATGAAGGTGGTAGGTAGAAGTAAATATTTCTTCTTCATAAGCCACGCTGTTGTAACACATGGAGAATGTTGCTAGGCATTGTCCTGCTGAAATAAGTAGGGACGTCACTGAAAAAGACGTTGCTTTTATGGCAGCATATGTTGCTCCAATGTGCCAGTTACCCATGCAATGGGCACTAGCATACCACCATACCAACTCCGTTGCTGGCTTTGTGCTTTGAAATTTCGGATAGGCCTTTTCCTCCATGATTAACAAAAATAATCTGAAATGTGGACTTTTCAGACAACAGCACACTTTCCTACTTTGCTTCAATCCATCTCCGATGACCTTGGAACCAAAGAATCTGGCGGCATTCCTGGGTGCTGTTGATATATGGCCTTCGGTTTGCATGGTAGAATTACTTCCACTTGTAGATGTAGCGACAAACTGTGTTAACTGACAATGGCTTTCTGAAGTGTTCCTGAGCCCAAGTGGTAATATCTGTTACAGAATGATGTCGGTTTTTAAGGCAGTGGCTCCTAATGGATCGAAGGTCACGGGCATTCAATGTTGGTTTTCAGCCTTGCTGCTTATGGGCAGAGATTCCTCCGGATCCTATGAATCTTTTGATTTTATTGTGGACTTTCATTAATCCCTAAATTCTTTGCAAGCGTATGTTGAGAAACTTTGTCCTTAAGCTGTTGGACGTAGTTGTTCACAAAGTGACAAACCACGACCCACCTCTACTTGTGAATGACTAAGCCTTTCAGGGATGTTCCTTTTATACCCAGTCATGACACTCACATGTTTTTAATTAACCTATTCACCTGGGGATTGCTCCAAACAGGTGTTTTTGAAGATTCCTCAACTTTACCAGACTTTTGTTGACCCTGACTTAGTTTTTTTGGAATGTGTTCCAAGAATCAAATTCAAAATGAGTGAATATTTCCAAAAACGTATAAGGTTTATCATTTTGATCATTAAATATCTTATAGTGTATTCAATTGCACATAGGTTGAACAGGATTTGCAAAACATTATATTCTGTTTTTATTTATGTTTTACACAACATCCTAACTTCATTGGAATTGGGGTTGTATTATATTATTCATGTCAAATGTCCTTTTCTTTACTAAAGGAACACATGACCATCTAAGGCTGAGAGGTCAATGCTCCATGTGTAGTATATCAGGGCCCTCTGGTGATCAAATATTTTTGGAAAGTTAAATATTGTTGGACATTTGAAGCATTTAGCATACAAAGGTGGGTCTGCATACCGTTGCCCGATATTAAATACCGGTATTAGTACTTTTATTGCTTTAACATTTGGAAACATTTACATACGTTCTGGTAAAGTGGTGCATATGTGCAGTATATTTGGCTTCTCTTAGTTGGGCAATGCCTATGCCATGGAATTTTTAACATATCCAATAAATTCGTGTCAGCCTGTCATTGCTGGTAATCACATCCCCTGTGTTACATTATCAGATGCATAGAAAGGCAATACTGGAACATAACATGAATATCTTGATGGCAGATATTACACGCCTTAGAAACGCAAGGCAGATATGCAACAGTATGACCAAGGTATTACTGGCAATGATTTTATTGTTTATCCAGCCATGTAATGAAACAACCACTAAACTACACAAACAGAAAACAACAGACTGGTAAAAACTCTGAGTCCCAATATTCACAGCATTAACTTTAATGTTTTAAGAAAGGCTCCTAGGAAGGAGGAGTCACAGCTGGAATCCCCATGACATCATAGGTCTACAAAACTCTGGCTGGCAACCCTTTTAGCCCTCTTACCTGCACCTCTTCCAGAGTGGTGCAGGGGGGACACGTGCATGAGCAACGAGATGGTATTTCTAATCATTTTGTCAACCCGGCTTTATCCTCCCCGTCTGAGAGAAGACAGCATAGCAACTGCATGTGCCAGTAAACTCTTAATAGTTACTAATAGCCAAATCAAATCATTATTTCACAACACTGTTTAATTTGTAACATAACTGTTGCTATATGTAGAATTCATGTTTGTAAGCACACATCATAACAGTTCATTACTGGCTTGGATTGGTTTATCTCTGACTGACCAAATCAGCTTAAAGAGGGAATTGTATTTGGGGCCACATCTTGAAAACACAGAGTATGGGAGTTAAATGATTCATTCATTACTTAAAAATACAAAAAAAGATTTTGCCTTTTTTATTATTTTAGGATTTGCACATTGTCAAGAAAATATGACAAAAACAAACAAAAAAGGACTTTGGATATTATTTCAGGAAAAACATTTTCAAATTATGCTGAGTACTCGACCAACTTTCCCAAGAAAGGTGCTGCCACTGTACAGTATTGTTCCCTCTGGTTTGCATTTGACTTTAAATTTAGATAGAAGACGACCTTTCTTTAAATAAGAGTGTACTCATCAAAATGAAGACTTTTCTTCACAAAGAAGGACTTCTTCCTGTCATTCACTGACCTAAGTGGTTACTTCATGCACCCTTGCTTTAAATAGCAGCAATCTCCTCTAAAAAGCTCTCTACAATAAACAAGGCAAATCTTCATGAATTGAATGTGAACATTCTGAACAGTCTCTTTACAGATTAGTCATTCCAGGACCTTTTCCATAATAACTCAAGCGCAGCTATGAACCATCAGACACACGTTTGAATTTCACCCAAAAACGGTTGTTCAAATTAAAATTTGGCCGGTATGGAGCCTATATAGGGACAATGAAGGAAATAATAAAACTTTAACGTGTGCATCAGATAATTTCACATGTCCACCAGATAATTTTTCAAATTCATTGTATTACTCATAGAGTATTTTGGGTTACTGTTTAAATACCTGACCTAATTGTGCTATATTTGTAGTTTGGGCTGCAATACAATAACATTGCTGCGTTGCTTGCCAGACTTCATCATTGTGTTGTTTAAGAACAACACTTCTTGAAGACCTGTGATCTATTTTGGCGCAAGGTGCATGTGAAAGAATCTCATGAACACAAGAGATTTTCATTATTATTTATTATTATTTTTCCTTCAGTTTTCCTGTTATGAGCACCAGACTTTAAATCAAGCCGATGAATTCTGTTCATTAAGGCGACAGTCAGAAAAAAGTTGTTGTTTATTTAACATATGTAACACTGTAGGAGGCAGCAAAAGTTATATTTATGGATGAAAGTGTTTTTCTGTATTTCAGTCCAGGTAAGCGAAGTGACCTCTAACAAAAAAATTATCTACAAGTTTTCTGTAAACAGCTTTGGAAAACACACTACCAGTCAATGTAACCTGAGAAACTTTAAGTCCTTAAAAATGTCCCAGGTACTTTTCTTCTTCACTTATACAAACTAAGAATGACTGTACAATGGCTTACAACCCAAGTGCTTCTCATTCTTCTCAGTGCTTCTTCAAAAATAGTCATCCCTTAATGCTGTGGGTGAAAATTTCCTTTCATTCCTAACAGCAGACCAAACCTTTACTACAGTATGCATCTTTCACCTGAAGTGAACTTGATTTATTTGTTCTAGAGTAAAAGCCAGGAATTCCCCTGCTTCCCCTTCTAAGGTCATCTAGTCAGACACGTGCCTACAGGAAAACAGAGCCAACTAACAAAGGTTTGCACATATAAATAAAAC
Organism: Girardinichthys multiradiatus; assembly: GCF_021462225.1. Lineage (NCBI taxonomy): Eukaryota > Metazoa > Chordata > Actinopteri > Cyprinodontiformes > Goodeidae > Girardinichthys > Girardinichthys multiradiatus. The sequence goes on from NC_061799.1 coordinate 14,099,028, forward strand.
TCCAGAGAAGATTGGTAGTTGGCTGCTGGCCCTGTTTGGCACAAACACACCTCTGCCACTTCATTCTGACCCGTCTTCCCGGTTGTATCATGGGAAGCACCTGGATGATAGAACTCTATTTAAGGAAAGTGGGAATATCCAGGAGCCTATCGAGTCAGTGAGTGTGTCTGTATCTTTGGAGAACTTCACTTTGTGTGATTCAAGTTCCTAATCATTTTACTTTGTACTCTGGGCAGCAACACATGAACAGTACAATTAGTACAGAGTTTCAGCAGTAAACAGACAGTTTATTAAGTGCATTTCTTGACATGGGAGATTTTTATTCATACTAAGTTTACTAAACTCAAAAACATATCTACCATGAGCAAAATTGTTTGCTCTAACTAAACATAAAGGGATTGTTTTATGTTCTTCTTAGAAATAATTGTTTTATAATGACCTCCTTTTTTCACACAAACACATAAAACTGATCAAATTGTTTATTTTTCTGACTTCCAAGCATAATTTAGTCTACAATTCATGATAGGAGCTTGAGCTACATGCTGACAGGATAAAAAGAACACATTATGTCATGTATTCAGGTGCTTCCTTTATTTCCTTTATTTCGAAGGTTTACCTGAATGTCATGATGTTCTCAGGAAGTGCTGTGTTGTTATGACTGACTGTGATCATGCAACTGTCAAACTGAAACAAGGCAGTTCAGCAAGGTTTCCTGAAGAGATACAAAACACAGGTGTGGGGACAACTCAGTCTGGACTCAGACCTCTGTTCATATCTAATGCCTCCCTCTTCCTCATGTGGCGTACACACACAAACGTCTACGTGCATTGTGCATGAAGGGAGTGTATGTTGTTCTCTTGATGTACTCTGCAGACCAGTGTGCTCAGATAATCCGAGCCAATAACTTCCTTTTTCCTGTTTCCAAACCTGTCACTTCCTGCAGACCGAGCCACACGACAACCAGAAGGTAATTATTTTCTCTATTTAATGCCTTCAAACAGATCTTTGGAATGAATTATTAAGCACAGATTGTCTTGTTGATAAAAATTATAAATTGTTCAGCTATTACTTGAGATCTCAAAACATTATAGTGGACTGTGAAGACTCCCTTTATGTTAGAAGCTGTTAAATACAATAATACAAAAAGGAATAGTTGTCTCCAAACTTTTTAATGGATGCTGCTTAGGCTGACTTACACAAATGAAATCATGGTTTATTAATTAATTATTTATTACATTTTGTGATATATGTGCATCTCAATGGTGACTTTGATCCACTGAAAGAGCTCATTGTGTTATAATGTTATTGTTATACCCTTTAATTTTCCAGGTTAAAGTCTCATTGAGATCTCTTTCACTTATAACAAATATGGTACATATTATTTATTTATCTATCCATTCATTGTCTTCCATTTATCTGAACTCAGGTCTTGGGGGTTACATCCAGGAGAGTATCCCAGGTATCCCCAGCAACACCCTTCAGCTGATTCTGGGGAATCCCAAGGTGATCCCAGGCCAAAAAGGGCATATGCACTCCCGTGTGATCCACAACACTCAGTGTGTTGTGGGTCAAAGGTGTAAAATCAGGCAACAAAAAGAGGATTAAATGTAAGTACAGTAACAAATGTAGTCTAAATGGACCTGTTTGCAATCAAAATGTTCTATTCTGCTGATGTAACTAGAAAAATATGTGAATGAGAGAGACTGATTTGGAAATTCAGCTTTTTTAAATTACAGTTTATATGAGCAAAGAAAACAGAAGAGAGAAACATGGATGTTAGGCAATGGCATAACTTATATGTGAATGATGTTATGAACTGTATATTTATTAACTTTATTTCAGACAAATTTTGATGACTGAACAAGAACTAGTTCAAGTAAGAGCTGTGAACCCAGCTCGAAACATTTAGGTAGTGAACTATGAACATGAATCAATTAATTCCAACTTGGTTGAACTGCTGAACTTAATTTCTCTGTTGTTAATCTTCTCTAGTTGTTGCCAGTTTAGTCCATTCCCTTGTGTAATAGTTTCTCTATTCATTCTTGTGTTCTTTGTACCTTTAGAATATTTCCTTTCAGCTCCAGTCAGGTTACTAAGTCTCCGTCCCTCATCTCCCCGCTTACCTTCAGCTGCAGCTGCTCTGCATTTTCCCCTGGTTTCCCCTTGTTATTTGCCTTGCACAGGGGGGTGACACTGCACACTTTGTGCTCTTTCATAACATCACACATACAATAAATAAATTAGTAAAATCACTATTTAAAAAGCACCAATTCATTAAAATGCACATCACTAACAAGGTCTGTAGGTTAAAAACACAATAAAAAGTTGGGTTACCTAAAATAGTGCCATCTTCTCTTGATTAGAAAAAACTAAAGAAACCCATGCAACCATAAAAAAACACATGTTCCTCTAGCCTCTAAATACATTATTAGAGAACTAAACTGGTTAATGAGGAATTATTTATCTTGATAGCTTCGCCTTCTTCCAGACAAGTTCATCTGGTGCTCTGTGTTCATTAATGACTTTTACTTATACAAGAAGGATTTGATGCTTGTACAGAGTTCTTCCCCGTTTTCATGCCTGTTTTTTCCTGTTGTTGTGTCTGTGACTCCCCCTTGTTCCTCAGCCTGTTTCCTTGTGCTTCATTGTAAGTTTTCTTGCCCTAATTTATTAAATTATTATGTTAGTTCAATGCTTCTGTCTGTGCCTGGGTCTACCTCTGCAACCACACAATATGACACTTTACCTATGAAGCAAAATAGCATTTCTTTTTTTTTTTTGGAACTTTACTGAAATATGCTAGGAGTCAGAAAACAATGAGCAACTGTAGTAACATTAGAATATCACTTCAACAACCAGCTCTGCATTCAAATATCAGCATGAGCAAGACATGAATTATTTTTAAACTGCAGACATGAGTTTTTTGTTGGGTCAGACACATCTTTAGAAACAAATGAGCTGAGCTTCATTCAGGTGATGCACCGCTAGAATATTTAAGGAGCTTTCTAAGTTAAACTGAGTAAAACTGTGTTGCCGCTGAATATTAAGGCTGACCTGCAGAAACTCCTGATGGGACAAAATTTTTGTCACTGTCCAGAAAACATACTGCTGTGTCTGAAACGTCTGTTGTGAGTGTATAATAAAGACAATACTAATGAAACAGAGCATATCATTTTCATTTGTATACATGGCGTTGATTTTTAAGAAGGATCGGAATAGGTCTACTCATTGCCAAAAGCCTACTCTTAAATGGTTTGGACTGGTACCAAGGACAAAAAATATCTGTTGGAGGATCCCTACCAAACTGTCTAATATTCTCAAGCAGAGTTTGGGGAAATTTGTTATTTCTTGAACATGGGACCTGGTTCTACTGTTTTTATCATGCTTAAAAGATTAAAAGAGTAAATATTTTACCAGGCAGATGTGATAACACAATGAATGTGCATTGCTCATTTGTTGATGATGTTCTCCTGCTTGGTGCTGACAAAGACTTAGAGAGTGAGATTTCCACAGGATGTTTACAACATCTGCGTTCCCCTCCACCGCCACCACCGCAACATCACTGTTATGGAAATTTTAGTGCCTTGCTTGATTTGCTCTTTAAAACTCTACAGGAACTGACAAAGGTATTAGAACCCCTCAGTGTTGTTCCATTCTTCTCTTATACAGTCTTAGAGTAATGGTTTCTCAGCCTTCTGCTTGCACCTGTGTGAGATAATATGTATGCCACACTGTTTAGATTATGTCTGGGACCTCGTCTCTCTGGGTCTCATGAGAGTTACCTTGAAAACTGTTGTCATTACCTAAAATCTTCATTTAGCCTCCTCGGCGTTCACCATCCTGTGTTTCCTTCCAGTCCTCCTTCTAATTTCTTCCCTTTCCCCATCCACTCTTTGCCCAGTCTAGTAGTTCCTCTCTGATTACATTCTACAGCTTATCCATTCACTGCAAGAGGTGGTGTGAGGAGCTAAAGTTAGCTTCCTGTTTCACTCATTCACAGTGTTTGGCACTTGTCTGTGTGAAGCCCTTCACTGATAAACATGGACATCCAAAGCAGGATTCAGATGTCAGAGGGTAACTGACAATTTCATTGTCTTTTGGAGACTAAATAACCAAGTCACTGTGTTAATATTGGCTAAGTGCCATAAATTTAATTTTTTTCCTGCTGGTTTCAATGGTTTTCGTATGTCTTTCCATTGTATTTTAAAAATTAAAAGTGATTTCATATATTGGAACTTGTCGAGCAGATGGGAAATATTAGTAAAACAATAGTGAAAGGTTTCCCAAACTTTGCAGCAACCATGTCTGTAAAAACTGGAATATTAACTGCCATTATCCTCACTAGTGTTGGAGGTAGGTTGTAGGAAATGGTTCTCCTGCAGCTGGTTGCTGACTAGCCTCTCACCTTATTCACTAATGAGTGAGTGACATCTGCTGGGGGCTTGTGTGACAAAGCAGAATCACGCAGTCTGACACAGTCTATCCTTCCTTCAGTTTAACCCTCACTCAATGCTCTATCCCCAGCATATTAATATGAGATATCATACAATATCTATTCTGGAAAAAAGTTAATTATATCCATGTACAGTAATTCTTTTTTATTATTATTTAGTCCTAATATTCAAGGTTATGAGATTTTCTAGAAATGACTGGGCTGGGTTGGAAGCTGTTCTACATATTACTGACACCTGGTTAGAGATATCTTTCTCACCCATTTCACCCATAAAGTCCCCATGCTCCTGCTTGCATCAGCACACAACCTCATAACAATTTGTGAGCAGTGGATTATGAGCTTCTTTCGCACAGTAATACTCCCACTACTATCCTGACACTTGATATCTCCACTTTCACCTCTTTTCTCACCAACTACTGGGTAAATTGTCTCCTTCTAGCAGAAAGAATTTGCAAATTGCAGTAAAACGCTATAAATTTTCCATCAATATATTGCTGGCAGATGACTATTCTGACATTTCAATACTAATATTAAGATGGTAAAATGCAATGCATTTCATTTGCTTGGCACTCATATGTTATTGTATAAATTTAATGTAACATTTACATCAATTATAAGCAGATGGATTTATCTAAATGCCTTTTAAATCAGCCCGTCAAAAATCTGGCTTTTTGACTGACTAAAAATCAGCATTTAAAATATTTTAAATTTATCTGAAAAAAAAGAAAACAAGTTACTCAAAGACTCATGTTCAAATATTGTGCCATTGTAAATTTCTAAGAGTAAGTTTTGACACTGTCTCCAGCTAAAATAATTATTCTCAACTGATTGACTTTTAGTTTAAATGTGTAAATATAAATAACACAACCAAATCAAGTTATCCACACAGTTTGCTAGTTCGAATAACAAATTAGGTTCCCAGATGACAGGACATTCAGACAACTCAAAGTTCCTGACTTGAATTAGAAGACATGCCAAAAATGTTGCCAGACATCCTACAATTCTGACTCTGGGGTTTGACAATGCTCAGCACTAGTACACCTTAGTCAGTGTTTACTGTCCAAGGACTGTATTAAAATAAGTGAGAATGGAGACAAATTTCAAATACAAACTTTAAAACCCCTTCCAAAAGTCGTGAGAATTATTCCATCAAGACAGCGTAAAGAAATTCCAAGAAACGAGGTAAGAAATGAGGGGTGCCTTTTATGAAGCACTGCACATCCCAGACTCTACAGGTTCCTTACAGTGCTACAAGGTGAAAAAAGACTTGAGCTTGAGGCTTATTTTACTTCCAAACAAAATATTCTGTTTACAGAACACTGGCTTTTATTTAAACCTACCCTTGCAAAAGATGTGTCACCGTGCACGGTGAAAACCAAACACTGCATCACAGCCAAAAACACATCCATTAAGGATGGAGGTGGTGGGATGATGATATGGATCCGCTCTGCATCCATAGGGACTTGACATTTTACAGAAAACTGACTCAGCCAATTGATCAAAAATATTCTACAGTCAAATGTGAGAAGATTAATCTGATAACTGAAGCTGGGAAAGAAGTGGATTGTGTAACAACAATATCTGATAAGGACAGCAGCACATTTTCAAGAAAATGGTTAAGAAAAGAAAAATTTTATTATTATAAACAGTAGTGCTGGTATTATTATTATTATTATTATTATTATTATTTATAATCACCCCAAACTAATTTAAATTCTGACATTGTTGAGGTTTAAGTAGAGGAGTACCCAAGTTCAGGCAAAAACAGAACAATGACACATGGACAAGATGAAAAGTTAAATGATGTTTATTTACAGTGAATGCAAAGCAGTGGGTTCGTCCTGCAAGGGAATAGGAAGAAGTTAGCTGGTCATCCACAGGAGTAAAGGTGAGTATAATGAGGAGATTGTCTCTTGTTTCTTACAGGCTCTTGGGAGGGAGGTCAACTCGGAGTTGGAGGCAAGGGAAATCCAGGAGGTAAGTGTTTCAGGTTTCGGTGTCCGTTTGTGTTCCAGGTCCGAGGCAGAGAGAGAGAGTGGCAGGACGGAGGATGGTTGGTTTCCAAGTGAGAGTCTCCAGGAGAGGAATCCAAATACACAAGTCCTTAAGCTCCAGCAAAAGGCGAGTTCCACACTCCAATAAGTGTCCTTAGAAAAAACACAAAAATCCCCAGGTTACTCAAGAAAGTCTCAAAGATAAATTGTTGGCTGTCTCACTCAGTACCAGTGTCACTGAATAATCCGGCGAGGAATGGATCACTTCCAGGAGCTTAAATGCCAGCTGCTCTCATCAGCAGTATCCAGGACAGGTGCGTAGATTGAAAAACTCCCCTGCCACTCTGACTCTGAAAGGTAAGTAGACACAAACAGATCCACCAAACAGAACACAATCCTAACAGACATGACATGACAACAAACAAATTGTCCACAAATCAGCACGAACTTCATCAATTACAATTAAATTACAGAAGCCAAAATCACTTTACAATCAGTTGCCAGACTGATTAGGTAAAACAGAAGGCAGGCATGTCTAGTTGTTACTAAAGGTGGCTCTATAATCTGCTTTTTTAAACACTGCTTTTCTAGTTTAATTTAGTTTTCATTAAATAAACTACAGGTTCATGCACTTGTATGGCTGCCCATTTGACTTTTTATAGTATTTACCCATTTAAAAGACCTAGCAACAGATTGAAAATGTTTACTGATAATTTATAAATCCTTAAAAATATTACGTCAGGTAAGCAAAGTTGATTCTAACTTTGCTCAAGCCGTTTTGAGACACAATTATTTTTATGGGCAAAACAACCTTGAAATCAAAAGCAAAACTAAAGTCAATAATCAATGTTAATCAGTGTACCAAAAAAAAGGTAGAACCTTAACTTTTAAATGTGTTGGAAAATGCTTTTATTAAAGCTTTATGGAATTGCTGACATGCCTAAGCTAATGATAAGGCTGAAGCCATTTTTTAAAATGCAAAGCACCCCGGAACCTGACACAGAAAATGTGAAGGCTACAAGTGAGGTGATCGGGAGAGCTTGTTTTGCTTTCCTGGTCCTCCCCCTGACATACACGGTGAACACAAATATCATTCATTAACAGTAATGTGCCATCTTAACACTGACGGATGGGGCACAGAGCTGCAGCCACACACTTACACACAAGCAGTGCTATCGCACACACTGAGCCATAAAACACACAGAGACAATTTAAAGACAGACCTGCTGGGAAGCTGGAATGGCTCACGATCAGTCAAACACACACACACACACACCAGCATGCACACAGTAATACAGTGGCCTGGAGCTCAGGTGTGAGGATAGTACATTGCAAATGAAGACATTTCCCACAGCTGGCAACCTTTGATGACTCTATGATTTCTCTGCCTCCCGCTAACACTCCTAACAGGGGAAAACAGATGAGAGTAACACAAACGGAGAGAAAAACGAGGGCCAATGAGGAGAAAAGGTACTAGGTAAGCCAGATAGTAACTATAGTCCCTTTCACCAAAACACTTAAAGCTGGGTTTGAGATGTTTTCCTGCCATCTAGGAGTGATTTGTGCAACGTCTAAGGCATCATGGTAAAGGGGTTGAAGTCAACCCTTATCTTTGCTGGCAAGTGTATTGGTCAAAGTGTGAAAGGGTTAATGAAGTAATTGTGCCTTACTGATTGTAGGATCAGGATTATTTAGAAAAATCCATCAGCGATCAGCATCATGGTCACTTGAATCAGTGTGGGCATCAGTGGCCAAAAATATTATTGGCTAGCAGACTGGGAGCACATGGACTTTTGAGAGATTATAACCAGTCAGGTATTGCATCAAAACATTCTTTTGTGATTGTGATAGTGTGCACATAGATATTACGATGATTGTTGTGATTCGATGTATTGTGTGGTTCAACAGTAAACCCAATTTTCAGTTTTATTCTATGGTAAAATAAAGGGTGCATAAGGGGGAAGGGGTATAATAATAGGGCTGTGATTATTTCATTTTTTCTAAGATATTTTCTCGATTTGAGCCCGGGTAATGTGAAAAAGGGTAAACAGACATATCTGTTAACCCTTTTCCACATTACCAGCACAAACATCTGTGCATTTATTGGGACTTTATAATACAGAAGAACATTAAAAAATGGTACAGAACATTAGAGAAGAAAGAGCATCATGATAACCAAGAAACATGCCAGGTTAGGGACTACCTTTAAGGCTGTGTCCGAATGTGGTGGAGGTTTGACCCTCCACCCATTGCCTGTACCTATTTACCTATTGTCTGTCCTTGTTGAGTTAAGGGGTGGTGGTGCCCTTCTCCAGCGAATCATTGGGTAAGAACCAGGGTACACTTTGGAAAGCTTGCCAGTCCATCACACGCTAACAAAGAGACACAAAGGACAAACAACCACAAATGCACACAATCAAGAGCAATCCTGTGCAGGCACAAAGTTCAGGCGGGCGACCAGGAGGTCATCCTGTGCAAGCACAGAGTTAAGCTGGGAACCAGGTCCCGCAACTCAGAGATCTGGACATCAAAGACATGGAGACTGTTCTGGAGGCCAGCGATGAAGAAGCAGGCTGTCTGGAGGCTGTCGACGAAGGAGCAGGCTGTCTGGGTGGCCTCCGGCGACGAAGGCGAAGACCTGGAGCCCGGCAAAGGCGTGGAGACCTTGGCAACTGGCAGAGGTGTGGAGACCTGGGTGGCCGGCGACGGCTGAGCAGGAGTCTGGGTGTCGACGAAGACGTAGAGACTGGCAGAGGTGACGGAGGTGAGGACCTACAGGCCGGCCATACTTGCTTCAAACAGAGACAGCGCCTGGCGAACCCTCGGAGGCAGAAGCAGAGCCTGCAGGTCACTCGGAGGCTGAAGCAGGGCCGGCGGGACCCTCGGGACCCTCGGAGGCTGAAACAGAGCCGACGGAACCCTATGAGCTAAAGCAGAAACGTCGGGAGCCTCGGAGGCTGAAGCAGAGCAGACAGGACCCTCGGAGGCTGAAGCAGAAACGGCGGGAGCCTCTGCGCCTGAAGCTGAGCTGACGGGACCCTTGGAGGCTGAAGCAGAGCTGACGGGACCCTTGGAGGCTGAAGCAGAGACATCATTGGCAGGAAAAAGAGCAAGGAGCGACTCGTCCTTGAACCCCTCAGGAACAGGATAAGGCAGCGGTTCGTCCTCGAACCGTTCAGGAACAGGATCAGACAGCGGTTCGTCTTCAAACCCTTCATCACTGGGTTCAGAGACCAGAACGTTGACCAGTCTCTCCTTGAACCCCTGGAAGGCCATGGAATCAAGAGTTGGGGTTTGGACAGCTTCCATCATTCCAGAGGCGTCAGGCCGACCAACACCAGAGACTAGATCGTTGAGGCGACCAATAGTTGAGATCGGAGCATCAAGCCAACCCATAGAAGCGTGAGCAGCAGTTGAGGCATCGGCTGGACCCTCAATGGCTGGAGCCGAGGCAGCATGTCTGCGGCGGTGACTGCGACGTGTAGAAGTGGTAGAAGCAAATTCCTTTGCGCTGCTCTGGAGACCTGTCGTGGGCTGTGCCGCAGCACTCTGGAGACCTGGCGTGGGCTGAGCTGCAGGACCGCCGTAGAGGCATAGCGTGGGCTGAGCTGCAGCACTGCTCTGGAGACATGAGGCGGATGAAGGTGGTCAGCAGTAAAACTATCTCACTGCTGTCCGGTAATTTTCCTCCATCTTCCTGACTTTTTCCTTTTACTCAGGAGAAGGATGTAAAAGAACAGTCCTTCTAAAAAAAACATGAGCTTGTGAGCATACATCCTTAAGCGCTCCTCTGGCTCGTCAGGTGTTGCCATGGTGACAGACTGGAGGGAGCAGAGACGGCATGGGCGGATCCACAAAGCCTGGGAACGGCCATTTTGGCAGGTGAGACCCTGCGAGATGTCACTGTGGGAGACTCCGCTACAGCCCTAGCGTCAGCAGGCATAGGAACCTCCACTCCAGCCGTTGCAGCAGCGGACATGGGAAACTCCTCCTCAGAGGTTGGAAGGCTGGAGGCTGCTCCACGCCGGTGTTTTCTGCGGCGGGAGGATGACATGGGTTTCACCACCGGATTATGGAGAGGAGAAGAAGAGCGGTGTCTAAGGAGACCTGTCCCTGAGCAAGGAATTGCCAGCCTGGATCCCTCACAAGCCAAGTCAGGCAGACCTGCGGAGCGGTGCAGTGTCATCTCCGCCTCCCAGGATAGGTAGGTGAAGAGTTCCAGGGCGCTTGCCTGGCTTTCGTCTGCGAAGTCCATGTTTGGCGGAAATATTCTGTCAGGTTTGTCAATGCGGAGGAATGCCGACAGCTAGACATGTTAACCGTAAGTAAAATGGTTTATTTTAAAGCAAGGCGAATTACTCACAAAAAGGAGCAGGAACAATACAGGTACAGGCATGGATGACAACAAGAAGACGTGATGTTTCCACAATGATACTGATGGAAAATATATGGGGCGTGGTACAGGTGAAACAAGAAGACTGATTACATGATGCAGGTGGACCGAATTAAGCTGATTACAGGTTGACAGATGCAGGGACTGAAAATGAAACATGAGTGGGACAAAACAGAAATCCGAAGATACAAAACTAATGGGGAGAACATAATGTACAGAACTTGAACAATAATAAGAAACTAAAGCACAGCCAGTAAAATAATAAACAGAAACAAGATCCGAAACGTAAACTGGAAATAAGAATAACTGAAACCCAAACAAAAAACACCCTCAAATCATGACATATGCATGAACCTTTGAAATATAACCAGCTAGATACTGCATGAAAGCATTCCTTTGTAACTGCGATATTGTGCACATAGATATTGCAATGATTGTCGTGATTCGATATATCGTGTAGCTCAATATAGCTCAGTATAACTTGAAAACCCAATTTTCAGTTTTATTCTATGGTAAAATAAAGGAAGCATAAGGGGGAAGGGGTATACTAATATGGCTGTGACAGTTGTGCCATTTTTCCTAATACATTTTCTCAATTTGAACCCTGGTGTAACATCCCATCACCTGCTGGCTATTCACATGATAATATGAAGAGATGAGAGACAGAGCTGGAAAGAAAGGTGGAGGAAAAAGGCGATTCAAATGATGATATTAGAGCAGAGCAATGGTTAGAGAGGTGGCTGCCGTCACCATTAAGCGCCTCTGATACCTCAATGCACAATAGTCATTTGTGTGAGCGTGTGTGCGCGCACCAGTGTGTAATATGAGAATTGATGCTGAAGCCTGACCTCCTCTGCCCCCTCTCATTTCCATTCAGCCATTTTAGTTCTTCTTAGAGTCAGCAGAGCCATTGCGGTTCAACCGGGGAGCAGTTTGTCCTCATTAAAACTGTTCTAAATGAATGCAGAGAACAAACGGGTGGCAGGTATAAATTCAGATTAAACTGTTGTAGAAGAGAAGAAAAGAAAAGTTTTGACAAGGAATAATCATTTACTGCTTATGTTTTTAATATGCATGTCATATGCAAAACTAAAAAAAAAAGAAGGTTGTGATTTATGATGAAAGGGAGATGATGCCAATAAAGAAATCCTACGACATTACCTCGTGCAATTTTCACTTTCTGAAGTGCTAAAGATTTGATACAAACATCTGTTTATATGTATGGGATCGGCACACACAGTTATATGAGTGCTGCAATGAGCATTATCATACGGAGCAAATGTCTTGATATGTATGTCCACGCTGCCATGCTGGTTATGGTTATGGATTAGGCATATGGCATAAGTGCAGGATCCTGCTCAGTGTAAGACAGAGATGTATCGGCAATATAAAAACAGTCTATGTGAAGCAGTAAATCATTTATTCTCGTTCCTTCTTCATTCCTTTAACACAGAGCAGCTATGCAGGACCATATTTTTCCAGGCAGAATAATTCGAAACCATTTCATTTCAGTACCTGTGTGCATCATCTTCTTTTTTTCCTCCACCCATCTCCTTTCCACCTTTATCTCTTTGGTTTTCTCATCTTTGTTGTTCGATTTGATTTTACTAAATTGTTTTTCTCGCCGCTATTGTCCCCTCTGCTGAGCTTTCCCCCTGCTGCTTTTGCTGTCAGTCTCTTTTGTTCCTCCATTTTTTCCAAGCTGTTTCATGTAAAGACACGTAACAATCAGGCTTTTACTGGAAGCACTCATGTAGAATGGGGACCGTGTCCTCGATACACCTGTCAAAGGTTATTTTTACAGTTCTGGAGATAAAGATGCACCCATACACAGTGGTGACGGACTCAAACGTGGAAGAGGTCAGTGACAAATGGAGACAGATTGATCCAGTCTGGGTCCAGACTGTGTCATCTGAAACTGTGTGTGAGCTGAAGCAAGCAAGAGTGCATTTGAGTGTTGTTTTCAGAGAACATGTCAAGTTTATGGTCTCGCTGCATTATATGAAAGCAACTGTTTAAAGCTGTTTTTTTTATTTGGATGAAAATGAAAGTTGTGTGGATTTTGGGCCTGTAAATTCAATGTGACATACAGACACATTTACTAATTTCTACATTTTACTTTACTACCTACTCTGATGTTGTTTGTAGCAGTTGTTCTTTGTCAACAAAATTGCTTTTGGAACTACTAATTAATCTTACAGTTTATTACTACATATGTTGACACATATAAAAACTTGTTTTACATGGGCCAACATCGGATAAAATGAAATGCCTGTCTCGTCTGATGTGTGTTGGTTGTGATGCAACCCTTTTTGTATAGTGCATATTTATAAGAAAGGTTGTATCATTCCCAGTGTTCTGCAGAATCAGGACAGGGTATCTTAGGGTGTATTCACACTTGCCACTTTTGGTCCTCTTTAAACGGACCAGAGTTTGTTTCCTCCCTTGGTCTGGACCTTTTGTGCAGGTGTGAATACAGTCAAGCGAACCCTGGTCCGGACCAAACAACAGGACTGAGACCAACTTTTTGAGGTGGTCTCGGTCCGCTTCCAAACGGACTCTGGTGCGGATCGCTTATGGTCTGAATACAAACTGGCCCCGATCCGAACCAACTACAAAAAGCGTACGTCCCTTTGGACATAAAAAGCCACCGTAGCCAGTAGCAAAGGTGTGTGTTGTAAGGTAATCATACCTGATAAGCTCTGTGTTGCTTAGTAACGCTACTGGCTTGTTGCATGTAGAGAACGTCGGCGTTCAGCAATCATTCTTCGACGGGCTTCCAAAATTATAAATGAAACATGTCAAAGTCTGAGTTGAAGGAGCTGCTCTTCACCCTCACAATAATATTGCAGCTGTAATAACAGCACAAATATGCAGAACAGAGGTGCTGCATGCAGCACGTCTACAGCTGTTTTCCTATATTTCCGGGTCTGTGCTCTGTCCTGCCCCGTCATTTCTTCCCAATGGGAACAATGATTGTCACCCGCGTGGCTTTGTTTACAAGTAATAGTTCACTTGCAAAAAGTACAATGTGAAAGCAAACCACACCAAATGAAAAAAATAAAGTTCGCTTTTGGTCCGGACCAAACAAGCGGACCAAGGGACTTTCCTGATGTGAATACAACTGTTGTTGTCAAGTTTTTTTCCCCATACTAAATGAATGCATGAACATCTTGGTAGGAAAGTTAATGCTCTATACATACGTTGCTGGTCTTAATTCTCAGGTCCTCTTGTTTTCTGCGTTGCATATAATTCTTTTTATATTTTTTTGTGCATGGGTGTTAAAAATTTTAATTTTGATGCTACCACCAACAGACTCCGGTGTGAACAGTTTCTGACCCAGAAGTGACCCACATCTGCAGAAGATTTAACACATGCAGGACTCTTTATTTGGATGCTACACATGTCAGTGTGTATTTGACAAATTTATGACCACCTCTATCAACGGTGTCTGCAAAATATTTGTTTCAAACATGTTCTAATATGATCCTGAAGCTTCCTAACTCATCCAGCACAAAATTGTGAGTCTTTCACAAATTCAGTGACATAAAAGTCAGATGAAATGCTAAATGACCATTCAGATTGAGGCTGTGTGTCGAAAAACATCATATGCACTATATTGCCAGAAGTATTTGTTTACTTTTACATGTACATGAACTTTGATGACATCCTATTCTTAATCTATAAGGTCCAATTTGTCGATGTCCTCCCCCCCTTCCCTCTGACAAAACCAGAATTGCAGCCTCTGCCCTAATTCATCCCAAAGGTGTTCAAGAAGGTTGAGGTCAGGACTTTGTGCAAGCCAGACAAGTTTCTCTACACCAAACATTATACACCTGCAGCCATGGTAGTGATTCGAACACCCAAAATCATTGATTTGGTGGCGTGACCCATTATTTTTGGCAATATAATGGCTGTTGGGTTTAGCACCACATATGAAAGTGGCCTGGGTTTGATCTGAAAATTTTTTTTTTTATTGCTGATTGGATGGGATGATCATGCAAATTAGTTATGGGTCATGTATGTAAATGTAACCTGAGTGGTGGGGTTCAAATGATTATGAACTAAATTAATCAGCGACCAGGATGGACTGCCATCAGTTGGAACTGTTCTAAAAACATGTTTTCACTTTGTCGTTATTTGCTAATTTGTGAAGATTTTTTCAAAGACAACTACACCCAAGTCAGTATCATAACAAAATGTGGAAATAGTAAAAGGGCGTTAAAAAATGTTGGTGGTAGTGTAGCAATAGTGCTTGGTAACTGATACACATAGACTGTTTTACTGTTACTTTTATACATAAATCAAGTTAAAACACAAAAGAAAAAACTGAAAAATCTAAAATCTGTATGTTCCCCAAAACAGAAAGCTACAAAAAGAGAAATAAATGTTTACAACAGTAGTGTCATATTGTCTTCTTCACAATGGCTTCCTGTTATGTTCTGATTTTACCTCCCTCTAGGCTATATTTGAAACCTTGTATTGAAATTAATGAAAATGATCCCCTGTAATATTCACCCAATGCCAATATGTCACATATAGTTATATATACCAGCCTTGAATCAGTTCAAAGCTATCCCATGATTATGTTGAATTGTGGAAAAGACCAAGGGAGAGAAATAAAACAGCAGAAGGGGAACAAAAAAAGAAAATCGATAGCATTTGGTAATTGCATATTACAGAGTTATTTTGTGCATTGATATTGATAATACAGATGTTTACATTTGCTGTGATTAAAATCAATGCTCTAAACTGAGTTATGACATCATGGCCTGATGGGACAGCTTTACAGCTGAGGGGGACTAATGAGGTGGTTGATGGGAAGGGAGGATTGCCTCCATCTATCTCTCTACTGAATGCTTCCTGCAAGGGATTGAGAGGCTGATCCACTGAGTGCCTTTTGTAAAATGCTTTACAGGACTATAACTGTCATATTTTTTCTCAAAACTGTCAGTGACGTAACACAACGTTAATCCCTGTTGAAAAGCATTTAGATATTTTTTGGCAAAATATGTTTTTGGTTCTAGGCAGAATGGCCAGATACAGGAAAAGTAAATATAAGTTTAGTGATGTTATGATGTTATACATTTTCACACAACGTTACTTCGGATTAAATACACACAATACATTTTAGAATCAGTCTTTCAGGTTATTGAGATGAAACAGAACTAACACTTCTTAATGGTGGCTCAATTAACAGACTCATTTATCCACCTTATTTGTCATGTTGTTGCTGTAGGTTTGACTGTGTGTGTAGCTTCTGTTAAGATAGCAAAAGTTGCAGTAAAGTGATTTGTTTACCAAGATGAGCTGCATTTTCTGAAGTACCAGATTTTAGCTAAATCTTTTCTCTTCTCTTTGTCTATATTCACAATGACAAAACCTAAGAATATGTCTCTGGCAAGCTCAGATATGTTGGAACATAACTTGTTGTACTGTTCAAGATTGCACCCATAATTCAAATACTTGTAGCTTCAGCAGGTGTGTGTGACATGCACCCAAAGTAAAATGGGATTGTTCTAAGGATTGTTTTCCATTGGTTAAGAACACATGAGAAACCAAGATGTGTGTAGCACCTTAGTTTGAAGCGACCACTTAAAACCCTATGTGTTTGGGGTTTTTTTTTCATTTCATCAACAAAAGGCCCATGAAAGAAAATCTTTATCCTATATCATGGTTGGAGAGAGAGCATTAGGCATAGTTTTAGGTTAATGAAATAATGAGAAATGTAGTTATGTTTTATGGTCGGTGAAAAACATCATCAGTGCATCCCAGTGTTTCTACCTTGACTGCATTCTCAACCTGCAACAGCAAACCGCCACTTCAAACCTGTCAAATACACAACGTGCTCTCAGCAATTCAAAAGCATAGAAATCGCAAAACTAAAATGGAATTCAACTATAATTTTTTTTACCAAGCAGCTTAATGTGCTAGTAAATGTAATCATTGGCCAGTTCTTAAAATCATCCTCCAAATTACTGAGTTTATTAGTTAGTTATTGGATTTCTTCGGACTTTCTCATTGTCCTTGAGCTTGAAAAGTGTGCTCCATGAAAGCCCGGTTAAAAACAAATCTCAAATAGGATCTGGATTAAACACTGCTTACAACACGAACAGCAAACATCATACACTTAGTAATTATATTTCTTAGGACAATGTAATCAGGATTCTTTGTTTAAGGACATGGTTGACTAGATGATAACTTAACCTTTAACCAAGAGTCAGGTCAAAATTTTAATTTGTCAGACTTTGATTTATGGGCAAATGAGTGGTAAATTAATAACATTTCTATCAGGCTCAGCTGTAGTCCTGTCCAGTGCTAATTAGTAAACATAGGAATGCTGACATGCTAAACTAAGATTAAACTGCTCCTTTAAACCATAGTGTGCTACCTTTATTTAAAGTGCTTTTTCCCAATATATCTATCATTGACAGATTTTTTTAAAATTCTAAGCTTGATTTCAGATTTCACCTCGCACAAAAAAAATTTGTAATGATGTGTAGAACAAGCAATATGAAATGCTAATGGACAGTTTATATTAAATCTATACTGACCCTGTCCATAATATCCCACATGTTCTGCTAACAAGCTAATGTCATGTTGGCAGGTGAGCCCAACTCATTTGCTTACACTGTTACCCTGCTTTTGAACATCTGTAATTTTCTTTGGCTGCTGATGTTGGCACAATATTTTTTGGCATCAGCCGCTTGTGTTAAGTTTTGGCTTCGCTGCTGTGCTAAATGTGTTAGCGGATGTTTTTTTGAAACTAGAGCCACTTCAGGGAAACAGAGAGAGAGTCTGGTGCGCCCAGACGCATACAAACACAGTTTGTTCACATGTGCACACAGACAAATGAGATAACAGCTGTACAGTAACCGCAACTTCTCTGGAAACCACAAAAAGCCATCACTGATGATAGAGAGCCCTGTAACTGTTATCTGATGTGCACACACTCTGGAAAGGTTTTTTGTTGTTGTTCAGTTTGACATCTCTCTGATGGCTGTCGACACTTTTTCAATTCCTAATCATTCTTATTTTATTGATGCATTTTTTTGTCTAAACTTCGAACAATTACTGCCCATCTTGCTTGCTAAGATGTAGCTGTCAATTTCTCAAAAGTTCTTTTTTTGTCCATTTGGAATTTTGCTGACATGCTGCAAAGTGATGAGTTTTTAGAATGACTGAACTGACTTTGAAATACGCTCCTGACTGTGTGAGCACATATGTGTGCATGGGGGGGACAAGGGCAGAAAATTCCTTTAGAACACATAAAATATGTCCAGGGCACAAGGAGGAACAAGGAGGCTGAGTATCAAGAAGGCTGAGTGTCAATCCATTGTTGCATATTAGGGACACAACCCTGTCCATTAAGTCAAATTCATGGAAATTGCTTCCACCGTGGTGAGATTGAGCTGAAGGGAAAACACTGAAGAAAGGAAAGGGAGAACCTAAAAGATTGGACAGGTAAATTTCATCCTCCCTGCCCTTTCAGCTGTCCAGTTGTCACAGCTCTAACTTTAATTAAAACTTTCTGCAGCCGAGGTGACCCGTTGGTGTCGAGGTGAGGGAAAGGCAGACAGAAAAGAATGAATGAATACGAAATGGAAAGAGAAGGTGAACAAGTAAATGCATATTTGTACATATTATGTACATATTTGTGGCTACTGTGGCTTTTACAAGTCTAAACGCCATGTTCTAATGGCAGGTAAAAAAATGAATAATTTAAGGACATTTTCCACATTTCAGTGTTTTGTTTTATGTACCTTTTGATTTATTTGAGGCATTCGGTCTTCTTGTTTACACACCTACTACTGATTATATTGATTTTGATTAAGCGGAAATAAAGTTCAGCTGTCCGAGACTTTTTATGGTTTCCATGAGCAAGTATCTAAAACCATAGTTTGAAGATATCATATCAAAATACTATATAATCTGATAGATTTGGAGAACTTTTACAAGGCAGACAGGGCAAATATTGTCAAGTCAGGATGGAGAGCAGGGGCTTCTTCTAAAGAAGAGGGAATTCTGAAAATGAACCATAAAGTGTTTCAACAAAGCATTAGTTTAAAATATAAAACAATAAAAAAAAATGCTTGTCAGATAAACTAAAACCAGCTCATTTCAGGTTACATCTAGACGAAGTCTTGTTTTTGTCCAGTTGCAACAGCTATGGTTTGAAAATATCCTGGTATACAGTTTCCTAAGGATTAAAATCATTTTAATAAAATGCCATAAAAAGTGCTTTAGTGACCAGAGTTTTCTGCTACTATACAGAAAATAGAGTAACAAAGTTCTCTATTCTTCCCAAAGTGTTGCTGCACACTGCCAGTCAGCTGGCTGAAAAGTGGCTCCAATTTCTTTTCTTTTAATTACAAGCCAGGAAAATTTGGTTTCAAATGCTGTTTTCAAATATTTTTTGTAGTGGAAAAGCAGGTGAATTATGGCTTGGCAACTTGATACTTGCCAATCATCTCTCTTTATAAGCTAATGTTTAAAATTATAGTTTTGAACTAATCTGGCCATCTACAAGCAGCATGCCTGTTAAGCAGCCAGCTGCAGACTGGATTCTCAAGCAGCTAGCCACACTAATTAACCATCTAATGTTAACATGTTAGACTCTATAGAGAGCCGAACACCTAAGAGATATGATATGAACTTGAAAAGAACTGCAAATGTGATTTATATGCATTGTAATAGTTATTAGTTATTATTATAGTTAATAGTTATTATAATGCATTGTTTGTGTTTTAATGTTTAAAATAAAATTAGGTCATATACCTTATTGTGTTAGATTTTTGTTTAAATGTTATAATAGCGAGAAACAGTGAGATTTTATCAAACCGTGAGAATCTTATGCCTGTCCATGCCTTGTTACAAACTGTATTCGATTATTATTTCACATGTTTACATCTCTTAAGCCGCAAAAGAATCAATAGTTAAGTCAAGAATGTTAACTCTGGAGATTGCTTAAGACAAATAATTTCCATTAAAGAGGATTTAATAAATAACTAGGTATTATCTTGTATCTTGAATATGCATATCTGGAATTTTTACTGTTCAACTGTGTGTGCTAAGAATAAGCTTGTAACCATCTGAAAATAGGTGGGTGTTTTATTTATTTATTTGTCTTTACATTATTAAAATCCCACCATTTTTTATGAAACCCAGAGATAATCTTTCTTTACAAGCACACTAAAGCAGACATAAGTCTTTTCCTCCTAGTCTAGATTCGGACATTGCTGGTGTGTAAGTGTGGCGGTGCTGCACACTGGCAGATCATTGCGGTGTGCAGGCCACAGGGACAGTGAAATATAGCCACAATTAGCCCTGGACACAGTTCAATGATGATAGAGAGGCTCTGCGCCCCTTAGACCATGATTAAAAGGCCTGCCTTGCCCATCGCTGATAGAGACAACTGATCTCACATTATTAGTGCCACAATGGCCACCGACCAGCAACATCACTTTCTCCATTATCAGTGATGGCTTTTCTTCATTTATCATTCACTGCTAAAAACATTTATCATCTTAAACATTTCTTTACTGTTTTACATGTTGGTCTTTCTTTGGATTTGTGTCATTTATGATAAACTTTCTAAAATTATTGTCTTTTTTATATTTTTTACAAAATTAAAAATTACATACCTCCCTAATTATTATTATTATTATTATTATTATTAGAAGAAGAAGAAGAAGAATAAATTCTTGGTAAATTTACTTTAGAATATTTACAGAGTATTCCAATTGATTTTATTTTTATTTATATATATTTATATATATTTATCAGGTTTTGTTATTTATTTTGCTAATATATCTTCACTGAAACATCTGACATGGCTCTGCAGCCTTTAAACACTTTCACCTATTTTTGTATATATTTTGCTTTACAATTACTTTGATCTTTCTGCATTTCTGGCTTTTACATTTTTCCTTCATTCTCTGAGAAATTTCTTTTCCCCCAGTTTTCACACTCATAGATCATCGCTAGGACCTTCTTTATCTTTTACACATCACTAGTGCGACAGTGTTCGGCTGATATGCCCCATTTATTTTCAACATTTCTTTCTTCTGTCTTCCACCTGCACCTCTGACACTGCTTCTGCTCCTTTATTCACTGCTCCCATCAAGTCAGCATAGGACCAGATTTCTCCACTGCCTGAGCAGAGGCCAGAAATGTTTACAAACAGTTTCAGCACACATGAATAAAACTGTATACATATATAGCCATAAGCACATATCAGAGTGAAAGTAGATAGGCGGGGGTGTAGAGGACAAATAACTGTAGAAATATATCAAAGCATATACTTGTTCAAAAGAGGTTGCAGTGAACCTGGAGAAAGGTACAAACCCACAACCACATCTCAAAAAGTGTGACTGAGAAAAGGCACTGCTCTGGAGAAAAAAAGAAAAACAGGAAAAGTTGATAGATGGAGGGCAGGTAATGAAATGGAGACATCAAGGAGCATGAAAAGGAGAAGATGGAGGGAGTGCGGAAACAACCTAGAAAAAGAGAAAGGAAGAGAGGGAGGGAGGAATAAGAAGAATAGCCTTTTGCCTGTGTTCCATCAAGGGAGAAATTACACATTTACTGAGGTTTTTTCTTAAGACGACGGCCCTCATAGATCAAACCACTTGGATGTACCGGCCAATTTTCAACAAGAAATATAGACACCAGAAATCTATTACACCTGTGTTCTCCCTTTCCCCCCATTATCCACAGCTCTCTGTCGCTCTCGTCTCGCAGAGGTTGATACATCTACATCCTTTCGGCTCTGCTCTCTCTGCGACTCTCCTTCTCCTCTGCAGAGGCCATGGATCTCCCACTATCTCTGCCTGACATGTACATTATGTTATCCTCTGGCACATCTGCTTGACAAATGGGAAAGTCGATCATATTCAATAATTATCTGACCTTTTCTCTTTGTTGTATTTGTGCGGCTTCCTTTAGTGCGGCCACATTGGGATGGCCTACAGGTGAACGGGTAGAGCTATACAAACACTAAAAATCTGCGACAATCATGTTCATAATTTATTTTTGCAAACTAAATAGTATTTCACACTTTTTACTTCTAGTTTTTTTTGCATCTGTGACCGTAATATGAATTATTTAAACACATTAAGGCATATAGATTATCATGAATTGCTTAGATAGTCGAATTAGAACAAAACCAGAGGATGAAACAGACTCAGCACACAGGATAAGATGGTAAATTAGGTTTATTTCTACTGTAGACTTTGTTTAAGGAATCTTAAGTTGGAGTTGTCCAGAAGCCAGAGGAGGAGGAGGTAAACCCAGGAATCCAAGGAGAGAGAGAGTACTGGTGATGAGAATATTTACAGTGCAATCCTTAGGAGAGAGTATTACCAGATGTTGGCAGGCAGGTAGGCAGATAGGCAGGTTGACAGGCAGACAGGCAGGCAGACGGATAGGCAGACAGACAGGAGTCCACATAACTGAGGTTATGTTCCAGCAAAGGTCTGTATCAGCAGCTACCTTAAGAAGCCCATGGGCTCATTAGGAAAATGCATTGCAGCTGCAGACAATGAGCTGCCAGAACCAACCAGAAGGGGAGGAGCAGAGATCCTACAGTACCCTCCCCTCAAAGATTGCCTCCAGGCAATCCAGAACGCTTTTCAGGATGGCGTTTGTAAAAGGACGTGATGAGAGCAGAGTCCAGTATGTGAGAACGGGGAACCCACGTTCTCTCTTCAGGTCCATATCCTGCCCAATCCACAAGATATTGAAAACCACGCCCCCTACGCCGAACATCCAGGATACGATTGACAGTATATGCAGGGTGGTCATCAATGAGTCGAGCAGGAGGAGGGGGCTTGGTGGGAGGACTCAGGGGGCTTTCCGAGACTGGCTTGATCTGGGAAACATGGAAAGTAGGGTGAATGTGCATGGAAGATGGTAGTTTGAGTCTCACCGCAGATGGGTTGATGATCCTCTCGATGAGAAAAGGGCCAATGAAATGGGGGGCCAACTTTCTAGAAGTATCTTTTAATTTAATATTCCTGGTGGAAAGCCAGACTCTCTGATTGATGCGGTAGACAGGTGCAGCAGAACGGTGACGGTTAGCGAACCTCTTATTTTGTTCCAGGGTGCGTAGGAGGGTCCTCCTGGTCTGTTGCCAGATCCTACGACACCTGGAAACATAATGCTGAACAGAGGGGACCAGGATGTCAGATTCAACATTGGGAAACAGCGGGGGTAGATAGCCCAGTGAAGCCTCAAAGGGGGACAAACCAGTAGCAGAGGAAGTATGTGTTTTGTGAGCATATTCGATCCATGTGAGATGTTTGCACCAAGAAGAGGGGTTGTCATTTATTACGCACCTCAAGGTGACTTCAAGTTCCTGGTTGCATCTTTCTGTCTGTCCATTAGATTGGGGGTGGTATCCAGACGAAAGACTTACGGAGGCACCAAGAGCTTTGCAAAACTCCTTCCAAACTTGCAAGATGAACTGCGGGCCTCGGTCAGAAACAATGTCCAAAGTTATGCCATGGATGCGGAAAACGTGGAGAACCAGGAGTTGGGCAGTCTCCAATGCAGACGGAAGCTTGGGTAAAGGAACAAAATGGGCTGTTTTAGAGAATCTGTCAACAACAGTAAGGATGACTGTGTTACC
The DNA here is from genome assembly GCF_021462225.1 of Girardinichthys multiradiatus. Taxonomy (NCBI): domain Eukaryota; kingdom Metazoa; phylum Chordata; class Actinopteri; order Cyprinodontiformes; family Goodeidae; genus Girardinichthys; species Girardinichthys multiradiatus. The sequence goes on from NC_061799.1 coordinate 14,122,499, forward strand.
GTCAGATGGCGGGAGACCAGTGATGAAATCAACGGAAATGTGGGACCAGTGGTGGCTAGGGGTGGGCAGAGGTTGAAGAAGACCAGCAGGGAGTTGATTAGTGTTCTTGTTTCGAGCACATGTGGGACAAGCTGCAACAAAATCTTTAATGTTGAGGTTCATAGTCGGCCACCAGAAAAACCTTTTGGTAAATGTGATCATACGAGTCACCCCAGGATGACAAGTCAATTTATTGTTGTGCACCCAATCCAGAACTTTATTGACGACAGAGTTGGGAACGAACAGCTTGCCCACTGGGCCAGTACCTGGGTCAGGTTCGGACCTCTGTGCCTCCCTGATGTCCTTTTCAATGGCCCAGGTGAGGGCGCCCACAATACAAGAATCCGGTAGGATGGAAGCTTCAGTCTTGAGTTGGTCAGAATGAGAGAACTGGCGAGAGAGAGCGTCAGGCTTAATGTTCTTGGAACCGAGTCTGTAGGAGATAGAAAAATGAAAACGAGCAAAAAACAGAGACCAACGGGCTTGTCAGGGGTTAAGTCTCTTGGCATTTTGAATGTAGGAGAGGTTCTTATGATCATTCCAAATGAGAAAAGGGACTTCAGTACCCTCTAACCAATGACGCCATTCCTCAAGCGCCAACTTGATGGCTAACAGTTCACGGTTGCCCACATCATAATTTTGCTCTGCTGGAGACAAGCAACGAGAAAAATAGGCACATGGATGTACCTTATCATCCAGAGGAGACCGTTGAGATAGAATAGCCCCTACTCCAATGTCAGAAGCGTCAACCTCTACAATAAATCGTGCACATAGATCAGGATGGATCAATATGGGTGCTGAAGAAAATAGTCTTTAATTCACCAAATGCCCTTTTTGCCTCAGGAGTCCAATGGAACATTTTCAGAGAGGAGGTGAGTTGAGTGAGAGGTGCAGTGACCTGACTGTAGTTCCTTATAAACCTCCTATAAATATTTGCAAATCCCAAGAACCTTTGAAGTTGCCTGCGATCAGTTGGAGTAGGCCACTCTGCCACTGCCTTGGTTTTCTCGGGATCAGTTCTGTACCTGCCTGCCTCAAAAATAAAACCCAAAAAAGACACAGATGTGACACTGAATTCGCACTTTTCGGCTTTAACAAAGAGTTGATTCTCAAAAAGCCTCTGGAGAACTGTTCTGACATGCTGGCGATGTTGTTCTATGTCCTGGGAAAAATGTCATCCAGATAAACGAAAACAAAGAGGTTGAGAAAGTCACGAAGAACATCATTAATAAGAGCCTGGAAAACAGCGGGTGCATTAGTCAACCCGAAAGGCATAACCAAATACTCAAAATGTCCTAGGGGGGTTTTGAAAGCTGTTTTCCACTCATCACCCTCTCGGATCCGGACCAAATGCTAAGCATTGCGCAGGTCAAGTTTAGTGAAGATCTTGGCAGAATGTAATTGTTCATGTTTGGAATCGATAAGTGGTAGTGGGTATTTATTTTTAATAGTGATTTGATTCAATCCTCTATAATCAATACAAGGTCTTAATGTGCCGTCCTTCTTACCCACGAAGAAGAATCCGGTGCCAACAGGGGAGGTAGACAGACGAATGATCCCAGATGCTGAAGAATCCTCAATGTACTCATGACCCTTCTCTCGGGTCCGGAGAGTTTAAAGAGTCTGCTGGATGGTAGCGGAGCGCCTGGGAGGAGATCAATAGGGCAGTCATAGGGGGGATGCAGACGTAAAGAAAGAGCCCCTTGTTTGCTAAACACAGGTGCGAGATTGTGGTATTCAGGTGGAACTTTGGACAGATCAACAAGCTCAGAAGGTTTGAGTTGTTTGATAGAGTGAGAGACAGCAGTCTTTTTTCAGTTCTGGAGACAGAGATTACTCCATCTCTCTACTCTGCACTCCACCCAATTAATAATGGGATTATGTTTCTGCAACCAGGGAAACCCCAAAACTAATTGTGGAGAGATGGAAGAGACAACAAAGAACTCACCCCATTCATGATGGTTACCAGAGGTGATGATGTGAAGCTGAGGCACTTTAAATCTCACTTGAGACATGGTTTGACCAGTGATGCCAGTGACAGAAAGGGAATGGTTGAGAGACTGAGAGGGTATTTGAAGTTTATCAACCAGATCCGAGGAAATAAGATTCTGTTCAGCACCAGAATCAATAAAAGTGTCAACAGGAAACTTCTCTTGGCCAACAATAATAGTGACCGGAAAACACAGACGAGAGACAGGGGAAGAATGGGATATGCTCATCAAAGTCCCCTGTCCTATTGACGAGCCCTCTCTTTTCCCTTCTTGGGGCATCTTGTGATAAAATGTCCTCCTTGTCCACAATATAGGCAAAGACCACCCTCAAAGCGGCGTTGTCATTCCTCTGGGGAGAGTCGAGTGTGACCAATCTGCATCGGCTCCGGTTCCGCAGATCCTTCTGAAGAGGAAGTGGGTGCGTCGAGGAAAGTGGTTCGAGGCGCCAGAGAGTGCTGCCACTGTGAATTGTAGTTCCTTTCTGTTTGTCTCTCTCTTAGACGGTTGTCAATGCGGATCAATAGGTTGATTAATTCATCCAGTTTTTCGGGTTCATCTCTCAAAACCAACTGGTCCTTTACTTGATCTGCAAGGGAATTAACAAAAATACCCTTGAGTGCCGCTTCATCCCAACCCACCTCCTGCGCTGCCACCCGGAAGTCAATGGCGAACTCAGCCAATGCTCTCCTTCCCTGTTTGAGGGTGAGTATCTTCTTAGCCGCTGCCTCCTGCTGGAGTGGTTGATCGAAGACTCTCTTGAAGTGACTGAAAAAATGGCATAACTAAGAGACTCAGCAGGGTTAGATGCCAAATAGGCGTGCGCCCAGCGCAGAGCAGATCCCTTTAGCGAGGTAACAATATAAGTAATCTTGGAGGCAGCAGTAGGGAAAAGGGAGGGGGAACGACTAAATGCTAATTCACACTGGAGAGAAAAACCACCAAAGTTATTAGGATTACCATCAAACAGTTCAGACGGACGGAAGTAAGGCTCTCGGATCCCAGAAGATAGAATTGTGGGTGGCTGAGGATTCTCTAAACGAGCTGGAGGATTGGAAGAGGCAGGTGAGAGTTTGGTTATGATTTCGCTTAAAGCATGAACCATACCACCAAGTTCTGTGAGATGAGAATCCGTAGTCCTTTGTTGTTGCAGTAGCTGTTGAAGCATGGTTTCAGTAGATTGTAGGCGTTTCTTTAAGGAAGTCTGTTCATCATCTGAATTGTTCTTCGACATGTTAGATGGCTGGAACATACTATCATGAATTGCTTAGATAGTCAAATTAGAACAAAACCAGAGGATGAAACAGACTCAGCACACAGGATAAGACGGTAAATTAGGTTTATTTCTAGTGTAGACTTTGTTTAAGGAATCTTAAATTGGAGTTGTCCAGAAGCCAGAGGAGGAAGGGGTAAACCCAGGAATCCAAGGAGAGAGAGAGTACTGGTGATGAGAATATTTACAGTGCAGTCCTTAGGAGAGAGTATTACCAGATGTTGGCAGGCAGGTAGGCAGATAGGCAGGTCGACAGGCAGACAGGCAGGCAGACGAATAGGCAGACAGACAGGAGTCCACATAACTGAGGTTATGTTCCAGCAAAGGTCTGTATCAGCAGCTACCTTAAGAAGCCCATGAGCTCATTATGAGAATGTGTTGCAGCTGCAGACAATGAGCTGCCAGAACCAACCAGAAGGGGAGGAGCAGAGATCCTACATAGATAGCTTTTGAAAATTTTGCTTTTAAAGGTAGTACACTATTTTAAGCAATTTTAGCCCTTTTAGTGATTTACACCCTAAAATATTTAGGAAAAAACATCCATTTTCTATGAAAAACATTGTTGACTAATGGAGTTTTGACGAAAATTCAACTTAGAAGACTCACCTCCACTTCCAGCTCCGTCTAATTATCCCACCACGTTCTCCGCTCCAACCAATGAGCTCCTGATCTACATTCCTCTTCAGCCAATCATCCCTCCAGGCTTTGCTTTAAAAGACCTTCATATGCAGAATCTCCTGATCTTCAGCTGAGCTTCGACCCTCCTCCACCCCATCTCCACCATCAGGCTTCAAACTCCTTCCGACTACCTTATCTCCTCAGGCCTCCACTCCACCACCAGTATTAGGATCCCGGGGGGAAGACTTCTCTAATTCTAACCCTAAGATGTTTATTCAAGCTCATGTCATTATCAGCATCCATGTCTTCCTCTGGGGTCCGAGCGCCAAAAGAAAACAAACATCAGTTAATAAACTCCTCTAATTGCCATCTGTGTGTTTCTCTCATTTGTGAGTCTTTCCAGGTTGAATTCTAAATTCTATACTCAGTGTCCGATCTTTCCATCTGAAAAGGTAGGTACTGAATAATTTTAAAACATAACTGAAAATAAAAAAACAAGGGGAAAAAAATATAACCTAAAATGTCAAAAGCTTTGATAATGACTTTTAAATCACCACATTCAGTCACGGTTAATAAAGGAGTTGAACGGTATGTAAGAACATAAAGCATCTAGCCGAGGTAAAAAGGATGTAAAGATGTAAAGAATTGTAAAAAAAAAAAAAAAAACACCTAAAATGAATTTAAGATTAAATCTTTTGTTGCAATAGCACACTGAAAAATTAAGAAAAATCACTTTGACTACAAGAGGAAAAACTTGATATATTTGTTTTAAACAAATGGTATTGCTGGTAGCACTTTTGTAATGGTCTGTTGATGAAATGTAACTCAAGCATTTTGTCACTTGTACTTCTTTAAATGTAAGTTGATCTTAGAGCATTTAATTCAAAGTAGGAAAGACAAGAGCACAGTAAGGCAGATATGTAGTGGTCTTCAAGATGAAAAATAGCTAAGCGCCTAAACTTTCCCATACATTATAAGTGGTAATTAAAAGTTAAAACTACTCGAAATGCAACAAACACTGCTGGAAGAGGATCTTAGTGCCATGCACAGTGAGGAACATGGTGACAGAATTAAAAACTATACTGCTGTAAAGAATGACTTATTGGGATCCCCAAGTCTTCATAAAAACCATTAAACACTATCTACATACCAACTCATCAGAAAAATGCCTTTTTTTGTCCTACCAAATGTAAACATGTGGGAACTCTACAAGGACTTTAACTGGAATCATTTGTTTTTTTATTTTTTACCAGTGCAACTAACGAATTAATGAATGGGAAATTATCTCACTACCACTGTTATTTATGATGGAGGAGCTGTGATGCTTTAGGTCTGTTTCTCTTCTGTTGGTTGTTGGAAACCTGTTACAGTCAATGGAATCATGAACCCTTTGAGAAGCCGGAACAATGTCAAAATCATTCATCCATCCATTTTCTATACCCGCTTCTTCCATATGAGGTCGCCAGTAACATCAAAATCAAAAGAATCAAAATATAGATATACATCACTAGATCAAAGTAATGATCCAAAACCATGGTCAAAGTAACCCAGGAAGGGTTACCAGACAGAAAACGTCAGTCATTTTCACCCCAGACCTAAATCAAATTCAGATTAAAAAAACTTACTATCCTAATGGGTAATTCATTTGTGGCATTGACAGCATAAGAGTGGACCAATGACTTTGGACAAGATTGTGCATAAAGTATTGATGAAATATCCCTCTCTCAGTATTCTCCAACCTTATGAAACATAAAGGATGAAGCATTGCCTTATTGGTCAAATAAGAAGAACAAGAAAGGGCGCAATAATTGTACTTCTCATCATTTCATAAACAAAATGAAAAAAAAGTACTTTTCTTTTTTCTTTTGAATAGTTATACTGAAACAGTTGTGAAATTTTCCAAAACCTTTTTATATGTACTGTAAGATTAAGCTTGTGCAGTAAAAGCTTGATTTAGAATCTATCAGTAACCAGACCATTAATGGGTTGACATTTTGGACTTCATAGAGGATGTGCTTTTTATTTTTGTAACAGTGACTGTATCTGCCCTCATTATGCTTTTGGTTTAAGTGAAATGAATGAGTGATACAAGTTTACCAAGATTGCAGTGGTTGAAACTGGACATGAAACTAAACTAAATAGTAAACATGGCTGATGAAGTTTTTGATTTAGAGTGAAATTACACCAAATTTTGAAAAATGCCAAAAATCAGATTTTTTTTGCCTGGCAAAATGTAGGTCCTGGCATTCTAATAATCCTTTGAAAGTTTTATAAATCCCAGCTTTTCTAAAGAAGGCTTGAGCTGTGTTGTGTTAGATTAAACAATTTTTGGTCATTTTCAGAAAAGATGAGCAGCAGGAGAGCAGTATGTGTTTAAGATGTCTCCTTATAACATTTTAAGGCATCTGAAGGCGTTAGTCGATTTATTTAACTTTACAATTTAGATCTACATACAGACCTTCAAACCAAACAAAGCTGTTATAAAAGTGTTCTAAGCTTGGAGCTAGAATTAAAAATCCAGAAGCACCACAAAAATCTGTCAATTAACAGATTTTTATATAAATCTAATAAATTATTATATAACTATAATAAAATACTTTTATTTATTTAAAAACTAAAAATTGAGGGAATATGGGTAAACATGATGACACATTTACTGTCCTACTGAACACAAGATGTATTTCATTTTAAGTAGTTGAGGCTGGACACTGAGATACGATGCTTTCTGGATATCTGGAGAAAAAAGTTCATTTGACAAAGTTCAGCTTCATAAAAAAACAGGTCTTCATTTAGACTTCTAATATCTAAAAACATGTTGAAAAACGTTTCATTTTTAGCCCAAATACATAGCCTAGAAGTCATTAGACATTGTTTTATAAAAAAAATACTCACAGGGGACTGCAAACATATAATGTTGGCCAAAGAAACCTTGAATAACCAAATAATCTACTGCCACCATCACAGTTGATCTTATTGTTCATATCAAAGCTGTTTTATGTGGTTAAAATATAGTTTAAGATTAATTTCCTGGCCAATATGGTTTGTTTGTGTTATTTTAAAAGTTGTAACAGCATTCCAGCTCATATCTCCATCCTTTTATAATTTTGAAACCCAGGTCACATTATAATGAATGTTTAATTTCAATATACAGTACATGACACCTTTGCTAAGAAACCATGAAGACAAAGGCATCCACTCTGATCTGTTTGGGACTGGTACCTGAAGTAGAAACACCTTAAAAACTATTTGACAAGGTGTGCAGTTGATGTGTTGTTACAGATATGTTCTAGTGGCATGGCACTTGTGGTGTAGGTGGTTAAGTGCACAACCCTTAGTCCTTGATGTGGCCATCCCGGGTTCAAGTCCCACCCCTGGTGACATGTCTCTCTCTCCATCCCTGTTTCCTGTCAAAAACAATTATGAGAAAATTAAAGGACACTAGTCCTGCAAAAAAATAAAAAACTTTAAAAAAAAGCAGTGTGCTGAAAGTAGGCAAAATGTTACCTTCATCAGAAAACTGTGATCCAAAACTGTGATGATTATGATCAGAATAACCTATGTAGGTTTATCTACTGTATTCATTTACTTTGGTGCAGTTGCAAGTGGAAGCAGCTGGACCAAAATGCTTAACAGTAAAAAGAGGCCTGCATAATGTGTGTAGAGTTTTGCACCTCTATCATTTTTGTATCTCAGTCAGTTTGGGTGCAGTTTTTTTTAAAGCTAAATTCATGTACCTTTGGTTGTCAGAGGCGATTATTGTACCTGTGAAATCAAGTAAAGGTCAGAAGACCTCAGTAGAACACACAGACTGATCTATCATCAGATTTATCCTGGATTTTATTGTTTGTTTCCAGACATGATTTGTTTTTCCATTGGAAGTTTTTGAATTTTGTTTCCTCATTTTGTTTCTTCATTTCAAGGGCATTTTTACTATTTAATGTACAGTATATTATAGGATTTTACATACTTTTGGTGATCTGTAATAGAGATGCACCAAGAAATTGGCTGTCGATCAAAATCGGCAGTTAGATTTTTAGCATGGCCAGCCGGCTGGAGACTCAAAAATTTGATATTTGATATATTTTTTCCTGATCAGTGAACATAGATTACAGTATGTAGGTTTACCGTTTTTTTAGTTGATCACGGACGCATGTCACTCTGGTGCCTTCAACACCATCCAACCCACAATCCTGAGGGAGAAGCAGGATAACATCGGAGTGGACCGTCACCTTGCCTCATGGATCCTAGACTACCTCACAAACCAATCACAGTATGTGAGAACTCAAGGCTGTGTGTCAGACAGGATCGTAAGCAGTACAGGGGCCCGACTGGGAATGGTTCTGGCGCCATTGCTTTTCACCATCTGCACTGAAGATTTTTCCAACAACTCCACCAACTGCTTCCTACAGAAGTTCTCTGATGACTCCACAGTAGTTGGCCTTTTCACAAATGGGGGAGTGGTGGCCTATTGGTTAGAACAGGAGGTTTGTGTTCCAGAGGGGACACAAGGGGCCAGGTTCGTATCCCACAGCTTGCCACTCTGGGTCCCTGACTCTTAGCCCCAGAATGCTCCCTGGGTGCTGCACAATGGCAGCCCACTGCTCCCTATAAGGGATGGGTTAAATGCAGAGGACAAATTTCATTGTAATGTACATGTGCAATGACCAATAAAGATGATTATTATTAAATGGGGATGAAAAGGAGTATAGAGAACTGACTAGGGAATTTGTGGACGGGTGCAGGCAAAACTACCTCCAGATAAATTCTGGAAAAAACCAAGGAGCTGGTGGTAGACTTCCACAGGCACAAACATCTTCCACTGGAACCACTGAACATCCAAGGTATGGACATTGAGGCTGTGAAGAACTACAAGTACTTTGGGGTTATCTGAACAATAAACTGGACTGGACTTATAACTTAAAAGCACTCTATAAAAATGGCAGAGAATGCTATACCTGCTTTGGAGGCTCAGGTCTTTTGGAGTACAGGGGCCACTCCTGGGGATATTCTATGTTATGGCATCAGCCATTCTTTATGGTGTAGTCTTCTTGGCCAGCAGTATCACTTCTGCGGATCTTGTCTAGTTCTCCAAAGCCTTTCTACTGGTGATACTTCAGCTGTATGGTCTGGTCTGAGAAACCTGACTGCCTACAGGAGCCCCACCCATCCTGAACAGATTCCTCGCCTGGCCAACCGTCTGAATGGCTTCTACGGCAGACATGACAGAAAGCCGTTCACGCCTCAAATCATCTCCTCCACATCCCATTCAGGAACAAATTCGATCCGTAAAGCTACCAACCCCCTACCTTCAGATCCTCTGCCTGCACTAAAGATCTCAGAGGAAGATGTAAATAGGCTCTTTCAGCACATGAAAACGAAGAAAGCTGGAGGACCTGATAACGTCTCCCCATCATGCCTGAAAGCCTGTGCTAATCAACTCGCCCCAATCTTCACCCGGATCTTCAACAAGTCACTGGAGACATGTGAGGTCCCCTCCTGCCTCAAACGATCTACCATCATTCCGGTGCCCAAGAAACCCACCATCCGAGGATTAAATGACTACAGGCCTGTAGCCCTGATGTCTGTGGTCATAAAATCCTTTGAGTGGCTGGTGTTGAAGCACCTGAAAGACATCAGAGGGCCCACTGCTGGACCCCCTGCAATTTGCTTACCGAGCAAACAGGTCGGCAGATGATGCTATCAACTTAGGTCTACACTTCATCCTGCAACACCTCGACCGTCCAGGGACGTACGCCAGGATCCTGTTTGTAGACTTCAGCTCGGCCATCAACACCATTATACCAGACATCCTCCACCAGAAGCTCACCCAGCTCAACATCCCAGCCTCCACCTGTCAGTGGATCAACAACTTCCTGACGGACCAACAGCAGCAGGTGAGAGTGCCCCCCAGGGGTGTGTTCTATCCCCACTCTGCACCTCAGCGGACTTGTCCGTGAAACTCCTTAAGTTTGCAGACGACACCACTGTCATTGGACTGATCCAGGACGGTGATGAGTCTGCATACAGACAGGAGGTGGATCGGCTGGTACACTGATGCAGTCAGAACTACCTTGAACTCAACCCACTCAAGACTGTGGAAATGGTGGTGGACCTTCGGAGAACACCAACCCCATACACCCCCCTCACCATCCTCAACAACACCGTGTTGGCTGTGGACCACTTCAGGTTCTTAGGAACCACCATCTCTGAGGACCTGAGATGGTCTTCACACATAGACACTGTTCGAAAGAAGGCCCAGCAGAGACTGTACTTCCTGAGGCAACTCAAGAAGGACAACTTTCCACAGGAGCTGCTGGTCATCTTCTACACTGCCATCATACAGTCTGTCCTGTCTTCATCCATCTCAGTGTGGTTTGGCTCATCCACAAAACAGGACAGGTCTAGACTGCAACAAATAATCAGGACTGAAAAAAGAATAATCAGGGCTGACCTTCCCTCCATCCAGGACTTATACAGGTCTAGGGTCAGGAAAAGAGCTGCTAAAATCTCTGCAGAGCCCACACACCCTGCACATAAACTGTTCAGAGTTTTACCTTCAGGCCGCCGCTACAGAGACAGTTTCTTCCCCCAGGCTGTTTCTCTGTTGAACATTCAATAGAGTACCAAACAACAGCATACAGATGTTGCAAATGCACCTTTTCATTATCTATGTGTATATGTGTATATTGTATATACAGGTCCTTCTCAAAATATTAGCATATTGTGATAAAGTTCATTATTTTCCATAATGTAATGATGAAAATTTAACATTCATATATTTTAGATTCATTGCACACTAACAGAAATATTTCAGGTCTTTTATTGTTTTAATACGGATGATTTTGGCATACAGCTCATGAAAACCCAAAATTACTATCTCACAAAATTAGCATATCATTAAAAGGGTCTCTAAACGAGCTATGAACCTAATCATCTGAATCAACGAGTTAACTCTAAACACCTGCAAATGATTCCTGAGGCTTTAAAACTCCCAGCCTGGTTCATCACTCAAAACCCCAATCATGGGTAAGACTGCCGACCTGACTGCTGTCCAGAAGGCCACTATTGACACCCTCAAGCAAGAGGGTAAGACACAGAAAGAAATTTCTGAACGAATAGGCTGTTCCCAGAGTGCTGTATCAAGGCACCTCAGTGGGAAGTCTGTGGGAAGGAAAAAGTGTGGCAGAAAACGCTGCACAACGAGAAGAGGTGACCAGACCCTGAGGAAAATTGTGGAGAAGGGCCGATTCCAGACCTTGGGGGAACTGCGGAAGCAGTGGACTGAGTCTGGAGTAGAAACATCCAGAGCCACCGTGGACAGGCGTGTGCAGGAAATGGGCTACAGGTGCCGCATTCCCCAGGTCAAGCCACTTTTGAACCAGAAACAGCGGCAGAAGCGCCTGACCTGGGCTACAGAGAAGCAGCACTGGACTGTTGCTCAGTGGTCCAAAGTACTTTTTTCAGATGAAAGCAAATTCTGCATGTCATTCGGAAATCAAGGTGCCAGAGTCTGGAGGAAGACTGGGGAGAAGGAAATGCCAAAATGCCAGAAGTCCAGTGTCAAGTACCCACAGTCAGTGATGGTCTGGGGTGCCGTGTCAGCTGCTGGTGTTGGTCCACTGTGTTTTATCAAGGGCAGGGTCAATGCAGCTAGCTATCAGGAGATTTTGGAGCACTTCATGCTTCCATCTGTTGAAAAGCTTTATGGAGATGAAGATTTCATTTTTCAGCACGACCTGGCACCTGCTCACAGTGCCAAAACCACTGGTAAATGGTTTACTGACCGTGGTATCACTGTGCTCAATTGGCCTGCCAACTCTCCTGACCTGAACCCCATAGAGAATCTGTGGGATATTGTGAAGAGAACGTTGAGAGACTCAAGACCCAACACTCTGGATGAGCTAAAGGCCGCTATCGAAGCATCCTGGGCCTCCATAAGACCTCAGCAGTGCCACAGGCTGATTGCCTCCATGCCACGCCGCATTGAAGCAGTCATTTCTGCAAAAGGATTCCCGACCAAGTATTGAGTGCATAACTGTACATGATTATTTGAAGGTTGACGTTTTTTGTATTAAAAACACTTTTCTTTTATTGGTCGGATGAAATATGCTAATTTTGTGAGATAGGAATTTTGGGTTTTCATGAGCTGTATGCCAAAATCATCCGTATTAAGACAATAAAAGACCTGAAATATTTCAGTTAGTGTGCAATGAATCTAAAATATATGAATGTTAAATTTTCATCATGACATTATGGTAAATAATGAACTTCATCACAATATGCTTATATTTTGAGAAGGACCTGTATGTATATTCTGTAATGCAAAAACAAAAACCAGAGAGCAAAGTGTACCGGAGTCAAATTCCTTGTTTGTATGTATGAACTTGGCACTAAAGCCGATTCTGATTCTTCTGAAAGTTGTGTTACATTAGCCACCAGTACAATTCTATAACTGCATGTCAGTACTTTCTAGAAGCCTTCTCTCTTGTTTTGTTTGTACTACTTGTGTTTTCAAAACTTTCTGGTACTGAGCAAAAGTTCAAAAACAATTTATCTTCTATAGCAGAACCCCTGTAGTAGCATTGTTGACATCTCAACAGATCTCAACCACAAGTTTGACACATTAATACATATTTTCAAATGAATCTCCATCCGCCTGCATTGCACAAATCTTCCCACTGATAGATGTTGTTATAAAGAAGAATGGAGGGAGGATCTTCATGTAAAATTCACTTAGCTGCCATATTTTCTCCTCCGGGACAAGATTAATTGCGTTATAACATGTTTCAGGTTGGGGGTGGAGGCATAGAAAAGTGGGGAGCGCCTACTGATCCAATACAAAGCCCCGTTTCTCCTCTCCCTACTCCCTCTCCTCTCCCCACCGCTCTGCACAAACCATCTCTTAATACATCCTGAGAAATTGAGGTTAAGAGGGGATATCCGGAGGGTTATCTGGCATCGCGGCACTCGCGCAGGGAGATTGATGGTCTTAAGAGGCCGAGGTGCTGTGGTCATATTCATATGGTAATTCCTCTGCATTGTCCCTGCGGAAACCATGGCTTTCTTTAATCTGTGAGGGAGGCCTCAGCTCAGTCTCTCTGTTGAAATGAAGCTCAGCATCACTTTATCATCTCCACAGATGCTATGATGACGATGGGTGCTGGGTGACGTCTAGATGGATATATCAGTGAAGGCTGTTTTGTGTGTGTGTGCGTGCACGTAAATTAAAAAGGAGAAGGGGTGGTGAAATGCTGATTAAATAACAGTAGGAAGGGCAGGGCATTGTAAATCTATTGATAACTTTATACCAGATATGATTTTAAACCCCACATCCTAACCGTTAAAAAAACAAAAAAACATATAGATTACTTTCCCTCTTAATCTATTTGTGACTAAGAAGCATTCAATTGTGAGAATTTCAGAATTGTAAGAACACAATCCTTTGCGATAAAGGCATTTTGGTTTTATAGTTGTAAATCCATCTATTCAAACATATGAGATTGTAGGAATATATTACAACTTTTTTTGTTGTTATCTAGCATTGCTCTGGTTATACATACCTAGATTTCTTTTCAAAGTGACTTATTTGTTGGCAGATTGGAAGCAGAAAATAGTTTATTGCACTATTGCATATGCTTTTATTCCCTTTATCAGACAAGGGAAACCACAGATGCTTGTCTCCTCATCTAACACCTGAGAGCAATAAAAAAACTAAACATAACATGTATAAGCACTTGGTGGATCTATATATCCAGTATGTGACTGTTTGATAGCGGTGAATCTGAGCTCAGTGGAAAGGCATCAACATAGCTACCAAGAGTCCTCACTAAGGGCACCAATGGAGAAACAAGCGGACAGAATCAGGAAAGTCATGTTTTTAGTGGACTTTTTCTCATGCATATATCAATTTAATAATTTGATCCACTTAACATGTGGAGAGATAAACAAGAACAACATAAAAAAAATACAGGTGGCTTCAAATCTAGGTAGAATGATGCTAAGTATTAGGTCTGCGAAGAACCTAGTCGCCTAAAAAATGTCAGAAGAAACACTTTGCTCATACATGTCAATGCTTTTGAAATTAACAAAATATTAAGGCCAAGCTTCATATAATAAACTAATTCATAAAAACATAGCTGTGCTGTAAGTAATCCTTGATAATGTATTTTTTAGTTATTAAATTATCAGGTGAATTGCTTTCTGTCAGATAAATAAATGATAAAAATCTGGTTCTAGACGACTCTCTTAACTATACAATATACTCTCAATAAAGTAAATATGGAGAAAAAAAGGAGTGAATATAGACTGCCAAGTCACAAACCACACCTTGGAGTAAACTTGTCTGCTTGATCTATAGACATGAATAAAGATCGTCTATAGTAAATGGCTAATCTATAAACTTGGTTAATCCATATAGCCAGTACATGGTTGATTTATAGCAGTGAATCTGAGTTTTGGGGATGAACAACACATCTCTACTAAGAATCAGCTTTAAGGATCTAGAATACCAACTGGCATCACACACTAATATAGAAAGACCGAACTGAAAAGTTATGTCTTTTGAGCATTTTCTCTGCTTCACATATCAATTTATTACCATGATCCTCTTAAGATGTGGAGGTGGAGAATTTAAAACAACCTTGATTTGAGGGGAGTGCTGCTACCTGCCACTGAGCTTAGAGGAATGCAAAGCAGAGGGTCTCAGATCCTAGAACACCTCAAAACACTTGCCTCCAGTATTGCATGTCGTGTGATAAAATATCTGGGGTAGTAAGTCCACTGTGAGATTAATTAATTAATCAATCTCTGTTCCAAGTTGACATTTGAAAACATGCTGTAAAATTTATGTAGAAAAAAGAGAGTACATAAGAAAAGTCTTTACCAAGACACAAACCACAAGTTTGATTAAGTTAGCCCTCAGTGATTTTCTCTCTGCTGTTCTAATCAGTCTTTTCGCAGACCAACCATTGACTTCCTGTAGTCTGCTGCTGGTATGCACCCTATTTCTTCCACACACCACCACCACCTTCTCATCTTAATCGATACACACATTAATCATGCAAAATATCTATGTGACAAACCAATTATTAGTCTGCATCATCAAGTCCAACCCAGTGATAATGAATTTAGCAGGAATGCTGTGGACCAGTCGTTCATTAACTGCAGAAGGTTTGCATAATGACTGCCCAATGTCACCAGGATACTCTACTTCTATTGATGAATTGACGACAGTGAGAGCACACATAATCAAACAGCCACCTGCATTCCACATGTTAGCATAATAGAAAAAGTTCGCAAAGTTGCAGATACAACACAGAAGGATGGAGGGGACTATGGCTCAGTAGGAAGAGTAGTCGTAATGTAATCCAAAAATTTGGGTTTGATTCCAGGTTTCTCCTGCCACATGTCTATGTGCCCCTATTTCGATGTGCAAGGCACTTAACCTCGAGTTAATGTGTGTATTGTGCATGAATGTGTGTGCGTTTGCGAGTGCAGTTGGGTGAATGTGGCTCTAGTGTACCACTTTGAGATGTTGGAAGTGTCCTACATAACTTCAGTCTATTTACCAATTGATGTGCATGGTAGGCTTTTTTCTGTCATTGTTAAAATCTTTTTATCATTTTTCTCACACTCTCCTAATGTCTCTTGTTGTCCTCCTCTTCTCTTTCACTTCGTCATATTGATGTGTTCACACCTTACTCCAATAATCAACAGCAGAGCAGATTGGATGAGATCACAGCAGGATGATGGATCTGGAAATCATTTACTGGGGCTGGCCCACTTCTCTAAACCACAGGAACATAGTTTCAGGATGATAGCTTGATCAAATGATGTGCTTTGAGCTTTACAACTTGAGCCCACTGCATTCATACAAGCTGGAAAACGTTTGAATTATAATAAGGTTGAACACTTTAATAATACACTGAGTAAATGAGAGAATCCCACACCTAAAGTAATCACAATGTTTAGAAAAAATAGGAAGACGAGATTAAACATTTTATTGTTTTTCAAACAAATTGCTCACATTGTGCTGCTTGATCTTATTTTTTTTCTACTATTTGCTTAGGTTAACATTCTTTGCCCTGGATGAAAAAAAAAAAAAGGTTCACACTTTGTAGACCAGTTTCTTTAGACTAGCCCCAGTTTTTAGACATAGGAATACTAGGCAGCTTGGGTAATTGTAATGTTTCCCCATGCCAGAAGTGATATATAGTCTTCCCAGCAGATCCTGGCTTTGCCCTGGGGTCTCCTCTCATTCAATTGTTTCCAGAAAACCTCCAAAAGGAAGAGGACCTGATCAGATGCCAAAACCACTTCATCTGACTAACTTCAACGCACAGAAGCAGTGGCTTTACTCTGAGCATGGATGACAGAGCTCTTCAGTATATCTCTTAGTCCAGCCAAACTATGAAGGAAACTTTTTCCTGCCATTTCTATCTGGGATGTGGTCCAGACCAAAACTGTATTGCACCCCCTAAATCAGATGTTTAACAAATGCTCTGGTCCTTATCACCTCTCCAAATGTGAGAAACTGTGTTTTAAAAGGACCCTTCGATAAAAACAAACCGAAGCAATTCAAAAAGAAATCTGTCATACAGCTCAGATCTCCTGTTCTCAAATAACACAGGGGTTTATAGACTCTGAGTGTATATATGAAGTGCATTAGGGTTTCATTTGATGCAAAACTATTTTAAATATTGCATGAAACTAGTTTTTAATATGATGCAGCAGGTCAACTCAAGCTTAAATCAGTATAATGGTGTCTTGGGAAAACATTTTCATCATAAAAATTGTTGTACAACAATGGCTATTAGCATTAATTTGTAATTATAATTAACAATTAATTATTAACAGAATTAGCAGGGTAAGAGCACAGTTTTGCTCAAAATATTGAAATGTACACAACATTATGGGCGACATACCAGAGTTCAAAAGAGGACAAATTGTTGGTGCACATCTTGCTGGTGCATCTGTGACCAAGACAGCAAGTCTTTGTGATGTATCAAGAGCCACGGTATCCAGGGTGATGTCAGCATACCACCAAGAAGGACGAACCACATCCAACAGGATTAACTGTGGACGCAAGAGGAAGCTGTCTGAAAGGGATGTTCGGGTGCTAACCCGGATTGTATCCAAAAAACATAAAACTACGGCTGCTCAAATCACGGCAGAATTAAATGTGCACCTCAACTGTCCTGTTTCCACCAGAACTGTCCGTCGGGAGCTCCACAGGGTCAATATACACGGCCAGGCTGCTATGGCCAAACCTTTGGTCACTCATGCCATTGCCAAACGTCGGTTTCAATGGTGCAAGGAGCACCAATCGTGGGCTGTGGACAATGTGAAACATGTATTGTTCTCTGATGAGTCCACCTTTACTGTTTTCCCCACATCCGGGAGAGTTACGGTGTGGAGAAGCCCCAAAGAAGCGTACCACCCAGACTGTTGCATGCCCAGAGTGAAGCATGGGGGTGGATCAGTGATGGTTTGGGCTGTCATATCATGGCATTCCCTTGGCCCAATACTTGTGCTAGATGGGCGCGTCACTGCCAAGGACTACGGAACCATTCTTGAGGACCATGTGCATCCAATGGTTCAAACATTGTATCCTGAAGGCGATGCCGTGTATCAGGATGACAATGCACCAATACACACAGCAAGACTGGTGAAAGATTGGTTTGATGAACATGAAAGTGAAGTTGAACATCTCCCATGGCCTGCACAGTCACCAGATCTAAATATTATTGAGCCACTTTGGGGTGTTTTGGAGGAGCGAGTCAGGAAACGTTTTCCTCCACCAGTATCACGTAGTGACCTGGCCACTGTCCTGCAAGAAGAATGGCTTAAAATCCCTCTGACCACTGTGCAGGACTTGTATATGTCATTCCCATGACGAATTGACGCTGTATTGGCCGCAAAAGGAAGCCCTATACCATACTAATAAATTATTGTGGTCTAAAACCAGGTGTTTCAGTTTCATTGTCCAACCCCCGTGTATATAGAACAAACTCACATTCACTAAATTTCACTACACTACTATGTAAAAATTTAAGAATAATAATAAACTATAAAAAAGGGAACAAAAGATTAAACCATAAACAATACATTTATGCAATAATATTGCAGTTTAGTGTGAATATTTGTGTTTAGGAATCAAGGTTTGTCTTGAAGAATTTGGAGAGAGCTCAAATTAGTTTAAAACTGATTAAGAACAACACTTTGTATGTGTACACACAACCACTTCACAGTGTAAGTCATACGGATGAATAAAACATTATTTTCATAAAATTATATTTTTATATTATTTGCCAAATAAGAAATCAATAACCTTTTGGATAATTGATCCTTAATGTTGTGTAATCAGCCATCACAGGGAGTGATTGACTATAAGCAGATTTAGTTACAATTTTGAGAACGAATGGACAGACGTGATGATGTCACATCTGGAATTAGAACTGTGTTTTGTAAAATGATATCATGGGGATTCCAGCTGTGACTCCTCCTTTCTAGGGCTGTTCTGAAAGAAGGTTAATGCTGTGCATTCTGGCATTTAGAGTTTTACCAGTCTCTGTTTGTTTGACCAGTGTTTTGTAAAACAACACTGCAAAATGCATACATAGCAAAGTGTTTAATCACCTGGTGCACGGTTGCAAATTTGCCTTAAACCACTTGTGGTCTTAATGCAGGGGAAGTGCATGTTAATACATATTCAACACTTACTAAGGATGAATTTGGTAGCACTTTACCAGCATCTAGTGGTCAAAGTATGAATTACATCCAGTGAAATGAGGGAAGAGCAATGACTGTACAGAAACATCTATTGTGCATCTGCTTGACTGCAAAAACACAAATAATTTAATTACATTTTCATGTAACTATAAATAAATGAAAGCAGTAGTGATTTATTTGGTTATATTAGATTGTTTGTAAAACCTGGGGGTTCGCTTTAGAATGCTGCAACTAAAATGATATTGTCAGCTCTCATACACTGAATGTACAGTACTCTTGCTGCAGTTTTTGCTATGAATCAGAAAAAGGCGGACCCAACATTCAGCCAGACACAGTACTGAAAGTTTAAAAGGTTTATTCAGCCACAGGAAAACATCACACAGGTAACACTCCTCACAGCTTCCAGGAATCACTGAGGCAGAAAGAGGGATTAGTGACTTGTAGTCTCTCCAGATTTTGCAGGGATCAGAAAAGCCACTAACCTGCTTTTGTCTTGCGTGGAACTTGAAACCCAGAAGGGAAACCTCAGTGGGTGGCAGGCGGTGATCTCCAAAGCACAGGTACGAAGTGACTCCAGGCTGAATAATCCGAGGGCTAGGCTGGCTCAATAATCCAAGGACAGAAACAGGGTGAACAATCGGAACAAGAGGCGTCAGGCAAGGGGCAGGCAGAGGCATAAACCCAAGTCGGGGCTCCACGAAGGGCTTGACCTGAGAAACGTGGAACGTGGGGTGAATCCTCATCGAGTTGAGCAATTGATGATCTTGGAGATTGGGAAAGGTCCAACAAATCGGGGTGCCAATTTCCGGGATTCTACCCTTAATGGGAGGTCCTTGGCGGAGAGCCAAACTTTCTGCCCCACCAGTTTGCCATTCTTGACTGAACCAGTGACATTCTGATCATCGATCTCCTGGCCTTTCTCCATATTCTTTGGCACCTTAGGGCAGTCGCTTGGGCGGACGGAACATTAGCTTCTCTCTCCTGAACTGAAAACATGGGTGGCTGGAAACCAAACACAACATGAAAAGGGGACAAACCAGTGGCACTTGATTGCATAGAGTTCATGGCGT
Source organism: Girardinichthys multiradiatus (assembly GCF_021462225.1). Taxonomy (NCBI): domain Eukaryota; kingdom Metazoa; phylum Chordata; class Actinopteri; order Cyprinodontiformes; family Goodeidae; genus Girardinichthys; species Girardinichthys multiradiatus. The sequence goes on from NC_061799.1 coordinate 14,142,217, forward strand.
ATTCAACCCAGGGCAAATTTTGTGACCAATTGGTCAGGTCAGACTCACATAAGATACGACGTTTGGATTCAGCTTCTTGGTTGGCTCTCTCGGTTTGGCCATCAGACTGAGGATGAAACCCTGAGGAAAGACTAACAGAAATTCCCAACAAAGAACAAAACTCCTTCCAGAAACCTGACACAAATTGGGGTCCTCTACCTGAAAACTTCTCGGGTCAATATCTCACCCATCTCCTTAGCAGATGGAAGCTTCTCCAACGGCACCAGATGAACCATCTTTGAAAATCTGTCAATTATGGTTAGTAGTATAGAGTGACCATTAGAAACCGGTAGACCTGTCACAAAATCCATCGCAATATGTGACCATGGGCGAGGGGGAATTGGCAAAGGGTGCAACAACCCCGCAGGGGGGCGACGAGAAGGCTTGGCTCGACAACATTGAGTGCATTCAGCAACAAAGTCTTTGACATCCTTGACCAGCGATGGCCGCCAAAACTGATTTCGAACTGTCTGAATGGTTCTGCTGATTCATGGATGACAAGCTAAATGAGAGCAATGACAAGACTCCAGTACCTTAGGCACAAGGCGTTCAGGGACAAAACAGCGGTCAGGTGGACATGATGGTGGGATAGGCAGATAACTAATGGCTTCCTGGACCTCCCTTTCCACCTCCACTCGGGACACAGACAACCTGACGGTTTCAGGAAGGATAAACTCCTCTTCACCCGCAGACTGAGATTCTTCAGGCTCTTGAATCCGGGATAGGGCGTCAGGTTTGCCATTTTTACTCCCTGGCCTGTAAGACAGGGAGAAATTAAAACGACCAAAAAACAGAGCCCACCTATCCTGTCTGGGGTTTAGCCGTTTTGCTGATTTCAGGTACTCCAAGTTCTTATGGTCAGTCCACACCATAAACGGCTCCTTAGTCACCTCCAGCCAATGTCTCCACTCTATCAATGCCAACTTGACAGCAAATAACTCTCTGTCTCCCACGTCGTAATTCCGCTCAGCCTGTGACAGCGTCCTTGAAAAGAAGGCACATGGGTGAACACGATCATCCTCACCTCTTTGACTTAATACAGCTCCGACCCCAGTGCTTGAGGCATCCACCTCCACAATAAACTGTCTCTCTGGGTCAGGAGACCGTAACACTGGAGCTGACGTGAAGAGTTCCTTTAACCTATTGAAGGCCTTCTCTGCATCCTTATTCCACACAAATTTCACCTTGGAAGAGGTAAGAGCATTTAGGAGAGTAGCATCCAGGCTGTAATTTCTAATAAACCTCCTATAGAAGTTTGCGAAGCCCAGAAATCTTTGAAGCTGCTTGCGATCAGTTGGAACAGGCCATTCCAATACGGCCTTAACTTTGGAGGGGTCGACAAGCACTTGATCTGGGGAAATGATGAAGCCTAAAAAGGAAGTGGTAGTTATGTGGAACTCACATTTCTCTGCCTTGACGAACAACTGGTTTTGGAGAAGACGCAGGAGAAGAGCTCTGACATGTTTTCTGTGGGTTTCCAGATCTTGAGAATAAATCAGTATGTCATCAAGATAAACAAATACGAATTGACCCACCATGTCTCTTAGAACGTCATTGACCAATGACTGAAAAGCTGCAGGAGCGTTAGTAAGTCCAAATGGCACAACCTTGTATTCATAATGGCCCGTAGGCGTGTTGAAAGCTGTTTTCCACTCATCTCCTTCTCTGATTCAGACCAGATTATATGCATTCCTTAGATCCAGCTTAGAAAATATCTTGGCTCCCTGGATCTGATCAAAAGCTGTGTTCATGAGTGGTAAGGGATATCTATTTTTAACTGTTATCTCATGAAGGCCTCTATAATCAATGCATGGTCTCAATGAACCATCCTTCTTCCCAACAAAAAAGAAACCAGCACCTGCAGGAGAGGAAGAGGGTTGAATATGCCATGCCTTTAATGCCTCATCAACATAGCTCTTCATGGCCCTGTGCTCTGGACCAGACAATGAATAGGTTCTGCCTTTAGGGGGTGATGTGCCAGAAAGCAAATCAATAGCACAATCATAATGTCTATGGGGTGGCAGAACTGTGGCCTTGATTTTATTAAAAACCTCCTTTAAATCATGGTATTCTTGCGGTACCTTGGATGAATCCGGATAGGTCTCTTCAACCTCATTCTCCACACTGACCTCCGTAGCAGCAGACAAAAGACAGTCAGCGGAACATGACTCAGACCAACCCAGAACTTCTTTTTTCTTCCATTCGATGTGAGGGTTGTGTTTCTGCAACCAGGAGGCCCCTAGGACTACAGGAAGTTCAGGTGAATTAATGATCATGAAAGTTATTTTCTTGATGATTACTTCCAACTGTTAAGGTAATCTCCTCCATCCTGAGATGTGAATTGTTCATGCTGTGACCATCCAAACCTAGCACGTTTCTTGTGTCAGCTGACGGAATAAGTTTTATGCCGTTCTTATTGCAAATGTTTCGTCCATAAATTCAGTATCTGCTCCTGAATCAATAAACACGGCCCCCTGGAGAGACAAAGAAGAGGTTTGAAAATGGGCAGGAAACAAGGAGGAGGCAGATAGTTGACTTTGGCTCAGTAGAGACCTCCCTTCCTCTGCTGAGCCTGTCCTTTTAGTGGACACCTGAGTGCTAAATGTCCCTTCTCTCCACAATAAAAACAGAGCTTGAATCTTCTCCAACGATCTTTCTCCTCAGGGGTAATCTTGGTTCTGCCCAATTGCATGGGCTCACAATTATCATTTTCCTCAGTGAGAGGTGACCGACTCCTTCTCTCATACCGGTGTGCAGAAACCTGAGTTAATGATGAGCGACCCTTCTCATGGCGCTTCTCCTTCCTTCTCTCTGCCAGCCGAATATCAATGCGAGCAGCCAAATCCTCGAGTTGTTTCAGGGAAGAAGGATAATCACGGGTCGCTAGCTCATCCTTGATATCTTCGTTTAATCCTTTCATGAATGCATCCATTTGTGCTGCCTCATTCCAACGGCTCTCTGCAGCCAACAAATGAAAGTCAATTATATAGGTCGAGACAGGTTGATCACCCTGTTTGAGGGACAATAATCCTCTTGCGGCCTCACGACTTGGAATGACCGGGTCAAAAACTCGAATGAGTTCCTTGGAAAAAGTTTCATAAAGATCACAAGATGCAGACCTGTTATGCCATTCAGCAGTTCCCCACTGTTTTGCCTTTCCTGCCAGCAGAGATATAACAAACGCCACCTTGGAACGTTCAGTGAGAAAGGATGACGGCTGAAGCTCAAAATGAATTTCACACTGAGTTAGAAAAGCTCAACATTGGTCTGAGTCTCCCCTGAACATCTCAGGCGGAGAGAGGCGTGGCTCCCTTCCCTCTGCTGTTGTCCGTGTTACTTGGGCGTGGTTTCTTTGTGACGGTGGCGGCTCGGAGACAAGATTGCCAGAACGTAATATGGAAATGATTTCCTCCATGCCGGAACCCAACCAGGAAAGGGTCTCATCAACGTGGGTACGCCACTGTTGTGCTAGCGATGGGTCCATTTTTGGCCAGATTTTTCTGCTATGAATCAGAAAAAGGCGGACCCAACATTCAGCCAGACACAGTACTGAAAGTTTAAAAGGTTTATTCAGCCACAGGAAAACGTCACACAGGTAACACTCCTCACAGCTTCCAGGAATCACTGAGGCAGAAAGAGGGATTAGTGACTTGTAGTCTCTCCAAATTTTGCAGGGATCAGAAAAGCCACTAACCTGCCCCAGAGGGGAAACCTCAGTGGGCAGCAGGTGGTGATCTCCACAGCACAGGTAAGAAGTGACTCCAGGCTGAATAATCCGAGGGCTAGGCTGGCTCAATAATCCAAGGACAGAAACAGGGTCAACGATCGGAACAAGAGGCGTCAGGCAAGGGGCAGGCAGAGGCATAAACCAGATGCAGGAAACAAGGTCGACAACCAGAATCCACATAGTCCGGCAGGGAGCAGGCAGTGGCATAAATCCAAAAAGCAAGGCAAGGTCAAGAACAATGATCAGACAGGAAGGAACGCTAGATATCTACTCACACAATGGCTTTCAAAAATCTGGCACCGTCTGCTTGTCAGAGTCAGTATATATCAGGGAAGACACAGGTGCTTGGCATTCCACAGATTGCACTACACTGCAGCAGCCACCAGGTGCATCTAATCTGCAGATTGCAGCCAGGGAGACAGGGTAGAGCAGACGTGCCAGAATCATAACAGTTTTAGCATTTTCACTTAAATATTAAACGTGTGTAAGCAGATACAATATTGTTAAAAGAACCTTATATTCTAGATTTCATAGTGCTAAACTAGTGATGGATCACATCATGCTGACTCTTAAAGCCCTGTGCAGGGGTCAGTGTTCAGTATTTCTGCCCTCCATGTTGTATGATGCCAGTTTCTCTCTCCTCACTTCAAATTTGCATACAAATGAACATCTAAATGGGCTCAATGACATAATTGACTTGCAATTAGAAATTTTCTTGAGCTGGTCACTTTGCACTGGCCAGAACAAGCATGCAAAATGTGAAAGACACACACATACTCTCACACACTGCAGAGAAATATGGCTGCTATTTTGCATATTAATGAGAATCATTAGCTGTCGCTTGGCAATGGCTGACAAGGGGACTTATTTATGCCCTGGCCCTCAATGGCTGACTTGGGGAATGTGTCCACTTCAGCAACCAGCGTTAATTGTTTCTGAGCATGTTGTCCGACTGATCATCATCATCATCATGGGAAATTAGGCCTGCTTCAAAAAGACGACTTGGCTGACGTTGAGTGTGGCCTATTATGATAACTCTGTGTAAGCTTTTAACTTCTGGTGCTTTACAAGAGCCAAGCTTTTAACTTGGAGCCATTAAAGACCTTGTATCTTGCTGTATCACATTGATTAACAACTACTTAAGTTGCAAAATATGGAAGGAAGGACAAGCCAGAATAGCATCCCATTATGCTAATATTCTGATAAACTCAGTGAGTTTTACAAATTGAAGTGAGGTTAAATAAAATGTGTGGAAAATAAGTTTGTAAGGTTTTTATCAACATTTTTAGAGGTTTTATTATGTTGAATGTAGCTCATAGACGTCTTTAGTGAAAAGACTTCTGCTTTAGTGTCCCACTCAGCTGAAGTACCAGGCTCTGCAGCACCTCAGAGATGAGGAGTCTGACAACAAAGAGGTGGAGGACAAGGAGGTTTTAGTACATGAACACAAACATACATACACACACACAGTCGCACACAATCTGTGTATGGTAGGTCTCAACAGCTTTAGCACATATTGTAAACAGAGGGGTGGTGACCGCCTCCCCATGCTTGTTAACATCATCTCTGTCATTCAGCAGACATGGCACTGTCAGCACCTTGCTGTGCCCCGGCATAATCAACATTAACCATGACACACACAAGGCACACTATGTACATTTGTACAACAGTGCATTAAAATTCTCACCCACACAAAAGCAGGCACACACAAGCAAATTTCTTCACTTTTCCTGTGATTATTTTGCACACACACATACAAAGGTAAAGATATCTATGGAAGCACACACACACATTTCTCTGACAGACTAACTAAAGCACATACTGGCAGCACTGCATTCAATCAGCACCATCCATGCTAGCTCCTTAATGGGCACCTTGTAAAACAGATGACAGGTCTCCTACCAAGAGCATCTATCGGGAACGAAGACCTGAGTTGACCCACGCATATACATGCTCAAATACACACACACAAAGACACAAAAGATAGAGTACCATGCACTTTCTCAGTCACTAGCCTGTGTATGCTGGGCTTGCAAAGAGAAAATACTATTGTTCAGTCATCTTTTGGTGTGTGAAAGCTTTCCTATCTCTTCAAAAGAAGAAGAACGTCTCCGACTGCATGATACTGTCACCACTATGTTTCATGGTAGGAGTGGTATGTTCAGAACAATGTGCAGCATTAGTTTTTTACAGTTTTTCTGCTTGCATGCCTAAAGGTTTCATTGTTGAGTGTTGGGACGCAGCCACGGATTTCAACATTAAACTCCGGTACGGACTCTTCTGGAACTTTCAAAATAAATTGCATTTAACTGACTTCCAGCAACTGAGGAAAGGGGGGTAGCAGCAGACTTCCCATGATGCCACTGTCTGAATAAGAGCACCCCTTCTCCAACAAGCCGACCTCTTCCACCGGTGATCATCGGGATAGGAGGGGAACACCGCGCTGATGTCTCTTTGCTGGCAAACAGATATAAACTCTTCAACTAGATCCAAGGATACCATACGATCATCGATCATGTACAAAGTTAAGTACGAATGAAATACTGTCTGAGTATCCGGTATTTTCATTCATGAACGGGGAAATTAAGGTGTAAGAATTGCTTACTTTCTCTCTGAGGCCTGCAGAAGCAAACTGTCCCAGAGAAGTTCTCTACAGAGAAGCGGTCTCTACAAAGCCGAGCGGAGCGGTCTCCCAGTCTGGAAGGAAGAGAGCAGAGGCCGCATTACCGTGATTACGGTACCGTGCAGTGTGGTTGACGGACAGAACGGGCCGTCTTCCATCCACAGCCACGGAGGTTAGCTAGAAGCTAACCGTTTGTTCACAGACCGGCCGACAGAACAGCCGCCACTCCCCACAGCTAAGGAGGTTAGCTGTAGCTAACCGTTTAAAGACTGTGGACGTTTCTTCAAACTTCTCCGCCTTGGACAATGTTCCTCACCACAGTTCCTGAGGTTAAGTGGGCAGAATAACATAGAAAGATTTAGATTGAAATGGTCTAAACATTTTTCATTTTATGAGGTTTGGTTTTGTTTGTGTTGAACTCAGCTACCTTGGTGCTAGCAGACTATCTGCAGCACACATGTTCAGATTGTGTTCTGTGTTTGTGTGTTTTTAAAGTTAAGACACACTTTAGTAAAGGGTGATTTGAAACAGAAGATTGATCATAACGCGCCGTCCGCACTTATGCATTTTAACCCTTTTGTCAACGGTAAATTTCAAGGTGTGTGTTTGAATCTGGTGCTAAGCTATTAGCCTCCTTTGTTAGCTTAACTGCTATCAGCTAAGAACACGTGCTTGTTGCTAAATAATATTTACCTAGAAAGGTTTAGTTTTCAACCCAGTAAATAATGTGTCCCTAACATCATTTTACTAAATTTGATAACTAAGTAAACACCATTAAGCCCCATTTCTCCAGAAAGATTTGGCTCTTTCCAAAATATTCCCTTAATAATATTTCTTCAAATATTATTTCAATAAATAAAGGCAGCTAATGAGACACCGTTGAGAATGAGTTGGTTTTATTCAGCAGATCATTCTTAAAACATTATTTTATTAAAATAATATTTTACCTGATCTTGCATTGTGAATGGTTGTCTAAAGGTATGCTGATTATTGCCTAAGTTAGTTCCAAGACTAACTTAACTTCACTTCCAGATAATCTTTGGTTCTCAAACATAAACATTGTATGGTAATGTTGCATCACTCTTTTTGGTCATGGTTCTCAATCATCTTTAATCAACTTGTTTATATTGTACATAGCCCATTAGTCTTCCTTATTCTTTAATTCCGCTTGGTAGTTTAGTTGAATTGTTTTAGCATAGTAAAGAGTTTGTTGATTGAAATATGTTTGACTTTGCGTTGACTTATTTTTGTTAATAAATTCTTGTATTTTAAGAAATTGTGTGAATTCATTCCATATATGTGCAGAGTTTATGCTGTTCAATAATGTCAGAGCTCGTCTCACACCTTTCTATTTTGTCCTAATACCATCGCCTTACTGGGCTGGTATTCACAGGACAACCCTTAACAGACCGAAATACTATTTGATAAAATATTAAAATATTAATATTAAATATTAAATAATATTCTCAGATTCATAATCCCAACATTGAGTCATCTTAGCAGGGACGTTTCTTCTACATATTTGTTGAGTAACCTATCCATGGCCTGTTAGTTTAAAACTCTGTGCAAAAAGATGAATATGATACTTGTGCAAGGCATTGTCATTGTCCACTAAATGTTTGTTGTAAGACTTAGACATATTACATTTAAATATGTTGAGTATTACAATAATACTATAACGAAAAGAGAAATACTGTCAGAATCAAAGAGGCATTATACTTGTGATGTGTTTTAATGGCAGAAATTCTGACTGAAATGCAGAGAAAACAAATCTTTCAATGAAACGCTTTTCATGGACAGCATCAAAGCCTTGACAACATAGACTCAAGTAATAAGTTAAGATTACACCTTCACAATGTGTTGTGACATTCACATTGACCAACAGCCAAAAGGGAGAAGGAGCAAAAGCACAAAAAACACCACAAACAGGCATTTTACTTCAAGGCTCAGTGAGGTTGCAGATACTATCAGTAAAGGCTGGCGTGATACCACCTAGTGTGTAATACGTTTGTGTGTGTGTGCGTGTGCGCGTGTGTGTCAGTTAGTCTGGTTACTGCAACATAAAAAGGGAGCGTGAAACCCATGTCAGATATGCTGGCCTTTTTGCTGAGGGCTCAAGAGGCCACAGAGGCTAACAACCATAGTTTCCCCCACATATTCCACCAATGCAGACACACACACAGACACACAAACACACACGCACTCTGATGCATGCACAGGGCTACAGCTCAAACAGCACTGGTCATTCTGTACGACTGTGACCAGCTAGCGGCTACATATTCGCCACAACTGCCAGTGCATTTGACCTTTCCTGTCTAAGCATAATCAGATTGTGTCCCTCTTTATGAAATCAGACGCGAAAGGTCAGCTGGCTGTTTAACATGGGATGGAGGCCCAGAGCTACGGAATTTGCCTTGGCAGTAAATTACTTTTATTACATTTGGTGCACGTGATTCTGTACCTTCACATGTGCCATTGGGATATGGGTGTGGGGATATAGTCATGAAGATGGCTTCATATCTTCTCCAGAAAAATAAAACTATATGGTGTCATTTTCTGGCTAAGAAATGCCCAGTTGATCAACAGTACCTCAGAAAGTATTGAATGAAAACACTCAGTTCAAAATCTCCTTGGATGCTTCAGGCATATTGTCTACTCAGGGAAACAGGGAGAGAAGTGATAAAAATAAAGACACACACAGACAGCAGAACATGGCACAGATAAGACATCCTCCTGGATTCTGGACACTGCCTGTTTTAGGGAAAGATCTGTTTCTTTTTACACACTCGTACATACACACACACACACTCACACATCATCTGAGATATGTTGTGCTGTCCATTTGAGGAATGTTCTCGTCAAGCAGGAAGTCCTCACCTCATTTTCATGTAACCCTTTGATCTGTCATGAAAGCCAGTTCCTGATCCCTTTCCCCCTTCATATCTACTGATCATCACTCACCCAACACGTCTGCTACCTTACACTGGTCATGTATATATCTATGTGTGTGTGTGTTTGTGTGTGTGTGTGTGGGTGTGTGCGTGTGTGTGTGTTTGTGTGTGTCAGCTTGTGTCAGAAATGGACAGAAATAGTTTGGTATTCAGGTTGACATCCGTTGTGCTTATGGCTACTGACAGAACAATGATGAAGATTAAACCGATATGCGCAGACAACAAATAGAAAACCTTTTCAAGCCTTTTTGAAGCTGTGAGCATTATCCATAATGGCAGTGATGGAAATCTAGAGAAATATAATTCATATGTAAACAAATATTGAGCTTAGGTTGAGTTATTTATTTTTAATTATCTTTGTAAAAGTATACATCTATAATTTAACTGTACATTTCTTGTTAATTAATAGAGTTGCAAAACAGAATATCCAGAAAGTTATCCCTTGACTGTTTCTGATGAGCAATCAGCAGGTCAAATACTGAATAATCTGAAACTTTGTCGGCATTCTTTCAATCCATCAAAACTAAGGGCTCCCACCATTCTCATTCGGTAAATGCATCAACCAACAGCACGTTATTTGATGCAGTTTTTTGAGTGTGATAAAAATCAGAAAAAGGTTAGAGACCAATCATGGCACAGTTACCAGTATCAAGCTTTAACAGAGTTTGAAGTTATGGTTTTATTGAGAATTTCTTGAGATGGGAAAGTGTCCAGGTGAGTGGTTGTATGTAAAGTAATGGTGCACTGTGTTTGTTCTTATATATTGGATTGTACTTGTTTGGAAATGCAAGAAGAAGACTCCCTAAAGTCACAATCATGACAAAGAAAGTTGGAAGTTTCTTCTGACCATTTGTATGCATTATAACCAATGGCACACGTAGTGCTGTAACATGGTCCTTTAAAGTTTGACCAGATAAAATAAGGAGAAAAAAATGTGTATTGCATTGCTAGCTGTAGTTAGCACACTAGCATTTAGCAAATCCCACTGGTTTTCCAACTTCTGATTGGAACGCACTCTACTTAGGTTTGAAATCAGTTCAAGATCCAAGTTCCAACTTTAAAAACAAATTGAATATAATGCAGCACTGCCCCTCCTCTGCTTCTTGCTGCTCACTGCTGGTCAGCTGGCTAAAAGAAGGCAGCTATACTTTCTCCCTGCTTACAAGAAATACAAAATTGGCCTTTTCAAAACATCTCAGTTGAGAACAACAGACAGTCATTGGGGGAAATGTACAGGATTGCCACCAATCACTCTAAAGTATCATCAGTTTAATATTAAAGTTGCTAAACTATGAACCGCATGTCTGTTAAGCAGCCGGCTGTAGCCTTGCTTCCTGAGCAAATGGCCCGAATAATTAACCAGTTTGTTTTGTTGCTCTATAATGGACAGAAAAGAGAAAAAAAATGAATATTCTGCACAATAAGAGCTTCAATTTTTAATTATTTATTATTTATTTTTCAATTCTTTGTTGACGTCTGCAATACTGCAAATTTCAATATGTTGTGTTATTTTTGCAGGACTAAAAGTTGCTTTTCTGTTTTAAATGAAGGCCACAAATCATATTGCACACTTTTCTTCAAAATGTTGTAAATATTGTGAGATATACTGTGGGTATTTCACGTAAGTTTATCATTCTGTTAGAATCTCATACCCCCCTGGCTTTTAGAAAAATACACTTTGAAGCATCAATAATAATCCTGTAATTCCTTCATTTTCTGCTGGATTCAAAATTACTAGTTCTATCCAAGCACCTGCAGCACATTTGTTGTTCTTTTGTTTTAGCATCCTAAAAAAATTTAAAATAAAAAATCAATCAAAATGGCAATCTGCAGGTCAGACCTCAAAGAAAACTGGATACTGGAAAAGTTTGATTGGTGCATGTCTATTAATTATAAAAGTGATGTTGCTTTGTCCTTCAAAACAGTGAAAAGGGAAAAGAGCCATCTTTAATAAAGACAAAAGAAAGATTCTGGTACAATCCTTAGTCATCTCTCACTAAAAGCCTCCTCCAGAAACAATTACAGATAAAAAATGGACATTGCCTATTTCAAACAGAACATGCGCACATTCATAACCCCTTAAACCAATTGTAAAAATGGCTCCATCTCAAGATGAGCTGAAAATGTTTTCAGACTAATACCATCTCCCTCATCAATTGGCTGCTAATGACTGCGAGGTTTCAGAGTTGATGTGAGGAAAGGGTCAAAGGCACATAACTTTGGCTCAAGCACGCTTTCCACAAACTCCAAGGAGTGAGGCTTTACAGTAACAGGGAGATTCAAACAGTTGACATAGGGGGTTCCGATTGTCCAGTAAAATCTCTTTTGTTTCTTTTCTTACAGGCTAGAGATGATAGAGCAGTTGTTGTTTTTTTTTTTTTTTTTTCCATCTGTGAAGGTTGTTCCTATTCAACAAACTTCCTAAGTCTATGCCAGAGTGTTAACTTAAGAAGAATCATTTATGGTTTATGCAAGGTTGGATCCTTAAGCAGAAAATGTGTGAAAGTTAACATGAAATTTTGCATGGCTGGAGCGGTTGGGGTTAAGAGGTGTGTGTTAAGAGGTCAACAGAAGGATGTGAACTGGTTGGCAAAGGGATTGTGGTTGAACAACCTTTGCCATTTCTTGGACAGAGGGCTGAAGGCCTTGACATACCTCTCAGTGTCTGTAAATGTGAGCTGCTTTGACCTCAAGGACAAGCACATCTTTGCATTATTACTATTTGTACATCAGTTAAGGTTCCACTCTGGGATACAGTTTTCACAACCACCTAACAGAGAAAAATAATGTACTGGTTCACATACTGTCATACTCAAAAAGAATACAAAGAGAATGAAATAATAAAGTGATTTGTCATTAAGGCACCATTGCAGTGTTTCTGTCCTTGTTACTGAGAGATATATTATCCAAATGGAGAAAAAAGCTGCAAGGTTCTGTTAAAACATTATAGGCTGTTTACATTTTTCCTCCTGTATAACTCTCTTTGTATATTTAGTATAAATCTGCATTAGTTTATCCTAGAGGCTGAAGCTAATGTCTAGTCTAAGAGGATCCAAGAGCAAGATGGACTTCCACCGTCTCTAGACACTTGCAGTGTGAATGCTATTTCAGGAATCTGTAAATCAGGGTTCCCCGATTCCAGTCCTCCAGACCTCCTATTCTGCAGATTTTACATGCATCCCTGCTCCAACACACCTGAGCTAAATGGCAGAATTCCCTCATCAGCATTCCATCATTCAGCTTTGCAGAGGCCTGTAAAGAGCCATTCATTTTATTTAGGTGTGTTGGAGTAGGGATTCATCTAGAAGTAGCAGGATAATAGCTCTAGATTGGTTTAGATTGGTCGTAATCTCTAAAACTCAGATATCTACATACACTGAAAAAGAACAAAACATTTTTTTCATTCCAAATTTACTGTTTTAGGTCAGTAAGATTTACCAAACTGATTCCTGTTTGGTAAATACCAGCAAAATGAGCAAAGAAAATTTTCATGATTCTTTTTTTTTTTATTGTATATTTGGAGTCAGACGTTTAGATCCATTCTCTTAGGTTTTCATAGAATTGCTTCTAAATGGGAGCGGGCTTTGCTACATGTCTTCCTACTCTCACCATCCCTTTCCTGTCAGCTAATTGTAGAAGAAATGAGCAAAATAAAGGCCATTTGTGCCCCCAAAAAAATATAAAACAAATAATTGCTTTTAAATGGTATGATTTTTGCACACACCCTTTCTGCCCGGATCAGGGATTTTCAATGATCAGGGCTTTGTGATGGCCACTCCAAAATATTATGTCTTTTAGCCTCTTTGTCCTTTTTTTGTTGGTTTGTTTGTTTGTTTGTTTGTTTGTTTGTTTGTTTGTTTTAACTGTGTCCTGTCCGGCAAAGTAGTGCTCAGAATTGTTGTCTGAGTGCCAAGAAAAAGCCCAACAGATTTACTTTCACAAGTGGAGCATTACAGCTAATGCTTTAAAGCTCTACTTGATATTTATAAAAGAAACTTTACTAGAAACAACTTTGGGATTATTTCAGCTGTTACGGACATGGAGACAGAAATGAAAAGGAAAAAAATAAGAAGCATAAAAGAGAGAGAGGTGGGGCAAAAAGGAAAATGGGAGAGAAGGAGAAAAGAATGGAGGAAAGAAAGAAGGATGAAGAGAATACAAGGAACACCCTGCTTGCTTCTACCCCTGCAGAAATGTTCATATTAACAGCTTTTTCACCAAAAAGTGCACGTTACTTATGAATGCAAGATGTATTTTGTGTTAAATGCAGCTCAATATAGAACATTTGTGTATCTGTTAACACCTGAATCTTTTAACCACTTTCTGACTAATTTGACGATATGGTTAAGGTAATTATTCATTTGGAAGACCCCCTTGGGCCCAAGCTCTACCTTCGTGGTGTTGGAGTCATCCATTTTGGTCGCACAGTGGAACATGCGCAGCTCAACAGACGTCGCAGCTCTGACATCACCGGGATTATAAACCTGCCAAGGGGGAAAGTTTCGTTGCCATTTCCAGCGTGCCTCACGGGACAACACAACGGAGGCGCATATCTGGAGAGACAAAAGCTCGCAGGCGAACTTTTGCTCCACACGGCCATTCCCGGAAGAGCTTGAAAGCTGGAAATCTGTCTGATACAAGAAGATCAGAAGATTTATCCGCCGATTGAAGACCGCGCCGACACCCGGTGCAGGTGAAAACCCACAGAGGTTTTCTTTCCGAGGAGATGAGTTTCCTCTTTGTTGATACAGTCGACTAACGGTTCTTCATCATTTTCCCCTCTTGGACGGATGAGAAGTTACCGTTTTCTTTTTCTTGAGGGGATCACGGACACGTGATCCCCCCCTCGTTTTTCTTCAGACCTGACCCATCCTCAACCGGTGGAGAGAAGAAATCAACGTCAAAGTAATTTCGTTCTTTTTTTTATATTAAACCGGATAGGTGCTTTTCGAGGTCTGGGCAGGATGAGGCATAGTGAAGGTGATTTAGAATCACCAGTAGTTAATCTAAGTTATTAACTTGTTGCATGCAATACTGATTGAAGTGTTTTATGCTGAGTGGTGTTTTGATTTGCTGCGCAAGTGCTGCGCAAGTGCTGCGAATCGTGCGCGTTCGTGTTTTGCTCAGCTGATCCCAAATCAGCCTGGAGTTAGAAGTTGGACTTTTGAAAGTTTTTCATTCAAAGCAACTGCGGTCTGGGCCTCACCCGACCACTCTTTGTTCCAGCTTTATTGCTGGAGATTTTCCACTGAGTTCCCGCCTCAGAGTTTTATGACTCTTTGTTCGAGATTTGTGGCGATCAGCTGGTTGTGGCTAAATGGCGTGGCCCCACCGTTTTATCAGCTGATCACTGCAATCGAGACATCAGAACCCCAGGAGGGCTTCTCTTTCCATTTCAGCCAAATTGCACATTTTGTCCATAAAACTATTGGTTTGATCTTCATAGACACTCAATGCGCATATATGTTTTTATTTTATTATTATTGTTAGGTAGTCGTTGTTATTCCCTTTGTGCAGAACAGTGCTTGTTAGTTAGGTGATGGTTTTGGACCAGAATAATGGTATATCAGGATTATTTGGCTTCAATAAATCTTCATGTATATAATTAAGAGAAGCGTTTGTGTTTATTTTGTGCAAGAGTGATTTATCTGTCAAAACAAGGGCGAAGCTCCCCCAGCTTTTGGTGAAGCGGTTGAATAAACAGTGACAGTTTGTGGTTTTGGTTAATAATTTGTTATTATTAAAGAGCTTTGAGCCCATAATCACAACACTAGAGGACATCTCTGATTTCTATTCATAAGTAATGATTTTTAGCTAAGAAATAAATTTATTTTTTTTCAAATTATGATTTTAAATTATAATTCTTGCTAAATATTAATTAATCAATAATCATAATCCTTACAGTGGGTTCTGTCCTGAATTTTTTTATATAATGTTCTTTTCTTATGATGCCATCTGTTTTGTTAAGTGCATTAGTCCCTCCAGCAGCTGTTGGGGTGGTGTAGTCAGGCCCGCAGGCTCACCTGTTTCCTCCAAATGTATTGATGGTTACAGCCAAACACTTCACTTTAATTTTATCCACAGGACATGTCTTCAAAATTTATTGGATATTATTCAGTCCATGTTGGTACAGGACTTTCTTCACTGTGGATAATGACACTCTTACCAGCTTCAGCCAGCATCCTCACAAGGTCTTTGGCCTTTTATTTCTCCTTCCTGAACAGTAAGATGGCTGGACATTTCTATGGTGCTTGTGATGTAATTCTTTGAATAGATAAATATAGCACCTTCAGGCATCTGGAAATTGTATCCAAGAAGGAACCTGACTTTTGGAGGTCTGCAATTCTCTAACTGATATCTTCTCCGATGTCCTTTAATTTTCTTCCATCATGTCACTCAAGTAAGACGTGTGTTTGAGGCGTTGACTTAAAGAACATCCACAGCTTTGCCTTTAAATAAGTCAGGTGTTGCAAATTATCAGAGGCTTACAAAGCTATGACATCCTCAGAAATAGTAATTATGGTGTTTGTGAAGTTTTGTATCTGAAGAAAAGAATAACAAATTTTCCCAAAAATTATCTTTCATTATTCCTGAAGTTAGCAAATATAAATTATTTTGGGAATCCTAACTTACCTAAAACAGGAAAAGTTTAGCCTGATTTAATGTCTGATGGCAAGAAAAACAGTTATGTATCTTTGTAAACAATGTTTCAAAATATCAGTTTCAACAGTATTTACACAGAGATCGGTAATTATTTATACAGTAAAATGGAGTTAGTAGCCTGTGTGAAAATGGCACATGTCCTTCTATTGAAAACATTTGGTAGTTTGTAAATGGTCAACAGCCTCAATCTTTTTGTCTGGAACAAACCCCACATTAAACAGATTTATTTATTTCTAATGAAAAAAGATAAATGACATTGAAGGTAACTGAATATGCCAGTACACACTGCTCCTGTCTTAAAAAGATATTAGATGAACCAAATGAAAACCCAGCATTCATGTCATTATGGTTCCACTATCTCCACAATGGGCAAAAGCGGAAATAACAACTGTGAAATGGACAAAGTTTGGCAAAACATAACCAACAGTCATTACCTTAATCCCCTCATAAAAACCATTGTACTCAAACATGGATAATAAAAAGCTAATTTATACATTAAACACTCGCCACTTGTTAGGCTTGGACTCTGTTATCATTACAAAGTCCACCACTTAAGCCAACAACATAAATATAACTGTGGCAGGCTGTACAGTTAGGACACTTAGGAGCGCACAAGGCTCCATCAAAAGCAAACTCGAGTAGCTTTGAAAATGAAAGAAGAGTGTAAAATATTTAACAATAGATGGGAACAGAGCTGTTTAGGAGACAACCATTTACAATTACAAACTGCTGACTGCTCCTTTAACACTGTGCATCTCACTGTGCCTTACTTATTCTACTTTGGCTCTTTCTCTCTGAGGTCCTCTTTGGACATGACTCTTTCTGCACCTTTGTATTTGCTTCACTCTTTCTCTCTCTCTCTCTCTCTCTGTTCCGAGAGGGGCGGGCAGGGAAGGAAGGAGATGATTTAAGGTAATGAGAGGAGTAAAACATCATTAGTGCAAATTAACTTTTGTCAGCCGAGGTGATCTTGGTGAGGGCGTTCCTGCCATTGGTAGCAGCTCAGATGATGGCAATTTATGCATTGATGTGTGTTCAACTGTGTGTGTGTTTGTACCACTGTGTGTTTATGCATGTGTGTTGTGATGGCCACCAAGGACGATTTCCATCCTGAAGGACAAGTCGAGCCTTTTGGAAGGCTCTTTTCAGCTACACTAAGTGTTTTCATGTCAGATAAACTACATACAACAGTTGTGATAGAAAGCTGAGAATGGCTTCATGGCTGACTGCTTCCCCTGCTGCTTTTAGCACTTTAATGTTCTCTGAGGTATCCTAGAGCAAACAATTAGGGCTCTAGTAGTACAGTACACACACTTAGCTTAACAAAGTGCCTTTTCAGTTAACTCCATTTCTGTGTAGCCTTTTTATGCCAAGTCAAGTTTGTATTTTCGGTTTATTCAAAGAACCAAATATTTTCTCATCTAATCGGAAATGTTCCGGGTGCTCACTGCTTCCAGTTGTCCCCTGCTCTACAACAATCAACCTCAACCTTTTTTGTCTTCCTTGGGGTGGCAGCAGATGAAGACAGGGTCATGTTTAATGCATGCAGTTTGTGTTGCACTCAGTGCAGGAGAATGGGCTCCAGTCCATTAATTAGTAACAAATGGCCGCTGGAAACAAGACAGGCCCAGCACAGGTCAACCAGCTTCAAGGTCTGAAGAGATGTGGACATTGATGTCTGCCCTGAGCCATCAACTGTCTACAGCGTGGCTTCACACCAATAGGGCACGTCCTGCTTGGAACAACATATTCTAGTTAATTGCTTGTGGCTTTAAAATACAATAGGAATATTTTTTAGCTTTGTCACATTCTAAGACACTGCTTGTGTCTAAAATCATGGTGAGACCTTCAGGAACCCAGATCACCAGGGCTTGATATAATACATAACAACATTCCCTGCATAAAAATGGCAGCACATGCAAACAATGCAGTAGAGGATGCTAACCTAGAAAGAAAGAAGCCCCTCATTCAAAACTATCGTCTTCAAGCTTGGCTGAAATTTACAGCTGCCCACATGGAGGATCTAAATACCTTCTAGAGAAAGGTTTAAATGGCAGAAGAAATTTAGGTCATAATGACAAGAAATATGTTTAGAGGGGTCAGGAAAGCTTTACCAACCAGTGACAAGCATAATGGTGGTAGCATAATGCTGGGGGTCTGTTTTACTGAAGAATTTCATGAGATGGATGGAATAAGTAATTAGGAGGTATTTGGCACAGCCATTGGAGGAACGACTGAACTGTAAACAGAACACAAAAGAGACTGGTAAAGAACTCTAAATTCCAGAATGCACAGCATTAACCCATTTTCATGACAGATCCCTGAAAGGGGAGATCCCATGAAAAACTCAGCATGCAGCAGCATTTCTTTCTCTTTGCCCGTAGATCTCCACAGGCTCCATTGAGAATGTGAATGTTTTTATCTCACTGGGGCTAATAAAACAGATGGTCTGCTGTCTTTGTATCCCATGACTCTACCCTGCCTGAAAATAGGACAGGCTGTCTGAAAATGGGTGTTTGAGCTCCTGCAGAAAGCATCTGATCATAGACTCCCCTCGAAGAGAACGTGACTCTAATTACTTCGACGAAGCAGTTTTTATCCTCAGCCTGAAGAAGAAGCATTGAAACCGCAGCCCCATGCCTTGAACCAAGTGTACCTGTACCGGGTCCACTGCCCGCACCAAATTTTGCAGTCCACGACGCACCTGTCCCTGGTTCAAGTCCCGACCCTGGTGACCTGTACTGCATGTCTTGCCTTTCTCTTCACCCCACCTCCTGTCTGCCTGCTTTCAAATAACAAACAAATATAGGCTACTAGTACCTCAAAAAAAATATTTTAAAAAATTGTGAACTGGTTATTTAAACACCTAGCAACTGTTGTTCTTTGTTAGCTTTCAGAGCTAATTTGGCCTCATTTTAAATTCCTCAAAACACACTTTGGATAATCTTGGAAACCTGTGATTTCCCCACATTGTTATATTATTAGTCTTAAAACTGTGTTTCAGTTTTATTATAATTTGTTCCTATCATTATTATTCTTTAGTTTATCTTATTCTTCTATTTACTTTGTAGTTTAGTTGAATGTTACTGGCCTAATTAAAAAGTTTGTTGACTTAATTATTTTAACTTGAAGAGTTTTGTTAATAAACTCTTGTATTTTGGAGAGAAGTTGTTTGTGTTTATTCTGTATATGTATGTAGGTCTTAGTGCTTGAGAACGCCAGTGCGCAAATGTACTCCTTCATATACTGTTCTATTGTACCACATCTCACCAGGCAGGTATTCATAAAACAATCACTGACAGAGACTGAAAGATGTTTGGTTGTTATCCGCTGATTAATCAGGCGGTGCCCAGATTGGTAATTTTGATTAAAAATACCAACTTTATTAATAAGTGCCCTTGGCACTTAATAAAGTAGTCATTCATAACTAAATCAAACCTATTATTGCACAACGGAGGACTAGGTCCAAACTAAAACCAACAGCTAGATGGATAGAAATTGGATGCAACTGGATGTTCCAACAAGACACTGATACCAAACACACATTAAGACTGATTTTGGAATGGATAAAAAAGGTGGACATTAAGCTTCTAGAATGCCCCGACCTTAGACAAATTTTAATGACCTCTTACTCATCTACCAGTACAGAGTGGTCATATATGCAGACAGAATGATACTTGAAGCTATAAAGGCAATAAAATGTATGTGGATGAGTTGCAGCAGAATCAGAATCAGCTTTATTGCCAAGTTCGTACATACAAACAAGGAATTTGACTCCGGTACGTTAACCGGAGCAGCAGGGGCGTTAACCAAATGTAAGTGGGGATACATGTAGCAATTTTGGCATGTATGTACTGTATATTTCTGAACTATTAGTTTAGAGAAAATATAAAATAAATTCAAACTTCCCAACACTTTGATGTTTTATTTTGACCCATCATGGAAAAATTTAAGTTTAAATAAATCTTAATACAATTTTATGATTTTAGCCCACAATAAAGGTTTATAAACCTTTCACCGGTACTGTTCTCTGTCATAAGCGAGTATCATAGATGTTTCACAGTAATGATCATTTCCTAAGATGTACTCTAAAAGCAGTAATTCAGGACAAACACAATAGCAGCATTGCCCCTTAATTTCCTGCAGAAATTTTTTAGACAGCTGAATGGTGTGTGCTCAGAGATGCTGCTTTAGACTCTTTTCTATCAACCTGTAGATCTGTTCAGGTCTCTTTTTGCTCTTCCCTGTCTTCCCCACAAAGAAGAGCAAGTTAACATTTGATAAAATTAATCTCTGAGCCTTCAGCCTGGTTGAGCTTTACACCTCTTGGATTTTTTAGATTTAAAAAATCATTAGTATTTTAAGGGCTACTAATACTTTTGAACATAATCCAGAACTTTGTGATGTCCTGACCCTCACTTTGCGCTGTTGTGATATTTTTTCATGAACAGATTTTGCTTAGAAACTAACTTTAAGGGATAAAACCCTGTAGCTACTCAGTGGTAGAAAAATAGTTTAGGCAATTACAGCTAGAGCAGTGAATTCCGGTTAAACTGATAAATGCATAATGTTTTCTGCATTTTAGGACTCTGTGCAAAGGATATTGGTTAATTAACCAGTAAGAATAAATTATTTGTAATTATCACTGTAGGGCCATCACACAGAGAGTGTGCCGGCGAGAGGGAGATAACATCTCGAATGTTAATGAAGCCATGATGAATTGTCCGCGTTCATACAAACACGGCCTCCTCATGGGTCCCCAGTGCATTCTTCTCACACGTGCACAACAGAGTGGGCGGAGTGGAGAGAATTAATTCTATGAAGTGAGCTGGCAAGGAGACACTGTATGCAGATAAGTGCTAGGGGTGTGAACTATGTGTGTGCACTTCTTAGGAGGTTTGTTTCAGTGCAGGAAAGGTAATTGATCAACACTGTGTGTGAACTGTTACTCAACACATATGTTGTATTTTAAATCTGTGGGTGCATGCATTTCTTTCAGAGCAAAAATTAGGTGTAGGATTGTGATCCTGGTTCGTGTGGCAGTGACATATCTTAATCTACTTAGTTAGCAGCCAGGGTCCTTCAGCAAACGGATTATCAGGCAGATTTGACTAATAGACTCCTCATTTAGCTTTAATGCGTTTTGCATAGAGAGCAACCTCCCCTCATCACTCTTCAAGATGAATCGGCTTTCCTGCAACAAGATAAGAGAAAGGGAAAAAACCTTCTAAAGATATTAGTCTTCTAGCAACTGCATAAATCATAACATTTTCTAAATGGAGGAAAAGTTCCAACTTTTTCCCCACGCTCTGTGATGTTGGGCTGTTAGTGTATAAAAGTAGACATTAGGAATGGACTGGTAATACTGGTACTTGAAAGTCTCACCATAGATATCTTGGCTTTGAAATATACTCTATATTTAAACGGATCCAGAGACCAGCTGTTGAATATGTCTGGTTTCGACCCATGTTTTATATATCGTCACCTTCCTAAAATAATGGTCTAAGTCTTTTTTTCAAGTTTTTCAATAAAAACTTCACAAAATTTATATAAAATTTATAAACATTTATAAACCTTTATATTAAGCTACATATCTTCCAAAATTAGATCATATAATGTATAAAATTAAAAGAAAAACTTCATGAAGTAATCTTTAAAAAAAAGAAAAGAGTTGACAAAAAACGATTGCTTGTTACAGCCCCAGTTTCTGGAGCTCTTCCACTCTTTGCTAATTGCTAGCTTCATGAATGTAGCTACTTTCTGGACAAAAATGCTGAATGAAAGATAAAATGAAAATACTAAATATCTATGCAATATTTAATGCCTAGCCTATATTGTGGTAATCCTTATCACTTACCAATAGGGTATGAGCCATGAATTATGGAAATAGCTCCAGTGGCTGAGTAGATTTTGGTTTTTCCTGAAGTGGTCACCATTTTAAAAAGCCTGTAAAACTATCTAGGTCACACTCTTGATATACAAGACGCATGGAATTGCGTGACCCCCTCAACTGAGGATTTAGACCATTTTACAAGAGGTGACTAGCATCATGAGGAGATGATTTAGGCAAAAAAAAAAAAAAGACTTTTGACAAAAATTACTTAAGCCATTATTGCAGGAAGGTGACGATATGTTCCAGAAATGCTTTTTTTTGTTTTGTTATGAAATGATGATCTGTGCAGGGTGCCTTCCCCACACCGACCAACTGCTGATGTGGACTTAAGCTTCTTCAAAACCCTGAATTGGACAAAGAGGGAACAGCAAATAAAAAAAACAACTATGATGAATTGGTGATGTGGGACACCCAAGTGCAAACCGGAGGCAGGATTTCCAAGCACACGACACTAGTAGAAAAATGAAAACTGCATAATTCCACTGGCACACCGCTAGTAGGCGGTACGTTTTTTTGAAACTCATCAGCATGCTCATACGTGGATTTCCTGCTTAAAAAAGAGTAGAAAATTATCATTTTGTTGGAGAACAGTCGTTAGATTCAAATGAGTCAGCAGTAAGTACTCTGCAATCAGCCATTGTTATTGTTGATATCTTCTGTGGGTTTTAAACTGGTTGGTATCCATTATGCTGTACGCGTGCTCATTAATTTTTACTGATTGTAGTCATATTGCGAATGTGCCAGAGCTTCCCCTATACAGGAAGAATATTTTTCCCTGTCTACACAGCAAATGAGAGCGAACGTTTAAAAATTTTACACTCTGGAACTCGTTTTCAAATCGTGTCCCAAAAGTGCTCCGTCATTGTTTACACGCACAGTAGAAACTTTTCAGTTTTCACCAAAAACATTGTCGTGTAAACAGGACACTAGATGGAGCTTGAAATAGATAAAAGGATGTGACAAATAGATAAAAAGACAATGGAGTATATATTCAATGAGGAGTGAATTCATAAATACAAATCAGGTGAGTGATTATTTGATGCAGTGCAGCTGTGAGAAGCAAGGATCTAAGGGCTGAGGGAAACTGAGTGACCAACACACAAAAATCCAGGCAAGCATAAACACAGAAACCAGAAAAGTGTCCAAGTCTGACACAGAACACAACACGAGAATGAATCAAGATACCAACCCAACAGTGGGGAAGAAAAAAAATAGGAACGACAGGAAAAGTTGAAGTAAATAGAAATTAGACCTCAAGGTAAGACAGGTTTCAAGTAAACCGGGAACTAAGGTTTACTAAAGACTGCAACTCAGATCAGAATAAAAATAAGTGAAAATACAGAACACAAGAAATGGAATTTCAGATCAAATCAAAAACACACAAAATAATCATAATACAATATCAAAGAAAGGATCATGACAATAGTGCTGTTTTGCTTTATTTATATTATAAACTCAGTTCCAATGGTAATTTAGTTTAACATTGTTGGGGTTTTTCAAGGCAACATTAGGTAGATCACTAATGTAGCACAGTATTAAAAGTGTTTGTTTATCAGAATGAAGTCGCTCCAATTAAAGCTGAAAATTCACGGCTATATCAGAACATGAATATGAACAGAACGTCTTTACCTGGATCTAAAACATCAGTTATCCACCATGTAAAATACTTCACTCAGTCATCTGTGTACAAGAACAATATCTGTTTGCACTGCTTTCATAGATGTCAACACATTGGATTTTCTGAAATGACTGTCCAAGTCAGTTTGAAACTATATTTCAACTCTTTCAACAAATCTCTGATGATATTTGCAATCTATGCCTTTTGCTGTCTGTTGTTTGTTGGATCAAAACCAACTAAATGAGGCTTACAATGGTCCTTCATTGGCACCTCTAAAAGCTGACATTGATGTAAAAATGAACAATTCTAAAAAAAACTTGACTAGAGCTGGCATGTTGTCACCACCTGCTTCTGGATGAAATGAGCTAATCATACGTCTCTATATAGGAGACGTGCAGTTTCTCTGTCAAAATGTCAAAATCACTTGAACCCGCCTTCCACCTGTCAATACTATTTATTTGATTCATTAGAGGTGAAAAGTACCACACATCCTTTCGTATCCTTTCATAATCAAGATTATATTATTGTGAGATTAAATGGAGACATATGCTTATGTCTCTGCTTACTTAGCTGGACCTATTTTGAACAGAATAATGGGCAACATAGATGTTTATTAAGGAAAATAATTTTTGTATCCTTTTCCTCTTCACAACTATGCACTACCACGTGTTGGCGTATTACATAAAACAATGAAGTATGTATGTGTGCGTGTGTAACATGACAAAATGGGATGAAGTTCGGGGGATACAAATACATTTGCAAAGCACCATACAGCAAGAAATGAAATAAAATAAAATAAATTATTGTTGAGACATCTTAACCCTAATGAATAGAAGATGTAAAACCCAAAAGCTAAGAAAAATAACTTGAAATATTTGACATTTGCTCGTATTTAGCCACTTCAGATGCTGACAATGTGCGAGG
Source organism: Girardinichthys multiradiatus (assembly GCF_021462225.1). Lineage (NCBI taxonomy): Eukaryota > Metazoa > Chordata > Actinopteri > Cyprinodontiformes > Goodeidae > Girardinichthys > Girardinichthys multiradiatus. The sequence goes on from NC_061799.1 coordinate 14,166,655, forward strand.
TCCCTGCACACACAACACACAGCTGGATATCCTAGAAATGATGCAGAGTTCATAGATAAAGCGCGCCTGCATATATATCTGTGTCGGGCCCCCTCCCTGCAGGAGATGCTTATGTTTTAATCTTCATTTATCATTGATGTACATTGTATCTATCCCTGTTTTTTTTCATTAGTTTCTGAATTAAAGCAAAAAGACTTGCATTAATGGAATGTATTTGTTCTCAGTTGTCCAAAGTAACATACTGCTTGTGGTTGAAATGGCCCTGTATGTCCGCTGTATAATAAGGCAAGATATTCCACAGGGAGCCTTCAGTTTGCTGAGGTTGTGTGTGTACACACGTGTTTTACTTGAACACACAACCTATCCAATTCCGCCTCCACAACAATGTATTTGTTTGCTTTTTTGCAAGTGACGGCTACACACACACACACATACACAAACACACACACTCATTTATATATATATATATATATATATATATATATATATATATATATATATATATTTATATATATATATATATATATTAAAAAAGAAGCCTGCTGGAAAAGTCTTTTTTCCTTACACTTTTGCACACACATGAACGTAGACAAAGCAGCCCTGAGAGCCTAACGCCATCACAGGCAGGACCTGGCCTGTCTGTGTGACACGCACAGTTTGTTTGGTAGTTTTAATTTGACAGGGCTCTGAATAGAGCCTCTGAAAGGTGCACACACACACAGGCTCACACAGGCTCAACCTCACACACACACCTTTAATTTGACAGCGCTCTAACAAGAGCCTGCTGCTTGTCAAATGTTCTCCAGTGGCAGCAGGGATCCGCAGAGCCGAGGGGGTTCTGTTCAAGGACCTCTATGAAGAAACAGACACATACACAATCTCATGTGCTACCACACACCCGCTTTGAATTGGCTGAGAAGGGGTGGCCTGCCGCACCGCACGATGGTGGAGAGGCAGCATACACGCTGAGGGGCCTTCCACACTGCTGTTCCTCTCACTTCCCATCTTCCGCTCTGTGTGTCTCCTTGTCTTTTTCTCTCGTTATCTAACATTCCATCACTTTTTTGCTGCTTTTGGTCTTAAGTAGAGGGCTGAGGGACTGAGATAGACCAGGGGAGATTTTGATGGTGGCTCCCTATCTGGTCCGACAAGCCGATTCCTTTCTCAGACTGTATACTCACACACACACACATACACACACACACACACACACATACGTTTTCTCTTCAATCCGAGCACTATGAGACCTTTTAAAGTTACTCAAAGGCAGATTGGACTTTGGTTGAAATCCTCTGTATTGAACCCACTGAAGGTGTTTGTGGGCACTCAGGACGCATTTACTTTTGTGTGTGAGTCCAGGGAGACTCCATGCTGTCTCGGATGTGGATTCCACGGGACATTTTGCTCATTAGAGGGAAAAGAGTTTGACTTGAGTGGCTTCTCGTTGGCTCTCCCCTCAAGTTGATCACAAGACTGGTCCTGCGGAGCGGGATAGAAAAGCAAGGCTTAACCACTGCATGTGATCCATGTAAAGACATTGGGACACACTTGAAAAGATCTGATTGTTAGTATGAGAAGAGTACAATAACAAATTAATATAAACTCTAATATTAAAAAGGTCTCATATTACTGCAAATGTAATGAGGAAGGTGTTTAACATCACATTGAGATGATGAGAACGAGAGTTTAGCAATACAATATATATATATATATAATTATTATTTTTTTTTGTTAGATGAATCATGATGCAATTGTTGGTAACCCTGCAGCATTTTGTGAATCCACCTTTTGCCAATAGGACAGGACTTAGTCTTCTCCTATAGCACTGCAAAATGTTGAAGAGGGATCTTTAACAAATCCCCTCTTTACAATAACTCTAGGTTGTCCAGCCTTATGCTCTCCTCTCTTCAGCTCATCCTCCACATTTTATAAAAGTCGGAAATATTACAGTCATGGAAGAAGGTTGATTTTGGGTCTGGCATGGGTCTTATTTATGTGATGATTTTGCCATATGTTTTGGATTATCTTACATCTGAAAGACCCAATGGTAAACTATTTACAGTTTTCTGGTAGTCTCCCAGATTTTTTATTAAAAATCTCCTGGTATTTAAAAAAGTTAATGCTGTCATAAACCCCAACAAGATGCCAAGGACCTTTGAAAGAGAAACAGACCCACAGCATCAGAGATCCTCTTCTGTACATCTCAGTAGATACAGATGCTTTTTTTACATGTCCATCCTTTGTTTATGGCTGGTGGACTAAAGCGTTTTTTTTTGTTTTTTTTCTGGCATGCCTCCCAAACAGCAAGTTCTGTGTAGACTTCCCCCTCCCAACCAATCAAAATGCAGGAAAGTATCAGAGATTATGGAGTAAGATAAAATGCCTGGCAGTCCAGCAATAACCACATAACCTAGTCTTTCTATTCTCAACCAGTTGACACCTGGCAGCGGGTGTCAACTCTGTACTGACTGTACATGCTTAAAAGCAATAGAAAACTTATCCAAAAGCTAATTGACAGATAAGTTATACATTTTTACAGTGGTGTGCATGCGCCCGTCTTTGAACATCGCCCAGGGCAACTATATATGTATGGCCCATTTTAAAAACGGCCAATGCGTTCAGTTGGTTGTTATGGAGACTTAATGAGGCCAAGAGGCTATGCTTTCTGTAGTTTTCCAGTTAAAATGTATTTATTTTAAGGTTTTTTGCACTTCTTTACCAAGGGTGCCAACAAATTTGTCCATATCTGTATTAAAGCAAAGCATAGTGTAAAAAAGGAGAAAACATCACTTTAATCTTTGTTCGTATAAATCACAATATGTCAGATGTAAAATCAAAATGTCAAACATTATACAGGACCAGTCCAAATCACCAGAAAGGCAGGCACAGAGATTATCCATTAGATTATATCTCTGAGTGCACTTCTACCTCTGCGCAAGTTCCCGTCAGATAAAATGCACATCCTTTTCCAATGATCTAGAAATGGGATTCACATGGTAGATTCCAAAAATGTCAACCTGCCAACATAAAAAAAACATGTCCCTTCAATTTGCAGTGACATTAGCCTAAAGGAGAAACTGTAGAGGAAAATAAATGAATTCTTTAGACAAAGTTCAGCTTTTGCTTTTGCACAATAACCATAAGTGCAGTAAGGTAACATTGAACTGTTTGAAAGATGTTGATCATATCTTCTGATTAATGTGCCCCTGATAGTACTCCTCTTTGTGTAGGCTCGCAGGTCTAGCGATGATGAAAAGCCATGCGGATTATTTGAATCCACTAAATCACAGCTAAAAGTCGCCATGCACAGCCAAGGTCTATCAAACTATCAGCCCCAAATTGAGAACACAGACGATATGTTACCACATTGCCAAGTGCTACCACTTAATACCATTAATCTTGGTGCTTTCCCCCTCATCCCTCTCATTCCATCTTTGTGCCAGAGAGTCAGGCGTCCTCTAAAAGTATAGATCTTGACCGCAACCATTTTCCACAGAAGAGGGAAAGGCTAAAGAGAAAGCGCTGACCCCTCTTCGCCACAATTTTCCCCTCATCAACTTGTGAGACTTCATTAACTTCCATGGTGTAATTTCTTCTTTCAGTGCATTTCTAAAGGGGAGAGGGAGGCGTATGACGATCTCATCCGCTCAAACCGATCTATTCTTTGTTCTCCTCATCTTCTCTGCAGCATTTAGCTAAAAATACTTCATTTTAATTTGAAATGACAAAGGTTTTTTTTAGAACCGCTGAAAAGTTGCACATTTGGAGGAACTTGAATCAAGGAAAGATGAATATGGTTGCAAAAGTGTTGTTGGCAACCAGTAAAGGACTGTCACTTTGCAGTATTGTAAGGCACCCAAAAATATACAAAGGAAGATTCCAACTTTTATCCCCCAAAAAGACATATTTATTATCTGAACATGGCTTTAATTGTCTGGATTTCCAGCTAAGGCCTCACCTAGAACCTGAACTGTGGAAACTGTGAGCCAATGCTGCCCTCTTCAGGAGTATCCGTGTGAAATGCAGTGCAGGATAGACCCAGGCAAACCTTACGACGGATGCATCTTTTTTATCCTAATTTGGGAAAACATTTTAGTTACAAGAAAGCTACAAGTGTTCACAGTCGGTTCAGGTCATGGGTATGGTATTAACTGATCTTGGTTGTACCATCCAAACTCGTAACTCATTATTTTTAGAATTTTAAGTGGCCATTATATATGGCCTTCTATGTTTTAAAGGTTTTTTCTCTAAATAAAAGCAAATTGGTGCCATGCAAAAGCAGATAAGGCATCCTTTTTACAGCAATAATAAATCTGTAGATCCACAGATCTGTGAAGAAGTATTTCTTCCCCTAGAGATTTCTTCTGTTTTTCAAATGTTTCAGTTAATCAAACAATTTATCAGACAAAGGTAACCTGATTAGATTCAAATGGCAGTTTTCAAATGATGATTTATCAAGCATGAAAGCAGTATGAATGACCTGTTTAAGGTCGTGCTGCAACATCTCAATCCGATTGAAGTCTTGGCTTTACCTGGGCCAATCCAAAACCTTAACATCATTGCCCAGCTGTATAATCAAGTGTGCTTGAGGTTAAAGTTCAAAAAACCGAAGATAAGGCAGGATAGTGAGCAGAATTTATGGTTCCATCTATTATGCCAGGCTGTCTATGTCCTGAAGCAGCAGAGCAGCCCAGACCACCACACCACCACCACCATGTTTGACTGTAACTATGATATTCTTTTTCTTATATGCTATGTTAGTTTTCACCAGATTTTCACAGAATGCACACTTTCTAAAAAGTTTCACTTTTCTCCCATCATCCCACAGAATATTTTACCCAAAGTTTTGGGAACCATCAAGATGTTTTTATGCAAATGTGAAAGTGCCCTCCAGAACAACTGGTTGATTAGCTCTTGCAGTAATTTTGGCAGGCCGGTTCCTACTGGGAAGGTTCACTGTTCGCTGTTTTTTGCCTTTGTGAATAATGGTTCTCAATCTGGTTTGCTGGAGTCCCAAATAACTTTGTAACTCATTCCAGACTGATAGGTGTCAATAACGTTGTTTCTGTCTGTGTTGCTTTTCGAGATCTATTAGTCTGCTTTATGTTGTCAGACAGGTTCTGTTTAAATGATTTCTTAAATCCATATGTGAAAGTAATCAGGTCTACATGTGGCTATTAATATTAAATAAAAGAATCGTGGTTAATCACACCTAATTCACGATTTATCATAGGGATCAGTTAATTGTTCAAGTAGAACCAGGTTGATTTGGATGTCCCCTTTCTCTTAATAACATAAATCATAGTTTGAAACCTGCTTTTTATATTTTCACTGGTATTTCTTTTTGTCAAGGTTTTGTGGCACTAGTGGCCTTTAATTAAAAGTAGCTTGGCAGGAAGATGGCAGAGAGAAAATGGGAAGACATTCAGTAAATGGCCTGGGGTCAGGAATCTGGGACAGCTGTGTTAAAGGTTATAGCTTCTATGTGCCTGTTCTGCAAATGAGCCCCATGGTACTTAAGGTTACCTGATAATGTTTGTTCCATGATCTAAAACATTTACTCTGCAAAGAATGTGTCACAATTGACACAGCCCAAGTACCACCAGAGGTTCTTATACTATAATTTGAGAGGTTCTGTAGATGTTGAAATTGAGATTTTGAGTGAGCAAAATATCTTACCCATAATCACAAATGTAATTCCGTAGTGCCAGATTATGAAACCTGGAATCAAAATGCCCCAAGCTTCTACACACATTGCTCCTGACATGAACATCCTTCCCTGTAGGTGGTGGACCCATGCAGAGGAGGCCCCTATTGGATTTTGAGGCAGAGTATGATGAAGACCCATGAGCTATGCCCCTCGGACCTACTGATCACCCTCTTTAGTTGTGTTGTTATGCTGTAAGTCCACCTCTTTTTACTTTCTGTGTAATAACATAATTATTAACCCCACATTTGATGCTTAAACCCTACAATGTTGTGGGAGTTTGCATGATGATTCGCATGATCATAATATGTTTGTTGTAGTAATTTGGCTTTTGGCATTTCAGAATAAAATCTTATAATTATTTGCTTTTGCATTAGTTACAGTACTGTTATATTTAGCATTTACAGTAAATGCTGCTTTATCAAAGCTGTAATGTACATTAATAATACTAATAGTGTATCTTTTAGAGGAAAGCTTTGTGGGGTGTCAAAGTTAATTTTGGGTGGGATACTAAAATCTGTGTGTATGTTTATTTTTTTACACATGAAAGTGGCACAATTCTACAGGCCTGCACTCAGTGTTACATAGTAATTGTAAATGGGAAATGTTTGGCTATGGCTATGTTTATGTACTTCCACTTAAGAAATAATGTATTTACATGGTTGAAAATAAGCAATAATAAATTACAACACCTTCTTGTATAGGTGTGATGATTCAGTTCTAAAAACAAGCAGATTTTTAAGGCATCATACATAACAGAAAGACTCCGGCTCGTCTCGTGTAGTTCAGTAAGAAATGTTCATCCGTCTGTGCCGATATGTAAACTTTCCTCTCTCTTATTTTCCCCCCGAGCGGCTCCTCATGATAAATGAAGTACCAGTGCCAGACCTGGAACAGAAGCAAATGCCAGCCTGCACGCTCCTCCAAATGTAAAATCTGACGGGCACAGACATTCAGCAACCATCGCCACTAGTTGGTTTCAGAGACACACACAGCTCGAACAGTCCTCATGTGTCTCATGAATGGAGAGTAGCTGAAGTGGCTAAATTCAAATAATTGGCTTCTGTTCAGCAAGTGAAGAAAAGAGCCAAAACTGGAAAACACAGATGTAGAAAGGCTTGTTGTGAACTTGTCATGATCACATTTATTTTTACATGAAAAAAAACCATCAGATTCTTTCAGTTTAAATTGCCAGGTAGAGTGAGATCAAGCAAAACACTTGTAGATTTTAAACTGGAAACTTCAACACATGTCCACTAGAGGGAGCTATACGCAAACTAACAAATATCTTCAGACAGGAGCAGTTTCTCTAATCTGAGCTGAATTTTTTTTTTTATAAATTCAGTCTTCTTTACATACATTACGATTTCAGTTTATTAAGCTGAGTCCATAACCAGAATTTTATTTAATAGGTAGGTAGGTTTTAAAGGCATATATTATAATTTTTGAAAGCTGTTCTGGATTGCACTACAGAACACATACGGCAAACTTCCTGCACTCTTTAAAGTTACAAGTCAAAAGTATTTTCCTGTTGCTTTTTACTCTGCTAAATGTTTATCAGCTGAAAATTCCCTTAACTTTACAAAAGAAATATGCCAATATTGCCATCTATTTTATCTCCTGATAATATGACTATTGATTTTCCTATTTTTGTCCTTCCAGAAGACTGGAGATTCCAACTCTGCATTCAATGAGCCATCAGGGGAATTAATTAACAGTCTTCATAAATGAAAACATTTATCATGGTTGAAAATGAAATAAAAGAGTTAAAAAAATTATATTTGAGATTAAGGCAGGCGGTTTATTGAGAAATAATGTTATTTTACATGAAAGAAGAGCCTTGTAACAGTATTAGTAGCTAGATATCCTTCAACATTTCAAGGAGCAATGCTCAGTCTGTCATCACCTCCCATGGAAGTTAAACTTATGCAGTCTCTTTGTGTACTTTTATAATAGTAGCAGGAATCTGCTGTAGATCCTGTGATGAAGTGTTAGGGATTTTGAGGACTACAATTAGCATCTTGCTGCCTGCTTTCAGGTTGGACTTGCTTGGATGGCCAGACCTGGACACGTTGGCAGTTGTTTTAAACATCCTCCTCTAGTTTTCAATACAGTGGCTGACATCAGATTCTTCTGACACCTCTTAAAATCCCAAACTCATAAACCTGTGTAGTCTTCTTTTTCTAGGCAGCTCTTTTAATCTCATTACAGTGTTTCTCTGACTTCAACAGTCTGGAGCACACCAAATATCTAGGTTTAAACAGGTCAAACCTCCTTCAAAATGCTGAGTAATGAATGGTGTTCTCAATGTGATTCACCTGTGGGCGATTTTAGCTGTTTTAGGGGGGAAGAAATTGTAGGGTGTCCTAAGGTATTTCTCATCAGACACGCCATTTTTTTAATTAAACTTCCCAGAAGATTTTAACTTCCAGATATAACTGGTTATTTATATTTGGTAAATTACGAGTATTGTTAAAATTGTAATTACATATCCATATGTCAGAAACACACAGGCTGTCATTTGTTTACAGCATTGTACTGTATACTAGTTCTGTATACTACAAACAAGGTGTCAAAGAGAGCCAATAAAGAGCCAATAAACAAAATTGATCATTTTAATAGATAAAATGGTTTCCAACATCTGAATGATCATGATCAGGTTAATTTTCCTGTATCAATATTTGAACCAACTCTGTTCCAATTAACAAGGCCCTTTTTGCTGCTGAATTTGATCTTAAAAAGGCAAAACCTCTTACAGTCAAATACAGTTAAAAATAGTTTACTGTGAGCATTCTGGTTTATTGAAGGCACATAAGTTAAAAAAAATGAACATATCAGTCGTGCTTCACACATACATTCATCATCACTAAGCTTTGTCCTTTGATCGAATTTATTTGACAAATTAGGCCAGCTTAATTTGATTTGGACACCTATTTGTTCTCTAAGGCAGCGACAAATCACATTAATCACTTTATATGACAGTTATCCTTCTTAAAAGCACCCTTATAATAAATTACATTTCATAAATAGACAGAACAGAATACAAAGTCAGATCTGTCTCAGACTGACTACTCTTAATGTACAATGCATCACATTTCACAACACTAAATTACCCTAAAAGACTTAAGGTTAGATTTTCATGTGCATCTCAAATGCTTGTTGCACCTAATCTGAAAAGAGTGTTTAGGTAGTACAAAACAGCTTGGAGGAAGACCCATAAAACAGCATAAGAGTTACAGCGTATGCCGAGTAAGCATGGGCCGGTAACTGGTAATATATTAAAACGTTTCTAAATCACAGAGAAAAAAAAATGTTGCCACAGCATTCCTAAGGTTAGACGCTTCTTAAATGAATGCCAGAGGAACTGTCTGGGGGACCACAGTTTTCTGTATGTCCCTTCCACAACTGCTGCTGGTCAGCTGGCTGAAAAAAGGCTACAAGAAAGCCAGATTTGGCTGCTTGGATATTTCTGGTCATAAAGATCACAAGCAGTCTTTAATGAAAACTAACGGAGGATTACCCTTCTCTTTTAAGACTGCAGTTGGCTAGCTGCAATCACCAGATGCCAAGCAGCTGACTGCAGGCCGGATACCTGAAAAGATTTCAGATTATCATACCTGTGTTACTCTGTAAAGAGCAGAATGTGTTTATTCCATGTCTTTGCTCAAGCCTTGCTCTTTAAATCAAAATAACAGTACAACTGGATCTGAATAAAAAGTTCATTTCACTAATTCCATATGAAAGGTGAATCTTATAGCTTCCTTACACACAGAGGGATATGCTTCAAGCATTTATTTTTCAGATCTTCTTGATATTAATAGTTTACAGCTTTTAAAGCCAAAGTGTGGTCTCTTGGAAATTTGAATATTTTCTAATAACAAAATACATAAGGAAGACTGTCGACTTGACAGTGGTCTACTATAAAGTCATTAACATCATCGAGGGTAAGTCACAAAAAGTTATTGTTCAAGAGGCGGCGTGTTCACTCAGTGCTGCATCCATGCATGTTGATGGAAAGTTGAGTGGAAGGAAAAAGTGGGAGGAAAAAAAGAAGCACACAAAAAACAGAGTTTACTGAAGCAAGGCTATTTCAAGAGTTTGGGGGAGAATCACAAGGCGTGGATTGCAGCTGCAGTCAGAGCTTGAAAAACAACCACGTGGAAATATCCAGGACATCGGCTACAACGGTCCCTTCCCTTTGTGCTAAGCCACTAAGAAAGGTCATAGCTGGGCTAAGGGGAAAAGGGCCTGGATTCTTGCTCAGGGGGCCAAAGTACTATTTTCAGAATTGTGGGTTTTTATCAGCTGTAGGCCATATTCATCGAAATAAACAGACACAAATGCCTAAAATACATCCCTCTGTTCTAGTAGTGGACAATTACCATACCATTTATCATTATAAGCAAAAACTAAATAAAAAACATTCAGTGAAAAGATTCATGTTTACGATAAACTGAACTGAAGATGTTTGCCAACTTTTCCTGTTGGTTCCATTGAGAGCATCCATATACATTTGAAAATGTGGTTGAATGTAACTATTGTGGTTTTTAGCCGTACAGTTACCATACTTACTATAACTGAAGAATCTTCTATGATAATGTGCACGTTATTTTGAAAGGACTAATGAATGTGTGCAGATGTATCGGTAAATACTGATTCATTTTTGTTGTCCCTTTTATCGTCATCCCAATAAACACCACCAGGTATTATCCTAAAATCAGAAGCCCATTTGTGCCAATGTCAACTCTAAGAGTAAGATATAAAATTTCACGTTTTGAATTCAGTCAGTCATTTTCTACCGCTTGTTCCATAGTGGGTCGTGGGGGAGCTGGTGCCCATCTCCAGCAGTCTATGGGGGGGAGGCGGGGCACATCCTGGACAGGTCACCAGTCCATCGCAGGGCAACACACAAACAACCAAACACACACTCATTCACACACCTAAGGGCAATTTAGAGAGACCAATTAACCTAACAGGCATGTCTTTGGACTGTGGGAGGAAGCTGGAGAACCCGGTGAGAACCCACGCATGCACGGGGAGAACATGCATGCAGGACTCCATACAGAAAGACCCCGGCCGGAAATCGAACCCAGGACCTTCTTGCTGCAAGGCAACAGTGCTACCACCATGTAGGCCCATTTTTTGAATTCATTTACTGAAATTATTTTTCTATATTCTACTTCCCCTGTAAATGTGATGGATAACAGTTATAACTGTAATTATTAGTGTTATCTTATTTTAACAGCAGGTAAAGCAATCCGATCATGGTATAGATGTTTGTTTTAAATCTCTATGTGAATATATTGTGAAACCATGATATTTCTGATGTTATCCATACCCACCCATTTCAACTAAGTTGTTAAAACAAATTCAGAGTAGACACACAAATGGAACATTCCCTTTCAGGGCACTGGGACTAAAACCTGAAATCTAGCTGAAGTTAGGAGAAGAAGGTGTTACAATTCCTTTGATTTTTTAAACCACTGCAGGTACAAAAACTGTAAGTTGTCATATTACTTAGAGTTTTTCATTTTTCGTCAAACTCTAGAGGACTGCGTAGTAACGTTTCACTGACTCTGAACATGATGTCTCTTTTTTATTTCGGGTCCTTCCGACTCCTTCATGCAAACCACCAGGAAGTCGCGACACAAGCGAGCGTACTGCTCAGGGAAATCACGGAAATGACAGACATGGGCGCTGGAGGTAAAATCACAGCTTTGCACAGGGACGCCCTTCTTTGACACACTCTCCATAAAAAGCTCGATGTCCCTGTGCCTGATCACCTGGTCCGCATTAGAGTACAGGAGAAGGTGGGGCCAGGCGGGCGGCCTATCTCGCACCGCATCATAGTGGTTTTTATGGATGAACTTTGTCATTGGGTACAGCACAATTCGCAGGAGGAAAACGCTCACTGCGAAAAGTGTCAGGAGGATGTACTTTAAAAGAGGGCTTATTTTGGACCCCAGGGTAGCTGTAAGTGCACGCAGGGCACCTCGGATGTTTCCACTACCTGGGGCGCTGTCCACCACCGCCCCGACCACACGAAGCGAGCTGAACTGTTTGTCGCTGTGCAGCAGCTCCACAATGTAACGGTAGAGCATGAAGCCGCCGTTACTGAAGACGTGGAAGAAGACGGGGCTGTTCTCCACTTCGTAGTCGTAGAGGATCTCCAGCAGCTTGAGGGCAGTGCTGCTCAGCTCCTTGTAGCCAAACGTCTCAGAGATGAAGACGGTCTTCAGAGGAGCAGTGTAGCGAATGGTGACGCATCCCTGAAAAGAGGAGGAAACCAAATAAGAATAACGTTGATTGTTAGCAGGCAGGTTTGCGTTTTCTTTGATGTCACTGCAATTTCAAAGCTACCGGTCAGACATTTCAGAAATATGTACTAACTTTGGATAGTTTGTCACCTACTGAACAACATGTCATGGTCAGTTTTCTGTTAGTGTTTGAATTCTGCAGTAAAAGTTTATTTAATCAAGATGAACTCCACCTTTCCAAAAACAAGCTTGTACCTACACTTGCCTCTGGTGACATCACATAAGGTATAAGCATCTCAGGTCTTTTCAGTGGATTAATTTCTGTTTTACCTCAAATGTATTTGCTGTTTTTCAAACCAATTCTTCTTTTAAAAAGGTGTTTACTTGTATTCTTCACTGCAGCATCGAAACGTTGGAGCTGCATGGGAGAACACTGCCTGGACACAAGGAAGATCTTTGTGAAGAGGACCATATGATCGGTTTGGTGCCCTTCACTGAGATGATTTTCAAGTCCCTTTTGCAGAAATGCTACTTCGCCTACTGATGAAAATGTTACCCAGACATACATACTCACATTACAGCCTATACCATCTGTATCACTACAATTCCAGTTTACACCAAAAAGAAGAGGTGAGGAAAAAGCCCATCGCTCAGCAGTCAGAGTGAGAGAAGCTGTTCAGGTAAGGTTCAGTAACATGAATTCAAACTGCATCTAGTGACTCTGTACTGGTAGAAAACTATTTATTGGGTGATAGAAGCAGAACGCTGCGCTTACTCATTTCTGGAGTGCAGAATATGGACAGCAACCAATCGAATGTAAAAATTCAAACAGGAATATGAACTGGTTTGCTCCATTTAAACTTTAGATGATGATCAATGTCATGCTGCGTGCTCCAGAGTCTATGTTAAAATCTGCCAAAAGTCTTAGGTAATGTAGGATGATCAGATGGATTCTAGTGCCTGTTGTGATGTCATCACATCAAATAAACACATTTTTTTTTCTTTTCCACGTACATTTAAAAACTTTGTACTCTGGCAAATCCTGCAGTAGAAACCCACACTTCCATCATCCATTTGTGCTTTTGTTTTTAGTGTCAGTGTGCATTTGCTGATGAAAAAAAAAAATAAATAACACTTCTTGGTGGCATCTTTACTGGAATAAATCCACAATCTGCTGTGATTTTATTTGGTCTGGTTCTGACCTTGTCATTGTAGATGGAGCTGTACTTGGAGAGGTGTTTGTCCTTGCAACCAGCCCAGCCCAACAGGATTACAACTGGCTCCTTTGTCCCCTGCCAGTGTCTCTCTGAAAACAAGACAACACAGCAGCGCTTTAACACGACCGATGAGCGGCCGCAGCAACGAGAGCAAAGACCCAGCGCCTTTGCGGAATAGTTACTGCGTGGGTTTACATACACGGAGGTGTGTATCAGTACCATGAAACCGCGCTCACCTGATGTGCCTGCATCTGGAAACACAATATTGTAGTCAATTTCATCGGCAGCCATTTCTAAAAGCAATACAGCCGTCTAACGTCCTCTCATTTAGACGCTGTAAACGGCTACAAACAAGCTAACCTGGACTAAATTGTTACGTCTGTCCTTAAATATTGCCACTACAAGAAGGTTCATTCACTGAATGGACCATAAGCGCTATTACACCAGCCGATACCACCAACAGAAAGACATCTTCTTCCTTTTATCATTACAGATACAGCAGCAACCAGTCTTTGATTTATCACCCCCTAGTGGGCGGCTGCTAGCATAGCTCAGGTCATGTTCCAAAGCTTCCCTGCTGCTGTTCTGCATCTTTTGTTCATATGATTCGTTTAGACCCAATGAGACAACAATAACACGTCACAGAATTGTTCATAAGCTTTTAATTGCCAACACAAACGGTGAAGTACAAAATCTGCATTGTGGTAACCATGGAAACCAAACAACCTATTTCAAGTCAAAGGTCAGATAATTAATTGGGTTGGCAGCTGGATTTTAAATGTTATTTGATAAGTGAGGCCATGTTCTGTCTCAACAGATACTGTTTAGGGAATAGAGCAGGAATAGAAAAACATACAAACTGCTGATCAACTTTGATTTATTTTCAAAATTGTAACTGCTTACAGCAAATGGTGATGGATAAAGCAAGATCAGCTCTAATTTTCATTAACATAAATTGATTAACTGACTGATCTGGGCTTAATCAGTATTTAGGCTGGATCAATAAGACTTTTACATCTGCCCAGTCTCAGATATCTACATTTCTTTTTTTGTTTTACACAAATCCAACCAACAGCTGCCAAAATAAAAGTATAACCACCAACCTCATCTTTCGTGAGATAAAATGACAGACCTGATGTATAAAGAAACTGTGCTAAATCTTCTCCCTCCACACCATTTCCATCTTCTGAATGTGGGCCTTGGATGATTTGGAGAAGGTGCTTTTCACCACATTGAGAGGAGCTGCTTTGCCACTGAGATAGATCCTATTGATACAGGTGGGGAGCCAGGACTGCTCCGACTCCCTGTCGATTTCTCCCACCCCAGCCTCTTCCTTCTTGGCGAGGGTGCACGAGTAGGCAAAGATGTATCCTGTCATATAAGCATCAAACCCCGCCCGATGTGATCCTGCATCAGCCTTCTTCTTCGTCTGAACATCGGCCTCAGCAGAATGGACATCAGTACCTTCTCCTGAGCTTCCTTCAGCACTTTTGGCTGTGGTGACAGAGACTCTGGTGTCTGTTTTGTCTTCACTCGCTCCGTTTTCCTTGTCGTCACTTTTCATGCTCTGCCTTTCATCTATTTGATCAGTGCCCATTTGAGGCACACCTTCAGAGCATGATTTTTCATGCGTCTCTTGCTGGTCACCTGCTGCTTCTTCCTTATCCACTTCCATGTTTGGAATTTTATTCTGTGGGACGCCATCCAAGATGGAGCAGTCCTCTGCTGTATCTAATCCACCTTTTTTCTCTCTCCGTCTCTTCCGCTTCTTCCTTTTGTCTTCCTTGCATTTCTCATCCTGTAGGATGATCAGGTCGGTATCGTGGGATAATGGGCACTTGGTGCCATTCGGACACCAGCCGAAAGCCTGCCGGGTGGAAAAACAGAAACAAGGATGGGGCAGTCATTAGTAGACCTGCATTAGTATGAACTGAAAGGTTGTTTTCCATTTCAAAATAGTCAAATCATTGAAAGACATTTTATTTTTCAAACCCATTCATGAAATAAATAAGTGGAAAAACAACTTGAAAGGTACACACAAATACTATTTTGTACAGCGTCTTGAAAAAGTATATACACCCCTGAACCTTAAAACACTTTGTCATGATACAGCCACAGTATCTCTACCATTTTGCTAAACTACGAACTGAAATTTTTGCCCATTTTTTTTCCAAATAGTAGTGCTTGGCGATATGGAAAAAAATCATATATTACGATAAAGACTATTTTATATCACAATAATGATATATATCACGATATACCCCCAATTTTTCTGTTATTCTCTGAAAAATATGACAAAATAATATCATTGCTTACTTTTTTCCAACTTTATTTTAAAGTGACATTTTACGGAGCCCGCGAGGGGACGTGGGGGATTTTTTTTTCTTTTGCGTCCCCACGCAATACTTTTGCGATCGCTTGCAAAAGTTGTTAATCACCTTGAGAAAAGCTGTGCATTTTGGAACAGCAGCACAGATGACAAACTGCTCACAAAACAAACAACATGATATGGCATCGTTATGGTTTATTTGTCATATGCAGGTTCACATGCAGTCAACAATGTCATTAAATGCTTAGGATAAGAAGAACCGTTCAACTCACCATAAAAACAAAGGCACTAATGGCGTGCAAAAAAAAGTACACATCATGCAGCAGCAATCAGCGAATAAAGTGTCACCGATGTGGTTTCATGCAGTATTATTGTCCAGAGTTCAGCAGTTTGACAGCTTGTGGACAATAACTATCTTTAAGTCTGATTGAAAATCCTTTTATTTAAGGCCAATTTCAAAGTAAAACTCAATAAATCTCAAAAACGGGTGTAGTGTTTGTTCCATTTTTGCAGTTATCTAGTTTGGAAACTCTCCAACAAAGTATTGTGAGATAACGTAAAGACTATTGCGCGCAAACGCAAAGGTAATGCGTGGAAACGCAAAAGAAAAAAAATTCCCCCATGTCCCCTCGCGGGCTCCGTAACATTTAACTGAACTGTCACAAATGAGAAAAATACATTTTAGTGCAGCAATAAATGTGTATCAAATGACAACAGATGAGGCAGAAGTAGAGCTGCATTAGCAGCTTCTTGAACCCAAAATGTATCCAAATCACAGACGTACCCCCATTTTTGGTAAAAGTACTTCTTCTTGGGCTGCCTGCGTACCTGTCTCTGTTTGTTGCAACCCCGGGTTTGACACTTCAGCCTCTGGTCCCTCTATCTTTCAGCACTCATGAGTTAAATAACGTAAAGCATGTCGCAAACCAGCGTGTGAGTCACGTAACGTAAAGCAGCGTCATGTCGCAAAACCACAAGACAGAGCTTCTTTGCGAAAAACCAATTTTTATTCTTGTTTATCACATATATAAACTGGGTGTATGCAAAGTGACAACACTAATACATTCATCGTAGCCTACTTTATGAAATATTTGCTTGAATAATTGATAAAATTATGTTAGAAACGATAGAAGAGAAGTAGCACAATAGACACTTTTCTATCGTCCCCATGATATGTATTGTCTTATCACCCAGCACTATCAAATAGTATAAACTGAGATTAGATTAAATGCATCTTAACACCAGGTTTTGCGAAACATTCTCAACTGGATTTTGTCTAGACATTAACTAGGCCGTTTCAACATGTGAACATGCATTGATCCAAACCATTCCTTTGTAGCTGTGGCTGTGTGTTTGAGTGGTTCTGCTGGATCCTGAACCTCCGTCTCATTCTCAAGTTTTTTGCAGCTTTTAACAGGTTTTCTTTCAGGATTACCCCATCCACCAATCTTCCTATCAACTGCAATGTGTCCCTGCAGAAGAAAAGCACCCCCACAGCATGACGCTGCAGCCACCATGTTTTACAGTGGATGGGCAGAGTTAGTTTTCACAGCACGCAGAGTTTTGCATGCAATACGTTTAATTTTGGTCTCATCTAACCAGAAAAACTTCTTTAATGGTTGCTTGACTTTGAGTACGTGATTATACGACAAAAATACAACTTTTTTTTTTTACATCTGAAGGAAGTTAGTTGCACTGGATTTCTTTCAGGGGTTAAGGGGGCTGAATGCAAATGCATGCCACACTTTTCCGATTATTATTTGTAGAAAAACATTTTTTCGTTAAAGCCATGTATCATTTTCCATCCTTTCACAATTATGCACAACTTTATGTTTTGGTCTATCATATAAAATCTCAATATAATAAAAGAAATCTATCACTATAAATTATTTTGCAAGGAATTATGTAAGCAAGCCTGTTCTGATAGTAAACAATGCAAACATTTGGGGAATTTTTAGGAGTAAAACCGTAACGTTGTTCAAGGAAAAAGATTGCTGGAAGTCAGTGAAACCTACTGAGAAGCGCTGGCAGATGTCCGTCTGTCCTTCTATGGTTGGCACAGCCGGACACTCTCTGTAGTCAATATACGTGGACAAGTGACCCACATACTGACAAAATTCTATGTGGATATGAGGTCCGGGTGAGTCAGACGTGACACAACGACTGTTTTCCAGCTTACTGATGATATGAAAAAAGAAAATATATATATTATTTTGTAGTAAAATGCTGGTCAGAGTTACTGTTAAGGTATGTCTTCAATGCAGACATGTTTAGTATTAGTATTAATCAGTTTTGCAGAGCATCACCATGTTACTGTGAACAGATTCAATGTGGAAACTCCTTCCAATCGATTCAGATCCACAAACTATACAATAAATTAAAAACAAACTGCTGTAACACGCTATAAACCTGAGCTCACCATTTCTTATATGCATATTCAAGATATGAGGCAGTCAGCCGGAGCTCAAATTCTGTCACATATTTGGTGTCGTAAACGCCAGCAGGAAACATCTCAGACAGGTCGGCGGTGAAGGTGGCCAGCCGCTCAGGGAGGTGAGCATAAAAACTCTTCCAAAAACACAAACGTTTCAAGAGAGCATTAAAAAAACATCTATCAGCAAGCTTAACAAGGTGTAATGATCAGACGTTAACAGTACAGAATCATACATAATGATGATGGGCATGTTTTTTTTAAATCCTAAAAGAGAGTAAAGAATCAGTTTCATTAACATGTATATGTTTTCAGTCAATAGTTCATGTTTGTTTTTTTTTAAATGGTGACAAAAATATTTGGAGGCGATACACGACCTCATGTTTCAGGAGTTTAAATGAAACAGAGACACGGCTCTTTGTACCTGGTAAAGGAAGGCCATGTCGATGAGGCCGTTGTGTAGCACCAGGGGCTTCCTGGCGCGCAGCAGCTCAGTAAACAAAGCTCGGATGTGGACCCCACGATCATCTGAACCTCCCTTACAGACGTGAAACAGTACAACAGAGCACTTAAAGCAAGTCAAACGACATCTGATATAAGACAGTTACTACAGACGCAGCTGAGCAGAGCCAATTTGCAAGTGGGTTCAGACGGGACAGCAGAATCATCATCACCTTATTGTTGCCCTTGCAGTAAGGGATTCCATTGCTGTATTGCTTGTTAAAGTCAAACCCATGCTGCACCAGGAACTGGACTGACTGGGGCTCTATGATGTACTCCTCTGAACACAGCAGGGTGAGGTTATACACCTGGACCAGGTAAGAGTCTGGAGGCTGACAAAGAAAAAAAAGACACCTCACAGCTGGAATACATACTTTGTGCAGTCAATGAACATGCAAACATCTGTTGCTAATATAGCCCCTTGCTAAATTAATTACACGGACTTTTGTCACATTTTTTAACTATCCAACCAAAAAATGTTATGAATTTTATTTGAATTTTCTTTTGTGAGAGACCAACAAAAAGATGTATAAAAATGTGAAGTAGAAATAAAACAACTAAAAAGTTCAGTTTATTTGTTTATTTACAAATCTAAAAAGTGAGGCCTGCATTTATAATAAGAACCCGTTTACTCCAATACGCCTAAATAAAAGATACTGAAATAGAAATGCACAATTTAAAGCAACTAATTACGTTCAGGTGTCGCCTACTAATTATATAGTCCGGCTGTGTCTAAATGAATCTCAGTATAAATCCAACTATTCTGTGAAGGCCTCAGAGATTTTTAGATAACATTAGTGAACAAAAAGCATAACTAAGACCAAATAACACAGCAGAGAGGACAGGCAGAACTTTGGGGAAACATTTAAAGGAGGGTTAGGTTTTAAAACAGTGTCCCAAGCTTTAAATATCTCTCTTATCAACTCATAATCAAAAAAAGACTCTGTCCTCCCAAATTGAACGATGGGGCAAGGGGAACATTATTTAGAGAAGCAGCCAAGAGGCCTAAGATAACTCTGGAGGAGCTCGAAAGATCCATAGCTTAGGTGAGATAATCTGTTGACATAACTATAAATTGTGCACACCACTAATCTGGCCTTCATAGTAGGGTGGCAAAAACAAAGCCATGTTTGAATGAAAGCCATACCAACTCCCACCTGCACTTTTTTAGGCCATGTATTGGACACAACAAATATGAATGAAAGTGCTCTGGTCAGATGTGACCAAAATTAAACTTTTTGGCATCCATGCAATACACTATGTGTGGTGGAAAACCACACTTCCCATCCATGGTGAAACATGGTGATAGCAGCATCAGGCTGTGGGGATATTTTTCTTCAGCAGGGACAGAGAAAGGTCAGAGCAGATAGGAAGATTCATGGAGCATATACATGGTATTATTGAATGAAAATATGTAAGAAGCTACAAAAATATTTAAGACTGGGAATGAGGTTCACCTTCCAGCAGGACAATGACCCTAAACATATACCCAGACCTATTATCCTATTTAATCAAAGCATATCCATGTGTTAGAGTGGCCAAGTCAAAGTCCAGACAAAATTCCAATTGATAATACATTGCACATCACACCTATTTGATTTTTATTTGTAAATATTAAAAACCATGTAACATTTGTCTTTTGATTAACAATTATACACTACTTCCTGTTGGTCTGATTGCAACCTGACAAAATGTGAACAATATACATGGTAATATATAATATCTGGTAAAAAGTGGTACCTTGTGGTCCAACTTCTTGTAACACGCAATCCCCAGGGAAATGATGGAGCGGGAGCGAGCAGCATGACATATTGCTTTATATCTGTCCTCTATAGATCTGAAACACAACCGGAAGCAGTCAGAGAAACAATAACTGTGTGCATTGTTTTATTCTATGATATTTGTACTCACTCAGCCAGCAAGGACTTTCTGTTTCCCAGACCACTCAGCTCCTGCAGCAACACAGAAGATGTTACTTCTTCCAACTGAGCCACACATGATGAGAAAGCAACCACAGATCAGAGCCACACCTACCGTGTCGAGCGCAATGAAGGATGACGTTTTAATGGCAACCACCAGTGCTGGCCAGAGCTCCTTGAAATTATTACTTTGGACATCAATTACAGGAACTATTACCGAGGATGACATGTTTGCTTTAAACTTTGTAGCTGAAACGTTTTCCTCACAGTTACCAACGGTTACATGGAAGTTCCGTTAACACACGAAACTAACTCAGAGATTGGTTTTCTCGTCTTAAGCGATTAACTTTGTCATTTTTAGCTAAATAACTGCTTTATATAGTTGTTATGAAGTCATAATCTTCACTGGGTTCTTATTTCCGAGTCCACTGCTAGCATCAGCTCAACCGTAAACATTTCAGCGTGCTTCCCAGGCTTCTGATAAAATAATTGCTGGTGGTTGAAATGTCGCATGACTGCAAATGAAGATAAAAGCGCTAGATTCTCAAACAAAATACCTGAAATATTCGTGTAAAAATAGACATTTAAAAATGTGTCTTATTAAAATTTTTTTATTTCACATCAACTGTATTATATTTGACTTCATTCATGAATGTTTTCAGTCAGGCATTTTTGATGACACGCGTGAAAACTACGTCAATGGACTTAAACATCTAGGAACCGTTCGCCATTTTGGCTCAAACAAACTCCTTAATATTTTACGCCAAATAAAGTGTTTTAAAATTGCTATAGGAGATCTTTACGCTAACATATTGTCGGCTGCCATTATACTTACAACGAGCTAACATTTACTTTGAACGTAGCTTTATCCCGTATTTATTGCGTGAAAGCTGTGAGCCAAAAGTCATGGTTTAAAAAAATCCCAGCTGAGCTTGCTACATTTTTGTTTTGTCGGTTTTTTTTCCACTGAGTATAATGGGGGGCTGCTCCGCTCCAAACTGCTCCAATTCAACCAGCATAGGCAAACAGCTGTTCAGGTTCCCTAAAGACCCTGTGCGGAAGAAGAAATGGGTGGTGAACTGCCGACGTGACTTTGAGCCCACTCCTCACTCCAGACTCTGTCAGGTAACAGCGCTGGCAGGTTCCCGTGTTACTGGACTTTTAACGAAAGTGTTCGGCAATCTCTGAAATAACCTCAGGATAGTGCGTTCATATGTGGAATATATAACCCTGTTTATTTTACACTACATTGGATGTTAACGCTGTTTCTGTTATGTCTCTCCACAAGGACCACTTTGAGGAAAGCCAGTTTGAAGAAATCGCCAGATCTGCAGCTGGTGGTAAAAAGCTAAAGCCCAATGCCATCCCCACTCTTTTCCATGTGGGGGACCCTCCTTTCCCAGCAGTCACCTCTCCATACATCCTGCTACCACTGAAACCCGAGCCAGGTATTTCTCTTGCCCCTGTCTTATTAAATGGTGTGCTGTAACGGCAAAAGCACACAGAATCCAGACAAATTTGTTCACACCTATAATAGAGATCTGTAAAAATATATATATATTTTTTTTTTTACCATAGGCTCACTGTAAATATTTAGTATTTAAGCTTTTAATATAAATTTGTTAATTTTGTAAAAAATAAAGATTTTTACAAAATCACTAATGTCAAAATTGCTGGTACTCCATAAGGATTCTTTCAAATTTAACATTTCTAAATAATTCTTTAATTAAAGTGGATTTTTTTTTCTTAGCCACTGGCCCCTAGGCTGAACATGGATTATTATAATATCAATAATATATTTTATTTACAGGTGTCTTTCAGGGCACTCATGGTCACTGGCAAAAATAATAAAGAATTCTAGAATTGCGCTGCTCAAGGTGGCAGCAGGTTGGAGTAGCTCTGTTACTTTCTTATCTGATTGAACCTTTTTTGGGAACTCTTCCTCTTGTGGTGGATACAGTTGATTTTTTTTGTTTGGACGACTGTCCTCTCCGGTGTCGGATGCTGTGCAGCTTGGAGGATTTTTCCTAATACTTTTCTACTTTTGGACATTTGTTATTATGCATTGCCATGGCAACGGGGTTGTTTCTTACAACCAGGAGCAGCTGATTAAGATCTCAAAAGCTCAAATAATACTTTAACTATAACCCCAAATCCCTGATGAGTTGAAAAGGAGACGCTGTGGATCCAGAGCAGGAGCTAAGAGAAGAGAGAGAAGGTGGAAGTTCAAACCATCTCTTCCGTCGATTATGATGGGTAATGTGAGATTGTTGGGAAACTAGTTGGATGAACTCCAAGCCCTACAAAGGACCCAGCCAGAGTACTGGGAATACAGTATTATGTGTTTTACTGAGACATGGCTGCAGGATTGTATCCTTGACTCCAGTGTCTTTCTGCCGGACTTTTTAACCATACGAGCAGACAGAGATTTAAAGAGGAGCGGCAAATGTAAAGGAGGTGGACTGGCAGTACTTGTGAACAACAGATGGTGTCATCCAGGACATGTTACTGTGAAGTGTCGTCTCTGCAGTCCAGATATTGAACTGTTGGCAGTAAGTTTTCGTCCATATTATTTACCCAGAGAGTTCACCAGTGTTATTTTGGCAACAGTTTACGTTCCACC
Source organism: Girardinichthys multiradiatus (assembly GCF_021462225.1). NCBI lineage: Eukaryota > Metazoa > Chordata > Actinopteri > Cyprinodontiformes > Goodeidae > Girardinichthys > Girardinichthys multiradiatus. The sequence continues at coordinate 14,189,639 of NC_061799.1, forward strand.
TTCCGCTGTTGCCGACATTGCATGTGATGCCATTGGCTCAGTTGTTGCTAAGCTACAGACATAAAACCCCAATGAGTTTGTGGCAATTTCTGGTGATTTTAACCATGCCTCACTCTCTGCTACACTTCCAACGTCTGCCAGAGAAAACAAAACGTTGGATTTGTTTTATGTAAATGTCAAGGACTCATACATCTCTACAGCAAGACCTCTTCTTGGCAAATCAGATCACAATCTTGTTTTTCTCTGCTCGAAATATAAGCCCCTTGTTCAGAGGCAACCTGTAATAAAGAGGACTGTGAGAAAATGGTCACAGGAAGCTGAAGAAGCTCTGCAAGATTGTTTTGAGGCTACAGACTGGGACGCACTGTGCCAGCCATATGGAGAGGACATCAATGCCATGACTGAGTGTGTAACCGACTATATAAACTTCTGTGTGGATAACATCATCCCCACCAGAACCGTGAGATGCTTCCCCAATAACAAACCTTGGATCACCAGTGACCTGAAGGACCTGCTTAACAAAAAAAAAAGAGCCTTTAGAGAGGGAGACAGAGAATTATTGAGGAGTATACAGAAGCAATTTAAAGTCAAGATAAGAGACACCAAGGAGGTGTACAAGAGGAAGCTGGAGAGCAAGCTCCAGCAAAACAATATCAGATATGTGTGGACAGGGATGAAGAAGATCACAGGCTTCAAGCAGAAGGATGATCAGACCAATGAAGGTCTGGACAGAGTCAATGAAAATAATAGAATTGCGCCGCTCAAGGTGGGAGCAGGTTGGAGTAGCTCTGTTACTTTTTTAATGAGCTACAATAACATTTAATTTCCCTTTGGGATTAATAAAGTATTTTTAAATTGAATTGAACTGAACACATTCTTCAATAGGTTCAGTTCAGAAACAAGCTCAACATCTTCCTCTCCTGCTCACAGCCAAACAGACATCTCACCCTCCTTTGACCCACAGCTGTCCAGTAACAACTCAAATGTTTTATCTTCAACCTCAACCCTAGACCCTTCTGCTTCTACATGTTTGCCTTCAACCATATCAGAAGATACTGATGCTTCCTTTGCTTCCCCCTTCCACCTGTGTGTCTCAAGAAGTCAAGTGAAGATGCAACTGGAGACTGAATCAGAATAAAGCTGCAGGTCCAGATGGTGTCAGCCCTAGAGTCCTGAAGGTCTGTGCAGAGCAGCTCTGTGGGATTCTGCAGCACCTCTTCAACCTTAGCCTGGCCCAGAAGAAGGTTCCGGTGTTGTGGAAGACCTCCTGTCTTGTTCCGGTACCAAAGAAAACTCACCCATCAGTCCTCCATGACTATAGACCTGTTGCCCTGACATCTCACATCATGAAGGTCCTAGAGAGACTCCTGTTGGCCCACCTGAGTAAGCAAACAGTAAACCATCAGGAACCCCTTCAGTTTGCTTATCGCTGTGGAGTTGGAGTTGAAGATGCCATCATACACCTGCTTCAACAAACCCACTGTCATCTGGACAAAGCCAGCAGCACTGTGAGGATCATGTTCTTTGATTTCTCCAGTGCATTTAATACAATCCAACTTGATTTGCTTTGTTAGAAACTCCAGAAGACTCAGGTGGAGGCCTCAACAATCTCCTGGATCAAAGACTACCTGACAAACAGACCACAGTTTGTGAGACTGAAGGGTTGTGAGTCTAACCAGGTAGTCAGCAGCACAGGAGCACCACAGGGGACTGTACTCTCACCATTCCTTTTCACTCTGTACACCTCAGACTTCCAGTACAAGACAGACTCCTGTCATCTGCAGAAATACTCGGACGATTCTGCAGTCGTGGGGCGGATCAGAGATGGACAAGAAGATGAGTACAGGAAGGTGGTGGACCGCTTTGTGGCATGGTGTGGAAACAATCATCTCATCTTGAACGTGACTAAAACAAAGGAGATGATTGTAGATTTTAAGAGAAACAGGAATAAGTCAAAAACTATTTCCATCATGGGAGAAGAAGTGGAGGTGGTGGAGGAGTATAAATACCTCGGTGTTCACCTGGACAACAGACTAGAGTTGAGATGCAACTGTGAAGCCATCTACAAGAAGGGACAGAGCAGACTGTACTTCTTGAGGAAGCTTAGGTCCTTTGGTGTTTGCAGCAAGATGCTGCATATCTTCTATAAGTCTGTTGTGGAAAGTGTGATCTCTTCTGCCATCATCTGCTGGGAAAGCAGCATCAGAGCCAGGGACTTAAAAAAGCTCAACAAGCTGATAATGAAGGCTGGCTCTGTTCTGGGGACTCCTCTGGAACCTCTGGAGATCATTGTGGAAAGATGGATTATTCATAAAATGAAGAACATTATGGAGAACCCTGAGCATCCTCTTCATGAGACTGTCCTACAGCAACAGAGTGTCTTCAGTCAGAGGCTTCTTCAGATCTGCTGTAAGACGGAGCGCTACAGGAGATCCTTCCTGCCCACAGCCATCAGCATCTACAACGGCTCTTTGAAGAAACCTTCATAATATGAGCTATAACAACATTTAATTTCCCTTTGGGATTAATAAAGTATTTTTGAATTTGAATTGAATTAAACAAGAAAAAGATTCAATAAAATGCAAGACATACTGTCATAAGACCATCTATCCCATTATGGAAATGCAAGCATAACTTTGGTGAGACAGACCTAAAAGTATGACTGGGTTTGTAATGTGAGATACTGGAGCCTGAGGTTGGTTGTGGCCTTCAACTAAGATTACTATTACTATTATTATTATTTAAAATGATGCAGAATTTAATTGAAAGCGACTGCAGTTATAAAGCAGATGTCATTTGACTGCAGGATTGGGTTCTACAATAATATACGTACAGTGGGCTGGATGGTCAGGGTGGATCAAAAATGTCCAAAGCTCTCTGTTGGACAACGATAGCAATGAATGGCATTCTGGGGGGTTTCCTTGGCAACCACTAGAATGTATTTCTACATTTCAAATAGTTGTTTGAGAGTGATGCCAGAAAAAGAAAAAAAAAACATAAACGTGGAGTTTTTCAAACTCTACTTGGACCTTAACTAGAATCATGTGGTTTGGTTAAATGAGATGAAGAAACATAATAAATACAAATCTGATGCACTCTACTGGTTGTCTAAAGAGAAACGGTCATACATTTCTCTCTCTGTCTGCTCCAACCCAGAAAGACAAAGAATAGTGCCACCTGTGATTTATTTTATTTCTATTTTTTTTAAATATTAATCTGGGATTTTTCCCCACCAAATAAATGTACTGAAATGAATATTTTTTTAATTTCTCACTGTTGGATTATACTACTGCAGATGATTTTATTTTTAGGCTCTTATGGGCTGCTGGTAAATTCTGCTAGATCCAGTATTCTTTTGGAGTTATTATGCCAATATTGGTTTCGATTTAATTATTTAAAATTGTTTGAGGATTTGTTTGTGGGATGTTGAGAAAAGTTTACATATTCAAGCTTTGCATAGTGAATATGTGATTACATCCTGCTTCTTCTCAACATTCTCTTTTTATTTTTGGCTTAGTTTCTACCAAAGACCGAAATAACCAAAAACACACATTTGTTTTTGTTTAATACGTTTATTTTTACAATTTCATTGTACACAATTTATATTGTGTTTATTTTAAAACACAAAGAAATGTGTCTAAAGATTTAGGTAAAAAGAGTAATGCATATTTAGCAGTTTTGTGTCTGACAGACATCTGAATAAATGACGATCGATTGAGTATCATTTTGAAAAGAAAATTGTAGATAATGTATAAAAATGTTGTTGTCTGACCTCTAATGGCCAAACTGCAGTTGCCCTTTTGACAATGAAACTTAAAAAGAAACCAAAGAATTTGCATGTTCCTTACAGTGCAACATCATAGTTAAAAGCCACTGTGATCCAGTGCTTTTACTCTTTCCAAACAGTTTCTAAATGAGTAACCATGACTATGCTTTAGAGATAAAACTGCTTAACAAGACAATATGCAGCCACTCTGCGAGGTTAATTGCTTTTTAAGTGTGCTAGAGTACAGCACTGTTGTTCTACTTGGAGGTTTTCTTGTCAATCTAGTAGAAAAGGATCTAAACCTTGGGGATCATGGCTATGCCAGACGCAACCTCCTGTCTGGCGTTGAAGAAGAGGATGGAGAAAGAACATCTGAAAACCACCACCCCTGCATGCAGTGTCAGCTCCTGAAGAAAAAACTGGAGCTGGAGATGCAGCACACTGCAAGACTACAAAGGGAGGTAGGAGGACTGTTTTATTTTTTTCCACATCATTTGTTGTTTTTGGGAACTGAATTGAGTTGTTGAATCAGAGTAGAAATTGAGCAGAAAATAACTTCTGCAAACGCTGTTTTTCTCTTTGTCAGGCAGAAGAGATGAAGAAGCGTCTGTATCGGCTCGATCGCATAGAGAAGGGTCTTCAGAACTTTCTGTACGAAGATCAGATCAGAGCTCTGTCCCTTACAAAGCGTTCCCGCCGGGCCGTCTGGTCACCAGAGACGATCCTGAAAGCCCGAAAGATTCGCTGTGCTGTTGGAACCAAAGGCTACGAGTACCTCAGGGAGATCGGCTACCCTCTGCCCTCGTACAGGACTTTGTGCAATCGTTTGGAGACTAAGATCATGGTGACAACTGACATGAGCTGCGAGGAGCTGGCAGAGCTGGGCCTGGGACTTATGGCTACATGTGATAGTCCTGCAGAAGGGGTTGGGGACAATGATGAGGAAGAACTGATGGGAGTTTTGTCCTGATCCCAGTTACTGATGGGGAACAAGGGCAGACTGAGTTGAGTATTTAAACTATTATTCATTCAAGTTTAGCAACACTGGTTTGTAATTTTTCTTACCTGAATGTCACGTGGCTGTAGTTACATTTTACACCAGTAGATGCATTCACTCAGGTGATGTTTGATGGTCCGGCTCCAACTTAGCCAAGATTTCTGTTCTGGTGATTGCTGCTGTGATGCTGGCATGTTGTGGTAGCCTGAACATGTGAGGAGCATGTGACATTTGTAGCTCATTGAAATGCATAACAGAAATATGATTGATGTTAAGAAAACCTTTTGCACAAAGTATTGTGAAATCGCTGCTTGTTTTTAAGGTCAATTGTCACATAGCTGAGTTTTTCACTGACTCTGTTCTATACATAATATAAGATGTATTTAGCTTAATTACATATAATTAAAACAGATAAACATGCTGCACATTTTGGGGTAATATAAGTTCTGATTACTGTTTCTTGATGATGAGTGTGATGATTGAATATTATTATATAAGATATTTATATATATATATATATATAATAATCTATTAAAGCCGATAAACAAACTGGATTTGGTTAATCCAGTTGAACCAGTTTTGATGCATAACAAAATAAAATATCCTCTAGTTTTCAGCAATACAGTTAAATATCAGGCTACATTTAATTTAACCATATAATCTCTCTTGAAATACTTAAATATTCTGTGTAGAATGTGGGCATTGGCTGGTGTCATTATTTAACATTTCATTAATATAATTACTCTTGATTTATAGAGAAGGGGTAGGGTTATATAATTCAATTCAAAAATACTTTATTAATCCCAAAGGGAAATTAAATGTTGTTGCAGCTCATTATGAGGGTTTCCTCAAAGAGCCGTTGTAGATGCTGATGGCTGTGGGCAGGAAGGATCTCCTGTAGCGCTCCGTCTTACAGCAAATCTGAAGAAGCCTCTGACTGAAGATACTCTGTTGCTGTAGGACAGTCTCATAAAGAGGATGCTCAGGGTTCTCCATAATGTTCTTCATTTTATGAAGAATCCTTCTCTGCACAATGATCTCCAGAGGTTCCAGAGGAGTCCTCAGAACAGAACCAGCCTTTTTTATCAGCTTGTTGAGCTTTTTAAAGTCCCTGGCTCTGATGCTGCTTCCCCAGCAAATGATGGCAGAAGAGATCACACTTTCTACAACAGACTTATAGAAGATATGCAGCATCTTGCTGCAAACACCAATATAATATAATATAATATAAGTGTACTTCTTCCCACTCCCTTTAGGGCTACCTCGTCGCCTGTTTTCAATATATGCCGTTTGTATTTTTTGCCTTCTTTTTTTGTATTTGTTTTTCCTCACAAGCTACTTTCTGTATGTTTAGATGTTTAAAATGAATTGAAATTAAAATCTAGGTGTACCAATGTTTAAAAAAAGCTAAAAGGGTCCGTTTTACCATTTTTACGATCTAAAGTCGTATTGATAAGATACCAGAGAACGTGCCGGAGCTGGAAAGAACAAAAACTTAGGGCAGGGCTGTCCTTCCCACACCTGTTTCTGAAAACATCCGGTCACCTAGCTAAAAGGCAGCTATTGCGCTGTAAAGACAAAATCGGCTTTTTGATATTGTTCTGGTTGCAAAAAACCCGAGCACCCATCACTTTTACTAAAGTACCATTCCCATATCCCATTTCTACTGCTATTAGCAGTAAATCAGCCGACTGCAGGCTCTATTAGAGCAGATAGCCAGACTAACTAACCATACTTGTATTAATCTATAAATAAATTTAGCGATTGTATATATTTTTCTTTATACTATGTGTGAGGATAACCAGTATACAGTATGGATTTTGTTGCAGTAGAAATACATACATACATAGTACATACATACCATGATACTGTGGTATCGATCCGGAGCAATGTCCATTAGAATAGTAGACGCAGATTGAAAAAGAAATTTTCATGGAGCTTAGACCTTGGCATGTTTGAAGTTACATTATATTGCCAGCACTCTTCTTCTGTACAGGGACCTAAACTTTGACCCACTGTCGCACCAGCCCTCTTCCTTTACCCAACATGGACTTGAGCAAATCACTTATTTTCCAGATTAGATATTTGCTCTGTAGGTAAGTTGGTGTGAGCTGAAAGAGTAATGCTGAGTGGAAATAAAAATACATTTTACCAACAAGTTTCAATAGACTAACAAGTAGTTTCAGTTGCTACAACTCTGAAGATTCAGTTTCTTTCTGATCTTGTTCCGAACAGAACCATGGCTGTGTTCACCTCGACACTACATACAGTACTCGGTAAATATTTAGTTGTTAGTAACCACGTAAAAGGTCAGTGTCCAGAGATGTTTGTGTGGGCACATAAACAGAGAATAGCTAAGCTAAAAATGTTAGCAATTCACCAGAAATTAGACTTAAGAGAAACTGGACCTGATCACTTTACGATCTAATAGCTCAGGACGTCACTAACATGCTAATTTCAACTGAAGGCAAGTGTCTATGCTTATCTGGATGAGTTTTCAACATTTAACCAATCAGTGAAAAACAATACAAAGTTTCAAAAAGCAGCTGAAAGACACATGGCTGATCCAGGGGAAGAAGATGTGTGTGATCTCAAGTAAATATTTAAAACAAAAATCATTCAGATTTCTGAAAAGATGTGAATCAGTTCTGAGAAACAGTGGTCACACACCTAAACATCAGCTCAGGAGTTGGCAGGAAAGCTAACTATCTTGTTTTTTTTATTATTTTGACTGCAATTGTTATGGGAGCATGCATGGCTGTTAAATCTGTTAACTCTGTGGGAGACTGGCAAACAGTCAGAGGTGTATCCCTTCTATCAGCCAAACAAAACCGTAATGCTGAAGCATGAGTATCCTCTTTCACTCGTCCCCTTGGCAAAGCTTAACTATAAGTTCACAGAAAGGTTAGTCCTCCTTGGTTTACCATTTAACAGCCAGCTATGTGTGATCAATACTACAACAGAAGATGTCAGTTCATTACTCTATAAAACAAATGCAAAAAAACAAAATCCCATTGGAAGATAATTTATAGGAAAAAAAAAATCTGTTACTTCAAATCTGAGATTCTATCAAAATCTGAGCATTTCTTAACAACGTAACCTTATCTGTGCACACTTTGAATCTGAAACCATTTGGTACTGAAAGTCTCTCTCTGTTTAAATTGGGGGAAGTACTCAGTGAGCGGCAGAACCTATAAAAACATTCAGGGTTTTGCTCTGTGCCAGATTGTCGCAGCTCACACGCTGGACAGAGGTAAGACTTTCCGCTTGCTCCTAAAACTATTCAATTCTTGTTCTTGTCAAGTAAAACAATAACTCCTCATATGAATATACAGGTCCTTCTCAAAATATTAGCATATTGTGATAAAGTTCATTATTTTCCATAATGTCATGATGAAAATTTAACATTCATATATTTTAGATTCATTGCACACTAACTGAAATATTTCAGGTCTTTTATTGTCTTAATACGGATGATTTTGGCATACAGCTTATGAAAACCCAAAATTCCTATCTCACAAAATTAGCATATTTCATATGACCAATAAAAGAAAAGTGTTTTTAATACAAAAAACGTCAACCTTCAAATAATCATGTACAGTTATGCACTCAATACTTGGTCAGGAATCCTTTGGCAGAAATGACTGCTTCAATGCGGCGTGGCATGGAGGCAATCAGCCTGTGGCACTGCTGAGGTCTTATAGAGGCCCAGGATGCTTCGATAGCGGCCTTTAGCTCATCCAGAGTGTTGGGTCTTGAGTCTCTCAACGTTCTCTTCACAATATCCCACAGATTCTCTATGGGGTTCAGGTCAGGAGAGTTGGCAGGCCAATTGAGCACAGTGATACCATGGTCAGTAAACCATTTACCAGTGGTTTTGGCACTGTGAGCAGGTGCCAGGTCGTGCTGAAAAATGAAATCTTCATCTCCATAAAGCTTTTCAGCAGATGGAAGCATGAAGTGCTCCAAAATCTCCTGATAGCTAGCTGCATTGACCCTGCCCTTGATAAAACACAGTGGACCAACACCAGCAGCTGACACGGCACCCCACACCATCACTGACTGTGGGTACTTGACACTGGACTTCTGGCATTTTGGCATTTCCTTCTCCCCAGTCTTCCTCCAGACTCTGGCACCTTGATTTCTGAATGACATGCAGAATTTGCTTTCATCCGAAAAAAGTACTTTAGACCACTGAGCAACAGTCCAGTGCTGCTTCTCTGTAGCCCAGGTCTGGGGAATGCGGCACCTGTAGCCCATTTCCTGCACACACCTGTGCACGGTGGCTCTGGATGTTTCTACTCCAGACTCAGTCCACTGCTTCCGCAGGTCCCCCAAGGTCTGGAATCGGCCCTTCTCCACAATCTTCCTCAGGGTCCGGTCACCTCTTCTCGTTGTGCAGCGTTTTCTGCCACACTTTTTCCTTCCCACAGACTTCCCACTGAGGTGCCTTGATACAGCACTCTGGGAACAGCCTATTTGTTCAGAAATTTCTTTCTGTGTCTTACCCTCTTGCTTGAGGGTGTCAATAGTGGCCTTCTGGACAGCAGTCAGGTCGGCAGTCTTACCCATGATTGGGGTTTTGAGTGATGAACCAGGCTGGGAGTTTTAAAGGCCTCAGGAATCTTTTGCAGGTGTTTAGAGTTAACTCGTTGATTCAGATGATTAGGTTCATAGCTCGTTTAGAGACCCTTTTAATGATATGCTAATTTTGTTAGATAGGCATTTTGGGTTTTCATGAGCTGTATGCCAAAATCATCCGTATTAAGACAATAAAAGACTTGAAATATTTCAGTTAGTGTGCAATGAATCTAAAATATATGAATGTTAAATTTTCAGCATGACATTATGGAAAATAATGAACTTTATCACAATATGCTAATATTTTGAGAAGGACCTGTACATATGTTGGTTTCAAGTTTTTCTATAAACTTTTTTTATTTTAAACTGTTTTTATATTACCTTGAACTGAAAGAAAAGGACAAAACTGCCTACTTTTTTATTCTTCTATTAACAACCAACTAAAGTATATATCCAACAAACTAAAAGTATTAGCTAATATTAAGTAAATGTTGTAGTCATCTGTAAATAAATGGCTGGACAGACCCTGAACTTTGTGGCTGTAAACATCTCTTCTTCAGCATCTCTGTCTCTGCAGCTCAGCGTTTGCCTGCCAGCTTGTTGCTCTGAAATTCCTCTTTCTTGTGTCTGTGTACTCAAAAACGGCCTCTCTTTTTTTCCAATTATTGGCCCCCATGTGAACAGAAAAAATGAAGTTTTATTCTTTAATTATTTTGGGACCACACTAACAGTTTTTTTTCAAGGTTAGGAAAAGGTCCATGAATGTCCACACAGCACCACGTGTTTGTTCTGTGGTCCGTAGTCCATTGCCTTTAAGAACCAATATAAATTGCAACATAAGGCACAATGCAAAACACATTATTTAATTTTTTTGTATCAAAACCCATGAAAATATGTATATTTTTTTAGTAGAGGTGTACTGATGCTGGGGAAAAAGAGAGTGGGTATTCACGTATGAAGATTTTTTTATACATCTGCCTTTTCATGCAGACTCAGTCTAGGCAGGCAGGGGGTCACAATGCCCTCTCTAGTGCTGTGGCTGAGTGCAGCCCTGCCAGGTCTGCTGTGGGCCTCCCAGTCTACTCTTTTAGTGGAGGGGACAAGAATACCTCCAAGATCTGCAAACCTGCCCCCTCCTGGGACATAAATGGCCGCTCGCCGATGCAAGAGCAGCTAGGAAATGTGGTGGTGGCTCTACTGAAGGCCAGCTGACATTTCTGTCGCGTTCAGGCGTCCAGGTAGGTAAGAAAAAAAGCAACCCAGTTGCTAAATGTCAAAATCATCTCCTGTTGAATGCTGTTCATGGAGTGATTGAGGCTCTAAATGTAATCTTTAGATGAATTCTGATCATGGTTACTATCTCTTAGAGTTTGACCCAGATCTTTTGTTTGCTTTGATTAAAACAGAAAACACTTGAAATCCAGATGAACCATCATCAGTCAAACATATTCTTATACACATTTATTGACACTTCTGATAAAGATGCCAAAAAGATGCTGGAAAAAGTGTTGACAGGGTAGCACCTCAACAAATCAGCAGACTTTTTTCAGATTTCTTGCTGAAATTAGTGGAGTTTTATTTTTTAATACACAAAATAATAAATCCATGGCAGTGACATGTGCCTGTGTAACCTAATTTAAATTATATTATTACAATCTAAATTTTTACAGCTGTGGCTCCTGAAACTGTATGGATCAGCAGTGTGTGAAAAAGACAGAATCTCAGTTTTAATTCTTCATCCATCTTCCCATCTGCAACATTGGACGCCTGCGCCGCAAACTCACTCGCAGCAACTTAACGGAGGTGTCCTTCATGATTGTAAATGAGCAAGATCCTGTATCCAGAGCCATGTACTGGGAGCTAAAGAGAAAAGCTCCCATTGAAGTCCCAGTGTATCAGCAGGGAGCTAATCAGAGTGATGTGTGGGAGGTGCTGGATGGCGACAAAGATGATTTCCTGATCTATGATAGGTAACGCCTGAACAGGATGCCTTCGCAGGACTAACACTTTTCAGACCTAGTGTCACTTCTTTGCCTCTGTTTTTCCAGATGTGGTCTTCTCACTTTCCACATTGTCCTGCCGTTCAGTTTCCTGTATAACCCATACGTAGAGGCTGCAATCAGAGCCACTTATCTGAGAGACATCTGCAACTGCTCTGTGAGTAATCAGATTAGAAGCACACACATGCAGACACAAGGGCTGGAAATAAAAATTGTTCAGATTTTCAGTGCTCACGCTTGATCGCACATGATGAATACTCATAAAATCCTGTTTTAATTAATATCATGTTAGCTGTTGATTAAGAGGAGCCTTCAATGCCTTGCAAAAGTATACACACCCTTTGAACTTTTTAAAATTCTGCCACATTACATCAAATTTTAGGGTATTTTGTTATAGTTTCATGTATTAGACCAACATAATGTAACACAAAGTTTCCCTTTTTTATGTTACAAAGTAAAACCAGAAAAGTGCAGAGTGTGTATTTGCTTTATGTATTTAATTTACTCTGATAAACAAAATGTTGAAGAACAAAATATCGAGGCACGTGACGTCGCCCGGTACGGCGGAGCCGGGGTCCCACCCTGGAGCCAGGCCCGGGGTCGGGACTCGTCGGAGAGCGCCTGGTGGCCGGGTTGCTCCTCGCGGGACCCGGCCGGGCCATGCCCGAACGAGAGACGCGAGGCCATCCCCCAGTGGGCCCACCACCTGCAGGGGGAACCGTGAGGGACCGGTGCAAAGAGGATTGGGTGGCGGACGAAGGTGGAGACCTCAGCGGCCCGATCCCCGGATGCTTAGGCTGGCTCTAGGGACGTGGAATGTCACCTCGCTGGAGGGGAAGGAGCCTGAGCTTGTGCGGGAGGTCGAGAGATATCGACTAGAAATAGTCGGGCTCGCCTCCACGCACAGCTTGGGCTCTGGAACCCATCTCCTTGAGAGGGGTTGGACTCTCTTCTACTCTGGAGTGTTCCACGGGGAGAGGCGGCGGGCTGGTGTGGGTTTGCTTGTTGCCCCCCAGCTCAGCCGTCTCATGTTGGGGTTTACCCCAGTGGATGAGAGGGTCGTATCCCTGCGCCTTCGGGTTGGGGAGAGGTCTCTGACTATCATTTCAGCCTACGGGCTGAGTGGCAGTGCAGAGTACCCGGCCTTCTTGGCGACCCTGTCGGGGGTGCTGGATAGTGCCCCTCCTGGGGACTCCATTATTCTGCTGGGGGACTTCAACGCCCACGTGGGGAACGACAGTGACACCTGGAGAGGCGTGATCGGGAGGAATGGCCTCCCCGATCTGAATCCGAGTGGTGTTTAGTTATTGGACTTCTGTGCTAGTCACGGATTGTCCATAACAAACACCATGTTCAAACATAAGGGTGTCCATCAGTGCACTTGGCAAGAGGACACCCTAGGCAGGAGGTCGATGATCGACTTTGTTGTCGTATCATCAGACCTTCGGCCGCATGTTTTGGACACTCGGGTGAAGAGAGGGGCTGAGCTGTCCACTGATCATCACCTGGTGGTGAGTTGGATCCGCTGGAGGAGGAGAAAGCCAGACAGACTTGGCAGGCCCAAGCGCATAGTGAGGGTCTGCTGGGAACGCCTGGCGGAGCCCTCGGCCAGGGATGTATTCAACTCCCACCTCCGGGAGAGCTTCGACCAGATCCCGGGGGATGTTGGAGACATAGAGTCCGAGTGTGTGTCTGCTGGAGAGCAGAGTGGCTTTAAAAGAAACATGTAGTCCGAAGCCCTGGAGTTAGAGGTAACATTAATAACAAGAAATATAATAATAATAATAAACTCCATTTATATGAGTATCTCAAAGTGCTACAAAACAACAGTAAAAAATGTAAAAACATGAAAATACAAAAACCTACAGTTAAACGATGAAATATAATTAACTTCCGCCAACACAGCCTCCCTGACCACCAAATCCACAAACACATATAAACACAGACACACCGCAGAGATAGGTTGATTACCTCAGAGCAGCTTAAGTCTTAGCTGAGATGCAACGCGTTGTGACGCAGGATAAAAACAAGCGGACATTTAGAATACACCCTGATAGACCATCAAAATGACGGTAAAGTAACAACTTAATAATTTTTGACAGAGATCATGCCTTAACTCTACTCAGCTGTTTTAACAGGGGATTCCTTTTACATGTTGCTAATTGTTTTGTTTAACAGACGATGACACAGAAGCTGAAGTAACAGCTTGCAGGACTCTACACGTCAGTGCATTAGGAATCAATGCTTTATCTGGTGCAGGGTTGGGCGCAACTTCAGCCACTTTTGCAGCCACTGAGTGAGAGGCAGAGCACATTATGGGAAAGCTGACTGCTCATAGACCTTTTTTGACATAAATGTTTAAAGTATTAGCTACTAATCATGCTATTATTCTAAATAATATGAAAGCCAGTTTGTAAGCAGTTTGTGGGAGTTAAACGCTGGCAGGGAATTTTCAGTAAATCCTTGGCAGACTACAGGTGAGGCTTAACTGCTTAGCTTTGTCTAAACAGCATTTTCCGTCAGGTCATACAGTTCATGCTGCCGCAAGTTCAGCTATGGTGGACAGAAAAAACAGACCACTTTTTATTTTAATCACTGTGGTATAAGACTATACAGAAACTGCTGTATAAACTGGTAGATTTGTTGAGTAAGACACAGTTGAAGCCAAATATTTACATAAATTGTAAAAAAACACCATTGACCATGGGCCTCATGTAGGAAGAAAGCATTATTCAAAAAGCAACAAAAAGGCTTATTGCAGTTTTCAAATATACACAGGGACCAATACATATTGTGTGTTGTAATGAAAGTAAAATGGAATTGTCTGGCCATTGTTACATTTGGAGGAAAAAGAGGGAAGACTGCAAATCCTAAGAACACTGGAGTACGGGGGTGACAGCATCATAGTGTGTGGGCGAAATGCTGCAAGGGGAACTGGTATATCCCACAAGATAGATTGCATCATTAGGAAAGAACATTATGTGGGAACAATGAATTGATCTCAATATATCAGAAAGGAAGATAAAGCTTGGACACAAATGGATCTTTCAATGACCCAAAGTTTCCATCCGTCCGTCCATCCGTCCGTCCGTCCATCCATCCGTGTCCAAGCTTTATCTTCCTTTCTAAAGTACTGAGCTGCTGCTTCCTTTCAGGGTCAGGGAAGGCTGGTGCCTACCTCCAGCGGTAATTGGGCGAGAGGCAGGCAGACCCTGGACAGGTCAACTGTTTCCATCACAGGGCAAAAGAGAGACACACAGGACAAACAACAATGCATGCACACACTCATACCTACGGGCAATTTATAGAGAGCAATAAACCTGACATGCATGTTTTTGAACTGTGGGAGGAAGCTGGACTACCCAGATAGAACCCATGTATGCACTGGGAGAACAATGAAACTCCATGCAGAAAGACCGCAGGCGGAAAATTGAACCAAGGACCTTTTTGCTTTTTGGCAACAGTACTAAGAACTGTGCCACCATGCAGTTCTGACCCAAAGCTGTCCTTGCCAAATTAGTTTTTGGAAAAACCCTGATCTCAATCTCACAGAAAATGTTTTTGGCAGAGCTAAAAAGGTGTGTGTAAGCAAGACAACTGTCAGGAGACATGGGCCAAAATTCCAGGAAACTATTCTGAGAAACTGATGGAAGGTCACCCAAATATATTTAACTCAAGTCAGACTGTTTAAAAACTCAATTCTATCAAATACTACCAAAATGTCATTTATGAATTTAAATAAATTCTAAGCAATTATGTTTCAGATTATTCTGGCATTTAAAAATATAAATACTTTGGTAAAACTATCTGACTGAGTGGCTTAGTCTGATTTAATGCCAGAAAAAAAATGGTTTTACATCTATATAAAGTCTATATAAATATCATCTTTATCATTTATCATTCTTTAAGTGAAACATGTACTAACTTGAGGATGGGTTTATTATCTGAGGTTGCTAAATTATGTAAACAAGTGGAAAGCAAAAGGAGAAAGAAGAGGAAGGCATTAATCTTGAAATGTATTTCACGTAATTAATATTGTGTGCTGAAATTTAAAACAACAGAAGAAACAGAAAAAAGTCTGCAACAAATAAAAGGCTAAAGCACAGAACTCTGAAAAAATAAATCAAATCCAAATTTTGTGAATTTTGGTTCCAACACTAGATGGCAGCACTATTACACCACACTCACCTCTGAAGGTTCATCGCCCTGTCATCAACATCAGGCAGTCATTTATGAAGAGGATTATTAGTTATTAACCATCATCAGGAGATACGTTTGGATTAGTCAAAATAATGTGCAGATTAAAATCCAGATCATCACCTGGTGGCTTAATCAAGTTTGCAGTAGGAGGTTCTTCCTTGATAGAACCAAAGAGCAGGGTACAATGCAGGAAGATATTGGGGTTTGAAACTCTATTTTCAAAAATACATTAATTTGTCACATTAATTAATCACATGTCCTGCTAAGCACAGAAGATAAATGAATTGTGTCAACCGAAAACCAAGATGGCTCTATGACATCAATAGAAGCATCTAAGATGTTTAGAAACTCCTAGAATTTCTCAAATATTTACCGTCTAAGAAGCTTGCCCCACGCTAATAAGCCTCCTTTAAGACCATTACAATCATCATATCTGCAAAAACTCTGTAAAGGCTGCACTGGGCTGGAATCCCAAGTAATTGACCATTTAAATCATATTTAAAGGAATGGTGAAACACTAAACAGGTTTGCCAACACTAACTATTGTTGCATCAAGGGTCATAGTCATTTTCATTTGAGGTTTTACTTTTTTAAGGCTCTTTTAAAAGGACAATTCATTGACTATTTATAGTGTTACCTGTAATAATTTGATTAAATAAATACAAAATTAAAATGTTCTTGTCATTTTGAACTGGATTTAGTTTTAAATATACTGCTCAAAAAAATAAAGGGAACACTTAAACAACACAATAAAACTCCAAGTAAATCAAACTTCTGTGAAATCAAACTGTCCACTTAGGAAGCAACACTGATTGACAATCAATTTCACTGCTGTTGTTCAAATGGAATAGACAACAGGGGGAAATCTTTGGCGATTAGCAAGAAACACACTCAATAAAGGAGTGGTTCTGCAGGTGGGGACCACAGACCACTTCTCAGTACCTATGCTTTCTGGCTGATGTTTTGGTCACTTTTGAATGTTGGTGGTACTTTCACACTCGTGGTAGCATGAGACGGACTCTACAACCCACACAAGTGGCTCAGGTAGTGCAGCTCATCCAGGATGGCACATCAATGCGAGCTGTGGCAAGAAGGTTTGCTGTGTCTGTCAGCGTAGTGTCCAGAGCCTGGAGGCGCTACCAGGAGACAGGCCAGTACACCAGGAGATGTGGAGGAGGGCATAGGAGGGCAAAAAGCCAGCAGCAGGACCGTTACCTCCACCTTTGTGCAAGGAGGAACAGGAGGAGCACTTCCAGAGCCCTGCAAAATGATCTCCAGCAGGCCACAAATATGCATGTGTCTGCACAAACGGTTAGAAACAGACTAACATAAAGTATCACTGATAGTTGTTCTGTAAACAGATTCTTCTGCTTGAGCTATGGATCTATTCAGCTCATCCAGTGCTGACTCCGGGTCATAGGGTGCTACACCTCCAGAGGTCACCAGAGTGATTGTTATGAATGAATTATTAGAAATGCATAATATAAGTGCACCTGTAGTTTCTAGTCATCTAAACATTGATTGTTATGTTTCCATTTCTGTGAATGAGAAACTTATTTCACTTGCTATTTCTTGAGTTGTGCCTTCTTCGATTTAAGGTCTGAGGCTCAGTTTGGCAATTAAAAAACGATGTATTATGCTCATGTGTCCATTTCAGGGTTGCAATGTTGTCACCAAGTGGCAGAAACTCCAGTTATTCTACCAAGACATTCTGGAAAACGGAGGTAAGACATTATTTTTTGCTCATTACTGTATAGAATTCTGAATCATTTTGCAGTATTTGTTGTGGTATAACTTCCACTTTCTTATTTTATTTCACCGAACAGACAAAAGGACAGACAGTTGGCTCCTGGTCTACTCCCCTGTGCCAATTACCTGTATATTCTTGTGCTACCTGATCATTATATGGGTGGGCCCAAAGTTGATGGCAAACAGGCAGCCCGTTAACCTCAAACCTCTCCTGATTGTTTATAATTTTGCCATGGTCTGCCTGTCTGCCTACATGTTCTATGAGGTAAACTCTGCACAGAAATGAAGGAATTTAACTAGGATTTGAAATCTATTTATAGGGCTTTATTTGATATTAATGTTTAAAGAACCCACAAGAAGGTTGACATATAAAATTAAGGTAGCACAAGAGCCTAATTATTTACATGTAATATGTTTTTTTTTTGCCATATTTCCAGTTCACAGCATCTGCTTGGTTGGCCAGATACAGTTTGCTGTGCCAGCCAGTTGACTACAGTAACAACCCATTGGCTCTAAGGGTAAATAAAAAAAAAATAATAATAATAATATATATATATATATATATATATATATATATATATATATATGTATATGTATATGTTGTTTGTATTTCAACAATTACATTTTATGGATTCAGCCTGAAGTTTGACTTTTTAGCTTGCTCTCTCTCTCTCTCTCTCCATATATATATATATATATATTTCTGGGCTTTAGTTACATCCATAGTAAGGCATTCTTTAAGCTCTAGGGTTTTATACATCAGGACATATAAAAACAGTTTAAAGATTTAAATTTAAAATCAAGAGGAGAAAAACACACGTTGTGCATTATTATTGATCATGAAAAGATGAAGCCAAACTGAAAACACTCACTTTTGTGCCTGCAAAAAAGTCCAAATCAACACCCCTCCCCCACCGTGCTTGACAGATTACATGAGTTTGGTTTTGCCGTGCATCATGTTCAGACCCTCTTTGCTTTCATCTGTCCAGTGGTTTTATGGTTCATTTAGCCATAACTTTACAAATGTGGGTCATGCTTCCTTACTCTCTTTTGAGAGCAGCGGTCTCAAACTGCTGTCCTCATTAATATTGTCTTTTGTTTTTTTACAATTTCCCTGAGGATTCCACAATCAGACTTTGGGGAAAATTTCTTGGAAGACATTTTCCACTTGTGAATAGTTTTTCTAACTATCGAACAATCCATACAAACTATCCTAGTTTGTGCCCTTCTTTCTTTTATTCATTCCTTTCCTTCCTTGTTGGTTATCTCCATTCTTTCTTTCCATGTGTCTTTTGTTCCATCCTTCCTTCCTTGTGCCCCTCCTTTTTCCTTTCCTTATGTGCTTTCATTCCTCCCTTCCTTTTTTAACTTCTTTTTTTTTCAGGTTTCATATTCAAATCTTGACTAAATCGCTCTAATTTAAAGACAGTTTAATTTGTTTTTTGACTGACAAAGTGACAAAGTAGTTCTTGTTTTATGAGAAGTAGTTGAACATTTTAATATAGTGCATGCCAAAATGATGTGTGTATGTGTCTTTGTGTACTTTGGACAGATGGCCAAAGTGTGCTGGTGGTTTTACTTCTCAAAAGTCATAGAGCTCAGTGACACTGTGAGTACAGAGGAAATTAGAAAACAGTGCTCAGTTTACTTCATGTAAAAGCTGCACAAACTAAACGCTGGACTCTCAAATAAATTGAGCTCATATTCACGGTTGCCTACATCCACTGGTGCTGCAGTCAGATTAAATAGTGGTTATAGACATTTTCATACACAGAATTTTAACTTACAGGTACTGTGTATTTTTCTGAAAAATTTAAGATAGAGAAAGAGGGCCCTCCACTGGTCAAAACATACAAGCACATCATATCTGGACCAACAACATTAGCATGTTTTATTTAGTTCAATGAGATTCTTTAATTGGATACTTGAGTCTGTCTGAATCATCTGCAGACGTATGTTTGGGAATGACGGAATATTACAATTTACAGTTTGATAAAGAGGAAAAGCTTCTTTTTAACGTGAAGAAACATCCATAAAAGGGAACTCTAGAAGGACAGTAGACATCTTTCTTCCTTAGATACTTCAATCAATGACTCTTAGCTCCTAAGGAACTCTCAGACAATTGTGCTGTACTAAACTGTGTAATGGGTTTGCATCTAAAAATATTAGCAGGCGTATATTATATTAATGACTGCAAATCCGTTGCTCTGTTTATGTTTCACTTATTGTGTTTGCGTGGTGCAGATATTTTTCATTCTGCGGAAGAAGAACAGTCAGCTGACGTTCCTTCATATCTATCATCATGCTACCATGATCTTTAACTGGTGGGCCGGAGTTAAATATGTAGCTGGGGGTCAGTGTGAGTACACCTCACTGTATGTCACAACATAAAAACAAATAAAACACGTGCTATTGATGTGTTTTAGCAGAATGCACCTCAACAGTATGCATAGGGTGATGATATATAACCCATCTTGTGTCTCTGTCTGTAGCTTTCCTTATTGGTCTGATCAACTCCTTGGTCCACATAGTAATGTATTTGTACTATGGGCTTGCCGCTCTAGGACCACACATGAATAAGTACCTGTGGTGGAAACGATACCTTACCTCCCTGCAGCTGGTAAGTATGGACCTCTGTATCAGAGAACATATAAAGACCACGTTTTACAGACAAGTTACTGACTGCATTACAAACTCTAAATGCTTTGTTGGGCAACAAAATAGTACCAGGTTTTCAAAATTAAGACCCAATTAGAGGTCGGAGACAGCCCATCATACTTTAACTGATCTATGGCAGAGGAAAAGTTGATCTTAAAACGGTGGGATTCGGTGAAGTTGTCATCAGTTATAGTTCCCTAGTGACTTTATAGAAAAGTAAATAAAATCCTCAGAGTTGTGAAAGGCTAACAGATAATCAGATGTCTGTGGGGCTCAATAAAATATGTGTGACTATTAAACATCCACATTTTGACAGGAGACTGTAGGGAATTTTGTCGGCCTACGTGTAAACATTTTCAGGGTTATTTTAAATTGATACAATTATTTAAATCTGGGATTTCATGTTAGGGGGGAAAAAAGCACACAAATCCATGTGAAAATCTGAAGAACTGTAAAAGAAATGATAAAATAGTTATCAGTAAGATTTTTTAGTAGAAAAAGATAAAGAAATTTTAACAGACAATACACAAAATTTTAAAAATCATGTTAACTTTAAATGTTATTTTTACATCAAATTTTTTTGAGGTCACAACTTTAGCTCACTTCTGTCTGATCTGCGTGTGATCACAATTATTATTAAGGTAAAGGTGCTTATATATGTATATATATATATATGTGCTGGATACAGATTAACTAGTTGACTATTAATCACCTGATCGAGTTTAATATAAATATATTTTTGTATTAATGATATCTACTATATATCCAAGTTATTTACTATTTTCTTGTTTCTGTGATCAGTTGCAGTTTTTCATAGTGACCATGCACACCACCTGCAACCTCTTTGCTGACTGCGACTTTCCTGACTCCATGAACGCGGTTGTGTTGACCTATTCTCTAAGCCTCATTGTTCTCTTCAGTAACTTTTACTACCAAAGCTACCTCACAAAGAAGACCAAAAGCATTTAGAGACACCGGGGATGTAAAAAATTATGAAATAAAGGAGAGAAAAAAAATGTTTTACACCTAGAGAACCTGTCAGAAGAGCCAAGGGCTGGCTGTAACAGCTAAGGAGCTAAGTTTGCCAGGACACAGACAGGATATTGCCATTGAGTTTTATGTTCTGTTGTACCACCCTGATGCTATATTTGTTATAAGGTAATGATCGACCATAGTGCAAATGGTTTACTAGCAAAGGTTCAATGCATTCAAATCCCTCATTGGACCTTCAGATTTTCAGGTTATGTACCTTGAATGAATATAAAATTTGATGCATTTAAACATATTAGGTCTATCTCTAAGTTCATCAACCCAGACTTTTAAGAACTGCATAACTAAGGCTTGCACTTGTATTTCTAATTCTGTTTTCACAATCACTATGGCAAAATTCTTTATTAGTCATTGGCTATATCCCCGTTGTTTAAATTGGCCTATGTATTTGAATATAATCATTTGTGAAATATTGATTAGAAAAAGTATTTGATATTTGTCGATAAAAAAATTGATTTTTATTCTAACAACTGGTTATTTCTGATTAGTTTGACCCTTTTTGCCTATTTTATTTTATTTTATTTTTTGAGTTTTAGACAGTTTTTTTTTTTTTTTTACATTTTAGGGTATTATTAGAAATATTCTTGTAATGGCAATTAAGTTTTGTTGAAAAACCATTAAAACTAGGGAAATCCAAAAAATTAATGTCTTCAGTTGTAGAGGTGAACATCTAGAAACATGTTGGAAAATTTACAAAATGTGGATTTTTTTTAAAACATTTTTGTTACAATACGACGAGTAGGGGACATGGGTCACAATAAATTTCAGTAGTCCCATCATGAAAAACAGCTGGATTGTCATAAAACTTTGTGCCTCTGCCTGCAGTACAGTTCAGAGGCTACTTTTGCAACAATGACAAATGTCCTCTGTGGCTTCTACACAAAAGTCACAATCTGTCTAAATCTTAACAAAACAAAACAAAAAAATACTCAATGTGAAAAATTTTTCCAACTTTTAATTTCAGAAACAACTTTCCAAAGTAACATCTTTTTTACCTTCTGTGGCATTTAATAATTCCCAAGATTCCTTCTGTGGAAGCCAAAGTCTTAGTCTAAATTCAAAATACCCAATGTACACAATTTCAGCATTGGATATGCTTGTTTAGGCAAACAAGTTGGGAAGAGCTAATGTCAGATTACAAGGAAGTGCGCCGGGAGGGGCATGGCCAGATGCCGCCTAGGTGGGCAGGGCTTGGAACCCTTTCATAACTGCTTACGCTTCTAGTTGTTTGTTGTGTTGCATAAGATTTATCTGGACTAATCACTCGACCATAACAGCTGCACTTTCAAGTTTTAAAAAATCTGAGAAAAGTTTCCAGAACCAAACTCAAGCATGGCTGCTGTGTAAAACAAGTCTTCAAAGGCTTAAATAATAAATTATGTTACAACTTCTCTCATGTTGCATCGTATTAAACAAGCTGGACAATTCTACTGTCTACACCTCAATACATGAGATTAAAACAAGAACGGATATATAAAAGAAAATAATGTCTTGATTAAAATACATCATTTAAATTAGACCTAATACTGGTTTTCTACTCGATTACTTTGAAAGCTAAAAATATTATATTGGCACTGTTTGTTGTATTATATTAATATAATATAGATTTTATTCCTCTGCTCTTTGCAGATATGTGACAAAGTGAGACAAAAAATATTATTCCAAAGTTCCCATGAACAAGAAACCATTATTATTGATGTATGATGGAATGTGCTTTAAAATTGTTATGAACCATTAACTAAAATGTTTAAAAGACCCAAAAATAACAATTTGCACGTGGGCTCAGGCACTGTGACTATTTTCTTGTGACAGTTATTGATACCTAGCTGCACTTGATAAAAATATTGGGCTAAGCATCTTCTTTCAATCAAGTACTTTCAACATAGAAGTTTTATTACATTTTAATGTGACAAATGTATATAAGTTCAAGTGGTCTGAATAAGTTTGCAGGTACTGTGCTGTGTATAAGGTACACAGATTGATTGTATAAATGAGAGGGAACCAAAGAAATGTAAATGCAGCACAAGATAACTAAGCCCCTATAGGGCTGTTTTCAGGTTTTCATATTTTATTTTTAATTCTAAGATCCAGGGGGGAAATACTAGAGGTTCTGTGATAAAGGGAAGAAATCAGAATCTAAAACAATTGAAGAAATTACAAGATCATCCCAATTTATGCATTAAAAGACAGGTCCCTAACCTTTGTCAAAAATTTTTAAGTCAAAAAATGCACATGCTGGTAATTAATAGATGGATAGACCAAAAGTTGTGGGGGTTCTCAGTTTTGATGCAATTACTTAATAAATTTTACGAGCTGATTTATCAAAACACTTTTATAGAAGAAGCTTAGAAGTTACTTTAAGACCTAGCAACAAGAATCCTGATGTATTGAGGATATTTTAAGCCCAAAATTTAGATAGTTAAAAATTTTACCTTTTAATACCTTGCAGAAACTCTGTCCATCTCCCAACCAGCCAGCAATTTACATATAGGACAGCAACCTCCAGCAAACTGGAAAAAGCAGTTCCTTTAAACCGAAAACAGTGAAAAAGGGAAATGACCAGCCCAGTGTCCTGAACTAAAGCCAATAGAAAACCTCTGGGAAATCCTGTGGAATAAAGACATGTCCAAGAAACCCTCTGGAGTGGCAAAGTCCTGTTGCCACACTCCAGATATACTGAAATCATTCAAAGCAATGGCCTGTGCACCTTCTACTAAATGTTGACTGTTTGAACCTTTCGTAAATGTACATTTGAATCATGTTTTCTTTGCTGAAGTGCCTTGATTACTTTGTAAAACACTTTTCTAAGTAGCGGGTGGAGCCACGACAAAACTTTCAAATGTTGAGCAATAAAGGTCAGATTATTTCTCAAAAGCTTGTGTATTCCTGAGTTTTTCTAAAATGTTGATCTCCAGTGTAAATTACAACAATGAAAACAATGAGGGAGAACATCACCATGTGAGCATTCGATTACGTTATTCACCTGTAAAGCTCCACATCACAGTTTGGCAACGTCTAAAATAACTCACTTGTGTAGTATTAGAAACCATATTTTGCTCCTGGCAAGTACTTAATCTAGCCTCCATCTTACCACAAGTGTGTTGTTACTAGCACACACACACACACACACCCACACAACTAACTGCCAGAGGCCCATTCAAAGCTTGATGTCCCTCAGCTTCACTACAGGCACAGCTCCAGGTTCATTACTGCTGAGTGCTGTTCTGCACAGGCATAACTGACTTTCTGGCTCACCATCACTTTGATCAGCTTATAATTTTGCTTCCAGATGATGAGGTTCATCTCGACTTCTTAGCAAGTTATGAAGCTTTTCACGCAATGTCAAGCTAGTAAGAGGTGTCAACCAATCATTAATGCTTTTTACTCACATGTGACACGCTTGAATAAGTTTTGATTGGCGTGCACGGTGATTAAAACTGTTTGAGTGTCGCTGTTCACAAAGTCATGAAAAGACTTAGAAGCCAAGCAACTGCTTTGTGATGAAGGTGCTTTAGTCTAATTTTTTTTTTTGCTGAATCTTGTTTGGGAATGACTTTGTGTCGGTCTCCTTGGAAACTGTGCCAGACGGTGTTTGGGCTGCGGTCAGCTCGAGGCACACTGTAATTAATAATCAGGTTAGAGGGAGAGGATATTGAAGTGCTTTTGCTAACCTCACAGCCGGTGAGATGGACAGAGATATACACACACACGCACACACACACACATACACACACAGCTGAGGCATAATTGTTGATAGTGAGAGAGCTTTGGGACAGGAGGCTGATAAGTGTGCTTGAAGGTGAGCTATGGGGTTGTTTCAAACAATGAAGGTTAACAAGAGGCTGCAGCAATCTTAGCGTGATAGGAGTGCTCTCATCTACAGGGAAACTGAGCGCTAATCAGCAAACTAGCCTGTAACTGTAATTAACAACCAAGAAGCTTTAACAACTCTACTCTTTGAGGAGGTATTTCACTATTTAAATCCTCAAGGACGAATCTTATTCTTTAAATATCAACAATCAGTCATTTTGTCATAAATGTTTGTCTCGTTGCTCCACAAGAGAAACCCCATCTGCTGGTGACACCAGTCCTATTTCCAGACAATGGGATGAACCCAGCACCACCTGTATCTGTGTTATCACTGCTTCATGGGGGATGTGCCATTTATTCTGACAGGCAGACAGGTTGATTTATGGCTTTTATTATTTGTTGTGGGATGGACAATCATAAGCATAAAGGGAATTGTTTCCAAAGGACACAGGGCCAAGGGATGTTCTGTGATTTGATTTGCATAAACCTGGTACTGTAAATGTTTGTTTGAGCAAAATGGTGGAAATATTGACTCTGTTTCTCATTCGGAACCTTCTTTTGAGAAGTATTTTTGTTAAATACTCTATTAATACATAATAGAAATATCAAGTTAAGCTCTCTGGGGTTTTGTGATGTAATCTTGCAAAACAGCTTAATTTAAGGTGAATAACAAATATCAATAAAAATATATAAAAGAAAACCAAAACTAAACAGTCAAAGGCAAGACCATTGATTCTGAATGCAAAGAGTTTTGCTGCAAATATTTGTCTGAGGCATAACAATTGTCAGGTGAAGCGGTCATAATGGTCAGTAACATGAAGACTACTGACAAGGTGTTGAATAACAGTGATTCTTTCTTAGTAGCCACAATATTCAGGTAGCCGCAAGTGAACATTTTGTCTTCAGAGTTGCTGTGTAGGAGGCAGGAAAATGGGTAAGCATAAGGATTATGATGATCAGAAGAATGGTGCAGAACATATCCAAACCTGCAGCTCTTGTAGGGTCTTCATGGTTCACAGTGGTCAGTTGTTATCAAACGTGGTGTGTGGAAGGAATAGTGGTTACAAGCAGCAGGGTCATGAGCATTCTGGGCTCTGTAATGAAAGTCGGGGGCCCCTTTTAGCATAATAACTGACTCTACTACAAGGTAAAAAAAATGGTTCAGCAATTACCTGAGGAGCACAGCAAGTTCAAGTATTTAGCTTGGTCTCAAGAGTCCCCAGATCTTAATCCAATTCATCATATTTGGGATGTGCAAAAATGTTTGACCTTCAAGGTCCTCCCCTTACAGCTAACTGAAAGAATTTGCTGCTAACATCTTGGTGCCAGATCCCACAGCACACCTTCATGTCATTGTTTTATTAACAAATTTGACCCACATGCAGAGAACACTCAGGAGACACAGGAAAAGTAAACTAATTTATTTACAGAAGGTGAATGTGGACTGGGAACTGGAACTGGATACACCGACTGTATGGAGAGAAGGTTGGGTGAGTTGATGGAGAACAAAAACAGACTTTCTTAAGAAGGTATCTTCAGGGTTACTGAGTTATGTTGATGATCTTGCATGGAGGGAGTCGGAGCTGGGACGGAAGATGACCACAGAGGTACCTGAATTTATTTTCCTCTTGATCCATCACTCAGTGTGCAGCGGTGAGGTTTCTCTGAAGGCAGCTCACTTACTGAGGTGGTGAGCTCCAGATGCCGGGCTTGGAGGTCAGTAAACGTTGGAGGGTGGACAGGGTTCGCTTGAGCTTGAAGCCAGGAGGTAGGAGAGCTAGTAGCAGCCAGCTGGAATGAAATCCAAAACTTTCCTTGAAATCTTGAAGCTAGGGAAGCAGTTCAAACGAGGAGTCAGTTGAACCAGAACAGATCAGCAGCGGAGCCTAGAGAGGAACACGGAAACAACAAGGGTTACTATAGTTTTCTGAAGCATTGCAAAAACCTATAGCTGGATGGCCGGTATTTGTTACCACATTAGGCAAACAGGCGTAGAAGTGTTGGCCGACTGTTCTCTTATACTCCTCCAGTTTGATGAAGATTGCGAACACCTGTCTCCCTCTCACCTCCGGAGCTCAGGCGGCATCTAGTGGTAGGATAGTGTAAATAGCAGGCAAAAACAAACAGAAAATGCCAGACCCCGACACTTCAGGGGCTTTAGGAGTCCATTACTCAACAGGTTAGGGCTGTTTTTAAAAGGAGGACCTACATAGGTTACCTGCGTCCTCTAACTGGTGGGTTGCTGGTTTGAATCCCTGCTCTGTCCGTCAGAGTCAGTGTGTCCTTGGACAAGACACTTCACCCGCCTTGCCTGCTGATGGTTGTCAGAGGGCCCAGTGGCACCTATTGTATGGCAGCCTCGCTTCTCTCAGTGTGCCACAGGGCAGCTGTGGCTACAATGTAGCCTACCACTGTGAGTGTGTGCATGTGTGCATGAATGGGTGAATGACTGATTGTAGTGCCAAGCGCTATAGGGTCCTCGAACAAGATAAAGCGCTATACAAGTGCAGGCCATTTTCTATTTACCATTATTTAAAAAACGTATTTGTCATTTGTTTGTCTCAATTCTCTCTTTTCTTTTTATAGTTATAATCAAACCCCTTGGTACACAAATCCTCTACCATAATGTATCTGTTTATTTCTCTTAGGCTTAGAGAATTTTGACACATCATGGAGATGAACAATCATACACATCCTCCAGTCTCAGATTATTTGATTAAATGTATTGTTTTCAGAAAATTTTATGTCAGACCTTATTTCCATACTATTGTGGTTCAGATCCACGTTTGGGCCAGTTAACTTGTGAAATATGGGAGAAGACCCCTGATTACATTCTCTTACATTAGACTATACCAGCACATTATTGAAAATAATTTTTAATCATTGGTAGTCATCAAGTGTAAGTACAAAAGGTTTCAAATGTGGGTACAAAGTGAATCATGCTGGCATAATTTTGAACCGTAAATATTGGGGTACAAAAAGACCAAAATTTCTAAAATACGAACTGGAGAAGGCAGAAATTGACCAGCACCCACATAAAAGGTGGTCCCGGTCTGCTTCCAAACTGACTGGTGTGGATCGCTTTTGATGTGAACACAAACCGGCCCTGATTCGACCCAACTACAGCAAACATATGCCTTTTGGGACTTAACAACCAGGGCATCATGGGAAAAATTAGTTCTTCAGTGTTGTTTACGCTACTACTGCATGGATGTCGTGGACAGAACTGGAGTAATGAGGAAACACTGTGGCTCCTCGATATTGGAGCAGATGCACAAATAATGAAACTGCTAGAAAAGGCGCAAAAGAATGTAGTCACTTTCAGCATGTTTAGCAAGAAAATGAAGGAGAGGTGGTTTGAGTGCTCTCCCGAACAAGTGAAAAAACTTTATCAAAGTTAACTAAAGGCACAAGACACATTAAACAAGAGCCTTCCTCCATTTGCGGGTCTGCAATCTGTCCCGTCGTAGTCATTTATGTCCAATGGGAGCAATGATCTTCACACCCATGGCTTTGTTTACAAGTTATAGTTCACTTGCAAAAGCTGCAATGTGAAAGAGCAACAGCACCAAATGAAAAAAGTAAAGTGTGAACCAAGGGACTTTCCTGGTGTGAATACACTCTAAAATTCTTTATGAAATACTGGCAGATGTATTACAATGGTCTCGATTTACATTGGAGACCTGTAAAAACTGGACACATGAGGGACAGAATGTAGGAAGTTAGGTAACAATCAAGGAAGTAAGAAATATAGGACAGAAGGAAAGAAGGCAGGTAGGTATGAAACAAGGAATGAAGAAAGAAAGGTAGCACACAGAAGGAAAGGAGGTAGGTAGGAAACAAGGAAGGAAGAAAACACAAAAATTAAATATACTACAAAAACAAAGTAAAAAAGCAAGGAACAAAGGAAGGAGAGAATGATGGAATGTACAAAACAGGGAAGGAATTAGGGAAGGTAGGACACAAATATTCAATACAGACAGAGGGGACGAAGGGGAAAAAAATAAAAAATGAAGGACATTTCTAGACATTTCCAGGCTTCATATGAACCCTGCTATTAGCCAGTACATTATTTAAAAATGTGTTTGTTGAATTTGACAGGCCTGTAAGGCATGTTGTTGAATTTTAAAACACAATATGTCTATAAATTTACTTACACCTTTATTTTGCATGTTGTTTATCATCTCTTTCTCTATTGTTTCATATGTAATGTTCAAAAATATGTCGGTCCAGGCCCTACCAGTTACATGGTCCTTTGCTATAATGCTGCCAGAAATCTACCTATACACTGACACCAAAGCAAACAAAACACACACACAAACACACACACACACACACACACACACACACACACACACACACACACACACACACACACACACACACACACAATTGTAGCAAATATAGTTGGCTTTAGTGCCACAACTTTAGATGCACACATAATATCATAAAGGTTAAAAAAAGATTTTTTTTCACTGATACAAGTGAACAGTGTGTTACTGGAAAACCTTCAAACAATCAGTAAATCAATCACTGGACCCTAACTACGATTTCAAACCAGAATGTTTAAAAATGAGAAAACTCTTTTTGTAGTGCATACAAAAAAAATGTAGAGCCCTTTTATACCTCATCGGGAACTAAAAGAAGATGTAGTAAATCTAATATCTGTTGATAATAACTGAATGATAAAGTAAAAACTGTAAAAAAATCACAATAAAGTCTACAGTTTGTCAGGGTGAGTGGCTCTAGGAGCTGGATTCAAAAGCAAACAGGTGGGCAGAAGCAGCACAGTGAGTAAAAAGTATTCAATCAAAAAATGAAAAGCAAAAACCTTCAGGCTGAGATGAGATAGCAGAAGCAGGCATAGACATGAACTTGACATAGCAGGGGAAAAACTGTCTTGGATCAAGTGAGCAAACAGCATGAACCAGCGAGGAGTAAACAGGACAGACGAGTATACACAGGTGGATGGCACAGGTGAAAACAAGAATTGTTGGCATGAAACATGCCAACAATTGGCATGTTTCATGCCAATGGCATGCACCCAATGCCTCACACAACCACAGAAATTTTTCTCTGGGATCAAAGTAAAAAGAACTCAATGACAGAAAAGGTTTGCAGTTTTAATACTGGAACTTTTGAATACCTTGATATGCCGATATTTCAGTGATTCAGTTATTTTTCTCATGAAAACGACAACAAGACTGCTTTTAAATAGACTCTTTGTCCTCCCCTCAGACTTCATAGATCTTTACCTCTGTTTATTATTCAAAGCATCAAGGTCCTATTTCTTCTGCTCTTTCCCTTTAATTCTCCTTTTCTCCTTTGCTTTTCATTTATTCTCTTTTTTCCAAAATTGTCATTACTTGAAGATATTCTTAGTCTCTGTCTTTCCCCACTTCGGTTTTGACTCCTTGTCCTCCCCCTGCCTTGCCTCCTTTCCACCACTCCTTTACTCCCATCTTTCTCCACCTCTTTCTCTCTCCTTTCACCCCACCTCATCCCTTCCCTCATTGACCTGCCTCACCCTCTGATGATTGCTGAGCACATTTCATTTGACGTAAAGACAAAGGGCTGAGTACACATGTGGTTTCTCCTGTGTAATATGAAATATTAATGTCGGCATAATTCGACTCCCTGGACGAGGGGTGGAGGTTCAGGGTGGTGGTTATGGGGGGAGGGGTGCTCTTTCTAATCACCAGTGACTGCTGTTTCCTTCCCCAAAGGACGGTAAGGCTGTCAGGAAGGATTGAGAAACAGTAAAGATAACAACAACAGAATGCTTACTGTTGGCGGCTTCTGTGGCCTATTTCTGTCGTGGTGTTTAATGGCTCCACTGGCTCATTGCCTGAGTTACTGAGGCAGCTCAGAGTTAAGGTGCTATGTGCAGCATTTTCAACCATCAGTGGTCATGCCTAAATTAGTTGTGATAGACTGGTATAATTACCCTAAGCAATTGGCAGTCTCTGGTAGCTCTTTTTTCCATTCCTCTTCTATGAGCATTAAGAACGTTTCACATTCATTCCTTCAGATCTATGTTCTACCACAGAAATTTGTGAAACACTCCTGTGTGTTTGCATCAATTTTATGACAACATATATGTTCTCATACATCATTATTACATCATTGCTTTGATTTTTTTATTACAACTAAAAGCACAAGGCAGCATACATAGTATTATACTTTGATTCAGGACAGAGATTTTTCAATATATTTGGCCTCCAATACTCTAATAAAACTCACAAGTCTTAAAACATATACTACATTGCCAAAAGTATTTGTCTGCCTACTTTTGCATGTACATGAACTTTGACATCCTACTCTTAATCTATAAGGTCCAATTTGTTGATGGACCCACCACTGCCAGCAATAGCGAGTTCAACTATTCTGTAAACATCTTCCTCAAGGTTTAGGAGTGTGCTTTATTTAGATGACAAACCAGAATTGCACCCACTGTTCTAATTCAGCCCAAAGGTGTTCAAGAAGGTCAGGACTCTGTGCAGGACACTCAAGTTTCTCCACACCAAACTTTATACACCTGCAGCCATGAAAGTGATTCTAACACCAGGATTCATTGATATGGTGGTGTGACCAAATAGCTTTGGGAACACAGGGTTTTGCACAAGAGTTTACATGGTCTGATACATGCCATCTTGATGCTTTTACAATGAAACAATCTGTTGACACATTCTGATATACTGCTGTACAGTTATACATTAATCCAATGGATATTTAAGCAGTGCTTTTCAAACTTTTAAAAACAACCATCACCTCAGTAAAAACCACATTATCCAAGTACTGGCATCTTGGCAGATATTATCAGACTTTTTTGGTCAGAAAACAAAGAAAAAAGAAAAGAAAAACAGCATTCTCATCTAATGGTTTGATCCATGTTTTAACTAAGATAAAGAAGTTGCTCAGTTTGCATATTAATTGCAAAATCAAGCAGCATTTGCTTTTTAACATTTACTTGGTTCTCATTTATTTCCTGTGCCCATAGAGGCGGTAGGGGTTCGTCTTGTAACCAGTGGCTTGCTGGTTCAAATCCCCACTCCATGTCATTGGGCAAGACACTCCACCTGCCTTGTCTGCTGAAGCTGGTCAGAGGGCTTGGTGGCACCTATTGTATGGCAGCCCCACTTCTGTCAGTCTGCCCCAGGGCAGCTATGGCTACAATGTAGCCTACCACTGTGGGCTACATTCACACATTCAGTGTGTGAATGTGTGAATGAATGGGTGGATGACTGATTGTATTGTAAAGCACTTTGGAGTCCTCAGACTTAATAAAGTGCTATAAAAGTGTGGTATATTTACCATTAACCAAATTTACCATTTACCTTATAAACTGTATGTTAATTCTGAATAAAAATGGTTTCATTAACATAATTTTACTTTATTGTCCAAACGCACAAACCATGAACATCCATGATATCTAGCTCATGGCTATTTCAGATCACTGTCTTTATTTAGGTGAGAAAATTGTTTTGATTCTGACTAGAGCATCGTTTTGCCCATATTTATTGTGTTCCCTATGGGTCCCTGCCGGGTGTACTCCTCAGTCTTCATGATGTTGTTTGTTCACTAATGTTCTCTAACAAACCTCCTAGGCCTTCAGAGGACAGCTGTATATGTACTGAGATTAAATTATACAGAGTTGGACTGACCATTCGGAAACTTTTATTTGGCGGTTTCTGATTAAATGGGTTGAAAACAAATGCTTCAGGTTTTAATTTGTGAAAAGCATGAATAATTATTTTTCACTTGACATTTTCTACATTGAAATTTGTAGTTTTGAAGTGACAAATGAAAAAACAATTAGGAATATTAGGAATAGGAATATTTCTGCAATTGTAGATAAGCATTTTGCTCTTGATTGCTTGTAATAGATGCATCATCCAGCTCTTTGCTGACTATTTCTAAACTGAATTAAACAACAAATTATTGTCTTTCTTTTGATTGTGTTCAGACTGTACTATATTCACCATCTTAGGACCTTTTCAGCTAGGATCTTTAAGATTTAAATAAAACCAGTGTGCATTGCAGTACAAACATAAGACCATTATCCTAATTTAAGGGATAATTTTGTTTCTCGCTATGTGGGTTAGTGCATTAGTTATTTGTCTGTGGTAAGTGCGTGAGGCTATTAATTATTAAAACAATGATTTACAGAAGCAACACAGTCCGTACCACTAGTTAGGAAAGGACTGATACAAAGTCAATCTAATGTTTACTTGGAGGCTTGTTATATTTTTGGAATGTGGAACCTTTAGTAATTGTTTACTCAACCGAATAAAGTGAAGCAGATTTGTGGAAGAAAAACATGGAATTTGTCAAAACTGCATCCATTTGAGCACCAAAGTACAAAACTTTAAAATGCAGGGAAGTTACACACACAGTCACATAAATGTACAACATTTTGGTTTCTCATGGGAACCAGCCTTTAGCTACTTTCTCAACCATTTTTTCCTCTGACATGTACACTCACCCTGGATCACACACATATGCACAAGATCATACTTTTTCTTTAACATGTTTAATTATTTCTATGTCATTTTCATCTTTTTCTTTCAAAGATCCCATTGCAGTTTTTTTCCCCCATAAAACCCACACACATTTACACACACACACTCACTCTCATAGTCTACAGTTGCATCACTGCTGAATTACCATGCCGTTCCGCGTTATTAAACATGACACTCGGCCCAGATAATGGAGCCTTTCTTCATCTCAATTTGGAAGAGTAATCTTATTGCTTTGATTAGCACCAGCTCCATTTGCATATCAAGGCCTCCCTACTTTTAATTCCTCCATCTCAAATCCCCTTTTTATAGCTGCAGATAAAAGGAATCTATCTGTACAATGTATGTATCTTTCTCTGGAATCTTTCTCTCCCCCTCCCCCCATCCCATGTTCTTCTTTAACTACTTGTTCATTTGTTCTGGTTTTTGTCTCTTCTTTTCACATTCATTGTCAGCTCTCAGTCTTCTGTGTGAATTGAAGGATGTCTGCTATAAAACAAAGGGAGAGGTAAAAGCAAAGCATGACTTTATCACCGTGCCACTGGACGAGAGGTCACGTCCAGCAATCTTGCTTACTTATTGTTCAGCTTATTCACACAAAAAAGTTGCAGCAAAAGTTTTAAATCACACCCAACAATTAAAGTATAACAACCAGTTTACAGCACTGACAATAAAATCCAACAGACAGTTGTACTTTGCTCACTATTCTCTATAAATTGGGATTAAGTTTAGCCTTGAGGCAAATAAAAACTCTATTTGAATTGGGAATAAAGTATGTAAAATAATTTTATGTTGGCTGATAAGGGGATTTCTCTTTGGATTTTCGATGACTTACCATAATGAGCTACAGCGTGCCATAAACCTAACATTGCAACTTATATTGTAAGCTCTATATGTAATACCATAAAGTTCTTTTTCTTTATGTAGAGTTGAAAAAACTGAGATCAAATGTGCCCATTTATGTTTTTAAACCAGAGCACCAACTCTGCCCCTTTGTATCCCCTTTATATTTCACTGTTTAGGCATATTGGTTGCACAATTAATGATAAGATGCCAATCATTTTTGCATACGCCTTGCAAATATATTCACACTCCTTCAGTACTTTTCATATTTTAGAACAACCAATAATAAACTGTAGATAACTGTCAAGTTGAAAGAAACTGATAACGTTTTTTTTTTGTTTTTTACAAAATTTGATAAGTGTAGATTGCATTTGTATTCAGTGACCTATACTCTTAAATAAAATCTAGGGCAACCAATCTTCAGAAATCACCTAATTAATAAACAGAATCCGTCTCTGTGTTAGTTAATTTCAGTATAAATCCATCTGCATTTTCACTTAGGATTGTAAGAGAACATTTATGAACAAACAGCATCATGAAAGTCAATGAACACAGTAGACAGGTCAGAGATAAAGTTCAATCTATAATTCGAAAATAGATTACGGCACAACTATAAACATGGCTGCCTGCCTTAACTGTCAGGCAAGAGCAATAATCAGAGATACAGCCACAAAGCCCATGGTAAATCTGGAGGAGGTGCAAAAATCCACAGCTCAGGCGGGAGAATCTGTCAACAGGACAACCATTCAACAATTCTGGATTTTACGTTTCCTGCAGGCCATGCATGGGACAAAGCAAACATGTTGAAGAAGGAGCTCTGGTCAGAGTAAATTGAAACTAAATTTCTGAACTAAATTCAAACACTAGATATGACAGAAAACTAATTCTACACAACATCCCAAACAAACTGTACTTATGGTTGTGGCAAGAAATCTGGTCCGGTTAATGGAAAGAAGGATGAAGCTAAATACAGGGCAATTCTTAAACAACACCTATTAGAAGCTGTAAAAGACTTGAGAATGTACGAAGTTCAACATCCAGTAGGTCATCGACCCTACATATACAGCTAGAACTGCAATGGAATGGTTTAGAGCAAAGCATGTTCATCTGTTAAAACAGCCTAGTCAAATTCAGACCTAAACCCAATTTACAATATGAGAAAAAACTTGAAAACTGCCCATTCTTATTGAGCTTGAGCTATTTTGCAAAAAAAAATGGGCAAACTTTAAATTTCTTGATGTGCAAAGCTGACACAAAAAGACACCAGAAGACTTGTCACTTTATCCAGTGAATGTTTGGTTCTGAAAACTGGCTAATGAGCAGAAATGCATGCCACACTTTTAAAATTTCTTATTGAACAATATTTTTAAAACCATATATGACTGCCTCTTATGAACCACTTCTGTGTTGGTGTATCTATCTCAATAAACTATATTGAAGTGCGTGATTATAAAGTTATAAAATCGAGAAAAGTTCAAGTGCTTTAAATGTGTTTGCAAGGCACTGAATATATTAAGGGTTTTATTCTGCTGCCAACCAATTTAACTAGAGATCATGTCCATTGTCTTCCATGCTTATACACAGTAACTGGTGATGACTTTTAATGAATTCAATAAAAATGGTGTCAGAGCATTATGTCATTTGTCAGTAAAGCTAATACTACACTACCAGACAACAGAATGTGCTTCAAATGAAAACGATGTTCTAAATACACCGTAAAACAAATATGGTGGAGCATTTCTACAGAACATTTTGATGCTGTGCTGAAGATGACTTTCTGTAAAATGTCCTTATTGAAGACATTCACCCCAGTTGACCCCTGTATGAAACGTTGCCTTAGTTAGTTTATTAGCTAGCCTGTTAGCTTGGCAGTTTTTGGAGGCTCACAAGGCAGTTCACTGAGCTAATGCAAAATGATCATGAATCTGCTGCTGAACTTGATAAATCTGATGAGGAATGTGTTTCTTTCTTTTTAAGTTGTATAAGAGTACTTGATGACACTGATCTGTTTGTGGGTGTGAACAAGGAGAAAGGAAAGTCGGAGAGGTGCTGTAAAAGTAGAGAAAGAGATGGTGGGTGTCTTTTATAGGATGTTGGCCAATCTGATTTTTTATGCATCTATAAAGAGCTCCAAGGCCATGTTGACTTTCCATGGTTCAGAAATGCTATCAGCAATCTGAAAATGTCTGCAATGTGCGAGATCGAAGTTAAGTGCAACATCAGAAGCTTTTACCTATTCAAAGTTAGTCAGACCTGAAAGCCTGAGGTGCTTCAGTCATATAGTCATCTTATTGACACAGAGTTTTCATCCACAGTATGTGCCCACACCAGTTCATTGTAATTGGGTGAATGGAGTTTTCATGAATTTTCTTTGAAGTTGTATTTTTCAGAAGTCTGCTGTATTTACCTAGTTTCCTTCCAGACATACTGCAGAAGATGTTCTCTTCTCTTATGTTTAGATAATAGATGTTAGATGTTTTTTAGGTAAATTAGGGCAAACATCCTTTTTTATATTCATCCCGACCTTGTAACAGGAAATGTAAATGGGAATATTAGAAGCTATATTAAATCTAGAAATATCAAATACACTTGTGTCTTCTAAAAGTATTTACACCACTTGAAACTTACCACCTTTTACACACAACCACCAACTTCAGTGTATTTTATTGTGTTTTTTTGATAGACCAACATGAGGTAGTACATTATTGTGAAGTGGCAGACAAAATAATACATGGTTTTATATTTTTAATAAAAATCTGAAAAGTGTAATTATTTTCAGCACTACTGAGTCAGTACTAGAACCACCTTTCCCTTTGGAAATAGCTCACAACCAGCTTTGCACATCTAGAGATTGATATTTTCCCCATTCTTATTTGGAAAATAGCTCAGGCTCTGTGAGATTGGATAAAGAGCATCTGTGAACAGTCCTTTGCATGCCTAGTCTAAAAACCTCTATTGGATTTAGGTCTAGAATTTGATTGGGCCATTCTAGCACATGGTTGTCCCTTGATCTAAGCCCTTCAATTATAGCTCTGGCTGAATGTTTAGGGTTGATGTCCTGCTGGAAGGTGAACCTTGACCCCAGTTTTCAGTCTTTTGCGGTTTGTTTGTTTGTTTTTTTCAGGATTACTCTGTATTTAGCTACATTCATCTTCCACTCAACTCTGACCAGCTTCTCCTGTCTGTCTTGAAGCATTTTCACAGCATGATGCTGCCACCACCATGAGTGACATGCTACATTAATTTTCCACCACATGTACATAGTGACAACAATGCACAAGTCATACTTATAGATAAACACAGGTTTGGGACCTAAGAACATTTTATTTAGCCACAATTATCCGCTACTGCAGTCATGTTCCCTAGAGCTTCTCAACTTATTTTGTTTTTGTACTCCTAAACTATGACTCCAATTCTGAAACTGATACCACCCTATTATTGTTGATGAGAAGTCAATTGTAAAATTGATAATGTACTCTCACTGACCAAATAAATTAACGGAATGAATGAATTTAATTGTGAAAAGTCACTGTTGTGTTTAAAAAGATTAGAATCTGTGTTAGTGGGTTCTACTGAAGAAAATTGCAAAAATGATACATCTTTGAAAGGCTAAGGTGAAATGTATGGTTTTCAAGCCCTTTTGTCAGATTAAGTCTTTTGGTACTTTTGAGGAATTTTTAATTCAGTCTTCTGGCGTAAAGTTTTCTATTTGGGATTTTCCATTTTCTTGAGGTCAAGGGATTTAAGAAGCTGTGGCAAAGCTTATTAGCTCACCCTTAGTGTATTCTCAGTTTTGTTGAAGAACATATCTTTCTCACCTTGTTTACAGCCAGGAGAAAATTAGCTTTTCAGATTTGTAGTTATTGCATTAAGACAATTTTCCTTCAATCTGACGTCCATTTTTGTTTACTCTGAAATTCTAGACCTTAAAAAAATACACTCGAAATGATTTGTGGTCATTGTTATAATTGGTAAGTTAATCAACCTCAACACCAGTTTATCAAGTCATCAGCAATTTTAGCCCAACTCCCCGAATGTTTTTAGATGGACTGAGGTTGATGTCACAGACAGGGTTATGAATTTGGAGGGTAAATGGTTGTGCAGATGACGAACATTCTACGACTTTGCTCGTTTTGTAGAATTTGGATGTCATAACAATACGTGGCATTAAACCCTAGTTATTTATTCAAGGGCCACTCTGCCAAAATTACACAATTGCATTAAATACATTTTGATTACTGTGCATTATTTTACAAATGATCAATGGAAAATGAAAAACAAAGAGAACAAAAGCACAGTGCAGAGTTAAGCTTTGCATAAGTGCTTTTGCTCAGCTTTTATACCTAACAAGATAATTATGTATCCCCTTAGACAAATGCATGCCCAGTAAAATGACTCCAATCATATTTCTCCTGAGCTTTCTCAAAGCCAGACTATGAAAAGAAAAACCCTGAATAAGAACTTGATTATCTTATTACAGGCCACTTCCTTTTTTGAGATAACATATTCAAATAGAAGGTTAAAGATTTAAAACAAAACTTTGTATTTGGTTTTTCAATGAGCCGCAGTAAAACTAAAGGTTATGACCATAAAATAATCACAGGAGAGTTCACTGGCCGTAAGGTGATGTAACGGCTTACCCTGATGAGCCGTCAGCATTTTACTCACTGCATGTGAACTCCACAAACAGCCATTTCTGCTGTTTATTGCCCTCTCCCTCGCAGCCCATTGTACTAATCATTTTTGGTTGTAACTGTCCTCTTGTGTGACCACATGCAAAAGAAGGAGGTGGCGAGAGGCTTTCAATGTATAAAAAGGGAACAGCCCTGGTTCCAGTACCTTGCGCTTCTTAGGCTTCTTAGGCTTGCCTCAGCATCTCTTCTCTCACTCATCGACCCACCAACACTACCAGAAATGGCCTTCGCTGGAAGATGGGAACTTGAGTCCCAGGATGGATATGATGAATTCTGCAAGTTGGTTGGTAAGAAAAAAGACTAAATCAACAACATTTCTTTGATTTTTTTTCTCTCTGGTGTTAGTTGGACCTTTATAAGCTCACATTTTTCCTTCTATCCTACGTTAGGTATCCCTGATGACATCATCCAGAAAGGCCGTGACTACAAGACAGTTACAGAGGTCACCCAGAGTGGGGATGATTTCACCTGGACTCAGTTTTACCCCTCCAACGCCAAGGTCACCAACAACTTTACCATTGGCAAAGAGTCTGAAATGCAGACCATTAGCGGAAAGACATTTAAGGTAGGAAAGGAAGAATCACTCTTTACCTGATATTCATAGAATATTTTCCTTGGACAGACATAGAAAAGACGATGGTTTCCTTCTATCTGAACAACCTGAAATTGTAGTTGAAATGTTAAAGATGAAAAGATGTCTAAGGGTGGTTGAACCAAATGCTTTGACTTTCAACTTTCTTTGTTCAGGCTAAATTAAGACTGGACCAGTGGGCTAAAGACAAGGACTAGTCAACCTTTAATAGCATTAAAAGATTCCCATGGACGTCCAGTGTTTGAACAGTTGCCCCACCAACTGCTAACATCTTCTCTGTGTTTTCAGGCCACCGTAAACATGGAGGGTGGCAAGCTGACTGTGAGCTTCCCCAACTATCACCAAGTCAATGAGATCAGCGGGGGCAAACTTGTTGAGGTAAACACACTCCCTCAGGCTTTTAATGCAGAGAAAGTCATGCAATGACAGCAGTTATTACACTCAGCTCCCCGCAGGGACCATTAGAGTCATCAGAGTTATATGGGCTGCAGCTCAAGCTAACGAGAAAACTGAGATGCGTGGCAACGCCTCTGAATGCAACCTAACAAGCAATTTAGTCTTGCCGTTAACCTTTCAACTGTGTTAATGGGATACAGTTCTCTTTTTACACTTTGTTACTTTTTCTTTTCATGCAAGTAATGGTATTAAATGAAATTCAAAAGTGGATATTGCATAAATG
Source organism: Girardinichthys multiradiatus (assembly GCF_021462225.1). NCBI lineage: Eukaryota > Metazoa > Chordata > Actinopteri > Cyprinodontiformes > Goodeidae > Girardinichthys > Girardinichthys multiradiatus. The sequence goes on from NC_061799.1 coordinate 14,229,777, forward strand.
TATAAAATAGTTATCACATTAATTTATATAGATTATAGATATCTTAAGTTAAATTTCATTGGATTTACTGCAATTTAAAAAGATACTATTGAAACACGAAAATGCTTTAATGATTTATGCCTCCTTTTCTCTGTCTTCCAGACCTCCAAAGCTGGCTCTGTCGTGCTGAAGAGAACCAGTAAGAAAATCTAAATGCTAACTGACCTTCAACATTTTGTACTGTTAAAACGGAAAGCTCAAAACTGTAAAAACGAGCAATAAATTAAGAGTCACACGTAAACGAACTTCTGATTCTGTCTGTTATTTCCAACATACATGATTTTCTCGACAGAAAATGTATATGCCAGACCTTCTGCAGAACTACAGGAACTGACTTAAGAGTCAGGGAAATGGATATGATTGGACAGACAGACAGACAGACAGACAGACAGACAGACAGACAGACAGACAGACAGACAGACAGACAGACAGACAGACAGACAGACAGACAGACAGACAGACAGACAGACAGACAGATAGATAGATAGATAGATAGATAGATAGATAGATAGATAGATAGATAGATAGATAGATAGATAGATAGATAGATAGATAGATAGATAGATAGATAGATAGATAGATAGATAGATAGATAGATAGATAGATAGATAGATAGATAGATAGATAGATAGATAGATAGATAGATAGATAGATAGATAGATAGATAGATAGATAGATAGATAGATAGATAGATTGATCCTATCTATCTACATTACCTACAACATTGATCTACTGAATTAATCTATTCTTTACATCTTCTAACCTGATAACTATAACCTTAACAAAGTGGTCCTGCCATGGAAGGTCACCAGTCCAACACAGACAGACAGAAAGCTGTACATTTTCACATGACTTTGAAGCAGGGCACTTTAGAAAGCATACATTGACTTGTCACAGAACAAAATAAATCACACATGCAGAATTGAAGTCAGGAAAATATAAAATGTAATGACAGTGACTAAAATCATCTAAGGGTGGTGTAGTTTTCTGGAAAGGAAATGTCCCACTCTAGTTACACCTACTCAGAGTGAATAGATAACGTCTAATAAATAAAATCTACATAGATTGAGGTAAGGAAACTTTAGTCTCATCAACAATCTTTGTCTCATGTAATCAGGACAGAAGGCAAGCTGGTGTGAAAGCTACAAATTGCAGGTCTAATTTTACTGTCCACACCTGATTAATTGTGTGTGGGCAGTAAAATCAAAAATGGATATCACAGTCTTTTTCAAAGGTTTCATGCTGCAAACTAACCTTGACTTGAATGTTTGGTGTTTCATAATGCATTGACAAACCGGTTTAATCCGATCTGGCTGAGAAGGCACCCAAGGTTGGAAACACAATATTTTGTAGAGTTGTCCTGCATGTCGAGGTGTCTTGATCTACCAGGTACACTGAAGCTGCCCTCAGTGGGTAATTAACACGATTGTTCACCTCTGACCAAATTTGCTCTATAATAAGATTCTGAAAAAGATTAGGAAAGTTTTTTGTAACTTTGTCATCACATATTTAAGAAGTTCAAGGTAACAAAATGTAGATTAGCATATAACCAAAAGTGCAAAAAGCAGCAAATATTTACATAGATTGATAAGTGATATACTGTAAACTTTATGGGGTCACTAGTGCAATGGACAACACAATTCACTTGCATATCTATGTTGGATTATGTACAATAAGCATGTTAAATTATAAAACAATATGCAGGACACCAAGAGTATAATATAAAAAAAACTCAATTTCTCCTGTTTAGGATACACATAATCGTACCCTGGAAGATGCAGACTGAGCATAAGGTGGCCTGTTGACATTAAATCTGTATCTGGGAAGGATTTCCTGCATGTACAGGCTTAAATAAAATATGTTCCCATAGTTTATCTTCACTTGGTCCCGTATTCCATAATTGGCAACTGCAGACCTGTAATAACTGAAAAATGATGCTTGCAAGTACCTGTATATATATTGAATGTGACGTCATCTAAATAAATCACGTTGAATACACAGCAAAACACAGATTGCAACTATACAGTTGTCATAATATCTGAGATCAACATAAGATAAAACTAGACCTGCAAGCAGTTATGAACAGGTTCCAAGCCTTTCCCAGCAAATTCACCCTTGGCCCCGCCCCTCCCAGCATGCCACGCGCCCCGTCAATCCAGCACGTTACATAGCATTTCACATAGAGCCAGGTTAGAACTTGCTTACAGGAGCACTCAAACATCACAGACTTAGCCCTTATAATGCATTGTGGTGAATTTATTGTGATTGGAGAAAAACTTCCAAAACAGTTTTGGTCACTTCAGTGATTACCACTGTGTAAATCAGCCATATTCACAGCAGGCCACACTTCCACTTGGTGATCACATCTTGCAGTCTTGCTCATTCATTCCAAGCTGGCAATAAGTCTGCAGTCTATCATCTAAGACGTTACATTACAAAAGTTTGCTTCAAATGTACTGTTTCAGCTAATTGATAGGTTTCACAATCTCCTATGACTTGTCCCTGCCCCATTGTCCCCTTTAAGTGTCTTCTTTTTCTTTTCAAGCCTTTTCTCCTGTTCTGGTGTGTCTCCTCTCATGCCCTTTCATCTCCTCCCCCCTTCTTGTCTTACTCTACATCTACCCTCTTTCTTGGTGGCTCCCAGCCAAGCAAACAATCAGTTAATTAACCAGCTCAGTCCCAGGATCATTGTAGCAGCTCTCAGAGGAGCTCTGTGAAGGCCCTCACGTCTCTAAATTTACAGCTTCATTAAGTGGTCTGGAGTAAGGGAGAAATCTTTTGGAATAAAATTGCCAGATTGAGGCCTGTGAATGTGTGTGTGTGTGTGTGTGTGTGTGTGTGTGTGTGTGTGTGTGTGTGTGCATTGGCCTTGACTCCAGAGCTGGTGACTCAATTGCTCCCTAATGAAAATAAAATCTCTGTTTTTTGCCTCTGAGGTGGCAATTGTTTTGGTGTAATAATGAGCCGTCCTCTCTTGCCTGCACAGACGCAATCAAGATCCCACACTCCTCCGAAATTAAGGTTGGAAGGCAACGAGCAAGGTGTCATTTGAGCATGTTTGTGTAGCCTGCCGTTGGTGCAATCACTCCGCAATATCACTTCCTTTGTCCTCGCAGACAAACAGGCCTAATTGGCTATTTCCAAGACTACTGTTTCTGATTGGCCATTCTGATTCTTTCTGATTGGTCTCCATCTCTGCAAGCAGAAGTGGGAGAAAATGGCTTGTTGACATCTCCATATTGTGTTTCTCGTGCTGTATTCCTGATACTAAACATCAGGAACACCTGGAGCTGAACCATAACAGCAAGCTGGATAAATTCCAACTAACTTCTTGGGTTTTGTAATATTAAATACATTTTTGCAACTTATTATTTATACATTGCAGATATTTGCTTTTCTCTGTTAGTATTTAATTTCATATTGCAAATCCAAGAAACAGCACAGTATTGCTGCAATAATGTGAGATTGATGTGGAACGTTTCTTCAACCAAACATTTTTAAGTTTTCCTTTAGGATTTCTAACAAGCAGATACAAATATAATGGACTTAGCAACAAAATTCTGAATATCAAACAAAATGCACAGTGGATTTCTATAGGTGATCCATTCATCCATCCATCCATTTCTGTACCAGCTTTATACTTATAAGGATGATGCTTATCTTCAGTGGTCAAGGGGCAAGAGGCATTGACCACTATCAACCCTGGAGTTGTTGCTAGTTTACCACAGAGACACACATGACAAAGAACCATGCACCCACACTCTGACGCCAAAGGGGAATATAAAATATCTTAACAACCTATGTAGTGGTGGGAGAAAGCTGGAATAACGGGAGAAAACGAGAGAAGCTCAGGAGGGATTTGAACCCAGGACATTCTTGCTATGAAGCAACAGCGCCAACAGCAGTTACTCTCAAATCTGATCTAAACATCTTGTGTGAATTTCTGAAAAGCAGAGTGTGGAGGGCAGCTGTGTGAAACTTGTGGAACACAAAGTTTTGAAGAAGGAATGAATGAGTTTGCAAAGTAAGTATTGTTAGTTTTTGTTGGACCACTTGTTTGCTGAGTATTGGATTATCTGCACGTTGTTGGACGTCACTGTGCCCCTCCAATGGCATCGGCCATTTTGTACCCAGGACAGCCCGCTCCTACATATCCCATCGAGCATTGCGACTGATATGACTGGGCGTCCCCAGTCTGACGTCACAGGGTGCTATATAGGAAGGCGCTCATGTTTGAAAACTTGCCTTCTGCTAGAAATCGATCTGGTGATTGAAGCGCGTCACTTTAAGAGAAGAACTCTGTGCAGAGTTTCATTCATTCTCTCTCGTTGGACAACGAACCATTCATAACTGAAGTTTTTGGACTAAGAAGGCCAGAGATTTCACTTTGCCGATTGAAGACGTGAGTTAACAAGTAACTGGAGACACGGAGTTTCGGAGAGACGAACCGCTACCGTGTTTCATTTTCAAGTCGACTTTGATGGTCAGATCATATTTTTCCTTTTTGTCAAGAAGACCAAAGGACAAAGACTGACCGTTCCCCTGAAGTTAATTGTGGACGCACATTAACTTAACCCCACTTTTCCTCGCTCAAATTCCCTCACTCGGAAGAAGACGACACAAGTAAAACCCATTTTTTTAAATTTCTTTATTAGAAGGCCTGGGCAGGGTCAGAGGTTGTAGAAGCGATCAGAATCGCTGGTTAGGATCTCATGTGTTCTGAATAATATGTGCATGTAACCTTGCTTGTTGAAACTTTGATGTGTTATGTAATATCGGGACCCGCCGTGTCCTCGAGCTGTTTGTGTTTACTATCTGAACGCGGGTGCGTTGCAAGACTGGACTGTTAAGATGACCTCATGGTAAAATTCTCCATTTTACCTTTGTCTTCAATCTCACTGTGCTAGCTTGCCGCCAAAAGTTATCAATCCTTTGTGTTCAGGAGAAAGGGGGAAGTTTTATGATGAGAAGATCATAAAAAAAGACTCTAAGCTGCGCTCCAACCCCCCACCAGTCATCACCACACCCCCCTTTCATATCCTCTCCCTTCGTCTGTAGTGCCATAAACTGCTGGTTGACTCAATAAATACCCACTACCGTTTGTTGATTTTGCTTATTTAGATGTGTTACCCCTGTGTGTGTAGAATTTTGCATGTTGAGTAGGTGAAAATTAATAAATATTCACATAGATAAAGAGAGAGCGTTTTGTGTTTCATTGTGTGCAAAAGTGATGTGTCAGTCAAAATAAGGTTCAAGTTCCACCCGTTTTGGCAGAAACGGTCGATTAAACAGTGACATCTCCGGCAATAGTTATTAATTATTACGGAGTATTTAATGGTTGTAATTGTCAGAGGCGTTGAGCCACAATTACAACACCAGAAACCTCTCTGGTCTCGATTCGTAAATGAGGATCTTTGGTTAAGAAATTGATTTTGTCAGATTATGATTTGTAATTATAATTATTGATCAGGATTATTCAATCAATAATCATAAACCCAACATTTTACAAGCACATAATTAACTGGATCTGCACTGGAAAATTCTTAGTGCTGAATTATCAACAAGTCATTTCCAAACAAAGACAAAGCATGCTAACATTGACTTCCATTTTAGCATTCTACTCTGCATGAAAACGTTCCAGTAGGAGAGAGACATGAGTTTATGGGAGACTGTAGCTGTGTGTGGTGAACCAGATATGTCTTTGAAAGTAATGATAAAGTGTTTTAGGTGATGCATTGTTAGAATATTATAGTAACTTTCTTAGTATAATTAACCATGTCTTATAGCAGCATATTAAAGCAGCCTGGGACAAAGGACATGTGGGTAATGTAGAATATGTAATACTGATGGAATGTAATGAAATTCTCAGAAGTTTTTTGATGCAGTTTTTTGCCCTAGTTGTCCCTTAAAAAACTATCTGCATTAAGGAAACAAGAAAAAGTTTTCACTTGCTGGGATATATTTCATAACAACAAATGTAAATTTTCTTCTTCTGCTCATAATCATACTCACGTTTTTCCTTATGCACTATGTACATGGCACCACTCTTTGAATAGGAGTTTTACTGCACAAGTCCTAAATGTTTAAGTTGAATGCAGCTGGACTTTTTCCTTATTTTTTGAAGATATCTTCAGCTGTGAAGAAGCTTTTTGGGTGAAAGTCAAAACAACTTCAACATACAAGAGTCCAGTTCTACTCAAACACTTATCATTGTCATGTTCTGAATGACAGATAATCTACACCAGCGTACTGCACCAAGTCAGGACGGTCACAAAAATCTGGGCTGCATGCAGATGTCTGCAATGATTCATGGCGGACCCTAGTAGGCAAGTACAGATGACTAAAAAATTTATGTGATTCAGGCTTTGCAGAATTACCCTCCATTCTCTATCACTAAATGCTCTGGTTCTGACTTCATACTATCCAGTCTTGACTTTTGAGCTGTTAATTTTACTGCTTCCTAACATTGGGCCATTTGTTGATTTCTACACACCTTTGCAGTGCACAAAAACAATGGCGTGAACATGACTGTGTATGTTTTCTGGTATACAGATTGGCTGATTACTGGGACAGAGCTCTGTCAGGGTGGTAGCCTATTAGTTTTCTAGAAAAAAAATAAACTGGAAGAAGCAAAGGAAATAAAAATATAACCAATGTCCTTAGCTTCAGGCCATATTCATTATACCACAAACACCAACTTAAATAGCAATGGGTAGGCTAAGTTAAATGAGAATGCAAGCAAAAGGCATCAAAATGTATCATATAGATATTGAAATTCTTTAAGTGGATAAACAGTTAAGGAAACTCTTAAAAGAGCGACAAGAGGCTGAACAAGTCATCTGAATTAGCTATTAATTCTCAATCTGCACTTTGGCTAATAATTTTGGCTAATAATTTTCAATAATTTTTTTTTTCTTTTGTGATGGTGAGATCAGATCTGTTCATACCTGTGCACCAGGTCAAATTGCAATGGCTTCATGAGACAGAAGCAGACATCCATGTTTTCTAGTAATTTTCTTTAATTAGCTGCAAAACTTGACAGCAAAGAAAAACTTACCTCTATCTTTTTCTAACAGGAGCTGAAATTACACAGATTTAGAGATTGCACAAAGTACAGACTCTGAATAACCACAAACACAGTCATTCAAAACACAACATAACACCAAACACAATATTTAATGAGACCCAGCAAAACAGGAATGAAATTTAACAAAACAACACTTAAAAAGAAAAACATCGGAGGAGAAAAAGGTATAGACACAACTACTTTATTATTGTTGGGTTTTCTCTAATTTGTTGTGTTTTAACACATCAGGGACACCAGAAATGAGGACGAGGTTGAGACAATAAGAAAAAAAAATCAGTGAGGGCGAGAGAAAGTAAGTGCTCAGAGGAATAATGAAAGGGTGACATACCACAGTGTGATTGGCATTAATAACCTGGAATTACCTGAAACAACAATGGGAACACTGGTAATTTGCTTAAATCACCCCTGTCTTGGTGAAGAGCAGTTACTCCTATTATTTCCAGAAAACCAAGGAGTTCAGGAGTACATTAGCACTCACGAACCACACGCGGGTCAGTGTGCTTCATATAAACTCCTTGGATGAATTACTTTCAAAACCCTCCAAACGCAACAGCTCTAAAACAGTATTAGAATCCATGATTTTTGCCAAAAATATTAGAAATGTACATAACTAGCTGATGCTAAAAGAAATCTTTTTATAGTACCTTTGTGTAATTAAACATAAACATTTTATTTGATTATTATGATTATAATACTTATAATGTCAAAGCCACTACCTTTGAAATCATGATTATTTATCTTGGTCTTTTAGCTAAAACCCTGCTGGCAAATAGCAGGAATAAATTTTAAAAAATAACTTCCTAAAACAAAATTTAAAAACCATATGTGGTTCAGGGCATAAAGACCCATTTTAGGATTTATTTTGTTCCAAGAATCTTATTGAATAGTGCAGACACAACAATAGAGACTGGTAGTTTCTGATGCATTGCCCAGTTCTTGCTTTTCTGGATTTTACTGACAACATGAAAGAAGTTTTTAAGATTGGGACCCAATGACTCTGACATCTTCACCATTCAACACCCCCCGTGGCCGAGGCCCTGCTACTAAACCAACATATTCCAAAAGCCGCAGAGCCCCACCACCTCCTAATCTATCTCCTTCAAATCAGGACCTTCAAATCTCTTCTCTGTGATACAGTCTGGGCCCCAGTGGTAACTCTATCACAAATGATCATTTCCAGGAAAAACATGGGCTCCTAAAGGGAGATGGTTGTAAAATCTCATTGTTTATACGTGACAGAAAGAGCAAAGCTAAAAGGATAAGAGACAGTAATAAACAATCAAACTTAAAAGCCATAAACTGTCATAGTCATATAAACTGGCTTTATTGAAGATTAGATCTCTGTCAGGAAAATCATTTTTAATCAATGACTTTATTACTGACCACAATCTTAACAGAAACGTGGTTACATGAATTTAATGAAGCTCCCATTCTGACAAAGTCGACGCCTCCGAACTACAATTTTCTTTGTGAGAGCAAACAGCAAATAAAAGGTGGAAGGGTTGCCACTTTGTTTAAACATTCACTAAAGTTTGGTATTTCTGGGCAATTTGACTCTTGAATATTTGGCTCTCTAGGTAAAGAGCCCGGTCCGAACCATGTTCATGAATATTAACGGGCCTCCTAAGTCCAAAACAAACTTTTTCAGTGATTTTAATGAGCTTTTATTTGTGATATGTGTTGATTATGATGGTTTAAGTCTAAACATTTCCAAGGTGTCTGTAACTGATGTTGACCTATCTGACGACTTTTCTGTTATATTTGAAAGCATCATCTCCAATAACTCAGTTAGGCAAAGAGACATTAAGAACGTTGCTGCTGAAACCTTTAACGAGATTTACTCTTCTACCCCCTCTTTTCCCTGTAACACTGTAGATGAGCTGGTAGACAACTTTCATTCTAAAATTTCGGTCATCATTGATTCAGTTGCTGCAATTAAAGTGAAGGTCATTTCTGGAAAGAAAGAAAGAAAGAAAGAAAGAAAGAAAGAAAGAAAGAAAGAAAGAAAGAAAGAAAGAAAGAAAGAAAGAAAGAAAGAATGAAAGAAAGAAAGAAAGAAAGAAAGAAAGAAAAAAGAAAGAAAGAAAGAAAGAAAGAAAGAAAGAAGTCTCTGTGGAGAAGTGCTCCACCAGTCAGAAGTGAAAAAAAGGAGTGTCGAAAAGCTGAACGCAGGTGGCGAAAGACTGGACTCCAGGTTCACTATATTATCTATAAAGAGAGACTATACAGATATAACCTACAACTGAATAATGCAAGGTAATCTTTCTTTTCTGAGATCATCAGCAAAAACATTAACAATGCTCGTGCCTTATTTAACACAATCGACAGGTTAACAAACCCTCCTGTAACTGTAGCATCTGAACTCCACTGTACCAGGGCCTGCAATGAATTTGCTAACTTCTTTACTGAAAAAACCCAAAAGATCAGAGGGGCAGTCAGTACATCCACATCAACTCCAATATCAAAGTTGTCTCCAACTAGATCTGAATTTGACAAAATTTCCCAATTTCATCAAATAAACTACAAAAACTTGAATAGCAACTAAGCTCTTCTTCCTGCTGTCTCAATGTTTTACTCACTGCTTTGCCTGTCATAACATCTGATTTAACTCAAATAATAAACACGTCCCTTTTGTCATGTATTTTTCCCAAGGCCCTAAAACAAGCAATTATCAATTAGGACAAGCTGCTACTGCAGAACTACAGGCCTATATCAAACCTCCCCTTCATCAGTAAGATTATTGAAAAAGCTGTGTTTCAACAGTTAAACAACTTTCTAACAATGACCAACCGCTTTGATGTCTTCCAGTCAGGCTTCCATGGTCACCACAATACAGAGATTGCTCTTGTCAAGGTGTTCAATGACATCCGTATAAATGCAGACTGTGGAAGAACCATAGTGCTGGTATTATTGGACCTTAGTGCAGCATTCAACACTGCTGATCACTCTATATCAGAGAGACATTAAGGACATCCTTCAATCAAACGAGGTGTGAAAATTTTGACAGGTGGGCGGGACTTCTGGTGGCTGGGACATCCTAGGGCGGGACTTCCGGTGGCTGGGCCTTCCTGTGACGTAACCGGATATCATCATTAATCGGATGTTGTCATTAGCCGGATGTCATCATTAATCGGATGTTGTCATTAGCCGGATATCATCATTAATCGGATGTTGTCATTAACCGGAAGTTGTCATTACAAGGAAGCGAATCTTTCTAATTGTATGTTTTTAGATGTTTTTTACATCTAAAAACAAAACATGTAGTTTCTCCACTTTAAAACGTCACTCAATTTAATGCAGGCACATCACACGAAATTCTGATAAGAAGAGAGAACCTGACAGATTGTAAATTCATTTTGTTTTAACACAGGGGGTTATTTAGATGCTATTTAGAAAAGAAGGATGAATTGGCTTCTGTTGTAGAGATGATCTAAAACAGAGAAACCAATGAACTGAAAAAAATTGTTATGAGTGCTCAGCATCCTGTTTCCAAATTAGAAATGGATTCTACAGCTAAAAGACTTTGTTTGGAATCATGAGAGACTCCATTTGGTAAAATGGATGATAATTTTACTTACCTTAAGCTTTTCTTTTTTTCATCTTAGAGCAATAGTTATTGATGATTTAGAGAAAACAGTTTTCTCCTCATTCCACGTGGGAGCCAGAGATTGTAACCAGTATGTCTATGTAAAACGTAACAAGAAACTGAAAAAAATAAAAAATAAAGGATATAAAATCCTCAGACATGTCACTGTTTATTGAATTAAAGCAGACAACTTGTGTATTGTCTCAGACAGTCTTCACACCAACTGTAGTCAAAAGTAATCAAGAGGAAAATAGCACTTTCCTGGCTATAAGTCTGGAGCATTGTCTGACAATACACATCCACTGTTTAATGAACAGATGGGCAGACCTCTAAACATCCACAGGTGTGCATTGTCTCAGACAGTCTTCACACCAACTGTAGTCACAAAGTAATTAAGAGGAAAATAGCACTTTCCTGGCTATAAGTCTGGAGCATTGTCTAACAATACACATCCACTGTTTAATGAATTAACGCGTCTGCGCTGTTGCTGAGGTGTCTCGGGGGTATGGCCAAGGGGCGTAACTAAGCGCGCTAATAGGATTTTGTCATTAGGGGGCGAATCTAGAATCAACAAATTAAAAAAACAGAGGGGCGTTCTTCATTGTTTGTTTTAAATACTAGCGGAAAACGCAACAATTGACCTGCAGCATTTGTTGGAAAAGAACGCTTGTTGAACAATGGTTACAGTTAAGAGAGTTTTTCATCAAACCGGGGACAAAAGCAAGATGTGCCAAGATGATGAACAACCATCTACATCATCTATTTCCTCGTCTGAGATACCTATCGGAATTCCTATCGTAACATACTCTGCAGATGATGATTCAACTTCACCAACAACAATGGATGAAAAACAGGCCTCAGGTCAGCTAAGACGTACATCTCTTCTGTTTGAAACCCCAGTAACCGTCTACAGGCATACGCGCCGTGAAATGGATGCCCCGAAGAAATCAACATATTACCTATGCAAGGTACAAAGGCCTCCGTTCGACACTCTGCAGGAAGAGTGGTCTTTGGAACCATATGGACTGAGCGGTAGCTGGGGGTATATTTTCATGTACGAAATAGGAGAGCTCTGCCTGTATCAATTGGATCAAGACGAGGTATTTAATGGATCATTGGCTCTGTGTACTCTCACCCACAACGACTGGGCTGTGTTACGGCTGGCAATCCCACACCTTAACGATAACCCTGAATCAGTCTCAGTGTACGAAAGGGAGGATGAAGATGAAAGCTCTCTTCGACCAGCAAAAAGGATGAGAATGTGTCCTTCCGATGTTGAAATAGCTGCGAGAGAACCTCTCTTTAGTGCAGTGTGGGGGTCAAAAACCACAGCAAATGGCCGCTGGTCTTTTCAGGCAAGCAAACGCAAGAATAACCAGACGACCCCCTCAGATCTGTTTGTGTGGGAGGCATTCAATCAGAACTGCGGTGTATTCAAGACTGTGCTGGCTCTACCGTATGATGCTTGGGTTGAGAAGATGAATGAAATTGGATAGCGTCTTTCCAATCTTTTTGAAAACTCACGCTGCTGGATTGATGTTATGTCAGTGAAAAGAATCCTGACGTTCCCTGCTGAGGATCTAAAGCCCACCCTCTTTTGAGGACCCACCCTCTTTTGAGGACCCACTCCCCTTCTTGAGGACCCTCCCACCTTCCTGCGCTATATATCAGGGTCTAACTGCGAGCTCACAGACTCTTCTTCTTCATAACGGTGGGCGGCAGACCTTGACAATGTATGGAGCGTACGGGAAAACACCATACTGGGACCTCTACAGCCAGCAAGAAGAGACCGTCTTCTCTCCTGATCATGATGATAAAAGCTTCAACACCGGGCCGTATCATCCACCTTCTCCAGACTTCTACTCACCAGCCGCCTCATCGTCGCAGCTCTTTGAGTCCCTATTCAGTTCAGGGACACCGACAGGATACAACCTCAGATCATATCATCCGCCTTCACCCGGCCTCTATTCACCACTATGCGTGGCTGAGTCTGTACACACAGATATCCAACCTGAAGACAAGAGGGTGATCGTGGAGGACGAGGCAACCATCAGCTACTCACCCTCCCCACAAACTCCAGACCCGATACCTGCCCCTCAGCCTTCACCAGAGGAGGAGGAGAGTAATCAGGGTGATGAAATTGACGGCTGGATCTCAAGCGCTCTCATCAATACGGTGAAAATACGGTGAACTATGTCAAAGAAACCTGTTATGGGTGCATTACGAACCACCCGAGCCAACGACAGCATCAGTGCCTGGAGATATTGGAGGAGTATTACCAAGTCAACTTTCAACGCATCGTGTGACGACTCATAAACCCCAAGCTCCTTCCTGCTATTCGGAAACTTCTGACACTTCGACGCATACAAGCAGATGACTTCAGAGTGAAAACGATTGCTGAGACGGTTTTATATGAACTGAAATCGGTACAAGGTTTCCATAGTGCAATCACTGATATGTACGATAAGATGAGCGGTAATGATTGTCTCAAGCAGCTTAACTCTGTTTCAGAGTGCTACGATCCGATCTCAGATGATTGATGACTTGTTTTGTCTTTTCTGTATTCTCTCTCAGCTTTCTACTGGTATACATATATAACAGTTTTTTTTTTTTTTTTTAAAGATTGCAATGTTTGAATTGATCTTTATTATCTGAATGTGTTTTTTTTCTGTTTCTCTATTAAATACGGGTATAAAATAAAAAAAGAAGTATAAATATACCTTCAGGTGTTTGTTTTATTCATTATTTAACAAGTAGTCGTCAGAGTGAGCATAAAACTGGGATGTCTGAAAGAAGGATCATGAAAAATGTATATTACAACCCATCAAATCCTGGAAGTTTAGGGGGTTTAGAAAGGTTGAGGAGGGTTATACAAGATGAAATGGGGAAGAAGGTAGCGGTTGAAAAAGTTAAAGATTTTTTATCGGGAGAAGATACCTATACTCTACATAAACCTGCAAGAATAAAGTTCCCGAGAAACAGAGTTTTTGTCACCAGACCATTGAGACAGTTCCAAGCCGATCTCTGTGACATGCAAGCTCTGGCCAAGGAAAATGACGGTTACAATTATTTATTAACAGTCATTGACATCTTCAAAAGAGGGCGTATGTACGTGTTTTGAAGAGGAAAACTGCTGCAGAGGTGCTAAAGGCTTTTGAATCAGTTTTTAAAGAAAGTCAGGTCCCAAAAAAACTTCAGACTGATGCAGGGAAAGAATTTTTTAACAAGAAATTTAAGCTTCTAATGGAGAAACACAGTATTGAACATTTTGCCACAGCAAGTGAAGCAAAAGCCTCTGTGGTTGAGAGGTTTAACCGTACGTTAAAAACAAGGATGTGGAGATATTTGACTGCTAACAACACCCGGCGGTACATTGACGTCCTGCAAAATTTAACAAGAAGCTACAACCACAGCTACCACACCAGCATTAAGATGAGCCCAATGGAAGTGACCTCAGAAAATGCATTTCATGTGTTTTGGAATCTGTACGATGTTACCTCCAACAGATATTGCAGGGACTCAGTGACAATGTTTAAACAGGGGGATCTTGTCAGAATATCCAAGGTACGTGGAGTGTTTGACAAAAAATACAAACAGAGTTTTACGGATGAAGTGTTTACAGTGTATGAGCGGATACCCCGATCTCCTCCTGTATACAAACTCAAAGATTTGGATGGAGAACCTATTGAGGATTCTTTTTACGCTGAGGAACTTCAAAAAGTAAAAATATTTAACGACAAGATGTATCAAGTGGAAAAAATATTAAATCATCGCACCGTCAAGGGTGTCAAACAGGTTTTTGTACGCTGGAAAAATTGGCCTGAGAAATTCAACAGTTGGATCAAGTTTGATGAACTACGAAACGTATAAAATAGGTGTGTACTAAAACCTAATGATTCATACAGCATCATGGAACGCAAGGCAGAGGATGATGGTTTTTACATTACCCTTCCCTCTAATGCTAGCATGGAAGTGTTTAAACATAATACCAGTTCGAGTTTCCGTGTAAATTTAGCTCAACATATTGATTTAGAAGGCCAATGGATGGTTGCATTAGTAGAGATTTCATACCCTCATACATGGCATAATTTACCGGATTATGATGCCTACTTTGAATGGAGGAAGGTTGGCGATGTGGAGATCAATACGCAAAGGATCAGAAGTGGCTACTATAACAGCGCTATTCAACTCGAGACAGAGATGGAACTGTTTTTCAAAAAAATTAACTCGGGTATCCGCATTAAATTCAGCAAAGTTCAAAAGAGATTTGCATTTCAAGCAAGCGGTCCGTATGAAATACGCTTCTTCAACACTCTGGCTTATATGATGGGCGTGAAACCAGGGGAATGGATTCATGTATCTGAACCAAAACTGGCTCCTTTTCTGGCAGATATAAAGGCTGGTTTCTATCACCTATACTGTTACAGCGACGTGGTCAGCCCGCAAATAGTAGGCGACACTTTTGCGCCTTTACTGCGGACCGTCAAAGTACAAGGCGACTTCAGTGATATGGTTACTCTGACGTTTAACCCTGCCCACTACCTTCCAGTTTCCAGAAGACATATTGAAAATATCCATATAGAAATTAAATCGGACCAAAGTGTTCCTGTAAATTTCGTCTATGGTAAGACCATCGTAAGACTACACTTCAAACCGGTGATATCACAACGTAGCCTGAGATAAATTTTATTTGTATAAACAGAGATATATATAACCTCTAAGACTGATTGATTATCATTCATATTACCCTGGTCCTTCTACACTGCATCAAGCAGGCAAGAGAGAACATGGCACATCTAAGTCTGAGACGTGATCCAAATCGCTTTGTAAATTACTATGTAAGTCAATCAGGCGGTAATCTGCCAGGGTTTTATGGGGCCCCGGTCATGTACGGACGCGGAATCGGATCATTATTTTCAAAATTATTCCGCTTCCTATCCCCTCTGGTTAAAAAAGGATTTGCTATTGCAAAACCCCATCTTAAAACGGCTGCATCAAATATCGCTTCGGATGTCATCGGTAGAGCCGTGAGTAAAATGAGTGGTTCTACACGCACCGAAGGTCAAGAAGGTTCAGGACTTATGGTTTTATCCAAAAGACCCAGAACAAGACCCCCTGGTGATTGTTTAAGGACAGTTAAAAAACAACGACAAACGCGAAAAAGGAGATCAGTTGGAGCTGACAAACGAAGAGGAAGGAAGTCATCCGCATGTTTTGATATATTTAAATAATGGCTCTTTTACATAACAAATCATCAGAGTGCACGCTGGCAGAGTTGGACTTATTTTCTGCCCCGATGACGCAGCTATCGATTGAAGATAAAATTTACACCGAGATCCAGCCTTTATCAGCAATCACCGATGGAGGCCCGATCGAGTTTTTCATTCCGGGAGATGGAGAAAAGTATCTAGATCTCAACGATACGCTGTTGCATCTCAGAGTGAAAATTACTAACGAGGATGGAACAAACCTGCCGGATGATGCACCTGTAGGGCTCATCAACTACCCGTTAAACACCATCTTCAGTCAGTGTGACGTCACTCTCGAAGATCGATTGATTTCACAATCCAGCGCTACACATCCATACAGAGCCATGATTGAGACATTGTTAAACTTTTCTGAGGATTCTTTAAAAAGCCAGTTTAGCTCTGGTCTTTTTTATAAAGACACTGCAGGGGCTCTGAACTCTATTGTTACAACTAACGGCCCTAACCAAGGTCTTAACAACAGAGCAGGCTTTACGGAAAATTCCAGGGAGGTACATCTCCTAGGCCCCCTGCATGCAGACATATTTTTCTGTGAAAGACTTCTTTTAAACTCTGTTGACCTCAAAATTAAACTTACAAGAGCCAACGATGCCTTTTGTCTCATGGCCGCAAGAGACTCTACTTTCAAACTCAGGATATTAGGAGCATCTCTTTTTATCAAAAAAGTTACTGTCTCTCCAGCTGTACGACTGGGTCACACTACAGCTTTAATGAAAGCAAATGCTCTGTATCCACTTTCACGTGTGAATGTAAAAACATATTCCATCCCTGAAAATTCAAGGGTATGCAACCAAGAGAATCTTTTCTTAGGCATCTTTCCCAAGTATGTGGTGATTGCATTACTGGATCATGACGCTTTTACAGGAACACGCAATCTCAATCCGTTTGACTTTAATCATTTTGATATGGAATATTTAGCTTTGTGTAAGGATGGCAGACAAATTCCAGCTAAGGCCTTCCAGCCCAATTTTAACCAAGGTAATTCAGTGAGAGAGTATTACAACTTGTTTACGGCTACAGGACAACATCTAAAAGATCTTCCGCTGAGTATAACACGTCAGGAATTTAATCAAGGATACTCTCTATTCGCATTTAATCTTAACCCGGGTGAGGACACGGATGCTCTATCTCCAGTTTCCAGTGGGAATTTAAGACTGGAAATGCGTTTCAGAAGCCCGTTGCCTCATACCACCACGCTGATCATCTACGCTTGTTATGATTCTATTTTAGAGATTGATTCAAAGAGGCGTGTGCTGGTGGATTATTATTAATCTAATCAGACATGAATAATCATGAAATTGAGAACATACTGCATCATCTGCTGGGAGATTTGTTTTGCGGTGTGTGGCCGTGCGACCAGCTCCCGCTGCTAGCTGACAAATTCCCAGGGCCGGCCTACTTTATTGTGAACACACATCCTTCACACATGCCTGGAGAACACTGGTTAGCTCTGACTTTGGATGAGAATGGTCAATCCAGCTTTTTTGACTCTTATGGATTCTCTCCGGATTTCGAGTTCTACCAAGTTCAAGCATCGTAACATTTTTAGAAGACAGATCCTCAAAAATATTGTATCATAATAATCAGCTTCAAAACACTATGTCCACTGTGTGCGGTCACCATTGCATTTTTTATCTATGTCATAGAGCGTGCGGATTATCACTGCAGCAAGTGTTGTCAAAATACACCGGAGATGTGATTAAGAATGATTTAATGGTATCTAACTTTGTGAAAAAATATCAGAAATGTGTCATTAATCAAAGTTGTACATTTTATACTCACGGAACATGCTCTTTGGAGATGTTTCTGGATTGTTATGGAATTTAAATTGTCTTTTTTTTTTTTTTTTTTCCATTGTTTGTTTTTTCTTATGATATAATATTTGTGTAATGACATCATATGTTAGTGTGTGAAGTAGAGAACGAAGCTAGACTTGAAAATATAATCAATAAATATTTTATTGAATAAAAGAAATAGGCTACATGTTTCATTTTCTTATAACGGTTTATGGTGAAAATGTAATCCATCGGAGTGGTAGTGTCGTCTTACGAAGAGACTTTTTTGACTTCCCATCAGCATTTTTTGGATCTTCCAGCTCGGATCTCGACCAATGGGGAGAATGAGTTATCTGCCTTCTTCTTCTTGTTCTTCTCTGCTTAATGCTGGGTGGTGTACCCCCATTTTCAATAGATGTACCCCCTGTTTTGAACTGTCTATATTCTTCACGAGCATAAGGGTTAATGACTGAAGATATGGGGATGTTTACCTCTGACAAGGTATGTAGAAAGTCTGACCACAATTGGGGTAGCCATGCTCCAGATTTTTTAAATGGAAGGATGAGATTTTTCAACAAGTCAATCATGTGGGACCCCTTTACAACATTCCCTTTATATACAAATTCACCTCGCGAAGTCCAACTCTCACTTCTTTCGTATAATTTCATCAAAATGTACTCAGCATTTTTACGGTTATGCTTCGGTAGGCTTTTCAGTACATCCGTAACAACCTGATCCTTAGGGGCCTCGTCCTGCCCTGGGCCTTGTTTTTCTTGGGACCGCTCATGTTCAGGAACCTCTGTGTCATGCTGCAGCGTTAAACTTACCCGCTGTTCTTCTTTCACACCTTGCTTGAGTAGAGTCAGATACCTCTGGAAAAGTGCATAATATTTCTTGATTTTTTCATAAGAAGTCAAACCGGGCTCATTTATTATCGCTCTCATTTCAGCATCCAAATTCTCCTCCGCCGTCTGTCTGATGGACGTGTCTGACTGGGTCAGACGCTTGAATCGATGAGGGGAAATGAGAAACATCTTCTGTGATGTTCTGAGAGACATTATCTCCTGATTATACCACCCACTAGATCACCTATCAAGGGAGCAAGAGCCGTTAAGATGGGGAGAATAAAACCACCTCGTTGCCTTTTGAGAGCCAGCTGTTCAGTTTTTATTCCATTTTTTTTATCACCCAACAATCTGATGATTTTTCTTTGCTTCTTCAATTTCCGGTGTTGAGATGGAGATAGTTTAATGTTACCTTTTAGGATATTCAGAGCAATCTCGCACAGAGCCTGAATAAAGTCGGGAGAGCAGTGTGCAAGAATATCTTTGCGCTTCTGCGGGGTGGCCTCAAACAAGGCTCTGAATAATGGTACATTCCTTTTTATACGTGCAGACATGATGACTTACTTTGTTCTGGGCACATACACAGCAGGCCACTGGTGAGGAAGTATGCCTGTTCTCAATCTGAAATGTTCTGGGCAGGTAGGCGTAAAATCGATGATTAAATAACCATGAGCTTCTCTCGTCGCATCTTCAAAACTCTCCAAGAAGAGACCCTTTTGAGATGGAAACATTTGACGGGCCAGTATATTCAGCTGCAGCTTATCTCTCGGGTTCTTAAACAACACCATATAATTACAGTTCAAACTAATAGTGCGACTGAACTTTCCTTGATGAAAAACATTCTGAGTCAACATCATAACACTCATATTACGATGGTGACGAAACTGGGTAAAGACCTTCATCACGTTTTCATCATCTGAGGCTTGAGCGATAACATCGTCTAGAATAATCAGATGATTCTGATCAGGAGGAAACAGGTTTTCATCTTCAAAAGAATGAGGCAATCCTTCCACAAATTTTATATTTTTATTCATCTTCTGCAATTCAGCATACATCGGCTGAAAAGATGTGTAAATCCACACAATATTTTCTGGAACAACATCCATGACATGGTTACAGTTCTGCAAAACACTTTTTACAAAAAAAGTTTTTCCACAACCACTGGGTCCTATTATCATACATGAGAAAGGCACTCTAAATCTAGGATCAAAATCAACCTCCTGTAAATTGGCAGATTGCAACATTTTTATTTTATCTTTCTTCTTCTTCTTCTTATGCTCTAATAACCGAAAGGCAGAGTTGTCCCGTCAGAAAAAAGGCATCTCTTGTCATACACCAACCGAAACCTTTTAACAAATGCAGCATTTCTTAAGAGGAATCTCTTTTTATCCCTCCTGATCGTGTGCTGAGGGATTTCAATGACACCCTCAGTTGACCCCTGTAAGTAGCCCTGGACCAGCCCTTTGATGCTGTCCAAATTGACCCTCTCGCTGCATTCATGCGTCTGAGTGATACCCTTAGCACGTATCACTAGCTTTTTCTGGTTTTTGGTTTGATATGCATAACTCTTGGGTCCTGTTGATGCAAACTCCGAAATGCTGTCTCCTGCGAGCTCGTCAGTAAGATCTCCCAGATAATTCCCCAACTCCAGAGGGGTTTCACCACTTTTTGTCACATAAATCAAACTGTCTGTGTCAATATAAATCAATCTGTCCTGCAATTGCTCCATGCTGCTGAGAAGTTTTAAACGCGCATAAGCGGTGGTGAATGCTGCAATAAACACATTGTTTACCTTGCTTGGGTGGGAGATGACACGTTTGCTGTAGTTCCACTGCACTACACACATTTCAGGGTTGAAAAAATGGAAGTAGTTAACCCTGTATTTACTCGAGAACATGAAGCTGAAAAACTCATCAGGGTTAGTGATGACTGTGGTCTGAGACAGATCACTTCACTGCGCAAACTTTCCCCAAAAGCTGTTTAAGCACAGTTTTGCTACCTGTCTTTTGGCAGGGTTCACCTCGATTTTGCCTGCGTCTAATTGGATACCCTGGTGAAGTTTGTAGTCTGCGACATACTTTGACCTGCTCTCCTCATCCACCGCTTCAGATGGGTAGCCTGAAGCCTCCTGCTTACCCTTTAAAAAGCAGTGAATGTAACCTTTAAAGATTGTGTCGCTGGTCTTCTCAAAATGCCAAACTTCAGTGATTTTAGCTAGGCGATAACCACACTGCAGCGCTTTACAAAACTCTACACTCACCCACACACCTGTCAGAGCTCTGTCCTCATCATTATGCCTGCAGGGACCTGACTGGTTATTTATTTCAGCACATGTGCAGCAGAGAGTAAACACCAGTTTACCTTGGGATGTTCTGTAAGGCAAAACAGGGAAAAAGAACCCTCGTGGGGGGTAGACCACAGCTCTGATGAGGCCAAAGTAGCTGCTGGGGTCATCAAAATCTTTGTGAATGATGGTGGGGTGCCCGAGGGGAAAGACGCAGCTAGCATTTACATAGGGGTACAGAGATGTGTAATCCACATACTGTACAGTTTCACCTGCCCCCGCTGTGTACCTCAACCTCATAGGACAGGTGCGTCCACCATACAGAGCATCTCGGGGTGATAGCGGTTCGGGTGCATTAACTTTCTCAAGAAAGCTGATCACCCCTGGGTCTGATTTTTTTCATTTCAGTCCACTCATCCTCCCAGATAACCTCGAGACGAAGACCGTACACAGTTTGGAGCACCTTGCTTCTCTCAACAGTGGCTGTGTAAAACTGTTCAAATGCGACCCCTCTCAACGGACATTTGTCATGAGGCATGTAACACTTTTTACAGCCGTGGAAAAAACAGCCATAAAATTCAAACGCAACTTTGACACCGTTAATCTCTGCATACCCATCCACAGAATATGGACCAATTTTCCTTTCCCCCATGTTTAATGCATGTTCGATGTCAATTTTTCTGCTGTCTGAAATCCAGCCAAGCCATTGAATGGATGTGCTGGAAAACGTCTTACTACTACGCCTGTAGTCCAGAGGTGAGGGGATGGCCAAGGTTTTAGGAGGAAGGAAATTGGTTACAAAAACCTTCATGCAGGCTGAGGCTATCGTGACGCATTTAAGCGGATCCACACTTGTCTCCTTAAAGAACTCATCCCTGAATTTAACACAACCTTGATAAAGAATGTCCACATCATTTTTACAATAACGAAGAGCTTCCTTCTCAAAGTCAAAGACCCCTTTGCTCGCTTCTCTGTACCAGCTGCTAAACACCTGTTGTTCTTGAAGGCTCATGCGTTCTACAGCGTAGGAGGATGGAGGAGGAAAAGACCCCACATACTGGAGATGTTGCTCAGACGAGAATAGGTGGGGGAAAAAACCTTTGGTCTTATCACTAAAACCTAATGCTTTCGGCATTGCACTAAGCTTCATACACATGAAGGACAGACTATCAATGTATTTTAACCTGTAATCAGGGTCGGTTAAACAGAGAACTTTACTTCCCTGCATGATGAGATGAGGTTTAATGCCTAACTGCAGCAAAGCTGTGATAATCAGGTAGCTATCATACCCACGTGCGTTATGAGCTATTAAGGTAAAGCCTCTGTACATCGGTCTCCTGAAATGGAGAAATAATTTTTGGGTGCAATTCAATCCATAAGCATGCCATTCCTCACCTTTCAGCGTTTTAACACAGACCAGATAGGGGATGTGCACACCGTTCTCGTCAATGAAGCATTCAAAATCATAAAAAACCAGTTTATCATCTAACTGATTACAGGCTTGGGCGGTTTGAATGTAACACAGATGACCATCGCACGTCACATCTAAATCAGGAGGTATATTCTCACCACAAATACGGCATTTTACATTACACACGTGTGGTTTATCCTGCTTGCTGATCGGAATAACGTATATCCTTTTGCACACCTTGCACAGTTTTACCAACTCACAGTCACTCATGGGCCTGTCAGCACTAGGTCTTTTGCGAGGTTCCCTGTGTCTGCTGAAACAAGAAGAGTTACGACAGATTCTGTGACAACCTGCACAGGCGACAGGTTCGTTAATTTCACGCATACACTGGTATGAGTGACACATCGGACAATAGCCTTCACAATGGTGTGTGTCTGGCTTTTCATAGCTCCCGTAACAATATGCACAGATGTGTCTCAATCCTATAAAACCCTTGAGATTTTTTATCCCATAGTAGTGACCTTGAAATAACAGCAGAAAGAGAGGGTTTGATCGATCAGGGAAACTGGTCTCAAATTTACACAGAGCTGCAGAGTCTGTAACGGTTCTGTGAAACACTGCAATTTTTCTCTTTAGAATGTTTTCAAATTTACCAATGTCGCTGAAAGTTACTGCTGTCTGATCATCTAAACCAGCCCTGCGTTGCCACTCCCTCCCCAGCTCTAAAGCCTGATTATCAGTAAGGTTAGAGTCAGAGACGTGTGTAAGACTTATGGCAAAGCATAACTGATTACTGGTATTATCTACAATATACAGGTGACGCTTTTTCTTATTAATCAGTTCACAGTCTAACGTTCCTTTAACCTTACATTTTGACCCTCCTGCAGGGTCATTAACTACCTGTAGAACAAATTCCAGGTTATTATCTGCAGGCATTTCAGCGTTGGACTGTACTAACTCATCCAGAAAATCCTCAAAAGCAGGCAGAATCATATTCCCATCATCGTTAATGGTAAACGTGACGTTACGGTTCAGATTTTCCCCGACTAATTCTAGCTGCACAACATCGTTACGTCTGGCTAAAGATCTTGCAGTATCGGCTAATTCAGTGAGAATATGCATGATGTTTATATAGATTGTAGCAAGATCAGGAACATGACCAGGGCAGGGAGGCGGGATGGTAAAAGGTCTCCTTATTTCAATGTTGTTAAAACGTTCACGTTCAACAGTCGCAGGAGGATCTCCCTCAATCTGATCAGGGTTGACTGCAACCTCTGGATTGAAATTACCGCTATGCTGCCCAGTATGATCAGCGGCGTGTGACGTTGAAGGAATTTGTAAGTCAGCTGATTCATTTTGCTGAATGCTGGATGGAGATGGTGTTCTATTTAAATCTTCAACAGTCGCAGGAGGATCTACCTCAATCTGATCAGGGTTGACTGCAACCTCTGGATTGAAATTGCCGCCATGCTGCCCAGTATGATCAGCGGCGTGTGACGTTGAAGGAATTTGTAAGTCAGCTGATTCATTTTGCTGAATGCTGGATGGAGACGGTGTTCTATTTAAATCTTCAACAGCCTGTTCTAATGAGCTAAAAAAGTCACCGTACAGATTTTGATTTATTACATTTTCACTGTTAGCAGGAGATGCATTTAACCCGATGTTATCTGCTACATCAGCATTAACAGGAATTTCATTAAGATGAGCAACAACATTCCTTATCTCATTCAGCGCATGTGTGATCTGGCTTTCCATATTAACATGAGTATCAGAAGAAGAAGAAGAAGAAGACCCAGCTGATTCATTTTGCTGAAGGCTGGATGGAGATGGTGTTCTATTTAAATCTTCAACAGCCTGTTCTAATAAGCTAAAAAAGTCACCGTACAGATTTTGATTTATTACATTTTCACTGTTAGCAGGAGATGCATTTAACCCGATGTTATCTGCTACATCAGCATTAATAGGACTCATTAAGATGAGCAACAACATTCCTTATCTCATTCAGCGCATGTGTGATCTGGCTTTCCATATTAACATGAGTATCAGAAGAAGAAGAAGAAGACCCAGGGATCAGTTTAAATTACCTTGATATCAGCGCAATGTTTCACTAACAATGTCTGACATGCTGCCAGAAGCGTTAAACATGATGCTTTATTACGGTGCTTTTTAACGGTCACGTAAGGATAGGGGAACTCTCTGTCTGCGCTGTTGCTGTCCAGGTCTCGATGAAATCTGCTCCACCATCAACGTTGCCTCTGGAAAGATAAAGAAAAAAATAAATTAATGAAATATGCGAATTAATTCAGTAGGTAAATGAGTATAAGAAGAATTAAACTTACCATTCAATAAACCTTTAACAAGCTTTGCCCTGGTATAAAGAGCACAGAGTCGCCGTCTTTTCCTCAATTTAAGATATTCTGTGAAACAAAATAAAGTTACCTTACAATGCAAGTCTTTTGAAAAAAAAAAAAAATCTTGTTTCTGTGAAGATTTGAATATAACTATAACTTACTCCGTACACGGGGTATTTGAACGGTTCCGGGCGGTTCCAACTCTTCCTGCACTGAACTGCTACAGTTCTGCTGAATGTTATCCAGGCTTGGGTTCTGGATTAAATCATTCGATGTATCTGTAAAATATTTTATCAGGGGTTAAAACAAGTCTGCAATATCGCATAGACTTGTGAAAACATATGCTTAGAAATATATATATATATATATATATATATATATATATATTTTGTTTTTGTTTTTTTGTTTTTTTTACTTACTCTCCTCTTCCGGAGCTGTTAATTTTTCTGGCGCACGGTCAGGTGACTGTGGTACATGAATGGTTTTGCCCTCTATTTCATGTTTAGCTGGGATCGGATTATCTTTTTTAAAGACAAGTTTCTGTCTCAACTTTGATTTTTTCGGAGGCAGACGGTTACAAACGCTGACCTCTCCAACGTTCAGGAATACGTCTCTTGTTAAATCTGTAAGTAGAATTTATCTCATTTATTTTTTAAATCACAAAATAGCATTCACCAGTTGACTAAACTAGATGTTGTTGTTGCAGTTAATAATTACCATAGTCAGACTGTGTAAAAACGATACCATCCAGCTCATCACTCGTGGGTTCTAAGGAATATAAGTTAAACATTATTATTATCCAACGAGCATTCACAAGCACTTAAATAATTCTTAAAGATGAATACTTACTACTGAAGATTGCGTTGTATCTTTCAATAGAAGCAGAATGTTCACCTTCTTCGTTTCCTGAAATATTTTCAGACATTTTTTTTTGAGCTTCTCCTTACAAGTGTTCTAAAAATATTTCAGTGTAATTGGTTAAAAATAAACTTTTAGCTACCAGATTTGAAGCCAATCTCCCAGTAAAGATTGCGCTGTATCTCTCGAAAGAACCAGGGATGACTGACTGCACCACCTTCAGCGCGCTTAGTTACGCCCCTTGGCCATACCCCCCCGAGACACCTCAGCAACAGCGCAGACGCGTTAATTCATTAAACAGTGGATGTGTATTGTCAGACAATGCTCCAGACTTATAGCCAGGAAAGTGCTATTTTCCTCTTAATTACTTTTTGACTACAGTTGGTGTGAAGACTGTCTGAGACAATGCACAAGAAACACCTGTGAATGTTTAGAAGTCTGCCCATCTATTCATTAAACAGTGGATGTGTATTGTCAGACAATGCTCCAGACTTATAGCCAGGAAAGTGCTATTTTCCTCTTAATTACTTTTTGACTACAGTTGGTGTAAAGACTGTCTGAGACAATACACAAGTTGTCTGCTTTAATTCAATAAACAGTGACATGTCTGAGGATTTTATAACCTTTATTTTTTTTTTCAGTTCATCTCTACAACAGAAGCCAATTCATCCTTCTTTTCTAAATAGCATCTAAATAACCCCGTGTTAAAACAAAATGAATTTACAATCTGTCAGGTTCTCTCTTTTTATCAGAATTTCGTGTGATGTGCCTGCATTAAATTGAGTAACCTTTTAAAGTGGAGAAACTACATGTTTTGTTTTTAGATGTAAAAAACATCTAAAAACATACAATTAGAAAGATTTGCTTCCTTGTAATGACAACTTCCGGTTAATGACAACATCCGATTAATGATGATATCCGGCTAATGACAACATCCGATTAATGATGATATCCGGTTACGTCACAGGAAGCCCCAGCCACCGGAAGTCCCGCCCTAGGATGTCCCAGCCACCGGAGGTCCCGCCCACCTGTCAACATTTTCACACCTCGTTTGATTGAAGGATGTCCTTAATGTCTCTTATATCATTAGAGAGCCTGGAAAACTGGGTCAGCATTTCTGGAACAGCGCTCGATTGGTTTAAGTCCTACTTGAAGGACAGGTACTTCTTTGTGTCAGTAAGTAACTTTACATCAGAGACCACAAAAATCACATGTGGCATTCCCCAAGGGTCAATCTTAGGGCCCCTCCTATTCAATTTCTACATGCGCCTAACTCAGATTTTTATAAACAACAAGGTTATCATAACTATGCAGACGACACACAGCTATACGTTACGATGTCACCAGGTGACTATGAACCCATTCAAGCGCTGGGTAAATGCATTGAAGAAACCAATGAGTGTCTCAGCTGTGAGCCTCCACTCTGCCTCCTTCCTGGACCCAGGTTTCTAGAGCTTTGATTCATCTGCTTCTGAGAACCTTCCACCTGCCTGTCCACCCTCCCACGGAAATACTCCCCTTTTATGGAAAGGATCAAAAGCAAAGAAACACTGAGTCTGAAGAACCTGGAAACGCTTTCCCTTTAGCTGCACCCATCTGCCAACCTCAATCATCATGGAACAGAATTATTCCTCCCAGGTTTAGCTGAGGGTTCGGCTTTCATAAGTCAAAACCAAATAAACTGTTTAAGATTTTTTGCCATTTTGTGCAGGACTTCTCTAAGCTTCTCTTTTCTCCCTCAGTAAGACCCCAATCCTGCCGCTGATCCAGTCCTGGTTTCAGATCTCATTTATTCCCGTAAAACCTAATAAATTGTTTAAACGTTGCCTTGGTTCACTCGTGGTTGTTTATTCAGAGTCTGGCAAAACCCATTATGACAGAACGAGCTGACCAAACTGTCTCTGAAACACAACTACGAGGTGCGGTTTCTCACCAAGGCATTTTATTTGGTCAACATGAGACTCAGGTCCCTTGCTCAACAACAGAACCAAATCCAACAATCCATTAGCTCTACGAACCAACAATTTCAAGGACTTATAACCAGACTCCCTGTTGTACCTAATAATACTTTTTCTCCTCTGCCTCCTGCCCAGGTCGTGCCCACTCTTGCCCATGGTCGTAGATCAATTCGGGAGGTTATTTCTCTTCCTCCTGAATCATTTTTCGGGATTCTAGACAAAAGTAAGGGATTCCTTTTACAGTGCACTCTAATTTTTCATAGGTCGACTCAGTCGTTTCCTGACGATATAACTAAAATTTCTTATGTAATCGGATTACTCAGGGACCAGGCCTTAAGATGGGCAGAAGCGATCATTAATGAATAATCGATTCATTATTACTCTTTTGAAGAGTTTATCAGCCTATTCAAACCAACCTCTTCCCAGAATAAATGCGGCGATGACGCAGCCAAAAAAGTACGGACTCTTAACACTAGAACTCCCAGGGCTGTCAATTTGACGGTTTTGAAAGTTTGACATGCCATAACTCTGGTTTATTAAAACTCTTATCTTCCTGGCATCCTGACTTTTTCTAAACCTCTGTCTTGTGTATTCCTATGTCTCTATTTTTTTAAAATAACAAAGTAAATAAAATATCTAAGTATTTCTACCTCTAACTACCACAGCCGCTATTTTGATGGCCCTATTATTTATATTGATATTTTTTTCCTGCGGCTGAGTATACGCGCGAACGTTGCCTAGCAACCATCACTCTAGAACGCAGTCAGATTGTTGGCATCCTACAAATGGCTTCCAGAAGGATATTTTCTCCTCAAGAGGCATTGGAAATGCTTCAAAAATTACATGATTGTGATTCTGGGGTCGAGAAGGATTCTGACGCCTCTTAGTCAGCATTCAGTTCCAGTGACAGTGGGTCAGAGAGTGAGCCTCCCCCGACTAAAAAACACGAGTCGTCCCATTAGCAGGAGGTTGTGGCGCATTATTTCAAGGTAGTAAAAGACTAGCCTATTTAACCATTTTATCATTTTAGGCTATAGTTTATAGATTAGCAAACTAATAATCTATAAACTATAGCAACAGTGCCACAATCAGCGCAGTTTCAGAGACAGGGAGACGAGCCTGGTGTCCAGTGCCCAGCTATAAACCCAACAATCCAGCTCACTGGCAGGAGAGAAACTAAAAAACAAGGTACTGATAATGGAAAAAGAAATAAACAATAAGTTAGGTCATAGATATAGTAACCCAGTAACAACAATCTATTCTGCGCTTTACAGCGTTTTCATCGCAAGACAAGCGCACACCTGGGAAGGAGGAGGAGATAGGAAAGGATGGGACTGTGTGGACAGTGTTAGGGGAGGAAGAAAGTAGAGGGAGCCGTCAGAGCCTGAACGCATTGACAGAGCGCCCAATCCAAGATGCCCAGACCATGTTCCTCTGCTTGGTGGACGCCGAAATGCTCATCCATGTTCATGGCTGCAGGGTGGCTGAGGCGCGCAGAGTTTTAGGAGATGATTCCTCCTCGGACATGAGTGTGGATGAGCTGAAGGCATTTTTATCACTAGTTTATGTCCGGGGAGTTAAAAGGGGGCGTAACATGGAGCTGTCCAGCTTTTGGTCAGATTAGTAATGCTTTTTTTTTTTTAAAATGTACCTGCTACTCTGTATTATTTTTCAGTACTATTTATAAATAATAATAAAACTTAATAGGTTTTGATCAAATACTATTATTAATTCTTGTCAAAACCATAATTTTATAGCGTGCAAGAAAACCTTTAGCATTCTGACCAATGTAATGCGATGACGTCATCACCGCCCTCGCATCCAGAATGCTCGCCGTCAAATTGACGGGCTTGGGAGTTCTAGTAGTGTTAGAATTCTGGGAGTTCTATTGTTAAACAGGGTCTGACATCCATTAAACAGCCTTTTGTCTGGTCCTCTGTAGCTGACACTGCCTACATGAACATCAAGCAACGTTTTTCCAAAGCTCTGGTCCTGAAGCATCCTGATTCCCAGGAGAAACTTTTGATGGAGGTCGACACCGCCGATATCGGAGTAGAAGCTGTCTTGTCCCAGCGATCTCCCACAGATGGTAAGCTCCATCCATATGCATTTTTTTCTAAACGTTTTTCTGCTGCAGAAAGGAATTACGATGTGGGGGATCGAGATCTCCTTGCCATCAAGATGGCTCTCGAAGAATGGAGGTACTTGCTTGAGGGAACCTCCCAACTTATTGTTGCCTGGTTCCAAAAACATAAAGCCTGATGCCCTGTCCAGACAATTTTTATGAGCTAAAGATGAGTCCGAGCCCGAACCCATCGTTAGCCCCTCATGTTTTGTGGGTGCCCTAACATGGGGATTAGAGGACCAGATAAAGCAGGCTCAACAACACAAACCTGATCCTGGTGGGGGACCTCCTGGTCGCCTTTATGTTCCCACCGCTGTTAGGTCTCAGGTCATCCAGTGGGGGCATACTTCCAAGTTTTCTGGTCACCCAGGTTCTAGTCGAACCATATCCTTTATTCGCAGATACTTTTGGTGGCCTACCCTTAATCGGGATGTGGTAAATTTTGTTTCTGCCTGCACTACCTGTGCCAGAAATAAGTCCTCCTACAAGCCTCCTGCTGGTTTATTACAACCTTTGACAGTTCCCAGTCGTCCATGGTCCCAAATCACCTTAGATTTTGTTACTGGTCTTCCCCCTTCTAGAAACAAAACTATTATCATGTCCATAATAGATCGTTTTTCTAAGGCCTGCCATTTATTAGCTCTATCCAAGCTTCCTTCTGCTGCAGAGACTGCCAGACTAATTAATCATGTCTTCCGTTTGCATGGGGTTCCTAAGCAAATCATTTCAGATAGAGGGCCCCAGTTCATCTCACAGGTCTGGCGAGATTTTTTTAATGCTCTGGGAGCTAAATGCCAACTGTCTTCGGGTTTTCAGTGTGAAAGATTGAATCAGGAGTTAGAGAACACTCTTCGTTGTTTGTGTAACCATAACCCCGTTACTTGGAGTGAACATTTGGCTTGGGTAGAATACGCCCACAATTGTCACATCTCTGCAGCTACAGGTCTATCTCCTTTTGAGGCCTCTTGTGGTTATCAACCCACTCTCCTTTCTGACACCTTCCCTGATTGGACTCTTCTTCAGTCAAGACTTATGTGCGCCAGTGTAAGAGACTGTGGGACCAGACTATGGCCGCTCTGCAGAGTCTTAAAGTCCATGCACAGTTGAACATAAATACAAATCAATCTCCTCTCTGTTAAAGCTGTGTCAAAAGCCAAATACATGAAAGCCTACAGAGATTTGCTGTATGGAGGAGTGAATGCAGAGCTCCATAGATGACTGAAGGCCTCCTACTCAAGTCTATAGCTGAATAATGTAAAACACCAGACTGAACAACATGCTTGTGGTAGTGACCTCATCTCGACTGTACAGGTCTTTTATTCTGTGAAAAAACCCCTAAATGCAAAGGCATTGCCTTTAATTTCATTAGTAATGACAGAAGAAACATCTAGTTTTCTATGCAATTCTTATTTTAATGCAGCAAAAATTAGTTTGGGCTGTATTAAAAAAGACAGCTGTAGATAAACAATGAAAATTGGTTATTGAAAGAAAGGGACAACAAAGGACTGAACATCTTGTAAACTCTAAAGAAAATTATTATAGTTGTCAAGTGTGTTCTGGTCATGTTACCTGTTTGGCATTTCATACTTTTGCGGTTTTGGTCATTTGGAACTGGAGGTTTCATACTACTTCAGACTATACAACAATTTGTACCTGCCAAGGGGACGTTTCGCCACCACTTTGATGACTTAGTCTTTTGTAATTTCTACTTTCTGTCTATCAGCAGGATGTTTATCATTGTTATTTAGGTTTGATCAGGGGCCTTAATCGCTCATTATCCATGCAAGTAAACTGGGCTAAACATGGATCAGTACCACAAAAAATAGAATATAAAGTGTTCAGAAAATAATGTACATTTAAATTAATGACATGTAAAATCTGGGTATGTTTATAACTCTTAATCTCTATAATTCATTCACGGGTGAGGAATAATTTGTTCATGGGTCTAAAATGGAAACATGAAGACATGAAATTGCAATATATATGCATGAAATAGCAAAAAGATTTGTCAGATGAGGTCAATTGACCCAAAACTGTTAAAATCATATTGATTATAAACCAGTGTACCATTCAAATTTTAGGTATTGGGTTAGGGTTCCTGATCATAGCATTTTGAAATGACCAGTCTTTGTGTTCCAAATGAAACCTCGCTCCTGATATCTGTTCCTTAATCTACTGTCAGTATATTACAAGGCTGTATTTTTGCATGGGCGGATTTTGACTATCATGACTTGTTATGCCAAGTAATCTGTTGGACGAAACTGTTAACAAGTTATATCAAAACAACGGGTAACCATGCTAATATTAGCCTTAGGACTTCAAGTGCTCCAAATGTACTCACCAGCAGTGACAAGAAGTGATTTTATTAAAGACGTTAGCTGTAATTGTCAGATATACAGTACAGAACAAAAGTTTGGACACACCTTCTCATTCAAGGAGTTTTCTTTATTTTCATGACTATGAATATTGTAGCTCCACACTGAAGGCCTCAAAACTATGAATTACCACATGTGGTATTATATACTGGACAAAAAATTGTGAAACAATTGAAAATATGTCTTATATTCTAGGTTCTTCAAAGTAGCCACCTTTTGCTTTGATTACTGTTATATGCACACTCTTGGCATTCTGTTGATGAGCTTCAAGAGGTAGTCACCTGAAATGGTTGTCCAACAGTCTTGAAGGAGTTCCCAGAGATGCTTAGCACTTGTTGGCCCTTTTGCCTTCACTCTGCGGTCCAGCTCACCCCAAACCATCTCGATTGGGTTCAGGTCTTGTGACTGTGGAGGCCAGGTCATCTGGCGCAACACTCCATCACTCTCCTTCTTGGTCAAATAGCCCTTACACAGCCTGGAGGTGTGTTTGGGGTCATTGTCCTGTTGAAAAATAAAAGATGGTCCAACTAAACGCAAACCGGATGGAATAGTATGCCGCTGCAAGATGCTGTGGTAGCCATGCTGGTTCAGTATGCCTTCAATTTTGAATAAATCCCCAACAGTGTCACCAGCAAAGCACCCCCACACCATCACACCTCCTCCATGCTTCACGGTGGGAACCAGGCATGTAGAGTCCCTCCGTTCACCTCTTCTGTGCCGCACAAAGGCACGGTGGTTGGAACCAAAGATCTCAAACTTGGACTCATCCGACCAAAGCACAGATTTCCACTGGTCTAATGTCCATTCCTTGTGTTCTTTAGCCCAAACAAGTCTTTTCTGCTTGTTGCCTGTCCTCAGCAGTGGTTTCCTAGCAGCTATTTTACCATGAAGGCCTGATTCACACAGTCTCCTCGTAACAGTTGTTCTAGAGATGTGTCTGCTGCTAGGACTCTGTGTGGTATTGACCTGTTCTCTAATCTGAACTGCTGTTAACCTGCGATTTATGTGGCTGGTGACTCGGATGAACTTAGCGTCCGCAGCAGAGGTGACTCTTGGTCTTCCTTTCCTGGGGCGGTCCTCATGTGAGCCAGTTTCTGTGTAGCGCTTGATGGTTTTTGCGACTCCACTTGGGGACACTTTCAAAGTTTTCCCAATTGTTTGGACTGACTGACCTTCATTTCTTAAAGTAATGATGGCCACTCGTTTTTCTTTACTTAGCTGCTTTTTTCTTGCCATAATACAAATTCTAACAGTCTATTCAGTAGGACTATCAGCTGTGTACTGTATCCACCTCCTGCACAACACAACTGATGGTCCCAACCCCATTTATAAGGCTTGAAATCCCACTTCTTAAACCTGACAGGGCACACCTGTGAAGTGAAAACCATTTCAGGTGACTACCTCTTGAAGCTCATCAACGGAACGCCAAGAGTGTGCGGAGCAGTAATCAAAGCAAAAGGTGGCTACTTTGAAGAACCTAGAATATAAGACATATTTTCAGTTGTTCCACACTTTTTTGTTCAGTATATAATTCCACATGTGTTAATTCATAGTTTAGATGCCTTCACTGTGAAGCTACAATATTCATAGTCATGAAAATAAAGAAAACTCTTTGAATGAGAAGGTGTGTCCAAACTTTTGGTCTGTACTGTATCCTTGGAAACAAATAATAAAGTTATGTGCATTTTGGGTGAAGCATTATCAAGACAGTATAGTAGCTTTCCTAACCAAGTTAGAGCAGGATAACTGCAGAAACTCCAATTACAACAAACTTTCATGTTGGTCAATAAAAGGTGATACTGCAGCATCTGGTGAGTAAGTTGTAATACTAAATTAATGCAGTTTGTTATTTTACTGCACTTTAATGGCACACAATGTCCAAGCATATACAGCTTACATGGGTTTTCTTTACTAACCAGACTGTGACTTCTTCAGAAATACTAATCTTTTTGAAAGCTGTCAATTTAACAAGTCATGCTGTTTATACTAGTTAATAGTTAGACTGCAGATCCACATGACATTGTTACATGTGTGATTTGGCCCAGGAGACTCAGGTTTATTCTTTGGTTTATCTAATGTTTATTTTAATGTTTGTTTATTCACTTTATTGGCTTCCCTTCACTTCCCTTCCCTTCATTGGCTCCCTGTTAAATCCAGAATAGAATTTAAAATTCTCCTTCTCACATATAAAGCCTGTAATTATCTAGCTCCATCACACTTCAAAGATCTGATTGTTTTATACACTCCTAACAGACCACTTCGTTCTCAGATTGCAGGTTTACTGGTGGTTCCTAGAGTCTCTAGAAGTAGAATGGGAGGCAGATCCTTTAGTTATCAGGCTCCTTTCCTGTGGAACCAGCTCCCAGTTTTAGTGCGTGAGGCAGACACCCTGTCTACTTTTAAAGCTAGGCTTAAAACTTTCCTTTTTGATAAAGCTTATAGTTAGAGTGGCTTAGTTTATTCTAAACTATCTCTGTAGTTATGCTGCTATCGGCTTAGACTGCTGGAGGACATAACGACCACTTTTATTCTCTCTGCTACATTCTCTTACTACTCTCCAATTTTGCGTTATTAGCTGTTGTCTCAGCTTTTAATTCTATGTTCTCTCTGTTTTATGACCTGGCTCTGTGTTTAGCTGTGGCACCTTCCTGGAGGTGGACATCGGCCAAGTTGCTGCTGCCAGCAACTTAATGCTCACCTTAACAGATGAAACACTTGGTCCTGTCTTTCAGTGTTTAACCCTGTCTCTCCTAGACATAGCTACTGGCTGAGCTTCTACTGTGACTAACTGTATGCGTGCTTTTTCATACTTTAGACCTGGAAACTGGCTCAGAGTTCATCTGGTTAGCTGTCTTTCTCTCCTAGATTAAGCCACTAAATGAGCTATAACCGTGCTTCTGTGTTCTTTTTGTGTTTCTGCTGTGTTCTCTCAAACCCCCAGTAGGTCATAGCAGATAGCTGCTCACACTGAGCCTGGTTCTGGTGGAGGTTTCGTTCTGTTAAAAGGAAGTTTTCCTCTGCACTGTCGCTACATGCATGCTCAGACGATGTGAATGCTGCAGAATTATCACTCCAATTTGAAAAACGTAATTATTAACATAATTATCGTTTAGATATAGAGTATGTCAATTCTCAGAAAAATTCTGTTAGATTTGCACGTTATTTTGAGCTCAAACTTCACAAAACCCCTTTGGGCTTAAGAGGCTGTAAGAGTTCAAATAATAAAAACATAATAAAACTATTGCCACAACCTCATCTTTCTTAAACCCACTACCCACCCCACTTCACACAACATATGTGCTTAATGTCACAAAATCTAATCTTATCATTAATTTACTCAGGTTGTCGAAATATAACCAAATCAGAAGATGACACAGATTCGATGCACAGAATTAGATTGAAATGAGGTTTTATTGTTCCAACTTAGGTAGACCTTGATTAGAGTTGTTAGAAGCCAGAGGATGAGGAAGCCCCAAGGATCCGAGCAGAGAGAGAATGTTCTGGCGGTGGAAATATTTACAGTGCAGATTTCCTGAAGAAGAGTTCCATATGGCGACAGGCAGGCAGACAGATGGGCAGATCGACAGGAAGGCAGGACAACAAGCGATCAGGCAGGCTGACAGAAGTCCACATAACAGAGACTATGTTCCAGCAACAGACTGTGTCAGCAGCTGTCTTAAAAAGCCATGAGCTCATTAGCTGGATGAGTTGCAGCTGAGAACAATGAAGTGCCAGAACCAGCCAGCAGAGATCTCACAGTACCCTCCCCTCAAAGATTGCCTCCAGGCAATCCCGAACGTTTCTCCGGATGACGTCTGTAAAAAGGTGTAATGAGAGCAGGGTCCAGGATAAGAGAACGAGGTACCCAGGTTCTTTCTTCAGGTCCATATCCAGCCCAATCCACAAGGTACTGAAAACCACGCCCCCTACGTCGAACATCCAGGATACGATTGACCGTGTAAGCTGGATGGTCATCAATGAGACGAACAGGGGGAGGGAGCTTGGTGGGTGGATTCAGGGGACTTTCCGAGACTGGCTTGATCTGTGAAACATGAAAGGTAGGATGAATGTGCATAGAAGCTGGCAACTTGAGTCTCACCGCAGAAGGGTTGATGATCCTTTCTATGACAAAAGGACCGATGAAACGGGGGGCCAACTTTCGAGTAGTATCCTTTAATTTAATATTCTTGGTGGAGAGCCAGACCTTCTGATCAATGCAGTAGACCGGTGCAGTGGAACGGTGACGGTCAGCAAACCTTTTATTCTGTTCCAAAGTGCGTAGAAGTGTCCTCCTGGTCTGACGCCAGATCTTACGACACCTGGAGATATAATGCTGAACAGAGGGGACAACAGTGTCAGATTCAATACTGGGGAATAATGGAGGTAGATAGCCCAGAGAAATCTCAAAGGGAGATAAACCAGTAGCAGAGGAAGTATGAATATTATGGGCATATTCTATCCAAGTGAGATGTCTACACCAGGAAGAAGGGTTGTCATTAATCACACATCTCAATGCTACTTCCAGTTCCTGATTGCATCTCTCAGTCTGCCCATTAGACTGAGGGTGGTAACCAGATGAAAGGCTTACGGTAGCACCAATAGCCCTACAGAACTCCTTCCAGACTTGTGAAATGAACTGCGGGCCTCGGTCAGAGACAATATCCAATCTTCTGAATACAGAAGACATGAAGAACCAGAAGTTGAGCAGTCTCCAATGCAGACGGAAGCTTAGTTAAGGGAATAAAATGAACAGTCTTAGAGAATCTATCAACAACGGTAAAGATGACTGTGTTTCCGTCAGATGGCGGGAGACCAGTGACGAAGTCAATAGAGATGTGGGACCATGGGCGACTGGGGGTAGACAGAGGTTGAAGAAGACCGGCAGGAGGTTGATTTGAGTTCTTGTTACGGGCACATGTGGAACAAGCTGCGACAAACTCTCTAATGTCGGGATTCATAGTGGGCCACCAGAAATACCTCTTGGTAAAAGTGATCATACGATTAATCCCCGGATGACAGGTAGGTTTATTATTATGAACCCAATCCAGAACTTTATTGATGACGGAGTTCGGAACGAACAGTTTGCCTACAGGACCAGTACCTGGGTCTGGTTCAGATTGTTGTGCCTCCCTGATGTCCTTTTCAATGGCCCAGGTGAGGGCGCCCACAATGCAGGATTCCGGTAAGATGGAAGCTTCAGTCTTGGATTGCTCAGAATGAGAAAATTGGCGAGAGAGAGCGTCGGGCTTGATGTTCTTGGAGCTGGGTCTGTAAGAGATAGAAAAATTAAAACGAGCAAAAAACAGGGACCAACGGGCTTGTCTGGAGTTAAGTCTCTTGGCATTTTGGATGTAAGAGAGGTTTTTATGGTCAGTCCAAATGAGAAAAGGGACTTCCGCCCCCTCTAACCAATGCCGCCACTCCTCAAGCGCCAACTTGATAGCCAGAAGCTCTCGATTTCCCACATCGTAATTCTGCTCTGCTGACGACAAACGACGAGAAAAATAAGCACAAGGATGCACCTTGTTGTCTATAGGAGAACGTTGAGACAAGATGGCCCCTACTCCAATGTCAGAAGCATCAACCTCCACAACGAATTGCGCACTAGGATCAGGATGAGTCAGAATGGGTGCAGAAGAAAATAAAGTTTTCAATTTGCAAAAAGCTTTCTCTGCCTCAGGGGACCAATGGAATGTCTTCAGAGAGGAGGTAAGATGAGTGAGAGGCACAGTGACCTGACTGTAGTTCTTTATGAACCTTCTATAAAAATTTGCAAAACCTAAGAACCTTTGGAGTTGCCTGCGATCCGTTGGAGTAGGCCACTCTGCCACTGCCTTGGTCTTCTCAGGATCCGTTCTGTACCTGCCTGCTTCAAAAATAAAACCCAAGAAGGTCACAGAAGAAACACCGAATTCACATTTTTCGGCTTTTACAAAGAGTTGGTTTTCATAAAGCCTCTGGAGTATGGTCCTGACATGCTGGTGATGCTGATCAATGTTCTGAGAGAAAATCAAAATATCATCCAGATAAACAAACACAAAGAGGTTGAGGAAATCACGGAGAACATCATTTATAAGAGCCTGAAAAACAGCGGGTGCGTTAGTCAATCCAAAAGGCATCACCAAATATTCAAAATGTCCCAGGGGAGTCTTGAAAGCTGTCTTCCACTCGTCACCCTCTCGGATCCGAACCAGATGATACGCATTGCGCAGGTCGAGCTTGGTAAAAATCTTGGCAGTGTGTAATTGGTCATGTATAGAATCAATGAGTGGTAAGGGGTACTTATTTTTGATTGTGATTTGATTCAACCCCCTATAATCAATGCAGGGTCTTAACGTGCCATCTTTCTTCCCCACAAAGAAGAAGCCGGCGCCAACGGGGGAGGTAGATGGCCGAATGATCCCGGATGCTAAGGAATCCTCAATGTACTCCTTCATGACTCTTCTCTCCGGTCCAGAGAGATTGTATAGTCTGCTGGATGGTAACGGAGCACCTGGAAGGAGATCAATAGCACAGTCATAGGGGCGATGCATGGGTAAAGAAAGAGCCCCCTGTTTACTAAAAACAGATGCAAGATTGTGGTATTCAGGAGGAATCTTAGACAGATCAACAGGCTCAGGTGGTTCAATTTGTTTGCTAGAGTGAGAGACAGCAGTCTTTAGACAATTCTGGAGACAGTAATCACTCCACTTCTCTACTCTGCCCTCCACCCAATTAATTGCGGGATTATGTCTCTGCAACCACGGAAATCCTAGAACCAATTGTGGGGAGATAGAGGAGACAACAAAGAACTCACCCCATTCATGGTGGTTACCTGAGGTAATGATGTGAAGGTGGGGCACTTTAAACTTCACCTGAGATATGGTTTGACCAGTGATGCCCGAAACAGAAAGGGGGTGGTTGAGAGACTGAGAAGGTATCTTAAGTTTGTCAACTAGATCCAAGGAAATAAGATTCTGTTCCGCACCAGAATCAATAAAAGCATCCACTGGACACTTTTCTTGGCCAATAATAATAGTGACTGGAAAACACAGACGAGATATAGGGGAAAAATGGGACATGCTCATCAAAGTCCCCTGACCTATTGACGAGCCCCCTCTTTTCCCTTCTTAGGGCATCTTGCAACATAATGTCCACCTTGTCCACAATACAAACAAAGACCAGCCCCAAAACGACATTGTCGCTCTTCAGGAGAGAGACGAGTGTGACCAACCTGCATAGGCTCAGGTTCCACAGATCCCTCCGAAGAGGAAGTGGGTGTATCAAGGTAAGCGGTCCGAGGTGCCATAAAGTGCTGCCACTCTGACTTATGATTCCTCTCTGCTTGTCTCTCTCTTAGGCGGTTGTCAATACGGATTGACAGTTTGATTAAATCATCCAGTCTCACAGGTTGATCTCTTAAAACCAACTGGTCCTTTATCTGATCTGTAAGGGAATTCACAAAAATACCCTTGAGTGCCGCTTCATCCCAACCCACCTCCTGTGCTGCCACCCGGAAGTCGATGGCGAACTCCGCCAATGCCCTGTTTCCCTGTTTGAGGGTAAGTCACTTCTTAGCAGCTGTCTCCTGTTGGAGTGGTTGATCAAAGACTTCCTTGAAGTGACTGAAAAAAACAGCATAACTCAGAGACTCAATAGGGTTAGTTGTGAGAAAAGCGTGCGCCCAGCGTAAAGCAGATCCTTTTAGGGAGGTAACAATAAAAGTGATCTTGGAAGCAGCAGTCGGAAACAGAGAGGGGGAACGACTAAAAGCCAACTCACATTGGAGAGAAAACCCACCAAAATTATTAGGGTTGCCATCAAAAAGTTCAGACGGACGGAAATCAGGTTCTCGGATTCCGGATGAGTGGGTTGTGGGTGGCTGAGGATTCTCAGAACGAGCTGGAGGATTGGAAGGAGCGGGTGAGAGTTTGGTTAATATTTCACTTAAGGCATGTACCATACCACCAAGTTCCGTGAGATGGGCATCTGTCGTCCTTTGTTGTTGTAACAACTGTTGAAGCATGGTCTCAGTGGATTGGAGGCGTTCCCTCCAGGAGGTCTGTTCATCTTCATCTGATTTGTTTTTCGACATGTCTGCTGGCTGGAACATACTATCATTAATTTACTCAGGTTGTCGAAATATAACCAAATCAGAAGATGACACAGATTCGATGCACAGAATTAGATTGAAATGAGGTTTTATTGTTCCAACTTAGGTAGACCTTGATTAGAGTTGTTAGAAGCCAGAGGATGAGGAAGCCCCAAGGATCCGAGCAGAGAGAGAGTGTTCTGGCGGTGGAAATATTTACAGTGCAGATTTCCTGAAGAAGAGTTCCATATGGCGACAGGCAGGCAGACAGATGGGCAGATCGACAGGAAGGCAGGACAACAAGCGATCAGGCAGGCTGACAGAAGTCCACATAACAGAGACTATGTTCCAGCAACAGACTGTGTCAGCAGCTGTCTTAAAAAGCCATGAGCTCATTAGCTGGATGAGTTGCAGCTGAGAACAATGAAGTGCCAGAACCAGCCAGCAGAGATCTCACAAATCTCACAAAACTTTTTGTCCCTGGTGAACAAATAAATGTTTTTAATTACACACTCAACTGAAAAAAAGCTAAATTTGTAAGAGCAGAAAATATAAAAAAATAAGGGTGCAATAACCTGGTTGCACAAGCGAGCACACCTTACAACACCTTCAGATTTAATTTTAACAATCAGTCTTCTTGGGTTTGCCACCAATACTGGTTCAGGTAAATCGGTTTAACTTGAAATGGAGTTAAGCTGTTCTTATTGTAATTTCCTTACATTTAATAATATGCATCCAGTAGCTAAAGCCATTGCTTGTACAGACCCGTATATACCTATACCATAGTATGTCACCAGAAACATGGGAAATCATGGGACCACAGTCATAAAAAGTGGAAGTTTTTCCAAAATTGTTGAAAAAAACAAACTGGAAACTGATTAAGGAGGATGCCACACTAGTAAAGGAGCTACATTAATTTCAAACAAGTACTGATTGTTTCTGTCAGCATTTCTTGTATATTCGGACTAAGAAGTTAAAGGCATAGCTCTTTCTGCCCAAAGAAAAAATCCAGCTTTGGTTAAAATATTCTAAAAGACTTGTGATAATGTGTTCTCTGGTCTGATGAAAGCAAATGTAATTTT
Organism: Girardinichthys multiradiatus; assembly: GCF_021462225.1. Lineage (NCBI taxonomy): Eukaryota > Metazoa > Chordata > Actinopteri > Cyprinodontiformes > Goodeidae > Girardinichthys > Girardinichthys multiradiatus. Next base: position 14,270,891 of record NC_061799.1, read on the forward strand.
TTGGGCCACAATTCCAAAACATTTGTTTGGCACAGATACAATAATGGACATCAATAAACGAACATTTTAACAGGGTTGTGAGCCACTGTAAATTGATTGAAGAAGGTTCATAATTAGGTTGTGATATAAATATTTGTTCAGGATGACCTTAAATTTATTAAGAAATGACACACCCTTTTGGTACCTGTTAGAGTCAGTAATCAATAATTTATACTTCACTTTGAGGTATTTGTAAAGGGAATTTGTATAAAGGGAGTGGGTGCTGGTTGGTTGCTTTAAATTGTAAGTTTCAAAAGCAATATTAAGTGGTGAAGTTTAAATATCCACTTAAAGAGACGCCAGTGTGAACATGTTAATAATGCCAACCAGTAAACAAGCCATTTATCCATTGCTTCATCCATAAAGCCTTACTCCTTGTGCCCTGTAGCCCAGGACAGAGCCTCTCCCCGGGGGACAGTAGCCAGCTTTGTTTCCATATCATGCCTCACATTCCCCAGACCTGCCCTGGTACCCTTACATCGCTGCTCTGTGGGCAAGGAGCCCAACCAGTCTTCCAGTCAAGAACCCATCTTCCATCCATAAAGCCAGTCAGCCATCCATTCATCCATTCATACACCGAGCGGCTGACTCCTTGTACCCCCCCTCTGGCCCAGAACAAGGCCTCTCTCTGGGGGACAGTAGTCTGCTTTGTTCCCCCTCCTAATGCCTGACATTCCCTAGACCTGCCCTGGGTCCCCCCTCCAGGCACAGGCCAAGAGGGGGGCAGTGTTCTCTGCTTGGCCCTCTTTCCCTATCTTTTTCCGATATTGTCACTCTCTTAAGTACCCACCACCATCATAACATCTTTGATTTTTTTTTTTGTAAAGATTTTGTTCTTTGGCCAAAAGCTTTTACTGATGCTCTTCTATTTTCTGTCATGGAAGTTTAAATCCCTGTTGGCTCCTTACATCCAGTCTCTCTTAGCCACTGCTATGGCCTTTGTCAAATACTTTTTATTAATATATATTCTTTTAGAAATTATTTTTATCATGTGCATTAACCTGAGAGGATAACCAGAAATATTGTATGTAACCATGCTGTAAAAACAACTTTCCAAGGTGATGACACCTGTGATGCAACCTGACCCCAGAGCTGATCCAGGATCAGCACCATCCACCAGCTCACCTCTTTTCATCCACTCACTGAACACAAAACACACAAAAACCCTGATCCAGTGCCAGGGGCTGTCTCTACCTACAGCCCACTCCTTTTCAGCCAGAAGAAGGGTGGAGGCGTAGGCCATAATTAAAGATGGCTGCCTCGCTGTCGCACAATGGCTCAGCACAGAGCCGGCTTTTATTGCATGTATTTTTCTCAACTACAGGAGAGTGGGCAGTCTACCCTCTGTGAGGATTTAATTGGTTTAACAGCTGGAGAGAAGAAAGCAGAAGGAGGAGATACAAGGAGGGAGGAGAGAGTAGGGGGATACATCCAGCAGTGGCGAGGAAACAAAGACATGGAAGAAAAGCATGAGTCACCAGAATTTTAAAAATTTGCAGTGTTTGATGTTGGTAAATTCAGCAGTGGGCAGATTGACTTTAGATACTATGTGAGAGAGGGGAAGTCAATAATTTGCAGCCCTGTGACTCCATTAACAGGCTGTGTTCATAAGCATTCAAATTGTGATTAGGAAAGGGTGGCACTTGCCTGAGAAAACAAAAAAAAGAAACAGGCGTGGGTTTCCTGACAGGTAACATTTACCCTGCAGCACTGTTGAAATTAATAAATAAAGATTAAAATGAGAGGTGGTCTGCTGTTCCAGGATTTTCAGAAACAATTTACAGCTCTCTCACAGTTTTCATGACCAGCTGTGATGTTGTAAGGGTGAGTTTAACTGATTTTGTATTTTCTGTGATTGGTTCATGCTGACAGGTGTCTTTGTCCTGCCTTTGCCAAGAAAAAAAAAAGCAGAGCAGAGCCTTGAGGCATGGTGAGGCTACAAGGGTCCTCTGGAGGATGTGGAGTTGGGTCTGGGGCCCTACCCTCAAAGGTAAAGCTGTGCTCAAGTTACCACACAGATGGCTGAGAGTAGAAAATGGGATTCAAAACACGTTTTTAGCATGATATGTCATTATTTGAGAAAAATGTGAAACAAAAAGAGGTTTCGGAAGCAAGCCTCTTTAAAACGGGAATGCATTTAAATATCTAGACCCCAATATGTAATCTGAAGCTGCAGAACACAACAGCACATTGGAGTAAACAGAGAACAGGTTGTTTTGTTAACAGAAACATGCACTTTTAAAGGCAACTTACTAAATTGTTGTGTGGCCACCTACTGGCAAGATAGAAAAAAAAGAATGGAGTGAGCACTCTTACTTTCTTCAAGGATCCTATTACACAGGAGTAGAAGGTGAGATTTGTGAAAGTATACTGATGAAAACAGCCTCTGCTTGATATATTTTTTTTTTCTGCATAAAAGTTCAGTCCCAAGGCTAAAGTACAAGGACAAAACGCAGTTGATGCCACAGCAAAGAAAGACAACTTAAGCAGAGTCAGCAGTTCCACCATCAAGGCAACCAAAGGTCTTGTTTGTGAGCTTTACCTTTCTTGGGTGTGAAAATGCATTGTTTTGATGTGTTTTGATTTTTCTTTTTTGTACAGTCCGAACAAAACATCTGCTGATATACATGGATCACTCTATTAAACTAAATTAGAAATGTTTTTCTCCAAAGGTTCCTTCTACACTTAGCTGCAGCAGGGACTCTTTTTTTCATAGTGTCTGAGCCAAATGAACAATAAAGTGCTGTTTTCCCTTTATGGACAAAACATATGTCAGAATACCAGTTGTTAATAGATGCCCAGACACATTTTATTGTTCTTGAAAATATTAATCGTCATGGACTGCTGTTTTTTGGGGGCTGTTCATACAGGGTAGTTGTTATTTAGGCTTACTACTATGTGTCATGTTTCAGTCCACTGAATGTACCTGTCCAGTTGCAGCATAGACCGACCTCCAGATATACAGTCCTGTGAAAAGGCCAGACTCTACCTGCAGTTGATGAGGCATGAGGACAGAGCTGTGGAGAAGAGACGTACAGAGTGAGAAAATCAAGACTCGGTGCGGGGCCAGAGAAGCAGGGAGAAGCGGAGCTTGACGTGAGGGGTGAGAGCTACAACAAGGAAGACACGAGGCACAGCAGCCCATGTCCCAGCTATGCCTGTCCACCACCAGGTCCAGGCGCCAACTACACCAGTCCACCACCATGCCAAGGCGCCAGCTACACCTGTCCACCACCATGCCAAGGCGCCAGCTACACCTGTCCACCACCATGCCAAGGCGCCAGCTACAGCTGTCCACCACCAGGCCTAGGCTCCAGCTACACCTGTCCACCATCAGGCCTAGGTTTTAACTTCAGTCATCCACCATCAGGCCCAAGCTCTTGCAGTAGCCATCCAGCTTGCACCATAAGGCTGAGGCTCAGGTTTCAGCTTCAGTCCAGGCCTAGGCCAGGCTCAAGATCTGCAAGAGTAGCAGCTGACTCACACCTAGCTCCCAAGCTAGTCCCTTCAGGTTTTTTTGCCAGCCTTGGGACCCAGATTTGCCTGGCATGCCACCAAAAAAAGCAGAGACCAAATTTGAAGATGACTGTGTCACTTGTCCAGGTAAATGATCTGCTACAACAACAGAGAGAAGTGTTTACTTCATGTCTACAGCAACAACAAGAACATTTCACAAGGTTTGTGAAACTTATCACGGAGTCATCTAATACTTTATTGGATAATATTGCAAAAAATATTCAAGATATTAAAACAAGCCTACAATTTACTCACAAGGAAGTTGATGAAATAAAAACAGATAGACCAAGTTAAATCTACGCAAATTTATATTTTGAAGATATGTGACAGCCTCCTAGCCGTTACAGATAAAGTAGAATATCTGGAAGGACAATCAAGGAGGAATAATCTAATATATGAGGGAGTTGTAGAGTAACATGGGCAGATTCTGAGAAGAAAGTCAAACAAATCATTAAGAAGAAGTTGCAGTTTTCAAGAGATGTTGCGCTTGACAGAGCACACTGCACAGGGAGGACTGAATTCAGCAATGAGAGACCTTGATAGATTGTGGTGAAATTCCTCTGGTTCAAGGACACGTTACTGGTATTACAGAAAGCTAAACGTTTAAAAGGGACTAAAATGTACATAAATGAGAGGATTATACAGAGGTTGTAAGAAAAAAGAAAAATGAACTAATGACAAAATTAAAAGTTGCACGTGACAGAGAAGACATTGCATTTTCAAGACATGACAAATTGAAAACCACACTGCTCCTCCTGAAGCCGAGGTTCGAATATCAGCCGGACTCTCCTCTCCAATACCCTGGCGTAGGCCTTACCAGGGAGGCTGAGGAGTGTGACCCCACTGTAGTTGGAACACACCCTCTTGGCACCCTTCTTATGAAGGGGACCACCACCCCAGTCTGCTAGTCCAGAGGCACTGTCCCCGACCGCCACGCAATGTTGAAGAGGCGTGTCAATCATGACAGCCCCACAACATCCAGAGACTTGAGGTACTCAGGGCGGATCTCATCCACCTCCGAAGCCCTCCCACCACAGAGCTTTTTTTTTATATTTTTTGGCACTAATGGCCTTTATTTTTTGACAGTAGGCAGACAGGAAAGAGAGAGGGGGAGACATTTGGCAAATGTTGCCGGGTCCGGGACTTGAACCTGGGACAGCTTCTTCGAGGACTGTAGCCTCCGTATGTGGTCGTGCGCTTAACCCCTACACCATCAGCACCACGCCCACGACAGAGCTTTTTAACCACCTCGGTGACTTCAGCCTGGGTGATGAAAGAGACCAACCATGAGACCCCAGACTCTGTTTCCACCAGGGAATGCGTGATAGCAGGATTGAGGAGATCCTCGAAGTACTCCTTCCACAGCCCGATAATGTCCCCAGTCAAGGTCAGCAGCTCCCCACCCCTACTGTAAACAGTGTTGGCGAAGCACTGCTTCCCCCTCCTGGATTCATTTTCATGTTCAAGAAACCATTCTGAGATGATTCAGGCTTTATGACATGTTGCGTTATCCTGCTGGAAGTAACCATCAGAAGATGGGTACACTGTGGTCATAAAAGGATGGACATGGTCAGCAACAATATTCAGGTAAGCTGTGGCATTGACACGATGCTCAATTGGTACTAAGGGGCCCAAAGTGTGCCACGAAAATATCCCCCACATCATTACACCACCACCACCAGCCTGAACTGTTGATACAAGGCAGGATAGATCCATGCTTTCATGTTGTTGATGGTGTGGTCTTCAGCTGCTGTAGCCCATCCACCTCAAGGTTCAACATGTTGTGCATTCAGAGATGCTTTTCTGCATGCCTTGGTTGCAACGAGTGGTTATTTGAGTTACTGTTGCCTTTCTATGAGCTCGAACCAGTCTGGCCATTCTCCTCTGACCTCTTGCATCAACAAGGCATTTGTGCCCACAGAACTGCCGCTCATTGGATATTTCTCTCGTTCGGACCATTCTCTGTAAACCCAATAGATGGTAGTGCATAAAAATTCCAGTAGATCAGCAGTTTCTGAAATACTCAGACCAGTCCGTCTGGCACCAACAACCATGCCACGTTCAAAGTCACTTAAATCACCTTTCTTCCCCATTCTGATGCTTGTTTTGAACTGCAGCATTTTGTGTTGACCATGTCTACATGCCTAAATGCATTGAGTTGCTGCCATGTGATTGGTTGGTTAGAAATTTGTGATAATGAGCAGTTGGACAGGTGTACCTAATAAAGTGGCCGGTGAGTGTATATAGGAGAGATAGCAACAAATATGGTGGTTGAGTTGCTTGTTATATTCAAGATTATATACCAGTTAGAATTAGAAATCATCTAATGACAAATGACATTAAAATACTTTGGTTGCAAATATATTTACCACATGTAAAGCCAACGTTGATTGGTTGATGTTATAGACCACCTGGTGCAAATACCTTTTTTAGACTCTATCTGTGAAATGTTCAACTGCCATAGTACAATGGGCTTTGAAACATATTTTTGGGTGATTTGAATATAGATTGGCTATCACAGAATTTTTCCTCAAAAAAGAAGTTGTTAGCTGTCTCTGCAACCTATGGATTTACTCAGTTAATTGATAAACCTCCAAGAACATGTTTAAAAAATGATGGGCCAGTCACAGCAACCTAAATTAGTCATATTTTCACAAACACACCTATGTTTAAATGTACTTACTATCCCTGTGGGTTGCAGTGATCATGATTTAATTATCACTATAAGGAATGCAAAAGTTATTAAACCAGGACCTAGAATTATTTATAAAAGATCATATAAGGAAAGAATGTTAATTGCATTCAGTCTTTCTTTGAAAGAAGATGGATAATTCATGACCAAACTGAAAGATATATCTATTTATCTAAATTATTTTTTCATTGACAAAGTCGATAAAATAAGACAAAACAAATGCCTAATGTAGATTACAACATATCTCATTTAACAATAGAAAGTATAATCATAAAAATAAAAACTGTAAATTTAAATTGAATAGTGTAGCTATAAAACAGATTGGAAATGAAATTAAACTTTGTAAAATTAAACAAAAATTGCATTGATAATCTTGACTGCAATCTATTTAAACTGGTGGCAGAGGAAATTGCCCCTGCTGTTTGTCAAATTATATATCAAAGTCTAATCTGCTGTATTTGTCCACAAAAATGGAAAAGAGCTAAAACTGTAGCATTGCCGAAAAACAAGACACTACCATTCTCTGGTTCAGTCGTCTAATCAGCTTACTCCCTCTGTTAGGTAAAATAATGGAAAATATAGTTTATGACCACATTCAATATTATTTAAATAATCTACTCACTGATTACCAACATGCTTACAGGAAAGGGCATTCCACCGATACAGCTTCTTTTAATTTTTTTACAGCGATTATGACTGAGGATTGGTTTAGAGAAATAGAAGACAATAAAATACTAGGGGCAGTTAAGTTAGATTTGTCTGCTGCATTTTATATCATCAATCATAAATTATTACTGTAAAAACTGAATGTTATGGATTTGAACACTCTGCCCTTTCCTGGATTGAAGGTTATCTGACAAATATAACACAAACAGTGTTTTTTAATGCTTGTAATTCTGATGCTAGAAACGTAACATGTGGAGTACCTCAGGGAAGTTGCCTTGGTTTATTATACAGTATTTTTACTAATGATTTCCCATCAATACTAAATAGGGCAAAAATTATGATGTATGCAGATGACTCAACTATATATTCATCTGAATTTACTATAGATTAACTGAGCAGGACTATATACAGGGAATACAAGTTGTGGTCCAACGGGTAGAACAAAATCACCTATCAATTATTCAAGTATATGATTTTAAACTTTTAGGATTTATTATTGATCATAAATTAACATGGGGAAAGCATGTGGACACGATCACAGCAAAAATGGGAAGTGTAAATTTTAAAATTAAAAGAACTGCTAGTTTTCTGACATCACAAGCAATGAGACAAGTTACTCAGTCACATATTCTGTAAAATTTTAACTATTGCCTCATAATCTGGTCCTGTGCAACAATAAAAAATATTAAGAAACTACAAATGTTACAAAACCGAGCAGCATTGCCCTGAGATGTATTTATAGAACTAATGTTAAATTCATGCATAGACAATTAAGTTGGTTCTATGTTACAGATAGGCTACTATATTCATTACTTTTATTAATCAGAAAACTAAGGCCATTTAACAGACTGTTCTCTACAGAGGAACGTATCAGTAGAACTTATTACCCAACTACTGTATATTTCACAAACAAAAAATAAAGTTCCTTCTACAGTATTATTAAAGCAATGTAAATTGAATCAAATATGAAATAAATTATCTAGTGTATGTATGTGTATGCATGTCTGTGTATATACCATATGTATATGTATCTATCTATCTACAGTATATATATATATATATATATATATATAGTGAGTCATTTTCTCCCACTTATTCCACAGTGGGTCACGGGGGAGCTGGTGCCTATCTCCAGCAGTCTATGGGCGAGAGGAGGGGTACACCCTGGACAGGTCGCCAGTCCATCGCAGGCCAACACACATATATGTCTTATATTCTAGGTTCTTCAAAGTAGCCACCTTTTGCTTTGATTACTGCTCTGCACACAATGAAAGTGTCCCTAAGTGCAGTTGCAAAAACCATCAAGTGCTACAAAGAAACTGGCTCACATGAGGACCGCCCCAGGAAAGGAAGACCAAGAGTCACCTCTGCTGTGGACGATAAGTTCATCCGAGTCACCAGCCTCAGAAATCGCAGGTTAACAGCAGCTCAAATTAGAGAACAGGTCAATAGCAGCAGACACATCTCTAGAACAACTGTTAAGAGGAGACTGTGTGAATCAGGCCTTCATGGTAAAATAGCTGCTAGGAAACCACTGCTGAGGACAGGCAACAAGCAGAACAGACTTGTTTGGGCTAAAGAACACAAGGAATGGACATTAGACCAGTGGAAATCTGTGCTTTGGCTGATGAGTACAAGTTTGAGATCTTTGGTTTCAACCACCGTGCCTTTGTGCGGTGCAGAAGGGGTGAACGGATGGACTCTACATGCCTGGTTCCCACCGTGAAGCATGGAGGAGGAGGTGTAATGGTGTGGGGGTGCTTTGCTGGTGATACTGTTGGGGATTTATTCAGAATTGAAGGCATACTGAACCAGCATGGCTACCACAGCATCTTGCAGCGGCATGCTATTCCATCCGGTTTGCGTTTAGTTGGACCATCATTTATTTTTCAACAGGACAATGACCCCAAACACACCTCCAGGCTGTGTAAGGGCTATTTGACCAGACCAAGAAGGAGAGTGATGTGGTGCTGCGCCAGGTGACCCGGCCTCCATAGTCACCGGACCTGAACCCAATCGAGATGGTTTGGGGTGAGCTGGACCACAGAGTGAAGGCAAAAGGGCCAACAAGTGCTAAACATCTTTGGGAACTCCTTCAAGACTGTTGGAAATCCATTTCAGGTGACTACCTCTTGAAGCTCATCAACAGAATACCAAGAGTGTGCGAAGCAGTAATCAAAGCAAAAGGTGGCTACTTTGAAGAACCTAGAATATAAGACATATTTTCAGTTGTTTCACACTTTTTTGTTCAGTATACAGGTCCTTCTCAAAATATTAGCATATTGTGATAAAGTTCATTATTTTGCATAATGTCATGATGAAAATTTAACATTCATATATTTTAGATTCATTGCACACTAACTGAAATATTTCAGGTCTTTTATTGTCTTAATACGGATGATTTTGGCATACAGCTCATGAAAACCCCAAATTCCTATCTCACAAAATTAGCATATCATTAAAAGGGTCTCTAAACGAGCTATGAACCTAATCATCTGAATCAACGAGTTAACTCTAAACACCTGCAAAAGATTCCTGAGGCCTTTAAAACTCCCAGCCTGGTTCATCACTCAAAACCCCAATCATGGGTAAGACTGCCGACCTGACTGCTGTCCAGAAGGCCACTATTGACACCCTCAAGCAAGAGGGTAAGACACAGAAAGAAATTTCTGAACGAATAGGCTGTTCCCAGAGTGCTGTATCAAGGCACCTCAGTGGGAAGTCTGTGGGAAGGAAAAAGTGTGGCAGAAAAACGCTGCACAACGAGAAGAGGTGACCGGACCCTGAGGAAGATTGTGGATTCCAGACCTTGGGGGACCTGCGGAAGCAGTGGACTGAGTCTGGAGTAGAAACATCCAGAGCCACTGTGCACAGGCGTGTGCAGGAAATGGGCTACAGGTGCCGCATTCCCCAGACCTGGGCTACAGAGAAGCAGCACTGGACTGTTGCTCAGTGGTCCAAAGTACTTTTTTCGGATGAAAGCAAATTCTGCATGTCATTCGGAAATCAAGGTGCCAGAGTCTGGAGGAAGACTGGGGAGAAGGAAATGCCAAAATGCCAGAAGTCCAGTGTCAAGTACCCACAGTCAGTGATGGTCTGGGGTGCCGTGTCAGCTGCTGGTGTTGGTCCACTGTGTTTTATCAAGGGCAGGGTCAATGCAGCTAGCTATCAGGAGATTTTGGAGCACTTCATGCTTCCATCTGCTGAAAAGCTTTATGGAGATGAAGATTTCATTTTTCAGCATGACCTGGCACCTGCTCACAGTGCCAAAACCACTGGTAAATGGTTTACTGACCATGGTATCACTGTGCTCAATTGGCCTGCCAACTCTCCTGACTTGAACCCCATAGAGAATCTGTGGGATATTGTGAAGAGAACGTTGAGAGACTCAAGACCCAACACTCTGGATGAGCTAAAGGCCGCTATCGAAGCATCCTGGGCCTCTATAAGACCTCAGCAGTGCCACAGGCTGATTGCCTCCATGCCACGCCGCATTGAAGCAGTCATTTCTGCAAAAGGATTCCCGACCAAGTATTGAGTGCATAATTGTTCATGATTATTTGAAGGTTGATGTTTTTTGTATTAAAAACACTTTTCTTTTATTGATCGGATGAAATATGCTAATTTTGTGAGATAGGAATTTTGGGTTTTCATGAGCTGCATGCCAAAATCATCCGTATTAAGACAACAAAAGACCTGAAATATTTCAGTTAGTGTGCAATGAATCTAAAATATATGAATGTTAAATTTTCATCATGACATTATGGAAAATAATGAACTTTATCACAATATGCTAATATTTTGAGAAGGACCTGTATAATTCCACATGTGTTAATTCATAGTTTTGATGCCTTCAGTGTGAAGCTACAATATTCATAGTCATGAAAATAAAGAAAACTCTTTGAAGGAGAAGGTGTGTCCAAACCGTTGGTCTATACTGTATATATATCTATCTATATATATATATATATAGATAGATATATGTGTGTGTGTGTGTGTGTGTGTGTGTGTGTATGGGCACTATCAAAATTAGTAAATAAGAATTAATGGAGATTAATGTGACTATTATATATATGAGTGGCAATGTATGTGTAAATATGTAATGAAAATACAATATATATAATGTTGTATTATAAGGTTGTATATTGATACAGTGATGGTAGGGAGATTTATTAATTTCAGGTTTGGTTAGTATTGTAGTATTGGAAGATTTACATGGACTAATGTAGCATGCTGTATTTTTATTTTATTTTATCATTATTTATTTATTATTCATTTATTTATGAATTATTATTTTTCTGTAAGGTTTATGCCATTGGTGTACTTCTCTTTTGTTCTCTTGTATGAATATTGGTATGGATCCCAGGAAGAATTGCAGCAACGTTAAGCAGCGCTAATGGGATCCACAATAAACAATAAATAAACAAAGGCTTAGGAATATTTTGGTTTTGGGTAAAATTCATGAAAAACATTTGAAAAATTACGCTACAGTGATATTATGTCATTAAAGTTGGGCATTCAAGAGGTGGTTACTGGTTTCTTGGCAAAGGCAGTGGTGGGCATACCACAACAAAAAATGTCACTATCTCAATAACGTGTCATGTGCCTTTGAGCATCAACTACAGTTTGACAACGACGTCTCATAATGTTTACAAGTTTACTTATTGTCTGCCAAGGCATGGCATCCCACCCTTCTTGAAGGGGGGGCCCTCAGGTCATTGAGGTTCTGGGGTACAGAGTTATGGGGGTCTACATGGCACCTCAGCTGATCCCAAAGGTTTCCTATGGGAATCAGTTCTGGAGAAAGTACAGACCACTCCATTCAAGGTTCCCCAGTCTCTAGCAGCCGTTCCCTAATGATGCATCCTCGATGAGCTGGAGCATTGTCTTATAAATACCTTGAGTTGTATAAATGAAAAGGAAGAGTTGTATAAATGTGGTGCCTTTCAAACTGACCACGCTGTCTGTAGTTGGCCTTCACATAAGAGGTGAGACCACACTTTGAGTCCCTATCAAATGGAGGTTAGACTCTCAGCGTGGGAAGAATATAAGGAGGAATGGATGGTAAACATGTGTAACAAGTTGAAGGAAAGGAACTCCCACCGCAGCACCACAGAAACAGAGAGGCTTGTTTCACACTTCATTTCATACTCATATATTGAACAAAAGCACTTAATATATTCCAAATGTGGGCAAACACCAAACAAGCACGTTGAGCTGTAAACACTATAGATGGTTGAACATGAAGATTGATGAGATTTTTCTGTCACCCACCCTCTTGTGAATGTAAAGTAATGTGGAAGATGGAGTAGTCCAATGGAGAAAGAGTCATGGTTTAAACTGAAAATATGTGCTCTAATTCAAGTTTAGTTTAGAGATTTGAGGTTCAGTGGAGTTTTAAAATATAGTTATATAACACCATAAACTGAAAGCACTTACTTATAGACTGTAGTACAGGTACAAAACATGATGTTTATCAGAGTTTGTGGTGTTCAGTCTAAAACAAACTTGCATAGCATTCTTTTTTTCTTTGTTAAACTCCCAGTCAGCACATGAGCAGCTTATAGCTGACCTTGAGAAAAGGCAGTTTGGAATTCAGAGAGAAACGGTGAGAGGAATCTGAAGCGATGAGCCTCCCTCCCTCTAGCAATCGCTAGAGGCCTCTCAAGTGACAGATTCCACCTCTGTGGTGGAAATCCCAGAGGCAGGAGGATGGTGGGTAGCTGCACAACCCTGTGGTACACAGGCTTCACCCAGAACTAATTAAGACTGAATCCTGCAGGGCTATCATGCCTGACAGGCCTCCAGGTCATGTCCTTTGGGCTGGCACAGCAGGGTGCTGGTGCTCCATGTCAAGCTGTAAAATCATCTAAGATAATTACATTGTGAATTAAATGTATTTGTTGGGTTCATATATTTTTAGATGGTCCGACAAGCAGTTTTTTCTTTCGTTAATTGGCCTGTATTTAGTTCTATTCATCTTCCAATCAACTCTGACAGCAAAAAAAAAAAAAAAAAACACTTCACTGCAGCATGATGCAACCATCACAATTTTTCATATTAGAAATGGTGCCTGCAGCCTTTGTTTTACATCACAATGTGTCTGAAGGCAACTGGTTGCACTGGATTTTATTTAGGGGTATCAAAGTTAAGATGGCTAAATACAAGACATGGTGTATTTAAAAAAAAGAAACAGATTATTCTTCCACTTTACTTTTATCCACTACTGTGCGGTAATCAATCACATAAAATTAGAATGAAATACACTGAAGATTGTGGTTGTAATGTGATAAAATGAAAAAATGGAAAGGGTTAAGAGGTATGAATACTTTTGCCAACCACTGTAATATTATGAGACACCTCTTAAAGGAAATGAGCCGGTCCTTTCAAAAACACTCACTCCTAGTAAAAAAAAAAAAAAAAAACTTTGTACAATCCTAATTCATACCATGTCAGCTAGAAAGGATGAGGTGTCATTTCCCCATAAACATAATTTATTGATGTGAACAGAGGTTAGATACTGCTAGTGCATGGTGCTGCACACATCAGACCGATGTGTTTAGTGAATCAATTCTCGGGCTGAAAGTATCAATATGAGCTGACACGTGGCATTTTTCATGTCATCACATATTTGTGATAACATTAAAATAGTGTTTATAACATTAGAATTATTTTAACACACATACACATAAGCTTATACCATTTCACTCATTCATTGCTGCAAAAGAAAAGTTGCACATTTTCATGGGGCATTTTATGCTGCTGATTTTACAAGTACTAATGTGTAAAAAGTCAAGAGTAGGTGTAATTACACATTAATAAATAAATAATAAATTATGAAAATCAGGGGCAATGTTTTGTGCTGCAGCTTTGAATTTCTGCCATCCAAACAAACCAAATGTTGTGTGTAGGTGGATGTTCTGTCTATCTTGTGCCAAAAGGTAAGTTCTTGCTTTGCTGAAGACATTCAGACTTAATAAAGCCCTTGTTTCTTTTGCATATACAGGTACATCTCAAAGAAATAAAGATATTTTATAACAGTTCAATATTTCTTGTCTCTCATTTCCAGAAAGATTTATAACACATAGAGTGAAATATATCAAGCCCTTATTTGTTGTAATTCTGATTATGTTTGGCTTGCAGATAATGAAAACTCAAAATTCTGTCTCTGAAAATTTGAAAATTACATAAAATCAATAAAAAATTATATTTTAAACAGAAATGTCAGGGTTTGGAAAATATGGCCATTTCTATGCATTCAATACTTGGTTGCCTCTCTTTTTGCAAGAATTGCTGCATCAATGTGATGTGACATGGAGGCAATCTGCCTGTGGTTCTGCTGAGGTGTAATGGAAGCCAAGGTTTTTTTAATAACGGTCTCAAGGTCATTTACATTTTTGGGGCTGTTGTCTCCCATCTTCTTAGCATAAATGGCAGTGTGTGCAGGACCTGTAAAGTGAAATCAGCATCTCCATAAAGCTTATCAGTAGAGGGGAGCATGAAGTGCTCTAAATTTTCCTTGCAGATGGCTGATAAAACACAGCGGATCAACAGCATCAGATGACATGGCACCCCAAATCATCACAGACTGTAGAAACTTAACTCTGTACCTCATACAACTTGGATTATGTACCTCTCAGCTCTTCATTCAAGCTCTAGGATCTTGATTTCCAACTAAAATGCAAATGCTAATGTAATCTGAGAAGAGAACTTCGAGCCACAAAAACAGTTTAGTCCCGTATCTCTTTAGCCCATGTAAAATGCTTCTGATGTTGGTGCTGTTTCAGGATTTGCTAAACACAAGAAATTTACAATTTTAGCCCATGTCCTAGATACATCTGTGCATGGTGGTTTTTGAAACACTGAATGCAGCTGCAGTTCATGCCTTATTGATCTTTCCGAAACTAGCCTCACAATTCCTTTAAAGCTGCAGTCATACCTGTTGCTTGTGCACCCTCTTCTGCTACACTTATACTTTTCACTTAACTTTCCATTAACATGCTTGGATTGTTTTTATTTAATGACTGAAATAAACTACCCTTTCAGTCACATTCATTTTATTTAGATACACCTCTATGTACCACCAGCAGTGAGCAGGCAATTTTTAAAAATGTCAACATTTGAAAATGTTTAAACATGATGGTGCCACAAAACTGAATATAAATTTGAAGTCTTCCTTCCTTGAGACATAGATATTCACATGCAGGTCTTACACAAGCTAGAACCTTCCTCCAAGCTATGGTGAATTTGTTCCTTTTACTATCCAAAAACATCTCCAAACTATGCCATTGTCCATTTCAATGGTGGAAAGAACTCAGGAGTTTCAACTCCTTCAGACATTCTCAATTCATTACTAACCTGTGAGTATAACAGGAGGGGAAAAGAGGCAGTGATGCTGTGTACAAAATGAGAGTTTCTCTGTCTCTCTGAACAGTCCGCCTACTGTGGGACTTTCTCTTGCATCTTTTTGCAAGGAACTTAGAAATAGTGTGAAGCAGCCCCATTTCTGATCTGCAGAGATCCAGAGCTCAGGGGTAAGAGTCTGGTTTTTATGGAAAAGTAGAATGAAGAAAGCCATTGCTGAAGGTGTAAGCCATTCAAAGCGCTGTTTGCAGTTTACCACAAACCATGAGAACACATCAAACTTGAGAGAAGGAGTTCTTCTCAGATCAGAAGGTCTACATACAAAATGCTGTGAGGCAGAAAATGAACCACACACATCACCCTGAACATGCTGTTCTCACAGTGAAACATGGTGGCAGCATCGTCCCACACTGTACTTCAGCAGTGACATAGAAGCTGTTGGAAACATTTAAAATACTTAATAGGGTCTGAATTGCTATGCTCAAGTTATGTTTAATAATGTGTGAAATAAAATGTATTGTGTAACTTAGTGGCCGGCCTACAGGACTTCTGTGTGTGTTTGACTTAGATAAAATTTGCCCGGCAACAGTGAAAATATATCAGACAGTTCAACTGACATCTGATAAAGTGTATGTTTTTTCTTTGCATGTACATGCCTTGCTTTTGAATAAAAACTGCTGAAGCTGGGGAGAAGATCAGAAGTGTCCGGCGGTGTAGGACTTGTCACTTCTCCCTGGCGCCAGGCAGAGAAACTTAACTGCGCAGTCTTTGTGTTTTTATTTTTACTATAAAGTATAGGATAGCTTTTCCAAAACAAACCAACACGCAGGAGTTCTAGGTGACAAACTCCAGCAATTTGGTGATCCCGACGTGATTTTGGGAAAAGCAGAGAGATTCGGATAAAACAGAGATCCACCAACGGACATCTGACACCGGGTACCCACCTAAAACTACAAAAAAAGGTAAGCAGAACCTGTTTAATCAAACTCTGCTTTTGGCATTTTTCGATAGGCCTAAATTATTGGTGTCTTATGTCCAAGTAAGTGGAACACTCTGCTAAAATTTACACTGACTTAGGATTTAAGAAGAATGAATAACGAGGTCTTTATAAGTTAACAAAAGTATTTTTGGTTAAGAAAGTATTTCCTGAGTTTGGCAACTCCACATGTTTTTTGACGAAAAAGCGTGATTTCGCTGGGTTTTGAGTCCCGGAGGTTGGGAAGCTCCGAATTCTGTAAAAAAGTAAACGCTGAGACCAGGCAAAAACACAAGGGTGTGAATGCTGTGTTTTATGCGGGTTCTGTCTCGATAAAACCAGATTACAGATGTAATAATACACGAAGCACATAAATAAGTCCTGTGAAGCGATAAAACTACTGTGAACAGAGTAAATGATTCTGTGAGACCAGTAGTAGAAAGAGCATGACTGTGAGTTATAAATGACATTTATATCAAGACCAGCATGAGAAAACTATGAGTTGAAAATCGGATGATTCAGCAAGACTAGTCATAACTGGACAGCATTTAGTGCATTCCAGAAAAAATAGAAGTTGCACAAAACACAAACACATAAAAATACATGAGCTGTTCACGGAAAATATAATCTGTGATACAGACATTGTCAGGAGGAGTGAGTGAGAAATAGTGTGATTGGAGAGGAGCGCTGCGGTCAGTAAAACTCATTGCTGTTGTGTGAATGCAGTTATCTGTCTGGCAAACCTCGCAGTGTTAACAAGGACAGATAACTGATTGCTGTTTTGTATGAATGACTGAAACACTTGGGGTGTCTTGAGAATTTATTACAATAATTCTCAATTAGACCGGAAGCTCGAGACATAGCGTGCCATACGTTCCGGTTGGCCACAAGTGTGTGAAAGATGTACGGAGAATTTGACAGGGACTCAGGTTGGGGTGCAGAGGCACCGGTTTGGAAAACATTTAAGGAACGGGTGCATGTTGTAAGACAGCTGGTACAGCAGACTCAGGAGAAAAAACAGGCTGAAAAGTTGATTAAGAAAATGAACCAGAAAATACAAGAGGAAGTGGAGAGAGATGGAACAGATGAAAAGAGTAGAAAGAGTGTTGGAAGATGGTTTTGGCTGCACATGAAGAAAGCTAAAAAACAAAAGGAGTTGGCAGAAGAGAAATGCAAGGAAAGTGGAAAGATTTCAGAGACAAAGCAACAAAAGATGAGACTTTCTGGTCTCAGATGGTGTTAATATGGCAGAGAGGAAACATGCAATGTTTGATAAACCTGACACCACACATACAGAACCACACACTGACAGGAATAAGGAAGTAGCTGAAAAGCCACCACCCTATGCACCTCCCACTGGTTCTGCCCAGTCTCCTCTCCCTCCTACATCTCCTCCCACAGGGCTGTACCCTGTACTTGACGTCAAAGAAGGGCATGTAACTGTTCGTGGCTTGCCCAGCCCACAGGCTGCTCTCACCGACTGTCCCGCCCCTACAGCTCCACAAGAAGAACAAAAGGACTTAATTTCTTTCTTATCTGAATCACAAGACTCTCTGTCTGTAACTGACCCAGCTTGCTCTGAAGCACTCTCTGTTGGCTCTTATACTAAAATAAGCCCAGATGGGTTTAAGCTAAGAAAAATGCGAGAAATCTTGTATGGTGTAACAATTCCCATCCCAACTTTAACTCCATCTCAGCACCATCCCTCACCCCGTTCACCCTGCACAGATTATTCACCCCAAAGCATGACCATGGCAACACCTGCCCCATCTAAGCAAGTAGGCTCAGTGACTGTTGCTGTGTATGGTGACTGGCGGCCTGATGCCACACTTCCTCATAGATTACTTCCACCACTGACATCTACTCCTTGGGCTTCACCCACACCTAGTGTAGAATGTGAGGCCCAGGAAAATGATGAAGCCGTCTCAACCCTGCATGAACCACCAGAAGACACACCTGAGCGCAGTGCCCCCCAACCAGAAACTCAAACCATGCAACCACGCGTCCTCCGTAAGGTGGCATCAAGAGGGGAGCCTGGGTTCTATAAAAAGCAGCTGCCCCTCCTTCATCAACCTGGTTCAGGGGGCAGCGGAAATATAAATCTTTTTCCCTGGGGGATCTTACCACACTCTGCGACAAGCTCCCACCCGTAACTGAGGGTGCTTCTATTTGGTTACAAACATTAGATTCTCTTACTGCAGGCACCACATTAGCTCTAGGAGATTACCGGGCTATTGCAGCGCGTTGTATGAAACCACACAGCTGTAGAGAGGTTGAAGCGAATGCTCACTCCCTTCTCTTCCCAGATACAGATCATTTCTCTCTCCATGCCCAAGACATAGGGGACTCGCTGAGGGAGCGATACCCTGTAACCAGAGGGCGCACCATTCCTAAGTTCGAATGGAATCCCAACACTAACCCCAGAGAATATTTGGACCAATGTAAATCCATGTGGCAAACGCAAACAGGAACCAATCCAGATAGAGAAGGGTCACAGACAGATTGGTTTAGGGATGCTGTGTTGCAGGGTTTACCCACTCAGGTTAAAACCAACATGGAAGATAATCCTGACTTGCCAGGATCTGACACTGGAACGTGGGACCGTCATTTAATTCACCATTTATCTAAAATAAGAGAGGAAAATAAGAAAGATGAGGAAGAGCTCAAAACATTACAAACTCAATTACTAAAAATGCAGCTAGCAGAGGCTAAGCAGAAAGCAGGAGACAAGAAAAAAGAAACTAAACCTACCAAAATAATGTATGAAGGTGCTGTGTCTCACCCACCCAAAGCTCCTCCATGTCCTGGACATCAGGACACTTTTGCACTGTGGCCACTGGCCTCTGGTCCTCCTCAGGGACATGCTGGTCTCTTCCGGGGGCGGGGTGGGCCCAGGGTACGTGGATTCCAGCGAGGACCACCACAGAGGTTGAGTAATGCTGATGTATGTTATTACTGCGAGGAACCAGGTCATTGGGCTCGCGAATGTCCTTACAGGACTCCTCAGGGGAGACATGGACAGCATGGTCCTTTTGCAAAACCAGCAGCTTGCCCTTACAGAGGGAGAGGTGCTCCACCACGTGGAGGTCAGCAGCAGCAGCCTTCACTTCAACTGCCAGCCTCAGAGGAACCCGGTCTCTGGCCAGACCACCACTGAGGGTCCCCACAGAACCCCCCGGACAGAGGGACTGAGGACCCCTTACTGTCCGTGACGGTGTATGGACAAAGTCTTCCTTTTCTAGTGGACACTGGGGCTACATGCTCAACCATCAAACAAGCCCCTCCCAACACTCTCTCCACAGGGACTACCACTGTCATGGGGTTTTCTGGGGCTAAACAGGTCCTACCTTACACCAAGCCCCTAAGAACTGAAATAGGAGGGCAAACTTTGAACCACAGTTACTTAGTGTCCACAGACACACCAGTAAATTTACTGGGCAGAGACATATTGATCAAAATGGGCGCAACTATTCTGTGTGGTTCTGATGGACTACAGGTGAACCTCCCTAATGGCACCCAACTTTCCTGTGGCAGCAGCACCTCCTTCTCATCTGGACAGTACTTAATCCAGCCCTTGCCCGATCCTATGGCTGACATTTACTGGGTCCTGTTACACCCACAAACCACAGCATGCAGAGGCGTTCTCTCTTCTTTCCTTTGGTGGAAATCCTGGATCTCCACCCTGGCACCCTACATCCCTCCTCCTGACCCCCCGCATGTCACCCTGGTTTATGACAGAAATAACTGCGAATGTTACCAGGAAAATCTTTGCTGACGAGCTGGAGGGTAAGAAGTGGGACATTGTCACCACTGACATTTATGTAGCTCCAGAGGGCGTTGTCACCTCTGTAAAGTTATCCAAAGAACAGGAAGGGTGGTTTAAAATGTGGTGTGATGGCGTTCCGCATGTTTCTTTAGCCCTTCATCCAGGACATGAAGCACGTGAGTTAGGGGATGTGTTAAAACGCTCCTTCTCCCTGCAGGATTGGCACCTCTCTTCCACTCCTAACCTCTCCTATTCACCTTCAGGGAACACTTATCACATTCTTAATCATTCCACAGATGTAGGCACCCTGGAACATGTACAGTTAGACAGACATCATGGTAGAGAAAAATCAGATCACCCACTGGCAGCTGCAGTTGTACAAAACATGCCCTCCACACTCTGGGCAGAAGGTCCCACGGACGTGGGCCTCATACACTGTACATCCCATTACTTTTCAGCTTACTTCTAATCAACCAATCTGGAGGTCCCAATACCCTCATAAACCCGCTACTGAACTGGGCATCAAGGACACAATTGAGGGTCTGTGGAATGCCGGTGTATTAGAGTCGGCTGACTCCTCCCCGTGGAATACACCTATTTTACCAGTTGAGAAAAAAGGAACAGGGAAATGGAGAATGGCACATGATTTGAGGGGCGTTAATGCAGCACTGTCCACTCCTACTGTCCCTGTTCCAAATCCTTATGTTGTTCTCACTAATCTTAATTCTGAACATGCATGGTTTACATGCATTGACCTGGCAAATGCTTTCTTTTGCCTGCCTTTAGCTGAAGAATGCAGGGATATTTTTGCTTTCACCTATAGATCACATAGGTACCAATACACTCGTTTGCCACAGGGTTTTGCTCTCTCCCCAGGAATCTTTAACCAAGTTCTTAAAGACTCCTTACAGGACTGCCCACTTCCACCGCATACTACACTCATCCAGTATGTTGATGACATTCTTTTGGCCACACCTACTGTAACTGAATGTTTGGAGGCTACTGCTGTTGTTCTTTCACATTTGGCCAAGACAGGCTATAAAGTCAGTAAAACTAAACTTCAAATCTGCAGAAGACAGGTGGACTTCTTGGGCAGGGTGGTCTCCCAGCCAGGGACCGGTATGTCCCCTGCACATCAATCTGCAGTACTTTCTCATCCCAAACCATTACTCGTGAAAGACATGCTGTCATTTCTGGGCCTTACGGGTTACAGCAGATCATTTGTCCCTGGCTACACTGATCTCACAGCTCCCCTTAGAGACGTAGTGAAAAAACAGGGCATGAGAAATCTCACTGCCCCCTTGGAATGGACCAGAGAAGCTGAATAAGCTTTTATCACTCTCACAACAAACTTATCCCAAGCTGCACACTTGGCACACCCTAACTACACGTTGCCATTTTATTTGGATGTTTCTGTAACAGCACACACAGCCAATGGGGTGCTGTTTCAGAAAAAAGGGGGTACTAGGACTGTCCTTATGTACATAAGTGTAATACTGGACAACATGGAACAAAAACATCATGAATGCACAAGACATGCAGCAGGGATGGCTAAAATAATCCCGAAAAAAGGCCCATGTAGTTATGGGACACTCCCTCCACATTCTCACATCACATGAAGTAGTGGCTTTTGTGAACTCAAAAACATTCACACTATCACCACTGAGACAACAGAGACTGAGCAGGGTGCTGGAAGCTCCTAACATCACATACACACATGAAGGCATAAACATGGCAGACAGAATGACATCAGGAGAACCACATGTCTGTGCAGAAAAAGTTGAGTTTAATGAAAAAATCAGACCAGACCTACAAAGCACATCTCTGACAGATGCTAGAAATCTGTATGCAGATGGTTGCTGTTTCAGACATGACACAGAAGGACTTAAAGCAGCTTATGCAGTGGTGCAGGACACAGGGTCGGACTTTGTGACAGTGAAAGCGGAAAGACTAACAGACACAAAATCAGCACAGAGAGCAGGAGTTTCGGCAGTGATAGCGGCCCTAGAATTAGGAGAAGGACGCGACAATAGTAACACCAGAATAGCACAGGGCAACCAGGCGGCCGACCAGGCTGCAAAGCGGTGCGCTGGTTACCAACCTAGAAACATATTATTGTGTTCAGAGGTAGGGTGGACACCAGAACCCACCCTGGAGGAAGTGGGGAAACTACAAAAGGGGGCCTCACCAGAAGAAAAGTCACTTTGGAAGGCGAGAGGAGGCAGTGAGGACCAAAATGGACTTTGGAGGAGTCCAGACGGACGTCCAGTCCTGCCACCAGGGCTCACTACAGCAGCCTTGGAAGAAGCCCATGGCATGGGGCATGTAGGGACCACACAAATGATAAAAAATCTCGAACACTGGTGGCATCCTTATTTAAAACCAGTGGCAGTGCATTGGATAAACTCATGTGAAATTTGCAGACAGTTCAATGCCAAACCTACCCTGAAGCCAGTGCCAGGGAAATTCCCAGTGGATCCTATTGCAGGGAAAGAAATAATCATTGACTACACAGATATGACTGAAAGAGTGAATGGGTTCAGATATCTGTTGGTGTGTGTGGATGCATTTACAGGCTGGCCAGAAGCATGGCCCACAAAGAAAGAAGACAGCAAGTCTGTGGTGAAGTGTTTGATAAATCATTACATTCCCAGACATGGTTTTCCCACCAATATAAGATCAGACAATGGCACACACTTTAAAAATGAGGAGCTCAGAGAAGTGGAAAGGTTTTTGGGGCTCAAACATTCCTTTGGGACGGTGTATCATCCACAGTCCCAGGGAAAGGTGGAAAGAATGAACCGAACACTCAAACCCAAATTGGCTAAAATCTGTGCACAGACCAAAATGAATTGGGTCACAGCCTTGCCATTAGCCTTGATGTCTGTAAGACGCTCTGTGAATCAGAGGCATGGTCTGACTCCACATGAACTGCAGACAGGGAGACCATTTCCAGGTCCCCAAACCAGGCTACCTTTTCTGAATGAATGTGAACAGTCTATGTCTCATCGTGATTATTACAGATCTCTCCACTGTCTTGTTGCAGCGTTCTCCAAACAGGTTCCAGCGGAACCAGAGACCAGAGCCAGCACCACCACATCGGAAGCTGAGTGGGTCCTGCTGAAGGTGATCAAAAGGAAGTGGTCAGAACCCAGGTGGACCGGTCCATTCCAGGTCACAGAAAGAACCTCATACGCGGTGAGACTCAAGGGTAAAGGTGACACCTGGTACCACTGGAGTCAGTGTGCGACAACAGAAGCTCCACAGAGATCCCTCGCTGAGGTCCAGGAAAACTTAAGAGAAATCACCGGGAAGATCAAATTTCTCACACAACAGAAGGGGCAGAATAATCCCCACAACGCAAAGCTCTAGGTCAGTCTAACCTGAGAGCTGAAGAGAAGAAAGAACATCAGGAGAAGAGGCGGTAGTGATTGAGTTTCCCTCTCACTGAAAGTGGTAGTTTTCCCTCCCACTTGTAAAAAAAAAAAAAACTGAACTAAAACTTTTGTATCTCTATTAATTTCTTTTTTACAGGTGTCAAAGATTATATTACTCACAAGTATTACCAGGAATAATGATGAGGAGCAGGAAGGCATGCTGAAGATTTAAAGTTGCTTAAAATATAATCTGCAGGCATTTTAGGGTGAAGTCTTATTGAGACTTCAAAAGGGGGTAGGTAATGTTGGAAACATTTAAAATACTTAATAGGGTCTGAATTGCTATGCTCAAGTTATGTTTAATAATGTGTGAAATAAAATGTATTGTGTAACTTATTGGCCTGCCTACAGGCCTTCTGTGTGTGTTTGACTTAGATAAACTTTGCCCGGCAACAGTGAAGATATATCAGACAGTTCAACTGACATCTGATAAAGTGTATGTTTTTTCTTTGCATGTACACGCCTTGCTTTTGAATAAAAACTGCTGAAGCTGGGGAGAAGATCAGAAGTGTCCGGCGGTGTAGGACTTGTCACTTCTCCCTGGCGCCAGGCAGAGAAACTTAACTGCGCAGTCTTTGTGTTTTTATTTTTACTATAAAATATAGGATAGCTTTTCCAAAACAAACCAACACGCAGGAGTTCTAGGTGACAAACTCCAACAAAGCTAAGCAGAAGTAATAGGAAAACGGAGCTAAATACAGGACATTATTGGAAGAAAACCTGTTACAGGCTGATACTTGTGATTGGGGTGGAGGTTCCTCTTCCAGCAGGGCAAGAGTCTTTACCATACTGCCAGAGTTGCAATGGAATGGTTTTGTTTACAGCATCTCCATGAATTAGAATGGCCCAGACAAAGAATGAGAATCCTTGGCTAGATTTCAAAAGTTATGTTAATAGACACTCTGTCCAATCTAACAGAACTTCAGCTACTTTGGAGAGAAGAATGGGCATGAAATGAAATGTGAGTCTTCAGCTGTTCAAAGATGGTGGATACACTGCAAAAAGCTTTCAGCTATAACTACAGCAAAAGGTGGTTCTACAACAAAGGTCTCCTAATGGTGGACTGGACCTAAAATAAGAAGTCTTATCTGAACCCAGATCATTTGTGATGGAATATTCCTTAATTGCACACCTTAGAACAACGAAAATGTATTTTTAAGGAATCCAGTTTGACAGATCCTTAATTGCATGTCTGCAAGCTGGAGTTTGAAAGAGTGAGTGTCATACGTTTTTTCTTGTGAAAATGAAACATGTCAACAGTCATTTATCTGTTAACTGGTTGTGCTGTGTTGGCCCTGTAATCTAAAAAAGATCAAACCCTGCATTCACCATCACTGCTACCTATGACTGTGAAACTCCCAAATGGAAAGATGAAGAAATTGCGCAACTATCCCAAGTGAACAGTCTCAATAAAAGGAACCCTTTGACTCCCTTTTTCACCCATAAATATGGCCGCAAGGCATACTTTTCTGTCTATAACTGAATTCACATTGTTGAAAAAAAGTATTTCACCCCTGTCACTTTCAGTCCTATAGTGCTAATCTGCCACATCTATCTTCTGTCACTGAACTGTTTATCAGCAGATCCATCAATACACACACATTTTGTTTGATCATGCAAATAAGACAACCAGGAACAACACCCGCAGGCATGCAAAATGAGCCATACACACAAGGACAGTGGATCACTAACCAACCACTGCACATGCAGCATCTTCAGCTTGCACAAACCATTTGGTTAAGATGGAGGCTGATGAGGCCACACGGCGATGGGCTGTAAAATAATGTCGTAACATACACACTTACATGCACACACTGTTCAAATCCTCCACACACACACAGATACACACTCCAATCAGGGTGCAATGAGCCCATGCAGAGAACAAAATGGGCAGGAAAAAAAGATAGAAGAGGGGGGAGTTAGAGACTGACAGAAAAACAGAGAAGACTTTGGTTTTGAACTGTTGTTCACAACAAAACATACTGTATCTCTTAAGTTTAACGTAAAATTGCCACAAATATTATGTACTATTCTTTTCTTTCATCCATCTTCCAGTTTTACCCATTTCTATCCATAATTCTTGAACAGAAGTGGTTTGTGAGTGGACCACATCTGTGTTCTTCCTATAGGTTGATCGAAACAGGTTTTTAACTGTTAAAGAGGACTCTAACTTGAAACTAAAAGAAAGTATCATTAACAGCTGTCTATGTCTTAACTGGGTCACGTAACAAGACTATATTTGCAAGTTAATTAGTTTGGTCTGTTTTATTGCAGTAGCAAAATCTCACACTAAGAAAAAAAATCCAAGCTTTAATTTGAGTACATTTTTCAGAGGGGTAAATCATTTTGGGAGTGGTGGCCTAGTGGTTAGAGAGCAGTGCATTTGCATCCCGGAGAGGCCACAAGTATCCTGGTTCGAATCCCAAATATTGCCACTCTGGGTCCCTGAGTAAGGCCTTTAGTCCCTGAATGCTCCCCAGGTGCCACACAATGGCAGCCCAGTGCTCCCTGAGGGATGGGTTAAATGCAGAGGACAATTTCTCCATTGTGAGATCAATAAAGTCTACATTATTATTTAATATTTCACTACAGCTGAGATGGTGGCTGATGAGACCATTACAACAGGGGGCGATAATTTGCTGGTTTATACGCCGTCTTGTCAGAAGAGACAAAGAAGAAAAGAACCCAAAAACATAACAAAATGAAACTCTCCAGAATAATAATGCTGTTTATGTATCCTTATTGTCCCTGAGAGATAAATGATCCTAACTGGGTAAACTGTAGATCTCTCTGTCATCATTCTTCTTCTCCTCCTGATCCAACCCATTCCTTCATCATCTGTGCGTTGATGTAAATCTTTGAATGAGGTTATTATTGTCCTTGCCAGAGCTTACAGCCAAAGTGGCCACAAAAATCTGGGCAGACATCTGCTGAGGCTTCTAGCGGACCCTGGTGGGCAGAATCAGATGACAACATTTACATCACACAGGCTTTGCGGTCTAGCGGACAGTCGGGGTATGAATTAGGTATGAACTTCAAAGTGCATTTCAAAGAGAAACAGCAGATCCCCCACCATGGCATGTAGCAGTCTAAAGGTCGTTTTAGAGACTTGGTGATCCCAAGTTGCCACTATTTACTGCAGTTTTCCAGCAGTGAGCTTTTGACATGTTTTTGTTCTCCCTCACCATTGTGTTCAGTGTGGTGGCAACATAAACTCTGTCTTTGTCCAGCCTTGTTTATCTCAATCCCAGCAGCTATACAAATTTTCTATGAATTGTCTATATTTTCAAAAATAAATTGTATTGGCATTTCCTGACTTATGAAGACCAACACACAGCTTTAATAGGATTGTGCTCCTGTAACATCACTTTCCCGTTCCCAACATCACGCTGGAAATAAAACCAAGTCTTTGAATACATAAATCTAGTCGTGGAGCAAAAAAGGCTCTCACAGAAAGTCTTAAAGTAAACTTTAGTGTCAATAAAAATCTTCTTTTTTCATATCCTTTGAATGTCTATAACGTTTTTTACCAACCTACTTAGCAATCTCTTTTGCTTTACAACCCTTTTATACAGCTCCCTTTCCTCCTATATCCCACAGTTTGTTTTCCAGCCCTTTCTACTAGTAGATGTCCCACCAGGAGCTGGGCCTCCACAAAGAAGTCCTGACACCAAGAGTAAAGGAGAAAAGAGCTGCAAAAAGAGAGATGGGGAGAGAGAGAGGACAGCTAGGAGAAAACAGAGGGTGAGAGGTCACTTAAGAGAGGAGAGCGAGCAGAGAGGAAAGCCGTAAAGAGAGCAGAGAATGAGGTGGGGGAAGAAAGAGCGAGGGGAAGACTAAGGATATTGAGAAAAGGAGGCAAATAAAAGCGAGAGACAGTGTGTGGTGAAACCAATGGAACAAGAAAAGGATGAGAGAGAATAATGGAGATCAGACAAAGATGAGAAGAAGAAGAGCAGAGATGGGAAAGGAGCCTGGGAGAGAAGGAGGGATAAGGCTTATAGACAAAG
Organism: Girardinichthys multiradiatus; assembly: GCF_021462225.1. NCBI lineage: Eukaryota > Metazoa > Chordata > Actinopteri > Cyprinodontiformes > Goodeidae > Girardinichthys > Girardinichthys multiradiatus. The sequence goes on from NC_061799.1 coordinate 14,298,357, forward strand.
AGGTATCCAGCTGAGTGGAAAGGTGGAGAAGAGACAGATTTGATGAAAAGAAATCAAGCCTTTGAATAACGTTGCCTGGAGCCTGTGAGTGAGTGTGTATTGTAGGGGATGGAGGGTCATAAGTAGCTGCTAAAAGGCTTGTGCCACCTCTGCTGGAGGAGGAGCCCTTCACAAAATATCTCATCAGCTGAATATCTCAGTGTGTGTGTGTGTGTGTGTGTGTGTGTGTGTGTGTGTGTGTGTGTGTGTGTGTGTGTGTGTGTGTGTGTGTGTGTGTGTGTGTGTGTGTGTTTGATCACTTTTGAGAGAAAGTGTTTTCAGGATCAAACGGTGAGCTCAGGAGCTTGTCATTGGTTGGGTGATTGCACACTTTCAGGCAACCACATGACAGAGAAACACAAACACACGCTGTCTGGCCAGTGTGCCGCATGTTAACGCTAGAGCCCTAATCATTACCTCACTGTCAAGCTCACAAAATGCCCTGCCCTGATATGGCTCTGGCACACAATTGCTGCATTTGCATGCACTTAGGAAATCAGATTAATGTTGGCTTTCAGCAGTAACTCAATTTCTAAAATGTGATGTGAAAGAGAGACCTGCTGTTCTTGGCTTGATGAGGGGGTAAAAAAACATTTGAACAAGCTGAAAAGTTTAGTAAATCCTTGATAATGTGCAGTGAGGGAAATAATTATTTGATCCCCTGCTGAATTTACAAAGAAACATCAATGGTTACTTTTGTTACAGGTTTATTTTAAGAAGAGACAAAAAAATGTAAAAGTTATAAACTAAGGTTATGAATTTATTTGTGTCTGATTGAGTGAAATAAGTTCAAGGATTCTGACCCACACAGACCTGTTATGTGCCCATAAAGGCCTGTTTCCAAATGAATCAGGCCTCACTGCCCTCATGCTTTCAATGCATTTTATAAGTTGGCTGTTGGCATTATTTACACTCGAGCGCAGTTCTGAATTAGCTTCTGTCGAAACCGTCTCTGCTTCCCCGGGTCCGTTGATTTGGGCACAGGTTTCAAAATAGTGAAATAAACACAAAGTATAATCAGCTTATGTTTGCCTCTGCGCAGAGTGAGAGAAAGATGCTCCAGCCAAGCAACAACTCTGCCCTCTCTCTGCTTCCAGCTCGTTTTATTCAGTCTTCAAGGGTGTGTTCACATATTAAATTCAATTCATTTCAAAGATACTTTATTGATCCCCGAGGGGAAATTAGAATTCCAGTACAACCCATCCAAACATACATCATGACACAAGACAAGGGGGGACTGGTCACCGAGGCTTTGCTGCCCACTCACAGGCGCTGCCCTTGTTAGATGAGAAAAGAGGCCACATTAGGTAAGTAGAGGAAAAAAATCATATTTCACACTTTATCCTTAGCAGGATACAGTTTGAGATTGCAAAAAACCTCAACACAAAGAAGCAACAAGTTGACAAAACAACATCATGCCGGGAACAGTGAAGGTGGTGTTTATCTTGAGCATGTGTGTGTGTGCAAGTGATTGTGTGCAAGTAAGTCCATGAAGCACTGTCACAGAGGCCATTGTCCTTGATGGTACGTTGGAATGTTCATCAACCGGCCACAAAGTTCTGAGCAGGTCCACAGATGTCCTCAGGGAAGGGAGGGAGCAGAGGAAGCAGAGCGTCATGTTTACATAACTTCCAGGAGAAGTTGAAGATAGCCAGCCATCAAGGCCGTGCAGAGGAGCCAGATTCAGAAAAACAATAATTATTTGGGTTAGGCTGACTCTTAATTTTCCGTCAGCCTTGAGAGTCTTGCTGGTGCTTCACAAAGGCAAATCCAAATAGACAAATTCCTGGTCTTTCTGCCAGATCCGAGCGAACAACTTTCTCCAAGATTTATCCCATTTCACCCCTGAGTCCAGGAACCGCAACCTGCCCGCAATCCTAAGGATCACATCCAGTCTGCGATTCAGTTCACGTAACATCTCAGTCTGAGTGTTGATCGCCCTGAAGATCCCATCACACATGCCAGGCAGCCTTACAATGGCCAGAACAGCTGCTGACACAGAATTTCTCGATACTCCAGGTAACCGCTGACTCCAAAAAGCAGAAATCCTGATATCAAACATCCAATTATATACACATCTTCCACATCCTCGACTGACATTATCGACAAACACACAATCCTCCACTTCTGCCAGGAGTCCATTGTGTATCCAGAGAAAAACGTCCAGTCCGGACAAGTTGGGCTCTCCTTCACCCTGTCTTCTCCTCGAGAAAATTTGATCAATTGCTTTGAGAGACCAGCTGACCAAATCCATAACTCAGAATTTGGAAGATATGCAAAAAGAGGCTCCAAAGACAAGACACAGAGCTGAAGCAGGGCAGATATGGGAGGGGGTGGGAGACAGAGAAAAAGCGTCCTCCTCCACCGAGAGCAGAAATAAATATATCATGTCACTCATGTATAACATAACAGTTCCTTAGGTCCAAATAAGGAGTGCTTCTGGTTATTTTCTCCTAGCAAGCTTGTCTTGTCTTGTCTCCGGCCTTCCCTGTCCTCCATCCATTTACGACCTTGCCCTCTCTCTATCCTTTCCTCCCTTGTCTTTCACCAATTTATGACCTTGCACTTTCTATGCTTCACTCCCTAAAGACCTTGCACATTCCAGTTACACACATAGATAGTTTATATTCTACACTTCCAAATTCAGAGAATGGTTCCAGATAACAGCAAACATGACATAAAATAGAGGTGGTGCAGCAGATGGATTGGTCTGTGCTGTCTTTAAATACTTTGCAGCATGTGGATGGACATATTTCCCCATTTCTGCCATCGTCTTTGTCTTTATTGTTTATTTGTTTATTTCGCTATACCACACCACACTGCCCCACAATTACAGGTGGCATTGCTGCATTAGTTCCATTTGGATATACATCCATAATCTCCCTGATGACAGACTAAAGTACACATCAGAGAGAAGGCTTCACCTATATGCACATGCATACTCAATGTTAAGTATGAAATGGGCCTTGAGGTATAGAAAATTAGTTCTATCCATTTATACAATTATTAACTCATTATGTTTATAAATGACACCTGTCATAGTGTCGGTTTATTCCATTCAAACATCTCCACCACAATAGGCAAGACCAAAAAGCTGTCAGAAGGTGTCAAGTATAATTATTATAAGCATGCACAAGGCTGCAATAGACTACAAGACAATTAGCAAGAAACTTGCTGATAAAGAGACCATTGTTGGGGAAATATTTTGAAAGTTATTATCTTGTGCATTAATGATGGTTCTGGGAAAGGTCGGGTCAGTAAGGATTGACATCTCTCAGTGCCTGCAAGGTCCCTGTGCTCAAGAAGTACAGGCACATCTAAAGCTTCCTTAAAAACAGAAAGGTTTGATTTTCCTGAAAGATCTTAATCCTGTTGTTTTATGCAGTATTCCAACCCTTTAAAACTTTTCATATTCAGTAACATCACAACCAGAAACTGTATGTATTTAACTGCAATTTTAGGTGAAAGACCAACTCAAAGTAAATTAACAAAATAAATGAACAGTAAAATCAAAGGATACATAGTTTTTAAAGTTTCGAACCTCAGTCAGTCAGTCAGTCATCATTTTCTACCGCTTATTCCATAGTGGGTCGCGGGGGAGCTGGTGCCTATCTCCAGCAGTCTATGGGCAAGAGGCAGGGTACACCCTGGACAAGTTGCCAGTCCATTGCAGGGCAACACACAAACAACCAAGCACACACTCATTCATACACCTAAGGGCAATTTAGAGTGACCAATTAACCTAACAGGCATGTCTTTGGACTGTGGGAGGAAGCCGGAGTACCCGGTGAGAACCCACGCATGCACGGGGAGAACATGCAAACTCCATGCAGAAAGACCCCCGGTCGGGAATCGAACCCAGGACCTTCTTGCTGCAAGGTAAACTTCAGTAAACATCTTTACTCGGCAGAAAGAATAAAGACTTTGTGTCTTGAACCGACTGAATGACATGCAAACAAGAAAACATGCATCTTCGACGTAAATCAAGTAACATTTCCATTGCACATGAAGAATTACTTCCTGCGTACAGATTCATGGTGTTTTTCATGCCTGCTACTGTTCTCAGTTTTTAGTTCTCTGTATTATATAAATTAAAGTTTGCAGCCCCCGTAAGGAGTGCCATGCTAAAGTATAGATACCCCTTGAACCTTTTCACATCTTGCCACAAACTATTACAAAATTGAAATAATTTTATTCGGATTCTCTATTATAGACCAAGAACAGAGTGTAACTTAAAACCACAAAGTTGTAGGAAAATGCTGGCTGGTTTTGCTCTTTTTTTTAATAGCAAGGATTTTAAAATTGCATGTGTATTCAGCCACCCTGACTCATAAATTTAAGACTGGGGAATTCTAACATATACATTTCCTTTGATCTAAACTGTGTTATTGTAGGTCTGGCTCTATGTTTAGGATTGACCTGTTGGAAGGTGAATCTCTGACCCATTCTGAGGTCTTTTACAGCTGCCAACAGATTTTCTTGCAGAATTGCATTGTATTTAGCTCCATCCATTTTCCCATCAACTCCAAGCAGTATACCTGTCTCCACTAAAGAAAAGCCCCACAGCATGATGCTGCCAGTACCTTGTGCCGTAATGAGGATGTTGTAGACAAGGTGATATGCAGTGGTAGTCTTCCTCGACACATAGCATTTTTCAGGTGGGCCAAAAAGTTACATTTTAGTCTGATCTGACCAGAGCACCTTGTTCCACATTTTCACACTTTCAGTGACCTTTTCAAAAAAACATCAAATCATATATCCTTTTCCTTCCACTTCACAATTATGTGCTACTTCATCTTGGTCTGTCACCTAACATCACAATAAAAAATATTTACGGTTGTAATGTGTAAAAACATTGAAAAATGTCAAGGGGTATGAAGACTTTCTGAAGGTGCTCTAGTTTTTGGAACAATCTGTATGTAAAGTGTTTAGTTGGACCAATCACCTACAAACTCGACAGTCCTATTCACACTTATACTTCTGCTTTTACTTCCATTGGAACAACTCTCTCAGATGATGAAAGTGACACTTATTGATTACACTGTAAATAGATGTAAAGTTGAAACAGTGCTAACTCAGCATAATTTGAAAAAATGCAAAGTCAGATCATCTTTCTTTTTCCTATAGACAAAGTCTGTGAAAACTGAAATACCAGTGACACATCTTAATTAAATCCTCTTGTTTCAGTGCTGTAAAATAACAGTTAATCATTAATTACAAGCAGTGTTCACAGTAACTCAAAATTAGGAACCACAGGAGACTCTGCTTTGATGGAATTCAACTGAAAGCAGCCCTCTGCATCATGGGCTACATTCTCAGTTAGGTCAAACTTAAAGAATATGTGCCTCCTTAGCAACATGGAGGCACAGCTCTCTCCTGCTTCCATCCTTTTAATTCACTGTTTTCAATTTGAAAGTGGTGTGGCTCCAATGGACAAAACTGTTGTAGGGGGAAAAATAGAAATAAATGCAGTTGTCAGCGTAGAGAATGAAAGAAAAATAAAATGAGGGACAAATAAAGAGGTGGACGTTTTGGCTCTATTGTCCCCCAGTGATGAACCGCTCAAGAGAAGTGTTTATAGCAGGAGAAGCATGTTGCTGTGTGTGTGTGTGTGTGTGTGTGTGTGTGTGTGTGTGTGCGTGCGTGCGTGCTTGCCTGCGTGCCTGTGTGTGTGTGCGTGCGTGCGTGCGTGCGTGCGTGCGTGCGTGCGTGCGTGCGTGTGGGCGTGCGTGCGTGCGTGTGTGTGTGTGTGTGTGTGTAGGTGTAGGTTTTGATGTTGGCGTCAAGGCCAGCAGAGGGTCTTCACGTTGAGGTGAAGCTGTGGTTTTCTCACCAGAAGCCCCACTTCTGTTTTCCTGTCACTGAAGAACAGGACTCAGAGAGCTTGCATGTGAGAACTGTGGTGAAGACATTGTAAAGACAACTTGATGTCACACTCAGAGCAAACAGACTCCTGCAGGGACTGATGGTGAAGGAGTATACCTTCATTTTAGGAGATGTGTTTGTTTTGTGGACCTAGAAGTGTTTTTTAGAGGCTGTGTTTTAACATTCTTGGTGTTTCCTTCAGACAAAGGAAACACCTAATTCCCTGCAATTTTAAATATATAGAGAATATGTGCGAAATATTTAGACATAGGCAGCATTTTTGTTTCCTTATGTATTTCCTGAGCTTCCTTATTGTCTTCTTTGTTTTTTCCGTTACCTCCCATTAAAATTTTTTTTTTCTTATTTCCCTTTGGTAGTTTTGTTTCTCTTACTTGTGAATGCCTGGTTGATCATTTGCAGATATTTGCTTTCGTCTGTTTATAATGCTGAAATTACACTTCTGTCTATGTTCTTCTGTCCCATTTTCTTTTTTAGTGCATTTACTTCGGGCTACTTGTTTATTTTGCTTTGTGCTTATTATAGTTACATTGTTTATTATTTCTTATAGATTCCTTTGAATTTCATGTTTTATATACAAGACAGCATTTCTTTCATCTGCTTTGTCTTCAAGCTTTTGTTTTGAACATATTTCTGTTTAATTAACTTCTGTTATACAGTCAGTATGTATTTTCCTCCAAAACATAAAGTGCCTTGAAAATGTATTAATACCCTTTGAATAGAGCCCAGCTGAGTGTAATTTCACCACAGCATACACCCGGCTGTTTTGTGAGGCTCTCTGTGGGTTAGAGAACCAACAGCATCATGAAGACCAAGGAACCCTGCAGACAGGTCAGGGTTAAAGTTATGGAGAGGTTAAAGCAGCTTTAGGTTATAAAGCAATATTTGAACACCTCAAAGTCCATAATAACTGCAAACCTGCCAAGACATGGTCGTTCACGTAAAGTGACAGGCCGGGCAATGAGAGCTTTTTTCAGAGAAGCAGACTTAGAGACCCATGTTAACTCTGGAGGAGTTGCAGAGATCTACACCTCTAGTGGGAGAATCTTTTCACAGGATTACTATTAGTGATGCACTCTACAAATCTGGCCTTTATGGAAAAGTGGAAAAAAGAATACCATAAGGAGTCCTCCATGGGAGTTTTCCATAAGCCATGTAGGGGACACAGCAAACCTCTAGAACAAGACGCTCTAGTCAGGTGAGAACAAAATTGAATCTTTGTCCACATGCAAAACGGCATGTTTGGTGGAAAGATAGCACTGTTACTGTGAACTAGAGGCTGACATTTTTTCGGGAGTCCCACGGATCACGGGATTCCCACGGGAATCTCGCGGGACGGGAGACAGTATCAGTAAAGATCACGTGATTGGGACGGTACAGGATGAAAAATGAACGGGAGCAGACGGGAGCGGAAGCTAACCAATAGGAGGGAAAATAAACTAGGATCAATTGTCTTTGGAAATGTAAAACTGAGACTTTGTTATAAACTTTAAGAAAAAAAAACTTGAATCGACACCGCCATTGTGTAGTTTTTTTCCAAGAAGCCTATACTATGATGCGAGTCAAACGAACTACACAACCCACAAGCCAACAGTGCTTCTGATCGATGTTTTCCACCTGCGTTCAGGATGGAGGGAACAAACGCAGGTGGAGAACTGGACGTGGTAAAATTGGATTTGTAACGTAAAGTCAGAAATAAGGACTTATCTATTAAACTCATAGAGCTGACAGGAAAGTCGCAAATATTACCGAACTTCAGGAGAGTTGATGTTAACAAGCAGTCTGCTGCTTGTAAAACGTGTTTAGTCGTAGTCAAGTTTACCAGTGATTAAGGGACACTTGTAAGACAGATTCTGGATTAAATCAGCCCTGCATCTCTTCATTCATCAAACCAAAAGTACCATCATGTGTCAAGTCTCATCTGACCAACAAAATTGCTGGATGTGCACTAAAGATTTAAGAGGTAAGATACGGAAGCCTGTGAGGAGACATGGGGAAATTTATTTCTTTTGCGTCCCCACGCAATACTTTTGTGTTCGGCATTTTGGAGCAACAGCACAGATGATAAACTGCTCATAAAACAAACAGCACTGATATGTCATTGATATGGTTTATTTGTCATATGCAGGTTAACACGCAGTAAACAATGTGATGAAATGCTTAGGATAAGAAGAACCGTTCAAATCACGATAAAAACAAAAACACTAATGGCGTACCCACAACTTTCTGATTGCAAACGAAAAGTGGTCATTTTGCAACACAGCCACACCAACACTGTCTGTAGACCCCATTAAATATGTTAAAGTTAGCTGAGATGTGAGATGCAATGTGACAAAAAGAGGTTTGCATACCATGTCCTGTAAAAGTATTAATACCCCTTAAACTTTTTAAATTCACACAAGTTGCAACCACAAACAAAACGCCCATGTATTTTGTTGGGATTTCAGGTGCTAGATCAACTCAAAATAGTGCCTAATTGTAAAGTGGAAGGAAAATGACACTTCCTCAAATAAATAAAAAAACCTTTATGCATTTGATAAAAAATTGTCCCAGAATGGGGTGTTGGCTTTCCTATATACAGTGCACACTTTTTCAACATGCTCAGACCGACAGCCTATTTGCCCCTACTATCTATCATTTCTAATCAGTGCCTTTCTCCTCCTCAGTGACTTACCACTCATCAAAAAGCCTCTCCAATCTCAAGGCTCCTCTACAATAACCAAAAACATGTCATTACATAGACACCGCATCTTTGCATTCCCTGTTCACTACTTCTCCTGATGTACCTGCGGAAGGGCCTTGCACAGGGTTGTCTACGAATCTCTACAGCCCTTCTCAACACAGAGTGATAATAAGAGGAATTTTACACAATGGATCCACTTTTCTCTTTGGAGTCATCAGGGAAAAATAGCAAAAAGGGGAAAAAGAGAGAAAGCAGGATGTTGGGTGAAAAGAGGGGCTAATACAAGGCAAAAAAAAGTGGAGAGGGAATGACTGCAAGAGCAAGAAAGAACGATTGCCTGTTGACTGAATGAGAAAGGATGCATCATTTAATAATGGTAAATCCCACAAAGATGGGGTGTAAGAGGACTTTCTTTCCTTCCACTGCTGCATCGGTAATGTATCCCTCCCTCTCTCTATCTATATTCTTCTGCATCACTCTTTCACTCTGTCACCCATCAATCTTTTTCCAATTACCTGCTCTGTCTACTCACAAATCCATCATAATCATTTCCATGGAAACGGGTTGCATCCTCCACTGGATTTGGCCTATTGTTAAATATAATTGCACACCAAACAGCAGTCTTTTGGAGAAGAAAGGGTACATGCAGAGAGGCAGAGATTTGGATATTGTCCCGGCGACTAATGTCTCTGCCGCATCTCCAAAGAGTCAACTTAAGAGATGATTCAGAACTTAATTTTAACCGTGGCGATCATTCATCAGACATTTTGTTGGCCATTATATGTGGATTGGCTTCATTCTGAGCTGATGAAACATCATCTTGGCCCTTGAGGATGTCAATTATTTTATAAATGGAAGATGACAACAGTTAACCCACGCTCAGCAAAGCATAAGATATTGTTGTGCTTTGAACAAATGGTACCTGAGTCTGCATAAGAATTCTATTAAGATGGTTTTACTCTGTTCATATCCTCATTCTTTACTAGATCTATGTCATAATCTATCTATCTATCTATCTATCTATCTATCTATCTATCTATCTATCTATCTATCTATCTATCTATCTATCTATCTATCTATCTATCTATCTATCTATCTATCTATCTATCTATGCATGCCTTTGCCTTCAAAACAGCATCAATTCTTCTAAGTACAGGTAGGTTGTTTTAAACATCTTGGAGAACTTACCACATATCTTCTATGGATGTAGACGTCCTCACATCCTTCTGTCTCTTCATGTAATCCCAGACATACTCAATGATGTTGAGATCAGGACTCTGTGGGGGCCATACCATCACTTCCAGTAAGTCTTGCCAAGGTCAAGTGATTCTTGACTTTGGCTGTATGTTTGGGTTCGCTCACTTAGCATTTTGTAAATTGATAAAAATAAACAATCATTATTTATATTTCTGAAAGCATTCTTTGTTTACAGCATTTTTGCACCTGCCTAAAAATTTTGCACAGTACTGTGTATATATATTATGGTAAGTTTAACATTTAACTGATCTTACGCTTGGACCAGAACCAGAACCAGAACCAGACCAGGACACAGGAATCAGGAATGACAAGACTAAGGCAATACAGGATAACATAGACATAGACATAGACATAGACAATGAGCCAGTGGGGAACTAAGGCAACTAAGGACTTTAAATACAAACAGAAAATGAACAGAGAACCAATGAACGGCAAGACCAGGTAATCAGGGAAAACAGGTGTGGGTGACACTACTGGGAGACAGAGGGAGGGAAACCAATTAACAAGACAAGACACAAACTCAGGGTAAACAGAAAACCAGACCAGGTATAATAAACAAAAGCACAAACATAAAACTCAGTCACTGGCTGGGTATGACAATCAATAATTCAAGGCTCATACATATACTGTAACCAATTTCATATATAAAACATAATTTTAAGCTGCATAGATACCTAGATCATCTTATAATATCCCATATGTTTAACTATTGAAATATATCCTTCATTTTCCGTATACCTTTTAGAAATATGTTTTGTACTTTTGTTTAATATATTTATGTTTGTACTTTTCTTAATGGGGCTGCACGGTGGCGCAGTTGGTAGCACTGTTGCCTTGCAGCAAGAAGGTCCTGGGTTTGATTCCCAGCCTGGGGTCTTTCTGCATGGAGTTTGCATGTTCTCCCCATGCATGCGTGGGTTCTCACCAGGTACTCCGGCTTCCTCCCAAAGACATGCCTGTTAGGTTAATTGGTCACTCTAAATTGACCTTAGGTGTATGAATGAGTGTATGCTTGGTTGTTTGTGTGTTGCCCTGCGATGGACTGGCGATCTGTCCAGGGTGTACCCTGCCTCTCGCCCATAGACTGCTGGAGATAGGCACCAGCTCCCCCGCGACCCACTATGGAATAAGCGGTAGAAAATGACTGACTGACTTTTCTTAATTTCTCTTTTCCATCAAAATCCCTCCACAGTTAGATATGTACATGCTTTTCGTCCATCCAGAGTATCCTCCTCTTTCTGTGAACATTTGCTTGAATGTTTTTTTGGCAGTGGGTTAAATCTTGAAGGTACATTATCTGCGATGTTTTGAATTTGACCAAATCCAGAATTTTAATGTACGTGATGTAGGTTTGTATGTTCTTTGGATCCTACTTTGTGTATTATCCCTATAGCTTTGTTTTAAAGCATGCATATCTGTTGTAGAAGTTCTTTTGTATCTGTTTCCCCATAAGGACGATAAAAACATTGATGAGTATAGAATGTACAGTGATTTAGGATCCAGATTATGGCTTATTCTTTGAAAAATTCCTGTGCATTTTGTCAGTTTAGCTCTAAAATTACGTACATTAGATTTCCATCAGATTTTAGTTCTTTTACCCTTTCTATTTGTGTAATGGAGTTTTGACAAAAATTCAATCTGGAGGACTCACCCCCTCCTCTCCTCCATCCAACAACTCCACCATGCGACCCCGCTCCAGCCAATCAGCATCGAGTCCGCATTTCCTCTTCAGCCAATCACCGTCCAAGGCTTTGCTTTAAAGATCTTCACTCACGGATTTCCTTGCTCTTTAAGCTGAGCTGCGATGATCAGCCGCGTCATGTCCACTACGACTCTGGCGACTTAGCCGGTTCCTCGCACTGTTTCGTGACGGATCGTTGCCCTCCTTCCTCCTCTTCCACTTGTAGGAGCGTTTGCCTGGCCTCCTGCCTTCATGGCCCCTTTTCCCTCGTCTCAGCCCTGGGCAAGTGGAAAGCGCTTTGAGAACTCCTCCAATCCTCCTACAGCCCTGCCTTTAGTAACTCAAACAATATGCCGCTTTTAACCTTTTTTGCCTTTTATTATTTATTGTAAATGAATTATTTACTTCAAATACAACCCCTTTTATCCTTGTTAATCTTTCCTTTGAGTGCTTTTACCCTGTTTTACCAAGTATATTTATTAAACTTGTAACCATCGCCTTCCCTTCTATATTTTCCCTGTACCAATAATTAAAAATAAAATAAAATGAATAATATTTCAACTGTCTGTGAGTTTACATAGCTTATATATTGAAACTAGTAAACCTTCGTATTGCGCTTAGCGTGACTAACTTACCAAAGATATTAGCACCCTCTTCTAGCGGAAAAAAAAAGAAGCTACATTTAACAGCAACCTGTTCGCTCCGTAGATATCTAAATATTCATCTATGAATTCGAACATTATACCAACTTTGTTCCCTTATCAACCAAGCGCTAAGGAACCATTTACTGTTTTGTTATACTTCTTAACTATATCTTTTCCCGTCATAATTGTGGAGCACACTTTCTCTCTGTACACTGGGCCGGCGCTGCTCTGTTCAGTTTGCGACAATTGATGTACAGCACCTTCCTGGACTAAGTGTTTTCAAAATATGGCAAGCTTTTTCTGAATACTGCCTCGCCCATCATACCCCTCTGTAACCATTCCTCATTCAAACAGTCCTAGCCTTCAAAACACAGCTGTTTTAAACTCCCTTATATCTGGAGCTTTCATCTTCCTCAGTGCCTCTGCAGCACAATCTTTCATTTTCATGCCTTTTTCAAGCCCATTCATCATTTTCACTGCCTTGCACCCAGGCAGGCTCCCTATGTCCTTTCATTCCTCACTTGACTCTTTCTACCCTCATTCGCTCAAGCGTCAAGCACCTTCCCTCCTCTTTCTGTCTAACTCATCCCTTCATCAAGCCTGTCCAGCTCTCTTTCCCTTTCTTCTCGTAAGCCTGTCCTTCTCCCTATTAGTCTCAATTCATTCATTATCCCACCTGATACTATTTACGTCTAACAGTTCTTTTTTTTTTGTCTCGGCACGGCCTCAGGCATATCTAATTCAGTTCATAATTCTATTCATAAGTTGTTCATTCAAGCTCATGTCACTCTAAGCGTTCGTGTCTTCCTCCGGGGTCCAAGCGCCAAAGAAATAAAAATTTGTAAATAAGTTTCTCTAATCCCCACCTATGTGTTTTTTCACAGGATTTTACAGGATTGAATTTTGGGTTGTGTGGGGGGCTCCACGTGTGATGGATCAACATAAAGCAGTGCATAATTTCGAAGGAAGCAAAATGTTACATCATTGCCCAAAATTACCCACAAAGAGAGGAGAAGAGTAGTCTGCACAATTTATAACCAGCCCCCTTTACTTTGATGTTCTCAATAAAATCCAGGGCAAGCAATTGCCTTAATTTGTTATCTAATTAGTAAGTAGTCTATTTATGAGTATTTTAATCTTAGTATAAATGTACCTGTTCTGTGAAGGACTCTGAGGTTTGTTGGAGAACATTAGTGAACAAACTGCATCATAAAGACCAGCAGACATGTCAGAGATAATACTGTAGAGAAGGCTAAAGCATGGTTAGGCTATAAAATACTATGTTAAAACTGAAATACTTCACAAAGAGCTGTTTAATCTACAGCCTTCTCTTCCACCTAAACGGACAGACGGGGCAGGAGAGCAACAACTGAAGAAGCAGTCAAGAAGCCCATAGATGGGCAGTACTGATCCACAGTCTATGTGAGAAAATCTGTTCACAGGGCAACTTTTGGTTGTTGTACTCCAAAAATCTGACGTAAAGATACAGCAAATTTGTGGAAGGGTGTTCACTAGTGAGATGACAACAAAACTGAATTATTCGGCTAACGTGCAAAACACCACATCATAAACACTAACACTTAACATCACATAACTCAGCATTCATACTGTAAAACATGGTGGTGGCAGCATCATAGTGTGGGGATGCATTTCTTTTGCAGGGAAAGGATAGCTGGTCAGAGATGACTGGAAGATGAATAGGGCCAAATGCAATAACACTCTGTGAGAAAACATGTTGGAGCTATAAAAGACTTGAGACTGGGGCAAAGGTTTACCTTCTAACGGGGAGCTCAGAATAATAATTCTGCCAGAACTACAATGGAATGGTTTAGCTCAAGGGATATAAACTAGTTAGAATGGTAGAGTATCTAGTAAGTACAGTTCTCGATTGGAAAATGGTGACTTGCCCTCTTCAGGTTGGAGGGGAGATTCTGCCTCAAGTGGAGGAGTTCAAGTATCTCAAACTTGAACTCGAGATACTTGAATCTCTCTTGGGAGACCGACAGATGGATCAGTGCGGCTGCTGCAGTAATAAGGATGCTGTGCCAGTCTGTTGTAGTGAAGAGAGAGCTGAGCCAAAAGACAGTGACCCCGAATACAAGCGGCTGAAATGAGCTTCCTCTGCAGGGTGGCCGGGCGACCAGGTGGAGCTCATATAGCTGCTGCTCCTCCACATCGAGAGGAGTCAGTTGAGGGGGCTCGGGCATCTGTTTCGAATGCATCCTGGACGTCTCCCTTCGGAGGTGTTCCAGGCATATTCCACCGGGAGGAGGCCAAGGGGACGGCCCAGGACACACTGGAAGGACTATGTCTCTCGGCTGGCCTGAGAACGCCTTGGGCTCCCCGTGGTGGAGCTGAAGTAGGTGTCTGGGGAGAAGGGAAGTCTGTGCATCTCTGCTAGGTCTGCCACCCCCGCGACCCAGTCCCGGATAAAGCAGAAGTAGTATGTTGACGAGTACATTAGCAACAAAATCATAGTGAATGTTGGTGCCTGCAGCAGATTAACATCTGCTTCACATATGTGGATTTCTATATTTAAGTCTTTAATATTTCCAAACATAGAGGCCAGTAACACATATATCTGCTTAAAATACCCCTCTTTCTTGAAATTTACAGGAAAAAAGGTTCAGTGTATGAATATATAATGGAAAAGCAGAAGAAAAAGGAAAATGTTTTTGACAATACATGAACTTCTAAGTTTCGGCTGCACCTTATGTCAGTAGGTGCATTCACATCATAGTTCCACAATAAATATGCAACCACAAACCCAACATTACAGATCCCATTGTACTTTCATACCTAACAAGACGATCTGCAGAGATCATTGGTCATGTGACCATTCAGGTCATCCAGTCAATGGAAATGCAGGAGCACACTGTATTTCACCCTGGGGCGGAGTCCCCATGAGGGATGCCCACCAGAGCCCAGTGCAACCATCAACCAGCCCAACACACCTCCAGGAACCATAGGTTTCAGGGACATGGTCCATGCACACAACATCCCACCAAGGCAGGCTGTGTGGATGTAGGGCGGTTTTATCACTGAGCTAAAACAATTAACACAGAACTCAGAGAAATCTCTCTTCCCAGCCTTCACGGGGGGAACTTTTATTTCTTACAACGCACAAAATATCTTCATCAAATTCCAGAAGTTCCCTGCTTTCAGTCCTTACAGAGCGGTTTTATACAGATACAAAGCATTGATGTGTATTTGGTCCTCTTTGACCAATTGAAATCATCATACTCATTTACGTAAAACTTTTGGCATCCACAGCATTAATTCTCGGTCGCAGTTCCGGGAATACACTCCAGCCAGACATCTGGAAAAGATCAGATTGGCCCACGTGACAGTTTACAGTAACATTCTCATCATTTATCTGGATACTGGACAATAATGTCGAGGTGACCTGGCAGCAATTAGAGATATCACAACTTTCCCAGTTGAAACACAATAACAAGCCTCTTATCATTCCTCATTCCTGAGCTCAACTGGACCCTTGTTATTTCCTTTTTTGGCTGTGCAGGACTCGAGGTCCAGGAATAGTCTGCCTGAGACACACAAACACTTTTTAACCACACAAAATGCTTCCACATAGTCCACCCTTAGATTTATTCCATAAATCTCACCATGGGCTGAGAAACGTTTTGCCTTCTTATCCATCTATTATGTGAACATATGCGAAGTGTTTGAGTGAGTAACATGAGTAAAAATGTGAATGATTATGGAGAGTAGTGAAATTACTTTATGTTAAAATAATAAGCAACCCAAATGATTGTTCTTGTTCAGGTCTGAAATGCGGGTTCAACTAATTAAGTAAGATCCTATTTAGAGTTCCTATGCGCACATTATTTTAACTGTGTTAGACTATGCTAGACCAAACCTATTCACTAATTAGACCAAATTCGGCTACTTTGTAGCTCTTCCCAAAAGTCTCCTTCAGGAACACATCTCATCAACTCATCCATGGAAAAACATCCATGTCTGTCAAATTCACAAGCTACGTGTCGATGAAGGGGACCTTCAAGCCGGCTTAGGACACACCAGTCGAAAAACCCACCCATCCTAAAAGGCTGGGAAAAACGTCTGGAGGCCATAGAGAAATCTCATTCTCGGCCAATCTGAACGAGAGATCTCTGTTTTGAATGTAATATGTGTCATTACCACCTATTTAAAAGGACCATTAATGCCAATCAGGTCCTGCTTTATCATTCCTATTACCAAAACCTTTATAACGGAGAACATTGGTCATGTCAAACCTCTGGAGCTGACTATCACAACTTGCAAGTATAAATGGATTAACATGATTCAGGACATTCCTACAGCAGATCTAACTACATAGAACATTGATATTATAACATAGGATGTGCTGGAGTTTGTCACCTAGAACTCCTGCGTGTTGGTTTGTTTTGGAAAAGCTATCCTATACTTTATAGTAAAAATAAAAACACAAAGACTGCGCAGTCAAGTTTTTCTGGCAGGCCAGAGAGAAACACTGCAGCCCCTTTGCTGCTCACCACGAACGCTTCTGACCTCCTCTCCAGCTTCAGCAGTTTTTATTCAAAAGCAAGGCGTGTACATGCAAAGAAAAAACATACACTTTATCAGATGTCAGTTGAACTGTCTGATATATCTTCACTGTTGCCGGGCAAATTTGATCTAAGTCAAACACACACAGAGGCCTGCTTAGGCAGGCCACTAAGTTACACAATACATTTTATTTCACACATTATTAAACATAACTTGAGCATAGCAATTCAGACCCTATTAAGTATTTTAAATGTTTCCAACATCACCCCCTTTTGAAGTCTCAATAAGACTTCACCCTAAAATGCCCGCAGATTATATTTTAAGCAACTTTAAATCTTCAGCATGCCTTCCTGCTCCTCATGATTTTACATCTGTAAAAAAGAAATTAATAGAGATACAAAAGTTTTAGTTCAGTTTTTTTTTTTTTTTACAAGTGGGAGGGAAAACTCTACCACGTTCAGTGAGAGGGAAACTCAATCACTACCGCCTCTTCCTCTGATGTTCTTTCTTCTCTTCAGCTCTCAGGTTAGACTGACCTAGAGCTTTGCGTTCTCACACCTGGGGATTATTCTGCCACTGTTGTGTGAGAAATTTGATCTTCCCGGTGTTTTCTCTTAGGTTTTCCTGGACCTCAGCGAGGGATCTCTGTGGAGCTTCTGTTGTCGCACACTGACTCCAGTGGTACCAGGTTTCACCTTTACCCTTGAGTCTCACCGCGTGTGAGGTTCTTTCTGTGACCTGGAATGGACCGGTCCACCTGGGTTCTGACCACTTCCTTTTGATCACCTTCAGCAGGACCCACTCAGCTTCTGATGTGGTGGTGCTGGCTCTGGTCTCTGGTTCCGCTGGAATCTGTTCGGAGAATGCTGCAACAAGACTGTGGAGAGATCTGTAATAATCACGATGAGACATAGAATGTTCACATTCATTTAGAAAAGGTAGCCTGGTTTGGGGACCTGGAAATGGTCTCCCTGTCTGCAGTTTATGTGGAGTCAGACCATGCCTCTGATTCACAGAGCTTCTTACAGACATCGAGGCTAATGGCAAGGCTGTGACCCAATTCATTTTGGTATGTGCACAGATTTTAGCCAATTTGGTTTTGAGTGTTCGGTTCATTCTTTCCACCTTTCCCTGGGACTGTGGATGATACACCGTCCCAAAGGAATGTTTGAGCCCCAAAAACCTTTCCACTTCTCTGAGCTCCTCGTTTGTAAAGTGTGTGCCATTGTCTGATCTTATCTTGGTGGGAAAACCATGTCTGGGAATGTAATGATTTATCAAACACTTCACCACAGACTTGCTGTCTTCTTTCTTTGTGGGCCAGGCTTCTGGCCAGCCTGTAAATGCATCCACACACACTAGCAGATATCTGAACCCATTCACTCTTTCAGTCATATCTGTATAGTCAATGATGATTTCTTTCCCTGCAATAGGATCCACTGGGAATTTCCCTGGCGCTGGCTTCAGGGTAGGTTTGGCATTGAACTGTCTGCAAATTTCACATGAGTTTATCCAATGCACTGCCATTGGTTTTAAATAAGGATGCCACCAGTGTTCGAGATTTTTTATCATTTGTGTGGTCCGGTCCCTACATGCCCCATGCCATGGGCTTCTTCCAGGGCTGCTGTAGTGAGCCCTGGTGGCAGGATTGGACGTCCGTCTGGACTCCTCCAAAGTCCATTTTGGTCCTCACTGCCTCCTCTCGCCTTCCAAAGTGACTTTGGTGGGTTCTGGTGTCCACCCTACCTCTGAACACAACAATATGTTTCTAGGTTGGTAACCAGCGCACTGCTTTGCCGCCTGGTCGGCCGCCTGGTTGCCCTGTGCTATTCTGGTGTTACTATTGTCGTGTCCTTTGCATTTAACAACCGCCACCTCCTGTGGTAGTAACAATGCTTCAGCCAACCTTCTCATTTCCTGTCCATGCTTGATGGGTTTCTGTTCTGGTGTTCTAAACCCTGTTCTCAACCATTGCTTTAGTTCCACATGCACTGCTCCTGTGGCATATGCTGAGTCTGTGTAAATGTTTACTTTCTGTCCTTCTGCTAATTCTAGGGCCGCTATTACTGCCAAAACTTCTGCTCTCTGTGCTGATTGTGTCTGTCAGTCTTTCCGCTTTCACTGTGACAAAGTCCGACCCTGTGTCCTGCACCACTGCATAAGCTGCTTTAAGTCCTTCTGTGTCATGTCTGAAACACCAACCATCTGTATACAGATTTCTAGCATCTGTCAGAGATGTGCTTTGTAGGTCTGGTCTGATTTTTTTCATTGAACTCAACTTTTTCTGCACAGACATGTGGTTCTCCTGACGTCATTCTGTCTGCCATGTTTATGCCTTCATGTGTGTATGTGATGTTAGGAGCTTCCAGCACCCTGCTCAGTCTCTGTTGTCTCAGTGGTGATAGTGTGAATGTTTTTGAGTTCCCAAAAGCCACCACTCTATGTGATGTGAGAATATGAAGAGAGTGTCCCATAACTACATGGGCTGTTTTCTGGATTATTTTAGCCATCCCTGCTGCATGTCTGGTGCATTCATGATGTCTTTGTTCCATATTGTCCAGCATTAAACTTATGTACATAAGGACAGTCCTAGTACCCCCTTTTTTCTGAAACTGCACCCCATTGGCTGTGTGTGCTGTTACAGAAACATCAAAATAAAATGGCAACGTGTAGTCAGGGTGTGCCCAGTGTGCAGCTTGGGATAAGTTTGTGGTGAGAGTGATAAAAGCTTCTTCAGCTTCTCTGGTCCATTCCAAGGGGGCAGTGAGATTTCTCATGCCCTGTTTTTTCACTAGGTCTCTAAGGGGAGCTGTGAGATCAGTGTAGCCGGGGACAAATGATCTGCTGTAACCCGTAAGGCCCAGAAATGAAAGCATGCGCAGTTCAGTAGCGGATTTATGAGGGTATTGGGACTTCCAGATTGGTTGATCAGAAGTAAGCTGAAAGGTAATGGGATGTACAGTGTATGAGGCCCACGTCCATGGGACCTTCTGCCCAGAGTGTGGAGGGCATGTTTTGTACAACTGCAGCTGCCAGTGGGTGATCTGATTTTTCTCTACCATGATGTCTGTCTAACTGTACATGTTCCAGGGTGCCTACATCTGTGGAATGATTAAGAATGTGATAAGTGTTCCCTGAAGGTGAATAGGAGAGGTTAGGAGTGGAAGAGAGGTGCCAATCCTGCAGGGAGAAGGAGCGTTTTAACACATCCCCTAACTCACGTGCTTCATGTCCTGGATGAAGGGCTAAAGAAACATGCGGAACGCCATCAGACCACATTTTAAACCACCCTTCCTGTTCTTTGGATAACTTTACAGAGGTGACAACGCCCTCTGGAGCTACATAAATGTCAGTGGTGACAATGTCCCACTTCTTACCCTCCAGCTCGTCAGCAAAGCTTTCCTGGTAGCATTCACAGTTATTTCTGTCATAAAACAGGGTGACATGCGGGGGGTCAGGAGGAGGGATGTAGGGTGCCAGGGTGGAGATCCAGGATTTCCACTGAAGGAAAGAAGAGAGAACGCCTCTGCATGCTGTGGTTTCTGGGTGTAACAAGACCCAGTAAATGTCAGCCATAGGATCGGGCAAGGGCTGGATTAAGTACTGTCCTGATGAGAAGGAGGTGCTGCTGCCACAGGAAAGTTGGGTGCCATTAGGGAGGTTCACCTGAAGTCCATCAGAACCACACAGAATAGTTGCGCCCATTTTGATCAATATGTCTCTGCCCAGTAAATTTACTGGTGTGTCTGTGGACACTAAGTAACTGTGGTTCAAAGTTTGCCCTCCTATTTCAGTTCTTAGGGGCTTGGTGTAAGGTAGGACCTGTTTAGCCCCAGAAAACCCCATGACAGTGGTAGTCCTTGTGGAGATAGTGTTTGGAGGGGCTTGTTTGATGGTTGAGCATGTAGCCCCACTGTCCACTAGAAAAGGAAGACTTTGTCCATACACCGTCACGGACAGTAAGGGGTCTTCAGTCCCTCTGTCCGGGGGGTTCTGTTGGGACCCTCAGTGGTGGTCCGGCCAGAGACCGGGTTCCTCCCAGGCTGGAAGTTGGAGTGAAGGCTGCTGCTGCTGCTGACCTCCACGTGGTGGACCACCTCTCCCTCTGTAAGGGCGAGCTGCTGGTTTTGCAAAAGGACCATGCTGTCCATGTCTGCCTTGAGGAGTCCTGTAAGGACATTCGCGAGCCCAATGACCTGGTTCCTCGCAGTAATAACCTACATCAGCATTACTCAACCTCGGTGGTGGTCCTCGCTGGAATCCACGTCCCCTGGGCCCACCCCGCCCCCGGAAGCGACCAGCATGTCCCTGAGGAGGACCAGAGGCCAGTGGCCACTGTGCAAACGTGTCCTGATGTCCAGGAAATGGAGGAGCTTGGGTTGGGTGAGACACAGCACCTTCATACATTATTTTGGTAGGTTTATTTTTGTTTTTCTTGTCTCCTGCTTTCTGCTTAGCCTCTGCTAGCTGCATTTTTAGTAATTGAGTTTGTAATGTTTTGAGCTCTTCCTCATCTTTCTTATTTTCCTCTCTTATTTTAGATAAATGGTGAATTAAATGACAGTCCCACGTTCCAGTGTCAGATCCTGGCAAGTCAGGATTATCTTCCATGTTGGTTTTAACCTGAGTGGGTAAACCTTGCAACACAGCATCCCTAAACCAATCTGTCTGTGACCCTTCTCTATCTGGATTGGTTCCTGTTTGCATTTGCCACATGGATTTACATTGGTCCAAATATTCTCTGGGGTTAGTGTTGGGATTCCATTCGAACTTAGGAATGGTGCGCCCTCTGGTTACAGGGTATAGCTCCCTCAGCGAGTACCCTATGTCTTGGGCATGGAGAGAGAAATGATCTGTATCTGGGAAGAGAAGGGAGCGAGCATTCGCTTCAACCTCTCTACAACTGTGTGGTTTCATACAACGCGCTGCAATAGTCCGGTAATCTCCTAGAGCTAATGTGGTGCCTGCAGTAAGAGAATCTAATGTTTGTAACCAAATAGAAGCACCCTCAGTTACGGGTGGGAGCTTGTCGCAGAGTGTGGTAAGATCCCCCAGGGAAAAAGGTTTATATTTCCGCTGCCCCCTGAACCAGGTTGATGAAGGAGGGGCAGCTTCTATTTATAGAACCCAGGCTCCCCTCTTGATGCCACCTTACGGAGGACGCGTGGTTGCATGGTTTGAGTTTCTGGTTGGGGGGCACTGCGCTCAGGTGTGTCTTCTGGTGGTTCATGCAGGGTTGAGACGGCTTCATCATTTTCCTGGGCCTCACATTCTACACTAGGAGTGGGTGAAGCCCAAGGATTAGATGTCCGTGGTGGAAGTAATCTATGAGGAAGTGTGGCATCAGGCCGCCAGTCACCATACACAGCAACAGTCACTGAGCCTACTTGCTTAGATGGGGCAGGTGTTGCCATGGTCATGCTTTGGGGTGAATAATCTGAGCAGGGTGAATGGGGTGAGGGATGGTGCTGAAATGGAGTTAAAGTTGGGATGGGAATTGTTACACCATCCAAGATTTCTCACATTTTTCTTAGCTTAAACCCATCTGGGCTTATTTTAGTATAAGAGCCAACAGAGAGTGCTTCAGTGCAAGCTGGGTCAGTTATAGACAGAGAGTCTTGTGATTCAGATAAGAAAGAAATTAAGTCCTTTTGTTCTTCTTGTGGAGCTGTAGGGGCGGGACAGTCGGTGAGAGCAGCCTGTGGGCTGGGCAAGCCACGAACAGTTACATGCCCTTCTTTGACGTCAAGTACAGGGTACAGCCCTGTGGGAGGAGATGTAGGAGGGGGAGGAGACTGGGCAGAACCAGTGGGAGGTGCACAGGGTGGTGGCTTGTCAGCTACTTCCTTATTCCTGTCAGTGTGTGGTTCTGTATGTGTGGTGTCAGGTTTATCAAACATTGCATGTTTCCTCTCTGCCTTATTAACACCATCTGAGACCAGAAAGTCTCATCTTTTGTTGCTTTGTCTCTTAAATCTTTCCACTTTCCTTGCATTTCTCTTCTGCCAACTCCTTTTGTTTTTTAGCTTTCTTCATGTGCAGCCAAAACCATCTTCCAACACTCTTTCTACTCTTTTTATCTGCCATCTCTCTCCACTTCCTCTTGTATTTTCTGGTTCATTTTCTTAATCAACTTTTCAGCCTGTTTTTCCTCCTGAGTCTGCTGTACCAGCTGTCTTACAACATGCACCTGTTCCTTAAACGTTTTCCAAACCGGTGCCTCTGCACCCCAACCTGAGTCCCTGTCAAATTCTCTGTACATCTTTCACACACTTGTGGCCAACCGGAACGAATGGCAAGCTATGTCTCGAGCTTCCGGTCTAATTGAGAATTATTCTAATCAATTCTCAAGACACCCCAAGTGTTTCAGTCATTCATACAAAACAGCAATCAGTTATCTGTCCTTGTTAACACCGCAAGGTTCGCCAGACAGATAACTGCATTCACACAACAGCAATGAGTTTTGCTGACCGCAGCGCTCCTCTCCAATCACACTATTTCTCACTCACTCCTCCTGACAACGTCTGTATCACAGATTATATTTTCCGTGAACAGCTCATGTATTTTTATGTGTTTGTGTTTTTTGCAACTTCTATTTTTCCTGGAATGCACTAAATGCCGTCCAGTTATGACTAGTCTTGCTGAATCATCCGATTTTCAGCTCATAGTTCTCTCATGCTGGTCTTGTTATAAATGTCATTTATAACTCACAGTCATGCCCTTACTATTACTGGTCTCACAGATTCATATGATCTGTTCACAGTAATTCATCGCTTCACAGGACTTATAGTATGTGCTTTGTGTATTATTACATCTGTAATCTGGTTTTATCGAGGCAGAACTCGCATAAAACACAGCATTCACACCCTTTTGTTTTTTGCCTGGTCTCAGCGTATAATCTTGGCTTATATTTCACACAGCATTTGCAGCTCCCAAGACTACGGGCCTCAAACCCAGCACAATCATGAATTTTCGTCAAAAAACATGTGGAGTTGCCAAACTCAGGAAAAAGATCTTCAACCTCTTTTAGAACATTATTGTTATTATTGACCTCGTTCACTTTTTCTTACATTTCCTCTTATTAATAAATTTTGCAGAGTTTTCCACTTACTTGGACATAAGACAACATTTAATTTAGGCATTTCGAAAAATGCCAAAAGCAGAGTTTGATTAAACAGGTTCTGCTTACCTTATTTTGTAGTTTAGATGGGTACCCGGTGTCAGATGTCCATTGGTGGATCTCTGTTTTATCCGAATCTCTCTGCTTTTCCCAAAATCACGTCGGGGTCACCAAATTGCTGGTGTTTGTCAGAGAGAAACACTGCAGCCCCATTGCTGCTCACCACGAATGCCTCTGACCTCCTCTCCAGCTTCAGCAGTTTTTATTCAAAAGCAAGGCGTGTATATGCAAAGAAAAAACATACACTTTATCAGATGTCAGTTGAACTGTCTGATATATCTTCACTGTTGCCGGGCAAATTTGATCTAAGTCAAACACACACAGAGGCCTGTTTAGGCAGGCCACTAAGTTACACAATACATTTTATTTCACACATTATTAAACATAACTTGAGCATAGCAATTCAGACCCTATTAAGTATTTTAAATGTTTCCAACAGATGACATAGAATAACATCCATTAAGTCCTTTGCTGCGTCCTCATGGGGACTCCGTACTCCAAGTAATTCCACATCTCCTAGGTCAGTCTTTTGCATTAAAATAAAAAAAAATGGATATATTTATGCTTTTATAGCCTCCCTTTTCTTGGAATTAATATTAAACATAAAGAAAACACCGGAGAACTCCCTGTTTAAATAGAAAACATTAAACATGATTTGATTATTTTCTGACAGAGTTGAAACAATATACTAATAATAAACTAATAAATCATTACCAATATCAGTATAACTCTCTACACTTTTATGTAGCTCAACTTAAGACCTGCCTTTCATTTCAATTCATAAACCTACTTTAGGTAGTTAATGTTAACATATGCTAATAAAATCAGATAGCTAAGCAAAAATCTTTCTATTTATTCATCCATTTGTGTTTGCTGCTCTATATCATAGAACATTATATTCAACCTTCAGCACATATTAGTCTATAATGTTAACTAGCTAGAAAATTTATTCCTCAACTGTTTGAGTAGAAATGCTTGCATGAAAAGAGCTCATTGAGTTAAAGTGATTTTTACCTACACAGAACAGAATTTGGCCAGCATGTTTGTTTCTATTCTCAACACTTTATTGTGAGACCTAGGCTACTAGACATTAAGAAAAAGGGTCGTGGTCATGCTTTTTCTTTTCTTCTTCAGACCTTACCATCAAAGTAATTAAGTAAAATTAGTGAAATGGTCTAATTTGTCTTTTTGGTTGTATATCTCCCTCTCTGTCTCTTCATTAAACCTGAAAAACATCAGTCAACAGCTGGATTTTAAGAGTACAAAACATGTAGGCAATGCATTATGCATGGTTGCTGATTGGAAGACAATGCAAGCGTTTTTCAGCAGGTGTGGTGCCAAAATGCCCCCCTCTCCTGCCCTTTCTCTAAAGAAACTTCGGGCCAGAAGCCACGTAATGTTTTCAGCAGCGCTATAATGTTAAGCATTACATCGCGTGCGCGGTTGTGGAAATTGAGCTTTGTGCGGACATGTCCGCGGAGTCAAGTAAGTGCGACTGTGTTTTGCCCTTAATTGTAGGAAGAGGAGGGAGAGGCAAAGCGGGGGTTTGTGCTTGTGTGATTGAGAACTGATTTGAGGGTGGCAGGCATTTCTTCTTTTGGGGGGGCAATTCATGGTTCTCCCCCTATGCCCACAAGGCCAATTGTCCCACACCCCGAGGCACTCCCCAGAAATCCCCAAAGACACTATAAAGAAGCCCCTCACCCACCCCTGTCCGGTCCACTACGCGAAGGGAGCACACCACCGGCAGCCCAAGACCCAGAGATCCACCAGACCAACCAGGACCGTAGGCACCATGCAGGCCCCTACTGTTCACCCAAACACAGCCAAATCCCTCAAACCCCTCCCAGCCCCAGACCTTATTCTGACGCACCCATGGCCTCACAACCCCAGTCCACCAAGCCTTCTCAGTACCCATGCGTTGGGCCAGGGACACCAAGGAGACACCCCCCACCCGACTCACAGGCAACCACACCACTGGGAGCGACAGCGGACCCCAAGCTGCCTGGGGACCCAGGCCCAGACCCACCCACATAAGCCAGGAGTGGAGGCAGGCCAGACAAGAGGGCATAGTGGCCCACAGCTCAGCCCCACCTCCATGCGGGCAGCCGCAGCATCCCCACCACCTACACCTCCATGCCAGACCCACCGCCATCTCCAGGTACCACCCAAATGCCAAGTCTTACTAGGGACAGCCCCAGCTCCAGCATCCCCATACCCTTATACCCCCAAAGCCACTAGGTGATGTATTCAATTATTTGGAGACCAAACCGAATGTAGTTATTCTGTTGTTTTTTCTTACAAGCAGACATTCTCTCCATAGAAACAAATCCTAATTACATGTTTTTAAAACGCATTATATTTAAATTCCTTTTATCCCTCCAGTTCTTAAGTATTGTTTTGTTTTGTAATGGTTAGAACTGCAAGAAGGATGTGGCATTTATTTGTTTCCAAATATATTTGTGAGATGTCACCAAGAAGGCAAAGTGACAGGCAGACTGGAAATGTCTACTCTTGGCATTTTGATAGGTCTTCAAATACTTTCAGGCAGAAGCCACAGACAGGCAGAGCCTTTAGATAGTTAGGTAAATCTCCAATGCAGTTTGGACAGTGAAAACCCCATTTGAAAAATCCTTTTTTTCTGTGTAGTGTGTTCTATGAAAGATTTTGTATTTTGAGTCATTCTAAAAGCATAGTTAATAGTTAATATCTGTACTGATAGATAAATAAGCATCCCATTTACTGATAGCAAGTGAGACTGTTGAATCTACTTCTGAATGTTTTCTGTAGGTTTTGGAGAGAAGCTTTGGGGTTGAAGTTAAAATAAGCTAGAGGATGTTCTATGTTAATTTGTCAGTCAGTGATTCTCTACCGCTTCTTCCATAGTGGGTCACGGGGAAGCTAGTGCCTATCTCCAGCAATCTTTGAGCTGGAGGCGGTGTGCACCCTGGACGGTTGCCAATCTATCGCAGGGCAACACAGACACACACTCATTTACACCTAAGGGCAATTTAGAGAAACCCGGAGTACCCTGAGAGAACCCATGCATCCACAGGCAGACTCCATGCAGAAAGACTCCCGGGAGTTGAACACGTGACCTTCTTGCTCCAAGACAACAGTGCTACCAACTGTGCCACTGTGCAGCCCAAGAGTTTATTGTTATCAAGATAAACTCGATTTGTCTAAAAGATTAAAGAGTATGAAATCTTTTCCATCAAATTTGTCCTCTAAATTATTTATTCCTTTACTGTTCTATGTTGCAAAGTCAAGAGCCCTTTTATTTTGCAGGATGTCTTGGTTGTTCCAAATGGGTGTTCGTCTACATGGGAGAATTGAAAACCAAATTATTTTAAGATATTCCCACCAGGCTATCAGAGATGTTTTGAAATTGATGCTTTTAAAACAGCTGAGCTATTTAATTAAAGGTCTGGTAAATTGAATATCTGAGATACCGATTTCCTTACATGGCATTTCTTCACTTTCTATCCATAGAATGTCAGATGGATTTCTCCAAATCCACTTTAAGATTCAGGGGGTGGACAATGAAACTGAAACACCTGTCATTTTAGAGTGGGAGGTTTCATGGCTAAAATGGACCAGCCTGGCTGCCAGTCTTCATTGATTGGACATTGCACCAGTAAGAGCAGAGTGTGAAGGTTCAATTACCAGGGTAAGAACACAGTTTTGCTCAAAATATTGAAAGGCACACAACATTATGGGTGACATACCAGAGTTCAAAAGAGGACAAATTGTTGGTGCACGTCTTGCTGGCGCATCTGTGACCAAGACAGCAAGTCTTTGTGATGTATCAAGAGCCACGGTACCCAGGGTAATGTCAGCATACCAACAAGAAGGACGAACCACATCCAACAGGATTAACTGTGGACGCAAGAGGAAGCTGTCTGAAAGGGATGTTCGGGTGCTAACCCGGATTGTATCCAAAAAACATAAAACCACCGCTGCCCAAATCACGGCAGAATTAAATGTGCACCTCAACTCTCCTGTTTCCACCAGAACTGTCCGTCGGGAGCTCCACAGGGTCAATATACACGGCCGGGCTGCTATAGCCAAACCTTTGGTCACTCATGCCAATACCAAATGTCGGTTTCAATGGTGCAAGGAGCACAAATCTTGGGCTGTGAACAATGTGAAACATGTATTGTTCTCTGATGAGTCCACCTTTTCTGTTTTCACCACATCCGGGAGAGTTACGGTGTGGAGAAGCCCCAAAGAAACGTACCACCCAGACTGTTGCATGCCCAGAGTGAAGCATGGGGTTGAATCAGTGATTGTTTGGGCTGCCATATCATGGCATTCCCTTGGCCCAATACTTGTGCTAGATGGGCACGTCACTGCCAAGGACTACCGAATTATTCTTGAGGACCATGTGCATCCTATGGTTCAAACATTGTATCCTGAAGGCGGTGCCGTGTATCAGGATGACAAAGCACCAATACACACAGCATGACTGGTGAAAGATTGGTTTGATGAACATGAAAGTGAAGTTGAACATCTCCCATGGCCTGCACAGTCACCAGATCTAAATATTATTGAGCCACATTGGGGTGTTTTGGAGGAGCAAGTCCGGAAACGTTTTCCTTCACTAGTTTCACATAGTGACCTTATGACATTCTTGGTTTGGATCGGACCAAAGTGCAGATAAGAGCTTTGCAGCCGCATGATGAGAGGAAGACTTTTCTTTAATTAAAGGTCTCCAAAACGTAACATAATCCAACAAGTACAAACATGAGTCGAGCCAAAAACTTACATGTGTACATAGTTCTGTAACATAGCAAAACTGAGCATAAACAGGGGTAGTGAACGAGGAATAGTGACGGAGGAACCAGCGGGGAACAAAGAACACAGACCAACTAATATACAGGGAGAAAACAAAGGCAGGTAATCACAGGAACTATGAACAGGTGTGGCAAGGAGACATGGAGGCATAAGGGACAGGTGGAACTAATTAACAATAAAGGAAACCATAGACCTAAGAACAGTTAATACAAAAACACAAACCAAGTCCAAGGATGTCATACCATGACAGACCTGGCCACTATCCTGCAAGAAGAATGGCTCAAATTCCCTCTGACCACTCAAAAAAATAAAGGGAACACTCAAATAACACATCCTAGATCTGAATGAATGAAATACTCTCATTGAATACTTTGTTCTGTACAAAGTTGAATGTGCTGACAACAAAATCATACAAAAATCATCAATGGAAATCAAATTTATTAACCAATGGAGGCCTGGATTTGGAGTCAAACACAAAATTAAAGTGGAAAAACACACTACAGGCCGATCCAACTTTGATGTAATGTCTTTAAAACAAGTCAAAATGAGGCTCAGTATTGTGTGTGGCCTCCACGTGCCTGTATGACCTCCTTACAACACCTGGGCTTGCTCCTGATGAGACAGTGGATGGTCTCCTGAGGGATCTCCTCCCAGACATGGACTAAAGCATCCGCCAACTCCTGGACAGTCTGTGGTGCATGGAGCGAGACATGATGTCCCAGATGTGCTCAATCGGATTCAGGTCTGGGGAACGAGCGGGCCAGTCCATAGCTTCAATGTCTTCATCTTGCAGGAACTGCTGACACACTCCAGCCACATGAGGTCTAGCATTGTCCTGCAATGGGAGGAATCCAGGGCCAACCGCACCAGCATATGGTCTCACAAGGGGTCTGAGGATCTCATCTCGGTACCTCATGGCAGTCAGGCTACCTCTGGTGAGCACATGGAGGGCCGTGCAGCCCTCCAAAGAAATGCCACCCCACACCATTACTGCTGGAGGACATTTTGCAGGGCTCTGGCAGTGCTCCTCCAGTTCCTCCTTGCACAAAGGCGGAGGTAGCGGTCCTGCTGCTGGGTTCTTGCCCTCCTATGGCCTCCTTCCACGTCTCCTGGTGTACTGGCCTGTCTCCTGGTAACGGCTCCAGGCTCTGGACACTACACTGTGTTGAGGTGAAATAATGCTATCACTGATATCCTTAATTTGGAAGATAATAAGTCCAATGATTTCCAATGCAAAATGAATACTCAAAGAAAGAAAATTTACGTAAGGCCTTATGGAGAGATTGTAGGTTTCAGCAAAGCATGGCTGTCTCTACCCAGATGTCTACCTCATTACAAATGCCAGCCCATCTTATACCCTCAACTTCAAAGCTTACTGACTGTGCCTCCCCCTTATGCAGTCTGATGCTGTAAATCAGCCAAGCTCCCTTGTGGTATCTATACCATGCCCAAAAGTCAAGATTTATTGCTTTATTGTCCATACAGCCAGCATTTACTGCTTGCAATTGTTGAGAACTTCCTAACCTCTGTTTCACCCTTGTTCCATCCTGACTCCTGCTGTAATCTGTGATTCCTCCTCAAGGCTCACTCATGTTAAATCTCAGTTTAATGTTCCCACATGCAAACTAAACTAATAGCATGAAAGTACATGATTTTAATTCTCAACAATTGACAGACACAGCAAACCTTCTTGCCACAGCTCGCATTGATGTGCCATCCTGGATGAACTGCACTACCTGAGCCACTTGTGTGGGTTGTAGAGTCCGTCTCGTGCTACCACGAGCGTGAAAGCACCACCAATATTCAAAAGTGACCAAAACATCAGCCAGAAAGCATAGGTACTGAGAAGTGGTCTGTGGTCCCCACCTGCAGAACCACTCCTTTATTGAGTGTGGTTTGCTAATCGCCAAAGATTTGCCTCTGTTGTCTATTCCATTTGCACAACAGCATGTAAAATTGATTGTCAATCAGTGTTGCTTCCTAAGTGGACAGTTTGATTTCACAGAAGTTTGATTTACTCGGAGTTATATTGTGTTGTTTAAGTGTTTCCTTTAGTTTTTGAGCAGTGTAGTTTATTTTAGGGAGTATCATCATTTCAATTGCAGATACTCTTCCCATGAGTGGGAACAGAGTAATATGAAAGAACTGATTTATTAGAGTTATTGTCTCTCTTAGAGAGGGGTTTGCATTTTCCAGAAAGAGCAATACATGATCAGCATTGTTGGGACCCACAGCCATGGTTACAACAGGAAATGCGGTACGGACTTTTCTGGAACTTTCACAATAAATTGCAATAACCGACTTCCAGCAATTTAGGAAGGGGGGCTTAACAGCGGACTTCCCATGATGCCACTGCCCGTATGAAACCCCCACCTTCCCAAGGAACCGATCTCTTCCATCCGGACCCCACTGCGGAGCTGGCAGGAGAGACAGCCCGCTAATGTCTCTTTGCTGGCAAACAGACACAACTCTTCAACTGGATCCAAGAGTGTCATACGATCACCGATCATATGCACACAGTTAAGTACGAATGAATTACTGTTTGTGTATCCAGTATTTCATTCATGAACGGGATAATTAAGGTACAAGTGTTGCTTGACTTTCTCTCTGAGGCCTGCCGAAGCAAACTGTGTTCCAGAGTTCCCAGCAGAGACGCTGTCTCTACAACACCAAGTGAAGCAGTTTCCCGGTCTGAAAGGAGGACAACAGGGACGACAGGGAAGCTCTGAGAAATCCAGTCATTTGTTTTTATACAAGCATTAGGTGAGTTGGGGGAGGGATGGGGGGAACAGGAGAGATGCCGCTATCTTAAATGTACCAAAGTTTGCCTAAGGAATTATGAATTTATGAGGTTTTTGTCTCAGCCATGGCAATAATGAGGACAAGGATTTTAAAACTCAAAACCACAGACTTTTGACCACAGTGAAGTTAGTATTAGATGGGACATTGGATACTAGTGCTCCGCAGATTTAGTGAGGTCTTCCTCCTGTTTGATCCGATGCAGATAGTCTGATTACAGGGAGCTGCTCTCTGCTTGCTCCCTCCTCCTGCAGACGTTAGTTCGGTTAAGGACTGAACCAGTGTTCAGTTTAATTTCCCAACCAAACACTTGTTGGTATATTGTTTTAGCTGAAATATAAAGTTTCATATGTAGATGTGTCAGATATTATTATTTAGTTGCAATGGTTACTGTTATCAACAAAAAAGGGGGTTTCTTGGCAACACCTGTCGAGTCATGTCAGATGCAAAATTTTAAATAAGATTGTAAGTAATGTCCAATGTGTCAGGGTCTGGGAGTTTTTGTTTGTTTTTGTGTTTGTTTGCTATTTACTTTACTTAGTCCATAGATGGAGCTGAAGCTCATGGGTGTGGAGGTGACAGGTGTTCCACATCTACTGATTGCAACTGGGAGTATTTAAGCAGGAAGCTGCCAGCACCTGATCGCCTGAGTGTTAACCATAAGTGGTAAACTCTAGCCCTCTGTAGCACTTGTTATTATCTTGAGAAAAGTACTTAGGTTCTTGTGTACTCCTCTTCAGGTGACTGCTGTGTATTTTCCTTCCAGTTTGCTACCTGGTTTCCAGCTGACTGCAAGTATTCCAGAAAACCTTCAGACACACTTCAAGCTGGCAGCTTCCTGGCTCCTCGATCAAACAGCCCCAGTCATAAGTGAACCCTGTTCACCCTCCAACGTGCTCTCGTGCAAATACCTCCTCCCTGTGCTCCACATCTCCATCTCACACACCTTGGATGGTGCTAGACCTGACTCCCTGAGAACCACCTTCAAGTATCTGAAAACCAACTTACCTTGGATAAACTTACCTCCTCAAGACGTCTCTGGTGCAGTGCTCCCAGACTCCACATCTCTCTTTCCCCCTTGGCGGTTCAGTCATCTCTCCCTGTAAGCATCATATACAACTTAAGTAACAGTATTCATATTATCAGTCTGGACTTACCTGTTCTTCCCTTCTCTGTACAGTTGGTGATCTACCGGTCCTGGATCTCTTGCCATAACCACTCCTGTGAAAATGAAACCCTTAAAATCTGTCAACTTCTCCTGATTGTATTTCTGCATGTGGGTCAGATCTGTACCTAAAATCATGACACACTGTCTTTGTCACAACAAACATAGGGATTAATGCAAAATTGGAGGACATGAAACATTTTACCATGTTTATAATAGTTCTAATGACCCAAGTAATGTCAATATTTTCATAAAGTGTCCTGTAATTTTCCTCATAATATGCCATTATTCAAAGCTTAGAAGTAATCACCTCTTTATTTTGTTTAGTCTCAACTCTCATATCTGATGGAAATTTAAAAAAAATTAAACGTTTGGTTCACTTTTAGTTAACAAGTATAAAGCTGAAAATCCCTCATGTTTTCTGAGTACTGTTACTTTGCTGTTTGATGTTTTTCTCCCACCACCTGTCCAGTCAACTTCTTCTACATCTTTAGCCACCATGCAGTCATGTGACCACTGTTACATTCAGGACACAGGCTGATCTGGGAACTGTTGCAGGGGTAATGTATGTGACATTATCAGTCTTTGAAACATCATTGTTTTTGATGCAACATATTCTAGAACCCTATAGTCTAGATCTGTAGACATTCCAGTCAATTTCCCTCGTGAACTGTTTGAGAGAACATTTGCACTGAGCGAAAATTTTGTAAATTCTGTAAATTCAAGACAATGGAGAATATTGGAGCTTATGAATCATCTAACATCTTCCAATGGTGAAACAGGTGCTAAGCCAAAAGAATGAGGCTTTGCAACAGGAAATCAGCTATCTGAAGGACAAACTTCAGCAAGCTGAGGCCAAGATCCAAGAACAGGTGAGATCAGCCTGCTGCCACACAATGCGAGAACACCAACAGGAACTTAACAACTTGAAGAAGAAACATGAGGCTGAAACTCACCGGCTCAATATTAACTACGAATTTGAAATGGATCTGGGTGAACGGAAGCTGAAGCAAGCCCAGAAAGAGCTCCGGGAAGAAAAATACCTTAGATTTGTATGAAAAAATGGAAGGTATGGAGATCGCACAGACATTTCATCACAAACTCAAAAAAAGTGAGATGTCAACAAGGCGTTCAGCAAATCATGAAACGCCTTGCGAAATCGCAAAGCTGCAAAAAATGCTTCGAAAAGAAAGAAAGCTGAGGGTCCTGGCAGAAACTGAAAACATTAAACAGTTTCGAGCATTGGAGGCTTTGTCTGAAGAAATGGACCAATAAATTAAGAGAGAACAAGATCTTAGAAACAATGCAGAGTCAGGCAAACAGAAGGCTGAGGAGATCGCACAGACCTTCCTCCAGAAACTAAAAGATATGGACAAAACATTGAAGGAGACTTCAGCTGCCACCAAACTGGATGACTGGGACATCATAACACCAGACATCCAACAGCTGGAAGAAATGCTCCAAGGACAGAAAAAACTGGGGCTCCAGGCAGGGACTGTAAACCTCAACCAGTTGCAAACAGTTGAGGCTGTCCATGCAGAGATGGACCAAGAACTGAAAAAAGAACGGAAACTTAGAGCTCCAACCGAGGCAGAAAAACAGGAGGCAGTGAAAATTGCAGAGACCCTTCTCCGGGAACTGGAAGAAATTGAGGAAACATCCAAGGAGAGCTCAGCTGAGGTCAAAGTGGATGATCAAGAAAAAGTTCAACATGACATCCAGCAGCTGGAAGACCTGCTCCAAGAAGAGAGAAGGTTGAGGCTTCAGGCAGAAACTGAAATCTCTAATCATGTTGAAAGCGTCAGCACTTTCTGTCGGGAAATTTACCAAGAAATTAAAAGAGTACGAGACTCTTTAGCCCAAACCGAGGCAGAAAGACAGAAGGCTGTGGAGAAAGCCCAGACCCTCCTCAAAAAACTAGAAGAAATCCAGAAATCATCCAAGGAGCGTTCACCTGAGATCAAAGTGGATGATCATGAAAACCCTCAACATGACATTACGCAGCAGCAAGAACTGCTCCAAAAGGATAAAGGGCTCAGGACCAAGGCAAGCTCCTGAGTAGGACACTGAGCAGGAAAAACACAGCTTGCCTGCCAGGACAAATATTCCCTGGGTTGGAGCTATTTATTAAGGCCTTAGTTGATGTTTGGTTTAAAGGTTCAAAAACAAAACAAAACAAAAAACACTAAAAGATAACAACAACAAAAAATGCAAAATGTTGATGTTTTAAATGTTTATTTCGAATGTTAATGTGTTATGTGCAATTTGTTTGTATTTCTGTTGTCTGTTTAAATGTTTTAAAAGCTTAAAAAACACGAAACAAAATCTAAAAAAAAGCTATCAAAAACAAATTAAATAAATAAAAACCAAAGAAACAACTAAAACAACAACAAAAAGTGGCTGTTTTAAATCTCATTTGTCCTAAATGTTAGTGTGTGCAGTTTAATGTTTCTTCTATGTTCTGTTTGTATAAAAAGCTTAAAACAAAAAACAAAACAAAAACAATCAAAAAGATTTTGTTGTGGAATTATTTTTTCTAAGGCCTTGTTTACAGGACAACGTTCTTTGATAAAAAACTTAAAAGTTTTGCTGTGTTTCTACTGTTCGTTTACATGAAAACTGCACGTCTTTTCTGAAAATGATTTAATCCGCGTCTGAACAATGGAGCAACTGTTCCAATTGCAAAAAGGGCTAATGAAGTAAAACTGCTTAGATAATAAAGACTGCCCAATAGAGCTGAGATGACCCCATACCTGTGATGTGATTAACTAACTGTCTAACTGATACTTTTACTGTCAGGTGTTTCCTTAAATTGAAGAAAGCCATGGTTGTTTTTTGTTTTTTTTCATTGAGTCTATTTTATGAATCCTTCATGTTTTCATTGGTAATGCTGTTTAATGTTTGTCTCCCACCACCTGTCCCGTTAACTTCTTCTGCATCTTTAGCCACCATGCAGTCATGCGACCACAGTTACATTCAGGACACAGGCTGATCTGGGACCCGGAACTGTTGCCGGGGTCATGTATGTGACATCATCGGTCTTTGACGCAACATATTCTAGAACCCTAGTCTAGATCTTTCAACATTCCAGTTACTTTCCCTCATGAATTGTTTGAGAGAACATTTGCACTGAATGAAAATGTTGTAAATTCAAAACAATGGAGAATATTGGAGCCTGTGAACCTTCTAGCATTTTCCAAAGGTTGAACAAGGTGCTGAGCC
Organism: Girardinichthys multiradiatus; assembly: GCF_021462225.1. Lineage (NCBI taxonomy): Eukaryota > Metazoa > Chordata > Actinopteri > Cyprinodontiformes > Goodeidae > Girardinichthys > Girardinichthys multiradiatus. Next base: position 14,334,234 of record NC_061799.1, read on the forward strand.
AAAAGAATGAGGCTTTGCAGCAGGAAATCAGCGAGCTGAAGAACAAACTTTAGCAACCTGAAGCCAAGATCCAAGAACCGGTGAGATCAGCCTGCTGCCACAAAATGCAAGAACACCTTATTTTATGTTATGTTAAATATTCATAAAGAAAAAAAATCAGAAAACAAGAATATTTTGTTTATTCCTGTTATGTGCAGTTTATTGTTGCATCTGTGTTATTTTTATTTAAGCTCAAAATCAAACACAAAAATATAAAAAACAATTAAACAATTGTGTTTTTAACATTGTTAATTCAAAATGTTGATGTGTTGTGTGCAGTTTATTGTTACTTCCGTGTTCTGTTTAAATGTTAAAAAGCAAAAAAAAAGAAAACAATACAAAAGAAACTAAAAAAAAACTCATTATAACAAGGATGTTTGATTCATTTGTTTTATATATTGTAAATTGCAAATGTTTATTTCAACGTGTTTTGGTACTAGATATTGATCGCTATACTCCGGTTGATCCTAAAAGGAGTTTTTCTTTGTTAATATAGCTTTAAACATTGTAAATTATAAATCATTACATTGATGTGTTGTTTGGCATGTTAAATGTTAGTTTTCTTGTTTAACTTTTAAAAGTTAGAAAAAGGAAACAAGACAGAAAATAAATCATAAAAAGGGTGTTTAAGCATTCTATTAAATGCATATCTTTTATATATTGTAACTGTTTATTTCAAGTGTTATAAACTAGAACAGCTTTGGTTCTAGAAAATGATTGTTATTGTCAGGTTGATACCAGCAGCAGTACCCAAAACACTAAGAGGAGACAGCGACTAAGCTCCTGCTTTAGTGCTTAATTTGTGTTGTTTAAAGTATTGCAAATTCTAAATGCTTACATCAAAATATGGTTTTGCATTTTAAAAATTCATTCTCAGTTCTTTTTATTTTTAAAAAGGTTGAAAAAGATGAAAACAAAACAGAAAAGAAATCACAACAAGGATGTTTAAGAGTCTTGTTAGATTGTTTTGCCTTAAAAATTGTAAATGCTAATTGTTTATGCTTAAGTGTTGTGATCCAAAAATGTTGTGATACTAGAAATTGATAGGTACAGTCAGCTCGGCCCCAGCAGGAGTTTCCAGAACACTAAACAGAGACGGAGACAAAACCCCTGCTTCAGGCTTACAATGCTACTTTTCTGTTCTTTGTTCTGCTTTTATTTTTGAAACATAAAAACACCCCTCCCTGGGCTGCCACCTTACCGTGGTGAAGGGGTTTGAGTGTCCCAATGATCCTAGGAGCTATGTTGTCAGGGGCTTTATGCTTTATGGGTGGCGGCCGAAGGCGGAGACCTTGGCGGTCTGATCCTCGGCGGCAGAAGCTGGCTCTTGGGACGTAGAATGTCACTTCTCTGGTGGGGAAGGAGCCTGAGTTGGTGTGCGAGGTAGAGAGGTTCCGGCTAGAAATAGTTGGGCTCACCTCGACGCACGGCTCTGGCTCTGGAACCAGTCTCCTTGAGAGGGGTTGGACACTCTTCCACTCTGGAGTTGCCCTTGGTGAGAAGTGCCAACCTGGGGTGGACATACTTATTGCCCCCCATCTTGTCGCCTGTACGTTGGGGTTCACCCCGGTGAACGAGAGGGTGGCCTCCCTGTCCAGGCTGTTCAGGCTCCCTGACTGTTGTTTGTGCTTATGCACCAAATGGCAGTTCAGACTACCCATCCTTTTTGGAGTCCTTGAAGGGGGTGTTAGAGAGCGGCCCTCCGGGGGGCTCCCTTGTTCTGCTGGGGGACTTCAACGCTCATGTTGGATTTGACAGTGGAATTGACAGCGCCCTCCTGTTCTGAACCTGAGTGGTGTTTTGTTATTGGACTTCTGTTCTCGTCATGCATTGTCCATAACTAACACCATGTTCAAGCATAAGGGTGTCCATATCTACTCTTGGCACCAGGACACCCTAGGCTGCAGTTCGACAATCGACTTTGTTGTTGTGTCATGTGATCTGCGGCCGCATGTCTTGGACACTTGGGTGAAGAGGGGAGGGGAGGGGAGCGGAGCTGTCCACTGACCACTACCTCGTGGTGAGTTGGCTCCAATGGTGGGGGAGGATGCCAGTCAGACTTGGCAGACCCAAACGAACCTTGAGGGTCTGCTGGGAACGCCTGGCGAAGTCTCCCGTGAGGGGGAACTTCAAGTCCCACCTCCGGGAGAGCGTCAAACACATTCCGGGTGAGGTGGGAGATATTGAGGCCGAGTGGGCCTTTAGGCACCAGCTCCCCCGTGACCCACTATGGAATAAGTGGTAGAAAATGACTGACTGACTGATGTTTGCAGGGCTGTATCTAGTATTGTGGGGTCTCTATGCATGATGGAGTTTGGATGCTCCTAGTTTGTCAAACTACAATGGAGAGATTCCTGATCCATTAGATAATCCATGCCACAATCTGTTACACTTTACACAAGATAACTGATAAACAATTATATTACAAGAAAAACAACAGCCCTCCACATGTTAATGAATAAAACAAATAAGTATTTTCAGGAGGAGCAGCATAGTTTTGGTGCCAGCCGTGGAACACTGGACCACCACTTCACCCTCCACAGGGTGAACAAGGGTTTATGGAAGTTTGCACAACGGGTCCCTATGTGTTTTGTTGACATGGAGAAGGCCTTGTGTCCCTCGAGGTGCCTTGTGGGGGATACTCCAGGAGTACGGAGTCGAGGGCCCTTTATTAGGGGCCATCCGGATTCTGTACAAGCAGAGCAGGAGTTTGGTTCGGATTGCTACCCAGTGCATGTTGGACTCCTGCAGGGCTGCCCTTTGTCCCCGGTCCTATTCATAACTTTCATAGACAGGATTTCTAGGCGCAGCAAAGGGCCAGAGGGGGTCTGGTTTGGTGATTTCTCCTTTGTGCAGATGAGGTGGTATTTGCTGGTCCCCTCTAGCCCAGACCTTGAGCATGCACTGGGGTGGTTTTCAGCAGAATGTGAAGCAGTGGGAATAGGGATCCAAGTCTGAGGCTACAGTTCTTGGGCTCTCTGGGTTGGAGGGGAGCTCCTGCCTCAAGTGGAGGAGTTCCAGTATCTCGGCGTCTTGTTCATGAGTGAAGGCAGTGCGGCTGCTGCAGTAATAAGGACACTGTCCATTGTGGTGAAGAGAGAGCTGAGCCGAAAGATGAAGCTCTCAATTTACTGGTCGGTCTACAATCCTACCTTCACTTATGAGCATGAACTTTGGGTCATGATCGAAATAATGAGATCCCAGATACAAACAGCTGAAATGAGCTTCCTCCCCAGGTTGGCCGGGCACACCCTTAGAGATAGGGTGAGAAGTGAGGCCATCCGGGAGGAGCTCATAGTAGACCTGCTGCTCCTCCACATCGAGAAGAGTCAGTTGAGGTGGCTCGGGCATCTGTTATGGAAGCCTCCAAGAAACCTCCCCCGGGAGTTGTTCCAGGCACCTACTGCCGGGAGGAGACACGAGGGACAACTTGGGACACGCCGTTCTCTCGGCTGACCTAGGAACGCCTCAGGCTTCCCCCAGAGGAGCTGAAGGTGTCTGGGGAGAGGAAAGTCTGGGTGTCTCTGCTTAGACTGTTGCCCCTGCGACCTGGTCCTGGATAAGTGGAAGACAACGAATACAAATGTTTTCTAAAATATGCACTTTAAAGTCTGAAAGGAAGAGGATAACTGAAGTTGTAACAGCAACAACAAGTTACCAGCCAACACAATAAATAAATAAATAGAGCAGGGGTGCTACTTACACATCAATTTGCAAACAAAATCCTCTCATCCACCCACATTACAGACAAACTGAATTCACTTTATCCTTTGATTGTCCTCCGTTTTCTTCTATATATGTTTTCCACCCAACTGTCTCCAGCTGTGTGGAGTGATGTATCTGAGTGATGTACCTGCCTCTCTCTAATGTTTTTTCTTTAAAATGTAGGTTCACGGCACTTTTTGGGTCTGGATGTACATTGCAGACGATAAAAGACAACTTGGGGACTGTTCCAAAAAGATTGGCAAATCCAACAAGATTGGCAATTAAGCCAGGATTTCCCTGTAATTCCTGTTTAGTCAACACACTGTTTTTAACTTCACCAAAACAGTGGAAAATAGGTTACTGTGGAAATTATTTTAAATGTATTAAACCTGCTCCAATAGCTTGGCAGAGTTAATACTGAAGTGTTTTTATTATTACCCAGTTTGGCTTCATCCTGATCTGTATTGGAAGTTTTTGCATGAATAACACTCTGGGTAAGTGTTTCTTGTTGGTGCCTGCTATAAGGTTTCCCTGATTCAATTAATACACAATAATTTATTCTAGGTTTGATATTCTAGACGTTGCTGTTTTTTATGATTTTGTCAATATAAAGTTTGCTAAAAAGTATAGAAAAATGCCCTTCCTTTGTTTTTTCATAATCATAATAAAGGTTAAAAAAATATTAGGCTTTATTTTAAATAATTTTTCTTCAGTGAGGAATAATACAGTTTAGGTTTGATTAGTCAACCCAGTTTAGATTTTAAAGTACAAATGATACATTGCATCCAGTCCCAGTTCAAAGCTTTGATGCCTTCTTTACTCCTCACAACCCAGTCATGGTTGACAGGCATACTTTTTTTACGTTACTCCCCATTGACTGGATATGCAACTGAGTAATAGGAAAGATGTTCAACCAGATCTAAAATGAAGCTTTTTTCTTTCCACTTTGAGCATTTGTGTCATTCCCTGGCAGAAGAACGCCTTGAGGGGAGAGCCATATCACCCATATCACTGCTGATCTTAAATGTTTTTTGCACAGTTGTCACATAGCCAAAGTTTTTAATTACTTTATATATGTGGTGTTGCATTAAACATGTAACATTTTACTACAGTCACTATTTTCATGACTTTCACAGCTGTAGGGATGTTCTAAATGCAGGTTTTCTCTCATCATTCATTTTCTATTGCATTTAAAAGTTGTCTGACCGACAGCTTTTGCTCAAGTCATGGCAAAAATTATTATTTTGCTTCAGTTGAAGGAAAGTTATGCAGGGATAAAGCAATATGCCACAGTTCAAGCATTTCTGTAAACCCATTTGCTTTTTGACCTTTGCTCCACAGAATTGCTTAATTAGATTAAAAGTCTTTAACATTCAGATATAGCCTCAGGTAAATGAGCTGTGGGTTCCAGTCTGATGGGGGGAAAAAGCTGTAGCCTGGCTATTAGATTAAACCCTCTGTGTCCTGCTGTGGGAAGCAGACTCAAAATTGCATGCTGCAGCCATTCATGTCAATGTGTATTTGCTGAGCAGATGTAATTGATATTTATAGGCCACATAATGGTGTGAATTAAATTAGCAAAACAATAACTATGTTATTCATGAGGAGAAGCTTACTCCATAAGTGCTTTTGCTCATGTCAAAGACTGCCAAGAGGAGTTAAGTAAGAGTTTTAATTTTAAACATGAGAGCTGCAGACCCTATAAGACATTTTTATAGAACATTTACAGAAAAAACTCACTCTGACCTATCGCTTTTATCGTCGGCCTTCCTTGGATCCTGTGATTTTTTGCATTGCGTGATTCTCTGGCTCTTTATTGCTCATAGCCATTACTGTCATCTACAGAAAACACTGGGGAAAGTGAGAACAAATCTGAGTTTTACCTGGCATTCATGCTGATTTGATTATAAAGAGGTTTGGTTTTGTGATAGTCAGTGTCAAGCATCATTCTCGACCTCCTTTCAGTCCACAGAGTTCCTGTTCTCTCTCTCTCTCAGCTCTAGACTGTGGTTCTCTCCACCTGCTCAGTGCCATTAAGTCACAGGCATGAAGACAGGGGGACAGGAAATACAGACAAAGACATTTGAAAATAAAAGATAAAAAGAAATATGCACCATTTAACCAGGGGTGTGCAAACTTTTTGACACAAGGGCCAAAATCAAGTCAAAAGTGCTTGCGGGCCAAAAAACATATAATAAAAAAAGAATATCACAAAAAATGTAATAATGAATTTTTTACCAGCTCAACAATAAATTAGGGATGCAACATTTTAAATATAAAAAAAGTAGTCTGATTTTTTTGTAGTAAAGGGATGTGTAAATCATTGTATCTCCAAAACCTAAAAAAGGGTTTTGCACGTTTGCCCTATTCAAAGACAGGCATCCACTTTGCAAATTTGGGCATGACGGAAATTTTTTTTTTTTTTAAAGTTTAGTCAATTCTCAGCAATAAGAACAGGATAGGATTTGGGTCACTTTTTTTGAGTCACATTTGTTGCAATTAGCCAAGGTTAATGAATAAAATAACAGCAGATTTGGGTGAAGTCTGCTTTTGAGTAAAACTCAACTCACTGGCTATAGTGGTCCTGTCTACTTGGAAATAAAAGTGCAATGAGTGGGATAATTAAAAGACAAATACAGTGTGTTGTACCTAACATGATCCCTTATAAGGTTTTAATTGGTCAGTAATAATATTGCCCTGATTCATAAAATGTCTTTGTCTGCATCAACCACCAGTGCAAACAAGCCAAATTTGTATCATTCCTGAATTAAAGTCGGAGGCCACTCAAAATCAGGTGCTGCAAATGGCCATCGGGCCGCACTTTGGACACCAGTGTTCTAAACAGTATTCAGAGATCTATCGTTAACAGAAATTGTATGACACACACATTTTATGGGGGTACTGAAGTTGTATTTCTATAGAGAAAATCTATAGTCAATATAGGTGTAATTCTCCAGCAAGCTCCAACAGATTTAAACAAAAACAGTTGTGGTTTCTGTGTAAACCAAAGTATTTGGCACAATTAGATGTGTAAATATTCAACTCAAATATAAAGTTTCAAACTCAGCATCACAAAAAGAACCTTTAACAGAATTTTCATTATGTTTTCATGTCTAATGTTGCAACTACAAGTCCCTTTTGCAGTTTGCTTTAAGCCATGTAGGGAGCACAGCAAGTATTTGGAAGAAAGCTTTCTGGTCAGATGAGAGAAAAATTTAACTTTTTGACCTAAAGAGAAAATATATATATATGTGAGGCGGATCACTGGTAACACACAATTCCCACAGTAATTAATGGTGGTGGCGACATCATGCTTTGGATAAGTTTTTATTCATCTGGGACAGGGAAGATGATCAGAGTTGATAAGGCGATGGATGGAGCTAAATATCCACAAAGAAAACTGGCTTGGCTAGATGTTCACCCTCCAAACTGGACAACGGCCCTAAACAAGGGTAGGAGAATTGCAGGACAATTACTCTCTATCCAATCTGACAGACTTGGAGAGAGATCTTTTGCAAGGAAGAGCGCGTATAAAATGTAGATTTATAGTACTTGTTTCTACTAAAACACGTACTTTTGCAAGGGACTGCAGATAGAAACAGCAACCGCGTTTTATTTTGAAGGCTGGGATCGGAGGTCCTCCTTAAAACCCAGTCTGCCTGGTGTGACAGTGAAACACTCAGTATGTGTGTGTGTTTCGGCTTCCTGCGCGGTGTCCGCACACCGTCCGTCTCTTCAGTTTAGATCGGCTCACCATGGCGGAAGGACGCAGAGAACCACCGCCTCATCCTCCTCTCTCCTTACCACCGGCCAGCAAGCGACCCTGCCTTCGTCCCGCACCCCGAGGTCCCGGTCCGGGGCCCGGCCACGGCAGCGGCTTGCGGTATCGCTCCCCGGAGTCCCTCCTGGACTGCGCCGCTAAGGCGGTAGCGGAAAAGTGGGCCTTTGAGAGAGTGGAGGAGCGCTTCGAGCGGATTCCGGAGCCCGTCCAGCGCCGTATCGTGTATTGGTCTTTTCCTCGCAACGAAAAGGAGATATGCATGTACTCTTCGTTTCAGTGCAGGGTAGCCAGCGAGGAAGTTCCGTCGGCGGCTGCCACTGGAACTGTGGGAACGGGGTCCGGAGCAACAAACGCTGGTTGCGGCGGAGGATCTACCGCTGGTGCATCGGCTGCTGTGGGGGCAGTCGGAGTAGTGGGGTCGGGAGACGGACTCCCTTTCCGACGGGGAATCAGGCTCTTGGAAACCGGCTGTGTGGAAAACGTTTTACAAGTTGGTAAGTGGAGTATAAGTATTTAGTCAACGAAAAAGCTATGTGTTGGCACAGAAACCGAGGACTGTTTCCGAGTTCCTGCCGCCGCTGCTGGGTCTGCTCTGGGGATGATTGATGGAAGTTTTTCCGCTATCACAGAAAGTATGCAAAGCGTCTACTTTCAGCGCATTTCAGACCACAGATGCTTTTTCTTATGGTTTTGGCTTGGCAGACTTAAATTGAGACATCTATGGTCGATGTTTAAACCTGTGTTGGGAAAAATGAAACGAAGATATTGTCGGGGGCTAGCTTAGCCGACCAGCCGCTGTTTAAGAATTAAAGGGGCTACCTTTAGAGATTATGTGGATGATCTGCTCGCTTTGGCGTTTTTCTCCACTTTTGTGTGAAATGGACGCGCTTTTCTAGCAGCGGAGGGTGTTTTCCACCTTCCTTCCTCTTTGGGTCTTCTCGACCGGAGCTGTCCGGAGCCGTAACCCCGGCATTGAGGCGGGGGAGGCGGCGAGGAGGAAGGCTGACAGACGCGGATACAAAGCAACCGACGTAAGAGCGTCGGGGCTTTATTTTTTCGTTGCACAAATTACTTTTTCTCAACTCAACTTCGGTTGAGAGTGGCTTAGGAAGGAAACAAAGGCGGTCATTGGGTCTCGTTATTATGATTTAATCCAACGTTAATCCGAAAAAATCCCCCGCAGGATTTTTTTTTTTTTTTTTTTTTTGGGGTTGTTGTTTATTTGCTGGACAAAGAGCGCTTCTTCGCCAGCATGTAAAAACAACACTGGGAGTTATTCTGATGTTATAATTAAAGTTAACCTAGTTGTTGGATGGATATATACACATTTCCTAATCGGTGCGTTCGCCCGCAGCGCTCCGAGCCTCTCGCAACACAAAGGCTTGCCAGTTGAAATGATCGATAAGCGTCTCGCATTTCCAGCGCTGCAGAGAGAGAGAGAGAGAGAGAGAGACTGCTTTCAAACAAAGGCCCATTCCGCCAAGCTTCAGCTCCTTCCTTCCCCCTCATCACGCTCAGCAACAAACACAAACTGAAACCCGGGCATCAGGGAAATTGGTGGCATGAAACCGACGGATAGCCTAAAACAGTCTTTATATGTTACCAGGAGGATTTCTTCCCCCCTTCTTCTCTCTGGCCATATGGTGAGAGAGCCACTGGAGCTTTTCTGGGGTTTCATGTTGCTCTGAGGTATCAGGGGGGAAGCAATGCTTTAAACTGTGCCCACTTCTCTCCACAAATCCTGTATCTAATTGCATCTTATAGCTGCTCATCGATTTCAGCCCCAAAAGAAAAAAACAAAACAGGGGCTTAAGAATATTACCTGAAGGTTTGTTTTGGAATGAAGTTGTTGCAGTCTGGCTTGATAGTTATTGCACGTTTGAGCCTTTTGAGTGTTGCGCAAGAATTGAAGTGAAGCAAAGCTAAGGTTGCCAGTAGTAATTGCTTACATAACCACTTCCTGTGCCTAAACCAGGTGAGGGAGTGTGGATAAATCTACATTAAAAAGGTCCAAGAAGAAAGAGAGGACATGCTCCCCAAAGCAGCTTTAACCAACTGGGTTTAAGCACAGCTTCAAAGTCAGGAGCACGGAACGCATTTAGTTTTCCTTGCCATTTCGGTAAATTATTTCCTTTCTCCTGATGATTTTTGTTATTTTGTAATTGTTTCTACCAGTGGGAAACTACAGCGTGCCTGTGACATCAGGAGAAGGCAATTCGGTGGGAAAGTATTTTTGAGTTTTTTCTATTTTGCAAGCTGAAACTGTTACTGTTTTAAAAAGTTACAGTCTTAAAGCCACAAAAAATGTGTGTTATTCCATTACTACGGTTTAGGTTGAGTTCTTTCAGCAAACCGCCTGAGAAAATACTGTAGTCACCATTCGTTTACTCTAGCTGTATGGAGCATAGAGTAATGTAGTTTCCCCACCGATTGCTGTTGCTACACACTGCCAATCCGCTGGCTTGAACATTTCCACGCAGTTTTCCCTCTCATATGAGAGAGACATTTTCTTCTCTTGTGAATTATTTCTGGTTATTCAAACCAAGGACAATAAGAGCGTGGAAACTAAAGAAGCGCCACAGATCACTCTTATTAAGGCCAAATTCTTTTTAAACTACAGCTGGTAAGCTTTAAGAGATATATCTATTAAGAAGCGGACTGCAGGCTAGCTAGCTGAAAAATAGCCCAACAATCAGAACAACAGTCTGTACGTGGCATGAAGGCTGGAAGTGGTGGTTGGTTACTTAGTAAAACATGGGAAGCAAGTTGTGGGGATGGTTTGCACTCTGTTTTATTTTTGTCTTCATCTTGAGTTCTTACTACCAGTAAATTGAACAAATAAGCAGTTTACACACGCTACTTGTTAACTGTTTTCATGGCTGCAAATCAAATCTTTTAAGGTTGCTTCAGGTGACCAAGCATAAAGGCTCAATGCAGTAAAAGTAAATCTTGTTTTCAGAACAATGTTGTCAGACCAATTGGGGGTCATTTGACCCCTTTGCCGTTTTAGTACCTGCATAGAATTTGAACCAAGTGAAGCTAAAGCTATTCCACTGAATAGAGCATGTTTACAGACAAAGAAGGATTTCTATTTTAAATGCAAAATGTACATTTACATATGTATGTACAGGTCCTTCTCAAAATATTAGCATATTGTGATAAAGTTCATTATTTTCCATAATGTCATGATGAAAATTTAACATTCATATATTTTAGATTCATTGCACACTAACTGAAATATTTCAGGTCTTTTATTGTCTTAATACGGATGATTTTGGCATACAGCTCATGAAAACCCAAAATTCCTATCTTACAAAATTAGCATATTAAAAGGGTCTCTAAACGAGCTATGAACCTAATCATCTGAATCAACGAGTTAACTCTAAACACCTGCAAAAGATTCCTGAGGCCTTTAAAACTCCCAGCCTGGTTCATCACTCAAAACCCCAATCATGGGTAAGACTGCCGACCTGACTGCTGTCCAGAAGGCCACTATTGACACCCTCAAGCAAGAGGGTAAGACACAGAAAGAAATTTCTGAACGAATAGGCTGTTCCCAGAGTGCTGTATCAAGGCACCTCAGTGGGAAGTCTGTGGGAAGGAAAAAGTGTGGCAGAAAACGCTGCACAACGAGAAGAGGTGACCGGACCCTGAGGAAGATTGTGGAGAAGGGCCGATTCCAGACCTTGGGGGACCTGCGGAAGCAGTGGACTGAGTCTGGAGTAGAAACATCCAGAGCCACCGTGCACAGGCGTGTACAGGAAATGGGCTACAGGTGCCGCATTCCCCAGGTCAAGCCACTTTTGAACCAGAAACAGCGGCAGAAGCGCCTGACCTGGGCTACAGAGAAGCAGCACTGGACTGTTGCTCAGTGGTCTAAAGTACTTTTTTCGGATGAAAGCAAATTCTGCATGTCATTCGGAAATCAAGGTGCCAGAGTCTGGAGGAAGACTGGGGAGAAGGAAATGCCAAAATGCCAGAAGTCCAGTGTCAAGTACCCACAGTCAGTGATGGTGTGGGGTGCCGTGTCAGCTGCTGGTGTTGGTCCACTGTGTTTTATCAAGGGCAGGGTCAATGCAGCTAGCTATCAGGAGATTTTGGAGCACTTCATGCTTCCATCTGCTGAAAAGCTTTATGGAGATGAAGATTTCATTTTTCAGCATGACCTGGCACCTGCTCACAGTGCCAAAACCACTGGTAAATGGTTTACTGACCATGGTATCACTGTGCTCAATTGACCTGCCAACTCTACTGACCTGAACCCCATAGAGAATCTGTGGGATATTGTGAAGAGAACGTTGAGAGACTCAAGACCCAACACTCTGGATGAGCTAAAGGCTGCTATCGAAGCATCCTGGGCCTCCATAAGACCTCAGCAGTGCCACAGGCTGATTGCCTCCATGCCACGCTGCATTGAAGCAGTCATTTCTGCCAAAGGATTCCCGACCAAGTATTGAGTGCATAACTGTACATGATTATTTGAAGGTTGACGTTTTTTGTATTAAAAACACTTTTCTTTTGTTGGTCGGATGAAATATGCTAATTTTGTGAGATAGGAATTTTGGGTTTTCATGAGCTGTATGCCAAAATCATCCGTATTAAGACAATAAAAGACCTGAAATATTTCAGTTAGTGTGCAATGAATCTAAAATATATGAATGTTAAATTTTCATCATGACATTATGAAAAATAATTAACTTTATCACAATATGCTAATATTTTGAGAAGGACCTGTATATGTACAGTTTTGGCTTGGTTACTGCTCTGATTGGGCTGTTCATCTGCAAATGGCATATTTTTAGAGTCAACAATTATTCGATTAATTTTTTCAGTTCTAAAAGTAGATTAAGTGATATGCATTAATTTGAGTGCATGTGTACAAAATTGTTTGTTTATTGGAACAATGAAGTTCAGGCAGGTGAATACAAAGTAATTTTAGATCTTGTTAGTTTTTAGTTTGCTTTGGAAAAATTATTTGCTTTGAAACTGGCCCAGTGATGACATATGGGAAAGGAAATACACTTAAGAAGTGTGGCCTTCAGTTGTTACACCTAATGGTTTGCATAATATTGAAGTAGACCTAGCTGTAATTTATAACTAAACCTCTAATATGTTCATGGAAGATCTGGACTTGTCTCGATTTATTTTTTTATAGAAAAATGGCTTTATCTCCCACAGGAGCCAAAATGTGGGGATGATAGATCCGATGAGCCCACAGGGTTGTCTATCATGAGTTCATTTAGTTGTTTTTGTGTTGCTCCTCACAGCTATCACGAGCAGAGCAGGAGCTCCAGTTCCTGCAAACTCATGCTCATCTTTTGACGTTCCTTTTGACCAGTTTCTCAGAACTACTGAGCCTGCAGCCAGGTTCAGAGTCTGTTTTGATTTTTAGCAGGTTTTACTAAACAGAACTAGCTCTTAAAACAACCTCGAGAGATGGTGGTTAGCTGCTCGTCTGCCTCTAGCAGCTCGGCTCCTTTGGCTTTAAAGTCTGCACCTTAGCCTAGATGAGTAATAATGAAATGAAAGAGTCATATAAAAGTCTTTATCATCAAAGGCATCTTTGTATGTGTCAGCCTGAAAGAAATGAGTTGACTAGCATGTTTCTTATTGCTGCCCTCCGCCCTCGCTGCATTCTGGGCAAAGGTCCCCATACGTCGGCCTCTTTTAACAGTGATACAGATGGATTGTAAGCCCATCAACAACTCATTGGCCCATGTGTTCTTAATAATCCACCCTTACCCCCAAGTCATAATTAGAATAATCAAAGCAAAGCATGATTGTTTTTGTCTCACACACACACACACACACACACACACAGAGTGCCCTTATAAAGTCCTCTGAGACCAAGAGGAAGGGATATAACTGGAAGGAGGGTGGGGTGAAGGGGGTTCCTTAGCTTTGAGTCAAGCGTTGGGATTATTGGGTCATGCTTTGTTACCCAGCTGTAGAAAAACCCCTTGTTCACAGACAGAGATGAGGGTGGGGGTCGGCGGGGGCGTGAGGTGTACACATACGAGCTTGTCGCCGTCTCTAAGACGTTAAAGCTGTTCTGGTTGTCTGAAGCTTCGGTGACTTTAACAAAATGAGGTGAAGAAGTTTTAATGTCGTCCAATGTTGCCTTTAAGTTGCAAAGTGCAAAAGAAAGAGGCTCACAAAACAGTTTTAAACCAAGAGAGGCAGAAAATATCATCGAATAATATCCCCTCTTTAAAAATAAATTTTTTCTACATTGTGCAGCGATGTTATTGAGAAACCTTGCTGCAAAGTCTTTGAACCTTTCCATCAAAGATCTTTGTTGCTGTTATGTTTACTCAGTATAAGTTGGCATGTTTTTTGTGTAAAGAAGTGTTTGGGGACTGGCCTGTCTTGCTAATATTTGCTCAGATGTAATTTCCTGGCAGAATGGCCGCAGGGTTCCTCATTGCGGGAAGGCTTCCAAACCTCTGGGGTACTTCTGCCTTTTGGTTATTCGAGAGTGTCTTTTGATAAGACCCACACCGAAGGCAGGAGGAGGCAGCGAGCTCATCCTCTGTTGCCTCATCTCCCATCGTTCCTCATCTCTGGAGTCTCCGCAACTGAATCTGCTAACCCTGCTTACTTTTCATCTCAGCTGCGTAAACTTTGGTATCTTCTTACGAAATGTGTGTCTCTGTATATTTGTTGTATCCACTGGGCTCTTCGATGTTTGTTTGGCCTACTCTCATCACTGAAAGATCACTCAAACCTAGCTCAAATGTCAACCTTGACCATTTTTGTTGCAAAGGCCTGTGAGTCAGTTCAAATGCTGCTTTTTAAAGGTTTCCTCTGCTCTCTGATGCTTCTGCACTGCTGGTTGAGACTGTGTTAGTGGTTTTACCAGGAGGAAGGTGGGAAACTGGGAACAGTCAGTCATGACTCTGAGGTCAACCAGTTGTGGGCTGGAACTCAGCAGTGTTTCCACACTGTCGGGATGTTGGCTCATGTTCTTTGGGTAAACATGAGTAACTTCTGTTTAAAGTTGACCTACTATGTGTGGGGGATTAAGAGCGGTTTGTAGCTGCCCCTTTATTTATTTTTTCCATAGTTTTCTTTCACATAAAAATAAGTGAAAATGTAAAATGAGCACTTGATAAATGTAGTGGCTTTTAAAGGCTGATGCATGCTCTGCAAGAACAGGGAGATGTGTTCTCTTTCCCAGGACTGTCTGAACAAAGTGACATTATTGGGGTCTTGCAGCCCTTGTCTGGGAGCTCTTGGAGTTTTCTGACGTGCATCTGAATCGTACTTGACTTTGGTGCGACGTAGTTTCTAGATCTGAATGCCTTCTTCACACTATACGCAGCAGAAGTTGTACGAAGTTTCGGTGTAGAGTTTCTTTCCTTTGACAACAAAATTTGCATGTTTGAAGTTACTTAAAAAGGTTAGAAAACAAACTATGAAGAAGTAACAATGGTATTTTTGGCTTTTAAAGCTAGTTGGCAACAATTAAACCCAGGTGTGTTTTTGTTTTCTGGTCAGAAGATTAATGTTTTCAGTTCGAGTGAAATACAATTTTTAACCCGGGATACGGTTCTAAACCAGTGTAGAAAATTACAGCATAAGAGAGTATAAGTATTTTTAAAGGTTGAAAACAAACTGGTCAAACTACAGGGGTTGGACAATGAAACTGAAACACCTGGTTTTAGATCACAATAATTTATTAGTATGGTGTAGGGCCTCCTTTTGCCGCCAATACAGTGTCAATTCGTCTTGGGAATGACATATACAAGTCCTGCACAATGGTCAGAGGGATTTTAAGCCATTCTTCTTGCAGGATAGTGGCCAGGTCACTACGTGATACTGGTGGAGGAAAACGTTTCCTGACTCGCTCCTCCAAAACACCCCAAAGTGGCTCAATAATATTTAGATCTGGTGACTGTGCAGGCCATGGGAGATGTTCAACTTCACTTTCATGTTCATCAAACCAATCTTTCACCAGTCTTGCTGTGTGTATTGGTGCATTGTCATCCTGATACACGGCACCGCCTTCAGGATACAATGTTTGAACCATTGGATGCACAATGGTCCTCAAGAATGGTTTGGCAGTCCTTGGCAGTGACGCGCCCATCTAGCACAAGTATTGGGCCATGGGAATGCCATGATATGGCAGCCCAAACCATCACTGATCCACCCCCATGCTTCACTCTGGGCATGCAACAGTCTGGGTGGTACGCTTCTTTGGGGCGTCTCCACACCGCAACTCTCCCGGATGTGGGGAAAACAGTAACAGAACAATACATGTTTCACATTGTTCACAGCCCAAGATTTGCGCTCCTTGCACCATTGAAACCGACGTTTGGCATTGGCATGAGTGACCAAAGGTTTGGCTATAGCAGCCCGGCCGTGTATATTGACCCTGTGGAGCTCCCAACGGACAGTTCTGGTGGAAACAGGAGAGTTGAGGTGCACATTTAATTCTGCCGTGATTTGGGCAGCTGTGGTTTTATGTTTTTTGGATACAATCCGGGTTAGCACCCGAACATCCCTTTCAGACAGCTTCCTCTTGCGTCCACAGTTGGATGTGGTTTGTCCTTCTTGGTGGTATGCTGACATTACCCCGGATACTTGCTGTCTTGGTCACAGATGCGCCAGCAAGACGTGCACCAACAATTTGTCCTCTTTTGAACTCTGGTATGTCACCCATAATGTTGTGTGCCTTTCAATATTTTGAGCAAAACTGTGCTCTTACCCTGCTAATTGAACCTTCACACTGTGCTCTTACTGGTGCAATGTGCAATCAATGAAGATTGGCTACCAGGCTGGTCCAATTTAGCCATGAAACCTCCCACACTAAAATGACAGGTGTTTCAGTGTCCAAACCCTGTATTTGTTGGTGTTCTTTCTCAAAACCTTGTGTATCTTGCTAATCCAGCCATTTGTGAAGAAGCTTTCATTATTCTTTTATTATCATCCTCACCGACTCATCTGTACCAAGAAGTGACACTTTTTGAACTGACAAGTGCCTTAAGCATCACGGTTGTTGTATCTGTACCTGAGCACAAAACAGTAAAGCACTCCTGAGGGGTGTTTCCTTCTCCTCTATACGTTCACTGGAATGTTGGTGGTGCCTACATTTTACCCACTTAGTACTCAGCCACACTCCAGTGGTCAGCTGCTCTACCGACTCACAGAACAGGGAACAGATATTTAATCAGCGTAATTAATTCCACGCCGGGCGAGCTCAAAAAGAGGCAATCGGCTAAACAAATCATCCCTGCATTCTTGTTAGCTCTTAGAGGACCGTGAGAGATGAGCCCATTAAGAAGACGCACTGACTTTTAGACTCATCAAAGGCGGCCGCACCTGCACACACACAACGATAGGTCTGCACCGTTATCTCATTATGTAAAATTATGAATCCAAAATTCTTGTCTAGTGATCAGATTCACTCATCTGAGACACAAAAAGGATGAGGCATTGTTTCATTCTCATTTATTGGACCTGGTTCTCTGCTGGTGAAAAAGCTCAACAGGATCTCCTTTTGTTGTATGAATTTTCCCAGAACAATTCACTTCTTCCTATCTCTATTTCATACCCGAGCATTGATATTTTATCTCTTCCTACTTGCATTTCAAACCCACAAACAAACCCATTTGCTTAAAGCACTGTGTATTACTATATTTCTCTTGTTGGTTACAGGGTTCATATAGGTGCTTGAAATCCTTGAATTTTAACAAGGTGTTTTCAAGGGTTGGAAAGTGCTTGATTTCTGTATAAAATCGTCTGCGGTGAGCACAATAAAACAGCCAGGCAATTGCTGTTCTAATGACCACTGGCTCAAAACGCTAGATACAAATCATGATTGAAACGAGGACCAAATCTTCCAGTACCTTCCTGCAACATATGCAAGAAGGAGCCATAGTAGTGGGAGGGAATCTAAAATTTAAACTTGCTTGCAACTTTGCAGGTAAATTGCAAATTGTTAATTGAATGATGGGACGAGCTAGGGTTTTATGTCATCCACTGCACTTGAAAATGTCATACTGAATATTTTAATTGAAATTGCTAGTAAAGGTGGTTAGTTAATGGTTTAATTACACAAAAAGTATCTGTCGCTTGGCAATATCTGTCATGCATGCTGTGTTTCTGATGTCTTTGAGCTCCTTATGCCTGAATGTCCATTTCATATTAATACTATAACTTGCAGAATTTTAATCAGCTGCACAGTATTTGACTTGTTGATGGTCTCCCTTCACATAGGAAACGCTGTGTGTGCCTTGGTTATGAGGCTCAATGAAGAAAAGGCGCACAGAGATACAGACTGTTCTGAAGTTTGGTGCAGGAAAAGTTTGAAAATTTACCTTGAAAATGCTTGAAAAATCCTTGAATTTTACTGTAAGAAAAGTGTACGAACCCTGTGGTTAAGAATTTTTGAATAATTGAGGGCATATATGGTCATAAAGTTTCCCAAATCTTACACTTAGTCTTATATTTGTGAATGTTATTTTCTGAAATCATTTATTACTACCTACTTTGATTTGTTTTGATTTTGATCCATGTTTGTCTGACCACTGATCAACCACAAAGAGAAAACTGAAAGTCCTTTCCTTACAGTAGACTATGGGTGGTATATAAGAAATTACCTTAGATCATGAGCTGTCAAAGTGGGTAATAAAATGTACCTCTTACACTTGTGGGGTTGGTTTATTTCTAGTTAGGTAAAAATTAAACAAATTCCCCAAATTGTTTTTTTCACTTTGAATTTAAGAAACTGCGTTCTGTGGGCTATGAGTATTTTTCATCCAAGCGGTTTTGCCACGCATGGCAAAAGGATGGGGCACCATTGCTTTAGTTGCCACATAGGAAAACGCAGCAAACCAGAGCTCTTCCTTTTTAGTTTTTCCTGTTGATCTGTGTTTTTAGTTTGTTCAGTCGGATCTTTGCTTCTGGTTTTAAGTACGCATACTTCCCATTGCAGTTACTATAGAAAAGTGAACATAATTATGCTTTCTAAAACTACAACCTTTATGCTTTACACACTGACTTAATGAGTCCTCTTCTATTGCTGTGTGATTCAGGTTTTCCTCTGCTGTTCTTAGTTTTTTAATAGTGGTGCTTTTTGATAAGACCTGACCTCAGGTGTTTCGCCCACCGTTGCTGTCTCAACTACAGCCTTGTTTGTTGCAGCAAGTAGAAACGCCATTCCCCTGCTGGTACAGTTTTAGAGCACCTTTCATTTTTCTTGAGCCTATTTATCTTCTACGTTTGTCTGTGTGTGGATGGGCAATTATTAGCAAAGATCAAAGATCCTTGTTCTTTTAGGTCTTGAAGTTGACGGTCTCCTGTGTTCAGTTATTGCGCTGCTCCACACCTGTTTTTTATTAGCTTTTTGAGTGTGTATATGTGTGTGTGTGTTTACTGTGGTTGTTGTACACCTTTGGCCCCCGACCACGTCTCTGAGACAGGCCGGACTGGGGCGGGAACATGGAGGCTTTCAGACTGGACTATTATGTCCTTGTTTGGTTGTAATTGCCTAACAAATGTTGGAAGAAAGAAGAGAAATAAACAAACATGGCGGGGAAGAGGAGGGGTAATTTAAAATGCAAAGCGCCACACAAGCAAAGGCGGACATGTGATATGATCAGAAAAATTGTGGACGAGAAATGCAAAATTAAAACACCACTTATTTTTGTTATTAAATAAAATTTCATCAAGTATTTTTTTTTTATATAAAAGCACCCCCTAGTGCAACAGGGGAATCTTAAGATGGCCTAAAAGGTGGAAATGAAATGCTAATTAAGACAGACTTGTTATTTTATTCATGTTTTTACCAATCTGAGCTGAGGTTCTAGTCTCTTGAATAAATAATAACAGCTAAATTGTCTTGCAAATAGGAGGTCACCCCGAATGAAAATTCATCTTTTGTTGTTCAGGGCTGAATGTTATTACCATTTTGCCATCTTTTAATGGGGAGAAAACTAAATTTAGCCTGTTGTCCTTTGCTATACAGTTTAAGTGACAGCTGTATAGAACCAGAGCATAATTTATTTTCATCAACTTCAGAACACCGTCGGATTTCCCTCTTTACAGTTAAGGAATCCAGGTTTATTTGATCAACTGAAAATATCATTTAAATTTTCAGTTTACTCTATGTGGTCCATGGGCTGAAATGTGTGGTTTCAGTAGACCAGGGTCCCAGAAATCATCTTTGCTTATGCCTGTACTTTTCATTTTCAAGATGATGCCAAAATATTCATCTTAGTTTCTTATCATAATTCTTGTTAATTACTATAGAAACTTTTCAACTCTGCATAGTTTTGGAATTTTGCCACCCGACTGTCCATTCAGTTGTTTCTTTAGAACCCATTGATAAAGGTTTACACATCTCGGTGTTGTCAGAACATGACTGTAGCTCTCTTGACCCCATGGTGGAGGAGTTTATTAAGGCTCCCCTCCAAAACTCTAGCCTGGATGTTAAGAAAAGCTGTATGGCAGAACAAGAGTGGGGCTTTGTATCGGCAAATACCTAATCTATTATGTGTTAATCATTAAATCTGGTTTGAGAAAAAACTAAATCCTGTTCAATTTATGCAGTAATATAAAAGTGCACAGATATTCCTGGCGTAGTCACTAGAATCTAAAATCAATTCAGCTTTTTCCAGGTGAAATTGAAAAGAAACCTTTACAACATTTGAGTTAACATTTTCTTTCAGATCTTGCTTTCTTTATTGTAGATGTTGTTGTAAAGACCCCACGCCACTTTAATGTTAAAAACAAGGCAACCACCTCCACTTGTGTAGCCCAGTATTACTAGAATGATACTTTAAAACCAGAAAATTCCTTTTATGTCTGCATTGATCAAACCGCACTTGTGCTGGCCTGTCCTGGTTGGTTCTTGATCTGTATGCTAATGCTTTCCGTCCTTCCTCTGAATGCTGTAAATCTGGTGCTTTAATGTGTGTTGCTCATCTTGCGTTCGAATGGGCAGTCATAGATCATAGATTTTAAGCACAGATAGTCATCACTCTTTTGTTCACTGTCCTTTTTAGTACACACAAGGTTGTGTATTGCAGGGAGTGTGTGTATTGTGTTATTTTCTAATCTCCGCAGCATCGATAGGCCTTTACAACGGCAGAGCTATTACTGTCAGCGAAACGGATGAGGAGCCCTGTGTGTGAGAAGTGCGAGTTATATCTGGATTTGAAACTGTTTCCATACATTTAGTTGAATTTGATCTCAGGGAATCTGACAAAAAAACAAAATATTTTTGTCTCTTTTAGAATCTGTTGTGAATATCATTGTGCATAGATGTTTTTTATATTGCTGACATTTCAGGTTGCTGCATTTGAGAGTAAAAAATAATAGATTCACCAACAGTGATCTCTTAAAACAATCTAAATTTTCAGGTGCCAAAGGTTTTTCTGTTTTTGGTGCTATTCGCCTCTCTTAACCTCTGCCATTTTCTCTCCCCAAATGTGTGAATAAGGTTTAAAAGGAAGCACTTGGTGCTAAAAGTATGAATAATCATATCAATTGAAGACCAAGTTGCCTATTATAGTGATTCAGACTGTCAATGTGCATTAGCAAATGGACCTGATAGTCCTGTGTGGCTGAATAATTCAAAGTCCTTCTTTGTGTAAGGCTAAAACGTGACCAGTGCATGCGCTTTTTTTTTTTTTTTTCCACCATCAAATGTCCTTAAACGTCTCAGCCATTACCATTTTCCTTTACGGAAGTGGTCATTACGACTTAGTCAATTGCAATAAGCACACATTGAACAGCCGCTAATGTTCTATTGTACCCTGAAGCACTGCTGTTCTTTTTGTTGAATGTGCAGAGTGTGTTCTTTAGGTCATATCTTTTGAGTTACGTTGACTGGGAAGGAAACTGGATTGGATTTTCACATTTATCTAGCAGTACTGTAGTTGAACACTTGACTGTTTTCCTCACATCTGCATTCTATGCATTTGTTTTTGTTTGGGGCGAAGAGAAATGTATACTCCATATATGGGGCTGTATTGATATTTCATTCAACGATATTACTTGTAAAAGTAAAGTCTGACTCACAAAGCTCTAAGTACAGTGAACTAATATTATGAGCCCGGTTTACTTTTATCTAAACACCTTGTGTTTATTTCTGAGACCCTTATTTTCAGGAAAGAAAGGAAGTTGTTCCTGATTTTCCCCTTTTGTTTTTGACTTCTCCTAGCTGCCAACAATCTGCTACATAAACTCTGAAGAAGTCTCCACCTCATTTTTAAATTGTTTGTGTAGCAACACTTTTATATAACTCGTAACTTAAAAGTGATTTGTATACACTGACAATACCCTGATTGGCTAACACTTAGCTAGTAGCAGTTATTTAGTTAGCATTAGGTTCATAGCTAGTTGCACTAAAGTGCTATTTTACAAATATTTGGAGTTTGTACAGCATTTGACCTTCCCAAAATCTGAATTACTTGTCTTAACCAAACCTGAAGTGGGTTATTCTACACTGGGCAAACATTCTTTAAAACAAAGTTGTTTTTTGTTTTTTTCTGTTTGTAAAAACATAAAAGTAAGCATATTCTTTTCTGGCATTGGGACCGCCTTCAATTTAGAGATCTGATTAACACTGATTACAGATTCTTTAAAACATTTTGTAATGTGGACACTGACTTTTCCCAAAACTATTCTTATTATTTCTACTCGTTCCATGAAGCCAACATTTCGTGCTGTCTTGTGCTGTCGCTTTGTAATGCCAATAGGTAAAGTTTTTGGGGTTTTTTTGTCTTCAGTTGTGATTTATCATTTGAAGTTTAATATTTATTGCCTTAACTGTATATTTGAACTTTTAACATCTTATTGTTCAAACTGATTGATTTTTTTTTTATCATGAATGCTGTTTAGTCATATTTCCTGTTTGATTGTACGTTTTTATTTGAGTCAGGTAACTCACTGGCTTTCCTCTTATTCTGACTCGCCTATCGGTTCTGAGAAGGCCTGCTTGGGTCATGCTGTTCTATTGATGGCCTCTTCTTCTATAAACTATCAACCCTGCAGTTGGTAAAGTGGAGATATAACTAATCTCATTGGATTGGATCATGAACTTTTGAAGCAAATATCTCCAGTTTCTCATTTCAGGGTACACCGTTCTGCCTCATTTTCCGCAATTTACCTCCCTTTTTCTTTGCTTGTCCCCTCGCATCCCTCCTCTCTGTCCCTCCCCTGCTGCTAATAACCGCACTCTGTGTGGTTTCTTTAGTGGAGAGGGCCTGCTATGGCCCATTAGGCCGGCGTCTCACCGCCAAATGAATGGTGAGATGACTGCAGAGGGAAGAGGGATATGAGAGCAGGAGACAAGGATGAAAAAGGGACGGGTGAGAAGAGGGAGCAAAAGGAGAAGGAGGGGAGGAAGAGGATGGTGTGTGGGACTGGAGGGAAAGGGTGGGGCGGGAGGATGTGTGAAGTAAGGAAGACGTGACAGGAGGGAGGAAAGAGGAGAGCTGGAAGGAAAATTTAAGAAGTACATAACCAACCTGTCACCTCTGGCTCTCCCTTCCCCCAACACACACACACACACACACACACCCACTTCACAGTCACCAAAAGCCAAAGGGGTGGGAGGGACCTCATTAGGCTCTCAGCAGTCCATCACACACACAGAGAGAGCGAGCCTACAGAGCTCTGTGGTAGGGGGATGGGGTGCCTGCAGAAAAGAGGGGAGTTGAGGGAGAAAAGAAATTGAATTGATAGGAGCAGTCAAGTGCAGCAACACACACATGCACTCGGGGGAAGTCATAAGAGACCAGCTCCCACCACACACACACACAGCCTCTCTCCTACACCAACATGATTAATGTGGTCAACAGCCGTGGGGATCAGTCTGGTCGAGACCTCTCACCCTCTTACATGTGTGCACACACACGCTCATGCACAGAAACCTTCTATCGGCTTCCATTCTCTCTCTCTCTCACTCTCTCACACACACACACACACACACACACACACACACACACACACACACATACACACACTCCTCAACCCAGCCAGCCATCTCTAGTCTAATCGCACCCAAACAAAGATGGCGGAGGTAGATCTGCCACACAGGACCTTTTTTCTTAATTGTTACAGAATTATATCTCATTGTTATATTATACCATTCACATCATGTGGATCAGCGGGTTACGTAGTAAGTAGCAACCAAGTATATATTTGGAATGTGCTGTTTTCTGCTGCTTTGACCTCATTTTAAAACACCAAACAGATATTGAAACTAGCTAAATAAGTATTCAAACACCATTAACAATCCTGGACCATCGAGTGTTGTCAGTAAGACATCTTAGTATGATGCATTCATGATTTGGAAAAAGGATTGTATTTTGTATCCCACCAACTAGTCGCCTATTACAGCCTGATTGGCATAAAATCTCTCAGTGCATCTGTTCCCAGCGTAGAATGGAAAGAAAAGTTGAGACTATTTTGCTTTGCTTGGAAATGTCCCTGCACTGTAAAGTGACATTTTGAGCCATCTGAAAATTATTCAGATGACTAAAGCAGTCTTGCACTGCAAGCATGCAAACGTTACTACTCATTTTAAGGCTGTAAATTATATATTCTGTAGTTAATTTTTTGCAAGATTTTGAGTTGTGTGTGCTTGGTCAAAAGAGGGTATTTGTCAGTGACTGTAGTTATTCTAGTAGTTGTCATGGCATAAAAGGATTAGGGGACTTTACCACTGCCTTACACAACATTCCCATTGTATGGTGTGGATGTGTGTGCAGGGGCCCATCCGTGGACTAAGATTCAAATGTCTACACCCAGTTGCCTGATCAAATTTAACCTCGTTTTGATTTTAAATATATTTTTCCACATAGTTAAATATTGCCTCAGAAAGAGGGCATAAGGCGTGCTAAGCACTTTTTCTGCCACAGCACCAGAAAAATTGTATTTTTTGTGAAAGTACTGTGCACTATATACTGTGTGCATAAATCAATGTTTAAAGTATTGCCTTATCAGTAGGATGAAACACCACCACAGTAACAATAGGATTAAAGCTGCTCTTATGAAAGAAGCAATTAAATGCTATCTTATCTCATCTGCTTTTAATGCCAAAAAGCACTTTCATAGTTTTGAAGTTTAGTCCTCTTCTTTTTTGGAGTCATCTGCAGGTTCCTGCACACAGATTTGTGGACAGCAGGAAACTGCTACGATAGCTCAGTGGTTTTGTTGTCTATAAACATAGGCTGACATGACTCTCCTGGTATAATAACCTTGAATGGAAATGGCTTCATGATATTCACTCTAAAAAAAAGAGTAATCTAACTGTTGTTTTTTTTTTTTTACAGGCAAAAAGTAAAAGTTCTTCCCAGTGCTGCTAAAATAATACAGCCTATTGCAGTTACGGTAAAACTCTTTAAATCCCTGGCATACATTCATATTGCTAACCGAAGCTTCTGTTTAGCCTCAACTTGACTCCTTTTTTAGTTGTCCATTCCTTACTCATCTCTTTGTCTTCCTCTGTCCATTGAGGCCTGACATTAAATAATTAAAGGTATTCAGCATTTCTAAGATAACCTATTTGTGTCTGACCACTTTGGTTGTCTCTAAAAGAAGATGGCTGATCTTCTCAGTATGGTTTTTATGGGAACTATTTTCCACTTCTCTAGTTTGTCTTATGCCTGTGATTTATTTTTGAACAATTGAAGAGAAAACTGCTTTTAACTGAGCTTGGATTAGAATACCTTCTTTCATTAAAAATTATATTGGGTTTAAAAGAAAGCAAATGCTAAGCAAAAGATAGAAGCTAGAAAGTTATCAATGATTTAGTATTTTTAGGCATTTTTCCATTACTTTTAATCTATTAATCCTTTTTCAGTGGCTCTTTGGCCACTGAAAATATATATTTTTTTATTATTAAAACTTTTGTTTAAAAACATGTTTGAGAAATTTTATTTAAATGAAAATAGCCACAGACGTTGTTTGTCACTTTAACAAACAAACCATGTTAAATAGCAGCTTTGGCCATGTTCATGATTACTAGCTACTTTCCCTGTAGGTACAACAATGTTCACCTATTAGTTCATATTTCCAGCACACCACATGCATCCAGCCTCCCACACCTGAACAGTTTTCCACTTACGTTAAACTGGCAGAAAAATCTCAATTATACGACATGGTGGTTCCCATTCTGTTTAACCACTGCCTTTGTTGTGGAGGTCTATAGCCTATAAGGTGGTACACCTTAGCATGTACAAAGACTGTTTCATGCAGATAGCCTAAATAAACTGAGCTTGCTCTTTTCCCTTTTTCACTCCCTTCTCTTCACCTCTAACTAAAAATAAATTCAGAAGAGAATATCCTTCAGTTTTGGTGGTTGCATTCATGCTTTTTCAGGTGGTCTGCATCCTCATTGAATCTCTGAGGTGAAACCAGGCACTTTTTACTGTGTTGCCAGGTGATTCAGCTGGCTCAATAGACAGCAAGGAAATGGTGAGCTCAAGGGTAGATAATGCTTTTGACAGCAAAAATCTGCGAAGCCAGGTTGGAGTTGTTTTCCAAAAGCTAAGAAAGGCCATAGCAGGCCTGCTAGGAGGGGCTTTAATGCTGCTGACACTTGGTGAAAAGCTGCTGCTTTATCATTAAGGGAGCTACATTTCCCATGGCAACAAGATACAGAAATTAATCTCTTAAATGAGGTATGTTCTTTTGAAATCCAGAGGTATGACACTTCCAGCAATCCAGACTGAAGAACAAAGGGCTGATGTCCTCGTGTGCAAGAAATCAAAGCAGCAGGGCTCTTACTGATGGCCTCAGTAAATAGTGAGGCTAAATCTACTATTGATAATCTTGATCATCACTTTTTAAAGGAAAAAGTGCCACAGAGACTACAGTAGAAGTACATGCACTGATGACTGATTACTAGTAATTCATAATCTGCTTTACTTGAAACTAAAAAAATAAAACCCCAGAGTGGCTGACTAATTAAAAAGCCAGTATTTTCCCCTTTCTTACAGTAAAGTTAGTCAGTTAAGCATTAAATTGGGGTCTGACAGTACTTTGTTCGGTGCATTGTTCATTCTGTATTATACATTTAAAAACACCAGCTGAAGCAATAAGCGGTAAGGGGTTAGGATTTGGAATAAAGGGATAACAGAAGCCATGTTGATGGGAATGGTCATAATTGCATTGCTAATGAAAATGATTGTTTTAAGTTGATGCACAAATAATTCAAGTCCTAAGCAACATGTGCATATGTCAGCTTGGTCCAGAGCAGCAACTACAGTGTATTATACGCACGTATATTCTTACTGCCTTTTGGCCCTTTTTGTCTTTTGAGGTCGGATCAGTTTCTGGTATCCGATGTATTGTGTCAGGGTTCTCTGCTAACTAAAGGGGAATTTCCCTTGTTTGGCTGAATTGGAATCCTTTTTGGTCTTAAATTCGAAAGGACATTTTGTTTTGTCATAAACTGTGAACTGGCATGGAAAAGCCAGTAGCTTTTAAAAGCTATAATGTATCTTTCTGTTTAGTTTGTTGCATAAATGGGTAGTGTTTATGCCTACACATATGCTACATACATACACACCTGTTGTATACCTTGCCTTAAAGCTTGAAAACATAGAACTTGTCCACAATTCTTTTCCCGACTTCTTGATTTGTGTTTTATTTTTTTGTTATGGGGGGTTGTATATTATCTGGTTTTCACTGTATTTGGGTAAATATAGAAAAATGTGTATGGGTTCAAGAGACAGTTTTTTTTTTTCTCCGGTGGCACAAAGGTTTTCTGGAAATAATGGCTGCTGCCCAACTATTCCAATACTGGACTTTGTTACTCATTAGAAGTTTCTTCACTTTTAACACAGTTCCTCTTGGTCACCATAAAAAAGAAATAACATCTGCCTGTGTGATCTTATAAAATTCTTGAGAATTGCTTAAAGCAGATCTGCTCCTAGAACTAACATGGTAAAGCTCTGTACACCCTAGAAGACCTAGAACTCTGAAAGTCATCTTTGTGTTTTTCTGTCTGAAAGCTTCCTGTAATATCCGTTAAGAGCCTGATTAGATCAAACTTAAGTGCCCCAGGCAAGAAATTGGGTCTGATCAAACTAACCCTGGACCTCGAGCTACTTTATAATTGGAGGTGTTTGTAGATGTTCATACAAGGAGTCCGTACTTTTTTCCCCTAAACTCCAAAAGTATGTTCATATTCTTTGATTTCGAAATAAGATCAATACTACATGTGAGTTTTCTACTAATTGAAGGAGAGCAGGCAGAAACATAAGAGCTCACAGGCCCACATGCAGTGCTGTCGCCGAGGACTCTGCTCTGTCTCTCCAAGCTCTATTCATTAATTCATTTCTTATTGGGACAGAGTTAACCGGATTAGTCTTCCAACCATCCAGGAGTCTGCAGGGAGGAAGGGGACCCTTTAACCCCCTTCCCTCCTGCAGACAATGGCTCTGTGTGTGCACGTGATTGTATTTGATTGTGACTTTGTGATTGTGTGAGTTTGTGTCCTTGCCAGATGGGACCAGTGCCTCTTCAAACTCTCGAGCTCTCATCTTTCTTCTTTTTGGTTGGTGGCCAGTCATGTAGTTTTTTTTCTTTCTAGTGTTTGCTGGCTTCCAGCAGGGCTTTTAGCAAAACCAGGCAAAGGAACAATTTTAACCAACGACTTCTTTTACGTCATGTTTTTGGGCATACTTTTCAGATTAGTTCTTTCTGTGCAAATATATGGCTGTGAAGTACTTTTTTAAGTGCAATGTTTATGGAGATGCACCGATCGGTGAACTGTGGCTGATTTGTAATCTGTTTTTTGTAAAGCTGCAGATACCGATTTTAGCTTATTTGATTTCTCTTTAAACTTTCTAAGCTCTCTCTGGTCATTCATAAGCCACAAAACGAGCTAGCAAGATTCTACACCAGACTTTTAAAAGCTAAACAGGCTAAGACAATGTTAAGCTGTAGTTTATTTAGTAGGTATTTCTTCTATGTTTTTGCTTAAGTCAGTGTATCAAAATAACTTTTAATTTGTTTATTAATATGTCAATAATTGTTGGTTTTTGGTTCTCATACTAACCACTGCCTAGTCTGTAATCAGACTTGTTTAGAGGAATATGGTCTTTAACCAATCAGAAGCTGCCATACACACATGTAGATGGTCAATTAAAGCTATGTTACAGCAACGTCATGATGAGACTTGTTGCACAGTTAAACCTGAACGTAAATCTCCAGGTGGTAGTTTGTTCCATCTTCCAGTTTGCTCTCAGATTCCTTCCCTCTTGCTGCAGCACTCCCCCTCCTCTCACCCTAACTCTACACCACTCTCTCAGCCCTTCCCTGTGTCAGTTGAGACACTCAATTGCTTCTTCTCCATGTCACTGTAAGCATGCATCCCAGGAATGTAATTGCATATTGCATTCCAACACACACACACACACACACACACACTCTTTCTCACAACCACCCAGTGCCCTGCCAGCTTTGTGGGTCATTGTATTTGGCACGTGGCCACTATCTTCCCTATATTACACACACACTTGTACACACTCACACAGAGAACATGCACTCGCCCCCTGCCTGACTCCAAGTTTGGCAGACATCTCCTGCTGAGTAAGGAAGCCCTCCCTCTCTCCCTGTTGCTCGTCTGTTTTTGTCTCTCCTGCTCCTTTTAGCACCCTTTCCCTCTTTGTCCATGCTGTAGGCTCAGTTTTGTCTGTTCTTTCTTGCAAGTCCTGAACCTGCAGAGAATGAGTAAACCCCAGGCACTCCCATGTTCTCCTCATTTCCCGATTCCAGTTGCAGTCCTATCAGATCCCTCCAAAGGTGCCGTCAGCTGTATGGCCGCACCGCTAAGCCCCACTGCGTGCTTTTGAATTGACATGTCGTAACTGGATGTGCCAACTTAAACCTGGCCATTAGTCATGTTTTATTCTCCTGTCGGCAGTAATGTCTCAACAAATAAGAATTAGAGGTGGGGCACGACAATTCATGACGCCGCTTTTAGCTTTAAGCCTAAGATGATGTTTCACAATGGAGGTAGTACATGGGCAGAGGCCCAATGTCCTTTCTATGATTCGGATTTTAATAATTGCCTTAGGCTGCCCTCATGAAATGGGACCTGTGCTTAGGAGCGATGAGTAAAATTTGCAAAGAATAGTAGGGTTAGAATTGACCAAGCATACAGTTGATTACGGGATATTGACACCAAAGATATCTGAGTCAGCAGGACAGTTTTTAAGCAGCTCTCTTTCTGTAAAATATATAACTGTTTTAAGGCTTATAAAAAGTAGGGCAGACAGTGATGATTCCTTTTTTTTTAATGTAGTATTGTTCCATCTAGGCCATTTACTAGATATAGCTAGGCTTTCAAAAGTTATTGTCTCACTATCGATGATTTCCGAAGTCCTTCTTCATAAGATGCTAGAAAAGGTCATCATGAAAAATAAATTCCAGTTAACTTTAGTTAACTTGGTTACAATATTACCTTAAGTTGACCAAATTTGATTAAATTAAAAATTGTTTCAGCTCGGGCATATAACTTCAGTTCAGTTTTCACAACTTCAATACCATTTTAGTGCGAACACACAAGGCTAGCTGTAGACATTCTTCAGTTTTCTCTAGACTTCATCCTTAGGTATTTTTTTCCCCCCAGAAAATTCAACATCTGAAAAAAGAATTGTGCCATGAAGGATTACTGTATGCTGTACTTTAGAGCAGCATCTGGTGTCCAGACCTTTCTGGTTTTGATTATATTCATTTAAATCTCCTGGTGGCATATGTTAATGATAACTGGTTTTAATCAACTACTAAATTCCCTGTTTTCAAGCGAGATCTTGTTAAACCATGTACAGTGCCATGAATGAGGAGCTGGTGGTGGATAACATGACAAGAACATTGTAATTTGAATTCTTTAAACAAACTGCAAAAGGCCAGATTCAGGAGCAGAATCCTCTTGAGGCTTTTACGGAAACGGGTGAATGTCCCAGTTTTGCGCCTTGGTCATGGTGGAGTGAAACCTTTTTAATATCCAGCAGTAACCCTGGTTCATCTTAATTTCGTTGATTAAAAACGTTCTCTATGGTTATTGTCAACAACCATTTTCAGGATCAGTGCTTCTCCTTGACCACCTATTGCTACATATTGCTGGTCAGCTGGCTTAACAAAAGCTATTACACATTTCTGTCATCTTAAAAGAAATACAAATTTATCTGTTTGGAAGTATTTGCACTCAGGAAAAACATGTATAGTTTTGGTGTGGAAACTACTGGCACATCACACATCACTGTTATTTTAGTGAATCCATTTTAAAACTGCATTTGGCAACCAACAAGCAACATTTCTGTTAAGCAGATAATTGCAAGATCTTCCTGAGCATTTAACCTGATTAGTCACACTAAAAGGGTTTTTTGACTTATGTTTTTATGTTTTTCTTCGTAAGATGAAAACTTCCCAGGCTTTTGTTCACATCATCAAACCAGCTCCCTAAGCAATACTTAATATGGAAAGACATTGCCAAATATCGGCCCAGCTTCTGTATGGTAGTCAGCAGTTGTTAAAAGTCGTTCATCTCCGTTTCTTACCACAGTGTTTAGATGAAAGTGGATCCTTTTGGGTTTTTTGAGTTGCAGCCTGTCTGTCTTCACTTGTATCTGATGGTCTCAACTCATTTTAAGTGCTAACGTTTGCTAAAGCTACAGTTTGCTTTATACCTGAGAAGAAAAAAAACCCACAAAGCATGCGTGTGTGTGTTTCATTGTCATGCCAAGGACAAGCAGGCTTATTCAGTGCCAAGTGGTGCCAAGCCAACTGGCTGTCGTTCAGGTTTTTGTTTTGTGCAGTGCTCTGTATTCAGTCTGTAACACACATTGTTGTGAAGAGTTTTCAGTCAGTCACCCCCCACCCCTGCTGCCTTGGTGTGTCTGTTTGTATGTCTGTGCTTTTGTGTGACAATGACCTTGATGTTGCAAGAAAACCAGAAACACAAGTGGGCCGAGAGAGAGAATTAGAAATTAAACCCTGCGGTGTGTAATTACCTCCTTAACCGTCTGTGGTGTTAAACTTTGGACTGTCTGTGGTTTTCACCTGTGCATACAGCAAAGAGGTGCATGGGCACTGCTGTGGTTTATTTCAGACTGCTGTTGTCTGATGTCACTTCTCTGTAGACACAAAACAAGGAACTGAAAATGTCATTTATCAGTTTTGTTTCAGATGCCAGCCCATGTCCATCTTTAGGCCTTTCAGAAGCTTGTCCCGGGTAACTGAAGCACACATGTAAAGAGTTCACTCCTGTAAGGATCAAACCCATTTACCTGAATGAATGTAAAAGACTGAAACGTAGCTATGTTCAATATCTGTGAGATGAGACTAGCCTGTTACTTTTTCAAGAGGAGGGAGATTTCAGCCAATTACACGAACGCTAATTGTATTACATTAAGGACTATACATTGTTTAGGGAATACACATGGAGGCTGCTGTTTACATTCAGTAATGCTTAGTTTGCAAACTGTGCTAATTGCTAAAAAATCTTTTAAAATCGGTTACTAATAGTTCTTAAAGAGAAATTAAGCTCATATTGGAAATTGGCTTCAGAACTGTGATCGGTGCATCTTTAATTTTGTTTCAAGAAATGAAGGCTTTGTGAGCCTTTTATTGTGATGAACTGGTTGATTATTAGGTACAATAAAGCTATCATAAAACATCCTTCTCATTTAACTGTAAATAACTGCTTTGCCAGCTCTTTTTTAACGCTGTTGCTAAGAAAACTGCCCAGCTGGACAAACTTGACCTGCATTAGCAGAAAGACTATCTCAAAAGAAGTTGATTGGCTGGTTCTGTCCATGTGGTGACCCTTGAAGAGGATTTGTTTGAAGTGTCTATTCATCAATATTCATGAGCAGAATACAACCCCACAGCCCCACGTCCACCCTCCCACCTTCTGCTGCCCCATGTGTCCAAAGCTGTTTTAAAATCTACATAATTTGAGTTTGAAGTGCCTTTCAGATGGCCTTCCCTGTTGTAACACTTTCTGGAAACAAGGGACACTTATTAATCAGGCTCTCAATGTGTGTGTGTGTGTGTGTGTGTGTGTGTGTGTGTGTGTGTGTGTGTGTGTGTGTGTGTGTGTGTGTGTGTGTGTGTGTGTGGAAGAGCCAGACAGACAGTGATGCACTGAAGAGGACAGACAGGTGACTAAATGAGAAAGAGCCAGTGAGGAAGTACCACAGAGATAATGTGCAATATTTATACAGTAAAACTGGACAAAATTGTGCAGCTTTTGAATTGTGGCCTAAAAAAGCAAAACCATCTGTCTGGGTGAGATTTGGTCAACCACAAACTGAAAGTGCCACATGTTTTCTGAAAACAAGATGTTCAGAGATTACCTTGCTACTTAAGGCTCATTTCTAACCATGTTCCCAGATGTTGTTTGGGTGCTTTATCTGGTGGCATACATCAGGACAGCAGTAGTCTTTGTTTTGCAGGGGGTTCATCTACAGTTTATCTTGATGTTCTTTTTCTAAATCTGCACTTTCAGAGTTCTGCAACGTGTCCAGGTTGGCTCCCATTGACTATGCGTTAAGCGTTTCTATGTATCCACGCTAATCTACTGTCAATCATTTAAAATGTCTTTACTATGCACTTTAAGGGATAATTTTGAAAGCCAGTTTGAAGCCCTTTTCATTGATTTTTAGTGTCACCCTGGTAACAAACACAATACAATGATACCCAGACCTGTTTGTCCAAAAAAAACTAAAGGTTTTTTGAGCATCTATTGGACTTCCTAAAGGTATGAAGACATGGCTGATTTTGAAACTCTTTTCATTACCAGACTTAGGTCATCCTTTATGAATGGTCATGATTCTGATGTTTTTTTTTTGGTTTCAAATTATCCATCTTTATAAAACAATGTTTTGTTTTTTGTTTTTTTTCCTACATTTTATTTTGAGATGCACTGAGAAATTGGTTTGATTTCAGCTGGACTGGCCCTGAGCACTGGCCGGCTGTTTGGAAATTTATTCTCCCTCCTGTCTGCGCTGAGAACACCACTCTTTGGTGTGTAGGTGTTACAGTGGGAAGAAGACTAAAAGGTAGTTAATTTTAGTATCAGTGAGGTGTTTAAAATTAATATCAGGGGAAGCACACAGATGTGGAAAGCTGTTTTAAAAGGAAAAAGTATTTTCTACAACATATTAAGGCATATCTCTGGTTCATACAGGGTGCAAGAGACCAAGACTTTCAGCAGATAACAGGAAGGCTAAATATGTTAAAGTGAAGTTGTTATTTATTATCCCGTTTTTGCTTTCAATCTCTGTCTGTTATGGATCATGCTGGATTTGGAAGTGTAGGCAGAGTTAAGATCACTGTGTACATCCTTCAGGCATTACACATGGAGCACCTTTTTTTAATGCTAGCAATGTTAAATGTGCTAATGGATAATTTAAGAAGCTAAATCCACTGTAAGACATAAACTCTTTTTTGCCTTTGTTTAAAAAACATGTTGCACAAAGCTGTTATATTGCAACTCTTCGTTTCACACACAGCTTGAGGTTACCTCTGCTCCCGAAATGAAAAAATGTAGATTGCCCACAGTAGGAAAGTTGGAAAAAACATTTTGAGTGCTATGAAAATCTAACTCGATACCAAAACTAAGAAAAATACTCGATGCCATTTTTGCTGGTGCTGCAACATTTTTTGAAGGAACAGGGTTCTTTCTAGTTAGAAGCGAAAACATGATTCATTAAGGATCATTCTATACTAAAATAAAGACACACGGATCTGGTCCGTGCAAATGTATTCAGCAACAGAGCTGCACAATCTCGGTCTTTCTGGTAATTTTGGTGAATATTTTCTTTAGTGCTCAACTACAGCAGCAGGGTAGGTCACTATGGGTTCCTACTTTTTCATCCTCTAATTGTGAGCTTCGGTCTGTTTCCACCATAACGTGTTATGCCACATCCAATGCCTTTACAATTAAATGGAGGAATAATGGAGGGGGTGCACTGGTTTCTAGCCGACTGAGCAGTCAGCTGATTAACATTTTCCTGCACTATTTTGTACTGCAGTAGAACGAGTGAAAGCTAATCTCGATGGAGGAGTACCAACAGAAACACTATCACTGGGTTGTCTGTGTCTGTGAAGCTAATATTTAAATGTTAGCTGGCGTTGTCTGGGTTGCATCAGTGTCGTAACTTTAGCTTTTAGCTAAAGCTACGACATGCAGTTCGCATTTGGCATTGCTTAGCATTTCATTTTTTTTTTTCTGTCAGTCTGCCTCATAAGGAAGTTACCTCTGAACAAAGCTTTTAAGAGCCATGCATGTGTTATTTTTCTGGATGTACTCGCCATGTTAGCAAAGATTAAAACAGCAGCAGCAGCTCATTGTTTTGGTGAGGTTGAGACAGTGCAGGGAGGGGAGGGACTGGATGTGTCTGTTGTTGCAGCGCTGCTGCAGGAAGACGTGTATCAATTTGGGCAAATGATGAATTGGTCAGTTGATTGGTGATTCTATAATTCCTTTTAACCTTTACTAGTCTACAAGGTATGAAGATGCAGATTAGTTATAAAGTCTTTGATCTCAATGAATATCAGACTGAGGTCATTGTCTTTGGATGGAGACTTTTAGGTAATCCAGAGTTTGTTTTCTTTTAGGCTTTAGGTTTCAAATAACCAATCTTTGTAAAACATTTGTTCACTTTTTATTTAAAAAAATAACATATATGAATAGTTTTTCTGTTTGTCTTTTGCATTATTTGTAGAATAATTAACCAGGAAAAAACTGAATCAACACAAAACAGAGAACTTCCCATTGCTTTTAAAGAGCTTAGTAAACGCTGCAGATGGATGACCTCCTCAGGATGATCAGGTTCTGAAGATTATTTTTCTCTTTGCTGCCTTGTCGCTTGTAAAAGTCATGGATGAAGGTTATCCAGCTCTGCTCTACTAAAAACCTTTTAAATAGGAGGCCTGAATACTTGCTCATCAAGCTCTTTTCATCTAAGTACTTTGCAGACAAAACTCTAGCGTATGCGTGGAAGTAAAGGTAGAAATCATGTGCAATAACATAGAGCTTCATGAGGAAGCACATAATGAGCACACAAAGGGCTCAAAGATCCCTATAGAAGCTCATCTGGATCACAAACTGACATCAAGCCTTTTTAGTTTTGAACTTGATATTTTATGCTAGACATATAAGCTTTTTGGGATTTGCTATAAAGCTGTGTCCCGTATAGTATTAAAAATGTAATCTTCATCCAGTTTCGGTTTGTTGTTGTCAGTGTATTGTCAAATCACAGGCTGCAGAAATATGTGTGTGGATAAAAATCCCAGATACAGCATGGGGAGTGTATTTTTAAACTACACAGAAATAAACACAGACCCTTAAGGGAGGCATGATTCAGCAGCACTAAAAGAAAATTGCATAAAAGTGCCAAAAGTCAAACCTATCATTTTTTTGATGGTCATAAAAGTCGTGCACCGGGCGCCTGAGGAAACATAAAGCAATTTGTACGTTCACCTTCAGCAAAGTGCAGGTAAAATCATGCCAAGTTTTACTTGTCTTTCAGCGGTTTTTCCTGAAAGAAATCGCTGAGGCGTAAAAGAATGCAAGTCCAGGTTGCTTGTCTGTAAGGGGTTTCACAATAGCAGCCTCCAGGGCCATAGGGAACATACCAGCAGGTTGAGAATAGCTGAGGGATGCTGGTGCCTCCTTCTGTTGACAGGCTGAATGCTGGTTCAGGGTCAGATCAGAGGGCGGAGGTTTAGAGCTGAGCCAATTTTGTAGATTCTTGGTCTCATAGAACAAAACAAACCTGCTGATTGTCCTGTTTTCTGCTGTGTTTGGTCATGATTCAGGCACACTGCTTAGAGAAACTGTTTTTTCAATTTAGCTTTATGTTTCTGAAATCATGAAATGCAAACATGTACCTACAGTAAGCCAGGGGTGGAAATGAAAATGATTCAAATTTGCACCAGTAGGTCAAACATTCCACAGATTTCTGTTTGTTTCACATCCTCTTCTGTATAACACTACAAAAACATGCCAAACATTGTTTATTGAAAAAAAAAAACACAAACTGATGCTGGTTCCCTGTCATGTTACCACTTCATCCCTTACCATTTCTATTTCATACTGGTAAGCAAATCATTTTCAACAAATTGACTTAACCATTGCATAATAATCTTTTTTATCTTTGCTAGGTAACTATTTTGGATGAATTATTGAGACAACTCATCATAGAAATACTGAAATCACACATAATAAAAATCAGCTTGTGACCCCTGATCAAACCACAGCAACTCCGAATGACCTCTTGCTGATAGATGTTGCTCATTCGAGTGTCATGACCACATTTCCACACAGTAGGCATAAATAGATTATAGAAAATTAATTTGAAATCATCGTCTTGCAAAGTGGTTGCAAGGAGACAACTAATACAAAATGGAGTTGTCTGGTGAAGGATGCTTCATTCATGCGTCTTTTCATACCTGCTTCGACAGCAGACGATTTAAAGTAGCTTCCTGTATTTGACTTATAGACTATTGTGAGGGAATGTGGTTATCTTAGTCCAAATAAATAATATATACCAGCAGATCAAATGTTTTTTTTTTTTTTAGTTTGATCAGGGGTCATAATCCATCATACCCATTTGGGCCATTTGATTAGGATTAAATATAAGAAGCAAAAAAAAAAAGCAACTGGTTTGTAATACAAAGGAAAATATTTGTGATATTTTGATCATTTTCATGACTATCTTCCTCCAGAATTGGTGAAAATGCTTCATTACAAACAGGAATAAATTGAAATATGATGGTTTTGTTTGCAAGTACTAAATAGTTGTAGAAAGTTATTCAATGGCGTCACGTATGTACAAAATTACAGGAAGGAAATGGCCAAGCTACAAATTGACCCGGGGCCGGGTTCAGTTCTTCTACTGATAATGGAATCTGCTGCAGTGTAGCGGCAACTCGGCTGCATTACCGCCCCCAACTGGCCAGTTGTACAAATTGAGCGCTTTTCTTCTGTTCGGATTTCAAACCCACCAGTAGGGTTTCACCCCATTTGGCCAGAAGTGGGTGTTGATTTCCACCACTGAAATTTTCCAGAGTTGCTGCTACTGAACCCTCATTGTCCATACGGAGGTCAATGAAAGGCTTGCATCACTGTTGGTTCAACCTTAAGCCATCACTGTGAGAATCCAGGCTATTGTCACTGCTGTTGATTTGTATGCGAGTTTGTGTGTATGCAATACAATACACTAAGCCAGGCCAGTGTGTAGAGCCTATCCGTCCCAGCTGTCCTGCATAAGCAACTTCATGAAAAATGAATGCTATTCTCATATTGAGGCTAGTAGAGGATAGAAAAACACGTCCTGGAAAATAGTTTATTTGACATTGCGCTGATGAAAAAGAGGAACAAGTCAGTGCGAAAAGGAGCAATTGAATAAGTGAATTGAGCCAGTGGGGAGAATTGTTGCCTGGCTTTGTGTGTCCCCCAATGCATGTCGTAAAGGTCTCTCTCCCTCACTCTCACCCCTGCTGTGTGTCTGTGAGTGAGAGAGTGAATAAATGTCTAGTGATTGGAAACCTCTTTTTTTCTTTTGTAAGCTCAAGCCTCTGCCATAGAGCATTGTGCACCATTGTTTACCAGTCCTTTCCTTGCTGGTTGTGTCTCTGTGCCTGTGTGTGTAGATGTGTATTTAGTGTGTGTGACAGTTGACATTATCAGTTGAATGCTTCCAAGACTAGTCTTTGTGTGAGCTTACGCACGCACACGGATGGCTGTGTGGGGTTATGTATATGACAGCTGACATTATTGGATTGCCACCAGTGTGTGTGTGTGTGTGTGAGACAGCTGGCATTATTGGATGATTGCTTGTGCGCTTCTGTGCTTGCCCACATGTGGTTGTTTTCTATTCAAACATGGTGTGTGGTTTGACAACACGGTGATGTAAGGCCTGTAAGAGCTGCCCTGTGTGTCACGTCTGTATTCAACATGTGACCAAGTCAAGCTAACGTGTTGGTAGGTTCCCAGAGTGCAGGTCAGTCAGTTTTTCCTTCAAACACTTCAGCTGAGATCTGAGCTTTTACTGATGAAGGCCGTTATTGCGTGACCTTTTTATAGGGAAGCAAAAGTCATACTTAACTTATTGACAAAATCCCGTTACAGAGGCGACAGTGGATTAGTGAGAAGAGTGGTCGTCTAGCAATCTGAGGGTTGTGTGTTCAATTCCAGCTTCCTTCTGCCACATGTCGATGTGCAAGGCACTTAACCTTAAATTGCCTACCGATCTGTGTATCGGTGCATGAATGTGTACGTGTTAGTGAGTGCACTAGGGTGAATGTGGCTCTAGTCTAAAGCGTATTGAGTGGTTAGTATGACTGGAAAGGCACTATGAGTTGAGTACATTTACAATTTATAACTTTACATTATATACATTTCCATATCAACGTTTGGAAAAAACTTTTGGAACAAAACGTGACAAAATAAGCTGAAAAGTAATGACATTACAAATGAAACACTGAACTCTTGTTTTAATGCATATTGCAGTGTCCATCCAAGAAGAATGTTGTGATAGCAACGCTTTCAGCTTGAATGTGAGCTCAAACTGTGAAGATTTATTGGGTAATTTGACAAAAGAGAAGAAAGTCAACAGACAATTCAAGAGCAGTTGCTTGGAGGCCTTACAAAATGACACCTTATGCAGGGATTTAAAGTCACTTTGTGACAAGCCCAGTTTTAATGTAATTCACTACAGAGGTGAAATGGCTGCTCATGACAAAATTTATAATTAAAGAAAGAAAACGTCTTGCAGCTTTCAGGTTTACAGCTTTTCTGTTCGGTTTCTGACCAGAAGTTTTTACGTTTTTGCAAACACTCCGTTTTCTCTAACTGTGTAACTGTGTCACCAGATAGCCATATACTCCAGTAAGGTCCAGTGAATGTGTACAACGTGGCAGCAGTGAATGGAAGCAGATGAAAGTCTTTTTTTTTTTTTTTTTTTTTTTACTGAATCCATCCAAGAGTGCTTACTCATCCTCCACTGTATTGCCATTAAGCCACTGAACAGTTTCATCTCCAAAACAACCATTTTTCTGCTTGTAGGAATAAGCCGTCCTCCTCTAATGACCCAAACAAGACCCCGATGTTTCATATATGGCGGTGCAGATTCTGTTTTATAAACATCTACCCTCCAAAGCCTCATTCAAACTACAGGAAAGTAACCATGCAAATTAGGCATATTTTAATTTGGAATCAAAAGTAATGAAAGGGTATCTCTTTTCGACACAGTGATTGTGTAGATCGGAGAATGACCTTACTGTAAACTTTCATGATTTAACCTAGCCGAAGTGACAGATGTTTAAAGTCAGCCTGAACTGGGGAATAAAGCTCATTGTTAGGCTTGATCTGAGCTTTGGATGGCAGATTCATTGGAAAAGACAGCCTGTGTCCTTTCATAAGTTTTGTATTTGTACTTCTGTCCATTTTGGTAATATAGCAGTCCACATATGGCCAATTCTGTTTTAAGAAAGTTTTGTCTACCTTACATCTATTTCAGTATTATATTTTCTGGAGTAATTTGTTTTGACAATGCAGTCTGTGCTGTCTATCCTCCCCCCTTCCCTAGCTCTCTCCCTTGGCCTCCTCCACAAGGCCTCCTGGCTGCCGCCTGCCTGCCAGCCGCCTCTCACCCATTGTGGGCTAACAATGGCAGGCGAGGCCCCAGCCTCAAGGCCTGCAGCCTGGACCTTAAAGGGGGTCGCAGGGATTGGTAGTGCTTTGGGAAAAGGGGTGTGCTTAGCAGTGAAAGGCAGGCAGAAGGAGAGGGAAGCCAAAAGAACAGGTCACACTCAGATTAAAATTCAATGTATGTGATTGAATGCATCAGCAAGCTGGCCTCAGTACACAAAGTGTGAGAAAAGAGGCAAGATGTGGGTGCTGGAAGCTGAGATTTTTAAGATATTCTGAGTACCATATTGGCTTTGGCCTTAACAGGCATAGTAGTTGGCGTGTGTCCCTATTCAACATCTCGCTTCAGCTGTTTTTGCTCAACACACCTTCGGGGTGTGTTGCCGGGGTCCCCCTAATGGGGCAGCAGTAGCGTCATAATGCATGCAAGACAAAGATGATTTGGTGATGCATGCTTTCTTTTGTTACGTTTGCATTTAGGGATGCAGGGTGCTCTGTGGAAAACGCACGCATGCACACACACAATCCAGTCCCCCTCTGTTTTGGGCCCCATCCCCATATGGTAGCTTGGCTTGATGAGAGCTTTATGAAGTCAACCAGAAGCTTCCCAACCCTGTTTTTTTGTTTTTGTTTATGTGTGTGTGTGTGTGTGTGTGTATTCTGTGCATATGCATGTGATTGCTTTTCAGCTAATGGATAAATGAGAGTTTCACCCTTGCCTAGCTATTGTGTATGTGTAAGAGATTTGGAAAAAATGTGCAATTCGCCAGCTTGTGTAGTAGCTTTGCAAGCTGTTTTTAATTATATTTCATTATTCATGTTTCATACATGATCCTGCAAGAGGAACACTGATCAGGGTTAATGGGGTAGGGGCTAATCGGGGGGGGGTATGAGTCAGACAAGCAGACAGTCCAAAAAACCCAAACAAGAACAGAATTCTTGATTCTAGCTTGAGACAAAATCTTCCCTTTAAAGAACATTTGGCAAAAAAGGCCAACTGATGAATCGAATAAAACTTTTGCGGCCAGTCTTTGTAAAGCTTTGAACTACACAGTATTGCCAAAAGTGTTCACTTGCAAATCGAAATAATTGAAATCAGGTGTTCCAATCACCTCCATGGCCACATGTGTATAAACTCAAGCACCTATGCATGCAGACAGTCTCTGCAAACATCTGTGAAAGAATGGGTCACTCTGCGAAGCTCAGTGAATTCCAGTGTGGTACAGTGACAGGATGCCACCTGTCCAACAAGTCCAGTCATGAAATTTCCTCCTCCTAAATATTCCACCATCAACTATTAGTGGTATTATGAGAAAGAGGAATTGGCTGGAAATGACAACAACTCATTAGCGAAGTGGTAGGCCATGGCAGTGGATGCCGACACGCATAGTGCGCAGTAGTCGGCAACTTTCCGCAGTCAATTGAAGCCATACATGACTGAGCATTGGATGCAGTGGTGTAAAGCAAGCCGCCACAGGACTCCAGAGTAGTTAAGGCGCGTTCCGTGGAGTGACGAAAACCCACTTATTCCAGTCACCAGCCAATTTCTATGTGCATCTAATAAAACTTCAGGGATGTTAATGAGTCTGTCTCAAATGTATTCTGTTCGTTTTGAAGACCATTGAGACTAGCTGTTACTATGGTGAACAGACAACCAGATTAACCTATAAACCTACAGCAGTTACTTTTACTTCACTGGGCTTGGTGGGATCTTAACCACTATTCA
The DNA here is from genome assembly GCF_021462225.1 of Girardinichthys multiradiatus. Taxonomy (NCBI): domain Eukaryota; kingdom Metazoa; phylum Chordata; class Actinopteri; order Cyprinodontiformes; family Goodeidae; genus Girardinichthys; species Girardinichthys multiradiatus. The sequence continues at coordinate 14,376,114 of NC_061799.1, forward strand.
GTCTGTAAATTTTAACAGCTAAAATTAATTGAGTTTATTGCTTGTAAAAGGAGTAGTGAGTCAGTGTTCCTGCACATTAGCCTAAAAAAACAGACACATCAGTTTTAGGGATGAAATACATGCGACATCCTGCACTTAAGCCGTATTCAATCACAGCAAAACATAAAGTAGTTGTTTAATCATTTCTGTTGTGTGTATTTTTTGCAACTTTTGTAAGCTTGGTTGGCACTGTTTATCTCGGAAGCCTGACTAAATTGTGTCACATTGACAAGTTTAGGTCATTATTCACTTCTTTAAAGTTTCTGCCAGCTTTTATCACACATTGGCTTTCAGATGTACAGTACAAAACAAAACTAAAAAGCACTGATTAATAAAGCTGGATTTGTATTTCAAATATTCTGCTTTGTGCTCAGTTGTTTGTGCAAGAGCTACAAATGCTCGGCTCGGTGCCTCTTTCTTTTGTGTGTGTGTGTGTGAGAGAGAGAGAGAGAGTGTGTGTGTGTGTGTGTGAGAGTGTGTGCGTGCAAATGGCATCACAGCAAGCTTTTTTTTCCATTCTGCTTGTGTTGCTACCTTGCTGTTTCTTGTGTTGTGTTCGCCAACCAGAATGGAGCCATTTTGTCTCCTTCAGTTCCTGAAATGAAATATAAGCCTCTTAAATGCAAACTTATCTGGCCCTGCAGACCGCGCTTGAAGAACAAACACACACACATACAAGCGTACACATTAACTAAAGAGGTATTGTGATGCCAGCCCTTGTTGTTCCTTAGGCCACGGCTGTATGCATACGGCAGATGGTTGCTCCCTTGCTTTGCAAGCCACCATATTAAGCATGAACCATGGCTAAGGCCACGACTGGTTTAGGAAAAGGGCAAAGTGTGAGAGAGACAGAGAGGGAAGAGACAAAAGAGCAACAAAGGAAGGGATGAAGACAACGGGCTGGGCATTCTTGTTCAAGAAGGATATCCAAGTGTGTGCATAACCATGTTAAGTTTCCATGCATATCTTACTTGGATGCATGCAGACATGGAAGTATGCATACAATCTTCAAACGGGCGGTTTACTTTAGATAAAAATCTGTTTACGCTATGTTGCAGATATTAAATATATTGTGTGTTGTCATGTGCATGACACCAACAGGGTGCATTGTGTTTTCTATGTCCCCAAGACTGATCATTTGTTGTGTTGTTAATTACACAATAAACCCGGTGACCTTTTAGCAGCTGTTGAATTGCATTTGGCTGTTTTCTTTTTTCTTTTTAAAAGCAGCAATTTTTGAAAAAGCCAAACTTCCAGAGTATCCACATTGCTGTACTTTAATGGGTTCATGTCTGACAATCAAGTCCTCCTGCTTCGTTGATCTAAAAGTTTGAAGTTGGTTGCCATCAGCAACAGAGGGATGCTTCAGTCCCTTGCTGGTAATTTCTGAAATTGCCTGCCCTTTTCTGAATGGTTTCTACAGAGGACCTTAGGTGGTTCTGCGTAGCAATCCATCTGGTATGACACACTATCTTGTTGATATTTGCTTGTCTAATTCGTGCTATTACCTGAACTATTAGCAAGGAAGTTGGTTATAAACTGACTTTGGAGTTTGGTTCCAACAATGATTGACAACTTTAATAAAGTCTGATTCTGCAAATCTTCACCGAGATAGAAAATAAAATGTTTGTTAGTGCAAACTGTGTTTAAAGTTTAAGGTGGCAGTTTAGTTTATGCTTGTGCCAAATGCTAGAGCAGTCCTGTATAGTAGCACATCTAATGTTGTGGTTAATATTTATTAACTCCTTTAATATTTTTCCACATAGCTTTTATTGTCTGTTTTCAGTTTGTTTCAAAACAGACTAAACGACACACTGTTACCAGGTTAGCTAGTCAGATTAGCCTGTTACATTCTTTGTATTTTTTGAGTTGCTGAACTACTTGGTAAAATGTATTAAGTCAGTCATCTTCTACCGCTTATTCCATAGTGGGTCGTGGGGAAGCTGGTACCTATCTCCAGCAGTCTATGGGCGAGAGGCTGGATACACCCTGGACAGGTCGCCAGTCCATAGCAGGGCAACACACTAACAACCATGCACACACTCATTCATACACCTAAGGGCAATTTAGAGTGACCAATTAACCTAACAATAGTTAATGTAGCAAATATTACTTAAAAGCCAATTTTTTTTCACTGTCTAAAGATCTTAACGTTACTCAGTGGCTAAATGCTAACTGTACTAAGAGGCTCAAAAGACAACTTTTCTAAGGCCCATAAGCTAGCATTACTCAAAGGTTAAAAGTGTCATACAGTGGTTTGTTGCAATTAGCAAATGAAAGCTGGGGGTAATGAGATAAAAAGCTTTTAATCACTGTTTGTTTGGCAGATAACAAAGCTTTTTGTCACTGGTTTTCTGGATATCATAAATACACTTCAAAAATTCCACTTCATTTTCTAAGTCTTTTTTTTTTGTGTAAATGTAATAGTCCCCAAAATTCAAACAGTGGTACCATAAATGTTAACATAACAGTGTATAAAAAGAATTGGCCCTTCTTAATATTTTAGTTTACATCCACTATTTGAAGAACTTTTCAAACAGGTTTTGTAACCAAAATGTAATGCACTAACTTGATTATACTTCATATATTCCCTCTTGCTGTGAAATGTGCTAAATTATTTTTGAAGGACTGTTCTTGCTTTTATAGCAGATTGGCATGCTGTTTATAGATTTAGCTTTGATTGGCTTGTTGGTTATAAGTGTGCTTTTTTTCAGCCTTTGCACTTCATATGGTTTGCGTGCACTAATAAAAAACAAAGTCAAAACTGGAAGTGCATGTTTTTAATGAATGGAAGCCTTTATCATATAGAAGGGAGTGACACAAGATCCTCCGAATGTCTCCAGCATGGTAAATTGCTTTTCCTCACCCCTTTGTAAACGTGGCCAGACAAGGCTGCAGAACAATAATGCCTCGACACTGAAAACACAGCAAAGAACCCACTGGAACAAAGACCACGGCCTTCTTATGTCCAATTTAGCTCTGGGTGAACACAACTCACACACTCTCAGAAGAAGGACAACTTCTGCATGTAGCAAAAGCACACCAAGGGCCTTCAAGCCTGATGCATCCCAGCTCCACTTCAGCTTCTAAGCCTCCACTGTGGTGGGGGCTTTTTTTTGTACTTCTGAATGAATACTTCTGCTCTTGGCACTGTCAAACTTCTAGTTCTTTTTTTATATTAATTTGCAAACCTGAAAGGTAAATTTACGGCTGTTCTATGCTCAAAGTGTAACTTTCAATCTAGTGTTAAGGCATGTATCAGGAAGGGGGATGGGGGGATGGGGGCTACATGTACACAGAAGTTTAAAAGGACTTACTATCGGATTTAACAGATAAAGTCCTTTCTCTGAATTTTAAGCCTATTCAGTAAATGATGGCATCTTTTCATCCATCCATCCATCCATACCTAAACCTCAGCTAAGATGCCTTTGTTTTAGTATGAGGAAGAGGTTTTCATAAACTGTATTGTCCTTCCTCATTCTGATGAATATGTTGTTGATTCTTGGTCCATCTTGATCTTTCTTCGTCTAACATTTTTCTGAACGGAAACATCGTTTCGGAGTAAGCTGGTTTCCCCAAACGGCTCCCTTCCTTTTCTGAAATACTTGAAAGCATTTTCTCAATTTTTGAGTTTTTCAGGGATTTTTTTCCCTTACCTATTGCTCAATCAGGTCGGGGATTCAGGGCAGACGCATCAGCTGATTTTTCACCTGCACCAGCTCCTGGCTTCTTGTTGTTTTCTTAGTGTCACATCAGCTGAAAGGAACTTGATTAAACCTTTCTCTCTCAAACGTTTCTCGCGCTTCCTCTTTCGCTGTCTCGTCCTTCTCCCGTTACCGTTTGCAAAGAATGGAGCAAATCAGGGAATCAATTCAGTGTAATCATGACAAATGAGTCCCGGCGGTTAGCAAGGATTTCTTTTCCTTTTCTTTTTTCAGTGTGTATGTGTTTGGGATAGAGCTGCTGGGAAATCACAAATGAATCAATCAGCTGTTATCGCATCAGCAAACACCGCTGGATGGATGGATAGGCAGAGATTAGAAGAGTCAGTGCACTTTGTGTGTATGTGCGTGCATATGCAGTGTCTGCTGTGCAGAGATAGACGGCTGATTGAATACAGGGCCAAGTGGGTGTCTGTGTGTGCGGGGGGGTGATGTGTTAACCTTGGAGCTGTCAGAACAGATGGGAGATGGGAAGGGCCACAGGCTGCGAGGGATGTCATGGCTGCTGGAGGAGGATGAAGCCTCAGCTCCTTTTGGAAATGAGGAAGTGAGATACGGGAGGAAAAGAAAGCAGCAGCTAGATTTTTTTTATTTTCTGGCTGGTAGTATTTCTGCTGAGATGCAGATTCCTTATAAAAGTACAAGAAGCTGTGTGCTATCGCATGCTGGATGGTGGAGCAGGGTAAAAAATTGTCGACACAACAGGGGGCTATTGGCATGAAGTAGCAATGAGTTTGTGGGTGGCTGAGGAAGAACGTTGGTGTCTAAATGTGTTCATGTGGTTTTCTTGCAGACTTATCATTAAAAAGATTTGTGTGAAAAAATGTTTTTAAGAAATAGATCAACTATAAAAACAGCTCTTATTAAAAAGGATCCCTGCTCACTATTCATTAGTTTAATCAAAACTAAGAACGCTCAACATCTTCAGCCGGTAAATGCATCAACCAACCGCTATATTTTGTCACTTTTTTGAGTTTATAAAGAAGTGGAAAAGGTTAAAGATGTGGTTCAATGCATCATAATCTTGTAATTCCTTCATTTCTTTTTGGGTTCAAAATTGCTACCTCTTTATAACACCTGCAAGACAGTCTGTCAAAATTGGAATCTGCCAATCTAACCTCAAAGAAAACTGGTTAACAGATTTGAAGCCAGGTCAGTGCATACCAGATCTGCATATCAAGGTCAGCAAGGGTCCATCCACCTGCCCAAATATATTATTGGCATGCAGAGCATGAGTGCATAACACTTTTAAATATTATATTTAACCATATATTGAGTCCAAGCAGTCCTTTGCAATGAAGTTTTGTTTACAAAGAATTCTTCACTTACAGCGGATTAACATTGATGATATGAAGTAAATTTGGTAAAATAATATTAAGGGTTAACTGTAGGCCTTGGGCGATGCAGGTCAATATATGTGCAGCACAATACCGACAAAGAAAAGAGAAAAGATTGTTGAGAATCTCTGCATATGCAGACGATAATGTACTTCACTATGCTACTTGAGTTTGAATGGAATCTTTTGATTTCTGTAGACACCAGAGCTCAACACCTTAACACTTTTGGCAGAATTTTGCATCTGATCCATTGCAAGTCACTAATGAGAGGAAGACCTGAAATGCCAAACTATGCCATTTAGTTTTGGTTTGTCACTTATGTGTACTGTATAATGCCTTATTAAACAGGGAATAAAATGATTCCCGCGTGGGCAACGAACTGAAAAGAGAGGCTTTGGGCAGAGTGTGTGCATTGTGGGCAAAGAGCTGGGTGGAAATTAGTTGAAAGTAATCACAGCCACTCTGTTACATAGCGTTAAAGTCTGGAGGGAGGGGGTAGGCAGGATTTGCCTGTCTGCTTGCGCTTACGCTTTGGTTGAATAAGAAGACCCATAAATTGTCTTTGTGTGAGTGTCCACACACACTTTGGCTCTCCGCCCAGCTCTTTCTCCCCAGCTGATTAGGGGTTAATGGTGTACGGGGAGCTCTCCGGCTTCTGATTGGCCAATGGGCTTCTGTGTGGGCGGAGTTGTCGCCGAGTGACAGATGGCGTACAAACAGACAAGAACGACACTGGTGTGTGTATGCATGTATATACATTTAATTACAATAGAAGGATGCACAATAGCTGCCTGTCCTGTAACTTGAGGCTCGTTGTTGGTTTCTCCCACGCACCAACCACCCCGACTGTATTTAAAAAAAAAAAAAGAAAAATACTGATCCATGTGCAAAACCACACTAGAGTTATTCGGCATGTGAGACAAGAAAACCACAGCGGTACTTTGCATTTCCTCTTTCAATAAAGGACATCAGAATGTGGATTTTATCAGGGCTCTGAATTCAAGCTGCTTTATATATAAATCAAATCAGATGAAATGTATTTATATAGCACATTTAAGAACAACTGCCGTTGGCAAAAGTGCTGCACACAAAAAACAAATGATAATTCAATACAAACACTATACAAGAAAGAGAAAAAAAATAAAAAATATATATATATATTGTTAAAAACCACAAACACCACACGCAGGCACACACTGTTGTAGGTATAGACAATATCAGCGCTGGTGGCAGGTTGGCTGTGTGTGGTTTTGCAGGGGAGGCCTTCCTACCTGTATTCAGAACAGATTAAACACACAAACACACCAAAGGGCCCTGTTTTTTGTTTTTCTTAAACTCTCTCTCTTCCCTACGGATTAGGCCAGAGCGTTGTACTTGGCAACCCTCCCAGTTTACACACATCACACCCCTAATTCATCTTTGTTAGAAATTCATCTGTTTTGCCCGACCAAAGTGTGCCTGGTGTGTATGTGAGAGAGTGAGAGAGAGATTAGTGATATCTACTGTGAATATCACTGACTACATTCGGCACTGTCCCTTCTTTATGTTCGCTGTGGCATCAAGAACAAAAGCAGACAGGCTCTGAAAAGGTTGTTTTGTTTTTCATGTTTTTGTGCCTAAGTATATATGAATGTGTGAGTGTGTGTTCTCTGAGTGTCTGATGCCACGTCTTTTATTATCAAGTGTCATTGCCTTTCCATCTGCTGAAGACACGCTGTCTACCTCAGCCTTGACGTGCACACACACACAAACACACAGGAGCAGGAAGAACAGGCAGTGTTTGATGAAAGGGATAAGGTTAAGAGAAACAATCCTTCTCATAATCACAGCTACAGTGATTGGAGTATTATCTGTTAATATTATTATTATTTTTTTTAAATTAGGCTACTCACATCCCTCTAGCTTAAAAAAGTCTTAGCCTGCGATGAAGGCCAAAAGAGGACAGGAAGTATGTTTTGATTTCTTGCCTGACGTCAGATTAAGAGGATTGTTTTTCCACATATTCGTGCTATAAATGAAAGCCTGGATAGGTGGTGGTTGTTAAAACATGAAAACCTGCCTATCACAGTAGAAGTAAAGTTGAGAGAGCATGCCTAGCTACAAAAGCAGAGCTCCCTGATGAATTCCGGGACCAAAATGTAAACTCAGACTTGCCCCTTTTAACAAATGAGTAAATTAAAATTAAAAATAGCCAAGCGATCAAGGTTTAAGAGTATAATGTAATCTGCCAGGATTGCTCTTGCTGTCTCTGCTGAGGTGCAAATCCTTAAAACATCTAACTAACCCGGGTAATTAAAGCCTGGAGGGATGAGGTTTCTCTTTATGTGGAAAAACAGCAGAGCCAGAGGGGAGGGGTGCCAGACAGACAGACTGTGAACTGTGAGTGAGCCATTTTAGACTTGATTGAAACTGAAAAGAGCAGCGGTGTCACCCTCACATTCATCCCAGTGACTTGAACAACAATGGGCTTTAACCTAACAGGCGCAGGCGGAAAGAAAAGGGGTCGACGGCTCTGAAGGCATATGAGCACAAGCAATGTCAGCTGTGGGAAAGGCTTGACGCTGACCATCACCTGAAAGCAAAACTTCAGAAATGTCCTGCTGGAGTTTGGAGACAAGCGCAGAAGTGACTGATGGGTGACAGGATGTTATTCAAACTGCTGTGAGGGGAGGTAGCAGCTTTCAAATGTCCCCCACATGCTTTTAGGAATACACTCTTGATTTCTGCATGCTCTTTAGCTCTCTGATGTGATAATTTGAGTGAGATGAAATTTGGGGACCCTACATTAAGCCAGTGGTTAGCACAAACGGGCTCTAAAAGTATAGATATCAGAAAGTAGGAGAAACCTGGAAGCAATGTCTGACATTTACAATATTGCTGTGCGGGAACAGAGTATTTCTGTGCTGCAAAAGAGTCTTTCAGCTGGAGGACTAAGTGGGAGGTTGTAACACTTTGGAGAACTCCTTGTGTCTATCACTGGCAGATGCATCAGCCTCTTTCTCCCTCTCCAGTTTTTTCCTCCACAGCTTTTCACTCATCCATCCTGTCATGCTCAGATGTCTTGTTTGGTGCAAAGGACAGACTGTTTTATTCAGCAGTGTATGATTGCTCATTGTTTGTTGGTTTGTGAAAAGTATTAACGTGAAATATTAATTCACCGCAAGAATCATCCTGTGACCAGGATTGTGTGAATCTTCTGCTTGGTTGGTAGTTTATGGTTACTGGCAGGTTAAAAATATAAAAATTGTGTCCTTTTTTTGATAGTAAATAAACAATTTGTAAGCGCTACCACATTGCATTTATCGGTTTTTGGTGTGGAAGTTGTTACTGTGTGAAGACATTTGCCATTTTCTGTACAAGTTAAAGTCAGAGGAAGCCCAAAAGCTGTTAGGAGCTTTTGGAAAAGAAACAATTTACTACAAAGATATGTTGGGGGATCAGTTTGGCTGCTACAACAGAGACCGAGACTTTGTTTTGCTCCTCTAACATTTGCAGTTTAGCTCATGTCCTAGCAGACTTTTTCAGGCAAGGATAATTAAGCGTAGCCTATCAGATACCAGGATAGCTGTCATATTACAACAAAGTTGCTCTGTTTAATCTTTCTAAGCTTTCAGCCTCTGCCTGTTTTGGAGGATGCTGGATTTAGAAACAATAGTAGCCATTTGGAAAATTACAGAAAAAAACTGAACTCACTTAATTATCATTCCTGAAGAATAAAATGTTATATACTAAAGTCAGCATCAACAGATCAGAACCTTTTATGTTTTTAAATTAACATAAAGGACTAAGACATTTAGGAACCCTGTACAATCAAATGAGACATCGGGTCTGATTTTAAGAGTGACCTACATGTCCCTGTCAGGTCATTCTGTTAGAATGTCAGCCCACAGATCAGCCAATGGCATGCCTGTGGTTTCGTTTGCAGCATTTTCAGTTGGCACGTTGACACATCTGTCTATTCAGATGGTTTTGCAGATGGCAGACTAAGAAGATAGACCTTTATGGCAAATACCGAAAAGGCACAAGGGTGTAGTCAAATTAAATCCAGGAACATTAATACGCATTTTTGCAGGTCTCCTTGTTTCTTTGCTCTTGGTTATGGCATTGATCCACACTGTGCTGAATCAGGTCATGCTTCCTGAATGCTGTAGACGGTCGTTCCCCTGCATGTGAAAATCCCCAGCTACGGCATACACGTTGACAGAAACTCTGAAGTTGGGATTGACTTGCCTTTAGATCTCCTGAACATTGCTGGCTGTAGTGTGACAGTAGTTGTATGCTTGTTGGGATGTTTCTTCTTGGCTCTTGAACTTTTCGTATTAATCAAAGCACTTTGCAGTAGGTTGGATCCTGCAGTTTGTGTGGGTTTGTGAGCGTTCATGTGCATGATTTATAAAAGCTTATTTTTGGATTTTGCTATGGTGACTGGTTGAAACACGCTTATTAGGCAGCCCTACCATGCAAGAACAGAAGACCATAGAGCTGATGTATTAATGCCTGTGAGGGCATGTGGCAGTAAGTCAGTGTTTGCGGCTTCATCAGGACTTTAGGTCTATACCTCTCCTGTGCCCAAAATGCACCTATGTTGGCTTTTTTGTGGGCTTGAGTGACCTTCCTTGTCTTTTTAGCTGGGGAAGCAGTAGTGGGCTTGCTATGTTTAGGTTAGATTCAGTGATCTATTTTGGATACACTCCTCACCTCATAAATAATTGACCTGTCAGAATTGGATGACATGGCATAACTGATACTTTTCTCCCCTCCTCGATTCTTTCTTTCTGCTCTTCCATTTCTCATCCTGTCTTCATCCAATGTTTCTTCATTCACACTTCTTTTTTCAGTGACATTTTTGTTCCACTCTGCTGAAATCTTTGTTCAGTTTGTCCTTTCTTGTCACAAGAATCCCTTTTAGAACTAGATCTGTAAAAGGTCAGCTTAGTAGGTGGTACAAGTTTTTTTTTTTTTCCTTGAAAAATTGTCATCAAATGCCAATGAATTCCAATTTTTGTAAACAGAGACTGAGTCACTCGACTTTTTGAAGCCTTTTTGATCCCAGCATTCAGTGGGGGAAACGCATAGTATACTCTGGACATGTCCTTCACACTCTGAGACAAGAAACAAATAGTTAACATGCATGGCTTGGAATGCTGTAGGACACCAGGGTACCCCAGAAAAACCTGCTCGGGCAGTTTCCAGTGTTCAGACTGGAAAATGGGAAAATGTTTTACAGATAATCTATCAAATGGGAGAATATAGGTCAAGAATTGGTGGAACCCAAGGTCAGAGGCTTGAGGTACTCCAGTTTGCACTGCACCTTTTTGGCAAGCTGTCATTAAGAAGTTTGCTTTGTTCTGATGGTTCACATTGTTTGTTTGTAGATCTCTGGTTACCTTGTATTATTTATTACCTTTATTTGGGCTTTGAATAGTGTACATGATGGAAAGTAGGTAGAACTACGTTGGTTTAAAATGGCTTCAACATAAATATTTTTGTGTTATGAGCAGAATTTTGATTTTGTTTTTTTATAATGTTTTGGTTTTTGTCTCATGTTGTGCCTTTTTCTCTGGCCTGTGCCTCCAGGGTTTCACCTCAGCGGGACTGTGACTGAGCCGGCCACAGCCTCAGAACCAGAGGTTACCCACAAGGTGGCGATCAGCTTCGATCGCTGCAAGATTACCTCAGTCACCTGTGGTTGCGGGAACCGAGACATTTTCTACTGCTCGCATGTGGTCGCACTCTCTCTCTATAGGATCCGCAAACCTGAACAGGTAAGAAGTTCAGGATGTTCAGCACTGATTTACAGCGACTTACAAAAGTGTTTAAACCCCTTGAGCTGTTTTCATTTTGTCACACAATAACCTCAGACTTGAATTTCTTTTAGTTGATAGACCAACACAAAGCAAAACCAAACTTTTAAGGGGAAGGAAAATGACGCAGGGCTTCGTACAATTACAAATCTGAACAGTGTGACATTTATTTGTATTCGGCTCTGTTTATTCAGATTTCAAATTAAATCCACTGCGAAGCTGGTTCTGCAAAGTATTGACTCAGGTGCTGAATAAAAATGTCCATAACACATTTGGATATTTAACTAAACAATTATGCTCTCCTTTGTGTTGGTTTGTCACAAAAATATAACTGAAATAAATAAAGCTTGTTGTATTAATGTAACAAAATGAGAGTAAAGGTTTAAGGGGTATACATTTTTTAAGGCATTTTATCTCTGATTTTCCTGTTTATAAACTGTATGTATTATTCATGCCATCTGGCTTTTATGTATTTTCTGCAGGTGAAGCTCAGGTTGCCTATATCAGAAACGCTGTTCCAAATGAACAGAGATCAGTTGCAGAAGCTGGTCCAGTATCTGATCACTGCCCACCACACCGAGGTGCTGCCCACAGCACAGAAACTGGCTGATGAGATCCTCTCCTCCAACTCCGAGATCAACCAGGTTCATGGTGAGACTCCAACTGCTTAGTTCCAAACGCTCACTGAAGTTGTCTCTTAGGTCAACTTCACCATCTTGCTTTTGGATCAAATCCATCAGCGACAGTCGGTGCAGCGCTTTTCCAAACCCTTGAAAAGTAGGTTCTTTGCAGCAGTCCAAACCATCGCTGTGCAGAGGTATCTTCGTAGCTACAGGCCAGACATGAAAGCCTTCGGACTTAAAAAATGCAGCTTGCTAGCCCACAGTCTGCCACAGTCCAGGCACCTGATTACTGTGGCGGCGCAGCAACCTGGGGCTTCAAATGGCTCATTTGATTTCTCAGTTTCATCTGTGCAGCCACCACCCCCTCCCACTGAAAGAGGCGGGTGGGATAAATCAGAGAAAAAGGGACTTGATTGATGAAATGGAAGCTGGAGACGACACAGGCAAAGACATGGGAATAGGAAGAGGATGCTGAGGGGGAAGTGACCGAGGAAATGGCTTTCAGGGAATTGAGAGAAAGCAGATGAGGGAAGAGGAAAGATGAAAGGGTCGGAGAAAGAATTGAGATTAAACAAAAGAGGAGAACCGTAGCAGCTCCACATCACGTGAACAACAAACCAGACACATCCTTTCGCCAAACAAATGTCTTTATCTCCTTCTGTGTTTCATCCTCCTCACTAAATGTTGACATTCTCCAACACTTGCGTCCAGGAAGCCCCATGATGTGCTTCCTGTCTGTGTTTGACAAGGGGGATCATGGGGGTTGGAGTTCAGTTATTCCAGGAGCGAGAGCGCCTTTGATGGAGGAATGTTGCTTGTTTGCTGCTTTTTGCTTTCCCGGACAGTTTTGGAAACACATCTCTGGGCTTTCCACAGCTCGCTTCCTGCAAGATCAAAGCAGCTTTTCCCCCACCGGAGTATATCTACATTTCTCCACGGTGTTATGCAGACATACATACGCACACAGTCAACCAGAAGAAAAAATAAAGATGGCCCCAAGTCCCCCCAAGTAGATGATTAACCTAACTCGAGAAGCATTTTTATCTGGGAGCTATGTGCGCTGTAAGTTGAATCTAAAGGTTTTGATGCAGCAGGATGATATTAAATGACTCCTCACCAGCATTGTGAGATTGTATGTTAAACGACGTGTCAGTATTTAGATCAAGACTTACTAATCCAGTTAATTAAAGGGGGTAGAATATAAACAGGCCCTTGGGTCAGTTTGGTCTGAAAAGTTAGAATTCTGAATAGAAGATGTCTATGTTAATATACTTTATTCTACGAACACCAGCTTTAATACAAGGCTAATGCCTCATGCGGTACTTGCACTTTCCGAATTTCTGAGCTTGTCATTCAATGCCTGTGTTCATTTTCTCAGGTGCTCCAGACCCGACTGCAGGCGCTAGCATTGATGATGATAACTGCTGGCATCTGGACGAGGATCAAGTCAGGGAGCAGGTCAAACAGTTTTTGTCCCAGGGAGGATACTACGGCTCTGGAAAGCAGCTCAACTCCATGTTTGCAAAGGTTCACATCACCAGTTTATACATGTGAATCAGAATGAGATTTACAGTGTATTTCCCCATGACAGAGTGATTACTTGTGTTTGGAAACTTGAAGGTAAACCTAGCAACAAGAACCGTTTGGATAATGCAGAGCCTGAACTTCATCAAGCTCATTTGATTTAAATTTGTTTGATTATTGTTTCTGAAATAATTTGTTCTGCCTGAATGAACCGTATCGAAGTGAAGACACCTCACATAACTATCATGAGCTGGACCAGTCATCAAAGTATACCAACGTTTTAAAAACGTATGTCTTTTAAAACCTCTAACACAGGGGTTACCAAACTTGTTCAGCCTGTGACCCCCAAAATAACAGTGCCAGAGACTAGCCACCCCATAAAAATACAAATAATTTTTACACTCTATATTAAAATATAGAGTGAAATAATTGTAGGTATTTTTAAACCATTTGTTTTTATTTTAAATGACATGATTATTTCATTTCATCATATATTTATATTTAGTTTCTTTTGGCCCTCCATACATTTCAGCTGGGGTAGTCTGGTCACCCTAGCTTATATATTATTCCCCAAACTTGTCAGTAACCATCCAAATTGCTCATGTAATCTTTTTAGTTAGATTATTATTTATAGGTTTTGTGCAAATCTCATGGTGCCATGACACCAGGGTATTTTATGCTACCATCACACTATTGCACATCTGCCATACATTTTAATGGTGTAGGAAGCTATGCTGCCTTAGGTAAGTAAAGCTCCAGCATCTCTGCAAATCTGTTTACGGTTATTTCCTTACTTATAGACTGACATAAAAAGTGTTTTTCAGTACTCCAACATACATTGCAAGATAGGAATCAGTGCGACAGCAGCTTTACTCAACATTTTTATACCGCAAGAACTTTTTCTGGCCTATGTATAAATTTAACACACTTCTGTAACATTGGGCTTTCTGTTTTACTGCTGAACTACTTATTTTCTGTAATATTCAATGGAATTTAGAAGAATATACAATCTTAAATGCTTAGTTTGGTGTTCTATTCATTCTCATTTTAAATTACAGTTAAATTACGTTTCCATCTGCCTTTCAATCATGCTCCGATTTGGACAGGCTTCTTTTTTCTTTTTTGACTATAGAACTCTCTTATTGCTTTGATTAGCAAACTTGCTTTTGAGAAATACTGTAAAATAATTTCTCTTCTTTAAAGGAAGTAAAGATTTCTTCAGTCAGTGGTCAGGTTTCCTCTGCAGCCTGACGTTCGGTGAAGATTAGGCAATAATCAACTGGCCTAGGAACTAACATTTGTTGCTGATACAGAGAATGGCATTTTGGTTGCATTTCCAAATCTATCAATTGGTTTCAGTGTTTTCGCTAACCAAAGTTATAAAAAGTAGATAATGTTTTGAAATGTAAATGTTTTGGCCTATATCTGCTCTTATACAGCTACTTTGACTTGTTAGAAGCATAGAACATATTAAAAGATTGATGTTGTTCAGAAGCTCGTGTATTTCTTATAAGCTGATGATCTTTTCAGGTGCGAGAGATGCTCCGAATGCGAGACTCCAACGGTGCTCGGATGCTTACATTGATAACAGAGCAATTTATGGCGGACCCCCGATTGTCACTATGGAGACAGCAAGGCACAGGGATGACAGACAAGTGCCGGCAGCTCTGGGATGAGCTGGGTAAGAACTCAGAGAAAAAATTGACAGTACAAACTAACAGTAAGCCATATTTTAATTTTTTCTACATTATTTAGACTGCTTGATACCAAGTTCATCGGTCACTGCAGTTCAGACAGCACAGACGGCAGAATCATTTAGCGACTCAGAGTCTGGGACAAATATGCATTCACCTGGTTGACCAGGCTTTTTTTCAGTAGGCTGCTGTTCACCTCCTTCCTCCTCAGCTTCTCCCCCTGCTCTCGCCATGCGGCGAATGATAAAGGCTTCCAGATCAATACTGCTGCTCAACTTCTCTGCAATCAATCTCAGCATTTAGGAGGTCAATAAGAACACTTCCCGAGTGAGCAAGTGAGATCATGACACAGACAGAAATAAAAGCCAGACTGTCAGATCATTTTTCTCTGGGATGCCGGCATCTGACAGGTGGCCGAGAGTTTGGAGTTACTGTGTGTCTAAAAAACATTTTAAATAATTAAACAATTTTATATCTACAATCTACTAAATTAATGTTATGTTAATTGATTTAAAGCGAAATCAAAAATTACCTAAAACCTCTATTTTGTTCACACTGTTAAAAATGAATCCTGTCTTTGATTACAAATTGAACTATGAACAGCTTCTGTTTCTGAGAACTAGGAAGAGTAGGTCTGCATTGTCTCTCTGTTGTTGTACACTATAAAAGTATTTGTCTTTGAAACTTTTTATATTATCACAGGTGAAAAAGGATCCATACTTAAAAAAGAAAAATTATGGACTGCTAATTTCTTCTCCAGTCTCAGTTCTTTTGCAACCTTCCCAGACTGGCCTATAGCTTAGCTCCATCTACTTTCCTGTCAACTCTGACCAGCTTCCTTGTCTCTGCTAATATAAATCACTCCAACAACATGATCATCATGCTGCGGCAAACATTTTTTATGGTGTAGTAATGGTGTGATGTGCAGTGCCTTCTTGCCACACAGAACACTTTTCGTCCACATGTCTCTGTGCCATGTGACCTACAGGTTTTTTTGGGTTTTTTTTGCAATGACTTTCTTCTTGCCATCTTTCCATAAAGGCAATGTTTGTGGAGTGCATGGCTGATGGTTGCCCTGTCAACAGTTTATCTCACCTGAGCTATGGAAATATGCATCTCCTCCAGTTACCATGGGCCTCTTGGCTGCTTCTCTGGTCATTACTGTCCTTGCCCAGCCTGTCAGTTTAAGTGAACAGCAATATCTTGGTAGGATTGCTGTTCTGCCTTACTGTTTTGGTTAGGCTGGATTTTATTTAAAGAAAAGTGAATGAACAGTTTTCACCAATTTCAGATTTTTATTGTGAAAACTGTGAATTGTTTGCCTTCCATTTCACAAGGTGTCACTACTGCGTTTTTTGATAACATAAAATTCTTATAAAATATAGTGAAGTTTGTGGTACACGGTAAATGGCCTAACCCCATCCCCAGGTGCATTGTGGGTGTGTGTGGTGCTGAATCCACACTGTAAAAGCGAGGAAAAGAGCAGCTGGTTAAAGCAGCTGAAGAAGTGGGGAGACATGGACGTTTGCCCGCTTGAGGACGGAAACTACGGCAGTGAGCTTCCAAACATCACCAACGCCCTACCGCAAAGTAACCTTGCACAAGGTCTGCATAAATGCACACACCCATTATTTTAAAGTTTAATTTTAAGGGTGCTTCTCTAAATAATGGTCTTCTTGCTTACATCAATGTGTATTAGTGATGATGTCAATAATGCTGCTCGTGTTATGTCAGACTCTCTGTCCAGACCGAGACGGACGGTGTTCAGTCGAGCCGTTGAGGCCTGCGACCTCCACTGGCAGGACAGCCACCTGCAGAGGATCATCAGCAGCGACTACTACATGTCTCCGTCCTATCAGAGAGAAGGGGAAAGCTTGCTGTTCAACCCACAGGGGCTGCCGCTGTGGCTAGGTGCTATTTCAATACACATTCCCAATAATACAAACAGTATTTTCTTGATTTTGAATTTGTATAGGGTTATTATGTATTAATTTCCTCTTTATGCAGATAATTTCTGTTGTATTTATCAGTCTAGGGAGCTGAATGAAAACATATTTTTCCTAGAATGACAGCACATCTGTGATTGTTCCACCCACATTCTTTACTTTTTCTGAAGCTAACCCAGTACACTTGCGCACCCACATCCACACACACACAGTAATTCTGCTGATATTCACGCCAGTATCTGCAGTAAGCAGCTTTCCAGCTCAGATCTGTCAGATTCTGCAACTTAAGCCACCTATCAGACACACACTGGCTTTCTGCTGAGGCTGCACCATGTGTGTGTGTATTCGCTGCCTGGTTCTGTGAAGCTGTCCTGACCTTACCTCATTTCTCCCCCATCCGACACACAGACCACGTCCCAACGGCTTGCGCTCGTGTTGATGCCCTGCGATCCCACGGCTACACCAGAGAAGCCCTACGATTGGCCGTCGCCATCATCAACACGCTCCGCCTCCAGCAGCAGAGACAGATGGACATCTACAAACACCAAAAGAAAGGTTTGACTATTAGAAGCTTTAGGGTGCCCTGTCTATTTTCCAGAGGGAGTACATTATTGCAGTCTATTAAATATTTGCTGTTTTTTTTCTTTGTACTTTTAGAGCTTCTCCAGAGAAATGTTACTTCCACCACCAACCTGGAAGGCTGGGTGGGTCATCCCTTAGATCCGATTGGTTGTCTTTTCATCACGCTCACAGAAACGTGCCGCATGGATGACGACAGCACTATGGACACTGGAGGTATTAACAAACAAAAATACAATTTGGTTTTTCTCATTTTACCTTAAAGTACTTCAGATCTTTCAAAGAACTGAAACAAATTTCAAGGATTTAAAAGCTTTCATACGTTATTTGTTTTTTACATAAATGGGACTGTTTTTTGCTTATTTTAAGTTTTATTATTATTATTATTATTATTTGCCGGCGTTATTCCATCGATATGTTGGGTTCAAAACACAAGTACTGCATTTAAAACACTCTGTACACCTAAATAATCACTGCTAACATTCGCTTCAGCTAATGCATGTTTACATCTTCAGTCTGCAAAGTTTAAGAAATTACTTGAAGAAGGTGTAATTCCTAGCATACTTCAGCCATTGTTATATATATTGCCATTATGCTGCCCTACACCGATATAATTACCCATAATCCTCATTTTCCCCTGCGCTGTCTGGTGTGTGTTTTCACTGCCGTTTCTGTTAACGTAAATAAAGTCCACTGATGCCTAGTGTCGCTCTTCTTCATTAATGATCGCAATTAAGTTTGGAGAGCATGTTAGACAGAGAGGTAAAAAATTGGCTCCCTTTACAATAATAAAAACCTGGGCCTTTTTAGCAATAATTAAATACTCTTACCCTGCAGCTTCTGTCTGTAACTGAAGTTGCAGGGATGTTTATAGAAGGCTTGTGATGGAGGAGAAATTATTTGACCAACTGTTGAGGAGGCAGCCACATGAACGAGCCGACTGAGTCTGGACCCACAGAATTTGGTGTGCTTGGAGACAGAGGACATTCAGCAGAGCCATTAGCTGGACGCTTCGTAGAGCTGACCAGCAAGACGCAACTTCCCCACTGCTGTTCTCGCTATCGTTTGTCGCCTGTGTAGCAGGACGGATTATTTACAGCTGCAAGTGAAGAGTGTTGTGGTTGACCATCTCCATAGAAACATCTCTGACTCAAACTGGACATGCTAGCTGGCAGGCAGCTAGCCTCCTTACATTCAAACGACAAAGCGATGTGTTTGCCTCGAAACCTATATTCTGACTCTGTGGTGAATACAAACCCAATGTAGTGGGGAAGGTGGAGACTGCCACTGCCTATCGCCCATGACAACAGTTACCATGGAGACCGAACACAGGCTGAAGAAGAAACATTGCTTACAAAAAGTCCTACTGATTTTGTAGGCAACTGCCCTTGCTGGTGGGAGATGAATAGATGCTGCTTTCCTCCCAGTGAACTTCTACATCTGGATTATTTTATATTGCTTTTATAGAAAAAATAGCAAAACACTTCTTGTTATTCACTTGCTAAAGTCCCTTCGAACACCACATGCAGCAGAGAATATTGTTTTCGAGTTTTTTTCATATGTACCTTGGTCTATAACATTGTAAAACATTCTAGCAAAAAGGTTTGCAACTCAGAAACATTACTTTTAGAAAGTAAGTTTGAGTCCTATATAAGCCTACAGTGGGCCAATAATAAAAGATACATAAAACTATCTGCTTTGTGCTTGACATGTATGATCTAAACTATAGCTAGCACCAGTTTGTTGATTTTTATAGAGGCAGGGTTGGAGAAGAGTAGCAATTTACTCAACATTTGTGTTTTGATGTTCAATAAAAGAAAAGTTAGCCCTAACATTTTACTTCCTCTGTCTCCATAGCAATTAAATCCATCATAGCTTAAAGTAAGGCTTAAGTCAGTAGGAGTTGACCCAAATATAATGCTGTGGATATTCTTTCCATCTAAACACAAAGCTCCACCCCAATGGTTCAAGGGAACATAAAAATAATGATTAAGGGGTACATTTTGATCTGGGTAATCCACTTTTACTAACGGCCGTAAGGCTGCGTGCAGCCATAAAGTAGTGGTGACTGAATGGGCTGGACTGCAGCGGCCTTCCCATTTACAACACAACCATGTGGTTGTTATGTGTGTGGTATGTATAGATTCTCTCCCTATTTGAATTTCTTGTCCTGCCCAGCGATATTTTATTTATTTATTTATTTTCCTTCTTTTTACCAATGGCCGTAACAATAGATCAGAATAGGGGTTGGGTTTTTTCATTGTCACAAAGCAATAGGGAACTATTGTCAAATCAGACAATGCTGACTGACCACTGGCACAGCCATCTGTGTCTGTCTTGCTCATGTTACTGATTGCATGGCTCTGTGCTGTGTTTGGAATATGAAGTCAGTGGTACATTGTTTAATTCTTAGCTATTTAGTTATGTTGTTATAACACATAGAGAACAGCTGGAAACATCTGTTAATATGGTGGGTGGACTTAGCCTCTGTGTCGTCCAATCAAAACACACGTCCCCCCACAGCCTTATCAAATCAACTATTGACTTGCTGGTTTGAAAGAAACAAATTGATTATACCAGAGGGGTAAAGTCAGTAAAATCTGTTTTCATTTTTTCCCTTCTGAGTTGGAGGGGGAAATACAAAGGCTCCCTACCCATATATCCCTGGAATAAACAGGACTTAGGGAGATCTGTTGCTCAGAGGGGATTTAAGCTGAATGATGGGGGCAGGGGGAGCAGGAGAGAACAAATCAACAGCTGAGGCTCTCTGGGCATCTGTTCTCACTTATACTTTGTACAGCAGTAGTGCCGGGTAAGCAGCCAATTCACAAAACAAGCTCAAATTAAGTTACAGACTTGTTTTATTCCTCATTTAATTAAAATATATAATTTTTTAAGCGATTAATACAGAACTCGAACACAGTTCAATTCAATTCAGTTTATTTATATAGTGCCAATTCACAACACATGTCGTATCAAGGCACTTCACAAAAGTCAGGTACATACATTCCAATTAATCCTAACCATTGAACAGTGCAGTCAGATTCAGTTATTTATTCAAATTGGATACAAAGTTTTTCTATCTAAGGAAACCCAGCAGATTGCATCCAGTCAGTGACTTGCAGCATTCCCTCCTCCTGGATGAGCATGTAGAGACAGTGGACAGTCACTGGCATTGACTTTGCAGCAATCCCTCATACTGAGCATGCATGTAGCGACAGTGGAGAGGAAAAACTCCCTTTTAACAGGAAGAAACCTCCAGCAGAACCAGGCTCAGTGTGAGCGGCCATCTGCCACGACCGACTGGAGGTTAGAGAGAACAGAGCAGAGATACAAAGAGAAGAAAGAAGCACTGATCCAGGAGTCCTTTCTATGGGAAGGAAAAGTAAATGTTAATGGATGTAGCTCCTTTAGTTGTTTCATCTAGAAAGAAAGAACAGATAAACTCTGAGCCAGTTTTCAAGGTTAGAATCTGAAAAAGAGCACATAGAGTTAGTCACAGTAAAGTTCAGTCAATTACTATGTCTAGGAGAGAGAAAGGGTTAAACACTGAAAGACAGGGCTATGTGGATCATCGGTAGAGGGTGAGCGTTAAGTTGTTGCCAGCAGAAGCTTGGACGATGCCCCTCTCCAGAAAGGTGTCACAGGTAGACACAGAGTCAGGCCAGGTGTAGCTTCTAGGAAGAGAAAAGAGAGAACAAAGTTAAAAGCTGAAATAACAGCAAATAATGCAAAATTGGAGAGTAGTGTGAGAATGTAGCGAAGAGGGTGAAAGTGGTTGTTATGTCCTCCAGCAGCCTAAGCCTATAGCAGCATAATTACAGAGATAGTTTCAGTTCAGATTATTTAGTTAAACGGCGCTTAATTACAACAATGTTGTCTCAAGGCATCTCACAAAGGGTCCCACTGATGGTCATTGTTATACTAAAAACCACAAGGATTGGGATACCTGTCTCTGTCAGACTGATTATAACCATTGGAAAAGAGAAGGGGTCATACAGGTAGCAGAAATGGAGGGTGTGTTTGCACCTCAACCATGACTGAGCCGGTTTAGGCTAAACCTGACTCCGTGACCTGACTTGACCTTAGGGGATGTAATATGCTACAAACATGTTTGAATTGGGCTGCACGGTGGCACAGTTGGTAGCACTGTTGCCTTGCAGCAAGAAGGTCCCGGGTTCGATTCCCGGCCCGGGGTCTTTCTGCATGGAGTTTGCATGTTCTCCCTGTGCATGCGTGGGTTCTCACCGGGTACTCCGGCTTCCTCCCACAGTCCAAAGACATGCCTGTTAGGTTAATTGGTCACTCTAAATTGACCTTAGGTGTATGAATGAGTGTGTGCATGGTTGTTTGTGTGTTGCCCTGCGATGGACTGGCGATCTGTCCAGGGTGTACCCTGCCTCTCGCCCATAGACTGCTGGAGATAGGCACCAGCTCCCCCGCGACCCACTATGGAATAAGCGGTAGAAAATGACTGACTGACTGACATGTTTGAATTCAGGAGGGCTTTGTGTGTGTTCCTCTGTCCCAGCAGTTCTTTTTCTATTGTTTGCATAGTAGTCTGAGTGACTGATTCAACTGAACCCCTAATAACTGGTTAGACGAATTGCCATTTCAGTTTTAGAGAGGTAAACTGAAGAACATTAAAATAAAACCGATGAACAGAAAACCTGAAGAATTGAAAATGTTTGAGTAGAACAAAAGCAGTGTGTGCTTCTAGTGTTGATATAAGTGTTTTTCTCTTTTTTTCCTGTTATTGATGTAAATGTTTGGACTTCATTGTGTTCTCTTCCTGTTTTCTCCAAGAAGGTGACCCCAGACCTCCAGTCTACCATCATGTGCCAGTGTGGGGCTGTCCAGATGGGGGCGAGTCCTACCTCACTCTGGCCTTAGAGGTGGCCCTGATGGGTATGGGCCAGCAGAGGATAATGCCAGAGGGACTGTATGCCCAGGATAAGGTAATTGCTTATGTATCCGTTAGCAGTAAAGGTACAATGCCTCCAAAAATTATTCATATCTCTTGAGCCTTACCACATTTTGTCAGATTTCCTCCACAAACTTCAATGCACTGTACATTGTAAATAAAGTTTTGAAAAGTGTTTATTTTCACCAAGTTAACACTTTGTAGAACAGTCTGGCTGAAACTTGAGCTTATTCTTCTTTATTAAATAGAAAAGATTTGGTATTTCAAAACACAACATCACTCTGCCACCAACGTATTTTACCGTGGGGGTAGGGTAATTTCCAGTGTTAGTTTTTGACCACATGTAGTTGGGCAAAAAGCTTAGTTTTGACTTTTTTACAGCGTGCTGGTCTATCACATAAAATACAAATAAACTACACAGAAGATTGTGGTCATAACATGACAAAATGTGAACAAGTTCTAATGAAATATAATTACCTTTGAACTTTGCCTTAAAGAGAACACATTGAGGTTTAAATGTTTTATTTCCTGGTTCATATTAGTTGTGTTTTATTAAAAAAATATATTCGCCGCATATTTAGAAAAACATTCTTTTTGAAGACAGTGTTTCCCTGATAGAAAATCACTATAATTTAACATCAGTTGGAAGTAAATGTCAGCCAAAAAAAGTATAGAAAAGGTCATGGCATTTTTTTTTTCTTGAAAAACAAGCAGAAAGTCGCAGCACTTAAGTTCTCAGTGCACCGGAATAAATCCAGGGAGCATTTCTTTGTGTAAATGGTAATCTGCTTCTGAGGGCTTAACGTGGCTGCTGTAGACCTTTCTTAATGTCACTGGAATTAGCAACAATATTAATGTTTTAGGCAAGAATTGCATTTAAAACCAATCACATGTTTGAAAGAACCCTGCTGTAGCTCTTTGTCTGGAATTAAACCACTTCTGTTACAAAATGTATGGAAAATACATGAAGGAGATGTATTAAAGTATCCCTGCTGGGTTTTTTAAATATCTCTAACTACTTGGCCTCACAAAAGTTTTCCTATCCCCTTTAAACTTTGTCACATTTCACAAAATTTCAACCACAAACCTCTCTGTATTTCACTGGGATTTTGCGAGATGAAGCAACACAAAGCTTGGCATGTTTGTGAAGTGGAAGGAAGATGATAAATGCTGTAAGTTTATTAGAGTATGTCTCTACCAGCTTGGAACATTTAGGGAATGGGATGTTTGCCCATTCATTTTTGCTCCATAATAGCTTAAATTCAGTCAGACTGGATGGATTCTAAGTGTCTGTGACCAATCAGTTTTCAAGTTTTGCCAGATATTCTCAATTTAATTCAAGTCTGTCCATTTTAACACATGAATATGCTCTGATCAAAACCATTCCACTACAAGTCTGGTTGTGTGTATACAGTAACTGGAGCGTAAATCTCTTGATAGTGTTGAGCTCATCTGACCAGAACACCTTCTTTCACAAGAAAACTTAATATGATGCAAATACTTATGCAAGGCTCTGTAAATGCTTCCGTAAAGACGTATTAAAACTTCAAAAATATATAA
The DNA here is from genome assembly GCF_021462225.1 of Girardinichthys multiradiatus. Classification (NCBI taxonomy): domain Eukaryota; kingdom Metazoa; phylum Chordata; class Actinopteri; order Cyprinodontiformes; family Goodeidae; genus Girardinichthys; species Girardinichthys multiradiatus. Next base: position 14,399,866 of record NC_061799.1, read on the forward strand.
CGTTGCCTTTAAATATATACAAGGTTAAAGTTGTATCTGACTGCTATGTGTCTAAGTATATTTTTTATTTTATGCTCTAGATTAATATGGCTAGAGTCTGTTTCCTAAGAGTTATTTTCCTGTTTTATCAGATAGGAGTTTGACTGTGTATTGCAGTTAGAACTGTTTGTCTCCTCACCTCTATTCAGGTGTGTCGTAATGAAGAGCAGATCGTTTCCAAACTGCAAGAGTTGGAGCTGGACGATCTCCTGGTTCAGACGCTTCGGAAGCAGGCCATACAGTTGCTGGAGGGTACATTCACCATGCTGCAGATATGTTTATGGACCAGATTATTGAAGACAGTAGAAACATGCCCTATTAATTTCTCTCCCTCTTGGTTTCAGCTGGTCCGTTTAGCGGCCTCGGAGAAATCATCCACAGAGAAAGTGTGCCCATGCACACCTTTGCCAAGTATGTCTTCTCGGCTCTGCTGCCACATGATGCAGACCTGGCTTATAAGGTGGCTCTCCGTGCCATGAGGTCAGATATTCTCTCAGTGCAACATAAAAGAAAAGACTGAAGTGTAGACATGGGCGGGTTAGGAGATTCTCACAGGTTGATAAATAAATATCAATTTTTCTCTGTTTTCACACAAAAACTTTAAACAAAAATGAATAACATGATATAGTTGTTTTTATTTAAATTTTAAAAGGCTACAAAAAGGCTGAAATAATAGAACATATTGATTCTTACAATTATAATATATATGTTTATTTATGGTTGTTTTGAGATATTGACAAACGCAAAGATTTAGAAAAAGAACGCCGCTAAATGTAAATATTTTGTTAGTGGTGGGACCAGTAATATTTACTAATGGCTAATTCCATCTCTTTCTTGTGAGTGACAAGCCTTCTTTTAGCCAGCTGACCAGCAGTGAGTAGCTACAGGTGGAGGAGGGGATGTGCCGTGGGAAAATTCTGACACTTTTTCTGGCATCTCATTAAACAAACTTTAAATCGTAGAATAACCATAATGAAAGATTTTTGCGCTTTTAGAACAAGCTTTTTATACCAGTAACCCACCCATCCCCCATCATTTAATATACTAATAACCTCTGCATTAATTGTCTTCTGTTTGTCCAAATTAAATCTCGTTCCTTATTTGTCTTCTAGGCTGCCGGTTCTGGAGTCGTCTGCAAGCTCTGGGGACGTGGGGCACCCTCATCACGGGATCTCCATTGTTCCTAGCAGATACCCACGCTGGTTCACTCTCGGCCACCTGGAGTCGCAGCAGTGTGAGCTGGCATCAACGATGCTCACTGCTGCTAAAGGTACGGTTTTGTCATTATACCAAGTATGCACTTAAAATCAGTATAAACAAAACCAGTTGAGAAAACCATGAAAATAAAGCGACGCCGAGATGAAAATCTGTGTATTTGAAGCACAACTGCAGGACATTTTGTCATGATAAAAAACATTTCCTTACGTTTAACCTTGTGCAATCTCAGTGAGACTTTTTTCATTATAAAAGGAATCAATTTAAACCAATCATCTATAGATGGGACATCTGTCTTTGAGCCATTTTCTTGTAATGGGTTTTCTGGCTGCAGTGATTAATGTTCCAAGCAGGTATTTTATTTTATTAATCATGTTTGACAAATGGGAGAAGCCATTAAAGGAGTTCCTTTCCATTAAAATGCTAATTTGCTTCTAATAATATAATAAATTCTTCATGAAGTTGTAGTTTTGGGCAAGAATATAATATATGAAATGTTTGGCTTCCTGTGGGCTTGAATTGTCCAGGAAAACTGTTCCTACATTGCCCAACATAATATTCGCCACTGTAAACCACAAGACTTTGTCCATTAATTCTCTGAAATGCAGCCTTCAGATTTCTTCCTACATTTGCGTGTAATGTTTGCAGTACTGACTGTATTAATTCAGCGGAGGCTCTTTTAGATTCTGGAAATTACCCTAACTCATATTTTTTGTATGATAAACACTTATGAACTATGCATAACATGATCTAAAAATGTCACTGGTTTTCAGACCACATTTTATTTTTTTACAGTGTCTGGAAAGAAAAAGTGCAACAAGTAGTTAAATCTTTATTAGCCACCCTCTTTTTGCGGTGAAGTTGTGATCACGTTCGCAACATTGCAGTATTTTTATTTCTTGATATAAACCACACTTGGTTAATATTTTTAATAATACTCTTAAGGGTACGTATGGTGAGATTCTTGTTACCAACATCACAATATATAACAAATGTTGTTTTTTGTTTTTTTTTTCCCCATCCTGCCCTGAAATATTACTGAAATATTTGAAATCTGAATCTTGGTTCTCTCCTTGGTTCTCCCAAGAGTGAACCAGTCATTAACTTCTCTTGACTCTCGCTTTTTCTTGTCCATAAGGGGACATGTTGAGATTGCGGACGGTGCTGGAGGCCATTCAGAAAAACATCCACTCGTCTTCCCTCATCTTCAAACTGGCCCAGGATGCGTTTAAGATAGCCACACCGGCAGACAGCCCACCAGATATAACCCTGCTCAATGTGGCGTTGGAGTTAGGGTTGCAGGTATTGTGTGTGTGTGTGTGTGTGTGAGAGAGTTAGCATCGTCGACGAGAAGAAACCACATAATGAAGGATCTTAGGTTCTACAGAGCAAAACACAACAGATTATCATCTTGCTGCTTCTTTCTTCTGGTATTGAGTGTTTTAAAATGTGCTCACAGATCAGTCACAATTTAAATAAGTAAAGCTAATTTATTTAGCATTTTTCACACATAAAAATCCCAAAGTGCTTCACGGCAAAGAAAACATAAAATAATTAAAATATCATATAAACCAATGAAAAATAAAATGCAGGAAACAGTAAAGTTAAATGTTGAACTAAGAGACATTTAGTTGTTTTCCCCAAAGTGTCACATAAGCAGCTGTGACTGTAGGCGAGGGCTGGACCATTGGCTGAACAAAATTATACTATATATTTAATAATAACCTGTAAATAACATGTTAAAAAGTGACACACTTTAGTGATGATTAAAACTTTAAAAAAATTAAATGTACACTTTGGAACACATCAAGTGGAAAAAATATCCTGTTGGATTTCCACACTGATACGGAGTGAGTAATGTGTTAGGGACAAAAAGTATGCCACGTCATTTCATGAAAAAGAAAATGATCAGTTCACAGATGGCCTATTTCAAACTTGCCAATTTAAACTGAAAAACTGATGCAGCAGACTGGTCCAATTTGCTGAAATGTCATTGCAACTCAAAATGGTCCTCAGTATGATCCCCACGTGCTTGTATGCATGCCTGACAATGTCGAGACATGTTCCTTATGAGATGAAGGATGGTGTCCTGCGGTATCTCCTCCCAGGTCCTGACCAGGGCATCACTGAGCTCCTGAACAGTCTGAGATGCAACCTGGTGGCATTGGATGGACCTAAACATGATGTCCCAGAGAGGTTTCATTGGATTTAGGTCAGGGGAGAGTGGATGCCAGTCAATGGTATCAATTGCTTCATCCTCCAGAAACTGCCTGCATCCTCTTGCCAGATGAGGCCGGGCATTATCATGCACCAGGAGGGTGCCCTGGGACACTGCACCAGCAAAGGGTTTAGCAATGGACCTAAAGATTTTATATCGATACTTAATGGCAGTCACGGTGCCATCGTTTATCCTGTACAGGTCTGTATTGTCCCTCTATGGATATGCCTCCCCAGACCAACACTGACCCACCACCAAACAGATTATGTTGAACAATCATAATTGACCACAGCTTTACCAGACCCTTTCACATCTGTCACATCAGCTCAGAGTGAACCTGCTCTCATCTGTGAAAAGAACAGGGCGCCAGTGCCCAACAAACCTTCAGGCGATTGCACATATAGATGTGCCATCCTGGGGGAGTTGGACTACCTGTGTAACCTCTGTAGGGTCCAGGTATCTCCTCATCCTACCAGTAGTGACAGTGACCCTGATCAAATGCAAAACTACTGAAAAGCAGTAAAAAAGAAAAAAAAAAAAAAAAAAGAGAAGGGGAAAAAATGTCTTTGACCTCCACTTGTAAAACCATTCCTGTTTTGGAGGTCGTCTTCTTGTTGCGTTTTTAGTGGCCCTGTTGTTAATTTCATTAACACCAAAACAGCCGACACTGATTTGACAACCCTACTTTGTCTCCTTCATTGTATTGTAATTTATACCTCGAATTCAAACATTTAAAATTAAGAACAAAGGTTTTAAATGTGGATTTAGAAAATGGTTTCCCTCCAAACCATATTTAATGCAATATAAAATGGTGTGAACAACATGAAGACGGGTCAAATGGATTCAATGACAAAATAGTTCTTAAAACAAATTAGCATCAGCTAAATTTCAGAGATTTCGGAATTTCCGTGGCACAAAGTAAGGATCGTAAAAGCTCCTGTTCCTGTGTGTCTACAGGTGATGAGAATGACACTGTCCACTTTGAACTGGAGAAGGAGAGAGATGGTCCGCTGGCTGGTAACCTGCGCCACAGAAGTCGGTATGTTCCACCTTCTTTTTTTTTTTGTTTTTGGCAAAGCAGAGACATAAAGCAAGTAATTACAGTCCTTGTGGTCTGTTTGGATTTTCAGCTTTAAGGCTGACTGGACTTGAATAAAAAGATAATAATCAAACATATGCTTGGTTCACCAGGGATAAACAGCAGTTTTCCACAAGGTATTTAATGTTTTGATGATGGTGCAGGAAAGAGCTTTTAGTCTGTTGGTGGAAGAAAAAAATGTATGCAGAGAAAATGCCAGATGTGCAATAAAAAGGTTAGGGTGAAGATAATATAAAGAAACAAGACTGAAGCAATGCAGATTATTACATTCTTTTTTTCAGTCTTTGTTATTCTACGTTGTCATGACATTGTTTTCACTGTTTGGATGAAACAAAGCCGGAAGCTTTACCAAAGATGACTTCCTTTTGAAAGTAACCATTGAAGTTGAGTTTTGTGTGTAGTAACCAGGGCTCAGCTTGTTCGCCCTGCCCAGCAACTAGTTTCAAGGTTCAGTTTAAATTGTGTAAAACTTGAATTCTTATGTTCATACTTGCCTACTTGAATATTCAGTCCTCCTGTAATGAACTAGGTTGTACTCATTTGATTTAAAAAAAGATAAGAAAATGGAACATAAAAAAAGCAAACTCCTTGATTTTTAACATTTCAACCATCAATATTTTGACTTACTGATTGAACGCACACCCGTTCCAAAATAAAAGAAATGGTAATTTAACTACCTGTTGGGTTTCTTGACGACTTCAAATTCAGGTTAAACTGGATCTATGGTGTTTGAACTATGTCTAAAATACCAAGCATAGCATTTAAGCTGTTAATATTTTTAACTTTACAAACCAAATAAAGGCACCAAAATAGACAAACTATGCATTCCTAACTTGCCAAGATTTTGATATATGTTTTGGTTAGCTACTATTCAACTGGTTGAATGGTAATATTTTGCACTCAAATGGCTACAATGTTATAAAAACTGCTGGAACAAAATCTAAAAATTTGAGCCTGGAAAAGGTATGGAATGTAGTGAAGGAAAATGCATAAAGCCTTAATTAATTTCCTTATTGACAGTCTTGCAGTTAACATATTTAAAGCCTGTCCATTTTAAAGACATGTGGTTAAAATGTATTAAACTTTAAAATGCATATTCTACACATTGGACTTAAGTTGACCAAGAATTATGGAAATGTTGTGTGTGTGAAAGTAAAGTAGATTAATTCCTGTTGCTAAGAGCAGCATCTCTAAACAGATGCATGTGCAGTAGATAAGCAGGTAAGATGGCAAAGGCTTTCATTTGGACATGTTTGTGTGTAAGGCTGGTAGTATTTAGTCTTTGGGATTCTACATAACTAGAGGATCCCACAAAGTGATGATTAAGTCATCATGACTGTTTTCTTCCATTCCTTTAGGAGTCTTTGAAAAACTAGCAATGCACTGAATATCCCATCCCATCTGTCTCCCCCATCAGGTCTGCGGGCATTAGTGAGCATCTTGCAGAGCTGGTACACTCTGTTCACACCGACAGAGGCCACCAGCATTGTGGCAGCCACTGTCATGTCCCATAACACCATTCTGCGCCTCAGCCTCGACTACCCGCAGCGGGAGGAGCTGGCCAGTTGTGCGAGGACGCTGGCTCTGCAGTGCGCCATGAAAGACCCTCAGAACTGCGCCCTGTCGGCTCTGACGCTCTGCGAAAAGGACCACATTGCTTTCGAGACGGCTTACCAGATCGTGATCGACGCCGCGTCTACAGGCATGACGTACTCGCAACTGTTTACCATCGCGCGGTACATGGAGCACAGAGGCTATCCACTTCGGTCATTCAAGTTGGCGTCTCTGGCCATGACCCACCTTAACCTGGCCTACAACCAGGACACACACCCCGCTATTAACGACGTGCTCTGGGCCTGTGCACTCAGCCACTCCCTGGGGAAAAATGAACTTGCAGCCATCATCCCCCTGGTGGTAAAGAGTGTGCACTGTGCCACGGTGCTGTCTGACATCTTGCGGCGGTGCACCATGACGGCACCGGGTCTCGCTGGCATTCCCGGACGAAGGAACTCTGGAAAGCTCATGTCAACGGACAAGGCGCCGCTGCGACAGCTCCTGGACGCCACTATCTCGGCATACATCAACACCACACACTCTCGACTGACCCACATCAGTCCGCGGCACTATGGGGAGTTCATAGAGTTCCTCAGCAAAGCACGGGAGACTTTCCTTTTGGCGCAGGACGGCCACATTCAGTTCGCCCAGTTCATAGACAACCTGAAACAGATCTACAAGGGTAAAAAGAAACTGATGATGTTGGTCAGGGAGCGCTTTGGCTGACCTTAAACCTGCCTCAGAGATCTTCTTCTTGAGATGTAGTTAAACTTATTTGTTTATTTAAGGGTTTTTTGGGGGATTTTTACTTTATGTTGAGCCATTTCTTGACCAAGTCTTGAGGTTTTGTTCTGTTTTGTTTCTTGAATGTGAACCAAAAAGTGTTCGCTATACTTACTCTACATAACAGTTATTGCAAAAGAGAGGACCTAAAGTGTCACAGAAGTAACAAGACATTAGATTCATCTAGTAAATATTTGAAATACTCAGAAAATCTAAAGAATGTGATTATAAAAGCAAAAGAAATGTTTGCCTCCTGGTGGCTTACAACCTTGTTGGATTGGGTGTGTCCTCTTAGTTGAGGTTAAGAAGAATTGGCTTTCAATGTGAAGGGAACTTTGCAGCAGTTGAAAACACACACGGTTACTGTCATACCTCGACTGTCAGCTTTAACTTCTCTGGTATAAATAGCCTCTTGTTATATTCAGGGCTTCTCAGAGGAGACAGGACGGACAGAACTACCTTTGTGGTTTCTCTGATTAAAAAAAAAAAAAACTCAGTAGTTGAACATTTAATTACCTTCACCTGCTGCACGGTGAGGATTACGCTTTACAGAGTGCATGTTTTGAGGGTGACGTCCTGGCTGCTTTAGTTCAAAGTTTAGCCTTCATGTGTACATCAGTATATTCTTGTATACAGTGTATCCTTCATGTCATCCTGTAAATGACAAAAATGCCATGTTTGATGGGGTAAATGTGTTCCTCATGTTCAGAGATGCCACTCTTACTGCTACTCAGCTATTTGTGGCCAAAATCTTGAATAGTGTGAAATGTCACAGCTAAGTTCAACATTTAGTTAACAAGATAATTCAGGTATCTCCTTCAGTTTCATCACTTGGTGGCATTAAGCTGGTGGTCTTAAACTTTGAAAACAATTTGGACCTCGTTGTTGGTTGTGAATCCCTTTTCCATCACAAGAACATTTACTAAAACCGATAATTTATTCCACTTGTCCTTGCTTAGCGTATTCTGAAATTCTACTAGCTATCAAACAAAGAGCCGTTGTTAGTACAGTGGAATAACAGTGAAACTATATACCTCCTTTAGGCTAAAACTAATTACAACACACGTCTTTGCATCCATTAAATGCGAGCCACTTAGAATCCATGACACTTGGCACCAGATGACACACACACACCTACAGGGGTTGGACAATGAAACTGAAACACCTGGTTTTAGACCACAATAATTTATTAGTATGGTGTAGGGCCTCCTTTTGCAGCCAATACAGCGTCAATTTGTCTTGGGAATGACATATACAAGTCCTGCACAGTGGTCAGAGGGATTTTAAGCCATTCTTCTTGCAGGATAGTAGCCAGGTCACTACGTGATACTGGTGGAGGAAAACGTTTCCTGACTCGCTCCTCCAAAACACCCCAAAGTGGCTCAATAATATTTAGATCTGGTGACTGTGCAGGCCATGGGAGATGTTCAACTTCACTTTCATGTTCATCAAACCAATCTTTCACCAGTCTTGCTGTGTGTATTGGTGCATTGTCATCCTGATACACGGCACCACCTTCAGGATACAATGTTTGAACCATTGGATGCACATGGTCCTCAAGAATGGTTCGGTAGTCCTTGGCAGTGATGTGCCCATCTAGCACAAGTATTGGGCCAAGGGAATGCCATGTTATGGCAGCCCAAACCATCACTGATCCACCTCCATGCTTCACTCTGGGCATGCAACAGTCTGGGTGGTACGCTTCTTTGGGACTTCTCCACACCGTAACTCTCCCGGATGTGGGGAAAACAGTAAAGGTGGACTCATCAGAGAACAATACATGTTTCACATTGTCCACAGCCCAAGATTTGCGCTCCTTGCACCATTGAAACCGACGTTTGGCATTGGCATGAGTGACCAAAGGTTTGGCTATAGCAGCCCGACCGTGTATATTAACCCTGTGGAGCTCCCGACGGACAGTTCTGGTGGAAACAGGAGAGTTGAGGTGCACATTTAATTCTGCCGTGATTTGGGCAGCCGTGGTTTTATGTTTTTTGGATACAATCCGCGTTAGCACCCGAACATCCCTTTCAGACAGCTTCCTCTTGCGTCCACAGTTAATCCTGTTGGATGTGGTTGGTCCTTCTTGGTGGTATGCTGACATTACCCTGGATACCGTGGCTCTTGATACATCACAAAGACTTGCTGTCTTGGTCACAGATGCGCCAGCAAGACGTGCACCAACAATTTGTCCTCTTTTGAACTCTGGTATGTCACCCATAATGTTGTGTGCATTTCAATATTTTGAGCAAAACTGTGCTCTTACCCTGCTAATTGAAACTTCACACTCTGCTCTTACTGGTGCAATGTGCAATCAATGAAGACTGGCTACCAGGCTGGTCCAATTTTGCCACGAAACCTCCCACACTAAAATGACAGGTGTTTCATTGTCCAACCCCTGTATATTCATACTATGTTTAGCTCAGTTGAACCACATCATTCCCCGAAGAAATACAGTTTTCACTACAGCTTCAAAAGGGGCAATAATGTGGCTATTTGTACACTGTACAGAGAAAAAGAAATAAAAGTCTATGCAGTTTTGTGTTCTCTTGTTCCTGAGAAATAAATTATCCAAATGGAGAAAACGTCAGAATCTCCAAACACTCTATTTCTTAAAAATAAGTGTCATTGTTTTTCTTTTCATTCATCTGGCTAGTTGTTTTCTTTTATATGCTGTGTTTAGCGACACTCTCTGAGGGCTAGTTGTATTGTTGCTGCCTTAGCTCACAGGCAGCATAGTCACATAAATCCCGGGGAGGTATTAGGCTTGAAAGTGTCTGTTTGATGCTAATAGTAGCGTTTAGCCAAATCCTGTACCTACAGTTAGCCCTCCTAAATTAACCACCAATATTAATCTTTAGCTAGTTGACAAAATGAAACTTTTCTGTGTTTTTCAAGTATTTAATGTTTAGTTACAATGAAACTACACCTCTTAAATCTGTGTTCTTATAAAAGTGTCTTCGATTAATGCTAGTGGTGATGCTGAGCAAAATTCTCTACTTCCAAACTGGCCTTTAGTTTTCCAGCCAAAATGAATCATTGCTAGTTAATACAACTGAGAGTTAAGTGTTTTTTGTTGTTGTTTTTTTTAAAGTTGTGTTGATAAAGAAGCATGTAGGCCAGAAAACATCTTTCAGTAAATGCTATGATTGCTTCGTCTCATTTGGATAATCTTTTTGGAAACAATTTGCATATTTTTGCTAAGCTTACGTTAGCTAAAACACCTTTGTGATACATCAGTGTTGGAACTTATTTTTTAAAAAGTGACCCAAAAAAACCATAAATGTGCAAAATTATTAACTTTTTCGGAGATGGCCAAGTTAGTATTAGTATGTAAAAAAAGTTTTCCTTACAACTTTTTTTTGGCATATTTTACATCTTCAAAATAGCCCAAAACGTCAGTAATAACAGAAGTCTGTGAAACAGGGAAAAACCTTACTTTCTGAAATTATTTGGACTAAAGCTAAATAAAGCCCAGTTTCTTGTTCTTGTGATAGAAAACGCTGTGAAGCTTCCTGTGAATGCTACTGGCGCTTATCGTTCTTTACTGTGAAGAAGAGGGACATTTTTCTAATGGTTTCAGAGATACACAGTGAACCCTACAAAAATTACTATATATTGTCATAACTTGATAGGTTCATTGTATTTCAGACCACACGCCTTGGCACAGGAGGTTACCTTCTCCTAAATGAGGGGCGATGATGTTCTGTTGTCCAACCCAGTGGCAAAATGTCATTTTCAGCGGCAGTCCAACAAGAGCTCGAGTCTTCAGCTGATCAGACTAAATGTACAAGCACTTCACACAGATACCTCTTCAGTACGTTCCTGCCTGCTTCAGCATTTATTTATTGATTGTTTTGTAACTTTTTTTTATCACTGAGTTTGAAATGGCAAACACACAGAATCAGAACCAGTCTGTATTTAGAAAAAATAAAATAAAAAAGGTTCTGGGACAGAAGGACATTTTCCTGTCTGCTTTGACATTCCATGAGAGCTACTTACACGTACTACCCAGGTAGTCGGTCATAATTGCGCTTTTTAGATCAGGAGAAATGCAGATAGACGAATGGAAAACTGAGGAAAAAGAGGGGAAAAAAGGCTAAACTCAGGTCTCAGGGACATCACTTAAAGAAACAAAACAAAAAAATAGTAGCATTAAGCATTTAAGATATTGTAAATAATAAAGTGTCAATTGAGAAAATTGTAAAGTTATAATAATTTATAATAAGTATGTTATGTGTTTGTTTTTCTTTGTTTTTCGGCGGGGTGTACTTGAATTGTTTTGAATGGGGAAATTTGACTCCGTTTGTTTTTTCTTTTCTTTGTAAGAGCAAAGACTTCAAGGCATTTCTCAGGTGCTCCTATGTACATTTGTTTGGTTTTTGTTTTGCTAAAAAATTATGTATCATTTTTAATCAGCTTGCATGACAAAGAATAATCTGTTTTCCAAATAGAAAGCAAGTTTTTCAGAGTTAGAGTTGAGAAAAGTGATGGAGGCATACATTTGTAAACTGATATGTACTAAACCTGACTATGCAGAACCACTTTGAGGGTCTTGTCCTGGATAGAAATTTGTAGAAGCAAGGAGAATGAGACCCCGTGGGCCGAACCACTATCAGAAAGTAGGAGTACGGAAAAGAGATGAGGAAGCGGGCTTGTAGTGGGTCATTGCGCAATCACCGGCCTGCATCTGCTGCAACTTTCTAAGGAGGCGGACATGAACCAATAGAAAATGCCTTTCTGACCGATCAATGTACAAAGTTTCTTTTTTGTGTCTTTGTTTTCTTTATTTCTGTCCTTTTTAATATCAGGACCCAAGCCTTTGGTGTCTTCTTGCGTGGTTACTCTGCAGTGAGACAGAATAACACAAACGTTTGTGTCAGCAACAGTCCCTGATGGCCTGTTCATTCATAACACCATTTTTTAAATTACCTTCTCTCCTCAGAGTTAACATTTCTATATTATTACCACTGATTATTATTTGTTTCTGTTCCCAGTCGGACGTATCTTCTATCAGTGTAGGATTTGAAGCGATGCATCGTGGTGTGTTTAGAGGCAGCTGCGTCCTCCGTCGTCTTACAGCACGGTGCCGTTAGTGTGCTGAAGCAGACTCTGTATCCACACAGTCAGCTTATGCAAAAAAAAAAAAGACAAAAAAAAGATGCAAGGTTTCAACATCGTATTGTTAAAAGATTTTCAAAAAAGTCCTTAGGTGAAACCACTTCACCAACTGCGTAACCCGGAAGTCATTCCTGAGGGTTTTCCTCCCCGTCTTTTTTTTGTTTATAGAAGATTACTGTTTGCTAGTAGAGATGTAGTTCACCTACAGATCCTGTTTTGTTTTTGTTTCAGATCCATTCTTAACTTAAGGAATAATTGAAAGTGTTTGTTGCCTCTTTGTGCTACTGATTTTGAAAAGGTATTTCCAGTATTTGTTGCCACAGAAGTATCATAGCTTATCACTTTTTTTGTACTTTTTTTTTTTTTTTTTTTTGTGCGACTTCTTGAGCTACTGTCTATAAAGCAAGATTTTATTACTATTTATGTAACGCTACTACCATTTTATATTGATTTGTGTTGAAATCTCAGTGCTTTTCTATGAATAAAGTGTGAAACACAAATAGGATCTTATAATTTTGTTGTAAACATTTGATTGCTAAATGAAGGAAAGCGGACTTAAATTAAATGTATTTAGGGGGTTCTGATAGAAATTTTATTTGGCAAACTAAACCCTGATTCTAAAGTAGACTCTTGAACCTTTTTACCTGAATTTATTTACAATTCTATAACAAATAGATTTTGGTTTTGTGGTCAAGCAGCTGCTAAATTGAGTAGATTACATGTAAATTTAGGTCTGATACAAATGACCACCTTTGACTTACCTGGGCATAACTATGACATAACTAAACTGATTTTTCAGTGTTATATTGGTATATAGAGCTTTGGAACTAAATAACATCTGCTTTTTGCAATCATTGTTCTATCGTACCAGTATTTAGAATACAACTTAATATTGCAAAAGTGCACCAGGAAGGTGTAAAAAGGGTTTAACAGCAACACCATTTTATACATCGAAATAAACTGTTGAAAATAACATGTGTACAGCTAGAACCTTAAACCCTATTCAGAATTCATTGTTTCAGGTAAAAGTTGCATTTTAATCTATCAGCAACTGGAAACATTTTTAGACATATAAATATGGCTACATTTGTGGAGCTTAATTAACATAATTCTCCAGGTGAATAAGGGAACACAAAGTCCCGCTGATTTACCAATGTCTCCCTTTGCAGACAGAAACCACAAATAAACAAAAAGGTTATTAAAAATGAGCACTTCATGAAGTTTCTCTTGCAAAATGCATGTAGTAATTGAACCTAAATCTTCTGCACAGCTGTCACATCTATTTAGCTATAGTCCTGGATGTAAAATTCTAAGAAATTCAGAAGTGGATCTTTCCATCTGGAGGTGAATGACCTCCCCTAAAAGCAGATTAATAATTTATTTTTAAAAATAAAATGTTTTTCTCCAGCCAAGCCTGGCAGAGAGTTTTATTTAGACATCAAATTTCTGCAGCATGAGCGTCACAACTGTTATATTTACTACACCTGCATTGCTGCCGAACTTATGATAAATATTGTAACAATGACCCAATAATGATTTACTCATTGATCATTATCAGAGTACGGGGCACCACAGGGGACTGTACTCTCACCATTCCTTTTCACTCTGTACACCTCAGACTTCCAGTACAAGACAGACTCCAGTCATCTGCAGAAATACTCGGATGATTCTGCAGTCGTGGGGTGGATCAGAGATGGACAAGAAGCTGAGTACAGGAAGGTGGTGGACCGCTTTGTGGCATGGTGTGGAAACAATCATCTCATTTTGAACGTGACTAAAACAAAGGAGATGATTGTAGATTTTAAGAGAAACAGGAATAAGTCAAAAACTATTTATATCATGGGAGAAGAAGTGGAGATGGTGGAGGAGTATAAATACCTCGGTGTTCACCTGGACAACAGACTAGAGTGGAGATGCAACTGTGAAGCCGTCTACAAGAAGGGACAGAGCAGACTGCTGTAAGACGGAGCGCTACAGGAGATCCTTCCTGCCCACAGCCATCAGCATCTACAACGGCTCTTTGAGGAAACCCTCATAATGAGCTACAACAACATTTAATTTCCCTTTGGGATTAATAAAGTATTTTTGAATTGAATTGAATTGTCATGCTATGCAGACACTTTGGTCTGGACTTTGACTAGACCAGGGCTTAGCAACCTTTTCAATCCAAAGAGCCACTTTGGCCCCTGATGTTGTAAAATAAAAATTATCTAGAGATGCAAAAAATAATTTTATAAATCTAAATTGACTAATTGAAATGTTTTTTTTAAATGGAATGAAATTTATATTTTCAGATTTTGCAACAAAATGAGTCATTAAACACAAAGGAAAAAATATATATTTTTTAGAATGTGGCCAACAAAATGATCTGTCACATAAAAGCTTTGTGTCAGTGTTATGCAAGGATCTGACCCACATGCAGAATGCCACTCAAGGGAAAACCAGGAAACAAATTTAAGACATTTATTTAATTGAGTAAACAGGAACGGAGTGCAGGAACAACTGTAGGAGGGGAAAGTTGATGAGGCAAAACGAAGCTGGATAAATAATTGTGCAATGTCTCTTACTAGGTGGGAAGTGGTTACCCGCCAGGAGGTGAGGCACACGGACTGGAGCAAACAATGATGACAACGAAGACGGTAAGTCCAAAGTTCACTTAGATCCAGAGACTCTTGTACTTGGCGGGTAGGCGGTGTGTTAGCGGTTCGGTGGAGGGTGGGCAGGTGGGGATGAGTGAGCACGACGAAGTTCGAGGTAAAGGAGCAGCCAGCCAGAATGAGTTCCAGGTTATGGTCAAGACTTGTAGATCCATAGGTGAATATACCCTTAGGAGATCTCAGGAACGAAGGTAGCTTAAAGGTTAGGCCAGCCTGGGTATCCTCCAAGTAGTTGCCGGTGAGTTCACTAGAAAGAGCAAAGAGTGGTAAACCTGGTCGAAGACAAAGTGTACTTAGCTTGGAACATAGGTTGGCTGAGTAGCTACCACTGTGGTTAATACTCGAGCGATGAGATGCTGACTGCCTCCTGCTTAAGTACTCCAGGCTCAATCACCGGGAATGGGTAACACCTGTCTCACCACAGCCGCAACACATCAGCACCTACTAGGAATGAAAAAACAAACAATACACAAAAAAATCTCCAGCCCCAACACCTTGTACCTTCGGTGCCTTTTATTTTGTAGATATTATATGCAGATATTGCATAAAACATACAACAGAACTGCTAAATCACCCTTTCTTATTACCTTTATAATTAAAAACTTTTCTAACTTAGCCACAGTGACGGGTACAAAGAGCGGCTGGTTGCAGACCCTTGGACTACGCCACTTCAAATCCTTCTACTTTTGGTTTTTGTTCCATTCAGGACTGAACTTTCTGATGTGTCCCCTAAACCTAATATGGGTTAGCACAACCAACTAGTTTTGACAGCTTGGGCGTCTCAAGGTCCATTGTATTTATTTATTTATTTTTTGCAGAGTATGTACATAGTTTACCAGAGGTTACACATCTATTAAAAGCTGATAAGTCCAGGCTGTTTTGGCCGAGATGTTGTCTAGCAGTCCAGAAATAGTCGTCCTGGGGTGGTCTTATCCTTGCATTTTTACCCATCCAACCAGCCCAGAATTAGTGATAAATGAAGCATGTGCAGCCTTATACAGCTCCATCAATCTCTCGCTCATTCGTCTCTAATCAGAATATTTTTCCTCTATACCCTCCTTCACCGCTTCATTCTCATTCATTACAGATTTCTGCAGAGCCATCTAACCAGACAATCAGGCTATCAAAAAGTGCAAAGAGTGCTTGTGTGCGGGATTGTAAATCTAGATTGATTGGCTGATGATAAACGAGCAGATTTATATTAATTATCCAGACAGATAGATGGAGGACTGATTGCTATGTGCTCAATCTTTTTCTCCACCAATCTGCCTCCACCTCTCTCTTTCTTCAGCTTATACAGACAAAACCACTAAGGACTCACACACGCACACACACACACACACCGGCAAACCACGTAAAGCGTGAGACTGGGGAGTTTTCAGCAACCTCTTTTTGTTCTTTGCTGTCCCATCACTCTCCTCACACTCGTGCTTTTGTGTGCTTCTGGGCTCAGACGCGACACTCTGTGGCAATTCCTGCTGCAGACAAGCTGCAGTATGTAACCCTGCAAAAAAGCAAGTAACCTTAACAAACTACATCCATTTCACAAATATATTTGAGATAATAAATATTTACTAAACACTTAGCTTAACTTTCATGCTAATAGTTTACACATGCTTGTAATTTATACACATTCAGTGGCCCTTCCTTCTTTCTGAATTGATCAAAACACTGACGACAGCTACAGTGCGTAGTAACTGCTTGTTACTGATGCTTCTAAATAATTTAGCTGTTTCTCTTTACTTTAAAGAAAGGTATAGGGGTAGACTTGTCGTCTTCTGTTATTTAGCTCTCTTGTGCCATTTCTGGACTTTTTAGGTGCCCACGTGTTAGACAGTGGACCTCCACATTGCCTGCAATATGTTTAACAGTTTGTGAATAAGGTAAAAGAAAATCGGTGTATATATAGAGAGCAAATATGCATTGTGTTGTGCATTTGGAATGAGCTTCCCTGAGTTAATACTTTGTAGAACTTCCCTTCACTCCAAATATAGCTGCAAGTATTTTGGGGTCTGTCTCTACTAGCTATCCACATTAAGTAAATAAAATGTTTGCCCCTTTCCTCTTTGCCAAATGGTTCAAAATCAGTTAGATTGGATGGATAGCATCTGTGAACAGCACATCCCAAGTAAAATTTCTTGTTGCTTTTCAGTCTGGACTTTGACTGGGACATTCTAGCACAGGGTTGTAACTCTGGCTGCTTGCTTAGGGTTGTTTTGTGCTAAAAGGTAAACATCTGCCCTACAGTGCCTCGCGAAAGTATTCGGCCCCCTTTAACTTTTCAACCTCTTTCTACATTTCAGGCTTCAAACATAGAGATATAAAAATCAAATTTTTTGTGAAGAATCAACAACAAGTGGGACACAATCGTGAAGTGGAATGAAATTTATTGGATGTGTCAAACTTTTTTAACAAATAAAAAACTGAAAAGTGTGGCAATATTATTCGCCCCCTTTACTTTCAGTGCAGCAAACTCACTCCAGAAGTTCAGTGAGGATCTCTGAATGATCCAATGTTGTCCCAAATGACTGATGATGATAAATAGAATCCAGCTGTGTGTAATCAAGTATAAATGCACCTGCTCTGTGATAGTCTCAGGGTTCTGTTCAAAGTGCAGAGAGCATCATGAAGACCAAGAAACACACCAGGCAGGTCCGAGATACTGTTGTGGAGAAGTTTAAAGCTGGATTTGGATACAAAAAGATTTCCCAAGCTTTAAACATCCCAAGGAGCACTGTGCAAGCAATCATATTGAAATGGAAGGAGTATCAGACCATTGCAAATCTACCAAGACCCGGCCGTCCCTCTAAACCTTCATCTCGAACAAGGAGAAGACTGATCAGAGATGCAGCCAAGAGGCCCATGATCACTCTGGATGAACTGCAGAGATCTACAGCTGAGGTGGGAGAATCTGTCCATAGGACAACAATCAGTTGTACACTGCACAAATCTGGCCTTTATGGAAGAGTGGCAAGAAGAAAGCCATTTCTCAAAGATATCCATAAAACGTCTCGTTTAAAATTTGCCACAAGCCACCTGGGAGACACACCAAACATGTGGAAGAAGGTGCTCTGGTCAGATGAAACCAAAATTGAACTGTTTGGCCACAATGCAAAACAATATGTTTGGCGTAAAAGCAACACAGCTCATCACCCTGAATACACCATCCCCACTGTCAAACATGGTGGTGGCTGCATCATGGTTTGGGCCTGCTTTTCGTCAGGAGGGACAGGGAAGATGGTCATATTTGATGGGAAGATGGATGGGGCCAAATACAGGACCATTCTGGAAGAAAACCTGTTGGAGTCTGCAAGAGACCTGAGACTGGGACGGAGATTTATCTTCCAACAAGACAATGATCCAAAACATAAAGCCAAATCTGCAATGGAATGGTTCACAAATAAACGTATCCAGGTGTTGGAATGGCCAAGTCAAAGTCCAGACCTGAATCCAATCGAGAATCTGTGGAAAGAGCTGAAGACTGCTGTTTAGGAACGCTCTCCATCCAACCTCACTGAGCTCGAGCTGTTTTGCAAGGAAGAAAGGACAAGAATTTCAGTTTCTCGATGTGCAAAACTGATAGAGACATACCCCAAGCGAGTTGCAGCTGTAATTGCAGCAAAGGGTGGCGCTACAAAGTAGTAACGCAAGGGGGCCGAATAATATTGCCCACCCCACTTTTCAGTTTTTGATTTTTTATAAAAGTTTGACACATCCAATAAATTTCCTTTCACTTCACGATTGTGTCCCACTTGTTGTGGATTCTTCACAAAAATTTAGAATTTTATATCTTTATGTTTGAAGCCTGAAATGTGGCAAAAGGTTGACCAGTTCAAGGGGGACGAGTACTTTCGCAAGGCACTGTATGTCTCAAGGGTTTTGTAGCCTCTAACAAGTTTTTTATTGTGGGGTTGCCCAGTGTTTTGCTCTATCCATCTTCCAACTTTGACTTGTTTCCATGTCCCTGCTGAAGAAAAGCATCCCCACAGCTGTCCCCACCATGTTCCAATGTGTTAAGGATAACATGCAGTGTTTCCTGCAACACATAACATTTGGTATCTGAAAAAAAAATTTAATTTTAGTCTCATCTGACCAGGATGTGTTCCTCCAAACGTCTGCTGTGTCCTCTAGATGATTCATGTCAAACAGCAAACCGGACCTCTTCAGGCTTTTTTCAACAATGGCTTTCTTCCTGCCACTCGTCCAGAAAGGCCAGATTTGTGGAGTGCACGACAAAGAGCAGCCTCTTGATTGCTTCTCAGTTTAAGTGGGTAGTCATGCTGGTTTGCAGCACTGCCATACTCTTTCCCCATGCATGCATGGATTCTCTCAGGTACTCTTGTTTTCTCCCAAATTCCAAAATCATGCATGTTGGGTTAAATTGGTCTCTCTAAATTGTCCTCAGTTGTGTGTATGTGTGTTTGTCCCATGTGTCTGTGATTTGCCCTGGGACAGTCTGGCGGCCTGCTTACGGTGTACCCCATCTCTCACCTATTGATTACTGGAGATTGGCAACAGTACTATAGTGTTCACCTCTTACCATTTTGTGGCCTGTTACCTGACAAAAACAAGAAAATAAATTCATCCTAAAGGATAACTTGATAATCTTTGTCATAATAGTTTTTTTTAATTAATAAATAAGTTGAACTTCTTTTTTAGTAGCATGATTCTAGACAGATGTTATTAAGAAATTAAGAAATATATGATAAGAACAATAGATCTGTTTCCCTTTCACCAATTCATACCCAACTCTGTATAGAGTATTGACTCTAAACCCTTGAATGGGGGCAGTAGCCTCTGACACCAACATATCATCAGCATATCTTGTAAGTTGTGAGTTTGTGCCTTCATTGTTCGGATTTGTTGGTCTAGCTAGTCCCACAGATGCTCGATTTAATTGAGATCTTGGGATTGTGGAGGCCAGGTTACATCAATATGACACTGTGTTGCATTGTCCTGCATACAGTGGCCATAGCCATCAGGGGTTATGACTTACGGTACATGAAACAGTGTAAACCTTCATAGGTGGCAAGTGTCACACTAATATCCACTTGGATGTCAGAACCCTAAGTTTCCCAGCAGAACACTGCCTAATGTATCACCGTGTCTCTACACTCTTTCCTTTCTCTCTGGTGCTATGCGTTTCCCAGCAAAATATACGCACCCAACTATCCACATGATGTAAGAGAAACCATGATCAACCAGACAAGGCAGTATTCTTCTATTAATCTGTGGGCCAGTTCTAATGATCTAATCTGATGAACAATGTGGCCATTGTCTGCACTTTCAGTGGTGGATAGGGATCGGCGTGGGCATCATGACTAGTCTGCAGCTTTGCATCCCCATATCCAATAAACTGGGTATTCTGACACCGTTCTATTAGAAACAACGTGTACTTCCTTAGCAATTTCAGCAGCAGTGGCTCCTTTGTTTGGTCGGACCACATGGCCAAAACCTTTTCTCGAAACATGCATTAATGAGCCTTGACTGTTACCCTGCCAATGTTCCTTCCTTTGACCACTTTTGATACTTTTTGACAACTGCAGAGCGGGAACACCCCAAAAGAGCTGCAGTTTTCAAGATGCTCTGACCCAGCCTACTCTGTATGGGTTCACTTTCTAAGTAGTGATGCCTGCTAATGAAGTACCAATGGCAGCTCTGCTATGATGACCTCACAACTTCGCTTTGCTCCAGGACCATCGCCGCAGTGTAATCTCAGTTTGATGCTATTATTCAAGCTGTTAAACATTTGCAAGCTTGCAGGTGGCAGCTGTTTTTTACGGCAACATGGCAGACTTGTTGGAATAGGAAAGTATCATCGGCAAAGGAGGATTGTCACAGTTGTCAGAACCTGTATTAGTGAGGCATCTCAGGCTCCAGCTTAGACTGAAGCCAGAGTTTCACTCCCTGCTTCTCTCAGCCCCCTGACCCCCCCCATCACACAACCACCACAGTTAATAATGCCTATCAGTCTCTGTCACAGTGAGCTGTGTACGTTCGTTCATGCATGTGGTCATTGAAAGATATGCTGTGTGTGTGTGTGTGTTTGGAGGGGGCGGTCACTGATAGAGCCCTGATAGTGTCCATCCATGACAGATGATGTACAGCTTGCTGTCTCTCCAGGCAGATTGGATTTTCAGGCCTGCTGATTTGCTGAGAGATGGAGCCTGGTCCTCCTTCAAAGACCAACCCCCCCCCACACACACACACACACACACTCACACACACACACACACACACACACACACTCACAAATGCAGAAATGCAGGCTCACCGGCATACATCCACCTGTTCATTCTCTGTGCACAAACTAAGAACGTAAAAGCCCACACACAATGAAATGATTTGTGCACATGTATGCATTGAGAGCCACAAACATGGGCAAAAACACACACAGAAAACACACACACACACACACACACACGTATATATTATTCTCCTGCCAAAGCCTTTAAAGGCAACCATGTGGAAATTGATCTCCATTTCTAAAGAGCACAGATTCATTGTTGCAACCTTCTCACTGTCTCTCTTTCTCTCACACGCGCACACACATACACTCAAACACACAGCGCCTGTCACTTTATTCCCAGATGGCCCAGTGACACACAGCCGCAGCCTCTTCAGTCTTACCTGTCGCCAATCAGCGGTGATTTTTGTTCATTTGTCTTTGCTATTTATGGGCCCACAACAAAAGCCTGTGTGTGTTCAGTTTGTGTAGGTGTGTTTGTGTGAATGTGTGCGTGTTTATTGTACTACAGCATCACAAGGACAAAGATGAATAAAAACCGCTTCTTTTTTTCACCTCTTCGGCTGCTTTGAGCTTTGTGTAGTTTTGTAAATATTAATAATACTCAGTGTTGTGCAGTCTTTAATATGTGGGAGGCTGGATTTCTACATTTCCATTTTAGGTTAAAGTGTGCTCAGCAAGCAGACAAACAAAGGATCAAAAAAAGCTCATGCATGGACACAGCACTGCATGAAGTGTATTTTGATCATCACTCACTCGCTTCTTTAAATGCTCAAAATAGTGAAAATAGTGTGGAAAACAGGCACACTGTCTGATTATTTGGGTAGCAGTTAGTTGGTAAAATCCACAATCCTCTGTACACCATTCAGACTGTAAAGCTTTCCTGCTTGATGACTGAGGCTACTTCACCATCACGTTGAAATCCACCAGAGGACCCTGGAATGTTACTTATTTTGGATATATTATGACATCCCAAACAGTCAACCAGCAGTATTGCTAAAAATAAAACAGAAAGCAGCAGAGAAAGAAGTTCTTGAGTCAGCCTCTATGAGGACCCAACCATATAGATCTAAGAATTACTGGTGTCAGTGCACATCAGGGTTGCTGTATTGGTTTAACACACTGAAGGCATCTTGCTAAAGTGTGCTGAAACTTCAGACCTGGCTAGTTTTACCAAAAGTGATGTTGCTTCTGAATGGAACAAGTTTGAAAAGGATCAATGGACACCATGCCTTGGAGCACTGGCCATCAAAACAGACACTGCAGGTTTTAGTTAATAGTAAACAGTGGGTTAACTGTGTTACCTTTAAGGTATGAATGGGTGCCCGATGACTCTGCGGACTCTCTCTGACCTGGACTTGATTTAGTTTAATTCTAGCTGAGGGTTTTGAGGTGTTAAAGTCTTTGAAAGTCATTTGTGATCTTTTAGCAGATTTGTACCTTTGTTCCTGCTGTGCTTGACTCAAAAGGGGAAAAACAAAATCTAAACCACATCCCCTGGCGAATTTAGGTGTTTTTAGCTGGACCAAATTATGAATCTTGTATAATCTGGTGACCTTTGGCTACCACTGCCTAGCAGCTCCCAGTCGTATTTACAAAGGTTCAGGATTCAATGCTGGCTTAAATTGGAGTCCAGGTTGCTACGGCCCTAAGGATCAAGGTTGTCAAATAACTTTAGAATGACAGGGCCATCTTTTGGGTTATGATGTTTTCTTGAGTTTTGGAGTTACGCTCCAACATGATCTCAGAGTCAGAGATGTAGATTGTCTTAATGCTGCAGAAAAGCATTAGGGCAATATCCAGCAGCAAAAGCATTTGAAATCCAGTTTTAGTTGATCTTTTTAGTAGAGTTAAGGCCTTTAAGCCTTGATGTTTATAGTTTTTTATCCAGTTTTTCAAAATTATTTTAATATAATTTTAACTATTGTTATTGAATCTGACTTTATTGCCTTCTCTGTCTGATTTACAAAAAAGAGCCTTAAATCACATCCTTTTACATAAGCAAATATTAAGCCTTTGCATGTATCGAATACTTTGAAATGTGTTATCTACATAGTTTGTCACCCTTGCAATGAATTAGATCTTCAAATATATTACCAAACACAAATGTATTACTCAAAATAATGCTTCTTAATGTCAGGATTTAGGTAGCTGGGTACTTTAATTTGATTTCTTCTATTATCTTAATGCTTGGACAACATCCTTTAAAATATTTAACCATATCATAAAATCAACGTGGGTTTTATTTGTACAATCTTAAAGTGAAGAAAATAACTTTGATGGTCTGTATGTTTGCAGTTTCAACAGTACAAGGGTTGGTTGTCGACAAATCTACTTTCTAATAGATTAGATTAGATCTGTACTTTATGTCCCCAAAGGAACATTTGCCTTAACAGGCTGATCCAACATTTACAAAAACATATAGTATAGTTAAATCTCCATGGTGGAGAAATTTGGTAAAAGTTCAACTTTCAGTCAAAAAGGAAACAAAAAAGATAGAAAATGAACTGAGCCAGAAGTGATAATCGAAGGTACTCCAGAGGTCCCCTCCCTTCACCCCATTCTGGTCACATGATGTTTGCCAGATTTGTCCAAAACAAAAACATCAGCAGCAGCACAAAAACAGTCGGATTTACAAGAATCTGCTTATCTGCTGTTCTTAGCCGCATCCCAGAGAAAAACAGAATTTTGGATAAACTGATCCCCTCTCTGAGCCTTTGTTATGATTACAGTAATGAAGCACACAATTTCTGTCTAATAACATGTAGCTTTGTGTTTACCCCGCATTTATTAATGCGTTGAATCCAGCAGGAATAAAAAAAAAAAAAAAGATCTGGAGATTTGAGATTGGACCCTCATCCTGGTGAGTCTGCTTTTGTTCCACCAATGTCGGCTTTCAGCATATTAAAACAGTTTTCAACTAAATTTCAGAAAATGTTACAATTGTAAACATTAATGTGACCGTTTTTCAGTGCAATGCCTTTTTCACAGTAATCGGTGAACACTTGTGTTTATGCTTCTACGTTTGACCTTCTCTACACAGAGTGTATGTGTATTTGAACAGTGTTTTTGCAGGAATACTGATTCTTATTTTGGCCTGCATTTCTGTTGAATTCTGCATTCCTGTCGAAATTGTCTAGACCACTGTTTGGATGTTGTTCATAGCTTGAATTTTTTCTTACATTTAATGAAATGACAGATAAATGGAGCTCAAGCTTCCACGTGATCATTACATTTTCAGGCTTTATTTCTAACACTATACCTTATAGTGTTCCCATGTGTTTTTTTCTTACTTTATTTCAACAAAATTGCTTTATTTTCTTGAGAATTAAATATGTTTTATTTACTTATGTTTTATTTAGTGATATTTCCAAGTTGTTGGCACCCCTTGTGAAGATTGGTACAAAGTCATAAATAAATGTATATTTTGTTGCAGTAGCATAATCTCACACTGAATTATGCTACTGAAATAAGTACATTAAAATCATACCTTTAGTATGACTCGGTTTATTTCCTGGGTAAAAAAGTCCCTGGCTCACTGCATCACAGATCCTCCACCATACTTGTATAGGACATGCAGTCCTTTCCCATATATTCATGCTTTGCTTCATGGCAAACCCACCTGGAATGCTCGATCTTAGTCTCCTCTGACTAAAGCACATGGTTCTAGTTAAAGTGCCAGTAGATCATTGGTGTCCCAACTTGTTGCCAAAAATGCCAAAATTGTAAGGTTAATAGCACTCATGGGCCATCTCTTGGTGGATTGCTTAAATTTGTTGGGTCTTGAAACATTTTCAGTCCTCAGCAACAAGAGCAGGATCTGGGTCTCTCTTTCTTCCTGTATTTGGCCAAGTTAAATAAATGGATGGGTCCAAATCTGCTTTCCAGCAAAAGTCACTGGATGCTTGTGGTCCTAATTGCTGTAAAACTAAAATAAAAGCAAAAAACAAAACATGGTTACCAAAAGGTAAATACTTTGTTTAGTCCATCATATTTTTTATTTTAAGATTTTGATTTGTCTGCATTTTGTTTAAAAGGCATAGACCCAGTGAAAATATCGCCCTCAAAAATGGAAGTGTCAATCTGTATGACCCACTTTGGCTGGTGGGTTAAATTTGTACCATTCTTGAATTGTTGTCGCGAGCAGCACAAAATCCTTCGGCTGCCAGTAGAGTTTAGCAAACCAGTTTATGTTTGTGATGGTAGAACAGAAAAGACTCCCAAACAAATGATTGGTAGATATCTGCTCATGGTTGCTATGGAGACTTAGTGAGCCCCAAGATAGCCTCTTTGCTGCAGTTCTCCAACAGAGAGCTTTGTATGTTTTCTTATAGGCCCCTGGCCATCCTGCTCGCTGTCAGTGGGCGCTCGACTGGCCTTGTGTCGTATGTTTACTCCAGGGAACCAAGATGTCATAGATCATTAATTAGTTCATAGAAACTCTGATCAAACTAAAAAAGCTAAGTATAAATTTACAGGTATCAACAATATTATTACCATGTATTTTCCTGAAATAATTATTTATAGATAAGTGGTCCCTCCAGAGTTGCGATTTGACAGAATGTGGCAGGGAGCTAAAGATTAGGGTGATGATAAGGAGGCCTTCCAACCTCTCTGGAAAATACCAGTGGGACCATGCGAAATACTAGAAATGGTCTGATTGCTGTAATGTCAATAAAGGGTTTTTAACTGATTAATGAAAAGGGTTTAATTAATTTCAAATATGCAATTTTTTAAAATAAATTGTATATAAAACATTCATTACTGTTCTATACATTGTTTTTATTATCTTCTGGTAGGGTTAAGGTTAGAGATCACTGCCTCATTTTCAATCTGAAGTAAACATCTTACTTGAATGAAAATGATTTAGTCCAAACCTGCCGGGTATATGAATCAATTTGGCCTTGTGTGGGTTTTAAAATGTTACCATTATGTTATAAGCTGCCGGAACACTGGAAGTTCTGTTAAATTGCAAGGACAAGGTGCTAACTACTCCAGAACATGCTAAGATCAGACATATGGGATTCAGTGATGTATCAGATGTACATTTTGCCAACTTGTGCATCTCTCAATGTTTCTTCAATGCATTAGTTGAAAACCCCCGACTCAGTGATGCACCACTTCAGCTGTTTATTTCTACAGCCCCTTCATTGCGAAGCATTTCTCAAAGGACTTGCTGTTAAAAACAGACTCCCACACCTTCAGGCAGGACACTGTCTCACTCCCTGTCCCAGTTTCAATCGCACCGACTGTCGCGTCTGTGCCCCATTTTCTTAACCAGGTCTCAGTGTGCAATCACACATAATCAATCAAGTTTT
The DNA here is from genome assembly GCF_021462225.1 of Girardinichthys multiradiatus. Lineage (NCBI taxonomy): Eukaryota > Metazoa > Chordata > Actinopteri > Cyprinodontiformes > Goodeidae > Girardinichthys > Girardinichthys multiradiatus. The sequence goes on from NC_061799.1 coordinate 14,426,117, forward strand.
GTTTTTATGATTTCCTTTCATCTCAACTATAGAATAAGCCTAAGTTAATAAAAAGGTAACATTTGTGAAGCTGGGAGGATTTTCCACAGTTCCAAACCTGCCTGATGTGAGGTGCCTATCCTGTATCCTTCTGTGTATTACAGAGGTTTACATACACTCATCATCAGCATGAATCTCACCTTTATATTTTAATCATTCTTTTTTTCAGTTTGATAAGAACAAAACCCTTCAATGAAATAGGTGAGCATGCATGTTATAATTTTGTTCTGAAACACACTCCATCAAGATTTTAAAATGTAGGTTTAAATTGTTAATATTTAGCAAGATGCAGAGTTTCAGCCATCAACAAGGTGCTGTCATAGTTCTGTCTAGATGTTTGATAAATCATCTCATCAGAAATGGTGATGCTCATTTAAATTGGTTGGTTTCCAGGCTTTTATGCACAGACCATATCATTTTAGTAATGTTGAGGTCATTCCAGAATCCTAATGTTAGTCTGCTTTTTCCTTTAAAAAAAAGACCTGTTTTACATGTTTGGGATCATCTTCCTCCTGGAAAACTCAGGGTTGTCCAAGTTTCAACCATCTTACTGCTGATCCGAGGTGAACATAAAAGAATTTGTAGGTGGTCCTAACAATGTATTATCCCACCCACTTTGTAGAATGCACAAGTACTACTGGTAGCAAAACGGGCCCTCAGCATGATGCTACCACCACCATGCTCCACAGTTGGTACAGGGGTTATGATGTTTAAAAGCCTTACACCAGGCGTGGTTGATTCTTGTTTTTAGGGGACAGGATCCTGCGTGTTTTAGATGCATCTCTGCTATGACAGACCTGAATAAAATACTTGAATTCTTTCTCTAGTTTTACAGGAACTTGCTAATGACAAAGCCAATTCATTCTGCTGTGTTGACCCTGCAGGACACCAGGCCTCAAAGACAGGAATTTGCCCCCTCTGCCTTACATCTACTCCTACAAACATAGTTCTTGTGAGTGCTGCCAAATAGAGAACAGATCGTTTCTCCAGAAAGCATTTGGATCACTACAATGTTGTCCATGCTTGGGGAGGTTTTGTGAGTCAGCGCCATCTCAAATTAAACTCGCACTATCACTTTCCAGGCTGATATAGCCTTAAGCCTTGGTGGTCGCTGGGATGTTCATGAACATCTTCACTGGCTTTCTTTCGAGGGTGGTTGTTTGAGTCAAATGGTTAAACTTGGACACGGTTGGGTGATCCAACTGAAAACACTGAAAAATTGGCTTCAAAGTTGGATATATGCTAGAAAACCAACCAGTTAAAATGACCTTTACCATTTCTAAAAAGAAGAGGGGTCTAATATCCTGTCAGAATTATGACAGGACCTTGTTGGTGCCAAGATACATCTACCTACATATCGTAGATTGTGTCGCTGTGTGGACTAAAGAGGATCTAAAACAAACTTGCTTGTCGGCAGCATATGTTGGGTTTTCATGGATAACCTCGAACGTGACGACTAGTGCGATCAATAACTCACGTTTTGTCTTTGTTTCTGCTTAACAACAGCATTGGATGTTGGACGAGACACCAGGTGATGTGCCATAAAGCCGGGCGAAAGCATCACAGGCATTTTGCGAGCAATTCACTGCTATGAACGAATTGTTTCAAACAAGTGGACACTATAAAGCCCCATCTCGCAGTGCAACAGAAATCTAATAAGGCTAAAACTTTAAAGCAACAATGATTTCTTTTAAAATGTCTAACCTAAAATGGAATAACATTTCGTATCAGGCATCTGAATTTATTAAAAATGCACTCTCTGTGATGAGGAGGTGGGGGTCTTCTCATGCTGAGATCCAACGGGGGATTTGCTCAGTCAGGATGTTGGGTAGCGAAGTCATCAACATATGCTGTGTGCAGACATTTTGCCTAAAAAATGTAAAATGTTAGTTTAACAGAATATTCCCGGAGAAAACCCAGTTGCTGTTTAGCTTTTCTCTTTGACGAGCTTAGTTATAGATTCTAAATGTATTAATTTAGATGTTTCTATAGATATATTTGTAAGTGCTAGAGTAGCTGGGAAAAATACAAAAATCTTACAAATCATCCAAGCTGTTTCAGAGCTTTCCTAACAGATTGAATATGATCACTAATATGGTCGTACAGCACTTAAGATGAGCTCTACATGCACATCTACTTCCTAAAATCGTGTGATTGCTTTTCAATCCAAGCACGTAATCCACTCCTGGTCAGATAAACACATCATGGATGGAGAGGAAAATATCTCATCTTAGAGAAGCAACATGTTTATCCTGAACAGCTGCACAATACAGGAATGTGGTGTTTTTCTATCCTGGAGTAATACAGACAGTCGTTTGTTATTTTGTATTTAAAAACAGTTGATTTTTAATTAAATAACGTATTCTCTTCTACATGATCAATAACATACATTCTGTATTCTGTCTTCATGCTTGTTTGATGGCAAGTTTAGAGTGCTGGTGCACGGCGTCGACGAAGGCAGCGACGTTCTCCGGGTCCATGTCAGGGTAAAGGCCGTGGCCGAGATTAGCGATATAACCCTTCGTTCCAAAACCCTCCAACATTTTCTTGACGATGTCCGAAATCAGCTCCTGTGTGAGAAGGACGCGGAGACAGAATTGAAGTTAAGCATTAGGGGATTACTTCTTAGAAGGAGGATTGTCAGACTTAAAGACCTTTGCCAAAGTATTTACACCCCTTCTACTTTCCTCCTCTCATTTTGTTGTATTACAACCACAAACTCAAACTGTTTATTAGGATCTTGTCGACAGACCAAAAGAAAGCAGTGCATAATTGTGAAGGGAAAGAAAAACGATAAGAGTTCAAAACATTTTTACAAATAGAAACATCTGATCGTGCAGTACTAGCGTGTAGACACTGCTGATTCTTTGCCAAAAATCTTAGTGTTCGTTCAGGAATGTATTCTGCTGAAACAAAAAGCATCTCCACAGCATGACACTGCCACCACCTTGCTTTACTGTGGGGGATGGTACGTTAGTTCTTCACCACACATACAATACTGTTTGTAGGCCTACAAGGGATTTTTGGAATCATCTGACCTGAGAATCTTTTTCCACATGTTTGGTGGTTTCTCTGAGTGACTTGTAGCGCACTGCAAACAGGACGTCTTATGACTTTCTTTCGGCAATTATCTTCTTCTTTTCACTCCTCTATAAAAGCCCAGAGTTGTGGAGTACTGGATTAATAGTAGTCCAGCAAGCAGTTTCTCCCACCTGAGTAGCTAATCTCTGCAGCTCCTCCAGAGTTACCATGGGCGTCCTGGCTGCACGTCTGACTAATGCTGTTCTTGCACAGCCCCTCAGTGCAGAAGGAACATGTCTGTGTAGGTTTGTCTTTGTGCTGTACCCTTTCCATTTCTGGATGAGGGATTTAACAGAGATATTATGTTTCACAAATATGTACTACTTTGTGTTGGTCTATCCCATATCAATCCTATAAAATACACTACACTTTGTGGCTGCACCAAGACAAAAAAAAAACAAAAAAAAACGGTTCAAGAGAAATCTGTAAGGCACTGCATGAGTGGAGAGAGGACTGTTTGAACAATGAGGAAGGGTCAGATTAAACAGAATCTGACTTCATCAGTAATCTTAACTATAAATAGTAAAGGCATTTAATGTAAGGAGGCTACGCCTCACAATTTGTTTGTTTTTCTGAGGAAAAATTGCTTCATTCATCAGATTTGTACATCTGACAATATGTGAGTCTAAACAAAGAGGAAGTAGAGGTTACCTTTGGAGCATACAGAGCACAGGGGTCCATGTTTCCCTGCAGGCTGACCTTCCCTCCTGTGCGCTCCCTGAACACACACACACTTGTTAATCCTTTAACCAACAGGTTAAGTATTTGATGAGTAAAGCAGGAAACGCAAATGTTTGTTGACTTAAATCCTGCACCCAGTGACAAACTAGAAGGAGGGAGGAGGGGAGGGGGTCCACGGCTAATGGTTAACCTGCTGCTTTGTGCAACAGACCCACCATCACTGCTTCAACTGCATACATAAGCTTTCAGCTGCCTCTAATGTAACACACTACAAGAGAGGAGCCTGGTGTGCTGAAGTGTATATGAACTGTATCTGTATGTATTACCTCGCTGATCGGGGGTCAATGGTCCAGTCCAGCCCCACCACTTCATAATGAGACGCAGAAAGCTCCTCTAAAGCGTAGTGAGCATCCTTAGCAAACACGATCTGGAACAGCACAGGACAGTCAACAAAACAAAACAAAAAAACATAGGCTTTGCTGATCCAGCTTTAATGAAATGCTGCCACCTACAGGTAATCAAGGGTCATAGCATTTGGCATCATTTTTATTGATCTCATTAGGGATTAGGTGTTATTTCAGCAACACTATACCAAGAGACCTGAATTTGTTAGATCACTGGTACTAATGCCCAATGAATAAATGAGATCATGCATTTAGAGGGTGGTTGTTGTTCCTGGTTACTTATTTGCACTTCATCAGATGATGTGTAATGATATAAAAGCATCTCTGGACGTGGTGTCTCTCACCATCGGAACATCCTGTCCCTTCTCCTTAAGCCTGTCCTTGACACGACGAGCGATGTCTCGGAGGTATGGCAGGGAGAACTCCTTAAACTCCACAGGGCCCAGGATCCCGGCGTGGGACTCAAACACCTGCAGAGCCTGGAGAGCCAGGGAATCAACAATTTAATGATGGTTCAGTTAAAACCGGGTGGAAACACGAGCAGTTTACCACACGGTTTACAGTAAGATCAGCATCTTGTTTTTGCAAATACTGACAACCTCCAATAGGTAAAATTAGCCTGCAGCAGTTACTGGTAAATACTGCACTCAGTTAGTCAGGCTGCTGATGATTTCCGAGGAATTTCTACATGTGCATTAGACATAAGCATGTAGGCAGAGGACAATTGTTGCAAGTGGTTGAATAAGACCAACATAATGTGAGTCACTCTGTGGGTCATTATGACAGTTACACTGTAATACAGCTGGAGGTTTAGTCTTAGATCAGACAGATGACATAAAATTCATCCAGTGCTTGGAATGAAAAACAACCACAGTCTACACGGCCTTGCCTAACTATCCACACCCCTTGACCTTTTTCACGTTCCTATACAAATCTTTTACATATTTCATCTGAATTTGCATGACTTTGTCCATAAAGGTGAAGTTTGCAGACAAAGATCTAAAAAGTGTGACATGCATTTGTATTCTGCCTCATTTACTGTGTTTCTCCAAACTAAAATACATACAAGTCAATAATCTTGAAAAATCTCCTACTTAAGTAAAAACAGTCTTGTTTTTAATGCCAGTTGGCTTAGGTTGTTAAACAATATCCCACAACGTTGAACTGAAAGGTCAATGAACGATAACCTTGGAGGGGCTGCAGAGATCCACTGCTCAGGCAGTAGAATCTGTTGCCAGGACAACCATTAGTCGTGGCAAGAAGAAACCCAGTTTTAAGAAAGCTGTTAGAGGTCCTGCTTGCAGTTTGCTACATGCCACGCAGAAGACACAGCAACCATGTGGACGATGATGATTTTTTTTTTTTACATCTGGAGGATACCCAACACTGCCAATCCCACTGAATACACCATCCCCACAGTGAAAGACGGTGGGGGCAGCATCATGCTGTGGGGATGCCTTTATTCACCATGGGCAGGGAAGCCGGTCAGAGTAATTGGGAAGATAGATGGCGCTAAAGTCAGAGCAAGCCTGGAAGGAAACCTGTTAGACGCTGCAGAAAACCTGGGGGCTCACCTTCCAGCAGGAAGACAACCCTAAACATACAGCCAGAACTAAAAGGTTGTTGGTTTGAATCCCGGCATATTCATGTTGAGTGGCCCAGTTAAAGTTCAGAACTAAATCCAACTGAGAATCAGCGGCAAGACTTGAAAATTCTTGTTCATGTTTCAACCTGACTGAGCTTAAGAGTTATTTTTGCAAAGAAGAAAAAACTAATATTTCAGTCTCCAGATGTGCAAAGGTGTTCGAGGCGTACCTCAAAAGACTTGCAGCTAAAGCTCTGAGTCAGGAGGACTGAACACAAATGCCCACCACACTTAATAGATTTTTATTGCTTTTTGGGAACGTTTTTCTAAAGCATGTTACAATCATGCAACACTTTGTGTTTGTCCATTACTGAAAATCCAAATAAACTGAAGTCTGTGGTTGTAAGATGCCAAAATATAGAAGTTTATGGGATATAAATACTGCTGCCAGGCGCTATAGATGCTTATACCTCTAAAAAAAAAAAAAATAAATAAAACAACAAAACTGTTTTCTAGACTCAACTGTAACAACACAGTTTTGTGTTTCAAGGCTATCGTTCATTATTTAGGAAATCTAAAAGGAAAATGGTGAATCAGCCGTATTTCCTGCTGATTCTTTGTAAAACTGTTTCCCTGAAGACTGTAGGTGGGAGCTGCTGCCGCAATCAGCAAATCATTTTCCCCTGTAACTCACATCCACTGGCCTGCACAGCATGAATCATGTTCCTATTAAGGGAATTTCAACACATTGGTAAATGCATTCGGAGAACTAAAACCAAAGGGTCTGACCTGTGCTCCGGCTGCTACCTGCCCCAGCAGATACTCAACAATCACGTCCGTCAGCATCTTCAGCAACATGTGGCTGGACTCGGGGTGCTGGTACAGCCATCGCTTGGCTTTGGAGTGGGTGGTGGAGCCTCCGCCTTCGATCATGTATGACATCAGGGTCCACTGTGGAGAGATGATGGACAAAAGGTTCTGAACAGGTTTGCTTGATTTTCTGGACATCTACAAGTGATGGGTCTCGGCCCATCTCTCACCGGAGCTCCTGTGAATCCTATGAGGGGCACTTTTCCTTCAATCTTGTGTCTGGTCAGTGTGATGGCTTTGAAGACATAATCCAGCTCTTTGTTAACGTCCACGTTGGCCTTGAGGCGCTGCAGGTCCTCGGGTTCTTTCAATGGGTCAGTGAATGTTGGACCTTTACCAGTCAACATCTGGACATCCATACCCATGGCCTGAATGGAGAAAGGACAAATACAGAAACTTCTTTATATTTATTAAGAAACCTGAAAACAGATATATTTGTATTCTGAGGTGTAAATACTTTCACAGTAATATCCCACAAGACTGAACTACCCCAATTCCAATGAAATTGGGATGTTGTGTAAAATGTAAAACAGAATACAATGATCAGCAAATCCTGTTTCACCTAAATGCAACCGAAAGCACTACAAAGACAAGGCATTTAATATTCAAACTGATAAACTTTATCAGGGTTTTGTTGTTTTTTGTGTGCAAATATTCACTCATTTTGAATGTGAGGCTTGTGATACGTTCAAAAAAAGCTGGGACAGGGGCAACAAGGGACTGGGAAAGGTGAGGAACGCTCAAAAAACAGCTGCTGGGAACATTTCACAGGTGAGAGTCATGATTGGGTATAAAACGGCTTTTGGAGCAACATCTGCTGCCATCCAAGAAACGTCCTGCTTATTTCAGCAGGACAACAACAAGCCACATTCTGCACGTGTTACACCAGCGTGGCTTCGTAAAGAGTGCAGGTACTAGACTGGTCTGCCAGCAGTCCAGTCCTGTTTCCCATTGAAAATGTGTGGAGCATTATGAAGCGCAAAATCTGACCACAGAGACCTCGGACTGATGAGCAAATGAAGTTGTACATCAAGCAAGAATGGGAGAGGATTCCTCCTACAAAGCTTCAGCATCTCGTGTCCTCAGTTCCCAAACCCTTATCGAGTGTTGTTAAAAGGAAAGGTGATGTAGCACGGTGGTAAACATGCCCCTGGAACATGTTCCAAGCATCAAATTCAATATGAGTGAATATTTGCAACAAAAAAAAAAAAACTGCCAACAAAACAATAAAGTTTATCAGTCTGAACATTAAATATCTTTACGTTTTATACAATGTGTGAACTTCACTGGAATTAGGGTTGTAGATCCAAGTTTACTTCCAGCGTAACAGGAAAAACACTGAAGGTAAATGAGTTTAAAGGGAAAAAACCGGTGAGGATTTAATTGTAGCTGATATACATCACATCATTTTTTTCATTAAAAAGCTAGACTAAAACGCTAACATATGGAGGACATTCACACAGCAAGTATCCGTTTTCCATCCTAACAAACCCAAAAATACATACAATAAATGAACACCTCTTGAAACCTCATTTGGTCAGAGCATCAGGGAGCATTTTTCAAGTTCTGCCAGAAAGTCTCAACTAAATCTTGGTCTGGACTTTGACTAGACTCTTCTAATACATAAATATGCTTTTGTTCTCTGACCCAGACTCTTAAGGCTTTCTTCTTGGACTGCCCTGCTTTTACTGAGGTTGTATTTTTTCAGAGATTAAATAGCTCCAAGTGAGACTCAGCTTTCTAATTAAAGTTAACTTCATGCTGGATTTTATTTAGGGGTGTCAGAGTAAAGAGGGTGAATACAAATGTAGGCCACATTTTTCTATTTTTTTGTCTGGGAAAACTGGTGCAAACATAAATTATTTCCTTCCACTTAATGTGCTTGTGGTTGTAAATTTACAAAACTGGTAAAAATTCAACAGGTAATACTACTTTTCTAAAGCACTGTACAAACACACCAAATTTCTTTCAAGGCTGGTCAAAGATATTTTATTTGAAACTGACTCCCGGTCTCAGAAAATAGCGTTAGTTTCCATGTGAGCATGTTTCTGGGTGTGCTACCTGTGGGATGACGAGGATGTCAGAGAAGATGATGGAGGCGTCAAAGGGAAAACGTCTCAACGGCTAAAGAGAGAATGGAGGAATATTTCAGGAGAGTTAAAAAAGAAAGAAAGAAAGAACAGACAAAATTATTAATCCAAGAAAACCCAACTGAGGAAAAAAAATCTGAGTGAACCTTTCAACGAAGTGAAGAAAAATGTAAATGTAACGACTGTGAATGCTTGGGCTTTACCTGCAGGGTGAGCTCACAGCAGTCCTCGGGGGACCTGCATGTGTCAAAAAAGTCCTTCTTTGCTCTGATCTCACGGAACTCTGCAGATAAACATTCAACAGAAGAAAAGTGATCAATAAAAACAAAACTCCTGGGAGAAAACGTACAATGCCAAACCGTTCTCACAAATATAGCAACAACGTTTAGGATCTTTGTGGAAAAAAAAGAAAGACGAGCTTTACGGACATCAGTACCTGGTAGGTATCTCCCGGCCTGTCTCATGCACCAGACCGGGACATGTTCGGGTTCTTCTCCTCGCGCTGCTCGCAGGAATGTATCATTCTTCAGCTCAGGAAAGTCTTTGGGGCTGGATGGAAGAAATACAGAGGAATCAACTGATGACCTGAAACTTTGGGTTTTCAGCTTAATGGGCCCCGACTGGCAGGTCGGAACCTAAAAAAGACGGTCGTTATCGGATCATAAATGTAGCGTATCTGCTAGGTTACGATGTTAATAACACTTTTCAGTGTGGACACGGTTACCGAGTGAAGTACACTCAAAGTTAGCGGTTTTTCATTTAAAAAGGATGGAAAGCGTTCATTCAGGCTGGGAGAAAGCAAGATTTTCAGCAGATAACAGGAAGGCTAAATGTATCACAGGGAACTTGTCCTGCTTTATCCTTCTGAACTTTTGACACCTTGTCAAAATAATTATATAATATCTGCCATTCATTTAGGCTACGAGATAGCAAATAACCGGAAGGCTGAAAGCAGTACAGCAAATTTGCTCCACTTTAACCATTTGAGGTTTTAACCTCCACCTGGGTTTGGATATATCGGCAGCCTTTTACGAATCTTGCAGTTTTAATAATGCAACCGCGCTAACCGGCAGTAAAGGATGCTGAACACTAATTGTTTTGTCTTTGTTTTAAAATAGCAGCCGAGATAAAAAAAAATTGTTTCAGGTAACAGTTGAGAATAGGATGTTGCTCTAAAATTTCCACATAATCCTCTTTCCTCTGGATGCCAACTGGTTTACTAAGTGCGCTTGCAGCCAAACACCCACTTAACATGATGCTGGCACCCCCATTCTTCAGAGCTCAGATGCTGTTCTCAGTTTAAAAGCTTGCTCCTTTTTCCTCCAAATGTATGGATTTACCTATAGGACACAGAACCCGTCTCCTTCCTGAACAGTATACTGACCAGAACGTCCCACGTTGTGGGAAGATGGTGCCTTTGGACATCTGGAAATTGTACCCAAGGACGAACCAGACCTATGGAGGTCCAAAATTCTCTTCCTGATATATTTAGATTTCTACATGATGCCACACAATGTAGTGTGTGTGTTGCCCTAAAGTACATCCATAGGTGCTCCTCCAATTATCTCAGATGTTAAACAATTGACCTGATTAATCACAAGCACACGACATCATCATCTGGGCTTTCCCAGATTTTGTTACAGGTTTATTAATATCATTGTGTGTAAACGTCTGACCAGGATTAGCTCCTGAAACGGATCCTAACCTTCAGACAACACAAGAAGCATTTAAGGTCAGAAACACAGTTGGCCTGGTGTACCCCTCCCTCTCCCTCTCCCTGCAGACACACTGAGCATCCTGGGCTGACCTGCCCTCAGTGATTATGACAGATAACCCTCTTCTGCTTTCTTATCATCCGCCAACAGTAAAAGAAAACGGTTGAATCGATGGAGCAGGAGGATGGATCCCAACCGTCTTGGTAAACGAAAAAGACATATGCTCAACATGTAGGATATTCTTAAAACTCAGACCGATTGAGGTCGTGCACTTATATTTTTCCTCAAGAGTAGAGTTTGAAAGAATGAACTTTCTTCTCCGTGTTAAAAAAAAACTAACTAAAAACCATTTGTTTTCAAAATAAAATGTTTTCCACATTGGAGGAAAGCGTTTCTTAACAGGAAATACTGGCTAGTAGCCACACCGGTTTGTTTTTGGTACATTTCTGATTTCTGTAAGTAGACTCGTTGATGCTTACATAAGAATGACACATATAGGTTTCATAAAGTTTCTGTTTAGACAGCTAGCGCCTAGGAAAAACGTTAATGCTAAGCTGGGCGTTTGGAGGGGCTAACAGTAGACGTAGGTTACTTACAGGATAACGTCGTTCTTGCTCATGTCTGCGGGGCTGAAGAAGCGTCAGGTTTATCTAAAAGCTTTTCTGGCTGCGTCTCAAGTCGTCAGTTTGGATCTTCGGTTCGTCATTTAAACCGGTCCTGCTTACTGGAAGAGGGGCACGACCATGTTGGTAGATCACATGACCAGCCACGGCGCCACAGCGACGTTTCAAAATAAAAGTATTTATCTCGTTTTTTTTTGTTTTTTTGTTTTCTCCTCCTCGGTCGGTCCAAAACTATAATAACACAAAAACAAAACTATTCTGGGGCTAAAATCTGTTTTATCCTTTTCCTCTTTTCCCTCAGTTCAGGCCCTAACTATTGCTGGTTGAAGAACACAAAATGCAACTTAAACAACTTCACAATGACAAACCTGACAGCCTTAATAGGGCTACTGTGTAATTAATATATCATTGCATATAATATCATACATCGTATTTGTGTCGTGTGAAAACTATTCGAAAAATCCAGTTTTAGCCATTCTCCCTTAATCTAAGCACTATCCTTCTGCTTTAGACGTTCCTAGTAAAGGGTAGGGTATCCTAGTTGTTTCTGTGGAGAAGGGCAAAGGTGCATGGCTTTCAAACCCTTGAAGGGATGGTTCTTAAAACAGGTGTCTATTAAATGGTTAGCAGCAGTTACCTGGAACTCATTAGCCACTTGGCGTTTTTTCTAAGTATAAATCCAAATTACTTTGACCTAAATATCGAATCTATTGGTTTGTCCAAGAGGGACCAACACTAAAGCAGACTTATTCTGTATTTAAACCACTCTGATCTCAAACATTTTGTAGCAGTTTTTTTTATTATTATTTAGATTAACTTTTAAATTGACACCAAGTTTATGTTGGGTGTTTTTTTTGCTTTGTTTTTTTTTTTTACAACAAAGGGTTATTCAAACAGGAAATGGATGTAGGAGTCAGAGAGACACCAGCAATCTTCCTCTGTAAAACACACCCTGAAAAAAAGGAACAAAGTAAAGCGTTTTCCATTGACAGTGTGTGCCTCATATAAATTTAAATGTGTAAAAAGTCGAAAGCTTAGAGCGGTTAAGACAAACCCCTTTTTTTTGGTTTCACACTGCTACTCTATCCAGAAACACTTTACATGTGCCATTCAGAGTACTTGCTTTACACAGGATGATCATAGGTCAGGCAACACCTCCTCCATCTGTTTTCCCTGTAAATAATCACCAAACTTTGTGTAAATGTCAAATGCTAACATGTCAATAGTTTAAAGATTCACAAAATAACATTTGTATAAACTGGTGAGATGATTTTGAGACTAGACTTGTTTCAAGATTGTAGAAGTCCACTTTGGTCTTGGTCCCTCTCAAACTAGCTGTTAGCTTCAGTCTCTGGGACAATTATAATCTGAATTCACACATAATGAACATGCTGTGATGCTGGGGAAATAAGAACAGTTTATGACGTTTTAACAGAGCCCCATTTCAAAAAAACTGAAGTTTTTCTTTAGAACCCTCAATTTAAACAGAAGCACAAATGAAAAGAGCAGTGCATGAATAAATATTTCCAAATGTTCTCACTGACACAATCACTTCTGTAATTTCTAGCATGATGTGTTTTGATATAGTTGGTTATGGTGGTTGATTGCCTTTATACACATACAATGATAACAATAATGATGTTATACAACCAAGACAACCAATATATATGATATAATAATAAAACCAAACGTATTTTTGAGCACATCCTAAAAATGAAGCTTAAACAAAATAACATGATAAAAACTTCTGCATTTATTTATTTAATACAAAGTTTACTAATCTAATTTTATAAATACAAACATAAGCTTAATATAATAGGAACCCATGCTTTCAATTATTATATTGAAAAAAATTGATATATTCCATACAGCTAAATATTTGTTTGGAAAATCATTTTACTGTCCAATGCCTATTAGTCCTCCTTTGTGACCTACTTTCATATAGGTAACTAACCAACTAAGTGTGGGGGCTGGATTTTAAAGCAGCTTATGAATTTATTAGCTCTGTAATCACACCTTCATATATACATATTATCTACATCTCTCTTTTGCTCTCTCTACACATAAATATATATATGAATGAATACTGAAAATCAGCATATACTGGTCCTTCTCAAAATATTAGCATATTGTGATAAAGTTAATTATTTTCCATAATGTCATGAAGAAAATTTAACATTCATATATTTTAGATTCATTGCACACTAACTGAAATATTTCAGGTCTTTTATTGTCTTAATACGGATGATTTTGGCATACAGCTCATGAAAACCCAAAATTCCTATCTCACAAAATTAGCATATTTCATCCAACCAATAAAAGAAAAGTGTTTTTAATACAAAAAACGTCAACCTTCAAATAATCATGTACAGTTATGCACTCAATACTTGGTCGGGAATCCTTTGGCAGAAATGACTGCTTCAATGCGGCGTGGCATGGAGGCAATCAGCCTGTGGCACTGCTGAGGTCTTATGGAGGCCCAGGATGCTTCGATAGCGGCCTTTAGCTCATCCAGAGTGTTGGGTCTTGAGTCTCTCAACGTTCTCTTCACAATATCCCACAGATTCTCTATGGGGTTCAGGTCAGGAGAGTTGGCAGGCCAATTGAGCACAGTGATACCATGGTCAGTAAACCATTTACCAGTGGTTTTGGCACTGTGAGCAGGTGCCAGGTCGTGCTGAAAAGTGAAATCTTCATCTCCATAAAGCCTTTCAGCAGATGGAAGCATGAAGTGCTCCAAAATCTCCTGATAGCTAGCTGCATTGATCCTGCCCTTGATAAAACACAGTGGACCAACACCAGCAGCTGACACGGCACCCCAGACCATCACCGACTGTGGGTACTTGACACTGGACTTCTGGCATTTTGGCATTTCCTTCTCCCCAGTCTTCCTCTAGACTCTGGCACCTTGATTTCTGAATGACATGCAGAATTTGCTTTCATCCGAAAAAAGTACTTTGGACCACTGAGCAACAGTCCAGTGCTGCTTCTCTGTAGCCCAGGTCAGGCGCTTCTGCTGCTGTTTCTGGTTCAAAAGTGGCTTGACCTGGGGAATGCGGCACCTGTAGCCCATTTCCTGCACACGCCTGTGCACGGTGGCTCTGGATGTTTCTACTCCAGACTCAGTCCACTGCTTCCGCACGTCCCCCAAGGTCTGGAATCGGCCCTTCTCCACAATCTTCCTCAGGCTCCGGTCACCTCTTCTCGTTGTGCAGCGTTTTCTGCCACACTTTTTCCTTCCCACAGACTTCCCACTGAGGTGCCTTTATACAGCAATCTGGGAACAGCCTATTCGTTCAGAAATGTCTTTCTGTGTCTTACCCTCTTGCTTGAGGATGTCAATAGTGGCCTTCTGGACAGCAGTCAGGTCGGCAGTCTTACCCATGATTGGGGTTTTGAGTGATGAACCAGGCTGGGAGTTTTAAAGGCCTCAGGAATCTTTTGCAGGTGTTTAGAGTTAACTCGTTGATTCAGATGATTAGGTTCATAGCTCGTTTAGAGACCCTTTTAATGATATGCTAATTTTGTGAGATAGGAATTTTGGGTTTTCATGAGCTGTATGCCAAAATCATCCGTATTAAGACAATAAAAGACCTGAAATATTTCAGTTAGTGTGCAATGAATCTAAAATATATGAATGTTAAATTTTCATCATGACATTATGGAAAATAATGAACTTTATCACAATATGCTAATATTTTGAGAAGGACCTGTAGTTAATCCCAATTTTAATCTTTGCCATGGTGTTCTATTTTTCTCATAACATTCCAACACAACTTGTTTTTGTTTTTAACTACATATTTCCAAATTTATTTATGCCAGCTGTATGTTTGTCTGTGTGTAACACCTTACCACCAAATCAAACTTCTCGTACATGTGAAACACTATATTTAAGAGACCATGTGCCCAAAGATATATATATGTATTTGTAATTACAACTACAGTCAATTCTCTTTTAAATGTAGGTCTCAAAAATCTCAAACGACCCACTATAGAAGAAGTGGTAGAAAATGTTACATAATTAATAAATTTTGTTTAAAATATACTGAAGGAAAACAACTTTCATACTCATAGACTGGGTGTGAAACTACAAAATGTAATTTCTAATTAATAGTGTAATAAAACAATACATCAGAATATGGGATATGTACAATGCTATTGCATATGCGAAGAAGATAAAAAAACAATGGATGTCAAATGTCTTTATGTGTCTTCAATGTCTTTATTGGACGTCCTCCCAGCTTGGTACCGCTACGGCTGATGTTGGTACTGTCCTTCTGTTGCAGTGTAGAAGTCGTCAAGAACACTCTGTATGTAGTCAAAAGTGGGTCTGTCTTCGGGCTTGTTCTTCCAGCAGGACATCATAATGTCATAAAGCTCAGATGGACAGTTTTCGGGCTGGGGCATCCTGTAGCCGCGCTGTATGGAGGACATCACGTCTCCCTTAGTCATACCTGGAGACAATACAGACACATTTTAGGAGCTTCTTTGTCAGAGGAATAGTTTTGGTCAGTTTTTTGAGCTGATCTGATAAGGCAGAGTAAACGTTGCAGCAGAAGTTGCTGCAGGTAGGTATAAGTGTGGGAAATTAAATTAAGGCAGAGGGCAGTAGATGTCAGTGTAATGCCAGGCAATGTGCAGAGCCACAAATGTGTTTTGCTATCTAGAAGAACACAACAAGTTTACAAAGTTTGCAGCTGATGGAGTGTTCTTGTTGCTTCTATTTCCAGAGTAAAGTAATTGACAGAACTTTTGATGCATTTCATGCTGTGTACTCGCTTTTCTCTGATGTAGAATACACTGTTACAGGCTCAGAGCATCTGTGTTTAGCTGTACCTCTTGACATGAGAGAGCCACTGATTGAACTAATGGTATTATGCATGCTATTTTGGAGTTTCTTTCCAATAGCAAGTACCCATGGCTCATTGCTCACATGTTTAGCTGTGTTTCTTGCCACTGCTGCCATCATGTGTGCACTCTTTGTTTTAATTTCCTGTGAAAAGACATGTTTTGACCTGAATTTGAACCAAGTTTATATTCTGTGTAATCAGATATGAAATAAAAACTTTCAGGCTTATGAAATGCCGAATTGAATTCAATAAGTCAAAACTGCAGGTCCAGAGAATGAAACTGGTTTATCAAATTTATGTTTTTCTTCTAAACTCCACCCTGTAGAATAATAAAGATATTTATTTCTAAAGTCAACCAAAGTACCAAAACTTTAGACTGTATTTAGGAAACTTATGCGTGCACCAAAGCAGTTTTCCTATCTCTTTAAATGCAAGCGCTTAAATGCAAGCATTTAAATCAGTTGCACAAATTTTGTTGTACTGTTTGTGATCACATTAATAAATTCAGAACCAAGTGACACACACTAGACATGTGGCTTACCTGGATATGGGATTTTCCCATATGTGATAATCTCATAGAGAAGCACACCGAAAGACCACATGTCTGATTTGATGGTGAAGCTGCCGAAGTTGATAGCCTCAGGAGCAGTCCACTTGATGGGGAATTTGGCACCTGGAATATTCACACATATATTCACACACACAGAATATTACATAAATAAAGGTTATTATGGATACCAATAATTTGCCTAATCTATGTAAATAATCTACAGCACTGTTCAATCACACATAATGCACCTGTGTTGTGTGTCAAGGAGGTTTTACGTTCTATTTATGCGCACATTTCTTTTTAGATTCCTGTCTCTATGGTGTCAGTTTCTCTCGGTTCCAGGTGAGTGGTCACACAAGTTTCATTTATGAACCAGAAATACATTTAGTTATTTCAGAAAAAAATCCCAATCATTCCCTGACTGGAAAATTCAGATGTTAAACTGAATACATGGGCTATATTTGCTACACTTACCGCTCTGCTATTTTGGTTGCTTTGAAAGGTCACTTTTGAAACATTACTTGGTAAACTATAATTAGGCTTTTGTGTGTTTTCCATCAATCTGCTCCTCCCTATAGAACCAACAGATTGAATGCTGCTGAGGTAATTATAATTTTGCCTTTAGGTTTCCCAGACCCTGTGGAGAGACCTTTGGGCTCTTTCAGGGCCCTTTTACTCAGCGGCTCTGTTTGGGTGGATGGAAATTTTCATTAAGATTCCTCTTTCTAGTTAACAGGGGCTCTTTCTTGGTTCCATTCAAAGCTTAAAAATGTGTTTTTAGCCTGGTCTTTCTCTGAGTTTTTATTTTACATTTTAAAATAACATGTACTATTGTAATTTATTGTGAAAAAAGTTCATGAATACTACATAATTTCTGAAGTGGCTGAAAATTATTCCTCTATTCTCATTCTACAGCATAAATAAAAACACATAAATGCCTTGTAAAGGCATGTATGTCTTTTTATTTCCATAAACTTTTATATCAGTATGGTATTTAATACAAGAGTCTGAAAAGCAGGTTCTTACAAAGTGAAACAAAAAGTGTATTTCTTTTATTCCCCAACACTAGTCTGTCCAGCAAAGGTTTTTTTTGTTGGTTTTTTTGGCTTCTGTGTATCACAGGGAGTAAAGGAAGTGGCTCATGTGTGATCGGAAGAACAAAACAGAGAAGTAAAACACACTCATTCTCTAATTCACACACAACGCTTACCCTCCCTTGCGGAGTACTCATTGTCCTCTATGATTCTTGCCAAGCCAAAATCGGCTATTTTGCAAAGCAGGCTCTCAGACACAAGCACATTAGCAGCCCTCAGGTCTCTATGAATGTAATTCTTCTTCTCTATGTATGCCATGCCCTCTGCTATCTGAAACACAACAGAAAACATGACTGTTTGTACACAGACATTTGTTGGAAAGAGGAAAAAAAACTGAAATGTACAAAGTAAAACAAAAACAATTCAATTGAATTCAAAAATACTTTATTAATCCCAAAGGGAAATTAAATGTTGTTGTAGCTCATTATGAGGGTTTCCTCAGAGAGCCGTTGTAGATGCTGATGGCTGTGGGCAGGAAGGATCTCCTGTTGCGCTCCGTCTTACAGCAGATCTGAAGAAGCCTCTGATTGAAGACACTCTGTTGTTGTAGGACAGTCTCATGAAGAGGATGCTCAGGGTTCTCCATAATGTTCTTCATTCTATGAAGAATCCGTCTTTCCACAATGATCTCCAGAGGTTCCAGAGGAGTCCCCAGTACAGAGCCAGCCTTTTTTATCAGCTTGTTGAGCTTTTTTAAGTCCCTGGCTCTGATGCTGCTTCCCCAGCAGATGATGGCAGAAGAGATCACACTCTCCACAACAGACTTATAGAAGATATGCAGCATCTTGCTGCAAACACCAGAGGACCTAAGCTTCCTCAAGAAGTACAGTCTGCTCTGTCCCTTCTTGTAGATGGCTTCACAGTTGCATCTCCACTCTAGTCTGTTGTCCAGGTGAACACTGAGGTATTTATACTCCTCCACCACCTCCACTTTTTCTCCCATGATGGAAATAGTTTTTGACTTATTCCTGTTTCTCTTAAAATCTACAATTATCTCCTTTGTTTTAGTCACGTTCAAAATGAGATGATTGTTTCCACACCATGCCACAAAGCGGTCCACCACCTTCCTGTACTCAGCTTCTTGTCCATCTCTGATCCACCCCACGACTGCAGAATCATCCGAGTATTTCTGCAGATGACAGGAGTCTCTCTTGTGCTGGAAGTCTGAGGTGTACAGAGTGAAAAGGAATGGTGAGAGTACAGTCCCCTGTAGTGCTCCTGTGCTGCTGACTACCTGGTTAGACTCACAACCCTTCAGTCTCACAAATTGTGGTCTGTTTGTCAGGTAGTCTTTGATCCAGGAGATTGTTGAGGCCTCCACCTGAGTCTTCTGGAGTTTCTGACAAAGCAAATCAGGTTGGATTGTATTAAATGCACTGGAGAAATCAAAGAACATGATCCTCACAGTGCTACTGGCTTTGTCCAGATAACAGTGGGTTTGTTGAAGCAGGTGTATGATGGCATCTTCAACTCCAACTCCACAGCAATAAGCAAACTGAAGGGGTTCCTGATGGTTTACTGTTTGTTTACTCAGGTGGGCCAACATGAGTCTCTCTAGGACCTTCATGATGTGGGATGTCAGGGCAACAGGTCTATAGTCATTGAGGACTGATGGGTGAGTTTTCTGTGGTACCGGAACAAGACAGGAGGTCTTCCACAACACCGGAACCTTCTTCTGGGCCAGGCTAAGGTTGAAGAGGTGCTGCAGAGTCCCACAGAGCTGCTCTGCACAGGCCTTCAGGACACTAGGGCTGACATGATCTGGACCTGCAGCTTTATTCCGATTCAGTCTCTCCAGTTGCATCTTCTCTTGACTTCTTGAGACACACAGGTGGAAGGGGGAAGCAAAGGAAGCATCATCATCTTCTGATATGGTTGAAGGCAAACATGTAGAAGCAGAAGGGTCTAGGGCTGAGGTGGAAGATAAAAAATGTGAGGTGTTACTGGACAGCTGTGGGTCCTGTGGGTCAAAGGAAGGTGGAATGTCTGTTTGGCTGTGAGCAGGAGAGGAAGATGTTGAGCTTGTTTCTGAACTGAACCTATTGAAGAATGTGTTCAGTTCATTGGCTCTGTCCAGACCTTCATCGGTCTGATCATCCTTCTGCTTGAAGCCTGTGATCTTCTTCATCCCTGTCCACACATCTCTGATATTGTTTTGCTGGAGCTTGCTCTCCAACTTCTTCTTGTACACCTCCTTGCTGTCTCTTATCTTGACTTTAAGTTGCTTCTGTATACTCCTCAATAATTCTCTGTCTCCCTCTCTAAAGGCTCTTTTTTTCTTTTTAAGCAGGTCCTTCAGGTCACTGGTGATCCAAGGTTTTTTATTGGGGAAGCATCTCACGGTTCTGGTGGGGATGATGTTATCCACACAGAAGTTTATATAGTCGGTTACACACTCAGTCATGGCATTGATGTCCTCTCCATGTGGCTGGCACAGTGCGTCCCAGTCTGTAGCCTCAAAGCAACCTTGCACAGCTTCTTCAGCTTCCTGTGACCATTTTCTCACAGTCCTCTTTATTACAGGTTGCCTTTGAACAAGGGGCTTATATTTCGAGCAGAGAAAAACAAGATTGTGATCGGATTTGCTTAGAGGAGGTCTTGCTGTAGAGATGTATGAGTCCTTGACATTTGCATAAAACAAATCCAATGTTTTGTTTTCTCTGGTAGAGCAGCTGACAAACTGTTGAAATGTTGGAAGTGTAGCAGAGAGGAAACATGGTTAAAATCACCAGAAATTGCCACAAAAGCATTGGGGTTTTGTGTCTAGCTTAGCAACAACTGAGCTGATGGCATCACATGCAGTGTCGCCAACAGCGGAAGGTGGAACCTAAACTGTTACCAAAATAACACTGTTGAAATCTCTGGCTAAATAATGTGGCTGAAAACTTACTGCCAAGAGTTCAATATCTGGACTGCAGAGATGACACTTCACAGTTACATGTCCTGGATTACACCATCTGTTGTTCACAAGTACAGCCAGTCCACCTCCTTTACATTTGCCGCTCCTCTTTAAATCTCTGTCTGCTCGTATGGTTAAAAAGTCCGGCAGAGAGACGCTGGAGTCGGGGATATGATCCTGCAGCCATGTCTCAGTAAAACACATAATACTGCATGCCCGATACTCTGGCTGGGTCCTTTCTAGGGCTTGGAGTTCATCCAACTCGTTTCCCAACAATCTCACATTGCCCATCATAATCGATGGAAGAGATGGTTTGAACTTCCTCCTTCTCTCTCTTCTCTTAGCTCCTGCTCTGCATCCACGGCGTCTCCTTTTCAACTCGTCAGGGATTTGGGGTTGTAGTTGAAGTATTATTTTAGCTTTTGAGATATTAATCAGCTGCTCCCGGTTGTAGGAAACAACCCCATTGCCATGGCGATGCATCATAACAAATGTCCAAAAATAGAAAGCATTAAGAAAAATCTTCCAAGCTGCACAGCATCCGACACCGGAGTGGACAGTCGTCCAAAAAAAATCATCTGTATCCACCACAAGAGGAATAGTTCCCAAAAAAGAATAAATCAGAATCAAAAGTAACAGATCTACTCCAACCTGCTGCCACCTTGAGCAGCGCAATTCTAGAATTGGATAGCAAATTATCCCATGTTCATGTCATTGTTACACTCAGTTTTTAACAGAAATAGTTGTTCATGATTTAGATAGATTGAAAAATTTGTCTTTTTTAATCTAGGTTGGTAGCCAAATGTGTAGCCCCGTAACAAATGTAACTTTGCAACTACATATGTCACACTGTAGCTACCAGTTCGGCTTTGTAGCTAAATTACCTTTGTAACTACATCTGCAGTTTTGTAAAAAAAATTAAATTAGCTTAATCACTAAATTAGCTTAATCACAAAATTTGTAGTTTTGCTGCTAAATTAGCTGTGAAACAATATTTGTAGTTTTGCAGCCTAATTAGCTTTGCAGCTAAGTCAGATCTACAGCTAAATTAGCTTTGTAAATAAATTTGTGGTTTTGTAGCTAAATTATCTTTGTAACTAAAACTGTAGCTTTGTAGCTAACTGAGCATCAATACTACCTGTATTTGTGTCATTTTTATTACTCTTCAACAGAAACCCTTGCCTTTGAATTAGCTTGACTGAAATATTGATTGTAGATTAAGTAGCTTTGAAACTAAATTTGTAGCTTTTTAGCAGATTTAGTTGTACCTAAATTTTAAGCTTTAAACAATTATAGGTTTTAGCCAAAGGAAAAACATATTTTCTTTCTGTCTGATGATGACAGTAGGTCAGTTACGAGTATCAACGTTTACCAAGATTTAAAAAAGTTAAGGATTCAAAACCGCAACAATCTTTCTTTATTTTTACAGTTTTAAGTCATGTAAATTATATGCCAGAGAAAGTACCAGAGTGACAGTTTTTCTTATTTCTCGTAATGGTACTCGTCGTCTTCCACTTATCCGGGACCGGGTCGCGGGGGCAGCAGACTCAGCAGAGACGCCCAGACGTCCCTCTCTCCAGACACCTCCTCCAGCTCCTCCAGGGGGAGCCCAAGGCGTTCCCAGGCCAGCCGAGACACATAGTCCCCCCAGCGTGTCCTGGGCCGTCCCCTCCTAGTGGGACGTGCCTGGAACACCTCCCGAGGAAGGCGTCCGGGAGGCATCTGGTATAGATGCCCGAGCCACCTCAACTGGCTCCTCTCGATGTGGAGGAGCAGCGCCTCTACTCCGAGCCCTTCCTGGATGGCCGAGCTCCTCACCCTGTCTCTAAGGGAGTGCCCGGCCACACTACGGAGGAAGCTCATTTCAGCTGCTTGTATCCGGGATCTCGTTCTTTTGGTCATGACCCAAAGTTCATGGCCATAGAAGTTATGAACACGACTGGTGACAAAGGGCAGCCCTGCCGGAGTCCAACATGCACCAGGAACAGGTCCGACTTAGTGCCGGCAATGCGGACCAAACTCCTGCTCCGCTCGTACAGGGACCGGATGGCCCCTAATAAAGGGCCCCCGATTCCATACTCCTGGAGCACCCCCCACAGGGCATCACGAGGGACACAGTTGAATGCTTTCTCCAGGTCCACAAAACATGTGAACCGGTTGGGCAAACTCCCATGAACCCTCAAGTACCCTGTAGAGGGTATAGAGCTGGTCCAGTGTTCCACGGCCGGGACGAAAACCACACTGCTCCTCCTGAAGCCGAGGTTCGACTATCGGTTGGACTCTCCTCTCCAATACCCTGGCGTAGGCCTTACCAGGGAGGCTGAGGAGTGTGATCCCCCTGTAGTTGGAACACACCCTCCGGTCCCCCTTCTTATAAAGGGGGACCACCACCCCAGTCTGCCAGTCCAGAGGCACTGTCCCCGACCGCCACGCAATGTTGAAGAGGCGTGTCAACCATGACAGCCCTACAACATCCAGAGACTTGAGGTACTCAGGGCAGATCTCATCCACCCCCAAAGCCTTGCCACCGCGGAGCTTTTTAACCACCTCGGTGACTTCAGCCTGGGTGATGAAAGAGTCCAACCCCGAGTCCCCAGCCTCTGTTTCCACCACGGAATGCGTGATGGCAGGATTGAGGAGATCCTCGAAGTACTCCTTCCACCGCCCGATAATGTCCTCAGTCAAGGTCAGCAGTCTCCCAACCCCACTATAAACAGTGTTGGCGAAGCACTGCTTCCCCCTCCTGAGGCGCCGGATGGTTTGCCAGAATCGCTTCAAGGCCAACCAGTAGTCCTTCTCCATGGCCTCACCGAACTCCTCCCAGGCCCGAGTTTTTGCCTCTGCCACAGCCCGGGCCACAGAACGCTTGGCCTCACGGTACCTGTCAGCCGCCTCAGGAGTCCCACAAGCCAACCACAGCCGATAGGACTCCTTCTTCAGCTTGACAGCATCCCTTACTGCCGGTGTCCACCACCGGGTTCTGGGATTGCCGCCGCGACAGGCACTGCAGAGCTTACGGCCGCAGCTACGGGCAGCAGCATCGACAATAGATGCGGAGAACATGGTCCACTCGGACTCTTTGTCTCCAACATCCCCCGGGATCTGGTCGAAGCTCTCCCGGAGGTGGGAGTTGAATACATCCCTGTGCGAGGGCTCCGCCAGGCGTTCCCAGCAGACCCTCACTATGCGCTTGGACCTGCCAAGTCTGTCCGGCTTTCTCCTCCTCCAGCGGATCCAACTCACCACCAGGTGGTGATCGGTGGACAGCTCAGCCCCTCTCTTCACCCGAGTGTCCAAAACATGCGGCCGAAGGTCTGATGATACGACAACAAAGTTGATCATCGACCTCCTGCCTAGGGTGTCCTGGTGCCAAGTGCACTGATGGACACCCTTATGTTTGAACATGGTGTTCATTATGGACAATCCGTGACTAGCACAGAAGTCCAATAACAAAACACCACTCGGATTCAGATCGGGGAGGCCATTCCTCCCGATCACGCCTCTCCAGGTGTCACTGTCGTTCCCCACGTGGATGTTGAAGTCCTCCAGCAGAATAATGGAGTCCCCGGGAGGGGCACTATCCAGCACCCCCGACAGGGACGCCAAGAAGGCCGGGTACTCTGCACTACCACTCGGCCCGATAGTCAGAGACCTCTCCCCAACCCGAAGGCGCAGGGATACGACCCTCTCATCCACTGGGGTAAACCCCAACACGAGACGGCTGAGCTGGGGGGCAACAAGCAAACCCACACCAGCCCGCCGCCTCTCCCCGTGGGCCACTCCAGAGTAGAAGAGAGTCCAACCCCTCTCAAGGAGATGGGTTCCAGAGCCCACGCTGTGCGTGGAGGCGAGCCCAACTATTTCTAGTCGATATCTCTCGACCTCCCGCACAAGCTCAGGCTCCTTCCCCCCCAGCGAGGTGACATTCCACGTCCCTAGAGCCAGCCTAAGCATCCAGGGATCGGGCCGCTGAGGTCTCCACCTTCGTCCGCCACCCAATCCTCTTTGCACTGGTCCCTCGCGGTTCCCCCTGCAGGTGGTGGGCCCACTGGGGGATGGCCTCGCGTCTCTCGTTCGGGCTTGGCCTGGCTGGGTCCCCGAGGAGCAACCCGGCCACCACGTGCCTCGATATTTTGGTCCTCATGAGGGATTCTTGAACCACTCTTTGTCTGACCCATCACCTAGAACCTGTTTGCCATGGGAGACCCTACCAGGGGCATTTAGGCCCCAGACAACATAGCCTCTAGGATCATTTGAGCACTCAAACCCCTCCTCCACATTAAGGTGGCGGTTCAAGGAGGGTTTGTTTTTTTTTCTTATTTCATCTGGCTGAAATAAGGCAACTACACTCTCACCCTGCTAACTTGAGAGCCAAATTTGACAGTTTGGAAATATATGTGGTCGTGCAAACCTGAACCCTCATGCTGTGGAAACCAAAGGAGAGGCATTTGTCAAACTTATTAAGATAACCTTTTTGAAAACCTTACAGTTGGCAAACTAATAGTAGCATGACTAACTGCAGGCTGGCTACCTTAGCAAATAGCCCAGCTAATTAACCTGCTGATATCAGCTTGTTATACTTATGTTGCACTATAAAGAGCAGCAGTAGGAATAATGGGACCTTTTCAATTCTAAATGAAAGTGTATAAATTTTAGCTTACAACCTTTGTGTAAATACTGTTATACAGTGAGAAACCCGGTACTTTTACTTATAGTTATAATACAGTGAGTGTCACATACTGGCTTATACATAAAGTTTAGTAAGGAAACTTGAATATGTAAGAAGTACAAAATGAAAAACAAAAGAATTACCTGCGCTGAGAAATCGATGAGCTTTGGTAGTTGCAGTCTATTTCCTGTGTCGCTCTTTAAAAAGTCTAGAAGACTTCCTAAAGACGTAAAAGAATAGGAAGGACATAGAGTCTTTAACTGTATAACTATACAATGGAATGTCTGTTTTAATTTTTATATTATTACATATTAGCTATTGGTGTAGTCATTGATATATACAGGTCCTTCTCAAAATATTAGCTTATTGTGATAAAGTTCATTATTTTCCATAATGTAATGATGAAAATTTAACATTCATATATTTTAGATTCATTGCACACTAACTGAAATATTTCAGGTCTTTTATTGTCTTAATACGGATGATTTTGGCATACAGCTCATGAAAACCCAAAATTCCTATCTCACAAAATTAGCATATCATTAAAAGGGTCTCTAAACGAGCTATGAACCTAATCATCTGAATCAACGAGTTAAATCTAAACACCTGCAAAACACCTGCAAAAGATTGCCGACCTGACTGCTGTCCAGAAGGCCACTATTGACACCCTCAAGCAAGAGGGTAAGACACAGAAAGACATTTCTGAACGAATAGGCTGTTCCCAGAGTGCTGTATCAAGGCACCTCAGTGGGAAGTCTGTGGGAAGGAAAAAGTGTGGCAGAAAACGCTGCACAACGAGAAGAGGTGACCGGACCCTGAGGAAGATTGTGGAGAAGGGACGATTCCAGACCTTGGGGGACCTGCGGAAGCAGTGGACTGAGTCTGGAGTAGAAACATCCAGAGCCACCGTGCACAGGCGTGTGCAGGAAATGGGCTACAGGTGCCGCATTCCCCAGGTCATGCCACTTTTGAACCAGAAACTGCGGCAGAAGCGCCTGACCTGGGCTACAGAGAAGCAGCACTGGACTGTTGCTCAGTGGTCCAAAGTACTTTTTTCGGATGAAAGCAAATTCTGCATGTCATTCGGAAATCAAGGTGCCAGAGTCTGGAGGAAGACTGGGGAAAAGGAAATGCCAAAATGCCAGAAGTCCAGTGTCAAGTACCCACAGTCAGTGATGGTCTGGGGTGCCGTGTCAGCTGCTGATGTTGGTTCACTGTGTTTTATCAAGGGCAGGGTCAATGCAGCTAGCTATCAGGAGATTTTGGAGCACTTCATGCTTCCATCTGCTGAAAAGCTTTATGGAGATGAAGATTTCATTTTTCAGCACGACCTGGCACCTGCTCACAGTGCCAAAACCACTGGTAAATGGTTTACTGACCATGGTATTACTGTGCTCAATTGGTCTGCCAACTCTCCTGACCTGAACCCCATAGAGAATCTGTGGGATATTGTGAAGAGAACGTTGAGAGACTCAAGACCCAACACTCTGGATGAGCTAAAGGCCGCTATCGAAGCATCCTGGGCCTCCATAAGACCTCAGCAGTGCCACAGGCTGATTGCCTCCATGCCACGCCGCATTGAAGCAGTCATTTCTGCCAAAGGAATCCTGACCAAGTATTGAGTGCATAACTGTACATGATTATTTGAAGGTTGACGTTTTTTGTATTAAAAACACTTTTCTTTTATTGGTCGGATGACATATGCTAATTTTGTGAGAAAGGAATTTTGGGTTTTCATGAGCTGTATGCCAAAATCATCCGTATTAAGACAATAAAAGACCTGAAATATTTCAGTTAGTGTACAATGAATCTAAAATATATGAATGTTAAATTTCCATCATGACATTATGGAAAATAATGAACTTTATCACAATATGCTAATATTTTGAGAAGGACCTGTATTACCGGACTGGACATCACTTAATTAGACGCTATAGATAGTGACGTGTGCACGCTGGTGCCATTGTTATGCATTGAGTCATTGAGTCAAACAAAATCATGATGTTCTGATGTGGGATGAGCATTCATCTGTCACTAAAACCGTAGCGCCCTTATTGTTTATCCATCCATCCATCCATTCATCCATCCATCCATCCATCCATCCATCCATCCATCGTCCGGGGGAATCCCAAGGCGTTCCCGGGCCAGCCGAGAAACATAGTCCCTCCAGTGTGTCCTCGGTCTTCCTCTAGGCCTCCCCTCGTTAGGACGTGCCCGGAACACCTCACCAGGGAGGCGTCCAGGAGGCATCCTAACCAGATGCCCGAGCCACCTCAACTGGCTCCTCACGACGTGGAGAAGCAGCGGCTCTACTTTGAGTCCCTCCCGGATGACCGAGCTTCTCACCCTACCCCTAAGGGAGAGCCCAGACACCCTGCAGAGGAAACTCATTTCGGCCGCTTGTATCCGTGATCTCGTTCTTTCGGTCATGACCCAAAGCTCATGACCATAGATGAGGGTAGGAACGTAGATTGGCCGGTAAATCGAGAGATTCACTTTTTGACTCAGCTCTCTCTTCACCACGACAGACTGGTACAGCGCCGCATCACTGTTGATGCAGCACCATCTGTCTGTCGATCTCCCGCCCCATTTTTCCCTCATTCATGAACAAGACCCCAAGATACTAGAACTGGTCCAGTGTTCCACGGCCAGGACAAAACCACGGCATAGTTTAATCCGATAAAAAAAAATGTGGCTAAAATTAAAGCTGAGAAAAATGCTGATGTTATGATACATAGAAATATGTACTCTCCCTAAACATAGATCTCTAAGCAGTGTGGGAACTGTGCATTACAGTTTTGACAGGTATACCTACCTTGGTACAAAGATTGCCATGCTGTCAATTGATTTGTAACAGCTCAAGCTGCATATCATTTGTCATCTTGTTTTTTTTCCATTTTGTGAGTTTTTCCAGGTCGAAATGGAGTTTAAACGAAAATTTAAGTTGGAAGACTCACCACCCCCACCGTGTCCAATCTATCCTCACTGGCTGCTCCAATAAACGGCAGGTCCGCACTTTTCCTCGGCCAATCATCTCCCAGGGCATCGCTTTTAAGGACCTTCTGCATGGAAGACACTGCCCTTCTGCTGAGCTTCGACCCTCCTCCACCCCTTCTCCACCATAGGCTCCCAACTCCTTCCAAATATACCTACGCCTACGCCACCACCAGGATCGGGTCCCAGGAGGGAAGATGTACCTAATCATAATCCTAAGAAGGTTTATTCAAACCCACTTCATCCTCAGCGTTTACGTCTTCCTCTGGGGTCCGAGCGCCAAAGAAATAATCTTTCATTAATAAACTCTCTAACTGTCATCTTGTTGTTTCTCCATTTTGTGAATCTTTCCAGGATGAATTACATTTCATGTCAAGTGTATCTCAATTACATTCAAGTCAAACTGTTGAAGTAATATGTCATTCTGCTTATAAAACTTTATTGGCCTTTAAAAAGAACCAGTTTTGTGTACTTTTGATGCTGCTTCTGCTTCTGCAGCCATACTGACTCAATGCATAGCAATGGCGCATGTGTGTCATGCCGTAGTCACGTAATGTCCAGTCCAGTATATCAATGGGTGTAGTATCTCAGTAATCTAGTTCACCATAATCCAAGGTGCTTGGATGCCATTTTTTTTGTTTTTGTTTTTAAACTGACAGATGATGTCAAATAGCATTCCATTTCAACACATACCTCCTTTACTCTCCAAAGGCTTTTTTATATAAAAAAATGTGTTTAATGGTAAATATGCACATATCATGTCACTAATAATACACTGTAGGAGTGATTGAAATTGGATGCTGATCATTTAGCCTCTTTTTGGACATTTTGTACCAAACCTACAGCCACCTTGAAGATATATTTCACACTTGAGAGCCAATTCTTTTAATAGATTTTAAATCTACTGATTGTCTATTTTTTTATTGGCTATGTTACCCCAGTATTTATTATCAAGCAGGAGTAGATTCCATTTAAGCATCGTTTATAATATGATGTGTTTCATGACAGCTGAAATATGAAATATTCAGAAAATACTACACAAATTACATTTCCTGAAATTTGAGCATTTTATTATTATTCATCTCCATGGTTCATCAGAATACTTAAATAAGAAGAGAAATAAATTATTAGGCAATGGGCATGAAATACTTGTTTTATTTGTTCAAAACAGATTTAGGTCAGGATTAAATGGCGATGTGTGGGTACGAAGAAGCGAAGCATTAAAATGCTCACTTTGATAATGTCTGCAGAAAGTAAAAAAGGGTGTAGTTACCATTTGCCATATATTCAGTGATGATGTAGATTGGCTCTGTCTTGGTGACGACGGCGTAGAGCCGCACCAGTCTGTCGTGGTGTAGCGTCTTCATAACGTTGGCTTCATCCAAGAAAGCCTCAACTGTCATAGTGCCAGGCTTTAGGGTCTTTACCGCTACTTTGGTTGTGTTGTTGTAGTAAGCTGTAAGTGCATAGCATGAAAACAAGACATGGGGAATAGGGAACACTATTACAGATCCATAAAAACAAGAGCATGGTTGTTTATTCACACATGGCTTCATGTGTTTTGGTTCCACAATGAGACTTTGGTAGTCTGGAAAAGGCAAACCGTTTTCATATTGAGTACTGAACTGCACACAATTTATTGTTTCTTTTCTTTGGCCATGGGCTAGTTTTGAACTTCTACCGTGTTAAGTGCAACAGCAGGAAGGAACATTATGATTAATGCTAAGGGTGACAACTGAGAAAAATATCTCAAGGGAACACTTGTGTGTGGCTCTAAAAACTGAGCACATGAATAAGTGACATGAATAAGATTCTTTTAACGTATGATTCTGTGTCTCACAACGACAAAATATTACCATAGAGAACTATACTTCATTATAAGCTTTATAACAGGCAATTTCAAGGGTTTTGGTCAAGTGTTTGTGTCTGATGGTGATCAAATTCTCTAATAAATATTTTTAGTTATACCTGAACAAAATGTTGTGCTGAATGACAGTGAGGTTTGCAGTGTGCTTAATTTCCTTTCATAACAATGTAATAATGAAGTTATAGCCATTTGTCAGGTAGACAATGCTATTGCACTGCAAAAAAGTCTTCAGTTTAGGTGTTACATTCATTATCATAAAAGCTCATGTGACATATTTACATGTACCATATACTGTTTAGTTTTATTCTTTTGCTGGTTTATATTGCAATAGTGGGTCCCACAATAACTTGTTATTCCACAGTACAAAAATAAAAACAAAACAGAAGAAACATTTAAAAGCATTGTTAGATGAAGACATTTATAAACAACGTTCTGGTTCTGAGTAGGTAATCCAACATAGACCCTACAGTAACTTTATGTCCCCTGAACTTCAATGTAAGACTGTGATCAATCTTGTCTGTATAACTCTGACATGCTTAGAGGACAAGACAAGGGAGGTTTACCTGTATTGCAGCATTCATACGCAAGGTAATCTCAGAATGCTTTACGTAAAAATAAACAAATAGGCAATATATGACAAAAATAGGTTTGAAAGGGCTAATTAAAAAAATTAGAGGCTAAGACATAATAAAAAATAAACAAAGAAAATATGGCTAATTTAATGACAATGTCATTACCTTTATGGAGTGCAGCTGAGAGCTAATCTCTAATCTTTCACTTTTGGGACAAAAAACTGTAATTTCTGTTTTTCCTACATGAAGCAGCAGGAAACTGACCCGTCCACGTTCTGACATTATTGACAAATCTACTCATTGACTATAAGCGATTGTGGTCATTTGGTGACACACAGTACAGACCAAAGGTTTGGACACACCTTCTCATTCAAAGAGTTTTCTTTATTTTCATGAATATGAATATTGTAGCTTCACACTGAAGGCATCAAAACTATGAATTAACACATGTGGAATTATATACTGAACAAAAAAGTGTGAAACAACTGAAAATATGTCTTATATTCTAGGTTCTTCAAAGTAGCCACCTTTTGCTTTGATTACTGCTCTTCACACTCTTGGCATTCTGTTGATGAGCTTCAAGAGGTAGTCACCTGAAATGGTTTTCCAACAGTCTTGAAGGAGTTCCCAGAGATGCTTAGTACTTGTGGGCCCTTTTGCCTTCACTCTGCGGTCCAGCTCACCCCAAACCATCTCGATTGGGTTCAGGTCCGGTGACTGCGGAGGCCAGGTCATCTGGTGCAGCACCCCATCACTTTCCTTCTTGGTCAAATAGCCCTTACACAGCCTGAAGGTGTGTTTGGGGTCATTGTCCTGTTGAAAAATAAATGATGGTCCAACTAAACGCAAACTGGATGGAATAGCATGCCGCTGCAAGATGCTGTGGTAGCCATGCTGGTTCAGTATGCCTTCAATTTTGAATAAATCCCTAACAGTATCACCAGCAAAGCACCCCCACACCATCACACCTCCTCCTCCATGCTTCATGGTGGGAACCCGGCATGTAGAGTCCATCCGTTCACCTCTTCTGCGCTGCACAAAGACATGGTGGTTGGAACCAAAGATCTCAAACTTGGACTCATCAGACCAAAGCACAGATTTCAACTGGTCTAATGTCCATTCCTTGTGTTCCTTAGCCCAAACAAGTCTCTTCTGCTTGTTGCCTGTCCTCAGCAGTGGTTTCCTAGCAGCTATTTTACCATGGAGGCCTGATTCACACAGTCTCCTCTTAACAGTTGTTCTAGAGATGTGTCTGCTGCTAGAACTCTGTGTGGCAACAATCATTCAACCCTGTATGTGTGTGTTAAACCTATATATGACCAGGTAATCTCCTTCCAGCTGTCACGTGGTCTGTGTGGCATTGACCTGTTCTCTAATCTGAGCTGCTGTTAACCTGTGATTTCTGAGGCTGGTGACTCAGATGAACTTATCGTCCGCAGCAGAGGTGACTCTTGGTCTTCCTTTCCTGGGGCGGTCCTCATGTGAGCCAGTTTCTTTGTAGCGCTTGATGGCTTTTGCAACTGCACTTGGGGACACTTTCAAAGTTTTCTCAATTGTTCGGACTGACTGACCTTCATTTCTTAAAGTAATGATGGCGACTCATTTTTCTTTACTTAGCTGCTTTTTTCTTGCCATAATACAAAACAGTCTATTCAGTAAGACTATCAGCTGTGTACTGTATCCACCTCCTGCACAACACAACTGATGGTCCCAACCCCATTTATAAGGCTTGAAATCCCACTTATTAAACCTGACAGGGCAAACCTGTGAAGTGAAAACCATTTCAGGTGACTACCTCTTGAAGCTCATCAACAGAATGCCAAGAGTGTGCATAGCAGTAATCAAAGCAAAAGGTGGCTACTTTGAAGAACCTAGAATATAAGACATATTTTCAGTTGTTTCACACTTTTTTGTTCAGTATATAATTCCACATGTGTTAATTCATAGTTTTGATGCCTTCAGTGTGAAGCTACAATATTCATATTCATGAAAATAAAAAAAACTCTTTGAATGAGAAGGTGTGTCCAAACGTTTGGTCTGTACTGTATGTGTCATCAACTTGGGTATGGTAAGAGAAGTTGTAATGCTTTAAAATCAGATCTAGGTAGGAAAAAGGAAAATGGCCCAAGAAAGGAGCCTTGATAAACCCCTCTACTCTGATTTATAACTGCATAGAAAATCTCAACCACCTTTCAAGTATTTCAGTATACAGGTCCTTCTCAAAATATTAGCATATTGTGATAAAGTTCATTATTTGTTTTGGCACTGTGAGCAGGTGCCAGGTCGTGCCAGGTCGTGCTGAAAAATGAAATCTTCATCTCCATAAAGCTTTTCAGCAGATGGAAGCATGAAGTGCTCCAAAATCTCCTGATAGCTAGCTGCATTGACCCTGCCCTTGATAAAACACAGTGGACCAACACCAGCAGCTGACACGGCACCCCAGACCATCTCTGACTGTGGGTACTTGACACTGGACCTCTGGCATTTTGGCATTTCCTTTTCCCCAGTCTTCCTCCAGACTCTGGCACCTTGATTTCTGAATGACATGCAGAATTTGCTTTCATCCGAAAAAAGTACTTTGGACCACTGAGCAACAGTCCAGTGCAGCTTCTCTGTAGCCCAGGTCAGGCGCTTCTGCCGCTGTTTCTGGTTCAAAAGTGGCTTGACCTGGGGAATGCGGCACCTGTAGCCCATTTCCTGCACACGCCTGTGCACGGTGTTCTCTGGATGTTTCTACTCCAGACTCAGTCCACTGCTTCCGCAGGTCCCCCAAGGTCTGGAATCGGCCCTTCTCCACAATCTTCCTCAGGGTCCTGTCACCTCTTCTTGTTGTGCAGCGTTTTCTGCCATACTTTTTCCTTCCCACAGACTTCCCACTGAGGTGCCTTGATACAGCACTCTGGGAACAGCCTATTCGTTCAGAAATTTCTTTCTGTGTCTTACCCTCTTGCTTGAGGGTGTCAATAGTGGCCTTCTGGACAGCAGTCAGGTCGGCAGTCTTACCCATGATTGGGGTTTTGAGTGATGAACCAGGCTGGGAGTTTTAAAGGCCTCAGGAATCTTTTGCAGGTGTTTAGAGTTAACTCGTTGATTCAGATGATTAGGTTCATAGCTTGTTTAGAGACCCTTTTAATGATATGCTAATTTTGTGAGATAGGAATTTTGGGTTTTCATGAGCTGTATGCCAAAATCAACCGTATTAAGACAATAAAAGACCTGAACTATTTCAGTTAGTGTGCAATGAATCTAAAATATATGAATGTTAAATTTTCATCATGACATTATGGAAAATAATGAACTTTATCACAATATGCTAATATTTTGAGAAGGACCTGTATATGTTACGACAGGGTATGAGGGTATGGTGAGGTTGAAAACCTATTTGGAAAACACTGAGAAAGATGTTTTTTTTTTTAACAGAACGAGGACATTTGTTGATAAACTGCCCTTTAAATGTAAAAAAAAATAACACACACATTTGATTCATTGATATTGCCTCTTAGATAGGTCCTAATAATTTAGTTGTCTATGATGTTGCTAAGGCACATAGTTTCACTGCCTAGAACATTATAACATGTGTCCTGCATTCCAAACTGAAGTAAGAAAACCTTGCTTGAGTGACATACCGGGCATTTTGCAATAATATTTAGCTGAGCTGAGCTCTGATTGACCTCTAAACTGTGTTTGTGTGTAAAATAAAAGCCGAGACTAAAGGTGTGCTGACATATGTTGAATCAATAAGATGGGTCTGGACTAAAAAACAATACCTCTGCCACATATCATAGACCTCCGCTGAAGTCAACCTGCCAGACACTTTCCTCTTCGATACAAAATGTAATGCTGAGTAAAATTATACACTGCTCAAAACATAAAGGGAACACTTAAACAACACAATATAACTCCAAGTAAATCAAACTTCTGTGAAATCAAACTGTCAACTTAGGAAGCAACACTGATTGACAATCAATTTCACATGCTGTTGTTCAAATGGAAAAGACAACAGGGGGAAATCTTTGGCGATTAGCAAGACACACTCAATGAAGTAGTGGTTCTGCAGGTGGGGACCACAGACCACTTCTCAGTAACTATGCTTTCTGGCTGATGTTTTGGTCACTTTTGAATGTTGGTGGTGCTTTCACACTCGTGGTAGCATGAGACGGACTCTACAACCCACACAAGTGGCTCAGGTAGTGCAGCTCATCCAGGATGGCACATCAATGTGAGCTGTGGCAAGAAGGTTTGCTGTGTCTGTCAGCGTAGTGTCCAGAGCTTGGAGGTGCTACCAGGAGACAGGCCAGTACACCAGGAGATGTGGAGGAGGTTGTAGGAGGGCAACAACCCAGCAGCAGGACCGCTACCTCCGCCTTTGTGCAAGGAGGAACAGTAGGAGCACTGCCAGAGCCCTGCAAAATGACCTCCAGCAGGCCACAAATGTGCATGTGTCTGCACAAACAGTTAGAAACCGACCCCATGAGGATGGTATGGGAGCCCGACGTCCACAAATGGGGGTTGTGCTCACAGTCCAACACCGTGCAGGACGCTTGGCATTTGCCAGAGAACACCAGGATTGGCAAATTCGCCACTGGTACCCTGTGCTCTTCACAGATGAAAGCAGGTTCACACTGAGCACATGTGACAGACGTGACAGAGTCTGGAGACACCGTGGAGAGCGATCTGCTGCCTGCAACATCCTTCAGCATGACCGGTTTGGCAGTGGGTCAGTAATGGTGTGGGGTGACATTTCTTTGAAGGGCCGCACGCCCCTCCATGTGCTCGCCAGAGGTAGCCTGACTGCCATTAGGTACCGAGATGAGATCCTGAGACCATTTGTGAGACCATATGCTGGTGCGGTTGGCCCTGGGTTCCTCCTAATGCAGGACAATGCTAGACCTCATGTGGCTGGAGTGTGTCAGCAGTTCCTGCAAGATGAAGACATTGAAGCTATGGACTGGCCCGCCCGTTCCCCAGACCTGAATCCGATTGAGCACATCTGGGACATCATGTCTCGCTCCATCTACCAACGTCACGTTGCACCACAGACTTTCCAGGAGTTGGCAGATGCTTTAGTCCAGATCTGGGAGGAGATCCCTCAGGAGACCATCCGCCGTCTCATCAGGAGCATGCCCAGGCGTTGTAGGGAGGTCAAACAAGCACGTGGAGGTCATACATAATACTGAGCTTCATTTTGACTTGTTTTAAGGACATTACATCAAAGTTGGATCAGCCTGTAGTGTGTTTTTCCTCTTTAATTTTGTGTGTGACTCCAAATCCAGGCCTCCATTGGTTAATAAATTTGATTTCCATGGATAATTTTTGAGTGATTTTGTTGTCAACACATTCAACTTTGTACAGAACAAAGTATTCAATGAGAGTATTTTATTCATTCAGATCTAGGATGTGTTATTTGAGTGTTCCCTTTATTTTTTTGAGCTGTGTATTATCTTTGGTCCCACAAATGACAAAATAGATTTATATGATTTTGTATGTGACACGTGTGCCTTATGAGCTGTAATCAACTTGACTAACAGGGTTCAACTGCAGTTCATGTCAGAAATATGCAACAGTGAGTCACTGGTTTTTAATTTTTCTTCAGAAAATCACAAGATGCATACAAAATGTTAAATTTGTCTCAAGTCTACAGATCAGAGCTGTAAGATATATAGCCATATTCAATAAATTCGAATATTATTGACTATGGCTATACATCCTACAGCTTTGATCTATAGCCATATTCAATAAATTTGAATATTATTGAAAAGTTCAATTCAGTAGACAGCAGGAGATAGGCACCAGCTCTTCCGTGACCCACTACGGAATAAGCGGTATAGAAGAAGATGAAAAGTTCATATATTTCAGTAAGTCATTATATAGGGCAACACAAAAATTGATATTTTTAATCCTTTATTTCTGTTAATCATGATTCTATTAATTTGCACCAATGCATCTGACACTTTGCCTTTTACTTGGTGATTTAAGTATTAGATGCAGCTGCTTGGTCATGACAACCTGTTGGATGAAACTCTTTATGCAGTGTTCATAAGGTAATCTAAAGGCACTACACTGTCAAGAGTATTCACTTACCCATCCAAATTATAGTATTCATTTGTTCCAATCACCTCTATGCCCAGAGGTCAGCACCTAGCCATTTATTGTTATGTATTTGTTACCTAAATGAACTCTTGTTAGGAAAACATAAGAATCTTGTGAGTTTCAGAAATCTCCTAATTTTATTTTAGGAAGCTTATTGCACATTGAAATATCAAGATTGTTTGTCGTTCCAAAGATTTTTTCATTATTTGGATTTTTATTTTCATTTTTTATGTTTTAAAATGTAAACATCCTGCATCTTACATTGAAATAAATCTCACAGTTATAATTTTCTTAGAACCCACAAAGAAAACACAGAAAACACAAAGTAAAAAAATACACCTTTTTACAAATGTCACATATTGTCCTTAACTTATTATTATTTTTTTTTTTTTCCCCCCACAAATCCAAACAGTTGTTGTTGCACAATTATTACAAAGGAAAAGTTTTAACTGTACTTCCAGTTTTTGTTTTTCTAAACATTGTATTGGACTATTTCATGAGCCTCTCTCAATGAAAATGTCAATGCAAATAAATCTTTGGGTTTATTTGGTCTATGATAACATTAATCTATTCTTGAATATGAACTCCTAAGCACAGATGCAGGGATAGACCCATTTCTATAGATTCTCAGACAAAACAATCAAACAGTAATGAGCAACTAGGGTCTTGCAAAAGTAATTATACCACTTGAACTTCAATGTTTGGTGTGATAGATCAACAGAAAGTAGTTCAGCATCCCTGATCAGGGGTATTTGAGAAAAGCGGGTTGAATACAAACGCACACCAAATTTTTCAGCTTATTATTTGTATTGAAAACAAGGACACCCTGTTTCCTTTTATTTCTCACTTTTGTGCGATTTTGTGTGGATCTATTGCGTAGAGTCCTAACACATTGAAAGTAGTGGTTGTAATGTGACAAAATGTGGAAAGGGTCAAGGTGTATGAGTACTTTAGCAAAGCACTTCAACAGGTAACATGAGGAGGAAGACATTACAGGAGAATAAAACTTCCCTGATCTCTTCTGATATTTTATATTTATGTTAAGGTAGAGGAAAACAAAATAATATAACAACTTTCTTCCTATGTCCTAAAAGTCCAGATTCTGTTAGGTAACATTTAAAGATGCTTTGTCAAAAAAGTATTTCACAAGACATTTAGGTTGGCTATGTATTGACACCCAGAGAATACTTGCTTGTGAAGTTGTAAAATACATGTGTTTTTGTCTTTAACTTTGATGTCTTTGACTGTAATGTCAGAGGTTTTGGACTCGTTGAAGCTTTGTGTGTTTTTTGTTGTTTTTGTAGAGTTTCAGTGAAATGATTCTCAGAAGCAAAGCAGAACTGTTTTTAGGCACAGGGTCATGAAATCATTTAACATCCTAGAGATTAACCAAAAAATAAACCATTAGCACAGCTCTCGTGCCCTTTTTATACACAAGACTTCACAATAGGAAGTTCTCTAAGGGATGAAAAAGCTAATCAGCAACAGAATCTAAACCACTACTTGTCTTACTGGTGTGCAGATCATAGAAAGCTGATCAGCAACATTGCAAAAACAGCCCAGCAATTAATAAACACAGCAAAAAGACTAAGATCTTGACCCTTGACCCTTCCTCTCAGCTTACTAATACAAACCTAGTCAGGGAACTGCATACTCTCGAACAGGGGCCTCAAACTCCAGTCCTCAAGGGCTGGTATCCTGTAACATTTAGATGTGTCTCTGCTTCAGGGCACCTAGACCAAATAATAATGACATTGGCAGAGCTCTAACCTGGTTGCCAGCTGATGAGGTGATTCAACAATTTAATTCAGGCATGTTGAACCAGGGACACATCTAAAGGTTGCAGGACACCGGCCTTCCAGGAGTAGAGTTTGAGACCCCTCCTTTCGAACAATCAGTTTCTGAGAGTCAACTGGTTTTTTTTTCTGTACAAGGATGATGCACACAATAACTGGTATGGGTGCTGATGTTGTGGTCAACTGATAAACATCTTGTCATAGAAGAACATTTAGCAATCCTCCTGGTTGCACCTACAGTACTCTCTCCAGGGTTAAAGGTATTGTTTTCAACACTACCATTTTGGTGTGTAACCTGTTGGAACCTTCTTCAGAGACCAGGTAAGTTTAATTGTCTGCTATTTCTTTCAGGGTCATAATTTAAATGCAAATGCTGTAATTGTTATTATTTACCTGAGGAGTGTCATCAATATCTAAATAATGTTGATCTGTTGTATCTCATCCAAGTAGTTGTCAAGCAACTCAGTTACCTCTGAGAGTCATAGTCTGTCTATGCTTCTTTTGACCTGGCTTGTTTTAACCTGTGCCACCAAATAAAAAAACATTTTTGCAATGTAAAAGAGTGAAATCAGCATAATGAAAATCTCCTTTCCTGCTGTTTCTATTGAAACATGTCTACAGGTGATACATAAAGTCGCTTTGAGTTGCTCAGATCACTTTGCCCTTTGGTGCTGAAATACTGCTTTTGGAAAAACAAGCACACCCAGATAATATATGATGTTTTAATATAATAGCAACGATTTACCTTAACTGTTTCAAAGTCAGGACCACATTTGCACAGAAAAAATGGCCTGGGTGAAATTCTATTCCAGAGGAAAAAATTTCCAAGTCAGATAGGTCTGATTAAGTTCAAGTTTTGCTCCTTACTTACCCATCCAGACTTCTCCAAACTGTCCCGCTCCCAGTTTCTTCACCATCTTTATTGAATCTTTGGAAATCTCCCAGGCATCCTTGTCCCACGGCCTCTGGGCTTTGGGTTTTACACATGGATTTTCCAGTTTACGACAGAGGCCATCTGCCTTGTCTGCAAGGCACAAAGGAACAATCTTTCATTTTACTGTTTCGTATTTTCCAGTGACAATTAGGACTATGCAAGTTTAAATCTAAGCTTCATTTAAACTTAATACCCATTTCTCGTCATGAAGTCCTACTGACCGGAACTAAAAACCCATTAGCCTTGCAAAACATAAAAAGGGAAAACACTTTGGATTAGCAAAACTGGTTGTTTAGGAATCTTGTCATGGTATTTTGTTTCTAGGGAAATAAAGACTTTCATGCATCATTAACCAAAAACCAGTGGTTAATGAGAGTTAATTCCTAATTTAACAAGGGAATCAAATAAGTTCTTGTATAGGGCCAGGTTGGTTTGCATAGCTTTTTTTCCTTAATAAATAAAATAATTGTTTGGCATTTTGGTAACTCAGCTTATCTTGGTTTAAGGATCTGAAACGTTTAGGTGTACAAAAAAGCTTAATCAGAGAAAATCTGAAAGGGGGAAAATACATTTTTATTGTACTGTCTCTAAACATACAGGGGTTGGACAATGAAACTGAAACACCTGGTTTTAGACCACAATAATTTATTAGTATGGTGTAGGGCCTCCTTTTGCGGCCAATACAGCGTAAATTCGTCTTGGGAATGACATATACAAGTCCTGCACAGTGGTCAGAGGGATTTTAAGCCATTCTTCTTGCAGGATAGTGGCCAGGTCACTACGTGATACTGGTGGAGGAAAATGTTTCCTGACTCGCTCCTCCAAAACACCCCAAAGTGGCTCAATAATATTTAGATCTGGTGACTGTGCAGGCCATGGGAGATGTTCAACATCACTTTCATGTTCATCAAACCAATCTTTCACCAGTCTTGCTGTGTGTATTGGTGCATTGTCATCCTGATACACGGCACCGCCTTCAGGATACAATGTTTGAACCATTGGATGCACATGGTCCTCAAGAATGGTTCGGTAGTCCTTGGCAGTGACGCGCCCATCTAGCACAAGTATTGGGCCAAGGGAATGCCATGATATGGCAGCCCAAACCATCACTGATCCAAACCATAACTCTGGGCTTGCAACAGTCTGGGTGGTACTCTTCTTTGGGGCTTCTCCACACCGTAACTCTCCCGGATGTGGGGAACACAGTAAAGGTGGACTCATCAGAGAACAATACATGTTTCACATTGTCCACAACCCAAGATTTGCGCTCCTTGCACCATTGAAACCAACGTTTGGCATTGGCATGAGTGACCAAAGGTTTGGCTATAGCAGCCCGGCCGTGTATATTGACCTTGTGGAGCTCCCGACGGACAGTTCTGGTGGAAACAGGAGAGTTGAGGTGCACATTTAATTCTGCCGTGATTTAGGCAGCCGTGGTTTTATGTTTTTTGGATACAATCCGGGTTAGCACCCGAACATCCCTTTCAGACAGCTTCCTCTTGCGTCCACAGTTAATCCTGTTGGATGTGGTTCGTCCTTCTTGGTGGTATGCTGACATTACCCTGGATACCGTGGCTCTTGATACATCACAAAGACTTGCTGTCTTGGTCACAGATGCACCAGCAAGACGTGCACCAACAATTTATCCTCATTTGAACTCTGGTATGTCACCCATAATGTTGTGTGCATTTCAATATTTTGAGCAAAACTGTGCTCTTACACTGCTAATTGAACCTTCACACTCTGCTCTTACTGGTGCAATGTGCAATCAATGAAGACTGGCTACCAGGCTGGTCCAATTTAGCCATGAAACCTCCCACACTAAAATGACAGGTGTTTCAGTTTCATTGTCCAACCCCTGTATAATAATTAACAAAAACTTTGGTTTTTGAATGTAGCCTATACATTTACTTCCCATTATAAATTTAGGTGTAACTAAAATAGCACAACAATTTATTTGCAGTCTTAGCCAGATATGATAAGATAACATTTTGTTTTTTAATTACAAGTAAATGAGTACAAATATTTACACAGAAAGTTACTGCCATCAAGCTTTGAAAATTTACAGGAATTATAGTACTGCAATATTTTAAATGTTTACGACTGTATGCTTCCTGCTGATCATCACTCTAAAAAAAACATTTTCTCCTTCTGCCTAATCTGCTGCTAGCAATTTACTCAAGACTGAGTCAATAGCCATTACCTTACTCTCAGCTAATTTCAAGTGTTTTCTCTTAAATTCCCAATCCATACTCACTGTGGTAATGTTTGATCATGCTGGTGATGTTGGGGAAGGAAATTTTGGGAGAGACATAGAAGCCTCCATTGTCCAACTTTCTAATTTTATAATGTTTTACTGAATCCATTCCCTGGGCATCAACATCTCTGATGGACAACGAGAAATTCCCTGTGGGAAAAAGAGTTCAAGCTGAATCCCATCTCAAGTACTCATGCTGAATGTGAGGGGATTTTATGTGTTGTAATTGTTGTACCTTTCGATGTTTCGCTTTCCCTGATAAGATAAGAACCTGGTTTGTTTGCCGGTGCCAACAGCTGCCTCTCTGCATCCTTCCTTGAAATGTCTTTGAAAAACCACCTGAAATAATTTAGGAATGCTTTTACAGTGTGATGCACGGCCTTAACTAAGAAGACACAATACTGTTTCTTAAGGTAAGCTGAAACTGACATCATTGTAACCCCCACAAGATTATACTCACTCCTCTGTTTCCATGGTATTAATTTGGGCGACATAATTGGATGGGATGAAGCCTTCTTTGTTGGTTGTTACAGACTTTGCTTTCCACCAATCACCATGTCTGTAAAAAATATGAAAATACATTTTCAGATTTATGCTTATGTGGCAGATTTTCACTGATTCAGTGGCAATTCAGTGTAACTCACTGACCTAATAGTAATGTTTTTGGACTATAGGAGGAACCAGAGTACCTGGGGGAACCCATGGATGCACGGGATGAACATGCAAACTCCATGCAGTAAGACCCCAGGCTGGGATTCAAACCCAGGATCTTGGCTCCAACATATGGGGCCACTTCTCCATGTCTTTAAAGAGTTTTGTCCTGCATTTTGTAAACTAAATTAGACTAACTAAACCTGAACTCTGTACTTCTACATTCAACAGAAAT
Source organism: Girardinichthys multiradiatus (assembly GCF_021462225.1). NCBI lineage: Eukaryota > Metazoa > Chordata > Actinopteri > Cyprinodontiformes > Goodeidae > Girardinichthys > Girardinichthys multiradiatus. The sequence continues at coordinate 14,468,663 of NC_061799.1, forward strand.
TCTCTCAAAAGAAACTCTTTTAATTGTTCAAAATTAGTTTGGTTGTGTGGGAAGCAATTGGACAACATGGCCATGTCATGGTGCAAGGTGGCGAGGCAGTGCCAAAGCACAAACAGGAGGACACTATCCGCATGGTGAGTTGAAAAGTTTAATAAGAACTGAACTAACACTTACAGTAGGGAACACAGGCAGGATAACAGGCAAGAACACAAAGACACGGAAACAGGGATGTCAGCAGTGGATCCGACGGAGAACAAGGAGAACCAGGGGGTATTTATACTGAGGAAGGTAGGAAAATGGACCAAAAACATGGGAAACTAATCAGGAGGAATGTGCGGCAGCTGGTGACCAGGAATGCAAGGTGACTAATGGAGGGACGTTCAGAATCAGGGAATCTAACAGGGCAAAAATAAGTAAACAATGGAATGAACTAGAGAACATTAACAGGGAGGAACCAGATCTATCAAGAAATACAAACTCAAATAACACAGGAATCCAAGAAAGTAGTCTAAACACAAGAATAAATCATGAGCCTAATCCGATATGAACTGTAACTTGAAGAACACAGACAGGGAAGTGCAGAGAAACCAACAAAGAACCAAAACTGAAAACTTGACATAAACAGTTTCAGGTCTGCTAGGTTGGCCAGGCTTGTTTGTGTCTGATTTTCATTCTTCCTGACAGAATGTTTAAATAATAAGTAACATTTTCTTTAGCTGATTTAGTCCACATTAACAATGAGCCCACTTACTCTTCAAGGATTTTCATCTTTTCTCCTTTCTTGAATCCTAGGTCATGATGATGAATAGCTTCATAAGGATACAGGCCAATCACCAATTTAACAGTCCCTTGTTTCTCTAAGACGGAAAACACAAATGTTAACTTGTTAAACACCACATGATAAAATAAATGTTTTTAACCAATAACAAATAAGTCCCATTATAGTACAGAGTGCATGATGATAAACCAAAAAGTGGAAACTACAGAGGATATCCCTGCTTGTTAACTATAAAATGTTTAAGTTATCTGTTTTTATTAGCATTTGAACAAAAACATTTTATTTATTTATATTATTTATACCCTCAATTGTCAGTGTAGCTTCAATGAGCTGTATATTGTCACTTCAGATTTGCTTTAAGGAACTTTCCCAAAACTTTGTCTCAAGTTTTATCTTGTAGAACTAAATTAGAAAAGTTAAACAGGGAAAGACATATAAAAGCCCTAGTATGCATGTTTAGACTTCAGTTTACTTGGCTCCAGGTATAATGCAATGCTTTCACCAGAAAGTAAAATACCTTCCATCTGCTGGAACATTTGACCTGGTAACAGGGAGTTAGTCTGTGAACAAAATCAAAACATGTTATACATCATCATTTGTTAGACATGTTAGACATCATCATTTGAGAAGGAGAAGTTGTGACTAGTTAGAAAATATATTAGTCACCCTATTGCCAAACAGTGGAAAAATGTTCTTTATTGTTACCAAACTTTTATGCTTAATATATACAATATTTCAACTGTTTTAGCCATGGTTATGGCACATTAGAGTCCATTGCTTGATTGGATTCTGTCCTTTGGGCTCAAATTAGTATAAGGAATCAGGATTTTTACATGGCTCAGCTTCCTTTCTGCTTACTTTGTTGTCTCTTGTATTGTGGGTGGGGTCCCTGACATAATGTGTTGACTCAGATTGTGCAGCCTGCCCTCCGATTTTCTGCTCCATACCACTCGTCAAACCTCCGTTCAGCGTGGACTTCAGACAGCCCATCCTGCCTGCAGAGGGAAGTGAGAAAAGGGAAAAGTGGGCTAGACTGTTGCATAACAGCTGGTGGCTGTGCTTCTGTGCTTCACCAATGCCTTCTGTGCGACCTCACCCCAGGGCAGTATGGCTGGCCTGGGGTGATGCCTTATGTATGCTGCGGCCTTCCGGAGCCGAATCCACCTGTCCTTTGCTGCTTTTGGGAGTTAGAAATACCGGATTAAATGAAAGCAAAACATACAAACCCCATTCCAATCAAGTTGGGACATTGTGTAAAACATAAATAAAAGCAGAAATCCTGTTAAATCTACATGCAACTGAATACACTATAAAGACAAAATATTTAATGTTCAAACTGATAAACTTTGTTTGTTTGCAAATATTCACTAATTCTGAATTTGATGCGTGCAACATGTTCCAGAAAAGCTGATAGCATATTTGTGACATTTGCACGACCCAACCTGTATGTACATTTATAGCGCTTATATTGCGCCTAAAAGTTGCTTAGTAGTTCTATAGTTACGTATTTTATTTCTACTTATCATTATCACTGAGATTGATGCGTTTTATTTTTTTACTTCCCTGTAATACACAACCATAAGGGCAATAAATACTTTTATAACCTCCACTTGTGTCCAGCTTTATATGCTGTACAAATCACAGACTGACATTCCTAATAAAATTGCCCATGTGATTAAGATTAGACCGAATACTCCAGTTAAGCATGAGAGGAGGGAGAACAAATTACATTGTCTGTCCTCTTGTCTTAATACACTGAGTGCAAACAGAGATATTTACAACATGTCTGCAATAGCGCATTATTATATTAAATATCAAATAGCTTTTTGGTGACTGTTTAAGAAATCTGCTTTCTAAAACATGATCATCCACCTTGTTTAACTGACCTAATAAACACAAACGCCAAACAGTCAAAAAGATTATGTTTATTTTACAGAGACACAGTCGGTCTTTTCTTTTAATCATGCAGTAAACACATGCTGTATGTTTGTTAATTTGATTAGTCAGGGTGTCTACAACCTTTGGCTACAGAACCACAAATGGCTCTTTGGACCTTTCACAATGGCTCTTAATGACTTTGGCTAAAATGATAAAGAACCAAACTTGTGTTTTCAATATAGATACAATTGCAAATGCAGGTTTTAGAAGTTTTTCAGTTTTTTATAGAAAAATTGCATTAAAGTTCAAAAACAGAATGTCACTAAAATTGCCATTAATATTTTTCAGATATTAGGTTAGAAACTTTTACATCACTTTCCACAAGTATCAACATCCCATAGAAGAAAATGTATCCATACTGTTTTTGGAAAAGTTTAATTTTTTCCTTTATTTTAAAACCTAAAAATAGGAATAAAATGGTGGTTCTTTAAAAATGACATCAAATTTTCTTTAGTTGATATTCATAAAAAATTATAAGCTGTCTTTTTCAAAAAGGTCATGTTTGTGGCTCTAAAGTTTTACTTAGCTGGACTGAAGGCAAACAATGCTTCTTTGGATTGGGACCCCTGAATTAGACAAATCTAAAATAAAAAAAAAAATAAAAAATGAAAGGGTACATGCATAAAAAAACAGACCCAGAGGAAAATTTTTCAATGTTACACAGCGCTTTATTAATCTACAAAATTAGTTAAATGAGGTGCCCTGGCAAACCAAATAACCAAACACAGCATTATTTTAGAGATATGTACTAAGACTTTGGTGGACTATTAAAAAAAAAACATCTGACAATCTACTCTGAAATTGTATTACAGGTCCTTCTCAAAATATTAGCATATTGTGATAAAGTTCATTATTTTCCATAATGTAATGATGAAAATTTAACATTCATATATTTTAGATTCATTGCACACTAACTGAAATATTTCAGGTCTTTTATTGTCTTAATATGGATGATTTTGGCATACAGCTCATGAAAACCCAAAATTCGTATCTCACAAAATTAGCATATCATTTAAAGGGTCTCTAAACGAGCTATGAACTTAATCATCTGAATCAACGAGTTAACTCTAAACACCTGCAAAAGATTCCTGAGGCCTTTAAAACTCCCAGCCTGGTTCATCACTCAAAACCCCAATCATGGGTAAGACTGCCGACCTGACTGCTGTCCAGAAGGCCACTATTGACACCCTCAAGCAAGAGGGTAAGACACAGAAAGAAATTTCTGAACGAATAGGCTGTTCCCAGAGTGCTGTATCAAGGCACCTCAGTGGGAAGTCTGTGGGAAGGAAAAAGTGTGGCAGAAAACGCTGCACAACGAGAAGAGGTGACCGGACCCTGAGGAATATTGTGGAGAAGGGCCGATTCCAGACCTTGGGGGACTTGCGGAAGCAGTGGACTGAGTCTGGAGTAGAAATTTCCAGAGCCACCGTGGACAGGCGTGTGCAGGAAATGGGCTACAGGTGCCGCATTCCCCAGGTCAAGCCACTTTTGAACCAGAAACAGCGGCAGAAGCGCCTGACCTGGGCTACAGAGAAGCAGCACTGGACTGTTGCTCAGTGGTCCAAAGTACTTTTTTCAGATGAAAGCAAATTCTGCATGTCATTCGGAAATCAAGGTGCCAGAGTCTGGAGGAAGACTGGGGAGAAGGAAATGCCAAAATGCCAGAAGTCCAGTGTCAAGTACCCACAGTCAGTGATGGTCTGGGGTGCCGTGTCAGCTGCTGGTGTTGGTCCACTGTGTTTTATCAAGGGCAGGGTCAATGCAGCTAGCTATCAGGAGATTTTGGAGCACTTCATGCTTCCATCTGCTGAAAAGCTTTATGAAGATGAAGATTTCATTTTTCAGCACGACCTGGCACCTGCTCACAGTGCCAAAACCACTGGTAAATGGTTTACTGACCATGGTATCACTGTGCTCAATTGGCCTGCCAACTCTCCTGACCTGAACCCCATAGAGAATCTGTGGGATATTGTGAAGAGAACGTTGAGAGACTCAAGACCCAACACTCTGGATGAGCTAAAGGCCGCTATCGAAGCATCCTGGGCCTCCATAAGACCTCAGCAGTGCCACAGGCTGATTGCCTCCATGCCACGCCGCATTGAAGCAGTCATTTCTGCAAACGGATTCCCGACCAAGTATTGAGTGCATAACTGTACATGATTATTTGAAGGTTGACGTTTTTTGTATTAAAAACACTTTTCTTTTATTGGTAGGATGAAATATGCTAATTTTGTGAGATAGGAATTTTGGGTTTTCATGAGCTGTATGCCAAAATCATCCGTATTAAGACAATAAAAGACCTGAAATATTTCAGTTAGTGTGCAATGAATCTAAAATATATGAATGTTAAATTTTCATCATGACATTATGGAAAGTAATGAACTTTATCACAATATGCTAATATTTTGAGAAGGACCTGTATACCTCCCACAGTCATCTCATTAGCATTAATATTGGACATTATTGCACTTCCTGTGCTATAACAAATGAAATCTTGCACACATAAATGGTTGAGAAAATGTCAATGATACTAATAAAGTGTCACAAATTATTTGTTACTTTTATGCAGTGATGTGGCAGTGATGCAGAAGCAAAAGTTGTGGACATTTGAATTATAACATGCAAAGCTGCAGGAATATCCCTGGAAAGATTTGTACCAGTTGTTATTCTGGGAACCAGGAACACTGATCTGAAGGTCAACCTCGGATGCAGTACAAAGCTTCACTGTAAAATCATTTGACAGTTTGTGAAATGTGCACATTGGTTTTTACTTTTTGCATGTATATATTATGCAGCAGGTACAAAGCAGGCTGTTGTGATAAATAAATCAATGTTAGAATATTAAGAGCAATTCATTGACTGGAAAAAAATGTTATTTCTTGTGGGATATGTGAAGAAAAATTTACAATGGATCTCAAAAGCGAACACGACTCAGTTAAATGCCAGGAGTTTGGGGTGTAAAAACAGGGTTGTACAAATAAATGAAAGAAAATAAAAGCCGCGATAGCCTGCTTGTATAAGTGTGCGTAGTCGAAGACAGTTTGTTTCATGCTCTGTTTGATCCAGTTTTAACATGTAGTGTTCTTGAGTTAATACCTGACATCAATCATAAAAGATCTGATTGACCTGAAGTACAGTTTGGCTTGTCCCAGCAAGACTTTTGACATTGGCTCATTTGTATCCTTTGGCTAAAGCTATAGTTTGCAGAAAGGTTGCAAAGGATCTCATTGGACAAAGGCAGCAGTAAGGAGTATAGTACAAAATAATATATATACACCATGCCAAACTGAAAATAGTTATTGTTAATTGGAGAAAATATTGGGAAATAGAGACAATACATGACAAATTTGATTTATTAAGAATTGATGAAAAGACAGGGCAACAGCAGTGAAGAAACTGTCAAGTACTGACTTTGTTCCACATGTGGCAACATTCTGCTGTATTTCATACATATCTGGAATAAAAAGTTGGGGTGAAATATGAAAGTCTTTTATTCCAAACAAAATGTTCGTGCCTGGCTCATATATTCCAAAACCTTGTGGGAAAATGTGTTCTGGTCTGATGAAACTAACCTGATTAAGATTGCATGTTTGGCCCAAAAACAACACTGAGCAAAACCATACTCACAATGAAACATGGTGGCGGCAGCATCACGCTGTGGGGTTTCTTTTTTCCAGGTGGAGTTAAGATTTTTGTAAAAGTGAATTAGATTGTGAGCAGTTGCAAAAATGAGTCTGCTTTGATCTACCTTCTGCTAGAAATCTGAAGGTAAAGGTAGTTTCACTTATCAACAGTGAATCCAAACTTTCTTTCAAATTATACTGGCTTTGACAGAAGAAAGGTTTTAGAATGGCCTAACCAGTGACCGGAGCTAAGAATTTACCTGAAAAAGCCTATGGACCAGAGATGTCCTTGAAGTCTGAGAGATATGAAGAACTTTTGCTAGGTAGACAAAACAAATATGACTAAGTCATGATGTGACTTATTGACAGACTCTTACCAAAGAGGACTGCGTGCTGTTTTTAAATATAAGCTACAAACTTTTAGTTTAAGGGCGTGCATACTTATTCAACCAAGTTGTTGTAGCTTATTAATTTTTTAGATTTTTTTCCCCTAATATTTGCATTTGTTTTACAGCTAAATTGTTCAGCATATATGTCACATTAAAAGTGAAAAAATGTATCATGGTCTCATTTTTTATGTAAAAAGAATGACATTTTAACATGGGTGTGAACACTTTTGAGAGCCGCTGTGCATGTCTTAACAACAATAAAGCCTCTCATTACTTGATTGTTGCAGTGGTCTTTTAATTATGCCAACACAAGCTGTTTATTTTGAATGAAAGCAGAAATGAGGCTCTGAGTCAGTATGCTTTGTTCAGATCATTGCCCTTAGTGCAAAAAGTCGAGATCAGGTGATTAATGTTTACTTGAATCTAACTGTACCGCAGCAGTACAGTTAGCTTTACAAAGGTACAATCTATTAAAGGTAAACTCTCTGAAACTCAAAGGCTTTAGAATTTATGGGGCAATCTTGTCAAAAGCCACTGGTCAACCACAATGTTTATTACTTCCAAGTAACTAGCTTGATTCTTGTACCTCTTGTGATGTCATTAACCCAAAAAGACTCAAAGTAGATGTGGCATTTTTTTTATCAGTATGCTTCTTAAAAACATTTCATTTTGTGAAACCTTGTGGTGAAAATTCAACCACCAGAGTCAAACAAGGTGAACTGGAACACATAAATAAAATTATTTATTCTCTGAAATAATTTCAGAGCGTTACGATTAAAAGACTTAAACTAAAAGTTTTCTGTGTTCTAGTTTCATCCATGTGGCTTCTGATCGGACTATTTCTGTTTACCAGCATTAAGGCCGCAACCTGCCAGAAAAACCGAGACATTTGGTGGTGTCTATATGTATCAATGTGGACACACAGGTAGCCAGTACACATGCTACCTCGAATGCAAACCGCAAGCATCAAAACAAAAGCTTCCTGTTCTGACATATGGCTGTTCTCTTTCAGCATAGACCTGCAGTGTGGCAGAAACATTCACAATCACCCTCTTTGGACTATAAAACTGACAAACATGCACTTGTAATTTGTTGTATTGGGTCATGAATCAGAAAGTGCACATTCTGTCATATTAGAGTTTGAAGAAGGGAACCCACGTCCATTCGTAGCACATTGCTTCAGCAATGACACTTTTTTTCTGCAGGTTATTTTAAGTAGAAAGAAACTTTTGCATCAGAAAATATCTCTTGGCTATAGGGAAATGAGATAAGCATGCGCTTGGAGTAGATGTTAAATCCAGGAAAAGCTCCTTCAGTGAAGGGATGTGCTATTAGGGCAGCAATTGTAGGACATAAATCTGTGTAGTCTTAATGAATTATTAACAGAGTAGAATAATAGACAACAAGATGCAAAACTTAAATAAAAAGCTTAACTGATTGGACTTTTGGTGGAGAAATAGATAGGCTGCAAAAGCAGAAGTCACAAAAAAAATAACGAGAGCACAAAAACATTTCTGTCCTTCACCAGGTAAACAAAATCCAGACATTCAACAGGCCCTTTAGTCCAATGAATGCTCTTTAGAGTTGAGTAGGCGAGTTGGAAAAAAAGGAGGAAACATATAAAGGCCAAGAGGAATCATCAATGAAACTGTGCTAAACGTTTTACATATAGTTCTCATTGGTATAAATGTCACATCAATTGTGGCCTTCATATTATTTATTCATAAGGTTCTTTATTTAGATTGGAGCAATATCTGAATAAATGCCCCTAGCAAGTTCAATAGAAACAACATGCGTTTTGCCGCCATCAGCAAGGTCCTGTCATAAGAATGGAATATTTGGACTTTCTTCTTATCAAAAACAGTACAGTTTAGTTAAGCTGGTTGGTTACTTAGCATTAACCTTTAAGCATTGTGTATATGTTTTTCAATTCTGTCTCTGTGTCAAGGAATTTGACCTAAACTGTGACCTTCAGATGGAAGGAAAATGCTCAGGATGTTCAAGAAGAACCCAGCAACAACCAAGTCTTAAACCTGTCATCAAATGGAAAAAGCAAAAAAACCAGTCACTGTTTAAAAGCAGGTTTTACCTCAACATGGACATAGAAGGACGACTGAGAAAGAAGTGCCTGCTTCAAAATCAATGCCCTCAAGCTTGCTTGAAACTTGCAGCTGCCCCCAAGTTAAAAACCTTTTAGAGAAAGGTTACTGGTCTGATAAGACAAAGAGAGGTATTTGAATGGTAGGAGTCAAGTTGAGAGTGTCAAAGCTAAAAACTGTGTGAACTGTCTAGCATGGTAACCAGAATGGAACATGCATCATTTTACGTCTCATTTAAAATTTGAAATTCTAAACTTTGCTGTGTTTTTTAGCTTGTGAAGGAAAAAAATACAACGTAATTAAATACAAATCTTGGCAATGCTAACACATTTTGACTGGAGCTGCTACGTCCACAGAGCAGGCAGAACCTGCAGATAGTGGGTTATTATATGAGGCAACTGTGGATCCATAGGAAGAATAGCCATCCTACATTCCAAATGTTGTGGGTTTGATTCCAGCTTCCTTCTGCCACATACTGATGTCCCTCTGGGCAAGGCACTTAACCTCAAGTTACCTACAGATCTGCATATACGTGTATGAATATGTTCACATTAGTGAGTGGGGCTTGGTAAATGTGGCTCAAGTGTAAAGCACTTTGAGTTGTTACGACTAGAGGAGCGCTATATAAATTTAGTCTAGTTATCATAACGTATAATTAAGATCATTACCTGCACTTGTTCACCTTGTGCTTATGTTAGTGCAGGTCATTTCATGAAAGCTTGTTCTATAAGTTTTGTTTTGAATTTTTTACTCTGCAATAAAAATGCTTTCATGTCCGCTTGCCTAACAAAGCAAATGGGAATATAACAATGACTCTGGGGCAATTCAGGATTATTGGAAGTTCCATCTAAATGGTAAATGGTCTGCACTTGTATATTGCTTTATCAAGTCCCTTGAGACCCCAAAGAGCTTCACACTACAATCAATTATCCACCCACTCATCCACACATTCACACAGTGACAGTGGTAAGCTACATTGTAGCTACAGCTGCCTGGGGTAGACTGACAGAAGTGAGGAGGTATGTATAAAACAAAAAAGTGGTGCTTTACAGTCTTCTTTTTGACCACATTACACCACTGTAACATTGTGGTACTGTACTCTCACCATTCCTCTTCACTCTGTACACCTCAGACTTCCAGTACAAGACAGACTCCTGACATCTGCAGAAATACTCGGATGATTCTGCAGTCGTGGGGTGGATCAGAGATGGACAAGAAGCTGAGTACAGGAAGGTGGTGGACCGCTTTGTGGCATGGTGTGGAAACAATCATCTCATTTTGAACGTGACTAAAACAAAGGAGATGATTGTAGATTTTAAGAGAAACAGGAATAAGTCAAAAACTATTTCTAACATGGGAGAAGAAGTGGAGGTGGTGGAGGAGTATAAATACCTCAGTGTTCACCTGGACAACAGACTAGAGTGGAGATGCAACTGTGAAGCCATCTACAAGAAGGGACAGAGCAGACTGTACTTCTTAAAGAAGCTTAGGTCCTTCTGTGTTTGTAGCAAGATGCTGCATATCTTCTATAAGTCTGTTGTGGAGAGTGTGATCTCTTCTGCCATCATCTGCTGGGGAAGCAGCATCAGAGCCAGGGACTTAAAAAAGCTCAACAAGCTGATAAAAAAGGCTGGTTCTGTTCTGAGGACTCCTCTGGAACCCCTGGAGATCATTGTGGAAAGACGGATTCTTCATAAAATGAAGAACATTATGGAGAACCCTGAGCATCCTCTTCATGAGACTGTCCTACAACAACAGAGTGTCTTCAGTCAGAGGCTTCTTCAGATCTGCTGTAAGACGGAGCGCTACAGGAGATCCTTCCTGCCCACAGCCATCAGCATCTACAACGGCTCTTTGAGGAAACCTTAATAATATGAGCTATAACAACATTTAATTTCCCTTTGGGATTAATAAAATATGATTTATAGTGTCAAACAGAGAACAAAAGATATTTCTCAATCTCATTGTCTCTGTTCTAAAAGGGCAGCAAATCTTTTTAACATTAGAAAATATTAGTTTGTAATTCCTTGTCTCTTTTCCATTTTCATGATTTCTGAGTGTTCTGCTTTTTGGGGGGCTGTTAAAAATGTAATTAAGGTCATTTAAAAAAATTACCTAACTTTGATTATTTGGTTTATCTGAGCACGTTTGGTTGTTTTCTCTCATCAAATGTCTGATGGTGTTGAAGTGAACTCAAAGCACTACAGGCAGCCAAACTGAAAAACCTCCAAAAGTACAAATATATTCAAAACAACCGTATTAATCTTCAAGAATTCAGCTTTTGTGATTGACTACTCTAACGTTATTGATAACTGAAATAAAACGCTGGATCCAGTATATTTTTCACCTGACGATGGCACCAAGGAATTAAAGGTCCACCTTGAAGGTGTGTGCAACATTTCAGGATCTTTCCTTTAAACCCACAAATGTTTGCTAGTAAAATTTGCACAGGTTTATAATTAATTAGTTTTTTTTTTACTTCCTCTAAAAGATCCTTGTTCCTAAAGCTAAAGCTTCAATCACTGATGTCATTAAAAAATTCACATGGAAGTTTGCACAGCTCAGCTGAACTGATTCACAATGTTTAAACAAGAGAAAGAAGAAAAAAATGTTCAAACAAGAGGGCCATAAAGATTAAACAGAAGATTGCAGCGAGTACACAAAAGAAAAAGGCAGAAAATGATTTTTTTCATGCAGCTGGTTTGGTGCGGTTTTTGTAGTCTTATTGTATGCTGTTGGTTCAGTGCCTCTGCTGTATTTTTAACATGACAGGCAGTAAACAGCCGGAAACCCCCCCCCCAAACCTTTTAGCAATAGTTTGAAATAGTCTTGTGTAAACTTATATAAAACCTGACATTTTAACTCAAAAACCGCTGAGAAACATGCTGATAATTTAAGCGTGTCAGTTATCGTTTTTATTTTTTTTTTTTTTTTTTACAAATCCTACTATTTAGTGGAAAAATTTCAATTCTTCAAACTGATTTCAGACACATATGACCTGAAGCAGAACATACCTCTGTATCCCCGATAAAAGAGACCAAATAATCCAGTATGTCAAAGTTTCTTTTCTTTTTTTTTTAGTCCTCAGAAATGTCCTCCGTGCTAATCATCAAAGCGCTGACACAAACACCGACACACACGCACACAGTCTTACAAAGCTTGACAAATGGGTCATATGGCCGTCGTGGACTGCTGCGGCAGAATGAGGAACTTAGAGGAGCTGCTCGGGGATTTTTCTATCTTACCCAAACTTCCTGGTACAATTGTCTAATGATTATTTGCATAATCAGCAACTGACACACACATTTGTAGGCAAACGCACAAAGGAATAACTGTCTATTTTTCAGGCTAGAAAACAGAATTTATTATAGGAACTGCAGTGACAGATTCTGTTCACCCTTACATTGCATGTTGAAAGAAACAATTTCTAAACATTTCTCATCAGTGCCTTGCAAAAGTATTCACACCCATTGAACTTTTTCACATTTCGTCTCGGTACAAACAAAAACTACTTGGCATCTGAAATCACCTAATTACTAGAGTCCAGTACGGATTTAATCTCAGGAGAAATTCAGTTTTTCTGGGAACGTTAGTGAACAAACAGCATCATGAAGAACAAGGAACACTGTAGACAGGTGAGGGATAAAGATGTCGAGAAGTTTAAAGCAGAGTTAGGTCACAGAACAATTTCCTGATCTTTGAACATCTGACATAGTAATGTCCAACTGATCATCTGAAAATGAAAAGAGAAAGGCACCACTGCAGACCTGCTCATACATGGCTGCTTGCTTTAACCCGGCGGGGCAAGAAGAGCATAAATAAGAGAAGCAGTAAAGAGCTTCATGGTATCTAGGGAGGAGTTGCAGAGATCTAGAGCATGCACTCCACCAATCTGGCCTTTATGGAAGCAAGACGAAGGGCATTGTGGATAGGAACCCATAAGAAGTCTAGTTTGCAGTTCGCAACAAGCCATATAGAGGACGCAGCAAATGTGTGGAAGAAGCTGCTCTGAATAGGTGAGACCATAACTGAACTTTTTAACCTACATCCAAAATGCTATGTGTGGAGGAAAACTAGCACTGCACATGAACCTGAAAACACCATTCCAAGGCTCAAACATGGTGGTGGCAGCATCTTGCTGTGTGGATGCTTTTCTTCACAGAGCTGATCAGTTGATTGAAAAGTGGATAGAACTGCCATGTACATATGTTACAGGTTACAACAAACAATCCAGGGGCAGAGGTTAACCTTCCAGCTGGCCAACAACCTCAAACTTAATGCTAGATCTAGAATGCAATGGTCTAGGTTAGTGGTCTCAACTGCAGTCCTTGAGTCACTGTTCTGCAACTTTTAGTTGTTCCCCTGCTTTTTCCACAACACCCTTTTCTGATCTTTTGTGGAATAAAATGTGGAAAACCATGTATTTCTCCCTTAGATTTCACAATTAAGCACCTATTTGCGTTATCACATAAAAAAACAATAAATAAAAACCAAACAGAATGTTGTGGTTGTGACATGGCATAATGTCAAGATGAAAACTTTAGCAGGGCACTGCATGCATCGTCAATTCTCCCACAGTGCTACCTGCTGGTCAGGCTGCAGAAATGCAACAACACAAGTGACTTCATTTTTCCCCTTTTTATTGATCATCTATTTAACTTAGTTAGACATAGGAAATAGAAAATATGGTTACAGAGAGTCAGACAAAAAGAAGAAACCATGCAGGTATTCTATACGCTGAATTATGCAAAGCGGAACTTGAAAAGTCTATCAAAACAAACAAAATAAGAGCAACATTTGCTCATTACAATATTATCATGAAAAATCAGTCAGAGTTGAGGTTGCAATAGGGAACAAGGAAGAGAAGACGGGACACTCATGCAGATTGGTCTGTACATACAATGAGCATGTACTAGTTTTATACAAATGAGCAGGATTGTACTTAGCCAAACATTCACACAATCAGAGACGTTAGTGTTCCTGGAAGCTCTGCTGACAGTTGCATATTAACAATTAGGAGTAGTTTGTCAGTTTGGGCCACTGCACTCACTGAGCTCACTGCTGAGAGCAAGAAGAAGAGAAGAGGGACGCCACAGAGACTCGCTGGTTTATCTCAGTGATCGTAAATCTGCACTTGTCCTCTAAAACAATAAAAAATCTCACGTGTTGCTCTTCAAACCAGGAAACATGTGGACACAAACAACTAGGGGGGGAAAAAAACACAGATAATTTGTAGACCAATCAAAATTTAACAGAATCTGACCCAGAAGAAAAAATGGTTTGGTGTTAAATCTCAAAGATCAGAAGAAGTCAGGTTTTATTATCTTTCAGAAACCAAGAAGTGCTTTTCTAACTTTTATTCTACTGCAGTTTTATGTGTATGCGGCCGGCTACAGTTACTCTTATTTTGCAGATCTGCAGAGAAATCTAAACAAAGGCACTGAAAGAGATTTTAGACCTTCGAGGATTAAGGAGGAGCACATATATGAGATTCCACAGTGGTTAAATTTTTTTATTTAATCTTGCAGTTGTACAGATCGGCTTGAAGGTGCATTCTTCCTCGCTGCTAGCGGGGGGCGACTCCAAGCGATAAAACGGAAGTGAAATGGTATTTAAGTCTTAGAAGAGCTGACCTCACCCTGATCACATGAGTTACATGTAATAAATACTTCTCTAATGTTTTTATGGTCTGAAAGGTTTTTATGTTTTCCAGATTACAGTCCACATTAAGATTTTAATTCGCAACAAAATGTGCCTTTCAAGATCCACAGCTTTCTAATCACTAGCAGATAAAATAAATAGTAATCTAGACCCAACAGTGGGATGTTTAATATGCTGTGTTTAGCTTTGTGAACCAACATGAGTACAAGGTCACACATCAGCACGTTTACGCACTTAAATTTTTTCCCTGAGTCTCAGTTTAAAGCCAGGAAACATCTCAGCTCTGTTCAATAAGATTTATGCATGTGCAAATGTTTGCAGCAGCCACGTTGCTCATGGAAAACTTAGCGTTTATATTTGGTTCTATGCACTGTAATGGAGGTTTTCTTTTCAACAGGCCAGCAATTGCAAATGGCATATTTTTTGCTTGATCGACAGGTTAAATAGTGAAAATCCAGATGTTTATTCAACTGTTTTATTAAATGCATATATTTCCAAGGTGTTCCAGGAATAGAAGAGATAAATAGTCCTTTCAGCGAGGTCTGGCTCTGCCCAGTAGTCTCCTACCCAAGAAGGAAAACCTCCGAAAGGGAGGCACCCAAGGGGCACCCGGATCAGAAGCTAAAACCAGCTCAACTGAATCCTTTCGATGCAGAGGAGAAGCAGCGGACCATAGACAGACCGGCTCTACAGACGATGCCCCAGTCTGCCTATCCGTCTGTCTCCTGCACCATCCAATAATCACTTGTGAACAAGAGACTGACCCACTAATCCTTGACCTAACACCTTTTTTCGGTTTGTAATAGAACAGATATTTTTCCTAATCAGTAAGCAATAGATGTGAAAGTGGTGTTTTAGCTCATGTGGACAGGTGGGTTTTATTTTTCTCGTCTATCTAACTTCAGCCGCACAAGAGACAATTTACTTCTTCTCCAACTCTCAACACAAAACTGAACACAAGCAACCTGACAAACTACTCATGTAAGGCTGTGATAATATTGCCATTATTAGAAATGTGTAAAAATAAGGATACACATTTCAAAAGACACATTACATTACCTGCATACTACCTCTTCTGGAACGTCTTGTTTTCTATAGTGTGAAACAGAAACAATTCAGCATAAATTGAACTTCCATACCTCAGTGTTTGGAAGCTGAGTCCATATCCCTCTGCTTTAATGTCAGTTCAAAGGAAGCAGAAACCATTAACTGGCAATATACAGCCCCTAACAGCACCACTGCTTCTACAAACACGCTACTACCACTGTGACCCATTATGCCAGCATGTCTCAGTGGTCCTACAAACTGCAGAACACACATTGGAGCCTGTTCTATTTCCTCTTTCATTTTAGTCCTATAGCCTCTGAGTTGGACCACAAAGACTGAAAGCAAAATCAGTATGAAAACAACTACCAAATCATTATCTTCTGTACTCCTGGAGCTGAGAAGCATCAGTCGTTCCACTTTGCAGCACTGGGTGATCACATCTCAACACCTCAGCAGGGGTGAAAGCTCTGCTTGAAGGCGTACCATCAGTGATTGTCCTAAACTCCAGCCACAGGGCCTTTTTGATGGAACAGATTCACTGTGACGGAGGCTGTAATCCGTCTTGTAGCGCTCTGTCTGCTAGAAGAATGACGTGCCTGTTTAGCTGTTCCTCTGATCCGCCTCACGATGGGATGTGGTAGAGGAGCTGTGACTGTCCTCGGCATCTTCTTCATCTGCAGAAAAAGAGAAAAAAGCAACAGTGCTATACTTCACTAAACTCCGAACTAAACAAACTACCTTCTATTTTTTTACACAATGAAATACACTCTTCTTCTATTTGTAGAAGTCGCTGTATTCAGCTAATGACACGGTGACATGTGGTAAAGTCCTGTTAGGAATAACCTTTATTAATATGCTCATAGCTGTTTTTCCCTTTTATACAATAGTGAAGTAAAGTATAAGTTCTAATGTTTCCTTTTTGTTACAATAGGATAAGAATGCTCATAAACATACAGTACAAGGATAAATGGCCCAAGGTTTGTCATAAATGACCTGAAGCTGGGGCACTGGGTTTGATGGTGGAGCAGCCGGTATAATTAGGTTAGAAACCTACAGCACACTTAGATTAAGTATGGACACCCGCTACTACACAATCTAACAGATAGACACCACAATGGTGACACATAGTCTACTGATGATCACTGAGGGAGGGCACATCCATTGCATTGGAGAGCCAGATATAAAACTATATGTGACCTTCTATCAAGGCTCTTCGTCATGCTCTAACAGACTGCGACGGTCCGAGACGGGAGCCTTATCGCTGATCTCTGTAATCATTACACTGCCTTAATTTAGATTAAAAAGAGCTAAAAGTTAGAAACTGGTTGAGAGTCGTTCCTTTAAGAGTCTTTAGATAGAAGTGGTGACTGTTTCAAGTACCGGTGGAGCTCTGAGGCATCTGACCGCCAACAGGGTGCGGTAGCTCAGACAAATTGGTGTTCCCGCCCGCGCCCTGGAAGCGGAAACCACTTTTGGATAAGATAGGGCTGCCACGGAAGAACAACACATCACAGCAGCGGCCGCAAACAAGGTAAGGAGATCCTATTAAAAATCTCCAGTGTTTTTCTTGTAAAAACACTCTGGCTGTGTTGTTAGTTCTGAGTGAGCTGTTTTCATAATTCTTGTAGGCAGAGAAATGGTTCAGAATAATTGTTGCGAACATGTTAAACCGTAAGGCGTGTAGATAAGCAGTGCGACTCTAACGGTGGCAGTGCAACTCTAACGGTGACAGTCCGGGAAGAACGGTACAATCTTCTAAAAGAAACTAGAGACTAAGGGAGAAGGTTTGAATTTCCATTATTGTATGCAAGGGAATATCGGGTTCCCTCGCACACAATATAAAAGCGAACTCCCTAAATGAGGCACGATAATACTAGGGTTTGTTGGGTCCAGATCATCCAATAAGGAGGGTCAAAAAATACTACCGAGGGGAAGTGTATGGTTTAAACGGCC
Organism: Girardinichthys multiradiatus; assembly: GCF_021462225.1. NCBI lineage: Eukaryota > Metazoa > Chordata > Actinopteri > Cyprinodontiformes > Goodeidae > Girardinichthys > Girardinichthys multiradiatus. The sequence continues at coordinate 14,486,151 of NC_061799.1, forward strand.
TCCTTGATCTTCTTAAAAGATCTTAAAGCTGCCCACTCCTTTGATCGTAAAGCACGCAGGTGATGCGTAAACTCGGGTAAGGTTTGTAGGGTCCTGGACCTCGTTAAAGAAGTCCGAAAGATACTGCTGAGGGGAAGTCATCCCTGTGAGTAACAAGCTGTGAAGAAAAGAAAAAAAAAAAAAAAAGAAAATATATATATATATATATATAAATATATATATATATATATATATATATATATATATACACACACAGGGGTTGGACAATGAAATTGAAACACCTGGTTTTAGACCACAATAATTTATTAGTATGGTATAGGGCCTCCTTTTGCGGCCAATACAGCATCAATATGTCTTGGAAATGACATATACAAGTTCTGCACAGTGGTCAGAGGGATTTTAAGCCATTCTTCTTGCAGGATAGTGGCTAGGTCACTACGTGATACTGGTGGAGGAAAACGTTTCCTGACTTGCTCCTCCAAAACACCCCAAAGTGGCTCAATAATATTTAGATCTGGTGACTGTGCAGGCCATGGGAGATGTTCAACTTCACTTTCATGTTCATCAAACCAATCTTTCACCAGTCTTGCTGTGTGTATTGGTGCATTGTCATCCTGATACACGGCACCGCCTTCAGGATACAATGTTTGAACCATTGGATGCACATGGTCCTCAAGAATGGTTCGGTAGTCCTTGGCAGTGACGCGCCCATCTAGCACAAGTATTGGGCCAAGGGAATGCCATGATATGGCAGCCCAAACCATCACTGATCCACCCCCATGCTTCACTGTGGGCATGCAACAGTCTGGGTGGTACACTTCTTTGGGGCTTCTCCACACCGTAACTCTCCCAGATGTGGAGAAAACAGTAAAGGTGGACTCATCAGAGAACAATACATGTTTCACATTGTCCACAGCCCAAGATTTGCGCTCCTTGCACCATTGAAACCGACGTTTGGCATTGGCATGAGTGACCAAAGGTTTGGCTATAGCAGCCCGGCCGTGTATATTAACCCTGTGGAGCTCCCGACGGACAGTTCTGGTGGAAACAGGAGAGTTGAGGTGCACATTTAATTCTGCCGTGATTTGGGCAGCCGTGGTTTTATGTTTTTCAATACAATCCGGGTTAGCACCCGAACATCCCTTTCAGACAGCTTCCTCTTGCGTCCACAGTTAATCCTGTTGGATGTGGTTCGTCCTTCTTGGTGGTATGCTGACATTACCCTGGATACCGTGGCTCTTGATACATCACAAAGACTTGCTTTCTTGGTCACAGATGCGCCAGCAAGACGTGCACCAACAACTTATCCTCATTTGAACTCTGGTATGTCACCCATAATGTTGTGTGCATTTCAATATTTTGAGCAAAACTGTGCTCCTACCCTGCTAATTGAACCTTCACACTCTGCTCTTACTGGTGCAATGTACAATCAATGAAGACTGGCTACCAGGCTGGTCCAATTTAGCCATGAAACCTCCCACACTAAAATGACAGGTGTTTCAGTTTCATTGTCCAACCCCTGTATATATATACAAAAGATGTAACATCAACTGGCCAGCGTGGATGTGCGAGAGTCGATAACAGTGATCTAACGGAAGTGACGGGGGACACATTACACTGACGGACTTTGACTGCTACATGCTAAGCTAACAGACCCTAGCTCACTGAATAAACTCTACTGTGAATAAACTTTGGTGTCTGAGAGAAAACAAAATAAGCTCTCATTTGGACCAGGAAACGGTGCTGTACCGCCTGGTTGGCCAGAGTGTGTGAACGTGTGTGTGAAGTGAGAGAATCACTGAGACGTCACTAGAAAATGAGCTCCCTGCTTGTTCTGTAGGAGCAGGCTTGGAGACAGGGAGGAGAAATATATTAGCAAGTTTCACCCACAAAGACGCTTTAACAAGTTAAAACAACAGTTTGATAGAGCTTGTTTGGGTCCCGGAAATAATTGTCGAGTCACCAGAAATAGGTAAGAAATTAATTTTAACCATTAAGTGACACAAAGTGGTTCCACTCTAAAATGCTGTATTTACAGGGTAATCAAACTTTGCATGTGGCCAATGTTCGTCCATTTTGTCTGTCTGTTTTTGTGAAATGAATGTCTGTTTCATGTTATGTAAAAATGAGGGTACATGTGGCAGGATACATTTCATTTAAATTGTTTTCTGAAATGAAACTAATTGGAATTTTGAGTTTTTAGGTCTGGGAAAGCAGTCCTGGCCATGGACCGCGTGCTTGAAAGGTAAAAACATTTTAAACTGTCTGATGCTCAGTGTTATTTATTAAATAAGGTATCACAATAATAATTAGAGGCTACAAGAGCAGGTCTGATCCAACAGTACCATAATAATATTAGGTCAGTTCTTTATGATAACAAGAAAGGAAGTGCCAGAAAGGGACAATCTCTACCCTCAAAACATGATTTTGACAGATGGTTTGACTTTTTCCAGTCAGGTTCAGAATGATCAAATTAGACTCAAATTTAACACAAGATGAAATTAACCTTAACAGAATTACTGGACTGGACTGAAATGGAGAAAACTTGAGTTAACTGAAACAAGCTTTAGTTACTTGAAATAAATACAAAGTGTAATTTATAGCTGACTGAAACTGTGCGATGTATTTATAAAACTGGGTAAGACAAACTAAGATTATAAGACACAACATGCCCTTCATTTCTGTGTTCATCAATTTCATTAAGCCTTCTAAACGGATGAGAAGTGAGCTTTTTCTACAGGACTCAGTTACAGTTAAATGTAATTGAACCAGATTTAAAAAAAATTGTATCTATGGCTCAGATTTAATGCTTACATTCACAATTAAATGAACACAATACTCTGACCCTTTTTGATGCCTACACATAAAAAGAGATCAATCGAGGTATGGAAAGAGATTAAAACAAGCACTAGAACTAATGAAATTAGCATTTAGCATTATTAGAATGACAACTAATACAAACTAGTGACCCCGCTCTTAAATATAATAAGGACATACTGCATTAGAAAATATAGATAGATCTAAATAAAGCTAGATTACAATAAAACATTCAGAGCCGTTATAATCTTGCAGATTATTACCACAAAAATTGTTATGAAACCAGATAATTACAAGAGAGCAGCTTTATCAGGGCCAAACAGAAACATTTACTGGGAAGATCCAATGTCCTTCGACCTGATTTTGACTTTATTTAATCCTATCATGGCACATATTATGTATGGAAAGAAATAAAAGGTATAATTGGCAGCACAGACAAATGATTATTTCAAGGTTAACCTCTTGAGATGTACCATCTCATTTTTGAGAGGGTCCTTGCAGAACAGAAGATAAACAACAGTAATACGACGTTCTCAAGGGCCCACAAACACACTCTCACAACCACCAGCATAGCATCTGCATGGCACATAGACTTAACACCAAGACACACAAAAAAAAAAAAAAAAAAAAAAAAAAAAAAAGACAACACATACAGATGCAGAGTTCATGCGAACATCTCTGTGAGGATTAAGTCCAGAATAAATGAACCTTTATTCTTACTGAAAGCAAGAGCAAGATGTTTTACAATAAAGTAAATATGAATGGCAGTAATACAGCTAAGTAACTGAGGCAAAGTATTCAAGCTGATGAAGCTTTAAACTGAAATGCAAAACGTCTCATTTTCCTAATTCTTGGTGTAAAACATAAAAAGATAACTGATCAGTATTTCTCAGGCCATATTGTGAATTAAATTGGATTAAGTATTTCTAAATACAGAGTATTTCAAAGTTTGAGGGGATGAAGATTAGTTTCTGTGGCATGGCCATAAATAACATCAGCGTGTTCTAGGATTGGCAGCACCAGTTGTGGAAAACTCTTTTACGAGCTGGAAGGGAAAAACATTCTCAGAAAGATAATGTGACAATTTTAAGGCAACAGGCTTTCAAACAATATTAAATTTAGGATTGTAACTCGACAAGTTAGACTCAGATTTTGTCTGACTCCAAAGGATGATTTGTCGAAAACTTTACAACAAATAATTGCAGTGATTAAACTTGGAAAAATTTTCACTCATTTAAGACTTACAGCAGGAGGAAAAAGGCTGTTAACTTTATATAATTTGAACAGAATAAATCTAGCATTGTCTTCTGACAAGATTATAATTATTGTCCTATATTAAAACTTGGTTTTCACCCAAAGTGGTAGTTGCATTAAATGATAGAGTTGATTTAATTACAAACAATAAAATCCCTGGCGGATTATAGATACTGATTTATGTCAAGTCAAATTTATTCATATAGCGCTTTTCAGCAACAAGGCACTCGGGACAATGTACATAAGGAGGAGCATTGCAGTGGTACGCAAAATCAAACAACAGAGGTAAGAATAGAATAACGCATAAGAAAATAAATGGAAAGTTGGACTGAAAACTTAACTAAAACTTAACTTATAATGTTTAGATGGCACCTCATTATTTATGCATAAATAGGTTTGTTGTGGTAGGCAGAAGTACAAATTAATTTTCAACTTTCACTATTTGATCCTGCAAAAAGGCTAACAAGAGGCCAGGTTACCCAATAACTAACAAGTTACCCAATAAATAATACAATAGTTTTTGTGTCAGACCACCAGGTGCTACAAAGGTAGGCTATACTTTCCTTTTTCTGAACAAAATGATTCTGTTTATTCTAATCTATTTGCTTTTATCTTGTTTTACTCCTTAATAAGCTGGTACACAGCAAGACTGCAATGTCATTTATTTTTGTCTTCTTTGTATAAAATAATAATGGAAATAACAATGTACAAATGTGATTATGTGTTGTGAAATGAAGATGGTGAAAGAAAGAAAAATGCTGGTTTCACTACCCAAGTTTGTGATTTCTTGTTTGTGTTAATTTGTTGTACTGGGATGATTGTATGATCAAATTATTTTCAGGCTTTGCCGGTCACAATACTCAGGATTTCTCTGGAAAGGTTGATGAAGAGTCGTCCCACTATATTGCCTGATGATGTGAGCGATAACCCTAAACATTTATTTTTCTCCTAGATGAAGAAGGCCTGAAAAGGTGGCTGAGACCAGCCTGACAAATGGGTCCATTGACACGTTATTAATTAGGACATGAGATCTCTGGTGTTCAGGAACAATAGGAATCAAAAGATTGTGTTTGAGGGTTGAAAACCTGTGGTTGAGAAGAGTGCGACAGGAATGAATGAAGGCCCAAGGTATGAATGATGAATGATGTGGGCCACATGAGTGAAAGGTTCATGAATCGAATGATATGTTTTAGTTTCTGTGAGCTCATTATTTGTTTTGGGTTTTGATTCATAGTCGTGTTCAGACAACTAATGAACATTTTGGAGTGCACCAAGTTTTGTTTTTCATTAGTTTTTCTCTAATGTCGATGTTCCCTATATGTGTTCAGATGCTCACAAGTTGGAACAATTTTCTGGGTTTTAATTCCAGAGGGTGAAAACTGAAATGTCTTTTGAATTTTCTTGAGGTGAAATTGGATCTAAATTCTCTTTGGGATGGGAACAGAACCAAATAGAACCTGTCATTCTGCCATAGGGTTCTGGTTGAATAATTTGATGGTAAAGGATTTGGCCGCCCAAACTTCCTTAAGAGGGGAGGCAGAAGCCGGCATGTGTTGTGTGTCTTAAGTGTTTGTCTAAATTTCTGTTTCATTGTTTGTCTGACTAACCTTTAGACTTCAGAGGAAACAAAAATAAATAATAATCATAGGATTGAAAAAATGTAAATGGATAAATTGGGTAAAAAAGGATTGTATTGCGATCAAATGTTTAACAGGAATGAATAACTAAATAATGGTATGATTAAGGTTGTACAGAATATGCAAATTACTTTTATCTAGTATTGGGGGTAGAGGTTACGGGGATGGACCCTAAAGGTCTAATTTAGGTAGATATAATCAAATTATCAATGCGCTTGAAAAGTAGGTGTCCAAAACACTGGACAGCTTCATGATAAATAATGCGAATACTTTGTTCTGGGGATGATTTAAAAAAAAATTACTTTGGAAAATAACGGTTTGAACAAATCTAACTTTGGCTACAAATTAACGGACGATAAATTAGCAACTAACTGGGTTACAATATAGATATGATTTTTGGTTAAAGGTGAGAAGATGACTATTATATTATCTACATATAAGATTTTCATGAAAACAGGTACTGGAACATTTCCTGTTCCCAACAAGCCCTAAAGGAAACTGTTATTGATTTTATGGGTTCTGACAACAGAGCGAAAGGATGTAGAGAAGTGCTTGACACTTTCACCAGGTCGGCTGAGAGAGCTAATTACACAATCAAAAAACGATTGGCTAAAGTAATACAAAAACGAAGTGCATTGAAGATGCGCTGCCCTTGGTGATGTTTTACATCAGATCATCACCCACTGAGCTCATGGGTTTAACTCCCCATCAGCTGCTGACAGGAAGAACCATGCCCTGACCTTTCACCTCCTAACTTCAGTCGGGGTGTGCACCCAGTCTGGATTCGCAGAGAGAGCAACTGACATGTTCAAAGATTTTAATCTGCTGTGAAGTTTTTGTCTCATAACACACAGGAGGCTCTAACCAAAGAACCAACAGGAGAAACAAATGAAGCTCTGGATGAGAGCAAAACTAAGGTAAGTAGATCATATTCCAGGAAGAGAGAGCCATCCTCCGAAGGAAACCTCAGAGAAATCAGAAAGCACCTGAGGACAAACATGAATAGGTTCGATTGGATATATTTTGACTTTACATTTCATTTCCACCTAACACATCAAAAATGTGCTTGTGAAACTAAATTACTTCATTCCAGTAACCATAACGTCATAAGGTAAGATTAACTCATCTTTTTGCTTTCAACTAACAAAATATAATTATGTAGAACCTGTTTCATACATTTTGAGTGGGCTGGGTTACTTCAACAGAGGGAACGTGATAAAGATTAAACAATAAAAATTCTATTTGTTGGGTTGAAGCTTGAAAGAGTATAGTACAGACCAAAAGTTTGGACACACCTTCTCATTCAAAGAGTTTTCTTTATTTTCATGACTATTAATATTGTAGCTTCACACTGAAGGCATCAAAACTATGAATGAACACATGTGGAATTATATACTGAACAAAAAAGTGTGAAACAACTAAAAATATGTCTTATATTCTAGGTTCTTCAAAGTAGCCACCTTTTACTTTGATTACTGCTCCACACACTCTTGGCATCCTGTTGATGAGCTTCAAGAGGTAGTCACCTGAAATGGTTTTCCCTTCACAGGTGTGCCCTGTCAGGTTTAATAAGTGGGATTTCAAGCCTTATAAATGGGGTTGGGACCATCAGTTGTGTTGTGCAGGAGTTGGATACAGTACACAGCTGATAGTCCTACTGAATAGACTGTTAGAATTTGTATTATGGCAAGAAAAAAGCAGCTAAGTAAAGAAAAACGAGTGGCCATCATTACTTTAAGAAATGAAGGTCAGCCAGTCCGAACAATTGGGAAAACTTTGAAAGTGTCCCCAAGTGCAGTTGCGAAAACCATCATGCGCTACAAAGAAACTGGCTCACATGAGGACCGCCCCAGGAAAGGAAGACCAAGAGTCACCTCTGCTGCGGACGATAAGTTCATCCGAGTTACCAGCCTCAGAAATTGCAGGTTAACAGCAGCTCAGATTAGAGAACAGGTCAATGCCACACAGACCACGTGACAGCTGGAAGGAGATTACCTGGTCATATACTGGTCCTTCTCAAAATATTAGCATATTGTGATAAAGTTCATTATTTTCCATAATGTCATGATGAAAATTTAACATTCATATATTTTAGATTCATTGCACACTAACTGAAATATTTTAGGTCTTTTATTGTCTTAATACGGATGATTTTGGCATACAGCTCATGAAAATCCAAAATTTCTATCTCACAAAATTAGCATATTCCATCCGACCAATAAAAGAAAAGTATTTTTAATACAAAAAACGTCAACCTTCAAATAATCATGTACAGTTATGCACTCAATACTTGGTCGGGAATCCTTTTGCAGAAATGACTGCTTCAATGCGGCGTGGCATGGAGGCAATCAGCCTGTGGCACTGAGGTCTTATGGAGGCCCAGGATGCTTTGATAGCGGCCTTTAGCTCATCCAGAGTGTTGGGTCTTGAGTCTCTCAACGTTCTCTTCACAATATCCCACAGATTCTCTATGGGGTTCAGGTCAGGAGAGTTGGCCGGCCAATTGAGCACAGTGATACCATGGTCAGTAAACCATTTACCAGTGGTTTTGGCACTGTGAGCAGGTGCCAGGTCGTGCTGAAAAATGAAATCTTCATCTCCATAAAGCTTTTCAGCAGATGGAAGCATGAAGTGCTCCAAAATCTCCTGATAGCTAGCTGCATTGACCCTGCCCTTGATAAAACACAGTGGACCAACACCAGCAGCTGACACGGCACCCCAGACCATCACCGACTGTGGGTACTTGACACTGGACTTCTGGCATTTTGGCATTTCCTTCTCCCCAGTCTTCCTCCAGACTCTGGCACCTTGATTTCTGAATGACATGCAGAATTTGCTTTCATCTGAAAAAAGTACTTTGGACCACTGAGCAACAGTCCAGTGCTGCTTCTCTGTAGCCCAGGTCTGGGGAATGCGGCACCTGTAGCCCATTTCCTGCACACGCCTGTGCACGGTGGCTCTGGATGTTTCTACTCCAGACTCAGTTCACTGCTTCCGCGGGTCCCCCAAGGTCTGGAATCGGCCCTTCTCCACAATCTTCCTCAGGGTCCGGTCACCTCTTCTCGTTGTGCAGCGTTTTCTGCCACACTTTTTCCTTCCTACAGACTTCCCACTGAGGTGCCTTGATACAGCACTCTGGGAACAGCCTATTCATTCAGAAATTTCTTTCTCTGTCTTACCCTCTTGCTTGAGGGTGTCAATAGTGGCCTTCTGGACAGCAGTCAGGTCGGCAGTCTTACCCATGATTGGGGTTTTGAGTGATGAACCAGGCTGGGAGTTTTAAAGGCCTCAGGAATCTTTTGCAGGTGTTTAGAGTTAACTCGTTGATTCAGATGATTAGGTTCATAGCTCGTTTAGAGACCCTTTTAATGATATGCTAATTTTGTGAGATAGGAATTTTGGGTTTTCATGAGCTGTATGCCAAAATCATCCGCATTAAGACAATAAAAGACCTGAAATATTTCAGTTAGTGTGCAATGAATCTAAAATATATGAATGTTAAATTTTCATCATGACATTATGGAAAATAATGAACTTTATCACAATATGCTAATATTTTGAGAAGGACCTGTATAGGTTTAACACACATATACAGGGTTGAATGATTGTTTCGGGGGGTGGGTAACCAGTTGTAGGTAGTCCACTGCCCAGTGCCTAGGGGGTTAACCCTCCGAACTACAATTTTCTTTGTGAGAGCAGACAGCAAAGAAAAGGTGGAGGGGTGGCCACTTTGTTTAAAGATTTACTAAAGTGTAAAAAAGGATTTCTGGGCAAATTTGACTGTTTTGAATATTTGGCTCTCTAGGTAAAGAGCCCGGTCCGAACCATGTTCTTGAATACTTACACGCCTCCTAAGTCCAAAACAAACTTTTTCAGTGATTTTAATGAGCTTTTATCTGTGATATGTGTTGATTATGACTGATTAATTATTGTGGGAGACTTCAACATTCACATTCAAATTTTGGTTTAACTCAACAAGTTAAACAGCAAACGCACAAACAGGGACATATTTTAGACTTGATCATCACTAAGGGTCTAAACATTTCCAAGGTGTCTATAACTGATGTTGCTCTATCTGACCACTTTTCTGTAATTTTTGAAAGCATCATTTCCAATGACTCATTTTGCCAAAGAGACATGATAAGAAAACGCATCTTTAAGGATGGTGCTGCTGAAACCTTAACCAGATTTACTCTTCTACCTCCACTTTGCCCTGTAACACTGTAGATGAGCTGGTAGATAACTTTCATTCTAAAATTTCGGACATCATTGATTCATTTGCTCCAATTAAAGTGAAAGTCGTTTCTGGGAAGAAAATGTCTCCATGGAGAAGTGCTCCACCAGTCAGAAGTAAAAAAAGGAGTGTCAAAAAGCTGAACGCAGGTGGAGAAAGACTGGACTTCATGTTCACTATATTATCTATAAAGAGAGACTATACAGATATAACCTACAACTGAAAAATGCAAGGGAATCTTTCTTTTCTGAGATCATCAGCAAAAACATTAACAATGCTCGTGCATTATTTGCCACGGTCGACAGGTTAACAAACCCTCCTGTAACTGTAGCATCTGAACTCCACTCTACCAGGGCCTGCAATGAATTTGCTAAATTCTTTACTGAAAAAACCCAAAAGATCAGAGGGGCAGTCAGCACATCCACATCAACTCCAGTACCAAAGTTGTCTCCAACTAGAATCGATTTTAACTAAATTTCCCAATTTCACCAAATAAACTACAAAAACTTAGAAGAAATCGTACAGCAACTAAGCTCTTCTTCCTGCTGTCTCGATGTTTTACCCACAGCTTTCCTTAAGAAAGCTTTGCCTGTAATAACATCTGATTTGACACAAATAATAAACACATCCCTTTTGTCAGATGTTTGTCCCCAGGCCCTGAAAACAGCAATTATCAAACCTCTATTGAAAAAGAGAATCTTGGACAAGCTGCTACTCCAGAACTACAGGCCTATATCAAACCTCTCCTTCATCAGTAAGATTATTGAAAAAGCTGTGTTTCAATTTTAAACAACTTCCTAACAATGACCAACCACTTCGATGTCTTCCAGTCAGGCTTCCTGCTTACCACAGTACAGAGACTGCTCTTGTCAAGGTGTTCAATGACATCCGTATAAATGCAGACTGTGGAAGAACCACAGTGCTGGTATTATTGGACCTTAGTGCAGCATTCGACACTGTTGATCACCCCATTTTATTAGAGCGCCTGGAAAACTGGGCCGGCCTTTCTGATACTCAATTGATTTAAATCCTACTTGAAGGACAGGGACTTTTTTGTGTCAGTAGGTAACTTTACATCAGAGAGCACAAAAATCACATATGACGTTCCCCAAAGGTCCATTTTAGGGCCCCTCCTATTCAATATCTACATGCTCCCCCTAACTCAGATTTTAATAAACAACAACATAAGTTATCATAACTATGCAGACGACACACAGCTATACGTTACGATGTCACCAGGTGACTATGAACCCATTCAAGCGCTGGGTAAATGCTTAGAAGAAATCAATGCATGGATGGGCCAAACTTTTCTTCAGCTGAATCAAAACAAAACTGAAGTAATAATCTTTGGACCAAAGGAAGAGCGTTTAAAAGTTAGCACACAGCTTCAGGTAATACAGCTAGAAACCACCAGTCAGGCTCGAAACCTGGGTGTAGTGATGGACTCAGACCTGGACCTTCAGAGGCACATAAAGGTAGTAACTAGGTCGGCCTTCTGTCACCTAAAGAACATCTCCAGGATTAAAGGACTAATGTCTCAGCAGGACCTTGAAAAACTAATTCATGTGTTCATCTTTAGAAGAATTGATTACTGCAACGGTGTCTTCACAGGTCTGCCTAAAAAGTCATTCAGACAGCTGCAGTTGATCCACTAGAACTAAGAAAGTGGAGCCCATCACCCTGGTTCTAAAGTCCCTACACTGGCTCCCTGTAGCTCAGAGAATAGACTTTAAAATACTTCTGTTAGTCTATAAATCACTGAATGGCATAGCACCAAAATACATTACAGACTTGTTGTCAGTGTATCAACCACCCAGACCTCTCAGGTCTTCTGGCTCAAATCTACTCTGCATACCCAGAACCAGAACCAAACATGGAGAAGCAGCTTTTAGTTCTTATGCTCCACTAATTTGGAATAGACTCCCAGAAAATTGTAAAAGCGATAAAACCCTAAGTTGCTTTAAATTGAGATAAAAAACTTATTTGTTTAGAGTGGCTTTTGACTGTGCCATCTAGGAATAATTAGTTACGTTTTCAGTCCTATTTTCCGTTCATTTTCTTATCCATCATTCTATTCTCTTTATTTTATTTTATTTTTTTAAATTACCTCTGTTGTTTGATTTTATCATTTGTTTTTCTGTGTCTGTATCTGTGTTTATTTTCTTTGTGATTGTATTGTAATTGTATGTACAGCGCTTTGAGTGTCTCGTTGCTGAAAAGCGCTATATAAATAAACTTACCTTACCTTACCGATCTAAATTAGTGAGGTGCCTTTAAATGACACCTCATCAGGGGGGTTGTTAGGAATAACCTTTATTAATATGCTCATAGCTGTTTTTCCCTTTTATACAATAGTGAAGTAAAGTATAAGTTCTAATGTTTCCCTTTTGTTATAATAGGATAAGAATGCTCATAAGCATACAGTACAAGGATAAATGGCCCAAGGTTTGTCATAAATGACCTGAAGCTGGGGCACCGGGGTAGATAGTGGAGCAGCCGGTATAACTGGGTTGATTAGACAGCTACAGCACACTTAGATTAAGTATGAACACCCGCTACTACACAATCTAACAGATAGACACCACAATGGTGACACATAGTCTACTGATAATCACTGAGGGAGGGCACATCCATGACAATGGAGTGCCAGATATAAAAACTATATGTGACCTTCTATCGAGGCTCTTCGTCATCCTCTAACAGACGGCGACGGTCCGAGACGGGAGCCTCATCGCTGATCTTTGTAATCATTCCTCTGCCTGAATTTAGATTAAAAAGAGTTAAAAGTTAGAAACTAGTTGAGAGTTGTTCCTTTAAGAGTCTTTAGATAGAAGTGGTGACTGTTTCCGGGGTCCAAGTACCGGTGGAGCTCCGAGGCGTCTGACCGCCAACAGGGTGCGGTAGCTCGGACAGTCCTTTGTATCCAACACTAATGTAACGATCCATCCCAAAAAACCGTCTTGTTGTTGAGAAGACTTTTAAACATGAAAAAGCAGGTATGAGTATCTAAAGGCATCTAGTCATGTCACAACCACATCTTGATATTCAGTGTGATAGACCAACACAAAGCAGCACATAAACGTTAAGTAAAATGAAAATAATACATGGCTTTTAGTTTTTGCTAATATAAAAACGGTGGTGGGCATTTCTGTTCAGCCCCCTGAACCAATACTGTACAACCACCTTAGCCAGACAGGATGGAGAATGTTTGTGATCAGCAATTTTAAGTCTTGCAACAGATTCTCAATTGGATGTCTCTGCTCTGTTCTCTCAAACCCCCAGTCGGTCGTGGCAGATGGCTGCTCCCACTGAGCCTCCTGTTAAAAGGGAGTTTTCCTTTCCACTGTCGCTACATGCATGCTCAGAAAGAGGGATTGCTGCAAAGTCAACTGTTGCTACATGCTCATCCAGGAGTGAAAGCTGCAAGTCACTCGATGCAATCTACTGGGTTTCATTAGACAAAAACAATGTAACCAATTTGAATAATAAACTGAATCTTACTGCACTGTTTGATAGATTAATTGGAATTTATGTACCTGCCTCGAAATCTGTAATATTCAACTGAATTGAGTTTGTAAAATGACATGTGTTGTGAATTGGTGCTACGTAAATAAACTGAAATGGATGTAGTCCTGGCTGTATTTTTACTGTTGAGGTTTTCTAACCAGGATTTTCTTGTATTTAGCCCTATCCATCTTCCTGTCATTACTGACCGGAAGAAGAAAGAAATCTGAGCAGCATCATGCTGCCACCACAATGATTCACCTCGGGGATGGTGTGTGCAGGGTTTAATTGCAGTGTTGTTTTTCTGCAACATATAGTTGTATGCAGATAGGCCAAAAAGTTCTGTTCTGTCTCATGTGACCAGAGAACCTTCTTCTACATGTTTGTTGTGTCCCCTCATGCTTGTGGCAATCAGGAAACAAACTTTGATAAAGGTCAGATTTGTGGGTTGCACAACTAATATCTGTCCCCAGATTCTCCCACCTGAGCTGTGAATCTACACTGCTCCTCCAGAGTTACCGTGAGCATGTCAACTGCTTCTCTGATTAATGCTTTCTTGCCCAGCAGGCCAGATTAGGTGGAGGGCCATGTCTTATAGTTGAGCAGTACCCCATGAGATGTTCATGGGATGTTGTATTACAGCCTAATTTTGCTTTTAACATATCCCCAAAGTTCTCCCTGACCAGTGTGCTGTTTTTCTTGGTCTTCGTGGTGCTTTTTGTTCACTATCTTTCTCTAACAAACCTCTGATGCCTTCACAGAACATCTGGATTTATACTGGGATACATTACAAACAAGTAGGATCTATTTTATAATTAGATGACTTCTGGAACCAGTTGACCACACTTTATTCTGTGGTAACAAAGTAAAGTAGGCTGAAAATGAAAGCTTTTTTATTTGTACTAATTTTGAAAACATGTATAATTTTTCTTATACCACACAATTATGCATCACTTTGTATAGATCTGACACATAAAACCCCTATAACATACACTGAAGTGTGTTGCTGTAATGTTCTGCTGCAAATGTTCACATGTGAGATCATTTCATCTGATCATTACAGCAAAATAGCTGAAGTGTTAAATCTGCTGCTCGTCCCAACTTATTGGAAATATGGTTAAATTCTTGCTGCAGTCCAGATGTCTCCAGCTGAGTTCTAATATTATTGGTTAACCTCAGGGTGTTTTTCTAAACCACAAGAAGAAAAATGCATCCTGGACGAGCCCCCAAAATATCCAAGTCTCATTTTAATGATTTATTTACAAAACATGTCTTCAAGATAAACCAAGGCCAAAACAACGTAGAAGTAGAGATGCCAAAAGATAGTAACTAGACCTCACTTTAGGTTATTTTATGACTATTTAAACTAGTTGCCTTCTCTTTCCTGGCAACTAAACATGTGGAAAAGATTCATGCCTGGTTAAAATTTCATAATTGCTTTAACATTAGTTAACTGTCTTTAGAAAAAGAAAACTCCCAAACTAACCCTTTATTCTATGTTGCAGTTCATGAGTCAGGTCTAAACCAAACCAGCATATAGTCACCGTTGTTCCAAGTTCTTAAAGATCATTTACTCAGTTCAGTATTTATTTATTTTTTTTCAGCATTGAGACATGAATATTGTGTATTAGGCCTTGTTAAGACTATTATTTGTCACTATTTCCCTGGTTTTCACATTATACATGCAATGACATATACTCTCCACAAGCTTTGGCACCCCTTGTCAAGATGTTTCTTAAATTCAATTCAAATCAAGTTTTGTTGCAGTAGGATGATCTTACAATAACGGTTTTAGATAACTGTACCTTTATTTTTAGTAAATTTAGTCAGTGGAGGAAAAAAAACATCATGTTAAGAATAATTATGTTTTTTAACCAAATCATTCTCCTATCTATTTAAAGAAAAATGAAAACATGAACACAGTTTGAAATGGAAGTCTATCTTGTAATGTATGAGACTCATGATCGGCCACAGTAAACTGGGTTCAAATCGAGAAAGAGTGCTGGATTATTTTACCACCACCTCCGGCATTAATGTGCAGCTGGGACAGAGACAGGGTGAGGGGCAGCTGTCGTCCCTCGGGGTCGGTGGGACTCTGCAGGATGTCGTGGAGGGCGTTCCTGCGACCCGTCCTGCCAGAGGCAATGAAGTCTGCGTACGTGGTCTCAACATCAGACATCGCTTGTGCATTTTTCAGACAGCAACACCTGGAACAACAAGAAGTTCACTTGGATCTTAAACACAGATATGAAGGCGTGTGCAACTGAAAATTATGACTTAATAATAAAACTGTAGGAATTTGTCATCACATGAATTCCTATAAAATTCAGTTATCTTTTAGAAAAATAATGTACTCTAAAAATGAATGAATTCTCAAAGCCACAGCTTTACCCCTTGAGACACTGAGGGACCAACACAAATGAACACATAATTGTGAATAGATGACAAATTTTTAAAAAATGTTATGCAAATAAAAATCAATAAATTGTGGCATGCATTTTTAATCAGCCTCTTTAAGTCTCTTAAATAAAGTCCAGTGCAACCAATTGGCTTCAGAAATCGCCTAATTGATCAAGAGAGACCATCTGGTTTAATATAATGTCAGCATAATTAGTTTATCATCTAAAGAGTATGTATGTATGTATGTATGTATGTATGTATGTATGTATGTATGTCCTTCCCCAGCCTGTGGAAGTGGACATATTTGAGAGAAGTCGCCACTCAAATACCATATAAATCTAAAATGAGGAGATTTTAAAGCATTTAAGGCCTGGTTGAAACGTCTCTTACCTTTAAAGACAAAGCTACCAGCAGCAACAACCCGGAGCTACATTTTCTCGCACATGACTTCATGCAACGCAGCGCGACGGGCCGACATCACATGAAACGGCCCAAATAAACAAACGTCGCCCAGTCAAAGCAGGAAGAGAAGCATCAATCACCAGATATCCAGGGGTGGTTTTCCGAGCACACCCTAAACACCGCGAGAGGTCAAAGCATTTTGGATCCTAATCATATCAACAGGACGCTTTAAAAATTCGTCAGTCTATTCTCCTCGGTTGTTGCATCTTCCTCCTTTTCAGCCAATTAGAGGTCAGGAAACCGCATCTGCATGCTGATTGGACAGAACAGAAAAGGATGAGAGGAGAGAGCGGAGAGCAGCACTGAGGGTGCGTTCAGCGTCACTGTTGGAAAATACAACTAGTCATAGGATTTTCAAATAATATCCGTTTTAATATTGAATTCTTTATGCTGAGTTGAAATGTTCAAGCTCTATTTATTGTAGAGTTTCCTAAATAATATAAACTATCTAGTTTAGATAAATTACGTTCTAACTTATAAGGAAACTGGTGCTGAGTATTACCAGAGCTGCCAACGGGGTATAAAAAGAGACAAAAAATTCTAACTGTATTTGTCGTAAAGACTGAAGACAATCTGGCTAGATTCTGTGGTTTTGCACGTTAATAGAACCAAGTTTGACTTTATGCTTAATCATCACGATTAAATTGGAGTGACTGTAATCTAATCTTTTGAAATGATTAGATTGGCATTAATTTGACTGATACAGTTATTGTATTTCATACAACTACATCTAAATTGGACCTGTTTGTCTTTTAAAGTGTCTTTTTAGCTGACATTCCAGGTTAAATGGTGGGCCATTTTAACAGTTTGGGTAATTTCCCTCTTAGCCACGATGATGTATGTTTGCTGCTGTTTTTAGGATTGTCCTGGTTCATTTCCTGGCCAAGCTCCTGCTCTCTGACACATGGCCTCACATTTGAGCCGAGATGTTCTGCCATGCAGAGGAGTTTACGGTTGTGTTTGTCTGCACAGATTATGACACAATCCCTGAGCTGCATCTCCTGGGAGTTCCACTTCAGGGAGAAGGCTCTCTGCACTGTTCTCTATCTGCTGATTTTATTTTAACCAGCATCAAGATAGCTGCCAGTATCTTTGGAAATCCACTTCGTACCCTTTCCCCAGAACATGCAAACTCCATGCAGAAAGACCCTCAGCCGGGAGTCAAACTCAGGATCTTCTTCATGCAAGACAACAGTGCTACCAACTGCACCACCATGCAGCCCAGTACAAAACATGAATAAAACATTTCTTAAAACATCTGCACCTGAATAGAGCAGAGAGCACATATAGTTTTATATGCTACACTTGGCATTTTATTGTGCTTTATCAAATTCATGATGAAGGGGGTCAATCATGGAAGATGAATAACTCACTTCTGTGTTTCAGCTAAATGCGTGTTGCTTAAAAATAGTTAATATAAATAATTAGTGATCCACACCATAAAAGCAGACTGTTTTTGTTATGTTGCTGCAGGACAGGAAAGAGAGAAAGGATTCTGCAAAACGTCCAGATGAACAGGAGTCCAACAGCAAAGAAGTCAAAAAGATTACTGACAGACTGATCACTTTTGAGGTTAAATATCAAACTAAATATATGGATAAACGTTAATTAGTAATACTATCTTTCGCCACAGGATGGTGCTGCTGTCAACAAAAACAACAGCTTCAGTTCTTGGTCCTGGCAGTGTGTTACTGTGAACACCACAATGTATGCGTGGCAGTTTCACTGGATTAAAGGGTCTGTTCTTGTAAAAATTAGTTAATTAATTGTGGAAAATCCTCCTTAAACCCTAAAGTAGGAGGAGAAATGTAGGGATTACATAAACTTACTGTCAACACTCAGCAGCACTGTCTGAAAAGCATTGTGTCTCCCATGCAGAAATGTGTCATTGCTCAAACGAGCACACTTTATTGATCTTTAATAATCATTTAGCAACGCAGAAGATCCCTTTTATGAAACAAAATCACACAAAAAGCCCCCCTGGTCCACATAAACCAATCGGGGTTCCCAATTCTAACACCAATAAGGTCCATTGATGGTGCTTCTGTAGACAGGGTTTAGAAGTAAACGTGGGAAAGCTTGTAAGGAATTTAAGCCTAACTTGCATACATCTTGCTTTCTTTTGATATCTGCTGTTGACACACTTTGGGTGGACTACCTTATTCCCTGAATGACTTACCTGTCTCTAATCTGACTGGATGCAGGTTGGAGATTCAGAACATTGTCATGATGTTGAATGCAAGATTGTGGTACACTTTACACATCTATACAAACACTTGCTGCTATATTCAAATAAGCCACAAAAGGAGACAGTTAATGTCCAGAGGTAAATTATAATAATCAGGAATAAGTAATATCTAACCCCCACTATGTTTAGAACTCACCTGCCTTTTAAAAATACCAGATTTGAAATTTCTCCTCAACATCTTAGTTCTTAAACTGACAATTTAACTGACTAGAATTTGGAGCTGTTCATAATCTCATCTAAAGGAGAGTGTTTGTTAAAAGCAATTCTAAAATAAAACTCTCAGTTAAGTTTTTTTCTCTTACCAGCTTCTCTGGCCCTGCTACAGTAAAGCATGATGCTGCATCATGTGTGGATGACATATTCAGGGTGCACTTTGTGTTTTGCATGTGAGCCAAGCCTTATCTAACTAGAGCACCTTTCTCCTTATGTTCACTGTGTCACAAACATGGCATGTGGCAAACTGCCAACAAGACATGCTATTGCTTTCTCTCAACAATGCCTCTCTTTTATGGCTAATAAAGCAATTGTCCTGTCGACAGACTTTGCCACCTGAGCTGTCAATCTCTGCAGTTACTCCAGATCTACCATAGGCCTCTTCGCTACTTCTCTAATTAATGGTCTCCATGCCCAGCCTGTAGGTGCAGGTGGCTGGCCATGTCTAGATAGGTTAGCAGTTGTTCCATACTCTTTTAAGTTTTATGCCCCATAAGATGTTGAAGCTGGGGATAAACCTCATATGACAAAACGTCTGAGCTTCTATTATTTTCCAGCAGCTCTCATAATCACATGTGCATATTCCAGTACAACAGATCACATATCAATTCCAAAATTAGATTTGTTTTACCAGCCTAAGCTTTTATTATTTTTATTTTTGTTCAGTTAAATTAATATTTAAAAATTACATGAGGTTTTTTATACATTATATTTATTTGATGGTTGTGTCTATCTGTAAGCATGGTGCTATGTATTGGACTATATCATGTTTGGGTAGTTGAGTTTCTTTAGATGTGTCTTTGGTTTCTTGTTAGCAGCTTCCTGTTTTATCTTGGAATCTGGCAATTTCTGTTAAATGTTCCCTTTGCTTCCTGTTTTCTAACTGTTTCAGAGTTTCTCAGTCTCCTGTTGGTTTTGAGTCGTTCTTCTATCTTTCGTTTTATTTGTGTACTGGTAATTAGTTCCTTGTCTGTGTTTAGTTCCTGTTCTGCCAGCCTATTCTGTTTTGATTCTCTCTGTCTTTGTTGGACTTTGTTTTGGGAAGTTTTGTTCTTCTATCATTAAACATCCTTGTTTTTTTGCTACACCTTTGCTTTTCTTTTGCCTGCATTTGTGTCCTCTACAATCATCAACCCTTTTGTAACACATAGTGGGTAAAGGTTGCTTACATTTTTCGGTCAGGTCAATAATTCAATCATAATCTGTTTGAACAACAATATCCATCACCACCGTGCTCTGTCAGGCAGTGGATGTGCATTCACAATCAGTACTGCAGCATTATGTAACAGTTTATTTATACTAAACGTTTCCTGTTTTATCTATTAGGAATAACCAAAGTAATTTGTATGTGTTGAATTTCAGAATTAAATGAGGGGATTTTTTTTTTTACTCAGAAGGTTGGGTACTGTGTTTCAAACCTTATGACTTGGGTCAAACTTTTGGTGTATCCTTTCACAAACTTCTCCCTGTGGATTGAATTTTACCCCATTCCTCCTAAAGTGGTCAAACTGAGTCAGGTTTTTAGGTCACCTTGCTATCACACACCTTTTCAGCTCTGCCCACAAATCTTCTATGTAATTGTGATCAGGGCTTTGTGATCGCCACTCTAAAACATTGACTTTATTGCCCTTAAGACACTTTGAACTTTGCTGTATTCTTAGGGATATTGTTCATTTGGAAGACCCATTTGTCCCCAAGTGTTAACTTCCTGGCTGGTGTCATGAGATGCTGCTTTAATATTTCTAGAGAGTGTTTTTCCCTCATGATGCCATCTCTTGTGTGAAGTGCACCTGTCCCTCCCTCAGCACCCACACAACATGATGCCACTTTACAGTTGTGAAGGTATTCTCAGGCTTGTGAGCTTCCCTTATGTTTTTCTTTCTTTACAACACTCATCATTGTTTATTTTAGTTACAGTACACCATAGGACATGTCTCCACAAATTAAAGTCTTTGTCTCTGAGTGCATTCCCAAACTGTAATCAGGCGTTCTGGCATAATGGTCTGTTTTGGCTTCTCCCTCTCTGAGTGGCTGTTTAGCCCGTGTTAGTACACAGCCCTTCTTATTGTGGATAATGAAACTCTTAGCTTCAGTCAGCATCTGCACAAGGTCTTTGGCTTTTTTTCTGGCCTTAAATTGTTCATGTTGCACCAAAACATGTTTATCTCCGGGACATAGTACCTGCCTTCTTCCTGAATAGTATGATGGATGATCCCCACTCCCAATGTGTTTATATTTGCATATAATTGTGGCACCTTCAGGCATCTGGAAATTATATCCTGATGATGAACCAGACTTGTGAAGAGCCACAATTCTCTTCTTGGTATATTGGCTGACTTGCTTTGATTTCCCCTGATGCCACACATTGAAGCAGTGTGTTTGAGGTCTTGCCTTAAACTACCTCCACATGTGTGGCATAGCAATCTTCATGTATGTAAACTTCTGAAGTTGAAGAAAGTAATAAAAAAAGATTATCTATCTTTATTTCATTATTCTTGCATTTAGCACCCACAAACAAGTTGGACTTTATCCTAACTGACCTAAAACAAAATCAAAAGTTTAGCCTGATTTATTGTCAGACAGTGATAATAATATGGTTATGTGCCTTTTTATACAGTACAGTGTATGTAAATATCTGATTTAAACTGGGCATGCACAGAGTTGATTGTGGGCTGCATAAAACCTCCAGGCATCTTCTTTACACAGTCATGATGCCTTCCTGATGGACAATAACCAGCTTCACTGGAGCAGACAAGTGACTTGCTTAAGGGAATTCATTTTCTAGATGAGGTCAGATGAAACTTTAATATTACCCACTGAGATGTCAGGTCAGTAAAGCAGCAGAGATAGAAGCATAGCAAAAAAAAAAAAATGTACAGAAGGGGGTGAGACAACAAATAAATGAAGGAATATACACTTATTGATTCCAGTAAATAGGTATTGTTGCAACATACATGCATCCCTTTATATATGTAATGATTTTATTGTTTGGTTTATGTTAAAATTATTAATTCTTGAGGCACCACAAAGTGACATTTTGAAGGATATGTGTGGTTAATCGGAACATCCACAGTCATGTCCCGTTCAATGAAGCAAACAGTGCATATGAGCACAGCACATTCAAGATTTAGTTTGCCATTGATGCAGTTGGCTGTGGCATTTGAAAATAGCTTTCAGCTGACTGAACAATGAGATGCTTGACAAAGGGGAACAGCGAGAGAAGACAGACAAAAAGAGACAGGATAGAAAGAGCCAGATTTGGACGGGATGAAGAGGAACTGGGTATCCTCTGATTTACTCCGTGCAGCTAGATTACAAACTTTTTGCAACATCCTTTTGTGTTCCGTCCCCTCCTGTGGTAAAGGCTTTGTCCTGATTTGGCATGTATGTCTGCATTTATTACATCGTTTCCAGACACTTCAGCACAGGAACTAGAGTTACTTTCCTGTGTTCTGGATGCAGGTGAGACCAGTGACGAATATTACGATTTGTTGCTGGTAACCTTTGGGCCATGTTAATATGCAGTTAATGCTGTCTGGGTATTGTCTCACATACTGTTGGTAGTAAAACACACTGGAATGTTTTCAGTCTTTCTCACCTTGTTGAGCTTTTCTTTTTGCTTTAGAAAACCCCTGAACAGTGCCTTGCAAATGTATTCACACATTTAAACTTTCCCACTTTTGTCATGTTACCACACTTTAACATATTTTATTGGGATTTTGTGCTATAGACCAAAACAAATGAGTTTATTATTGTGGTTTTTAAAATTTTCTACGATGTATCTTTAAAAGTCTTTCACAGCCTGTGACAAGTTTTCTTTTAGGATTGGCCTATATTTGGCTCCAACCATCTTCCCATCAACTCTGACTAGCTTCCTGTCTCTGCTGAAGAAACTCATCCACACAGCATAATGCTGCCATCACCATCACTGTGTTCAAGAAGATATGGAGTGTTTGGCATGTAGACCAACAGTCCAAGAGTCCTTTTGACTTTGTTTCATGGCTTTTCTTTTGTAATGTGGTTTTCATATTAGAGCAAACATGATAATCTCTAATGAGGTTCACGCTAGAGTTTGTCTGTCACCTAAAATCCCAAAAAGCCACATGGAAGTTTATGGTGGAAATGTGAAAAAATGGGCCTGTGTTCAGTAAATCATATGGGTGAGTGTTACTTTAAAAATTGGGAACCCTTCAGAAACTTCAATACATCTGCAGCGATCAATACAATGTGTAAATAAAACCTTTTTTGAAGACCAAAAAGTACATAAAGACAACCAAATAAAAGAAAAAAATGATCATAGCAAATAAATTTAATTGTTTGTTTAAGGAAAATTGTGAGAGAAGGTTTGAATTTTTATGTTGGTGTATATCTCCAGCTGCCATTGCTTAGAGGCAGGGTTAATCCTGGACAGGTCACCAGTCCATTACAGAGACACACACTCATACCTAAAGGCAATTTACAGTAACCAACCTGGACTGTGGCAGGAAGTGGAAGTACCAAGAGAGAACGACATGCATATTCTCCCCGCGTCCAGGGAGAGAATGTCCAAACTCCATGCAGAAATATCCCAGACTGGAATTTGAAACTGTGACCTTCTCCCTGCCTCCTTGCAGCCACTTCAAAAGTAAGGTGTAATAAAAGGTCTCAACATCACAACAGCTGTCCCTGAAGTCACCAAGTGGCCCAAAACCACTGATTCCTAAAAACAAAAAACACTATACATTTGGATTAAAAATTATTGAACTGGACAGATGACTGTTCAGATGGGGCCAAAACAAAACAAAAAAATTCAACAAATGGAAAACAGCTTAGTGCAGCTTTGGGAATGTTTGGTATCGCTGGCTGCCTAACAGTTGGAGCCTTTTTAATTTATCTGGGTCAGGATGAAAATAATTCAAAAAAATAAAGATTTCAGGACCATAGTCTTTTCATAATTAATTTTGTTGTTTTTCTCAACCTTTTGACTTTTCTCCTCAACATTACAGTTTTATTATTGACAGTTTTTTAACAGTTTTTCATGACATTTTAAAATATATACAGTACAGATCAAACGTTTGGCCACACCTTCTCATTCAAAGAGTTGTCTTTATTTTCATGACTATGAATAATGTAGCTTCACACTGAAAGCATCAAAACTATGAATTAACACATGGGGAATTATATACTGAACAAAAAAGTGTGAAACAACTGAAAATATGTCTTATATTCTAGGTTCTTCAAAGTAGCCACCTTTTGCTGTGATTACTGCTATGTACACTCTTGGCATTCTGTTGATGAGCTTCAAGAGGTAGTCACCTGAAATGGTTTTCACTTCACAGGTGTGGCCTGTCAGGTTTAATAAGTGGGATTTCAAGCCTTATAAATGGGGTTGGGACCATCAGTTGTGTTGTGCAGGAGGTGGATACAGTACACAGCTGATAGTCCTACTGAATAGACTGTTAGAATTTATATTATGGCTAGAAAAAAGCAGTTAAGTAAAGAAAAACGAGTGGCCATCATTACTTTAAGAAATGAAGGTCAGTCAGTCCGAACAATTGGAAAAACTTTGAAAGTGTCCCCAAGTGCAGTCGCAAAAACCATCAAGCGCTACAAAGAAACTGGCTCACATGAGGACCGCCCCAGGAAAGGAAGATCAAGAGTCACCTCTGCTGCAGACGATAAGTTCATCTGAGTCACCAGCCTCAGAAATCGCAGGTTAACAGCAGCTCAGATTAGAGAACAGGTCAATGCCACACAGAGTTCTAGCAGCAGACACATCTCTAGAACAACTGTTAAGAGGAGACTGTGTGAATCAGGCCTTCATGGTAAAATAGCTGCTAGGAAACCACTGCTGAGGACAGGCAACAAGCAGAAGAGACTTGTTTGGGCTAAAGAAAAACAAGGAATGGAAATTAGACCAGTGGAAATATGTGCTTTGGTCTGATGAGTCCAAGTTTGAGATCTTTGGTTCCAACCACCGTGTCTTTGTGCGGCGCAGAAGAGGTGAACGGATGGACTCTACATGCCTGGTTCCAACCGTGAAGCATGGAGGAGGAGGTGTGATGGTGTGGGGGTGCTTTGCCTGGTGATACTGTTGGGGATTTATTCAAAATTGAAGGCATACTGAACCAGCAAGGCTACCACAGCATCTTGCAGCGGCTTGCTATTCCATCCGGTTTGCGTTTAGTTGGACCATCATTTATTTTTCAACAGGACAATGACCCCAAACACACCTCCAGGCTGTGTAAGGGCTATTTGACCAAGAAGGAGAGTGATGTGGTGCTGCGCCAGATGACCTGGCCTCCACAGTCACCGGACCTGAACCCAATCGAGATGGTTTGGGGTGAGCTGGACCGCAGAGTGAAGGCAAAAGGGCCAACAAGTGCTAAGTATCTCTGGGAACTCCTTCAAGACTGTTGGAAAACCATTTCAGGTGACTACCTCGTGAAGCTCATCAACAGAATACCAAGAGTGTGCGGAGCAGTAATCAAAGCAAAAGGTGGCTACTTTGAAGAACCTAGAATATAAGACATATTTTCAGTTGTTTCACACTTTTTTGTTCAGTATATAATTCCACATGTGTTAATTCATAGTTTTGATGCCTTCAGTGTGAAGCTACAATATTCATAGTCATGAAAATAAAGACAACTCTTTGAATGAGAAGGTGTGTCCAAACTTTTGGTCTGTACTGTATATATATAAATGAGGCTGCATGGGGGTGCAGTTGGTAGCACTGTTGCCTGACTCCCAGCTGGGGGTCTTTCTTTATGGAGTTTTTATGTCCCCCCCATGCATGCGTGGGTTCTCTCCGGGTACTCTGGCTTCCTCCCACACTCCAGAGACATGCCTGTTAGGTTAATTAGTCTCTGTAAATTGTCCTTGGATGTGTGAATGAGTGTGTGTTTGGTTGTTTGTGTGTTGCCCTGTGATGGACTGGTGACCTGTCCAGCCCATAGACTGCTGGAGATAGGCACCAACTTCCCCATGACCCACTATGGAAGAAGCAGTAGAAAATGACTGATTGACTATAGATAGATAGATGGATAGATGGATGGATAGATAGATAGATAGATAGATAGATAGATAGATAGATAGATAGATAGATAGATAGATAGATAGATAGATAGATAGATAGATAGATAGATAGATAGATAGATAGATAGATAGATAGATAGATAGATAGATAGATAGATAGATAGATAGATAGATAGATAGATAGATAGATAGATAGATAGATAGATAGATATTTTTCTCAACATTTTTACATTTTTCTTGTAAAGGTATTGTGACTGTTTTCTAGGTTTTGACTTTTTTCCAACATTTCCCCACCTTTCCCCCTTTTTTTTTTAACTCCCTTACTATCATCAGCGCAGGCAGGATTTGGCAGTAAAATGCTGAGGTGAGGCTCCTGCAGCAAAGCATTTCTATTTCCCAGGTATTGCTGTAGCACTGATTTCCCTCCATTCAGAAGTATGGAGGGAAATCATATCCTTACATCCTCGGTAGGTGGCGCTGCTTGACACTGGTACCCAGGCCGTCTGTCGTCTGTCTGGCAGGGATGGGGGGATGTTTTATTGTAAGATAAAGGAGAGAGAGAGTGAAAGTAAGAGAAAGTGTGAGAGCTATAGGAAGGGAAAGCACCTCTGCCGCTCTCCTTGCCTCCTCTTCTGTGCGCAGTGCTCGGGCCCGACCGCTCCTATCCTCCCTCTTCATTTCCTCCCCACAGCTGTCTCTATCTCTCTCCCTCTCTCTCTGATGCTGGCTCTCCTTCTCTCACGCCACCGAGCCGGAGGAGACCCTCGGCGGGGCTGGAATGACTGACTACCTGTTTTGCATGGTCTGAATTTCGGGGGGATCCTGCGCGTCGGAAAGGAGGAGAGTCGAGAAGGAAGAAGGAAGGCTCTCCATCCCCGGGGGGATTTTATTTTACAGTAAGCAGGCGCAATGTCATCCCAGCTTCCTCTTTTCGCTCGTCTCACACCTCCCGTCTCTGCTAACGCTTGACAGGAAAATTGCTAGAATATGTCAGCCTGTTGGGAATATGGCCGAATGTTGTATTTTTACTTGAAGTGTGCGCCAGATGTTTTTACTATTTTGTTTTACGCCAACTAACTACAAGGGAGATGCGAATTATGTTTTTTTATTATTTTTCATGATACGCTGAAAGAAAAGAGGTGTGTTTGCAATGATCATGATGTAACAAAATGGGATACCCCCCCTCACCTTATCTCATCTCAGCTGGCCGTGTATCAATCCATTCGAGGCCGAAGTGTGTGTGTGTGTGTGTGTGTGTGTGAGACAGAGAGGGGGCTCAGGGGATAGAGTGATGAGGGGGTTGTGGCTGCAGCGACAACGCTATTAGTTTGCGAATGACCTAAATATGAGCGATATTCGTGAGATTATCACCCGTGACAGCGGCCCGACACGCGCTGTGTGTACGCCTTTGTGCAGACCTTTGCAGAGGGGACGCTTGGACGCTGGGAAATGTTGTTTCCATCGGCCATCGCCGAGGCATGTGGACGGATGAGAAGTGCACCTTGCTGCTTGTGCGTTGTGGCTCCGGCCTGCCTGCCTACCTGACTGCATGCTCCATGATGATGCTCCATGACTGAAAAACATACTTGCCTCGTGTTTGTAATCAGTGTCAGGTTATTTATTCTCCCGGATTTAGATAAATTAATCCCATTCATCATGTCCCCATGATTGTGTTTGAGATCATCATGTTTGCTCTAATGTCTGTAAACTGGTAGACATTGAGGGTTCTTTGTGTTTGCATGGATTAACCCTGCATTTCAATGTTATTCCATTTGGATATATTGTAGTTCATGATTATCTTCCCCCAAAGACCGTAGACTGGATAAGGGGTCTAATTAGAACCAAATGTCATGAACAATGTAGTAAATGGTCATATGATGCCTTTCAACTAATTAAATTTTATTTTGACATTTTTCCATGTTACTGGCACCAATGTCAAGTCATTATATTAGGAGCTTATTTTGTAGACCAACATAAAGAAGTGCTTACATGTGAAGTGGAAAGAAAACGATGCTGGCCTTTTGTGGTATACCTCAATTTGCACATCTAAACCATCTTTGAACAATATTGCCACAGTATTCCCATTGGATTTAGTTTGGGACTTTGACTGGACCATTTTAAGCCATGAATATTCTCTGATGTGAAACATTCCATTGTAGCAATGGCTCTATGAAAGTGAACGTCACATGTCTTTTTGTGCCACAAAAACGTTTTGTTCAAGAATTTTCCTGTTTTTAGCTTTATCATCTGGTCAAATCAAACAAAGGCTTCCCCACACCCAGAGGCTGCCACCACCATGTTTCACAATGGGCATGTTTGGAGTGTTTGTGTTTGAGCAAATTTTTCAATGTAGGTAAAAAAAAAGAAAAAAAAGTGTGGTCTCATCTAACCACAGCACATTCTTCCATGTGCTTGCTGGGTTCCCCCAAATGGGACTTTTTGTGGCTTACTTTCCACAATTTACTAATCTTGCCACACTTCCACAAAGGCTAGACTTGTGGAGTGCATGACAAATAGTTGATCTTTAATAAACCTCTGAGGCCTTCACAGAACCTCTGTATTTATACTGAGATTAAGTTACACAAAAGTGTGCTCTGTTTACTATTTACGTGGCCTCTGAAGGCACTTGGTTCTATTTAGGGGTATAAGAGCAAATAGGGCTTTAATACTTATGCATGACATATTTTTCAGATTATTTGAAAAAAAAAAAAAATGGAAAAAATGATATAGAAGCCTCCATTAATTTTATATTATGTGGCAACCTTTTGGTGACTCAGTTTTTAAAAATAATGTGACAGAGCAAACTACAAGATATAAAACATTTGTAAGCCCTGTGAGAATACTGCAGCTGGCTAAAGTTTAGCAGCTAATGATGTTAACATTGGCATCTTCTTTGGAGTTTCCTATCAGGGCTAAATTAAAAGAATCTAGACTGCAGTTGAACATACCTAGTTTACTAACTAAAATTGTTCAAATCTGAAATGGCTAATTCTACACTGAATACATATCTACTAAACACAGTTTCTAACATAGAACAGTTTTGTTGTTTGTGAAAACACAAATTAAGTTTAACATTTTGAAAGTTTATTTTTGTGAAATGACCACCTTAGACCTTGACAGAGATTCTCAAAGGGCAGTTTGAATTTTATGAATCATTTACTTCAGCTGTTTAAAAACAAAACTACCCAATTTCCCTCAAAATATTGTGAAAATCTCGTTCGGCCTCATCCTCATAAACCCATGCAGATTATACATATAAACGCCGACAGATTTGTTTACATCATGGAATAATACAACAAATGCTTTTTACAAAGCCAGAAAAGAACCATAATTGCATTTCCATATGTTTGGTAAAATTTAAAATACTTTCACACTTTGGTTTTCAGATGCCTTTGTTTCAGGATCACTTCGGATCACCAATCTTGTGAAGGCTTTGGGTCAATTTGCCCTTCAACAGTTGGTACCTCCATACTCACAAAGTGGAATTTTATAAACAAACCCTTACAAACCATGTACTTAACCATTGCAGTTAATTTCTCTTGTTAGTTAGGTATTTTAATTAATTATATTGTTAAAATTCATAAAATCCTTAAACTTTAGTTATGATTTAATAGTGTATTATTTTTTAAAGATTCTATGACACTCCTATTTCCACAGATTGTGGTTCAATCCACATTTGGGCCAGCCAACTCTAATGAAATATGAGAGATTATGATCCCTGATCAAACCAAAAATATGATTGACCGCCTGCTGATGAATATTCTATTGTTGTCACGTAACCATGTTACAGTATAAGTGGACAAATAGAATAATTAATTTACAGCAATAGTTCAGAGCGGGTATGAAACGTCCCCAAAGCGGGTACAAACTAACACATATTTGTTACAAAATGTCCAAATAGCAGACTGCTCCAGACTGGTCCTCTAAGCCCAAAACTGCAGAAGTATAAAATAGCAAGAGGGCAAAATGACCAGCATCCTCAGACTGAAAAGGATATTCTTCCTTACCGTGCTTGTAGTAAACATTTTAATCTGAACATTTCCCTGTGCACCAAGGCACAGGGAAATGTTTAATGGCTCTTTCTTTGGTTCAGTGAAGTCCAAATGCGTTAGAAATGGCTTTATAATCCTTTTTAGACTAATAGATGTCAATGATTATTCTTCAATTTCTTTAGATCACAACACAATGTGTTGCTTTTTAAAAAACTTTTAGCCCACTTCGTGTTCTCAGAGAGGTTCTATTTTAGTGATTTTATTATTATACCTGTCTGGAAGTGGTCAAGCCTGGCTGTGGCGAGTGAACTGAACTCAGCTTTATGTGTAGCAAAAACACTAAAACGGAACAAGGGGACTTGTACTTTTTTCACAGAACTATATCCTAAATCTTTAATGAAGCCTCAGAGAATCTCTTTATTTAGGGTTGGAATCACTGACTTGTATTTTAAGACAATTTTACCAATAAAATTAAAACAGTTTTCTTATGGTTTTGTTTTGCTTCTCGTTCTCATTTAGACTTCTAGAGCTCATATAGAGATATTTTGTTTGCTGACTACTATAAGCTAAATATGCCACATCTCAAAGTAGGGATGTAAAGGCACGCAGGTGAAGCCTCTAGCTGCTGTTCTCCTCACAAAACATTGCACTGATCAAAGAGCTTCTTTTCCCTAATGTTGCATTCCCGTAACACTCTGAGCAGCTTTACAGGAAGCCAGGAGTCTTTAGAGTGCATTCATCTGTTAGTCTGGGACCAGAACCAATCCCCCTCACACAACCCCACCACTATCTCCCCCTTTTCCAACCCCCTTCTCCCAATTTTTTTTGTTGTCTAATTGCCAAGGATTTGTGGTAGACGGTAGAATGACCCCCAGAGCCAGGTCCCTGGAGGAGAATCTGGAAAGTGATGCACTCTGCCATGGCTCAGAGAAGCCTTTGGAGCATGCTATCATTCATTTCAAAAGATTTGCCTTGGCCTGTTTATCTTGAACAGGCTTCATTAAGTTCTTTATGATCAGAAGATATCTGCGAGATTTATGTAAATGTGGACAAACATCAACTAAAACCTTCACTGACAAATCCCAGACATACTGTAGCTAGCAGCCGTTGATTGCATTTAAAGTGTTCAATGCAAAACTTGACACTTCAGTTAAAATACAGTAAAATCAACCTGTGTCAAAATGGCAAAAAAGTATACCACTGATGGAGACAAAACAATAACGGATATTATATTGCAAATAAAATATCATCCCATTAAGCTTATTAAACGTATGTTTCTATGGTACTGCATTAAGTCCTTTGCTGTAACTCTAATGGATGCATTTCAGCTCAATGTTTCTTCACATTAATAGTATATAATCAGCCACAGTGCTGACATAATACCAATATTACATTTAATTTCCAATAGATTATCTTTATGTCATGAAGAGCTGTTCTCTTCCTTCTTCTTTTATTGCAAACACTAAAGTTTTGAACATCCATAGTCTAACGTGGTATAAAATGACAATGAGGTACAACTGAGATACATTCTGTAGCAAAACCAGTCACGATGCGAACCAGCGAACCATATGTCAAACCTGATAATCTCTGTTGATAACCTTATTCAGGAAAGGAGACACGTGGGAGAGGGAGGGAGGCTCTGGGTTGCCAGGTCTTTTTATTCCAGTCATGGCAGAACCTGATTCATATCACAGCATGTGGCTCTCCTCCTTGCATCGGTGAGGCTGGATGGCTTTGCCTGGTCAACAACTTTTTTTTTTCCTGGGAATCACTTTAAGCAGAAAAACAGATGGAAAAAGCAGAACAAGTAGGGGGCCACATCTACATTTATTTTCAAAAAACTAGAATATGTGTTTGAGTGAGGCTTGTCTGTTAGGTTAGAAGTATCTTTTGAAAATAAACTTTAAGCAGGTATTAAACATACTAATCATTAAGTCCACGATTTTTTTTATTAAAAATGTACCATACTTTAATCTTAAATGTCAATTTTTTCATTAGCTCTAAGCACTGAAAAATCATCATAATTAACAGAAATGAGGGCCTGAAACCATCAGTCTGTGTGTAATTAATCTATATATTGTGTTTCACTTAGTGAATTGAGATACTGAAATAAATGAACTTTACAATAATGTTCCTTTTTATTGAATATGACTATATCAAAGGATGGCTAAAAGAAAGGGCTTGGTTAAGGGGGGGGGGGGGTGGGGGTAATTGTTTTAAGTAATCAAGATTTAGTCACAATTGCAAATCAAAAAATTAGCAGATAAGACATTTTTGTTTTATATATATATTTAAATCTTCATTATATCTTACATTTAATTCACTGACTCCTTAGCTTTTAAAATATGTCAGAAATAACAGTACTGTGAAAAAAAGTATTTTCACCCTTGCTGATTTTCATATAGGACAAAGTTAACCAAAGAAAATATACAGTACTCCCTACAATTGATGATTTTATTCATTGAGCTATCATAATCAACCTGGCCCTATGTAAAAAAAAAATACCGCCTAAAGACCATAATTGGATGTGCCAAGCTTGTTGGCAACAATAACTGGAGATGAGTCTTACATTGCTCTGGAGGAAATTTGGCCCACTCTTTTTCCTGCTGTATAACCTAAATGTGCTTGAGCTTAAGGTCACAAAGTGATGGCTGGACATTCTTCTTCAGGATTTTTGGTGGAGAGCAAAATTCATGTCTCCATCAATTACAGCAACTTGTTGCAGAGCAGCCAAAGGAAAGCAGGCCATCGGTGTAATGTTTTTCTTTGTTGTGTTTTCCTGAAATGCTGTTAGTTTTATGACAGATGCAAAGGGACATACACCTCCCAGAAAAGTTCCACTTTTGTGTCGTTTGGTGTTTTCACAAAGTCTTGGGACTCATGTTTTTTTGGGTTTTTTTGTGCAAATGTGAGACTGGCCTTTGTGCTCT